>NC_080483.1:1295000-2595000 GCF_030265055.1 Doryrhamphus excisus | reverse complement strand
CATTCCAAAAACATGCTAGGTTAATTAGCGACTCCAAATTGTCCATAGGTATGAATGTGAGTGTGAATGGTTGTTTGTCTATATGTGCCCTGTGATTGGCTGGCCACCAGTCCAGGATGTACCCCTGCCTCTCGCCCAAAGTCACATCCAGCATGCCCCCTCGTCCCTCGTTGGGAACTAATTAATGAGCACAAAGAAGGTTTCTCTTTTTACGGATGTTTCCAAGATTGTGTTGACTTCTTTGCAGGCCAGAGTTGGAGCTCTAACCAGCGAGCTGCAGGAGCTTCGCTCTCAACTCGAGGACACGTCCTCTCTTCGCGAAAGAGAACTTCAGAGTCTGCGAGAGACTCTTACCGACTTTGAGTCACGCGCTGACGGCGCCGTCAAAGAGGTGCGTCAAAATGGCTGAATGCTAAAAAAAAAGGGTTGGTCGGTTTAAGTACATACAGTAACTTGTGTGTGCTGTCTCTTCAGCTGGACACGTGCAGATCTTCTCTTGCCGTCAGCGCCGAGAGCCGAGATCAGCTCAGACGAGACATCATGGAGGCCGAGCGTCGCCTCAACCAAGCTCAGGACGAGGTCCAGAACTTCCGGAGGGAAGGGACGGAACTGCGTCGCAGCCTGATTGACGTCTCCAAGGAGAGAGACGCCCTCAGCTTGTCCAACTCCCAGCTCAGGGAGAGTCTCCGAGGGGCGGAGACGGAGAGAATCAGGTGAGCGGTGATTGAAACGCAGGTTCAGGATCAGGATGTCCTCATTCAGGATTTATGTGTTGGTTAGCGTGAAGCGACAGTGCGAGGAGAAGGAGCAGAGGCTCACTGTGCTCCAGGAGAATTTTTCCTCCACTCAGAAGGAGGTGGCGGAGTTGCGGAGCTGTCTGAGGGAAGTAGAAAGGTCACGACTGGAAGCACGGCGAGAGCTCCAGGAGCTGCGTAGACAGGTGAGACAACTTTTTTTCTAATATAACCAGGAATAAAAACAAACAAGTCTTCATGTTTCCAGCTGAAGGTTCTGGATGGAGAGAAGGAGCAGAAAGGGAGGGAGGTTGCAGAGCTGCAGACTCGCTTGTCCCTGGAGGAGCAAAGAGAGGAGGAGCGAGGGAAGGAGCTTTTTACCTTCAAGCAGAAGTTCACCGAAGCTGAGACAGCTAGAGACACATTCAAAAGGGAGGTGAGGATGCGAGAGACGTTTGAAGAAATCAATGAGTGCCGTTGTTTTCCGGCGACGGTGCGTTCAAGCGCACTACATAATTCAAGCCTAATTCTTAAGCCTGACACAAATTGAATGCAACAGCGTGTACTTGGAGAGCAGCGATGCTTTCAAACGAATTTAACTGTACAACAACGCATATAGTTATGGAGGACCAAAACTGCCAAAATAATAAATAAATAAATAAATAAAAGTGAAAATAAAAACAAAAATGAAAAAAAAATCAAAAAATTAAATACACAAAAATAAATATAAATGGAAATAAAAACAAAAATAAAAAAATATATACATAAATAAATAAAAGCAAAAATAAATACAAAAATAAAAAACAAGATTCAAAGATTTAAAATAAATACAAAAATAAATGTAGAAATAATTTTTGACAAAAACACAATAGAGTGTGGGAGTGATGTAGCAAGGGGCGACTATTATGGAGGACCAAAACTGCCAAAATAATAAATAAATAAATAAATAAAAGTGGAAATAAAAACACAAATGAAAAAAAATATCAAAAAATTAAATACAAAAAAATTAATATAAATGGAAATAAAAACAAAAATAAAAAAATATATACATAAATAAATAAATAAAAGCAAAAATAAATACAAAAATAAAAAACAAGATTCAAAAATTAAAAATAAATACAAAAATAAATGTAGAAATAAATACAAAAATAAATCTATAAATAGAATTACATATCAATAAATAAATAAAAGCTCTGCTCTCATATGTATTTATTTCATGCTGCAGACAATGTCAGCTTGAAATGCAGAAGGAAAAACTATTCAAATGAGGGGGCGGTCCTAAGTGTGTCTTGGGTTGAACTGTTCGCCTATTGGTTGATCGACATGTGAGTGTGAAAATCGACTAGGTATGCCTGCAAACGGCCACAGCAAGAGGAAGTCACCACACCACTCTCAATGGCGGTAAATATGGCTGCAATCTCCAGCTCGGACACCGACTTCCTGGTGGACCCCGCCATTATTGTCCCGGCAAATGTATACTTTTCTCCCTGTATACTTCCTCTTGCTGTGAATGTAGTATTTACATTGGCCACAAGGTGTCGGTAATTGTTTGCTGAGGCACCCATTAGACCAGGGGTGGGCAAACTACGGCCCGGGGGCCACATCCGGCCCGCCAAGTGTTTGAATACGGCCCGCCCAATCTTTCCAAAGTATTTCATTTAAACTCAACATACAACCTGGCATCATGGCCTGAGCCAACCTTTTGATGGTTGTATCAATTTCGTTGTTTGACATGGTCTGTTGTTTACAAAGTGCTCCTGAAAAAAGGGACACAAGCACATAATAATAATAATTATTATTATTAGATTATTATAATTATTATTAGAACTATTATGATTATTATAATTATTATTCATTCATTCATTCATTTTCTACCGCTTTTCCTCACAAGGGTCGCGGGGGGTGCTGGAGCCTATCCCAGCTGTCTTCGGGCGTAAGGCGGGGTACACCCTGGACTGGTGGCCAGCCAATCACAGGGCACATATAGACAAACAACCATTCACACTCACATTCATACCTATGGACAATTTGGAGTGGCTAATTAACCTAGCATGTTTTTGGAATGTGGGAGGAAACCGGAGTACCCGGAGAAAACCCACGCATGCACGGGGAGAACATGCAAACTCCACACAGGATTGAACCCTGGTCTCCTAGCTGTGAGGTCTGCGCGCTAACCCCTAGACCACCGTGCCGCCCCTATAATTATTATATTAATACTAATTATTATATTAATTATATATAATATTTTTGTTATATTTGCATATTTTACATAATAATAATATAATAATTATTATTTTAATTTTATTGTAATTATTATAATATTTTATTATTTTTAAAATATTTAAATATAAATATAAAATAATAAATAATAATAGCAGATTGCATGACAATTTTACAGATACAATAATACCAGGTGGACTGTTACGTGTAAAATATATAGTCTACCCCCCCCCCCCCCCCCCCCGTAAATTTTGTCATATCTTCTTTCTTTAGGGAACACATTTACCGTGACACTGAGTTTCATTTACGTCAGAAATGGCTCATTAACATGTCTTATATTGGGAAATACAAATTTAAGGGTGTTAGGTGGGTGTTATTTCATGCCATGAAGGCTCTAATAATATTTTTAAAAAGCGCATTTAGAAGATTGTAAACAGGTTTTCTATGCCACTTATTCATATTTACTCCTAATTCATGGAAATTCACTTACCGCGACAAAGGTGTACGTTGACGTCTACCTTCCTTTGCTGTAGCTCTCCCTGATTCAGAAGCGCCTGACCGAGTCCGAGTCCGGCTGGCGTCTCTGCGAGAGAGAACTGACAGCTCAGCTTCAGGAGGCACGAGGCTGCGAGAAGAAGCTGCTCGACGAAGCCAAGAACCTGGCACTGCGCACTCAGGCCGCCCAGGACTCAGCCGGCTTGTACAGCCTACAGCTGAGTGAAGCGCAGGGGCGCCTGGCAGCCACGGAGGCCGAGCTCGTGCGGGCCGAGGCCTGCAGGAGGGACCTGGAGTTTCGTCTGAGCGGCCTCCAGTCCACACTGACCAGAACGCTTGGTATTGGAGCGAGAGCGGTTAGGGGGCGGAGCCCCAGAGGGAGTTCTGCATCTCCTGGCGCCGTGTCACGGCATCACAGCATCTCACCCCTGCGTTCCTCTTTGTCGCCCCCTAAAGGTGACTTCTCATTATTGCGTAGGAAGGACACTTAAATTTAAACCATGTTTAGAAGAGCTGCCTACCTTTTTCAGAATTCCACACCAGCACCCCTGACAACACTTTGGGCTCCAGAGCTGTATCTCCAGAGAGAGGGGACACGCCCCTACCTCTCTCGCCCCCACAACCAGAGCTGGACACTGACACTCTACGAAGTGGTCTCAAGGACTTCCTCCAGGAGCTCCGTGACGCGCACAGAGAGCGGGTAACACGAAGAACAACATCTTGCAACATTGAGGAGGATGTTCAAACACAACATGTGTCCTACAAAGGACGACGCCCTGTGCCAGTTGGGGGCTCTGCAACGTGAAGTGGACCAGCTGAGGGTGGATGGAGATTTGGCGCAGAGCCGCCTCACTCAGCTGCAGAAGACCTTACAAGATTCCCAAGAAGGTGTGCGTTTCTTTTTCATGTCCGCCGAATTCGAGCAAACATGTCACGTGTGCGTTGGCAGGGAAACGGGGCCTGGACGAGCGCCTGACGCAGTCTCAGCTTCAGCTCCACCAGCACGAGGAGGCGGCCAGGAGAGGCGACAGAGAGAGGCGGGGCCTCGCCGAACGGGTAAAGGAGCTCGAGCGTGTGCTGCAGGCCTGTGAGACGGAGAAGCAACACGTTCAGGTACGCACAGAGACATTCAACTGTGTGACAAATAACAGAGGAGGCTGATAAAATCGCAGCAGATGGGATATCGCTGCTTGTGGTGTCCCATGCCAGGACGCCTTATGTTCCAACTTTTCATCATCTTTCTGCATGGTAGGCGCTGATAGAATATTATGGATTTATTACCAGATGATAAACCAGATGATACCACATGAAGCATCTTCGATAATGCTGCAATGTTTTTTACTTCAAAATGATTCGTCTCATGTCTTGTCTCATGATTTGTCTTATGTCTTGTCTCATAATTTGTCTCATGATTCCCCATGTTTCATCTCACAATTATCACATTGTTTTCATGTTTTGTCTCATGTTTCATCTCATGTTTTGTCTCATGATTTGTCTCATGTCTTGTCTTATGTCTTGTCTCATAATTTGTCTCATGATTTGTCTCATGTTTCACCCCATGACTCCTATCATGTGTCATTTCATGTTTTGTCTTATGATTCGTCTCAGGTCTTGTCTCATGTTTCATCTCGTGTTTTGTCTTATGTTTCATCTCATGTCTTGTCTCATGATTCGTCTCATGTCTTGTCTCATGATTTGTCTCATGATTCCTCATGTTTCATCTCACAATTATCACATTGATTTCACGTTTTCATGCATCTCATGTTTTGTCTTATGATTCGTCTCATGTCTTGTCTCATGATTTGTCTTATGTCTTGTCTCATAATTTGTCTCATGATTCCCCATGTTTCATCTCACAATTATCACATTGTTTTCATGTTTTGTCTCATGTTTCATCTCATGTTTTGTCTCATGATTTGTCTCATGTCTTGTCTTATGTCTTGTCTCATAATTTGTCTCATGATTTGTCTCATGTTTCACCCCATGACTCCTATCATGTGTCATTTCATGTTTTGTCTTATGATTCGTCTCAGGTCTTGTCTCATGTTTCATCTCGTGTTTTGTCTTATGTTTCATCTCATGTCTTGTCTCATGTCTTGTCTCATGATTTGTCTCATGATTCCCCATGTTTCATCTCACAATTATCACATTGATTTCACGTTTTCATGCATCTCATGTTTTGTCTTATGATTCGTCTCATGTCTTGTCTCATGATTTGTCTTATGTCTTGTCTCATAATTTGTCTCATGATTCTTATGTTTTGTCTTATGTTTCACTTTCATGATTTGTCTCATGTTTCACCCCATGACTCCTATCATGTGTAATTTCATGTTTTTTCTCATGATTCGTCTCATGTCTTGTCTCATGATTTGTCTCATGATTCCTCATGTTTCATCTCACAATTATCACATTGATTTCACGTTTTCATGCATCTCATGTTTTGTCTTATGATTCGTCTCATGTCTTGTCTCATGATTTGTCTTATGTCTTGTCTCATAATTTGGCTCATGATTCTTATGTTTTGTCTTATGTTTCACTTTCATGATTTGTCTCATGTTTCACCCCATGACTCCTATCATGTGTCATTTCATGTTTTTTCTCATGATTCGTCTCATGTCTTGTCTCATGATTTGTCTCATGATTCCTCATGTTTCATCTCACAATTATCACATTGATTTCACGTTTTCATGCATCTCATGTTTTGTCTTATGATTCGTCTCATGTCTTGTCTCATGATTTGTCTCATGATTTGTCTCATGATTCTTATGTTTTGTCTTATGTTTCACTTTCATGATTTGTCTCATGTTTCACCCCATGACTCCTATCATGTGTCATTTCATGTTTTTTCTAATGATTCGTCTCATGTTTCATCTCATGTTTTGTCTTATGATTTGTCTCATGATTCGTCTCATGATTCCTCATGTTTCATCTCACAATTATCACATTGTTTTCATGTTTTGTCTCATGTTTCATCTCATGTTTTGTCTTATGATTCGTCTCATGTCTTGTCTCATGATTTGTCTTGTGTCTTGTCTCATAATTTGTCTCATGATTCATATGTTTTGTCTTATGTTTCACTTTCATGATTTGTCTCATGTTTCACCCCATGACTCCTATCATGTGTCATTTCATGTTTTTTCTAATGATTCGTCTCAGGTCTTGTCTCATGTTTCATCTCGTGTTTTGTCTTATGATTCGTCTCATCTCCGTCCGTAGGAACAACTGGACAAGCAGCGAGCCACCGAAGTGCGTCTGGAGGCCGAGAGAAGGCGCCTGCGGGAGGCGCTGGAGGTGGCCGAAGCGCGGGCCACCAGGGTGGAGGTGGGCAGGCGGAGTCTGGAGGGGGAGCTGCAGAGAGTCAGACTGACCCTTGGAGACAGGGAGGCGGAGAGCCAGGCCTCACACGACCGCCATGACACTCTGTTCAAACAGGTACCGTCACACAGCCATCATGGTACGGTACGATACGGTACGGGACACCATGGTTTATTTGTTTTGGTTAATTCAAAGAGAAAGTCAACTACAACTACCAGCCAATCACAGGGCACATATAGACAAACAACCATTCACACTCACATTCATACCTATGGACAATTTGGAGTCGCTAATTAACCTAGCATGTTTTTGGAATGTGGGAGGAAACCGGAGTACCCGGAGAAAACCCACACATGCACGGGGAGAACATGCAAACTCCACACAGAGATGGCCGAGGGTGGAATTGAACTCGGGTCTTGTAGCTGTAAATACATAACATACGTACATTTACATAAATTAAGGTATTGGGGGTTAAAAAAAACGCTACATTTCTAACAGCTTGTCAAATGTATAAAAAAATGGAATGGTAGAAATACAGATGTTTAAAATAAGGACAAAACAAAGTTAAAATGTGAGAATAAATATAATTAATTATGAGGAATACATGAATCATATGAATAAATACATATTACAAAGATATTTCAAGAAAACAACCTGACCGGGTCATTTTTGACCCACTTATGGAAGGTTGGGGTAGTAACACAAAAACTAAAATTTCTTAAAATTTATAAAAGGCAAGTTAAAAATGTGAGTAGCATGATATTAAAAATATGTTTTTAGGAATACCTGGAATATGAAATGATGAAAAATTTTCATTATGAAGATATTTCAAGAAAACAACCTGACCAGGTCATTTTTGACCCACTTATGGAAAGTTGGGGTAGTAACACAAAAACTAAAATTTCTTAAAATTTCTGAAAATTTATAAAAGGTAAGTTAAAATGTGAATGGCATGATATCAAAAATATGTTTTTTAAGGAATACCTGGAATATGAAATGATAAAAAAATTTCATTACAAAGATATTTCAAGAAAACAACCTGACCGGGTCATTTTTGACCCACTTATGGAAGGTTGGGGTAGTAACACAAAAACTAAAATGTCTTAAAATGTATAAAAGGCAAGTTAAAAATGTGAATAGCATGATATCAAAAATATGTTTTTTTAGGAATACCTGGAATATGAAATGATAAAATTTTTTCATTACGAAGATATTTCAAGAAAACAACCTGACCGGGTCATTTTTGACCCACTTATGGAAGGTTGGGGTAGTAACACAAAAACTACAATTTCTTAAAATTTCTTAAAATTTATAAAAGGTAAGTTAAAAATGTGAATAGCATGATATTAAAAACATGTTTTTTTTAGGAATACCTGGAATATGAAATGATGAAAAATTTTCATTACGAAGATATTTCAAGAAAACAACCTGACCGGGTCATTTTTGACCCACTTATGGAAGGTTGGGGTAGTAACACAAAAACTAAAATTTCTTAAAATTTCTTAAAATTTATAAAAGGTAAGTTAAGATGTGAATGGCATGATATTAAAAATTATTTTTTTTAGGAATACCTGGATTATGAAATGATGAAAATTTTTCATTACGAAGATATTTCAAGAAAACAACCTGACCGGGTCATTTTTGACCCACTTATGGAAGGTTGGGGTAGTAACACAAAAACTAAAATTTCTTAAAATCTCTTAAAATTTCTTAAAATTTCTTAACATTTATAAAAGGTAAGTTAAAATGTGAATGGCATGATATTAAAAATTATTTTTTTTAGGAATACCTGGATTATGAAATGATGAAAATTTTTCATTACGAAGATATTTCAAGAAAACAACCTGACCGGGTCATTTTTGACCCACTTATGGAAGGTTGGGGTAGTAACACAAAACCTAAAACTTCTTAAAATTTAAAAAGGTAAGTTAAAAATGTGAATGGCATGATATTAAAAAACATGTTTGTTTTTTTTCAGAATACCTGAAGTATGAAATGATGAAAAATTTTCATTACAAAGATATTTCAAGAAAACAACCTGACCGGGTCATTTTAACACAAAAACTACAATTTCTTAAATTTTATAAAAGGCAACTTAAAAATGTGAATGGTATGATATTAAAAACATGTTTTTTTAGGAATACCTGGAATATGAAATGATGAAAAATGTTCATTACGAAGATATTTCAGGTATATATATATATATATATATTTCTGCAGGTAGCAGACGGAGAAGCCCGAGTGTCTCTGCTTCAGCGGGAGGTGGAACGTCTGAGTCAGGCTCTCCTTAAAGCCGAAGAAAACGAAGCTCTTCTGCGAGAGAAGACCATCTCCCTCAACCAGACCCTGCAGGAGGTGGCGGCTGCTCACGGCAACACTCAGAGTCGCCTGACTTCCCTGCAGAACACTTTGAGCATGACGGAGCAGGAGAAGCAACACCTCCAAGTAGGAGATGAAGAAAAAAGGCAATGCAAGTGCAAAAGAAAAATATCCTGATGTGTGCTCGTTCCATCAGGAAAGAATCGACGAGTCACGGGCGTCTTTAGCCGAAGCGAGGCGCAACATGGCCGCACTCAGCGAGCGCATGCACGGCCTCCAGAGCGAGCTGCATCACAGTGAGCTGCAACGTGAAGAACTGCTAACCGAGGTCACCAAGACCCAAGAGGTGGTGATAGCATCAAAACACACTTTATGAATGGCTTCCTGTTTGGATGTAATCTTCTCCCTTCTTCTTATCGCTCATCCCGCGGCAGGTTCTACGTCAGCGTACGGCCAGCCTGGCCGAGGCCCAGCGTGGCGCCCAGACGTCTCAGACAGAGCGCGCCGCCGTGGAGGAGCGTCTGCGGGCGTTGCAGAGGGCGGTGGCCCTGCTGGAGACGGAGAAGAAAGATGCAGAGAGACAGGCTGTGAGGTTGGAGAAGGATAAAAATGCCCTGAGGAACACGCTGGATAAGGTGACGGGCATCATTTCCATGTACGAACTAAACAGGTAACTCACACCCTGGACTGTGTCTTCAATGTCAGGTTGAGCGTCAGAAGCTGAAGAGCGAAGAGGGCAGCATGCGTCTTTCCGCCGAAAGAAAGCGTTTGGATTGCTCGCTGAACACGGCCGAGCAGGAGCTGCAGGAAGCCCAGCAGCAGATACTCATGCTACAGGTAAGCTACGTGCTAGCGCAGGGGTGGGCAAACTTTTTGACTCGCGGGCCGCATTAATATAACAAAATTGACGGGGGGGATTATGTAGTATTTTACACGTAACTATATTTTTACACATATTTTACATGTAAAAGTGTCATGCAATCTGCTATATGTGCACTTTGAAATCATTTATTTGATGTAAAGTGTGTTATAAATGTATTATTATTATTATTATTATTGTTATTTTTATTAGAATTATTATTATTATTAGTTATAGTATAGTATGTTAGTTATAGTATAGTTATAGTATAGTTATAGTATGTTATTATATTATTATTATTATTTTGTTAATAATAATAATATTACTACCATTATTATATTAATATTATTAACAACAATATTAATATAATAGTAGTATTATCATTATTGACAACATTATTATTATTATTATTATTGTTATTATTATTATTATTATTATTATTATTGTTATTTTTATTAGAATTATTATTATTATTAGTTATAGTATAGTATGTTAGTTAAAGTATAGTATGTTAGTTAAAGTATAGTTATAGTATGTTATTATATTATTATTATTATTTTGTTAATAATAATAATATTACTACAATTATTATATTAATATTATTAACAACAATATTAATATAATAGTAGTATTATTATCATTATTGACAACATTATTATTGTTATTATTATTATTATTATTATTATTATTATTATTGTTATTTTTATTAGAATTATTATTATTAGTTATAGTATAGTATGTTAGTTAAAGTATAGTATGTTAGTTAAAGTATAGTTATAGTATGTTATTATATTATTATTATTATTTTGTTAATAATAATAATATTACTACCATTATTATATTAATATTATTAACAACAATATTAATATAATAGTAGTATTATTATCATTATTGACAACATTATTATTATTATTATTGTTATTATTATTATTATTATTATTGTTGTTATTTTTATTAGAATTATTATTATTATTAGTTATAGTATAGTATGTTAGTTAAAGTATAGTTATAGTATGTTATTATATTATTATTATTTTGTTAATAATAATAATATTACTACCATTATTATATTAATATTATTAACAACAATATTAATATAATAGTAGTATTATTATCATTATTGACAATATTATTATTATTATTATTATTAAAAAAAATAAAAATAAAAAAAACAGGCGGGCCATATTGAAACACTTGGCGGGCCGGATGTGGCCCCCGGGCCGTAGTTTGCCCACCCCTGTGCTAGCGCATGTTGATGCTAGCTCGCTACATGCTTCTCCCTCGCGAATCGGGAACGCCAACCACTTGTACCTGATGGTGGCATCATCATACGAGCCATTGCTAGCAACGTAAACAGAGAAGAAGCGCTTATCTGGCTTACAGACACAACCAAAGAAGTCTGCCCCTCTGTGACATCACAAAGGGTAATTTTTACCACGCCCTCTGAAACAGAGCGTTTTGAGCCATCACAAACTTTTTTTAGGGCTCACTTCCAAATGCGCAAACCTCGTTATCTAAAACTTTAGCATAGCTTAACACCAAAATACAACATTCTAACTACATTTATAGGTCAGAAAAGTTGATAATAGATCCCCTTTAAGAATGCACGTAACGGGACGCACCTCTTTTATGTTGTATTCTGAATTATAAAAAGTGCGTAGTTTTCCTTGAAATATTGTTTACTAATTTGTCTAAATCTGCATTAGTGAGCAACTTGTCTTTTACTGACATAATCCATATACCTCAGAGGTGTGTCATATGATATCAAGATGCTGATTTGATTAGACAGCATGATTAGTCTGGACTTAGGCTGGCCACAATAAAAGGCCAACTCCAAAATGTGTTTTTGAGTGAATGATATAATATGATAATATTTAACGCTACAAAGACGTCCTGGGCTTTTAAATGGTGTCTTCGGCTAAAATGTTCTGAAATAAATACACAATATTCAAATTTCTGGTATGGCTTCTACTGGGTCAGTACAGCATAAGCAATTTAATACAATGTATTAAGCCATTTATACAATGTATTAAGTCATTTAATACAATGTATTAAGCCATTTATACAATGTATTAAGCGATTTAATACAATGTATTGAGCCATTTAATACAATGTATTGAGCCATTTAATACAATGTATTAAGCCATTTATACAATTTATTAAGCCATTTAATACGATGTATTAAGCTATTTATATGATATATTAAGCGATTTAATACAATGTATTGAGCCATTTAATACAATGTTTTAAGCCATTTAATACAATGTATTGAGCCATTTAATACAATGTATTGAGCCATTTAATACAATGTATTAAGCCATTTATACAATGTATTAAGCCATTTATACAATTTATTAAACCATTTAATACAATGTATTAAGCTATTTATATGATATATTAAGCCATTTAATACAATGTATCAAACCATTTAATACGATATATTAAGCCATTTATATGATGTATTAAGCCATTTAATACAATGTATTAAGCCATTTAATACAATGTATTAAGCCATTTAATACAATGTATTAAGCCATTTAATACAATGTATTAAGCCATTTATACAATGTATTAAGCAATTTAATACAATGTATTAAGCAATTTAATACAATGTATTAAGCCATTTATACAATGTATTAAGCCATTTATACAATGTATTAAGCCATTTATACAATGTATTAAGCCATTTATACAATGTATTAAGCCATTTAATACAATGTATTAAGCCATTTAATACAATGTATTAAGCCATTTAATACAATGTATTAAGCCATTTATACAATGTATTAAGCCATTTAATACAATGTATTAAGCCATTTAATACAATGTATTACGCCATTTATACAATGTATTAAGCCATTTATACAATGTATTAAGCCATTTATACAATGTATTAAGCCATTTATACAATGTATTAAGCCATTTAATACAATGTATTAAGCCATTTATACAATGTATTAAGCCATTTAATACAATGTATTAAGCTATTTATATGATATATTAAGCCATTTAATACAATGTATCAAACCATTTAATATGATATATTAAGCCATTTATATGATGTATTAAGCCATTTATATGATGTATTAAGCCATTTAATACAATGTATTAAGCTATTTATATGATGTATTAAGCAATTTAATACAATATATTAAGCCATTTATACAATGTATTGTTGTCATTTGAAGTAGAAATGATGTGAAGCAGTAACCGTTATTTTTCTCCGAGCGGCTTAGAAGCCGTGAGAACCACAGAGGAGGGTGTGACATGAGGTGAAGAATAACACGTAGCAGGTGTCTTGGGGGGGCCGTCAACCATTTGTCCGTCAACTTTGTCCAGACTAATAAAGTTTCCAGGCGTTAAATGTCGCAAATTTCACAAACACATTTACTGCAGACGGGAACCCTTTTTTATTTTTTTTGTTGACCTGCTGTTCGTAATAAATAGTATAATAGTATTAATACATAGTATAAATGGCTTAATACAATGTATTAAATGGCTTAATATGTCGTATAAATGGCTTAATACATTGTATTAAATGGCTTAATACATTGTATTAAATGGCTTAATACATTGTATTAAATGGCTTAATACATTGTATTAAATGGCTTAATACATCGTATTAAATGGCTTAATACATCGTATTAAATGGCTCAATACATTGTATTAAATGGCTTAATACATAGTATTATGTGGCTTAATACATTGTATTATATGGCTTAATACATTGTATTATGTGGCTTAATACACTGTATTAAATGGCTTAATACATTGTATTAAATGGCTTAATCCATTGTATTATATGGCTTAATACATCGTATTAAATGGCTTAATACATCGTATTAAACGGCTTAATACATAGTATTAAATGGCTTAATACATAGTATTAAATGGCTTAATATATCGTATTATATGGCTTAATACATCGTATTAAATGGCTTAATACATTGTATTAAATGGCTTAATACATAGTATTAAATGGCTTAATACATAGTATTAAATGGCTTAATACATTGTATTAAATGGCTTAATACATAGTATTATGTGGCTTAATACATTGTATTATGTGGCTTAATGCATTGTATTATGTGGCTTAATACATTGTATTAAATGGCTTAATACATCGTATTAATTGGCTGAAATTTTACGACAATAAACTTGTAATCTTGAGGAATTTTATTTTAGTAGCATAAGGTTGAACTATTTTTTTTTTAAATGAACCAAAAATAAGGTTGTAATTTTTGTAATTTTAGGTTGTTACAATTTTATGAGGAAAAAGTGAAAATAGTAAGGGAATAAAGTCACAATATTAGAACATTTCTGATTATTATTTAAGAAGATGAAAAAGTAAAAAATATATATCTGAAACGACAAAAAAACAGCTGCAATTTTATGAGAATAAACTCTTAATACTGTGAGGAAATATAATTTTAGTAGCGTACAGTTGAAATATTACAAAAAAAGCCAATCACAGGGCTTTTAATAAATAGCATTTTGCTAAAAAAAAGCAATCTTTTGTTTATTATTCTGAACGTTTGAATAGATGCAGATGGCTGACATGGAGCAGTCCCACAGCGTGTGCGAGAGTTTGGCCAGGCAGCGTGATGACGCTCAGCAGGATGCCGAGAGGCTGAGAGCCAGCTTCAGGGACCTGGAGAGGACTCTGGGCTCCAGGGAGCGCACTCACAGGCAGAGGGTCAAAGGACTGGAGGAGCAGGTATACCAGTGGTTGCCGTGACGTGATTGACCCTAAATGCTAAAGTCCCACTTTTTAGCCCAAAGCAAAAAGAGGGAAGCTGACGTCACCGCAGCGCCCCAATTAATATTTTTTTTTATTAAAAATCTAAATCATATTGATATATGTTTGTATATTCCTCAGGTACCCTCTTTGAGTGTTAAGTAGCTGTGTGATTAATTTAGTGTTAAGAATTTTGCCACAGGATTCAATGTTTTTAAAAAATACACCACAATTTACAGTACTCACTGTACTGTAAATTCAATTCATTTCTTAAATCAAAATTCTTGTTACACAAAAGTCTTGTAATCAATCAGTCATCAAGGATTTGCAAAGTAAGCTCATCTCTCTGTTTACAGTATCTACTAGTATTGAACTATGTACATACGTATATTGTACATCCAATATTGTGATATATGTGATAAAAAAGTCCAAATTCTGAGATAAAAATTTGACATTATGAGACAAATAGTCAATATTACCAGATAGGAAAGTTGAAATTATGAGATTTAAAAAAAACTATATTATGAGATAAAAAGTCAAAATGATTAAATGAGTCAGAATGATGAGATAAAAATGTGAAATTATGAGGAAAAAGTCTGAATTATGTGATAAAAACGTCAAAATTATGAGATAAAAATGTTACATTATGAGACAAATAGTCAATATTACCAGGTAGGAAAGTTGAAATTATGAGATTTAAAAAAATCTATATTATGAGATAAAAAGTCAAAATGATTAAATGAGTCAGAATGATGAGATAAAAATGTGAAATTGAGGAAAAAGTCTGACTTATGTGACAAAAACGTCAAAATTATGAGATAAAAATGTTACATTATGAGACAAATAGTTGAAATTATGAGATTTAAAAAATCTATATTATGAGATAAAAAGTCAAAATGATTAAATGAGTCAGAATGATGAGATAAAAATGTGAAATTATGAGAAAAAGTCTGAATTATGTGATAAAAAAAGTCCAAATTCTGAGATAAAAATTTTACATTATGAAACAAATAGTCAATATTACCAGATAGGAAAGTTGAAATTATGAGATTTAAAAAAAAATCTATATTATGAGAGAAAAAGTCAAAATGATGAAATGAGTCAGAATGATGAGATAAAAATGTGAAATTGAGGGAAAAAGTCTGAATTATGTGATAAAAACGTCAAAATTATGAGATAAAAATGTTACATTATGAGACAAATAGTTGAAATTATGAGATTTAAAAAATCTATATTATGAGATAAAAAGTCAAAATGATTAAATGAGTCAGAATGATGAGATAAAAATGTGAAATTATGAGGAAAAAGTCTGAATTATGTGATAAAAACGTCAAAATTATGAGATAAAAATGTTACATTATGAGACAAATAGTCAATATTACCAGATAGGAAAGTTGAAATTATGAGATTAAAAAAAATCTATATTATGAGATAAAAAGTCAAAATGATGAAATGAGTCAGAATGATGGAAAGTTGAAATTATAAGATAAAAAAATCTATATTTACTATCGATTTACTAAATCTATATATACATACGTATATTGTACATCCAATATTGTGTCATGGCCTCCATTTTCATCCTGGTGTCCTTTTGTGTAGGTGTCCACCTTGAAGGAGCAACTCCAACAGGAGATGAAACGACGACAGCCTTCGCTTTCCTCCTCTTTCCTGTCCGCAGCCAGCTGAGAGGTGACCACCAAGATGGCCAATCGTATTTTTTCAAAATAAATGTAGAAAACTACTTACTAAAAAAGATGAAAGTGAACACATTAAAAGCTAATTTTTATGAGAATAATGTTGTAATTTTATGTGGAAAAATTGAAAAAATAACCTCACTTTATTAGCATGAAATATTGAAATATTAAGGACTACAGATGTTTTTTTAATCAGTATTTATTATTATTATTTTAACTTTTTTTAAGTGGTAATTATGAGTTATGAGAAGAAAATTCACATGAAGGAAGTTGAAATAGTTGAGGAAAAAATAAACAGAACAGAACAAACCAGAACAAACTTGTAACATTGTGAGGATAAATATATATTTTTGTAATTTAGTTTTGTTGACATTTTAAAGAAAAATACTTTTTTGAGAAATTACGAGATTAAAAAAAATAAAAAATGATGCTAAAAAAACAAAAAGAAAAAATGATGAGATAAGAAGTTTGAATCTCATAACTTAATTAAATTACTTTTTATTTCATAATTATATGATTTTTTTAATGACTTATTTCACAATTTCAACATTTAATCTCATAATTTCGACCTTAAATGTTTTATTTTGTAATTTGGACTTTTTATCTCATAATTATGACTTTTATGCCAGAATTATGAGCTAATGAGATGAAAATGTGAAATGATTTTCCTGATTAACTGTGATAAATAAGGGATTTAAAATTATGAGATAAAAAGTCAAAATTATGAAATTAGTCAGAATGATGAGATAAAAATATGAAATTATGAGAAAAAGTCTGAATTATGTGATAAAAAAGTCAAAATTCTGAGATAAAAATTTTACATTATGAGACAAATTGTCAATATTACCAGATAGGAAAGTTGAAATTATGAGATTTAAAAAAATCTATATTATGAGATAAAAAGTCAAAATGATTAAATGAGTCAGAATGATGAGATAAAAATGTGAAATTATGAGGAAAAAGTCTGAATTATGAGATAAAAAAGTCAAAATTCTGAGATAAAAATTCTACATTCTGAGACAAATAGTTGAAATTATGAGATTAAAAAAACCTATGAGATAAAAAGTAAAAATTATGAAATGAGTCAGAATGATGAGATAAAAATATGAAATTATGAGAAAAAGTCTGAATTATGTGATAAAAAAAGTCCCAAATTCTGAGATAAAAATTTTACATTATGAGACAAATAGTTGAAATTATGAGATTAAAAAAATCTATATTATGAGATAAAAAGTCAAAATTATGAAATTAGTCAGAACGATGAGATAAAAATGTGAAATTATGAGAAAAAGTCTGAATTATGTGATAAAAAAAGTCAAAATTCTGAGATAAAATTTTTACATTATGAGACAAATAGTCAATATTACCAGATAGGAAAGTTGAAATTATGAGATTTAAAAAATCTATATTATGAGATAAAAAGTCAAAATGATGAAATGAGTCAGAATGATGAGATAAAAATGTGAAATTATGAGGAAAAAGTCTGAATTATGTGATAAAAACGTCAAAATTGTGAGATAAAAATGTTACATTATGAGACAAATAGTTGAAATTATGAGATTAAAAAAATCTATGAGATAAAAAGTCAAAATGATGAAATGAGTCAGAATGATGAGATAAAAATATGAAATTATGAGAAAAAGTCTGAATTATGTGATAAAATAGTCAAAATTCTGAGATAAAAATGTTACATTATGAGACAAATAGTCAATATTACCAGGTAGGAAAGATGAAATTATGAGATTAAAAAAATCTATATTATGAGATAAAAAGTCAAAGTTATGAAATTAGTCAGAATGATGGAAAGTTGAAATTATAAGATAAAAAATTATGAGCTGAAAAGTAAAGATTCTGAGATAAAAATTTTACATTTTGACATAAATAGCCAATATTACCAGGTAGGAAAGTTGAAATTATAAGATAAAAAAATCTATATTATGTGATTAAAAAGTCAAAATTATGAGCTGAAAGGTCAAATTTATGAGATAAAAAAATGTACATTATGAGATGAATAGTTTAAAAAAGTTAGAATCATGAGATTAATCTAAATTATGAGCTAATGATGAGATGAAAATGTGACATTATGAGAAAAAGTCAGAATTATGATAATAAAAAATCAAAATTATGAGCTGAAAAGTCAAAATTATGAGATAAAAATTTGACATTATGACATAAATAGTCAATATTACCAGGTAGGAAAGTATGAGAAATTATGAGATTTAAAAAAAATCTATATTATGTGATTAAAAAGTCAAAATTATGAGCTGAAAAGTCAAAATTATGAGATAAAAAATGTACATTATGAGATAAATAGTTTAAAAAAATGAAAAGTTTTGGGGTTTCTTTTGCACTATTTATCTGATAAATTGGACTTGAACAATAAACAGACGTCCCAAAAATCTGTATTTAAAAAAAACAAACAGTTTTATTAACTTTATTATGACGTCGGTCTTAATAGTGAGACTTTAACAAAGCGTCTTCTCAAAGCATTTTGGTGGAAAAAGCTGAGGTCATCTTCTTGGCTGCTTTTTGGAAAAGTACCCCCACAGTACAAGAAGTACAGTACAAATACAAAGCGATTAATACGGTGACGGTACGCAGACAGCTCGTGGCGTGTTGGGATGGGCAGCACCAGTGTGACGTTGGATAGCACCAGTCATCGATACAATCATCAAGCTTCTTTGGAGTATAGGCAAACGTACACGACACAAGTAGCAAAGATACACGGCCGGTGGCTGGGTGGGAACGCCGCCATCATCGTCCTCATCAGCACCCGCCCCCGCAGCTCTTCCCGCAGCTTCCTCCCACCGACCCGCAGTGGCCGCTCACCGCCGCCACGCCGCAACGGGAGAACTGGTCCCGACAGAGGTCGGCTGAAAACGGTCAAAGCACAGAGAAGTCGTTTGGACGGCTTGGAATGCAACCGCGGGATCCGGGGGGGGGGGGGGGGGCGCGGTCGTGAACGACCCACCTCTGAGCAGCTCCTCGTGCGCGCACACGGTCCTCACGCACACCTCCCTGTTGACCACGTAGACCCGCCTCAGACTGCAAGACAACACGGGAAGGCCGTCAAGCAGAAGTCGCCTCCGAGATCCGTCAAAACAAAACAACGGTTTGCCTCAAGTGGAGTTTTCCTGGGAATCGAACACTTAAACAAAGCTCACTCACTATATATATATAAATATAATATAAATATAAATCAGAATTATGACATGAAAAATTGAAGTAGCAGATTAAAAATTCACGGTTACGAGATAGCAAAGTTCTAATCACGAGATTAAAAGTTTACATGACAAGATTAAAAACTCACAATTACGAGTTAAAGCATCATGAGATTAAATGTCAAAATTGTAGAAAGTCAGATAAATAAACTCAAAATTATGCTAAAAAAACAACAAAAAATGATGAGATAAGAAGTTTGAATCTCATAATTTAATTAAATATACTTTTTATTTCATAATTTTTTTTTTTTATTATTTCACAATTTCAACATTTTATCTCATAATTTCGACCTTAAAAGTTTTATTTTGTAATTTGGACTTTTTAAAATCATCATTAGTATTTTTTATTTCATAATTCTCACATTTTATCTCATAATTATAACTTTAGATCATAATTTTCCAAATTTATCTCATAATTATGACTTCATAATCTCACAATTATGACATTTTTCTCATATTTTTTTATTTTATCTCATAATGTTGACTTCTCCTTTCATAATTTCCATATTTTATCTCATAATGTTGACTTTTTAAAATCATTAGTCGTATTTTTTATTTCATAATTATCACATTTTATCTCATAATTATGACTTTACATCATCATTTTCCCATTTTATCTCATAATTATGACTTTTTATATCATAATTTTCATATTTCATCTCGTAATGTTGACTTCTCCTTTCATAATTTCCATATTTTATCTCATAATGTTAACTTTTTAAATCATCATTAGTATTTTTTATTTCACAATTCTCACATTTTATCTCATAATTATGACTTTAGATCATCATTTTCCCATTTTATCTTATAATTATGACTATTTGCCAGAATTTTGACTTTATAATCTCACAATTATGACCTTTTTCATAATTTTTTAATTTTTATCTCATAATTATGACTTTTTATATCATAATTTTCGTATTTTATCTCATAATGTTGACTTCTCCTTTCATAATTTCCATATTTTATGTCATAATGTTGACTTTTTAAAATCATCAGTAGTATTTTTTATTTCATAATTATCACATTTTATCTCATAATTATGACTTTACATCATCATTTTCCAAATTTATCTCATAATTATGACTTTTTATGCCAGAATTTTGACTTTATAATCTCACAATTATGACATTTTCTCATAATTTTTTATTTTTATCTCATAATTATGATTTTTTTATATCATAATTTCCGTATTTTATCTCATAATGTTGACTTTTTTCATAATTTCCATATTTTATCTCATAATGTTGACTTTTTAAAATCATCAGTAGTATTTTTTATTTCATAATTATCACATTTTATCTCATAATTATGACTTTACATCATCATTTTCCCATTTTATCTCATAATTATGACTTTTTATATCATAATTTTCGTATTTCATCTCGTAATGTTGACTTCTCCTTTCATAATTTCCATATTTTATCTCATAATGTTGACTTTTTAAATCATCATTAGTATTTTTTATTTTCATAATTATCACATTTTATCTCATAATTATGACTTCAGATCATAATTTTCCCATTTTATCTTATAATTATGACTTTTTATGCCAGAATTTTGACTTTATAATCTCACAATTATGGCCTTTTCTTATATATTTTTTAAAATCTCATAATTATGATTTTTTTATATCATAATTTCTGTATTTTATCTCATAATGTTGACTTCTCCTTTCATAATTTCCATATTTTATCTCATAATGTTGACTTTTTTAAATCATCAGTAGTATTTTTTATTGCATAATTATCACATTTTATCTCATAATTATGACTTTACATCACCATTTTCCCATTTTATCTCATAATTATTTTGACTTTATAATCTCACAATTATACCCTTTCTCATATGTTTTTATTTTTATCTCATAATTATGACTTTTTATATCATAATTTTCGTATTTCATCTCGTAATGTTGACTTCTCCTTTCATAATTTCCATATTTTATCTCATAATGTTGATTTTTTTTAAATCATTAGTATTTTTTATTTCATAATTCTCACATTTTATCTCATAATTTGGACTCTCATAAGTTTTTACCTCTAATTATGACTTTTTATGTCAGAATTTTGACTTTATAATCTCACAATTATGACCTTTTCTTATGTATTATTTTTATCTCATAATTATGACTTTTTATGTCATAATTTCCATATTTTATCTCAATGTTGACTTTTTATATCATTAGTATTTTTTATTTCATAATTCTCTCATTTTATGTCATAATTTGTCCTCTATAGATCATAATTTTCCTATTTTATCTCATAGGTTTGGCTTTTTATCTCATAATTATGACTTTTGATGTCAGAATTTTGACTTTATAATCTCACAATTATGACCTTTTCTCATAATTTTGTATTTTTATTATCTCATGATTATGACTTTTTATGTCATAATTTCCATATTTTATCTCAATGTTTATTTTTTATATCATTAGTATTTTTTATTTCATAATTCTCACATTTTATCTCATAATTTGTCCTCTATAGATCATAATTTTCCTATTTTATCTCATAAGTTTGGCTTTTTATCTCATAATTATGACTTTTGATGTCAGAATTTTGACTTTATAATCTCACAATTATGACCTTTTCTCATAATTTTGTATTTTTATCTCATAATTATGATGACTTTTATGTCATAATTTCCATATTTTATCTCAATGTTGACTTTTTATATCATTAGTATTTTTTATTTCATAATTCTCACATTTTATTTCATAATTTGGCACCATCATTTTCCTATTTTATCTCATAATTATGACTTTTGATGTCAGAATTTCCATGTTTTATCTGATAATGTTGACTTCTCATTTAATAATTTCCATATTTGATCTCATAAGTTTGGCTTTTTATCTCATAATTTGTACTTTATAATCTCACAGTTCTGACCTTTTCGCATAATTTTGTATTTTTATATCATAATTATGATGACTTTTGTCATAATTTCCATGTTTTATCTCATAATGTTGACTTTTTGTTTAACAATTTCCATATATGATTTCATAATTTTGACTTTTTATATCAATAATTATTATGATATAATAATTATATATATCTCCTAATTATGGCTTACAATTGAGATATTTTGGGGCTTCCTAAAAACCTTTCAGACACCCCCAAACCCCGAACCCCCCCGTAGGTCTCTGTGTGACCGGGGTCCTGGTGTATGTGAGTGCCAGGAAGAAAAGCACCACTCGGGATAGAAGTGTTTTTTTCCCGTATAAATTCCCATCTTTTTCCCATCCCAGCTGGAGCGTGTGTGGTCAGTACGTTAAGTCCGATGTGTCGCGTTTGTGCATCTGTGACGACTTAGTGGAGTCCCTGAGGCGGCGTGGTTGATGCCGCCCAGGTGGGCTTTGAGGCCAATAAACGGGGGAATCGTCCACTACGTCATCTAAGTGCTTGCAGGTGGATCTTACCTGTAAAAGCAGAGCGTGTTGAGGCACTGCTTGCACGGCTTGTGCACGGAATAGAGTCTGGTGCACGGGTACTGCTCCTCTCTGCAATCTGCAATGCACACGTATAACCCACTCAACCACTGAATCGTCTCCAGACATTACGTAGCTTACCGAGGGGGCCGGGCTCCGTGGGCTCCGTCTCCAAGTCGGTGTCTGACGTACAAGAAAGGAAAACTTGCATGAATTCTCCAGATGGAAAAACAACAGTTAACAGTCAAGCAGACGTACCCGGTTTGTGTGGATGAACCACAGGTTCGATTGCAAGCTGCTGCACGAACCTTTCAGCAAGAGAACCAGCAGTTTCCTCTGGAAAACGTACAATTTCATCTTTACAAAAATTCATATTAACCATAAGCTGGAGCCTACCCCAGCTGAGAGGCGGGGTACACCCTGGACTGGTTGCCAGCCAATCACAGGGCACATATAGACAAACAACCATTCACACTCACATTCATACCTATGGACAATTTGGAGTCGCTAATTAACCTAGCATGTTTTTGGAATGTGTTAGTGTTCTTACAAAGAACACTAAACTCATCACGCACCAACTTAACACTCAAAAGATATAATTATGAAACCAGCTCAACCGAATCATTCATTCATTCATTCATTTTCTACCGCTTATTCTCACGAGGGTCGCGGGGGTGCTGGAGCCTATCCCAGCTGTCTTCGGGCGAGAGGCGGGGTACACCCTGGACTGGTGGCCAGCCAATCACAGGGCACATATAGACAAACAACCATTCACACTCACATTCATACCTATGGACAATTTGGAGTCAGATAGGATGCCTGATAGGAAAGTTAATATTATGAGATTAAAAAGTCAAAATTATGAGATTAGTCAGAATGATGAGATAAAAATGTGAAATTATGAGAAAAAGTCTGAATTATATGATAAAAAAAAGTCACAATTCTGAGATAAAAATTTTACATTATGAGACAAATAGTCAATATTAACAGATAGGAAAGTTGAAATTATGAGATAAAAAGTCAAAATTATGAAATTAGTCAGAATGAGATAAAAATGTGAAATTATGAGAAAAAGTCTGAATTATGAGATAAAAAGTCAAAATTCTGAGATAATAATTTTACATTATGAGATAAATAGTCAATATTACCAGATAGGAAAGTAGAAATTATGTGATTAAAAAGTCAAGATAAAAATTTTACATTATGAGATGAATAATTAAAAAAAGTTAAAATCATGAGATTAATCTAAATTATGAGCTAATGATGAAATGTGACATTATGAGAAAAAGTCTGAATTCTGGTAATAAAAAAAATCTAAATTATGAGCTGAAAAGTCAAAATTATGAGATTAGTCAGAATGATGAGATAAAATGTGAAATTATGAGAAAAAGTCAGAATTATGGTAATAAAAAATCAAAATTATGAGCTGAAAAGTCCAAATTAGATTGAAATTTTACATTATGGCATAAATAGTCAATATTACCAGGTAGGAAAGTAGAAATTATGAGATAAAAAAAATCTATATTATGTGATTAAAAAGTCAAAATTATGAGCTGAAAAGTCAAAATTATGAGATAAAAAAATGTACATTATGATATAGTTAATATTACCAGATAGGAAAGTTGAAATTATGAGATTAAAAAAATCTATATTATGAGATAAAAAGTCAAAATTATGAGATTAGTCAGAATGATGAGATAAAAATGTGACATAATGAGAACAAGTCAAAATTATGGTAATAAAAAAATCAAAATTATGAGCTGAAAAGTAAAAATTATGAGATAAAAATTTTACATTATGACATAAATAGTCAATATTACCAGGTAAGAAAGTTGAAATTATAAGATAAAAAAAAATCTATGTGATTAAAAAGTCAAAATTATGAGCTGAAAAGTCAAAATTATGAGATAAAAAAATTACATTATGAGATGAATAGTTAAAAAAAAGTTAAAATGATGAGATTAATCTAAATTATGAGCTAATGATGAGATAAAAATGTGACATAATGAGAACAAGTCAAAATCATGGTAATAAAAAATCAAAATTATGAGCTGAAAAGTCAAAATTATGAGATAAAAATTTTACATTATGACATAAATAGTCAATATTACCAGGTAGGAAAGTTTAAATGATAAGATAAAAAAAATCTATATTATGTGATTAAAAAGTCAAAATTATGAGCTGAAAAGCCAAAATTATGAGATAAAAATTTTACATTATGAGATGAATAGTTAAAAAAAGTTACAATCATGAGATTAATCTAAATTATGAGCTAATGATGAGATGAAAATGTGACATTATGAGAAAAAGTCTGAATTATGTTAGTAAGAAATCAAAATTATGAGCTGAAAAGTCAAAATTATAAGATAAAAAAATCTATATTATGTCATTAAAAAGTCAAAATTATGAGCTGAAAAGTCAAAATTATGAGATAAATAGTTTTAAAAAGTTAAAATGATGCGATTAATCTAAATTATGAGCTAATGATGAGATAAAAATGTGAAATGATTTTCCTAATTAACTGTGATAAATGAGGGATTTAAAAAATATATCTATGGATATAGTTTCAAATATCAAAATGGCCGACCACATTCTTTCAATATTTGAAAAAGTAGCATATTAGTAATAGTAGCTAATGAAAAGTTTTGGGTTTTTTTTTTTTACCTGGGAAATAATCGGGTCCGTAGTCCCCTGGAGAAGAACAACAACATATTGTTAAGAGTCACATGACTTACAGTGGGGTGAAAAAGTGTTTGGCATCATTTTCAGATCATCAAAAAATATTAATATTAGTCTTAGTATTGACAACACAACTCAACACAAAATGATAATTCATGGTTCCATTTATCACAGCAAGTCTTCCAGGTCTTCCTGGCTCTCACTGTGGTTTGCTAGAGTCCCTTTAGAAATGGCTTTATAACCTTTTGTACACTAATAGATCTTATGTTATGTTTTAGCATTGGAGGCAATAACTTTTTGGCCCGTGTAGGTTTGCCTCCCCCTGCCCCCGGCTCTCGCTGTGGTTTGCTAGAGTCCCTTTAGAAATGTCTTTATAACCTTTTGCACACTAATAGATCTTATGTTATGTTTTAACATTGGAGGCAATAACTTTTTGGCCTGTGTAGGTTTGCCCCCCGCCCCCTGGCTCTCGCTGTGGTTTGCTAGAGTCCCTTTAGAAATGTCTTTATAACCTTTTGCACACTAATAGATCTTATGTTATGTTTTAACATTGGAGGCAATAACTTTTTGGCCAGTGTAGGTTTGCCCCCCCTGCCCCCACCCTGACTCTCGCTGTGGTTTGCTAGAGTCCCTTTAGAAATGGCTTTATAACCTTTTGCACACTAATAGATCTTATGTTATGTTTTAACATTGGAGGCAATAACTTTTTGGCCCATGTAGGTTTGCCCCCCCCCCCCCGGCTCTCGCTGTGGTTTGCTAGAGTCCCTTTAGAAATGGCTTTATAACCTTTCGCACACTAATAGATCTTATGTTATGTTTTAACATTGGAGGCAATAACTTTTTGGCCAGTGTAGGTTTGCCCCCCCTGCCCCCACCCTGACTCTCGCTGTGGTTTGCTAGAGTCCCTTTAGAAATGGCTTTATAACATTTGCACACTAATAGATCTTATGTTATGTTTTAACATTGGAGGCAATAACTTTTTGGCCCGTGTAGGTTTGCCTCCCCAACCCTCCGGCTCTCGCTGTGGTTTGCTAGAGTCCCTTTAGAAATGGCTTTATAACCTTTTGGACACTAATAGATCTTATGTTATGTTTTAAGACTGGAGGCAATAACTTTTTGGCCCGTGTAGGTTTGCCCCCCCCCCACCCCCGGCTCTCGCTGTGGTTTGCTAGAGTCCCGTCCCTTTAGAAATGGCTTTATAACCTTTTGCACACTAATAGATCTTATGTTATGTTTTAACATTGGAGGCAATAACTTTTTGGCCCGTGTAGGTTTGCCCCCCCACCCCCGGCTCTCGCTGTAGTTTGCTAGAGTCCCTATAGAAATGGCTTTATAACCTTTTGTACACTAATAGATCTTATGTTATGTTTTAACATTGGACGCAATAACTTTTTGGCCCGTGTAGGTTTGCCCCCCCCCCCACCCCGGCTCTCGCTGTGGTTTGCTAGAGTCCCGTCCCTTTAGAAATGGCTTTATAACCTTTTGCACACTAATAAATCTTATGTTATGTTTTAACATTGGAGGCAATAACTTTTTGGCCCGTGTAGGTTTGCCTCCCCCACCCCCCGGCTCTCGCTGTGTTTTGCTAGAGTCCCGTCCCTTTAGAAATGGTTTTATAACCTTTTGCACACTAATAGATCTTATGTTATGTTTTAACATTGGAGGCAATAACTTTTTGGCCCGTGTAGGTTTGCCCCCCCACCCCCGGCTCTCGCTGTGGTTTGCTAGAGTCCCTTTAGAAATGGCTTTATAACCTTTTGCACACTAATAGATCTTATGTTATGTTTTAACATTGGAGGCAATAACTTTTTGGCCCGTGTAGGTTTGCCCCCCCCCCTTCACTTCATTTTGTGTTGAGTTGTGTTGTCATTGACTAATATTTAAATGTGTTTGATGATGTGAAATATATAATATAAATCAATAATATAATATATATTTTATGAATACACTTTTTCACACTAGCGTAACTAAGCCTGCATAGAAATATGTTGTGTAGAATTCTCAGCCGGTCCAACTCACCCAGGAAAGGAAAAGGTTCCTGGTACTGAGCCTGGGCGAGCAGCACCACTGTTGATGACAAACGGAACCAGACTTTAAAGTGGAAATGTGCCTTTAAGAAGATGCTAACGCTAACGTTGTTGTTTGCAGCCGAGTAGCAAGTAAACATCCTGTCACTGACAGCTGTTTCTGATATTTCAGTGACCTTAGCAAAGAGTTCGTTTGCATTATGATCTTCGTAAAAGGCAGATTTGTGGAACAGTATTGTTACCTGGCATGCAGATGAAGAGGAGGACTCTCATGGTGTCCCGAGGGGGGGGGGTATTGTGACTCTCACTGGGAACAAAGATCAGGAAGGTAAGGTGAGTGGAATTCTCCGCTGTGCTTTTCTCTCCCCCTCTCAAATCCCACCCCCACCGACACCCACGCTCCCTCACTAGCCCCCACCAATGGACGGGGGGGCAAACATGAAAAGTGTGACAGCAAGAATGTGGAAAGTTTGTCCTTGCTAAGAACAATCACTTCTTCTTTTCCTTCTTCTCTTTTTGCCGTCTCACGCTGCATTCCAGGAAAACAAATGGCGGAGAGCGCAGCACTCTCTCTCTCTCTTTTTCTCTCCTTCATCCCTCTTTCTCCACATCCCTCATTTCCCTTCTAACCCCACCCCCCATTTTTCTTCTAAACCGTCTACTCGGGTTGGGATAAAAGAGAGAAAAAACACCAGACCGTTTTTTTCCATCTAAATGACCATCTGTTTTTTTTCAAAGATCCTCTATGTGACAGGAGCACTCTGTTTTTTACGTCCTACAAAAATTCGAGTCAAAGATGCTTTACAGTGTACGACGGGTGCTGCTGTTTGTGGAACCTACTGCAAAAAAATGTGACTCAAAGATCCTCAACATGACAGGAGAGCTCTGCTCTTTATAACGACAGACTTGTCAAAGATCCTCTATATAGCAGAGGAGTGCTGTTTTTATTGTTTGTTTGTTTTTTGAGGATGTCCTGCCAAAAATGCTTGTCAAAGATCCTCTACTTGACAGAAGCATTGTGTTGTTTTTAGAACCTCCTGCAAACAAAGAGCTACTCAAAGATCCTCTATACAATTGATGAGCTCTGCTGTTTATAATGACACACTGAAAAAAAACACGAGTGAAAGATCCTCTATATGCGAGAGGCTTGGTGCTCTTTTTGAGGACCTCCTGCCAAAAACGCTTTTCAAAGATCCTCTATTTGACAGGAGCACTCTGTTGCTTTTAAAAAAAGTGACTCAAAGATCCTCTACGTGACAGAAGCAATCGGCTGTTTTTTGGAAGCTACTGCAAAACAAAGAGCTACTCAAAGATCCTCTATTTGACAGGAGCACTCTGCTGTTTGTTTTTTTAATCTACTGCAAAAAAAGTCCTCTCTTTTATATGACAGGAGTGCTCTGCTGATTATAATAACAGACTGAAAACAAATGCTTGTCAAAGATCCTATATACGACAGGAGCACTCTAGTGTTTCTAGGAACCTACTGCAAAAAAAAAAAAAACATGCAAAGGATTAGGATTGTCTGTGACAAGAGCATGATGCTTTTTTAGGAATCTAAAGTCAAAAAACACTTCAAAGATCCTCTATATGACAGAGGTACGCTGCTCTTTTTGAGAACCTCCTGCCAAAATGCTTGTCAAAGATCCTCAATTTCATGAGAGCACTGCTGCTTTTGATGACCTACTGCAAAATAAATGCTACTCAAAGATCCTCTATGTGACAGGAGAGATCTGCTGTTTAAAATGACAGACAAAACACTAGTCAAAGATCCTCTATTTGGCAGGAACCCTAACCTATGGCAAAAAATATATTATATGAGCACAGTACTCTTATATTTTCCGGACCTATTTAAAAAATGGGATTCAAAGATCCTCTATACGACAGGAGAGCTGCTGTGTATCATGTATTATGACAGACTGAATAGTCAAATATACTCAATGTAACAGGAGTTCTACTGTTTAAAACGCATGTCAAAGATCCTCTATATCACGTGTAATGCAGTATTTTTGCATTTTTATACTACTTATTGTGCGGTGACGGTAAGTTTTTTTTTTCTGTGTTCCCACGCGTCAAGTCAAATCATTTGGACACGCACACACACACACACACACATTCCAGTGTGCATCACAGTGGCATCAAAGGCCATATGTTTTCACAGCACATCTGGGAGCCATCACCCCCCCCCCCCCCATTCCCATCCAACACACACACACATACAAGTATATATACTGTATTTATTAAGTACTTTAACAAGGCATAATCAGACGTATCGTTTTCGTTGTTTTTTTTTAATCGAGCGATTAATTTTGTCCCCATTTGTCTGCTGCCCCCCCATCCGCAGCCCATTCTTGCAAGAGATTAACTGTAGCCCCCTCCCCAATGAAAACACATGACCACATGTCAACTTCCATAGATTGTTCACGCCGAGACGTCACACTCTCCCGTGCAAGTCCACGCAATGAAATGAAGCTCATATGCAATATATGGACATTCGCCGCTAAACAAAGAGCGGAAGCTGGAACTTACCGAAGTTTGGATGAAAGCGCTGCGACTGTCCTCCAGCCTTCATGCGCCCAGTGAGTGCAGGGGGACTCCACGGCCCCGCTTTGCACCACCCAGCACGGCTTTAGTCTCCACCCACTCAAGCTTCCAGAACCGTGATTGTGATTGTTGCTCCCTCGCCATGTTGCGCTATTATCCAGAAATTAGTTGATAAATTATACATTAATATTACATATTGATATAATAGCCAAAAGAAACAATGTAGTTTGTGGTCACCTGGCGGAAGTATATAACGGTTGAGCTGAATGTTGACCACACAGTCAGGAAGACCTGGGTTCGAATCTCCGTGTGGTGTTGCATGTAGGTTATGTACCCCCACCTCTCTTCCTAAGTCAGCTGGGATAGGCTCCAGCACACGCCAGCAATCTTAATGCTGAATCACGGTAGCTATCTTACCTCGTTAGCTAGCTTGCCTGTTCGCTAGCTTACGTCGTTAGCTAGCTTGCCTCGTTAGCTAGCTTACGTCGTTAGCTAGCTTACCTCGTTAGCTAGCGGCTATCTGGAGTTCCAGCAATTAAAGAGTACCGCAATGTGTTGTGAATATGTTTGTGGTCACCTGGCGGAAGTATTGCTAGTAGTACATTCGAGGATATAACGGTTGAGCTGAATGTTGGCCACACAGTCAGGAAGACCTGGGTTCGAATCTCCGTGTGGAGTTGCATGTAGGTTATGTACCCCCACCTCTCTTCCTAAGTCAGCTGGGATAGGCTCCAGCACACGCCCGCAATCTTAATGCTGAATCACGGTAGCTATTTTACCTCGTTCGCTTGCTTGCCTCGTTCGCTAGCTTGCCTCGTTCGCTAGCTTGCCTCGTTCGCTAGCGGCTATCTGGAGTTCCTGCAATATAAGAGTACCGCAATGTGTTGTGAATAAAGTGTTGGAATATGAGTGCAATTAATCTTGTTAAAACCGTATTTAGAATGTAACAGTTCTAAACTAACTAATGTATTGACATACTCCTATATTGCCAGGTCTGGAAGCAATTAACCGCTATAAATGAGAGAAGACTGACCTACAGCCGCCGTAACATTAGATAAACCTCCACCTAATCGAATAATATTTATTATTGTGGTTGCTGAGAGCTGTTCCCGATGGTTTGGTTATTCACAGACATATATATTAGATTGTTAAACACACACAAGTGCACTTAAACAGCTATCGTTTGTTGGTGGAAAAAGACAGAGTGCGCATGTGCGCCCTCTAAAGGACATATTGGGGATTAACAGTTAATGATTTATTCTCAGTAAGGCAGGCAAGCACAGGAGTCAGCTGCACTAAAGACTGAGATAAAAACATTACAGAAAAAAATACCAAGTGCAAATAAATACACACAATGGTTTTGAACACACATCAAAACATGTACCATGGCAAAAAAATAAAACATGTTATGTATGTACATGCCCAAGTCCTTGATGTGTTACACGTACACACCTGTATTTGATGGTGTGTGTATTTATGGTGTAAAAGTCCATCAGAGCAGAAGAAGCATCATTTAGAAAGAAAAGATAATTTAATTATAGTTTGTAAGACGAGACGGCGACTGGTCGCTCAAACAGCAGCTGCCTTCTTGTCCTTGTAGGTGGCCATCATCTTCTTGATCTCTGCGATGGCTTTTCCGGGGTTCAGACCCTGGAAGGGGGAAGCGTCATGTTCAAGTCGTCATTCAAACACACCCGTTCTACACCCGTCAAATAACTTGATTATGCTAGTCAAAGATCTTCTATATGACAAAAGTGCTGCGCTGTTTTTAAGGCTCAAACAGCAATTCAGAGATCCTATAAATGACAGGAGGGGCTCGCTATTTCCAGGACCCACTGCAAACACACCCTGGTCAAAGATCCTGTATATAACAACAGAAGGGTTTTGCATTTTTTTTAGGCTGTACAGAAAACATGCTAGTCAAATGTCCTCTATATAACAGAATGTTTTAAAGAATCTACCGCAAAAAAAACCTAGTCCAAGAGCCTCTATATATTGGTCCCTCTTCTGTTTTTAAGAATTTACCGCAAAAAAAACCTAGTCAAAGAGCCTCTATATATTGGTCCCTCTTCTGTTTTTAAGAATCTACCGCAAAAAAAACCTAGTCAAAGAGCCTCTATACATTGGCCCTCTTCTGTTTTTAAGAATCTACCACAAAAAACCTAGTCAAAGAGCCTCTATATATTTGTCCCCCTTCTGATTTTAAGAATCTACCACAAAAAAAAACTAGTCAAAGAGCCTCTATACATTGGCCCCTCTTCTGTTTTTAAGAATCTACCACAAAAAAACCTAGTCCAAGAGCCTCTACATATTGGTCCCCCTTCTGATTTTAAGAATCTACCACAAAAAAACTAGTCAAAGAGCCTCTACATATTGGTCCCTCTTCTGTTTTTAAGAATCTACCGCAAAAAAAACCTAGTCAAAGAGCCTCTATATATTGGTCCCTCTTCTGTTTTTAAGAATCTACCGCAAAAAAAACTAGTCAAAGAGCCTCTACATATTGGCCCCTCTTCTGTTTTTAAGAATCTGCCGCAAAAAAAACCTAGTCAAAGAGCTTCTATATATTGGTCCCCCTTCTGATTTTAAGAATCTACCGCAAAAAAAACCTAGTCAAAGAGCCTCTACATATTGGTCCCTCTTCTGTTTTTAAGAATCTACCGCAAAAACACTCGTCAAATATATCCTCTACACGACAGAAGCACATCTATATTTTTTACAATGCATGGCAAAAACCCTGTCAAAGATCCTCTGCGTCAGGTGTGCCTTCCTATTTTTAAGAATCTACGGCAAAAACACTAGTCAAAGATCCTCTATTATACAGGGGCACACTTATCTTTCTGTAGCATCCACTGCAAAAACACAAAGATCATCTATATGACATTAGTGCTTTGTTTTTTTCAGGAATCAGCTGTCAAAACACTCGTCAAAGATGCTCCAAATGACAAGAGGGCTCTGCTGTTTTTGAGACCCTATAAAATGCTTGTCAAAGATCCTCTATATGACAGGCGCACGACTCTTATGTTTAAGGATCCGCTGCAAAAACAGTCAAAGATCCTCAATATGGCTGAAGCCTGTTGCTGTTTTTGAGGACCTCTTGCCAGAAATGCTTCTCAAAGATCCTCTATCTGACAGGAGCAAACTTCTATGTTTAAAGGTTTATGTTAAAAACGGCAGTCAAAGATCCTAAATGTGGCAGAAGCGTGCTGCTCTTGGTGAGGACTTGTTGCCTCCCTCCAAAAAAAAAAAAAAATGCCAGTCAAAGATCCTCTATTTGAGAGTGGCTCGCTGGTTTTTACCTTGGGACAGGTCTTGGTGCAGTTCATGATGGTGTGGCAGCGGTACAGAGAGAAAGGGTCCTGCAGTTTGGACAGACGCTCCTCTGTGAAGTCGTCCCGCGAGTCGATCATCCAGCGGTACGCCTGAAAGGACGACAGGAAGTAGTCACGCCCTTTTCCCGTCTTTCATTTATTTTCTTCTCCCGGCACGCACCTGCATGAGCACGGCGGGTCCCAGGTATTTGTCTCCGTTCCACCAGTAGCTGGGGCAGCTGGTGCTGCAGCAGGCGCACAGGATGCACTCGTACAGGCCATCCTGAAGAGGAAGTGAGGACATGCAGAAGGTCATGTGACTTGTGAGCGTGGAAAGGCCGTGTGAATGTGTGTGTGTGGTGAGAGACGTGCCAGTTTCTGTCTGTCGTCCACAGACTGCAGGTACTGCTCCTTGCCCTCCTGGGACTCGTCCTTCTTCTTCAGGTAGGGCTCGATGGACTTGTACTGGGCGTAGAAGTTGCTCATGTCCTGTGGAGCACAAGCACAACCTTTCTGCTGATTTGCTTCGGGATCTGGGGATTGCTATGATATGCCGTGATGTATTACCGTGTAGGAGAACGGCGTAAAAATAAGGAAGTCTACCAAAACTTTAATTTTAAGTACACGCATGCATGACATTGACCTCTTTTGTTGTACTGCAAAAAAAGGTCAGTAAGGATAATTCATAATGCCGCCTACAGAGAACATACTAACTATTTACTAGTTACTATGGTAGTTACTTACCATAGTTACTATGGTAACCATTATGGCATTGGATGCTCATATCATCTTGTACTTCGGTACGAGGTACATTATTAAAAAAAAAAAACTTAAACTGTATTATGGAAAGCAGGAAGTGAACAAATGTAACAGTTACTGATTGTAAAAGTACCAGATGGAGGGGTAGGATTTAATAAGCTTTGCTTCTTCCTACTCCTTTTGGACATGTGGAACTGGGAACTGATTATGGGATGCACTCAATTGGAATCTGATGCATGTTCAAATGAAATAAAACCATTACGTCAACAAGGGCCATAAAAGCGGAACAGGAAGTTGTCACCTGTTGTCAACATTCCCATTGGAGTGTTTTTTTTTTACATTTTACGGTGGCTAAAACTTGTTTTTTTTACACTTGTATGACAATTAATGTTAAAAATGAGGTATTAAGTTCAGTTTGGTTTTTTAAATTGGTTTTATAATCAAACTTAAACAGTGGTTGACTTATTTTTACACTTGTATGACAGTAAATGAGGTTAAAAATGAGGTGTGTGTTTTACTTCTGCTTTTTGTTTCCCGGCAGCATCAAGCAGAGCAACCACATACGACTCCCGCTAAAGATAATAATAACGTGGAGGTCAGAGGTCACTCACCGGCACGAGGTCTTTGACCACATACATATGCGGGAGGGGGTAGATCTTGGTGGCTTTGCTGGTGTTTGTGTCAATCTTGTTGAGGCAGGCCAACGTGTTCCCACCGTTGATGTTCATCGCGCAGGATCCGCAAATCCCTGCGGTTTGCGGGAGGACGTGTGTGAATGTTGTTTTCTGGCGTCAAACTCGCACTTTCAGTTTACCTTCTCTGCAGGAGCGGCGGAACGTCAGCGTAGGGTCCATCTCGTTTTTGATCTTGATGAGGGCATCCAGGACCATTGGACCACACCTGCAGGAAGGATATGGCAATGTATCAGATTTATTTTACCAGACTGGACTCGGGTATTTATCCTCAGCTGGCAAGACCTCAACGGGATTTAAGGAGCAGATGATGGATAAGGATCGGAAAGACACACAGTCGGAGCATCCTGTACTCAAACCACATCAAGGCCGCTCTAAGCCCATTAAAGTGAACATGTGTTTACATGGCAAACTAGATTTAAAAGCTATGAGCAGTAAACAAGAAGACAAGCCAAGTGTTCACCATAAGACTGTTAATGATTTACCTGCAATATTTTAGCCATAATTTTATGTGCGCCATGATGGATTCTACCTTAGACTTGTTCATATTTAGAAACAGCTTTCCACATAGGCAATAATAGAAATACTGCATTGGCCCAAACAAAAAAAGTCTGAAAAAGATTAGTTGTCTTATATTCTATGTATAGAGAATTTCTAAATGCAATCATTTTTTGCATTTTTAAAAATGTTATCCCATACAATACAACAATACTGTATTGACCTGTATATAAGACGGCAGGAAAACTTCTCAAAAGATGAGTCGTCTTACATTCTGTGTTGAGAGATCTATACACGCTGATTCATATTTAATAAAAATTTTCCCAATAGCAAATAACAGCTACATCCTACCGACCCGAATATAGGACGGATTGAAAAAAATGGATTGTCTTATATTCTACAGTCTACACTTTTAAGTCAGTGTATTTAGAAACTATTTTCCACATAAGACCTCTATAATAGAAACACTGCAATGATCCGAATATAAGACGGTATTTTTTCCCCCTCAGGAAAAAGTCCGAAAAAGACGGGCCATCTTATATTCTGGGTTGAGCGATTTATCCATTACATGCAAACCAGAAGGTGGCACCAATTTTATTTAGAAACAATTTTCCCTACAGTATTGACCCGAATGTAAGACAATATTTTCCCCCCTGAAAAGTCTTAAAAACATTTGGGGTCTACAGGTTTATACATGGCACTGTGATGGATTCTACCTTAGACTTGTTCATATTTAAAAACATCTTTCCAAATAGGCAATAATAGAAATACTGCATTGGCCCAAACAAAAAAAAGTCTGAAAAAGATTAGTTGTCTTATATTCTATGTATAGAGAATTTCTAAATGCAATCATTTTTGCATTTTTAAAAATGTTATCCCATACAATACAACTAGTCAATACTGTATTGACTTGTATATAAGACGGCAGGAAAACGTCTGAAAAGATGTGTCGTCTTACATTCTGTGTTGAGAGATCTATACACACGATTCATATTTAATAACAATTTTCTCAATAGCAAATAACAGCTACATCCTACTGACCCGAATATAGGACGGATTGAAAAAAATGTATTGTCTTATATTCTACAGTCTACACTTTTAAGTCAGTGTCTTTAGAAACTATTTTCCACATAGGACCTCTATAATAGAAACACTGCAATGATCCGAATATAAGACGGTATTTTTCACCCTTCAGGAAAAAGTCAGAAAAAGACCAATCAAAAAGCCCGTCTTATATTCTGGGTTGAGCGATTTATCCATTACAAAAAACATTTCCCTATAGAAAATAACAGGGATACAGTATTGACCCGAATGTAAGACAATATTTTCCCCCCTGAAAAGTCTTGGTTTGGTTTGAACTTGGTTGTTAAAAATTTGGGGTCTACAGGTTTATGCATGCAAACCAGAAGGTGGCGCCAAAATTGTTCATATTTAGAAACCATTTTTTCTATAGCAAATAACAGCAACCCCCTAAAGACCAAATATAAGACTTTATTTTACCCACAGAAAATAGTCTGAATACAACAAGTTGTCTTATATCTGCTAGAGTTTTATGCAAATGGAACCAATTTTGTTCATAGTGTATTGAGAAACAATTTTCACTACGGAATATAACAGAAACAACACAATGACCTGAATAAAAGTCAGTATTTTCGCCGTGGAAAAAGTCTGAAAAAAGGGTTGTCTTATATTCGGCGTCTGTAAGTTTATGCAAGTGGAACCAACCTTGTTCATACTGTATTTAGAAACAGTATTACCCACAGTACATAATAGAAACACTGTCTTATAATAGAAAAATATGGGTCGTCTTCTCTTCAGGGTTGTGTTATTAAATTTGAGGCTTTCTGGAGCCCCACAGTATTTAGGCCAGCACTTAATGCCGAGCAGCTGTCACCTACGTGTTTAGGTCGATCTCGAAGGTCTGCATGCGAGGTTTGTCTCCTGGAGTGTCTGGGTCCCATCTGTAGACCTGGAACTTCTTAATCCTGGGCTGTGCTGCTGGAGCGGCTGCTGTCTGCACATAGCGCGCTGCCTGCCATAACATAAAACAGCCAGTCCAATCAACTCACATACGATATAGTGTTCAAATCACTCCTTGTGTATATCACTAAAGCGACTTATAGAACTAAAACAACAACATCATGCTAGTTAGCTGACTGCTAGCCTAACTAGCTGATTACGTAATGGGGGTTCGTGATATAGACGGGACCCTCTGTTGTCAAAGCTGAGCTGCACAAACACACCGCAACATAATACGAACATGTTTTAAAGCCAGATGATAAATATGATAAATATGATAAATATTCACATACCACCAGACAGGCTGAGGGGCGCAGAACCAAAACCCCGGAGCGGCTCAAGGACGTCAAGCTAGCAACAGACATGTTGTTGCCGTTCCTCTACTGACCTTCACTTCCGCCCTCTCTGTCCCAGCATCCACCTCGGCTGTGTCGCTTACATATAAGAAGCGCTTGTTTTGAGTACCAGTATCGTCCGCATGGCACAAAGTCACTGAATAAAACTAGATCTGTTGATATAAGTATGTGGTTTGCAATTATGTTATAACGACACTTTGAACGAAAATAACGTTTTATATACTCCATAACTTGATTTTTCACATTTATTCTCTTCCTTCTTGAGTAAACCCTTTAACACAAGAAATCAGAAATCGTATCCCCGGTATTAGGAATCAAGCAAACCCAGCGTGACTCTGCGGCTGTGCAACTTTGACGTCCATAACAGAGTGAGCGTGTGGCTCATGTGGAGCCGGTGTAAGGTCACACAGAACACTGCACTCTTTTTACCGGACTAAAGCTCCGAAATGGTGTTTTTGACCGTCCCTCTTTGGATCAGATGCCGCGGACCTGACCGATACTGGAAGGTCCAGGAACTCCTCAAGCATGCACGGGTAAGGACCAGACTATTAACTGGAGCTTGACGACATACTTTTCTGTACTCTGAAATGTCGTGATATTTTGTTGAGGAATGAACAAAGTGGATTGACGATATGACGATATGATTATCATATTTTTTTGACGTGTTTCAGCATTTTAGAGGGAGAAAGAACCGCTGCTACAGTCTGGCTGTGCGGGCGGTGAGGAGGGCTTTCGTCTACGCCACAAAAGGTCGCAAGCTGAAGAAACGCAACATTAGAACGGTGAGATATTATTATTATATTATTATAATAATATTATATTAGATTTCAGGAGTCGCCTTAGTGAACGAGGGCAGAATCTGTATGACCTGGAAAAAACTAGTGATGATTGCCACTACAAAGCATGCAGTTAAATTAGGGCCCTATAAATTCCGTTTTATTTTTTCCCAAATTCCGTTTTATTTTTTCCCAAATTCCGTTTTTTCCGTTTTAATTTTTTGGAATTCCATTTTTGTTTTACCTTTTACTCATTTTACCACAAAAGAGTGCGTTTTAATAATGTTTATGAATAAAATGCACACTAATTAATTAGAAATGAACTTACATTCATTGAGGCGACACAATATTGCACTTTTCCTCAATACTTTACTACTGCATCATGTAACACAACATTGCACTAGGTACTTCAAATAACATATTAAAAAATATCAAAGTGCTCAACCAGCCTTTTCTCTTCAAGCGAAAATATACTTGACTTTATACAAAACACAGTCAATTTTTTAACATAGAACATATTAAAACAATCTTTTCCACAGTACATAAAGTGCATCAAAACAAGGCAAAATCCTCGACAAAGTCTTTTCTTAAGTCCGCTGACTTGAACGAGGCAGTAACGCATGTCTGTCCGGGCTCCCTGCTAGCGTTAGCGCTATGCGTTTCTTTTTTTTTTTAGATGACTTTTGGATAACAAGTGGTCATCACATGTGTTTTTTCGCTTCCAGTCAACTGAGTGTTGACAGAAAGTACAAAATAACATGTCACCAGATACATAGAAGTCACCTGGGTACTGCTCGGCTCTGTATTTCGGCGTTAGCGTGGTATTGCGCAACTTCTTCGCAGACGGGGGGAGTGCCATGTTTGAAAAAGGGCGGTAGGCAGGTATTGTGTGACATTGATTACCGACCTCCGGGAACGATTCCCCAGGTTTATGTTCCTCTTTCTCATGAAAACAGCATTTCCGCGATATTCCGCATTCAAAATAATTTCCGTTTTTATTGTCCAATTCCGCGATTCCGTCCGCGATTCCGTGAACGCGGAATTTATAGGGCCCTATTAAATCCCATGTGTCATCTTCTCTTTTTGAGTCTCTCCATTTTGGCTTCAAAGTCTTTTCACTAGATTTATCACATTTTATTACTCTCAAAATATGGCAACAACGCTATATAAGTTAGCCTTCAAACACAACTTCTCTCCTCACAAATGGATTATGTGGAATAACCAATACATTTTGCACAGAAACAAGTCCAGTTCCACAAAAAAAAACATCATTTTTTTCTCTGATTTCTTTGATAGAAATGGAACATCATACAACTATAACATGTTTGTTCAAAAACATAATATCGACATGGATCCTGTTGATTATGAACGAGTGATTAAGGGAATCACAGCCCAGCTTTTGCAACTGTTTAAGTCAGGGGTCTCAAACTCAATTTACTCGGGGGCCACTGGAGCTTGGGTCTGGGTGAGACTGGGCCGCATCAGGTTTTAAAAAAAAACGCATTTATTAAAAACTTCGAGAAAAAAAAACTTCGCCTTGGTTCCAATTTTCTACAAGAAAAGCTCTGGTAAAACATTCCACTGTTCTCAAATATCTTACTTTTTATTTTTCTACACAAAATAAGATGAAAAATAAATAAACAAATCAAGAATAAAGAAAATCAATCAATCAGTAATAAATAAATATAATAATAGTAATAAAACAGTAAATAATAAAAACTTAAGAAAGCACATATAGTTGGTGGGTAGACAAATTATTTTTTTCAGATTAAAATTACCAAAGCATTATTAGAGCCCTGTAGACATGACAAAACACGACTATAGTCACATTTATACTCTTTTTATTTACAACATATTGCGCAACTGCAGGGTCTTGAGACACATGCTAACTCGCAATCTAGAGAGCTAGCGACGTAAATGGTAACCTTCAAGTTATTTCCTTTCAACTTAAATAGCCAAAAACGTACCACTTCCACATGGATAGGGAGGATAACTATTAACAGTTATTTAACCTTTAACATGAACATGAATCAAACGTAATAATTTTTTCTGGGTACATGATACCATACAGCATCCATATCAAACTTGCGCGGGCCGCACTAACATTAAACTTTCATATCAAGGCGGGGGCCTCAAACTAGTGTCCTGTGGGCCACGTGTTTGAGACCCCTGGTTTAGATAGAGGTTGCCCTCCTACGGCTCTTGTATTTTGGAGGAACTCCTTCCCTCACATCTCCTTTGAAAGTGAAAGAACTTCATATTAAAATAATCCACAATTTTTACCCTTGCAACTCACGTCTAGCCAAATTCATGGAGGGGGTCTCGTCACGATGCTCATTTTGCAAAATAGAAGAGGAATCAATAAGGCACTTGTTCTACGAATGTCCCATTTCTTAAACATTTTGGACCGAAGTTTTTATTTTAACTTTTATTCGTAACCTTCTAACCTTCATAAGGATCTTCAGAATGATGTGAAATGTCTTTGTTTATTAGGAAAATTCCATATTCACAAATCCAGAGTCATGTTATGCAAGCCAAATATTCACCGGTTTTCTTCTGAACTGAAAATATGATATGAATCACTGAAGCTGATATTCAAAAACAGAAAAGCACTGAAAACCTTTCATACACTTGAACGTTCTAAAAACAATTAATACGAAGAAAAAGCTTAAGTGACATGTTTTCTATTTTTATTTTGTTGTTCTTATTTTCAAGCAATATCCCTCGCACATTCCTTTATTTATTTTTTATTTATGTTGATATTGTTCTGTAGAATTGCACTTTTATCCATCCATTTTCCTCCGCTTATCCGGGTCCGGGTCGCGGGGGCAGCAGTCTTAGTAGGGAAGCCCAGGCTTCCCGATCCCCGGCCACCTCCTCCAGCTCCACCGGGAGGACACCAAGGCGTTCCCAGGCCAGCTGTGAGACATAGTCCCTCCAGCGTGTCCTAGGTCTGCCCCGGGGCCTTTTCCCGGCTGGGCATGCCTGGAACACCTCCCCAGGGAGGCGTCCGGGAGATGTGAAGGAGAAGCGGCTCTACTCTGAGCCCCTCCCGGATGGCTGAGCTCCTCACCCTATCTCTTAGGGTGAGTCCAGCTACCCTACGGAGGAAACTCATTTCAGCCGCCTGTATCCGCCATCTCATTCTTTCGGTCATGACCCAAAGCTCATGACCATAGGTGAGGGTGGGAACATAGATCCACCGGTAAATTGAGAGCTTTGCCCTCCGGCTCAGCTCTCTTTTCACCACGACGGTCCGGTACAGCGACCGCATTACTGCCGAGGCTGCACCGATCCGTCTGTCGACGCACTTTTATGTTCCTGTAATTCTGCTTATATTGTTATTGTTTTGTAGAATTGAGGCTTGTAATAAAATATATTAAAAAATATATTGTCACTATTTGCTAATCTCTCTTCATACATCAAAATATTCTCTGGAAGACTGGTTGTGTATGACGTGTGTGAACAAGCAGAGTTACACAAACGGTCCCATTTGTATTGTAACTGTATTGCAAGGGCAAAACATTGATTGGTCTCATATCACATACATTCCAGCTTTGGATCACACGTATAGCTGCAGCATCCCGAGAGCACGGCATGAAGTATCCTGCCCTCATGAGCAACCTAACAAAGGTTAGTCCATTCCACGTTGTGCTGTCGTTTCCCTCTTAAATTGCATTTTTATTATTAGATTTAGCGCTAATGGTTACGTCTGTCATTTCATTTCACCCAACAGAGCAGCGTGCAGCTCAATCGAAAGGTTATCAGCGACCTGGCCATCACAGAACCTCGCTCGTTCCTCTCCCTCGCTAAGCTGGCCAGGGCCCGGCAGCAAGAAGGCTTCTGCGCGGCGTTGGGTGACGGCAAAGAACCTCCTGGTGTCTTCTCGCGTGTTGTTGTGCAGCAGTAGTGGCTGAGATGGTGGAAATGTTCATTAAATACAGTGGACACATACATATTTTTTTTTTTTTAAACCATTTTGTCATGTGATTTGTGACTTAGAAATGAAAATATTGCTTGGCAGGGCGGATTTTCTTCACTCTTCTGACCCTTTTTGATTGTGACCTTACAAATGTGTCAGAAACTCTACTGCTGCCATTTAAGTTTATCATTTATCATGTTTTCCTTATATGCAGTAAATAGTCATATTTCCCACATCCTTGTAAATATTTATTTCTTATTGTGTGCTTATCCTCTAAATGTTTACGCAATTAAACATTTTGATACACATTACATGCATAAATATCTGAGTGTTGTTTTCTACTATTATCACAAACAAACTGATCTAAGGTTGTTTCCGTGTGTGCATCTGTCTACACTTTAATACTGCATTAAATACTACATAATTAGTCATGTGCCGCATCAGTTACTATTTATGTACTTGTAGTTATATATTAACTTAGTTAATATGTTCTACATCTCAAAAACATGCATTTTAGGTTAATTAGAGACTTGAATTGTCCACAGGTGTTAATGCTTGTTTGTGCCTCCTGTGATTGACAGGTGACCACACCAGGATGTACTCTGCTTTTCATTCAAAAGTCAGCTGAATGTTTTGTGATTCATTTATATAAACGAGATACATAAACGATGTTTTTTTTTCCCCAGTTCAGAGTTAACTAATGACATCCAGCAATGGTTTCGGTGTTTGACTTTGAGAACAAGACAGCCTGACGCAATAAACCGACATGTCCTTTAAAAAGAATAGTACAAGTTTTGTCCCTTCACGGCTACCGTATCCTGTCTGGGCGGTGTTCTTATGAATGACCTCTGCAGTCGCATTAGCCAATGAAATGGAAGAATACTCACTCGGAGCCAATCTTCGTTGCTGTCTCTCAAGTATACCGGTCCTTTGTGCTGCACATGCGCAGAGCTCTGTGGAGTTGCACGCGCGTGCAGGAAGTGCAGTGACAACTCCTCGGCAGTCTCCTCCATCTGCTACACCTCCTCCACAACTGCCTAAATTACTATCTTTTTAGTGCCGAAAATGTCGTGGCTCTTCGGCCTGAACAAGGGACAACCGGAGCCTCCTCCTGGCTTACCGGTTCCGCCGCCTCCGCCGCCTGCCGGAGGGTCCAGTGGCAGTGGCGATAAACCCAAGGACAAATGGAGCAACTTCGACCCCACCGGGCTGGAGAGGGCTGCTCAGGCGGCCAAAGAGCTCGACAAGTCCAGTAAGTGTAACAGAGAAAAGGGTGGTGAATGTATGCGCTTTTATTAGAACGACATGGCGATAACACACAACCACCTTTTTGTATCATATTTTCACAACGACCACCATGGAAACCTACTAGTTCTCCCGCAAGTGTGCATTATTATTCCATGCTAACTGCTACTAGCAAGTCTTTTCACTGTGCTCGTTCAAATTGACAGGCAGGGTTAAAGGGCATCCCTTCAAAATAAAGGTCACTGCTGCTGTTGTGAAGCATTAACACAGGGGTCTCAAACTCAATTTACCTGGGGGCCACTGGAGCTAGGGTCTGGGTGAGACTGGGCCGCATCAGGTTTTCCAAAAAAAAAAAAAAACGCATTTATTAAAAACAGAAAAATGAATAAACTTTGCTTTGGTTCCGATTTTCTACAATAAAAGCTCTGATAAAACATTCTACTGTTCTCAAATATCTTACTTTTTATTTTTCTACACAAAATCAGTTTAAGAATAAAGAAAATCAATCAGTAATAAATAAATATAATAATAAAACAGCAAATTATTAAAAATTAAGAAAGCACATATAGTTGGTGGGTAGACAAATTATTTTTTTTCAGATTAAAATGAACAAAGCATTATTAGAGCCCTGTAGACATGACAAAACACGACTATAGTCACATTTATACTCTTTTTATTTACAACATATTGCGCAACTGCAGGGTCTTGAGACACATGCTAACTCGCAAACTAGAGAGCTAGCGACCTAAACGGTAGCCTTCAAGTTATTTCCTTTAACTTAAATAGCCAAAAACTTACCACTTCCACACGGATAGGGAGGATAACTATTAACAGTTATTTAACCTTTAAAGTGAACATTAATCAAAAGTAATCATTTTTTCTGGGTACATGATACCATACAGCATCCATATCAAACTTGCGCGGGCCGCGCTAACATTAAACTTTCATATCGAGGCGGGGGCCTCAAACTAGTGTCCTGCGGGCCACATTTGTCCCGCGGGCCACGTGTTTGAGACCCCTGGTCTTGAGACACATACTAACTCGCAAACTAGAGAGCTAGCGACCTAAACCTTCAAGTTATTTCCTTTAAACTTCAATAGCCAAAAACTTACCACTTCCACGCGGATAGGGAGGATAACTATTAACAGTTATTTAACCTTTAACATGAACATGAATCAAACGTAATAATTTTTTCTGGGTACATGATACCATACAGCATCCATATCAAACTTGCGCGGGCCGCACTAACATTAAACTTTCATATCGAGGCGGGGGCCTCAAACTAGTGTCCTGCGGGCCACATTTGCCGCGTGTTTGAGACCCCTAGGCTGTATTTCAGTATGACGCTGATGTTTGTCTCTGCCACATCCATGCAGGACATGCCAAAGAAGCTCTGGACTTGGCTCGCATGCAGGAGCAAACCACCCAGATGGAGCATCAGAGCAAAATGAAGGTATGCTAAAATTAGCGGTCTGTATGCACCGTGTGCTATGTAATATACTGGTCCACTTCAATAAATTACAATATCATACCAAAAGTTGTTATATATATATATATATATATATATATATATATATATATATATATATATATATATATATATATATATATATATATATATATATATATATATATAAGGAGTTCTTTCAAAGTAAGGGTGTGTTCACAGGTATTTTTTTGTCCAGTTAAAACGGGCACCTGTTTGGAAAATATCAGCATAAATGTGAAGTACTTGACATGTAATTTATCAGCGCCTAAGCCCACACAGGAATAAATATTTTCTGCCACGACAGGAGTACGAAGCAGCGGTGGAGCAGCTGAAAGGCGACCAGATCCGAGTGCAGGCAGAAGAGAGGAGGAAAACTCTGAACGAGGAGACCAAACAGCATCAAGCTGTAACATTTTTATTTAGTTATTGCCACATTTGTTCGAGACTTTTATTGTGAAATAATGCCTATACTTCCTGTGTCGCCAGAGAGCTCAGTACCAGGACAAGCTAGCCAGGCAGCGCTATGAGGACCAACTGCGACAACAGGTGAGTATGTATCGTATTTGGCGTTAAAGCAACAACATCCTTGTAGTCTTTCCCACAGGACTGCGATCTATCTGTGGCAAGCAGCGGTTATGTTAATGTGTTTATTTCCCTCAGCAAATGCTGAACGAGGACAACCTTCGCAAACAGGAAGAGTCTGTCCAGAAACAGGAAGCCATGAGAAAAGGTACGAGCGTCATTGATGATGGGCGTGGCTTTTTGAAGGCTGACCGCGTTTTTTCCTCGCACGGCAGCCACCATCGAGCACGAGATGGAGCTGAGGCACAAGAACGAGATGCTGCGTATCGAGGCGGAGTCCAAGGCGCGGGCTCGCGTGGAGAGAGAGAACGCCGACATCATACGCGAGCAAATCCGCCTGAAGGCAGCGGAGCACCGGCAGACGGTCTTAGAGTCCATCAAGTAATACTCTATTTAACTCTGGTTAAATAGAGGATCTTTGACAGGTGTTTTTGCAGTAGGTCCCTAAAAACAGCAGAGCACTCTCACTGTGTAGAGGAGCTTTTGACCTTGCAGAAGATCTTATAGAAGATCTTTGACTGGCTTGTGTTTTTTACAGCAGGTCCTCAAAAGCAAGCAGAACACTTCTGTCAAATAGAGGATCTTTGTTCAGTATTGTTGCTGTAGGTCCCTACACAGCAGTTTGCTCCTGTCATAGAAGATCTTTGACTGTCTAGTGTTTCTGCAGTAGGCCCTCAAAGTCAGCAGAGCACCACTGTCGTATAGAGGATCTTTGGTTAGTGCTGTTGCATTGGATCCTTAAAAACAGCGGTGCTCTTCTGTAGTATAGAAGATCTACTGCATTTCTGCAGTAGGTCCTGAAAGTCAGCAGAGCTTCTGTTATATAGAGGATCTTTGATTAGCGAAGACTCTTCATTTAATTTTTTTTGCACAGTGCGTCCTAAACGCAGCATGGTGCTCCTGTCATGTAAATGATCTTTGACTAGTGTTTTTGCAGGAGGTCCCTAAAAACTCTATAACGAGGGCTCCTCTGTTATAGAGGATCTTTGACAAGCGTTTGGCATTAGGTCCTGAAAGGCAGCAGAGCACTTCTTTTTTTATAGAGGATCTTTGATTAGGGTTGTTGTAGGAGTGCTGCTGTCCTAATGAGGACTAGTGCTTTTCCAGTAAAAAGAGCAGTGCTCTTCTGTAATATAGAGGATCTCTGACTGACTAGCTTTTTTTGCAGTACGAGCCGCTTCTGTTATATAGAGGATCTTTGATTAGCGAAGACCCTTCATTTAATTTTTTTTGCACAGTGCGTCCTAAACGCAGCATGGTGCTCCTGTCATGTAAAGGATCTTTGACTAGTGTTTTTGCAGGAGGTCCCTAAAAACTCTATAACGAGGGCTCCTCTGTTATAGAGGATCTTTGACAAGCGTTTTTGCAGGAGGTCCCCAATACCAGCAGAGCGCTTTTGTCACACTTAGGAGCTTTGAATAGCGTTGTTTGCCAAGCAAAACAGAAGCACACTCCTGTCATATAGAGGATCTTTGACTAGCATTTGGCATTAGGTCCTGCAAGGCAGCAGAGCACTTCTTTTTTTATAAAGGATCTTTGATTAGGGTTGTTGTAGGTTTGCAAACAGTAAAAAGAGCAGTGCTCTTCAGTAATATAGAGGATCTCTGACTGACTAGCTTTTTTTGCAGTATGAGCCGCTTCTGTTATATAGAGGATCTTTGATTAGCGAAGACCCTTCATTTAATTTTTTTTTTTTTGCACAATGCGTCCTAAATGCAGCATGGTGCTCCTGTCATGTAAAGGATCTTTGACTAGTGTTTTTGCAGGAGGTCCCTAAAAACTCTATAACGAGGGCTCCTCTGTTATAGAGGATCTTTGGGTAGCGTAATGATGATCATATTGGTCATTTGATAATGACTGATGCTTTTTACATCACAAGAATAAAAATGATGGGAGAAGTCGGGCCCCCGGTTCATATTATTCCAAAGTCCCCCCCCCCCAAATTGATGCCCGGTGTTATCATGCAGACGTTAACGTGCATGCCTCCCGCTTGTAGGACGGCAGGCGCCGTGTTTGGAGAAGGATTCCGAGCCTTCGTGTCCGACTGGGATAAAGTCACCGCCACCGTAAGTCATCTGCTTCTTTCCGCCTCGCGGACTCGTTGACCCGTGACATGGAAATACGGGAGACTCCGCCTGACGAGGGATCACGTGTCCTCGACCCAGGTAGCTGGACTGACACTTTTAGCGGTGGGCGTGTATTCGGCCCGCAACGCCACGGGAGTGGCGGGTCGCTACATCGAGGCCCGGCTGGGGAAGCCGTCTTTGGTGCGAGAGACGTCCAGATTCACCGTGGGGGAGGCCATAAAACACCCGCTCAAGGTAGTATTTCCGTTCGCGCAGACGTGTTTTTGTTGTATTCAAAGATCTTCGTTTTAGACGGCGAAGCGACTGAAGAGCAAACCTCAAGACGCCCTCGAAGGAGTCGTTCTCAACGTAAGAACGCCAACACAGCAAACACACGATCAATGTTGTATCACGGTTTTATTTATTATCGATTTTACAAACCCTCAAGCCTACCCTGGAGGAGCGTGTACGTGACGTTGCCATAGCAACCAGAAACACCAGACAGAACAACGGCTTGTACAGGAACATCCTGATGTACGGCCCCCCCGGCACCGGCAAGACCCTGTTTGCTAAGGTACCCGCTCTCTCGGCTAGCAACACGCCGCCAAGACCCTCAGCTCAGACCGCCAAACAGCTTCTGTCTGTTTGGAGCAGAAGCTGGCGATGCATTCTGGGATGGACTACGCCATCATGACGGGCGGTGATGTTGCTCCCATGGGCCGCGACGGCGTGACCGCCATGCACAAAGTCTTCGACTGGGCCAACACCAGCCGACGCGGGTAGGCCGCCTCAAGCTTTTAAAAAAATTAAAAATACATAAATGTAATACAAAAGAAAATGGAAAAAATTGTATTACTGAATAACTATATAATTAATTCATTTTAATTAGACAAATTAAAGAAAATAAATTATACTTAACCTTTTAAATTAAAACAGAAAATAATTCCAATTATATAAATTGTCATTTCTCAATTTTTTAAATAAAATACATGTATTACATATGTATTTTAAATCACAAACATTTATTTTTAAAATTAATAAGGTTAAGTGGCCTTTATAAATGGAATTTATAAAAAAACGTAAAGCATATTTTTATTATTTATATCATGGATTCATTTTAATGTTTTCATTTGTAATTAAAAATTGGTATTATTATATATAATATATAAATTACATAATATACGGTATGTAGCAATTATACATTTATGTTTAAAAATCCATCAAAATGTACAAATTTTATTTATATATATATATGTGAACATCTTTATTATGAAATTTGTTTTAATTGTATGTTTTATATTTATATTTTATAATTTATAATAACATATATATATAATTATTTTATAATTTTTGTAAAATTATGTGTATATATATATGAACATCTTTATTATTATTATAATCTTTATTATGATTTATTACATAAAGTATTTAGATCAAATTTTTTATGAATATTGTATTTAAAAAAATTATAATACATAATAAAATACTTGATTTAATTTTTAAAAGCTAAGTAACAATTATTATTATTTTATTATATATATATAATTATTAATAAAGATGTTCATATATATATATAGAAATACATATACATATATAAACACGCATACATACACATATATATGAACATCTTTATTATTATTATAATCTTTATTATAATTTATAATTATTAATATAAACACACATACATACACATATATGAACATCTTTATTATTATTATAATCTTTATTATAATTTATAATTATTAATATAAACACACATACATGCACATATATATGAACATCTTTATTATTAATAATTATAAATTATAATAAAGATTATAATAATAATAAAGATGTTCATATATGTGTATGTATGTGTGTTTATATATGTATATGTATTTATATATATATGAACATCTTTATTAATAATTATATATATAATAAAATAATTCATAATAATTATTACTTAGCTTTTAAAAATTAAAGTATTTTATTATGTATTATAATTTTTTTAAAATACAATATTCATAAAAAAATTTGATCTAAATACTTTATGTAATAATAAAAAAAATAAAAATAAATTGTATTGGAAAAATAGCCAAAAATAATAACATGTTATAATGTGTCTGTGAGACACTCCAAAGCTGCACAAATGTATCAAACAAAGTTCCATGGAGTAAAATACTACTACAGTAAAATATAGTATAGTAAAATATTACTACAGTAATAATGTATTCATGTGTGTACTGCGTTCCAGGCTGCTGCTGTTTGTCGATGAAGCCGATGCATTCCTTCGCAAGAGATCCACTGTGAGTTGTCCTCATGTTTATGGTCATCCTTTAAGTTCATGTACGCCCCCAACTGGCCCCCACCTGACCCGCTGTAACCCGTAGTCCTTTATGGGTTCTGTTTGCAGGAGAAGATCAGCGAAGATCTCCGAGCCACTTTGAACGCCTTCTTGTATCGTACCGGAGAACAGAGCAACAGGTGACCTTCTACCTTCTAGTCTCCATCATATCTCTGTTAATTACTTGGTTGCTCCGTGAAGGTTCATGCTGGTGTTGGCCAGCAACCAACCCGAGCAGTTTGACTGGGCCATCAACGACCGCATCGATGAAATAGTCAACTTTGCTCTGCCAGGGCTGGAGGAAAGAGAGAGGCTGGTGCGCTTGTACTTTGACAGATATGTGCTGGAGCCCGCCACCGGAGGGAGACAGTGAGTACAAACTCTCATTTTAAAAGAGCAGACTGCGGCCATTTTCCAAAGCTAAATATATGTTGTCTTCTTTGCAGGAGGATGAAGCTAGCACAGTTCGATTACGGTAAAAAGTGCTCCGAGATAGCCAAGCGAGCGGAAGGCATGTCCGGCAGAGAGATCTCCAAATTGGGGGTGGCCTGGCAGGTACAGTATGTCCTTCAAAGATGGCACCGTGCTTTATTATTTAGTATTCACTTTTTCACTTCTGGTACAAAAAAATGAAAGGACGCAAGTTTTGTTTTTATTCATCACCAATCAAATATGCAGTTATTATTTTGGTACTGATAACAAAATTTCATGAACAATTTTAATACAAATTGTCATTTACATTTTAAATGAATCAGTATAGTGCTCCTGATTATCCAATAGCACAGAAATACTAAACAGTACAAAACATTTTTTCACTGTAAATAAATTAATTTTTCACAGTGAAAAATTTAATAAAATAATTTAGCAATCAGGTTTTTCAATTGAAGAATTTAAAATTATATATGTGAAAAATTAATAAAATAATTTACCAGTCAGTTTTTTCCAATTGAATAATTTAAAATTATATATGTGAAAATTTTAATAATTTACCAGGTTTTTCAATTGAATAATTTAAAATTATATATGTGAAAAATGTAATAAAATAATTTACCAGTCAGGTTTTTCAATTGAATAATTCAAAATTATATATGTGAAAAATTTAATAATTTACCAGTCAGTTTTTTCAATTGAATAATTCAAAATTATATATTTGGAAAATTTAATAATTTACCAGTCAGGTTTTTCAATTGAATAATTTAAAATTACATATGTGCAAAATTTAATAAAATAATTTACCAGTCAGGTTTTTCAATTGAATAATTCAAAATTATATATGTGAAAAATTTAATAATTTACCAGTCAGTTTTTTCAATTGAATAATTCAAAATTATATATGTGAAAAATTTAAAATAATTTACCAGTCAGTTTTTTCAATTGAATAATTTAAAATTATATATGTGAAAAAATTAATAAAATAATTTACCAGTCAGGTTTTTCAATTGAATAATTTAAAATTACATATGTGCAAAATTTAATAAAATAATTTACCAGTCAGGTTTTTTCAATTGAATAATTTAAAATTATATATGTGAAAAATGTAATAATTTACCAGGTTTTTCAATTGAATAATTTAAAATTATATATGTGAAAAATTTAATAAAATAATTTACCAGTCAGGTTTTTCAATTGAATAATTTAAAATTATATATGTGAAAAATTTAATAAAATAATTTACCAGTCAGGTTTTTCAATTATATAATTTTAAATTATATATGTGAAAAATTTAATAAAATAATTTACCAGTCAGGTTTTTCAATTGAATAATTTAAAATTATATATGTATACAAAGAATTACTATAAATCACACAATAAAAATTAAGTTAATTTAATATGAGATAATATACTAGTTTCTATGAATACGCAATCAATTTGTGATTTTAATGACAATTGCAAATTTTTTCAATTATTCCTTATTATTATAATTCATTTCCATTATTGACGATTAATATCCAAACTTTTTTCTCCTAATATTTTTTTCTGTGGCACTAATTCTTTGCAATGATGTGATGAATGGTAAGTCTTGGTACTGACAAACGATGCTGTGTTCAGGGCACTTGGGAAATTAGCAATATCTAGTTGAAAGTAAACAAAAAAAAACCCCGTCTGATGACCTCCCCGACGTGTCATCGCAGGCAGCGGCTTATTCCTCCGAGGACGGCGTTCTGACGGAAGCCATGATCGACGCCCGCGTGGACGACGCCGTGAAGCAGCACCGGCAGAAGATGGACTGGCTGCGTGCCGAAGAGGAGGCTCAGACCAAGACCCTCACACCCCCTCCAGCGGGGGGCGCCGTCGGCGGTAAAATGGGCTTTAATCTCCCCCTCGGCGGGACGCCACAGGCCCGGGATCTGATCACGCCGTTCCTCCAAGGTGAAAGTCTACCCGACCAGAGGACATCACAGCCTGGTTTAGACCGGCCTGGTCCTGGCAGTGAAGGCCTCATGGACACAGAAGACAAGGCCGACTCTCCTCCAAAAGATGGAACTCCAGTTTGAGTCTTAGATGAAAGATGTGAATGAAGAATCTTGAATGTGTCTGTCATTGTGTCGTAGACATGTTGGGTCTCCTTGACTGGCTAATTCATTTGTGTTGTGGGAGGAGTCTAACCTGCCTGTCTGTAACCTCATCAAAAATATGCACAATGGAGAGAAGAATGATTAAACTCATCTTTTTTATAAGCACTTGAACTGTTCATCTGTTTCATCACGGGCGTCCCATGAACAAAATCAAAATATTACAAGAAAAATTTGTTGACATTTTTTTTTTTTAAATGTCAGAACTAATTTGTATTTTTTTTGAAATTTAGGTTGAAGAAAGTTAGGAGTCAAAATGAAATCATTGAATTACAACAAAAACTCAAAAAAACTACAAAAAAATTTAATTTGATGAGAATTAAAGTCAACTTATTTACTAAAAAGTATCCTAACAACTAGTTTTACAAGAATAATAATATAATAATAATAATAAAAAATAATCTTGTAAAATAAAATGTTTTAGCAGTATATAGTTGAAATTGATTTTTTTTAAATGTCAGAACTAATTTGTATTTTTTTGGAAAATTAGGTTGCGGAAAGTTACGAGAAAGTCAAAATGTTGAAATCATTGAATAACAACAAAAACTCCAGAAATGTAAAAGAAAATTTAATTTGATGAGAATTAAAGTCAACCTTTTTACTAAAAAGTATCCTAACAACTAGTTTTACAAGAATAATATATTAATAATATAATATAAATAATAATAATTAATAAAAAATAATCTTGTAAAATAAAATGTTTTAGCAGTATATAGTTGAAATTGAATTTTTTTTTAAATGTCAGAACTAATTTGTATTTTTTTTGGAAAATTAAAAAAAAACAGCTTTAATTTGATGAGAATTAAAGTCAACTTATTTAAAAAATAATATAAAAAAAATATTAAATTTATTAAAAATATTTAAAAAGTATTTAAAAAATATTTAAAAAAAAGAGAAAGTCAACTTATTTACTAAAACGTATCCTAACAAGTAGCGGTTTTACAAGAATAATAATAATATAATAATAATTATGATATAAATAATAATAATAAAAAATAATGATAATCTTGTAAAATAAAATGTTTTAGCAGTATATAGTTGAAATTGACATTTTTTTTTAAATGTCAGAACTAATGTGTATTTTTTTTGGAAAATTAGGTTGCGGCAAGTTATGAGAAAGTCAAAATGTTGAAATCATTGAATTACAACAAAAACTCCAGAAATGTAAAAAAAAAGACAGCTGTAATTTGATGAGAATTAAAGTCAACTTATTTACTAAAAAGTATCCTAACAAGTAGCGGTTTTACAAGAATAATAATATATTAACAATTAATAATATTATAATAATTATTATAATATAAATAATAATTGATAAAAAATAATATCTTGTAAAATAAAATGTTTTAGCAGTATATAGTTGAAATAGATTTTTTTTTTAAGGTCAGAACTAATTTGTATTTTGTTGGAAAATTAGGTTGTGGAAAGTTATGAGAAAGTCAAAATGTTGAAATCATTGAATTAAAACAAAAACTCCAGAAATGTTAAAAAAAATGTAATTTGATGAGAATTAAAGTCAACTTATTTACTAAAAAGTATCCTAACAAGTAGCGGTTTTACAAGAATAATATATTAATATAATAATTATAATATAAATAATAATAAAAATAATAATCTTGTAAAATAAAATGTTTTAGCAGTATATAGTTGAAATCAACATTTTTTTTTAAATGTCAGAATTAATTTGTATTTTGGAGGGGAAAATGAGGTTGCGGAAAGTTATGAGAAAGTCAAAATGTTGAAATCATTGAATTACAACCAAAACTCCAGAAATGTAAAAAAAATGTAATTTGATGAGAATTAAAGTCAACTTATAATAGCGGTTTTACAAGAATAATATATTAATAATAATATTATAATAAGAATAATTATAATTTATATCATATATAATTTATATAATAATATAATTATTATAAATATATTTAATTATTAATAATTATTATAATATAAATATAAATAATATTAATAATGATAATAATCTTGTAAAATAAAATGTTTTAGCATTATATAGTTGCAATATAAAATAAAAAAATATATAGCCAAAATAACATGTACAAAGATTGTCAAATTTAAAGTAGTTGGAAAATTAAAAAGAGCAAAAAAAAGAAACACTAATATAGGCATATATTGGCATAGCAGACAAAAATTCCTTTCATCTGGAAAGTTTGGACCCCCCTGAGTTGTCTAGTGATGTTTTAAACTCTTATTGGTCATTGAAAGCAACGTTTGCGGCGGTTATGCTGAAATCAAAATGATAAAATGGAAATAAACCATTAAACGTTGAAATTCAGGCACCGCGACGGGGATGAAAATACATGGAATGATGACGTGACCAGGATCCTACGCAAACAACGGAGCCACAAATGATTCTTATATTCTTTTAGTAGATTCCCATGTACAAATCAGGCACTCTGAGCTGACAATGCATCATTTTCTTATATAAGGACATTTACAAAAAAAAAAAAAAGGTACGCCCTGAAAAAACAGCATCATCCATATTTGAATATCAAAATGCACTCAGGAGGACGTTGAGGTTTGCTTATTGATCAGCTCCACTTTTTTGTTTTTTTTTAAACATAAATCCACAACACAAAACATTTCTTTCAGTTCATTGTTCATCCTGCCTGGCTCAATAAAACATTTACAGAAATGCAGGAGCCCACTAAAATAGCAATCACCACTAGAGATCACAAAAAAAAAAAAACAAAAAAGAGCGTAATTATGATGCACTGGAGCAAATCAGAGCGTCAAATGTTGGGACTGGGCGTGATGTCACGGCGCTCCCTGAGAGGGGCGTGGTTTAACCTTGAGGAGGCGGAGGAGTAAAAAGGCGAAGGGGGGGCGGCAGCAAAGTGGGCGCTCTGCATTGAGGTGAGCCGCACCGCTGCGCTGGTGGGCGCGTCACACCCCAGCCAGGTCCTGACACAAAGCTCTACGTGTGCGCGTCATGTGTGTGTGTGTGTGTGTGTACTTATTGCAGGTCAGGTCAGTAGAAGCAGACCGTGTGAAGGAAAGGTCTGTTGCTCTTGTCCTCAAACTCTTGCAGCAGCTCATCTATTTCATTCTCCATGTCGTCCGTGTGTTGGATCTGCACAATACAAAATTTAAAAAACAGCGTCATTGTTAGGTTCAGAATTTTTTAAATAATTACTTCAGATTATAAAAATATCCAAATAAAAACATAATGATGGTAAATTCAGCAGTAATTTTACAATAAAGTAAAAATATGAAGAGAAAAAAATAGTTATTTTTTGTTGTAAGAACCCTGCAATTTTACAAGAATTAAAAAAATGTAAATATTAAAGAAAAATGCTTTTTTTTTAGATTTAGTTGGGGAAAAGTCATAAAAATATTCATACTACAACAAAAATACCATTTACAAACATTAAAAAAAAAAGAATAATTATTTCTATTGGGCTCCAGCACCCCCTCCCTTCAGATTCTAAAAATATCCAAATACATAATAAAAATATAATAGTAAATTCAGCAGTAATTTTACAATAAAGTAGAAATATGAAGAGAAAAAAATAGTTTTTTTGTTGCAAGAACCCTGCAATTTTACAAGAATTAAAAAAAATGTAAATATTAAAGAAAAATGCATTTTTTTAAAGATTTAGTTGGGGAAAAGTTATAAAAAATATTTATATTATAACAAAAATACCATTTACAAACATTAAGAAAAAAAAAAGAATAATTATTTCTATTGGGCTCCAGCACCCCCTCCCTTCAGATTCTAAAAATATCCAAAAACATAATAAAAATATAATAGTAAATTCAGCAGTAATTTTACAATAAAGTAAAAATATGAAGAGAAAAAAAATAGTTATTTTTTTGTTGTAAGAACCCTGCACTTTTACAAGAATTTAAAAAAATGTAAATATTAAAGAAAAATGCTTTTTGTAAAAGATTTAGTTGGGGAAAAGTTATAAAAATATACTATAACAAAAATACCATTTACAAAAAAATGAATAATTATTTCCATTGGGCTCCAGCACCCCCCCCCCCCTTCAGATTCTAAAAATATCCAAATACATAATAAAAATATAATAGTAAATTCAGCAGTAATTTTACAATAAAGTAAAAATATGAAGAGAAAAAAATAGTTATTTTTTGTTGTAAGAACCCTGCAATTTTACAAGAATTAAGAAAATGTAAATATTAAAGAAAAATGCATTTTTTTAAAGATTTAGTTGGGAAAAGTTATAAAAATATTCATACTACAACAAAAATACCATTTACAAACATTAAAAAAAAAGAATAATTATTTCTATTGGGCTCCAGCACCCCCCCTTCAGATTCTAAAAATATCCAAATACATAATAAAAATATAATAGTAAATTCAGCAGTAATTTTACAATAAAGTAAAAATATGAAAAGAAAAAAATAGTAATTGTTTTGTAAGAACACTGCAATTTTACAAGAATTAAAAAAAATGTAAATATTAAAGAAAAATGCATTTTTTAAAAGATTTAGTTGGGGAAAAGTTATAAAAATATTTATACTATAACAAAAATACCATTTACAAACATTAAGAAAAAAAATGAATAATTATTTCTATTGGGCTCCAGCACCCCCCCTTCAGATTCTAAAAATATCCAAATACATAATAAAAATATAATAGTAAATTCAGCAGTAATTTTACAATGAAGTAAAAATATGAAGAGAAAAAAAAGTTCTTTTTTGTTGTAAGAAGCCTGCAATTTTACAAGAATTAAAAAAAAATAATATTAAAGAAAAATGCATTTTTTTTAAGATAAGTTGGGGAAAAGTTATAAAAAATATTTATACTATAACAAAAATACCATTTACAAACATTGAGGAAAGAAAAATAATAATTATTTCTATTGGGCTCCAGCACCCCCCCTTCAGATTCTAAAAATATCCAAATACATAATAAAAATATTATAGTAAATTCAGCAGTAATTTTACAATAAAGTAAAAATATGAAGAGAAAAAAAGTTATTTTTATGTTGTAAGAACCCTGCAATTTTACAAGAATTAAAAAAAATGTAAATATTAAAGAAAAATGCATTTTTTTAAAGATTTAGTTGGGGAAAAGTTATAAAAAATATTTATATTATAACAAAAATACCATTTACAAACATTAAGAAAAAAAAAAGAATAATTATTTCTATTGGGCTCCAGCACCCCCTCCCTTCAGATTCTAAAAATATCCAAAAACATAATAAAAATATTATAGTAAATTCAGCAGTAATTTTACAATAAAGTAAAAATATGAAGAGAAAAAAAGTTATTTTTATGTTGTAAGAACCCTGCAATTTTACAAGAATTAAAAAAAATGTAAATATTAAAGAAAAATGCATTTTTTTAAAGATTTAGTTGGGGAAAAGTTATAAAAATATTTATACTATAACAAAATACCATTTACAAACATTAAGAAAAAAAAGAATAATTATTTCTATTGGGCTCCAGCACCCCCCCTTCAGATTCTAAAAATATCCAAATACATAATAAAAATATAATGGTAAAATCAGCAGTAATTTTACAATAAAGTAAAAATATGAAGAGAAAAAAAAAGTTCTTTTTTGTTGTAAGAACCCTGCAATTTTACAAGAATTAAAAAAATGTAAATATTAAAGAAAAATGCATTTTTTTAAAGATTTGGCTGGGGAAAAGTTATAAAAATATTCATACTATAACAAAAATACCATTTACAAACATTAAGAAAAAAAATGAATAATTATTTCTATTGGGCTCCAGCACCCCCCCCCCCTTCAGATTCTAAAAATATCCAAATACATAATAAAAATATAATAGTAAATTCAGCAGTAATTTTACAATAAAGTAAAAATATGAAGAGAAAAAAAGTTATTTTTATGTTGTAAGAACCCTACAATTTTACAAGAATAAAAAAAATGTAAATATTAAAGAAAAATGCATTTTTTAAAAGATTTAGTTGGGGAAAAGTTATAAAAAATATTTATATTATAACAAAAATACCATTTACAAACATTAAGAAAAAAAAAGAATAATTATTTCTATTGGGCTCCAGCACCCCCTCCCTTCAGATTCTAAAAATATCCAAAAACATAATAAAAATATAATAGTAAATTCAGCAGTAATTTTACAATAAAGTAAAAATATGAAGACAAAAAATAGTTATTTTTTGTTGTAAGAACCCTGCAATTTTACAAGAATTAAAAAAATGTAAATATTAAAGAAAAATGCATTTTTTTTAAGATTTAGTTGGGGAAAAGTTATAAAAATATTTATACTATAACAAAAATGCCATTTACAAACATTAAGAAAAAAAATGAATAATTATTTCTATTGGGCTCCAGCACCCCCCCCTTCAGATTCTAAAAATATCCAAATACATAATTAAAATATAATAGTAAATTCAGCAGTAATTTTACAATAAAGTAAAAATATGAAGAGAAAAAATAGTTATTTTTATGTTGTAAGAACCCTGCAATTTTACAAGAATTAAAAAAAATTAATATTAAAGAAAAATGCATTTTTTAAAAATAAGATTTAGTTGGGGAAAAGTTACTAAAATATTTATATTATAACAAAAATACCATTTACAAACATTAAGAAAAAAAATGAATAATTATTTCTATTGGGCTCCAGCACCCCCCCCCCTTCAGATTCTAAAAATATCCAAATACATAATAAAAATATAATAGTAAATTCAGCAGTAATTTTACCATAAAGTAAAAATATGAAGAGAAAAAAATAGTTATTTTTATGTTGTAAGAACCCTGCAATTTTACAAGAATTAAAAAAATGTAAATATTAAAGAAAAATGCATTTTTTTAAAGATTTAGTTGGGGAAAAGTTATAAAAAATATTTATACTATAACAAAAATACCATTTACAAACATTAAGAAAAATAATGAATAATTATTTCTATTGGGCTCCCCCCCCCCTTAAGATTCTAAAAATATCCAAATACATAATAAAAATATAATAGTAAATTCAGCAGTAATTTTACAATAAAGTAAAAATATGAAAAGAAAAAAATAGTAATTTTTTTGTAAGAACACTGCAATTTTACAAGAATTAAAAAAATATAAATATTAAAGAAAAATGCATTTTTTTAAAGATTTAGTTGGGGAAAAGTTATACAAATATTTATACTATAACAAAAATACCATTTACAAACATTAAGAAAAAAATGCATAATTATTTCTATTGGGCTCCAGCACCCCCTCCCCTTCAGATTCTAAAAATATCCAAATACATAATACAAATATAATAGTAAATTCAGCAGTAATTTTACAATAAAGTAAAAATATGAAGAAAAAAAAGTTATTTTTATGTTGTACGAACCCTGCAATTTTACAAGAATTAAAAAAAATTAAATATTAAAGAAAATGCATTTTTTTAAAGATTTAGTTGGGGAAAAGTTATAAAAATATTTATACTATAACAAAAATACCATTTACAAACATTAAGAAAAAAAAAAGAATAATTATTTCTACTGGGCTCCAGCACCCCCCTTCAGATTCTAAAAATATCCAAATACATAATAAAAATATAATAGTAAAATCAGCAGTAATTTTACAATAAAGTAAAAATATGAAGACAAAAAATAGTTATTTTTATGTTGTAAGAACCCTGCAATATTACAAGATTTTTTTTAAAATTAAATATTAAAGAAAAATGCTTTTTTAAGATTTAGTTGGGGAAAAATTATAAAAAATATTCATATTACAACAAAAATACAATTTACAAACATTAAGAAAAAAAAATATTTCTATTGGGCTCCAGCACCCCCCCCCCATGACCGTATTATTGAGGATAAGCGGTAGAAAATGAATGATTCTATTAATAATATCAAAGCGGTCCTTGCATCCCAGCAGTTTTCAGTGAAAAAGTTTGGACGCCCCAGTTTTAGACACTCAGCATTCCATTTACCGCTTTGGAGCGCCATATTAACCGAACGCCATATTAGATACACCTGCACCAGCCTTACGCCAAGACCATAACGCTCAGGTTTGATTGACACCGACAAAAATGTCTTAATTTAACAATATGTTTATTAAAGATGAAAATGTCACAAATGGATTATCTGTAATGTATATTACTAACAAAACACTTTCACTGGCGGCCGTGTAGCAGTGGTTACTCACGTAGAAAAAATGGTGTCATGGCGTGGGTCCTTAACGGTGAAAATGCGCCCCCTAATAAATACATATTTTGGAAGTGTCTAAATGTCAACAAATGACCGCCATCGCCGCCATTAAGCAAAATCCTGATTGTCAAATCATTAGAAACCTTTGAGGATGCCCGCTAGCACGTCTTCCCAAGCATTTGGAGCGGCAGCCACAGGGGGCGCCACAAATGCATTTCCGGTCACATGATCTGGGCCTTTTCTACTGCAATTGATGAAATGAAAAATTGTCATTGTGTGTCATTGTTGTAAATTGTGATCGTTTCATGCGGCCACTTGGATTGCTTGATGGTGCGGGTGTACCTAATGAAAAGTACAGGCGGCGGAGACCTGTGCGGTGCGGGGCGCTGCGTCTAGCTGACACTCACACATTGACACAGCTCACAGATGAGGAAGGCGCCCAGCGTCGCTTCCTCGTGGTTGTCCTGAATGTCTACGTTGATGACGTGTACGGGTTGAAGGGTCTCCTGCTCCCTTGAGTTGAGATCTGGCGAGTGGGGGAGGGGGGGGGGGGGGGAAAGAAAAGACAGTGAGCCACAAGGACACACGCACACACAAAAACGACACAGGAAGGCCTCGCTCACCCTCCAGCACTTGGTCATAGACGCGCTCCTCGCAGGTGATGACCAGGTCAAACTTCTCCTTGCACTTCTGGAAGCGCTCCGGGTTGGACTTGATTCGCTTGTTGCGGTCAAGCATGTGTAGGATTCCATTCTGTGTGTATCTGTGGAGGGCGGGTGGTGTCAAGGAACATGTGAAGGTGGTACAGCAATGCCAAGCCACACCGGGAATGTACCAGTGCACCATGTTTTGTGTTCCATGTTTGGATGCTTGGGCCTTAAATGACAGCAGACGCAGCTCTGCAGGCAGCGTGAAGTGAGCTGCAGCACCCTCTAGTGGTAGCCCTCGGGAACATGCAATAGTAGAGGATGAATGAGCAAAGTCCATTGACAAAAAAGGTACAAATTAAGTGTATTTTTAGAACTATTAAGTCAATTCTAGGTTGCATCCTCAATGTTACTGCTATTCTATGTGGACTATTAAGGCTTTCAAAATTTGGGGATGAAGTAGTTTTTGCATTAAAAGCCATCTCTGTGGTGAAACCACAAATTTAGACAATTAATATTTAATTTCTAGTGTACTTTGGAGAATTATACAGTAGACACTTTAGAAGGTACATGCATTTTTGTCTCAAATTCAATTAATAGATTTAATTTCTAGTGTACTTTGGGGAATTATACAGTAGACACTTTAGAAGGTACATGCATTTTTGTCTCAAAATTCATAAATCATAATAATTAATGTATTGGAGCATGCATATATACCCAATGTTGCATCCGATTAGTATTTTGAAGTATGCATACAAAGTATGTAGCTTCTTTGTAATTGTTACGTGTGAAAAATGCTAATTCTCATTGTCTATGATAGAAATGGACAAAGTTTAAACATTAAAAATATTAAAATCACCCATGTGCAACCACACACATTTCTATTTTAAATCTTATTTCCTACACATGCATTATGACATGCAATTTGATATATTTTTCTTGATTAATGGCAAAAAATAACTACGCTTTTACCTTCTCTCATTAAATACCTTAAGCAAACTCATTAGCACCTGGCAACATGTTCCCGTTAGCTCCATTTTGTTGCCTGTTTTAATGACTATCACACTTAGATTGCTGTCAGAAACCGAATAGATTGGACTCTCGGTCACTCCTTTCTGAAACATCGCCATTATTTTAATTGTCTGCCATTTACTTCAACACAACTAGCATTTTGAAACATGTCATTAAATACCCCAAAAATAAATAGGATCCTGGCATGGCATTTACCCATCAGCATCCACCTTGCTTGTGTCCATACATGTTAATTACCCACAAAAAGATGCATGTATATGTTTATACTTATCCAGCTTGTGTCAGTGTGTGTGTGTGTGTGTGTGTGTGAGATGGGGATACAGTTCCTTGTCCTTGCGGACCAAGTCGTTGTACATCTGTTCATATGTTGTTTTGAAGTCGTACACATTCGGCTTGTCTGGGGCGGGTCCAGGAAGCTTCACATGAGTGCCAGTCCCAAATGAGCGCACGTCAAATCCACGTTTACTGCAAGAGAGGAATAAGCACAAGTGTGGAAATTAGTTACCATTTCTCCAAAGAGTTTACAAGTAACAGAGATAGCAAAACTGTCAAATTTAAACATCTTGTCTCCAATACTAATATATAGATAAAATAATTACATCTTGATTTTATTTCAGCTGCCTGTCACTGCAATCCTATTGAGACGCCTACAAACAAAAGTAGATTAAAAAAACTACACTAGACTACAAAGTGTTAAAATGGGAGTGACCACAGGGGGCAGCATTGTGTTGTTACGTCATGAAATGCCGCCAGCCTGCAGTTACCTCCTTCCGGAACTTTTCCACCTAGGGGGAGCGCTAACAAAATGGCTGCTAATAAAAAAATAAAAACAATTTGCCCGGCTATTTAACCCGTCTCAATTGAGAATGAAAGTGTGTAGGTATTTTGCGCTTTCAAAATGAAAAGCTTCTGAAATGAGAGCTCAACAGCCGGCGTGACACTGCACTCAAAGAAGAGTCCATTGTTGGGACTGCGGAGGCCCGGCAAGTCTGCCATGTCGGCGACTGGTAACCAACGCAACTCAATAAAAGGCACATTTTCGTTCTTGTCGTCGTCGTCGTTTGGTCGTCTTCTTTTCCCCGGCTGGCCCCTCTTTACCTGAGGATATTGTGCGCTTCCATACTGCGGTTCTGGTTGCTCGAGCACACAACCGCTACTCGCAGCGGGTGGCTCGGCATTGCGACTCTCCGGCTGAAAGTAAACTACTCGAACGGTTGGAAACCACTCGGAGTCGTTTGTTTGTTTCCCCTGTCAGAAAAAAATAGAAACAAAATCACCCCCTATGTTACACTAAACGGTCAAGCGCTTCGAGTACTGTTCGAGTGATTTCTCTCCTCCTTTGAAAAGCAGGAAGTTAAAATGGCGGAAGCTCGTGCTGAGAAAAGTACTTATCATCGTGACGTCAGAGGTGGGTGGAGTCACGTGGTGAAATGCCTATGCGACGTCAGCCATACATTTGCAATACAAGTATCGCGTTAAAGAGTTAAAGATTAAATACACATGGTATGGGCCTAAAATTATTTTTAAGTACTTTATTATTTTTGAAAACTTTATATGTAATGGTGTGAAATGTTTTTTTTTCCAAATTTCCTGATTTATTTATTTTTTTGTGTTGTTTTGTACGTATCAAGTTGAACACACGGCCACGCTCTCGTGCGCACAGAAAGCATCAGAACAGAAATAATCTGAGGATACTTTATTGTCTGACAGAAGGACACAAAGGTATTGTAGTTCACGGTGTTTGGTACAGTATTTAAAGATTGTATTGCCCTTCACAAAGTGGTACATTAGTCACATGGACGTCTGTGATTGGCTGGAGTGTCTTTACATCGAGGGTACAATTAATGTGGACACTTAGAGGGCTAGCACACTGAGCAAACATCAGCTAATGGGGATGTACTCCAAAGCATTTTGTTAATTCTATTGCTGTATAATGCTGCCGGCATAGAAACGAACACACTCCTTTACGGACGACGCTTGAATGCAACACAGATGGAGTGGAAATGATAGTGTTAGCTAGATTCTTTGGGGCAAATGCCTTGAAAGACATCCTCAAAAGGAGGAGAAATGTGATAAAAACCATAGAGCAGGGGTGAGGAATGCACTTTGACACGTTTTGTACTTTTAAAGAAGCTAAAAGTCAATCAAATGTAGGTCAATATGTACTAAGCTATCTTAGCTTCAACTTATAGCTGAAACAAATACTTATTAGCATGATAATCCAACATCATATAATCATAAAATTATATTAATAAAAATTGAGCCACGCCCGCTGTCCTGGCTGCTCAGTACAATATGGCTCATAATAAAAAAAATACAAAAATAAAAATAATAGCTGCTGAAAAATGATCTTAGACAAAACAAATAGTTATTAGCATGATAATCCAACATCATATAATCATAAAATTATATTAATAAAAATTGAGCCACGCCCTCTGTCCTGGCTGCTCAGTACAATATGGCTCATAATAAAAAAATATACAAAAATAAAAATAATAGCTGCTGAAAAATGATCTTAGATGAAACAAATAGTTATTAGCATGATAATGCAACATCATGTAATCATAAAATCATATGAATAAAAATTGAGCCACGCCCTCTGTCCTGGCTGCTCAGTACAATATGGCTCATAATAAAAAAAATATACAAAAAGAAAAATAATAGCTGCTGAAAATAATCTTAAAATTAGCATCATAACGTGTTGTTTGTGAACTTGCAACACCTTTCTGTGCGTGTGAGTGACAAGGAAGAAAAGCTTGTCAATTAAAGTGAAGCTAGCCGAACAAAATATGTTAGCTTTATAGGTGACTTATTAGTGTAATATCCACAAATACATCTAATTAATAATAGATTATATTTGGAAAATATATCAAGGGACAATAAGAAGGAGCTCCAGGCCAAAAATGACCCAAGGCCGCACTTTGGACACCCCTGCAGTAGCTGATGCGGTTATAAGTGGACAATGGTGGTACGGCATGGACGGCCGGTGGCGGCGGTGCAGATGTTTGAGGTGACCCTCAGTGTCGCGAGTGCGTGCGGTAGGAGTATCGGTGCTGCGTGGAGGGGCTCATGATGTTCTCGGTGATGTACGCCACCAGCAAGCAGATGATGACCAACATCACGCAAATGGCGCCCCCGACCGTTGTCATAGCGATGACGATATCCTGCATCCCGGACGGCGGCAGTACGAACTCCACGCAGTCCCCGCGATCGACTCTCCGAGCCTGCGCCCTCAGGCAGATGCGGTAGGGGATGTTCTCGTGCAGCTCGCTCAACAGGAAGTCCCTGCACCCGGCGCCCAGATGGACCCCGGCGCACTCAAATTGGGTGTAGCTGCCATTCCACCAGCAGCTCAACTCGTAGCCTCCACGTCGGTGGCGGCGCCCGGCGAAAAGACTAGATGGCGTTTGACCGCGTGACAACCCGTCTTGGCTCCACTGTAGCAGCACGCTGCCGTTGAGGAGGATGTTCGCCGCAAGGCTCCCTGAAGACACGGCTGACCTGCAGTCTGCCTTATGACACTTATAACCCGGGAGCGTATGTCGAAAACAGAGGGGACCGCCGATGCCGCCCTCCATCACCTGGTAGGCGCACAGCGGCGGCGACTGTTCTGACATCACAGTGGACTCGTCGCTTGGGCTGCTGTTGAAGAAACTGGACATTGTGCTGCTGTTGCCATGGCGCCACGTGCCCCGCATCCCAGAATCCTCCCCGCCGGAGCTGCTGCCGTGAGTCCTATCCTGCGATGTGCAGAGCAGGAGCGCCGCCGCCAAGGCGAGCACCGACGGCCGCTGCAGCCGGCTGCTCATACTGCCCTCCACTTTATAGCGTGATGGCGGCCATGAATACCATCAGCTTCAGCATGCTTGGAGGAGGAGGAGGAGGAGGACGAGGAGGAGGAGACAAGCGCGTCCACAAGCCACACTTTGAAAAAAAGCGACACAATCAATCATTTTAAAACACATCTAACGCGAAATCGTCACTTACTTCCTCGGTAACGGCGCCAGTGTGGCGTCTGCCGTCGTCTTCCTGTCGGGCTTGACGTAAGAGCTTTGATATCCCACGTGGGCGTGCGTGCGTGCGCACGAGAGGGCTCGCGCCGCACTGTGCTCGCGTGCAAATTGTTGTGCTTGATAAACATTCAGCGTAAGGTGAGTCACCGGCTCACACAAGCACGAGAGGTGGGCGGATCGAGCCAAATAACGATAACTGCCGATACCATGGCTATATAGTTCAGTTCTTTTTGTGTCTATTTTCAGATATATCTGTTTTTGATGTTTTGTACAAACGTATGGTTATATTTATATATTATTATATTGTTTATATTTTTGTTGGTTGTTCCTCCCCTGACTCTTTTCAATGCATAATGTTTTGAGAAGCCAAACTCTTTAGATGCACAAGTGACTGGACCCTACACTCTAAAAAGTGGCTCAAAAATGACCCATACTAGAATCAATGCCCTTTTTATTCTAATTTTGCCATTTTGGTTAGGAATAATCCCTTGTATGATATTTAGTATTATATTTAGGACCACATAAGAATGATTTCATGTTAGAAACATCTTCATTTTTCACTTTTTTACATCTTTGAAAAAGAAAATGACCCCGTACAACAATAGAAAATGTGAGGATCCATTGTGTGTTGCATAAAGGGAAGTTAAAAATGTGAATGGCATGATATCAAAAACATGTTTTTTGAGGAATGCCTGGAATATGAAATGATAACAATTTTTCATTACGAAGATATTTCAAGAAAACAACCTGACCGGGTCATTTTTGACCCACTTATGGAAGGTTGGGGTAGTAACACAAAAACTAAAATTTCTTAAAATTTATAAAAGGTAAGTTAAAAATGTGAATGGCATGATATCAAAAACATGTTTTTGAGGAATACCTGGAATATGAAATGATTAAAAAAATTCATTACGAAGATATTTCAAGAAAACAACCTGACCGGGTCATTTTTGACCCACTTATGGAAGGTTGGGGTAGTAACACAAAAACTAAAATTTCTTAAAATGTATAAAAGGTACGGTAAAAATGTGAATGGCATGATATCAAAAACATGTTTTTTGATGAATACCTGAAATATGAAATGATAACAATTTTTCATTACAAAGATATTTCAAGAAAACAACCTGACCGGGTCATTTTTGACCCACTTATGGAAGGTTGGGGTAGTAACACAAAAACTAAAATTTCTTAAAATTTATAAAAGATAAGTTAAAAATGTGAATGGCATGATATTAAATTTTTTTTTTCGAGGAATACCTGGAATATGAAATGCTAAAAAAAAATTCATTACAAAGATATTTCAAGAAAACAACCTGACCGGGTCATTTTTGACCCACTTATGGAAGGTTGGGGTAGTAACACAAAAACTAAAATTTCTTAAAATGTATAAAAGGGAAGTTAAAAATGTGAATGGCATGATATCAAAAACATGTTTTTTGAGGAATACCTGGAATATGAAATAATAACAATTTTTCATTACGAACATATTTCAAGAAAACAACCTGACCGGGTCATTTTTGACCCACTTATGGAAGGTTGGGGTAGTAACACAAAAACTAAAATTTCTTAAAATGTATAAAAGGTAAGTTAAAAATGTGAATGGCATGATATCAAAAACATGTTTTTTGATGAATACCTGGAATATGAAATGATAAAAAAAATTTCATTACAAAGATATTTCAAGAAAACAACCTGACCGGGTCATTTTTGACCCACTTATGGAAGGTTGGGGTAGTAACACAAAAACTAAAATTTCTTAAAATGTATAAAAGGTATGTTAAAAATGTGAATGGCATGATATCAAAAACATGCTTTTTGAGGAATACCTGGAATATGAAATGATAAAAAAAAATTTTCATTACAAAGATATTTCAAGAAAACAACCTGACCGGGTCATTTTTGACCCACTTATGGAAGGTTGGGGTAGTAACACAAAACTAAAATTTCTTAAAATGTATAAAAGGTAAGTTAAAATGTGAATGGCATGATATTAAAAACATGTTTTTTTAGGAATACCTGGAATATGAAATGATGACAAATTTTCATTTCGAAGATATTTCAAGAAAACAACCTGACCGGGTCATTTTTGACCCATTTATGGAAGGTTGGGGTAGTAACACAAAAATTAAAATTTCTTAAAATGTATAAAAGATAAGTTAAAAATGTGAATGGCATGATATCAAAAACATGTTTTTTTTAGGAATACCTGGAATATGAAATAATAACAATTTTTCATTACAAAGATATTTCAAGACAACAACCTGACCGGGTCATTTTTGACCCACTTATGGACGGTTGGGGTAGTAACACAAAACAAAAATTTCTTAAAATGTATAAAAGATAAGTTAAAAATGTGAATGGCATGATATCAAAAATATGATTTTTGAGGAATACCTGGAATATGAAATAATAACAATTTTTCATTACGAACATATTTCAAGAAAACAACCTGACCGGGTCATTTTTGACCCACTTATGGAAGGTTGGGGTAGTAACACAAAAACTAAAATTTCTTAAAATGTATAAAAGGTAAGTTAAAAATGTGAATGGCATGATATTAAACACATGTTTTTTGAGGAATACCTGGAATATGAAATGATAAAAAATTTAATTAAAAAGATATTTCAAGAAAACAACCCCAGAAAACGACCCCAAGTGGCCCTAAGTGGGGGGTTAAGTCACTGTTGATGCACTACTTGGGGGATGTCTCCCCCAAACTCGTCCTGGCAATGCTAATGTTTCCCAGACCAGTCCTGGGCCAACACTGCTCCTTGCCCATTTTGGCAAGGAGTCGTCACGTATCGACACCTTTCCCAGCTCCAAATTCTTTCCTCGGAAGCGATCCAATCCCTGTGTGGATGCAGTGGAGAAGAAGTGTGGTGTGGTGTAATACTAGAATGTGAGGATGAATGAGACACAGACGGGCCGTGGGTGGCTGCCTTATAAGTGTGAACATGCAAATGATTCTTTTCTCTTATGAGTAAAACACATTTTACATGACCAGTCCCATGAATAAGATATCACATGTATTCATTTGTGTCAATTTTTGACACAAAAAGGTTAATTAGCGACTCCAAATTGTCCATAGGTATGAATGCGAGTGTGAATGGTTGTTTGTCTATATGTGCCCTGTGATTGGCTGGCCACCAGTCCAGGGTGTACCCCGCCTCTCGCACCGAAGACAGCTGGGATAGGCTCCAGCACCCCTCGCGACCCTCATGAGGCTAAGCGGTAGAAAATGAATGAATGAATGAATGAGTTCTCCTCCTATTTTGTGTGGAAGTGGTAACTTTTTGGCTTCTTATTTTGTCTTTCCCCACCCTCGGTCGTCTCTGTGTGGAGTTTGCATGTTCTCCATGTGTGCATGTGTGGGTTTTCTCCGGGTACTCCGGTTTCCTCCCACATTCCAAAAACATGCTAGGTTAATTAGCGACCCCAAATTGCCCATAGGTATGAATGTGAGTGTGAATGGTTGTTTGTCTATATGTGCCCTGTGATATGCTGGCCACCAGTCCAGGGTGTACTCCGCCTCTCACCCAAAGACAGCTGGGATAGGCTCCAGCACCCCCTGCGACCCTTGTGAGGATAAGCGGTAGAAAATGAATGAATGAATGAATGAGTTCTCCTCCTTTTTTGTGTGGAAGTGGTAACTTTTTGGCTTCTTATTTTGTCTTTCCCCACTCTCGGTCATCTCTGTGTGGAGTTTGTATGTTCTCCCCGTGCATGTGTGGGTTTTCTCCGGGTACTCCGGTTTCCTCCCACATTCCAAAAACATGCTAGGTTAATTAGCGACTCCAAATTGTCCATAGGTATGAATGTGAGTGTGAATGGTTGTTTGTCTATATGTGCCCTGTGATTGGCTGGCCACCAGTCCAGGGTGTACGCCGCCTCTCGCCTGAAGACAGCTGGGATAGGCTCCAGCACCCCCTGCGACCCTTGTGAGGAAAAGCGGTAGAAAAGGAAATGAATGAAAAATCCAAGTAAAAAGTGTTATTAAAAACAGAAAAATATACAAACTTTTTCAGTGCTTTGGTTCCAATTTTCTACAATAAAAGCTCTGATAAAACATTCCACTGTTCTCAAATATCTTAATTTTTATTTTTCTACACAAAATAAGATGAAAAATAAATAAACAAATCAAGAATAAAGAAAATCAATCAATCAGTAATAAATAAATATAATAATAATAATAAAACAGCAAATAATAAAAACTTAAGAAAGCACATATAGTTGGTGGGTAGACAAATGATTTTTTTCATATTAAAATGAACAAAGCATTATTAGAGCCCTGTAGACATGACAAAACACGACTATAGTCACATTTATACTCTTTTTATTTACAACATATTGCGCAACTGCAGGGTCTTGAGACACATGCTAACTCGCAAACTAGAGAGCTAGCGACCTAAACGGTAGCCTTCAAGTTATTTCCTTTCAACTTAAATAGCCAAAAACTTACCACTTCCACACGGATAGGGAGGATAACTATTAACAGTTATTTAACCTTTAACATGAACATGAATCAAACGTAATAATTTTTTCTGGGTACATGATACCACACTAACATTAAACTTTCATATCAAGACGGGGGCCTCAAACGAGTGTCCTGCGGGCCACATTTGGCCCGCGGGCCGCATGTTTGAGACCACTGCTCTAACCAGTACAGCACACACAGGGGTGGGCATAGGGAAGTGTTTATTTTTATTTTTTTAAGCTGATCCCCAGAGACATACGTGTTAAAAGGCAGCAACAATTAGCACCAGGAGACGACAGGAGGAATTGCTGACGAATAAAAGGAAAACTACTCCTCAGCAACATGGCGGGTCACATGGGAGATGTGCACGAGCTGCGTCTTCAGGGAGATATTAACCATAAAAAAATAGGAACTAATTGGACTCAAAAGCAACTAAAGAAGGATTTAAGTAGGTTGTAATTTGGATGACTTCTTCAGTTGTCTGTGTGAGTCAGGGGTATCCAAAGAGGCGTTCAGGGGCCCACGTCCCACGTAATTTTTTTCAGAAAAAAAAAACTTTTTCAGAAATTAATTGTAGAAAACATGTAGAAATACAAGTGATATGTAGTATTCTGATCACTAGGCAGCAGTTGTGATACAAAACAATGAGACATTAGCTTCCATGACATTACCTTAACACTGTGTGAAGTCATGGACTTCTGCCATTCTGTGTGGAAGTGGTAAGTTTTTAGCTTTGTAAGTAGAAAAGAAATATTGTAATATTGTTTAAAAAAACATATTTAGGAAATCTTAAACAGGTTCTATGCTCTAACGACAAAAATATTCAATTTAATAACATTGAATCCGATATCATCAAGATGAGACAATATAATATAAAAATAAAATAATGTGACAATATATTGCATGTGCCCTGTGATTGGCTGGCGACCAGTCCAGGGTGTACCCCGCCTCTCGCCCGAAGACAGCTGGGATAGGCTCCAGCAGCCCTACGACCCTCGTGAGGAAAAAGCGGTAGAAAATGAATAAAAATAAAAATAAAAATAAAAATAAAAATAAAAATAAAAATAAAAATAAAAATAAAAATAAAAATAAAAATAAAAATAAAAATAAAAATAAAAATAAAAATAAAAATAAAAATAAAAATAAAAATAAAAATAAAAATAAAAATAAAAATAAAAATAAAAATAAAAATAAAAATAAAAATAAAAATAAAAATAAAAATAAAAATAAAAATAAAAGTGTGTTATGGAAAGCAGGAAGTGAACAAATGTAACAGTTACTGATTGTAAAAGTACCAGATGGAGGGGTAGGACTTAATAAGCTTTGCTTCTTCCTACTCCTTTTGGACATGTGGAACTGGGAACTGATTATGGGATGCATTCAATTGTAATCTGATGCATGTTCAAATGAAATAAAACCACTACTATAAGTCACGGGTTTCCAAAGTGCGGATCGTAGCCGTTTTTGTATCGGCACATGGCAGATTCTGAAAAAATGTAACAAGAAAACCTAAAAAAAATCTAACAAAAGCAACAAAGACAAAACTCAGCAATAATATAACAAGAATAAAGTCAAACTATTAAGTGAAAAAGTCATAATATTCAGATATTAATGAGGAAAAATTATGTCATTTTAGCAGTTTAAAGTTGAAATGTTAAAAAAATATATTTCTTTTATGTTGGAATATTATGAAAAACAAACAATGTTCAAATGAAATAAAACCATTACCATTACCATACGTCACGGGTGTCCAAAGTGCGGATCGCAGCCGTTTTTGTATTGGCACATGAGAGATTCTGAAAAAATTTAACAAGAATACCTAAAAAAAAAAGACAAAACTCAGCAATAACATAACAAGAATAAAGTCAAACTATTAAGTGAAAAAGTCATAATATTCAGATATTAATGAGGAAACATTATGTCATTTTAGCAGTTTAAAGTTGAAATGTTAAAAAAAAATCTTTTATGTTGGAATATTATGAAAAACAAACAAAAAAATAAATAAAAAAAAATAAAACCATTACCATTACCATAAGTGACGGGTGTCCAAAGTGTGGATCGCAGCCGTTTTTGTGTTGGCATGTGGCAGATTCTGAATAAATAAAAATAAAAATAAAAATAAAAATAAAAATAAAAATAAAAATAAAAATAAAAATAAAAATAAAAATAAAAATAAAAATAAAAATAAAAATAAAAATAAAAATAAAAATAAAAATAAAAATAAAAATAAAAATAAAAATAAAAATAAAAATAAAAATAAAAATAAAAATAAAAATAAAAATAAAAATAAAAATAAAAATAAAAATAAAAATAAAAATAAAAATAAAAATAAAAATAAAAACTGTGAACTGATTATGGGATGCACTCAATTGGAATCTGATGCATGTTCAAATGAAATAAAACCATTACCATTACCATAAGTCACGGGTGTCCAAAGTGTGGATCGCAGCCGTTTTTGTATCGGCACGTGGCAGATTCTGAATAAATAAATAAATAAATAAATAAATAAATAAATAAATAAAATACATAAAAATAAAAATAAAAATAAAAATAAAAATAAAAATAAAAATAAAAATAAAAATAAAAATAAAAATAAAAATAAAAATAAAAATAAAAATAAAAATAAAAATAAAAATAAAAATAAAAATAAAAATAAAAATAAAAATAAAAATAAAAATAAAAATAAAAATAAAAATAAAAATAAAAATAAAAATAAAAATAAAAATTTCTTCTATGTTGGATTATTATGAAAAACAAACAACGTTCAAATGAAATAAAACCATTACGATTACCAATCTTTGGAGATCTTGTGACATCCCTATCCATCAGTAATCATATCTGTACTACATTCTGTACTGTATGCTAGCATGTCTTCCAAAGCATCTTAACCACAACCCACCCATAGGTGGCGCCACAAATGATGCGACTGTAACTCAAAGTGATGAGTGAAGCAAAGCGAGACGATGGAAAATGTCTACCTTTGCCAAAAGTAATGAACCTTGAGGCTCGTCAGCGAGGATGACGCGTGGCGTGTGCGTATAAAAGGACACCGTCTGACTCCATGAGGGAATACAGCGAGCCAACAATGGCGCCATGCACGTGAGGCCATGTCGGCCGCCCTCACCGTCGACGCTATTCTATTTGGTTTGCTAGTCTTTTGTGGCATTCTGGGAAACATCCTGGTCATCTATGTGGTGAGACAAACAAGTCATGTTGAGGTGAGTGGTGGTCCTGATCCTCATACTGGTTTTGCTCGCAGGTGGTGCAGGCTTCCACCCAGAGTCCATCAAGGAGACTCCCCCCCTCGGATACGATCTTGGTGCATTTATCGCTGGCTAACCTTCTCACTTCGCTGTTCCGCACCGTGCCCATATTTGTCTCGGACTTGGGCTTGAATGTGAGTCTGTCCCCGGGTTGGTGTCGGGTCTTCATGCTGCTGTGGGTGTGGTGGCGAGCGGTGGGCTGCTGGGTGACGTTGACGCTCAGCATCTTCCACTGCACCACGCTACGTCGGCAGCACGTCAACTCCGGACCTCAGGCCCAGCAGCGGGAGAGGCGTCGAGTGTGGATGGTTTTGGGCGTGGTGTGGGGCGCCAATCTGGCTTTCGCTACCCCGGCTCTGGTCTACAGCACCCACGTCCACGGTAACGCCACAGTGGAACTCATGGTCATCAGCTGCACCACACGGCCTCTGCTGGGGTGCGTTTGGGAGTTCCCTTCCAGTCAGCAGGGGGCAGCGTTCGCCTCGGCTTCGCTGGCTCTGAATGAGGTTCTTCCCCTGGTGCTGATGGTGTGCACCAACTTAGCCACCCTGCGTTCCCTGGTCAAGCACATCAGAGCGGTGGCGGCGGCCGGGGAACACGGCGAGCTGGACAAGCACGCGTCCACCGAGCGCAAAGCGGCTCACGTCATCTTGCTCATGGTGTCGCTCTTTGTGGTCTGCTGGGTGCTGCAGGTGGCCGCCGTGACCTACTACAACCACGACGGAGGGCACCACGCCGAGGGCCTGCTGACCGTGGCCCACTTCTCCGCCTCGCTGTTTGTGGGCTTCTGTCCCATGGTGGTGGCCCTGGGGCACGGCAAACTGAGGAAGAGGATCGTGGGCATGGTCATGGGCTGGTCCAAAGTTCTTCAACGGCGCCGTGCGGACACGAAGTCACCGCAGGCTGAAGGGAAGAAGGACAAACAAACGTTTTTTGTCGTTGACAAGCAGAGGAATCACAAACACGGAGGAGAGAGTTAGAGCGTTCGCATTTGATGGATCAAGTATGATTTCACTTTTAAACCCATCGATTTTAAGTCATTATCATGCAAAAAAGCAAATATTGGCCAAAATGTGTGTTTTCAGAGACAGTCAATTATGCCAGCTTGATGGAAGCAATTGAGGCAACATGCAGTGCGCTACTTGGCTACAACCAGCAGGGGCACTGTTGCTTCAGTCTTGATTGGTTTGCAGACTATGGAAGAGAAAGAAAAAACCTGATTTAAGCATATCTAATATTAAAAAAGTATATAAAAATACCAATAAAAATGATTAATTAAGGGTAGTCAAATACCCTATAGTTGTTTTGAATTGTTTTTTTATTAATATTGATGAAAATGAAATTAAATTGATTAATAATATCTTTTTATTCATAAATAACTAAAATAATAATAATAATAACATATAATAATAACATAAATAATACTCAAATGCAATATCAATTGTAAATTAAATTAAATTAAATTAAATTAAATTAAATTAAATTAAATTAAATTAAATTAAATTAAATTAAATTAAATTAAATTAAATTAAATTAAATTAAATTAAATTAAATTAAATTAAATTAAATTAAATTAAATTAAATTAAATTAAATTAAATTGCAAAGGGTGGAATTGAACCCTGGTCTCCTAGCTGTGAGGTCTGCGTGCTAACTACTCAAATGTCGTGCCGCAAAAAAGAAATAATGAATACTAATATTACAATAATAAAAAATATATATAATTAATTATTTTATTTTATTTATTTTATGTTGACATTTTATGCTTTATTATTACATACTGTACTTACTACTATTACTTACTACTTTGGATGAACTGCAAAAAAGAAATAATGAATACTAATATTACAATAATAAAAATATATATAATTAATTATAAATTTTTATTTTATTTTATTTTATTTTATTTTATTTTATTTTATTTTATTTTATTTTATTTTATTTTATTTTATTTTATTTTATTTTATTTTATTTTATTTTATTTTATTTTATTTTATTTTATTTTATTTTATTTTATTTTATTTTATTTTATTTTATTTTATTTTATTTTATTTTATTTTATTTTATTTTATTTTATTTTATTTTATTTTATTTTAGCCTATCCCAGCTGTCTTTCGGGCGTAAGGCAGGGTACACCCTGGACTGGTGGCCAGCCAATCACAGGGCATATATAGACAAACAACCATTCACACTCACATTCATACCTATGGACAATTTGGAGTGGCTAATTAACCTAGCATGTTTTTGGAATGTGGGAGGAAACCGGAGTACCCGGAGAAAACCCACACATGCACGGGGAGAACATACAAACTCCACACAGAGATTTGATTTAATTTAATTTAATTTAATTTAATTTAATTTAATTTAATTTAATTTAATTTAATTTAATTTAATTTAATTTAATTTAATTTAATTTAATTTAATTTAATTTAATTTAATTTAATTTAATTTAATTTTATTTTATTTTATTTTATTTTATTTTATTTTATTTTATTTTATTTTATTTTATTTTATTTTATTTTTTATTCTGCCAACCCAAACATCAGAAATCATCATCAGAAATTACAGTTCCTACTTAAATATGTCTAATATTAATAGGTACAATATAAGTAACCTATAATAATCATAATAAGGATTAATATTCATAAAAATGAGCAGTAATGAATAATAATAGCATTGTATCTACATAACATGCTGCTGCACTTTTCAACGCAAAGAAAAAACCACTATACCAACAAAATGGATCCACTGAAGGCTGATGTGAGGCCACAATATTAGGTACACCCAATCCTAGAGCCAAGACAAGCGCTACAAAAATTCCGAAAGCTCAGTTTGGACTGACATTTACAGAGAGGAATTCTATTTATCAATGAATCTTATTTTATACTCGTAGTACTGTCCAAGTATTGGCATTCCTCTCCAGCTAAGTCAAATAATCTAAACAACTCTGGTGGCCAATGATTGGCACCATGCGGGTCGGGGGCGCACCTGCGGTTCTCCATCAGTGAGAGAGCACGGACCTAATGAAGGATCGCAGGCGGCGGTGGCCCACCGCCAGCACCATGGGTGACATGGCGATGAAGATGATGTTGGCAAAGCGAGCGATGACCAGGAGGAACTCTGCCGAGGAGCCGCGGTTGTAGTTGAAGTAGTTGACGGAGATGATGCTGGTGCCCCATGACACGATGAAGAGCATGATGAGGGCCAGGATCACCTGCACGGGAACATCCCAGGGATTCATGCTATAAGAATGGGGCTATACATGCTATACATGCTAAACATGCTATACATGCTAAACCTGCTAAAGATGCTATACATGCTAAACATGCTATACATGCTATACATGCTATACATGGTATACATGCTAAACATGCTATACATGCTATACATGCTAAACATGCTATACATGCTAAACCTGCTAAAAATGCTATACATGCTATATGTGCTATACATGCTAAATATGCTATACATGCTATATATGCTAAACATGCTATACATGCTAAACATGCTATACATGCTAACATGCTATAAATGCTAAACATGCTATACATGCTATATATGCTAAACATGCTATACATGCTAACATGCTATACATGCTATATATGCTAAACATGCTATACATGCTAAACAAATTATACATGCTATACATGATATACGTGCTAAACATGCTATATATGCTATACATGCTAAACATGCTATACATGCTATAAATGCTAAACATGCTAAACATACTATAAATGCTAAACATGCTATACGTGCTATATGTGCTATACGTGCTATACGTGCTAAACGTGCTATACGTCCTATACATGCTAAACATGCTATACATGCTAAACATGCTATATATGCTAAACATGCTATACATGCTAAACATGCTATATATGCTAAGCATGCTATGCATGCTATACATGCTAAACATGCTATACATGCTAAACCTGCTAAACATGCTATACATGCTAAACATGCTATACATGCTAAACATGCTATACATGCTATACATGCTATACATGCTACATATGCTAAACATGCTATACATGCTAAACATGCTATACATGCTAACATGCTATACATGCTATACATGCTAAACACGCTATACATGCTAAACATGCTATACATGCTATATATGCTATACATGCTAAACATACTATACATGCTATACATGATATACGTGCTAAACATGCTATATATGCTATACATGCTAAACATGCTATACATGCTAAACATACTATAAATGCTAAATATGCTATATATGCTATACGTGCTAAACGTGCCATACGTGCTATACATGCTACACATGCTAAACATGCTATACATGCTAAACATGCTATACATGCTAAACATGCTATATGTGTTAAACATGCTATACATGCTAAACATGCTATACATGCTAAACATGCTATATATGCTAAACATGCTATACATACTATACATGCTAAGCATGCTATGCATGCTATACATATGCATGCTATACATGCTATACATGCTATACATACTAAACATGCCATACATGCTATACATGCAATGCATGCTATACATGCTATCAGTGAATGGGTGGATACATCAGGTGGGTGGGGCCATGCCGTCTATATGTGCCCTGTGATTGGCTTGCCACCAGTCCAGGGTGTATCCCACCTCTCCCCCAAAGTCAGCTGGGATAGGCTCCAGCATACACCCGCGACACTAGTGAGGATAAGCGGCATTTAAAATGGATGAATGGAACTTTCATTCATTTTCTACTGCTTATCCTCATGAGGCAAGAGACAAACAACCATTCACACTCACATTCATACCTATGGACAATTTGGAGTGGCTAATTAACCTAGCATGTTTTTGGAATGTGGGAGGAAACTGGAGTACCCGGAGAAAACCCACGCAAGCACGAGGAGAACATGCAAACTCCACACAGAGATGGCCGAGGGTGGAATTGAACCCTGGTCTCCTAGCTGTGAAGCCTGCGCTTAGTGGTTAGCGCCCGTGGATGGAACTTATGAAGCCAAAAACGTACCACTTCCACATGGAATGGGAGAAGACCTTTTTCCTCATGTGGGACATGCCATGTCTTCATCGTCTGTTTTGTGTCATTACCGCCGCATGAACCACGATATTGTGAGGGTCAGGTGTAACTATTATTAACTATTAAAATAATATTCATTACCTTGGCCGCTCGTCTCTCAGCCGGCACTCTCTTGATGACGGGGGCGTCCTGCGTCGACGTGCGAACCCTGCCGTGTGTGTAGAGTGTGTACAGGGAGCCCAGGTTGGTGAGGGCCATCAGGATGATGGGGATGGTCTCGTGGATCACCATGGAGGTGGTGGCGTAGGACAGGCCGCTGAAGGAAGACGGGAAGTTCCACACGCAGCCCAGCAGGGGGCGTGTCGTGCTGCTCACCAGCATTAAGGTCTGGAATTGGAGGAGGAGTCCGGGAAGCTCAGTGTTAAAAGGGGTGCAGTGTCACGGCAGATCCACTAGATGGTGCTGTTTTTCTTTTTAACTTTATTTTTCGTTCATTTTCTAGTAGCTTAAAATGCCACATTTGTTTCATAGAAATGCCAATTTTGAGTCGTATTTTATCTTTACATAAACAAATATAACCATTTATGTCGAGATATTAATTATGACAAGTTATTTTTTATTTTTATTTTTAAAATTCATCCACCAGATGCCACTACTTTTTCTGCATTTGTGCCTACGTAAAGAAAAAAATCTTTTTAATTTATATATTTTTCTCAATTTATTTGTTAAATGTATTTAAATATGTAAACCTGCTGGCCTATAAAAACATTTTAAAAAGTTTACAGCAGTTTTGGGATATAATACCTTTAAAAAAAATGTAAATCTGTGTTGCTGCCAATCATTCACCTATTTCTGGGTCCAGAAATATTAATAACTGTAATTGAAACATATTTTTGCTAATTATTATTAAATTATTATAAAAGTATGAAGAGGCTGCAATCAGACATATTTAAGTAGGAACTGTCATTTCTGATGATGATTTCTGATGTTTGGGTTGGCAGAATAAAAATAAAATAAAATAAAATAAAATAAAATAAAACATAATTTAATTTAATTTAATATTGTTTTGTATTGAGTATTATTTATGTTATTATTATTATTTAAGTTATTTATTAATAAAAAGATAATCAATTTCATTTCATTTTCATCAATATTAATTAAAAAACAATTCAAAACAACTATAGGTTATTTGACTACCCTTAATTAATAATTTTTTTGGTATTTGTTATATTTTTTGTATTAGATATTAGATATAAAAAATAAAATAAAATAAAATAAAATAAAACATAATTTAATTCAATTTAATATTGCATTTGAGTATTATTTATGTTATTATTATCATTTAAGTTATTTATTAATAAAAAGATAATCAATTTCATTTCATTTTCATCAATATTAATTAAAAAACAATTCAAAACAACTATAGGTTATTTGACTACCCTTAATTAATAATTTTTTTGGTATTTGTTATATTTTTTGTATTAGATATTAGATATAAAAAATAAAATAAAATAAAATAAAATAAAACATAATTTAATTCAATTTAATATTGCATTTGAGTATTATTTATGTTATTATTATCATTTAAGTTATTTATTAATAAAAAGATAATCAATTTCATTTCATTTTCATCAATATTAATTAAAAAACAATTCAAAACAACAATAGGGTATTTGACTACCCTTAATTAATAATTTTTATTGGTATTTGTTATAATTTCTTGTATTAGATATATAAAATAAAATAAAATAAAATAAAACATAATTCAATTTAATTTAATATTGCATTTGAGTATTATTTATGTTACTATTATTATTTAAGTTATTTATTAATAAAAAGATAATCAATTTAATTTCATTTTCATCAATATTAATTAAAAAACAATTCAAAACAACTATAGAGTATTTGACTACCCTTAATTAATCATTTTTATTGGTATTTGTTATAATTTTTTGTATTAGATATTAGATAAATAAAATAAAATAAAATAAAATAAAATAAAATAAAATAAAATAAAATAAAATAAAATAAAATAAAATAAAATAAAATAAAATAAAATAAAACAAAACATAATTCAATTTAATTTAATATTGCATTTGAGTATTATTTATGTTATTATTATTATTTAAGTTATTTATTAATAAAAAGATAATCAATTTCATTTCATTTTCATCAATATTAATTAAAAAACAATTCAAAACAACTATAGGGTATTTGACTCTACCCTATAATACCCTAAAATAAAATAAAATAAAATAAAATAAAATAAAATAAAATAAAATAAAATAAAATAAAATAAAATAAAATAAAATAAAATAAAATAAAATAAAATAAAATAACGTGTGTGAGTGTGAATGGTTGTTTGTCTAAAATAAGACAAACAAGAACGGAGGTCTCACCTCTGTGCTGTTGACGTTCCCATTGGTGGAGAAGATGTACGCCGGAATGGAGTAAACAAAGTTGAGCAGCCAGATGAAAGCCAGGTTCAGCAGAAGGACACTCGGGGCACCTCGGGGCCCTCGAAGTGCGGCGATAGTCGGCGCCACTCGCCTTAATGTCTGAAGGTGAAAAGCACTGAGGAAGAGCGTTGACCACACGTTGACCGAGCGCAGCCACACCCACACGCCCATGAGGAACTGACACCACTCTTTGGACGAATACAACTGGGAATGACACGGCACACATTTCCATAACGGAACCAAAACATGGAAAAACTCCTAAGTGCTCTTACCTCCAGGCCCATGTCTGAGATCACGAGTAGCGTGTTCCTCATCACCGACACCAGCAGATTAGACAAAGCCATGTTGATGATGATGATGTCCGAGTTACGGCCTCGGCCGCGTTCCACGTACACGCTTTTACCGATCACTCCGATCACAGTGGCGTTACCCAGGATTCCCAGCATCACCAGCAGAATATAAAACGCTATTTGGACGGGGGACACCGAGACACGGAGCCCCATCCCTACCAGCTCCATGTCCTCCTCCATGTAGCTTTCCATCATTTTACGGTAATTCCGTTTTTTACCAAAAAACGTGGATTCTAAACGGATATTCCTGCAAGAACGATGTAGTTGTCGTGCTACCAGGGCACCAACAAAGAAAAAAAATCCTAGTTAGGAGGTGAGAGTATATTCTTCCTCAAGGGAGCTCAACTGCATGCTAATCATGAACCACAAGTGATTAATCAGCTTCTCGCAATGAAATGCTTCATGCGCAACTTGGAAGAAAAAGCACGTCAGCAAAAAGATTTAGCAGCACACGCTATTAATAAAAGACCAAAAATTTTAAAAAGAATTTATACTTTGCAAGAAAATTAAAAAAAAAAAATCTAACAAAAACAAAACTCAGCAATAATATAACAAGAATAAAGTCAAACTATTAAATTAAAAAGTCATAATATTCAGATATTAATGAGGAAAAATTATGTCATTTTAGCAGTGGGTGTCCAAAGTGCGGATCGCAGCCGTTTTTGTATCGGCACATGGCAGATTCTGAAAATATTTAACAAGAAAACCTAAAAAAAAAAATCAAACAAAAGACAAAACTCAGCAATAATATAACAAGAATAAAGTCAAACGATTAAGTGAAAAAGTCATAATAATCAGATATTAATGAGGAAAATATCGGCACGTGGCAGATTCTGAAAAAATGTAACAAGAAAACCTAAAAAAAAAAATCTAACAAAAGCAACAAAGACAAAACTCAGCAATAATCAATGAAGAAAAATCATTTTAGCAGTTTAAAGTTGAAATGTAAAAAAAAAATATTTATTTTATGTTGGAATATTATGAAAAACAAAAAAAAATAAAATTTTGTTGTAGAAAAGTTATAATGTTATGAGGATAAAGTCAAAATACTATGGGAAGTCATAATTAGGGGAACAAAATATAGATTAAAAAATTAATTAAAATTATATATTATATAATTATATATATATATATATTATATATATATAATTATTATAAAATTATAATAATAATAATTATAATATTATATAATTATTACTATATATAATAATTATTATTATATAATATTAATTATATTATTATAATAAATAAATAATAACAAATAAATTAATAAAAACAGAAAACAACTGCTGAAATGCAAAAACAACCATAATTTTATGAAAACAATGTCAAAATATTAAGACGAAATGGGGGAAAAGTTCCAATTTCGTGAGACTAAACTGTATTGTATTATTATTATTATTATTATTATTATTATATTATTATTAGGAAAATAGTTGTCATTTTAATAATATAATATTAATATTATTAATGAAAAAAATACTTTCAAGTTGTAAAATGAGAAAGAAACTAAACTAAATTTTAAAAAGATCATATTTACAAAATTAAGTTGGGAAAAAATATTATGGGATTCAAGTCAGAATATGATGCAAAGAAACTTTACAAAACCTACATAAAAATATAAATTTGCTAAATTTGGTCAAGTAGCAGACCACCAAAAAATGTGAGTCGGGGGATGTCCGTCAAGACACGGGACCATCCTCGGACCCAATGGAGTTACTGGTGCCGAGTACAGTTCAATAACCATCAGGCTTCCATCCATTATATAGTATTATATATAGTATTATATAGTATTCGTAAAAAAAAAAAAAAAAGCTTCCAGTTGCAATTAGCAGCCACCAGATGGCGCCACAATCAACCAAACGCCAGAGCAATAAAATAGCAAACATTAGTCATTCTTTGGCTGCAGCTAGGAGACCCCATTTCAATTCCACCCTCGGCCATGTCTGTGTGGAGTTTGCATGTTCTCCCCGTGCATGCGTGGGTTTTCTCCGGGTACTCCGGTTTCCTCCCACATTCCAAAAACATGCTAGGTTAATTAGCCACTCCAAATTGTCCATAGGTATGAATGTGAGTGTGAATGGTTGTTTGTCTATATGTGCCCTGTGATTGGCTGGCCACCAGTCCAGGGTGTGCCTCCCGCCCGAAGACTGCTGGGATAGGCTCCAAGACCCCCAGCGACCCTCGTGAGGATAAGCAATAGAAAATGAATGAATGAATGAGTTCTCCTCCTATTTTGTGTGGAAGTGGTAACTTTTTGGCTTCTTATTTTGTCTTTCCCCACCCTCGGCCATCTCTGTGTGGAGTTTGCATGTTCTCCCCGTGCATGCGTGGGTTTTCTCCGGGTACTCCGGTTTCCTCCCACATTCCAAAAACATGCTAGGTTAATTAGCCACTCCAAATTGTCCATAGGTATGAATGTGAGTGTGAATGGTTGTTTGTCTATATGTGCCCTGTGATTGGCTGGAGTGTACCCCGCCTCTCATGTGAAGAGAGCTGGGATGAATTAATGAATAGTCATTATTTCTTCAGATTTTTATTTAATTATTTTCAACACTTTCTCTTCCTTCATCACTACAAACGTGTAATATTATTTTATACATAATATAATATACTGCAATAACACACCTAAATAAACTATACAACTTTTTAATGACAATATATAAACACATAAATTATTGTAAGTATTGTTAAAAAGTTGGTAATAGCTGAAACATGGAGAAGTGGTAGGGAAATAAGATCATGCTCTTCCTACTCCTTTTCAGGCATGTTGAATTGTGCAAATGTCAACATGTGCAAACATGTGAAACAAATGTGTTTTTCTTTTCACGTTCGCGCTTTTCCCGCAGATCAAAGTGACCAACCAAACCCACGACAATAGAAGAAGGACGCCATGGGGTTCTGCTAACCGTGTACCTTTTCTGTGTTGCAGCATACGCCCTCTCCTCGACCCCACTGGTACACTGGAGACACACACACTCGGCTGCTCGGGGCGAGGTGTGCCAGTCGTGTGGAACGAGAGGACGGGGGCAAGTACGCGGAAGAGATGGCGCCCCCCCTCTCCCAGTTCAGCCAGTAGCCTCTCACGTCCTGGTGACGGGCGTTCCACTCCGCCTGCACCTCCTCATGCTCCAATGGGGTCAGCTGAAGGTCGGCGAGGGCAGGAGGAGCTGCTGCTGCTGCTTGCAAACGATAGAAGTTATTCCAAAAACTGTGCAAAGGCTGACTGAAGTGGCGATGCTCAAGTCGTGGGACAACTATGAACTATGAATATTCATTTATTTTTTTACGAGCAAACATGGAATTTGTGGAACTGATTTTTTTGCACTTCAATTATGTGAACTGCACTTTTTTTTAACATCATTATCTGCCAAAAAAGTCATTGAAAAAAATGAATTAATCTTAAACTAAAAATGCAATTAATCTGAATGTATAATTAATTCATAGACTAATTTTAATCAAGTCAAATCAATTTTGTTTTTTTTTCATCATAATCTGCCCAAAAAGTCATTGAAAAAAATGAATTAATCTTAAACTAAAAATGCAATTAATCTGAATGTATAATTAATTCATTGACTAATTTTAATCAAGTCAATTTTTTTTCATCATAATCTGCCAAAATGTCATAGAAAAAAATGAATTAATCTTAAACTTAAACTAAAAATGCAATTAATCTGAATGTATAATTAATTCATTGACCAATTTTAATCAAGTGAAGTCAACTTTGTTTTTTTTGCATCATAATCTGCCAAAAAGTCATTGAAAAAAATGAATTAATCGTAAACAAACTAAAAATGCAATTAATCTGAATGTATAATTAATTCATTGACTAATTTTAATCAAGTAAATTTTTTTCATCATAATCTGCCAAAATGTCATAGAAAAAAATGAATTAATCTTAAACTTAAACTAAAAATGCAATTAATCTGAATGTATAATTAATTCATTGACCGATTTTAATCAAGTGAAGTCAACTTTGTTTGTTTTGCATCATAATCTGCCAAAAAAGTCATTGGAAAAAATGAATTAATCTGAAACTTAAACTAAAAATGCAATTAATCTTAATGTACAATTAATTCATTGACTAATTTTAATCAAGTGAAGTCAACTTTGTTTTTTTTGCATCATAATCTGCCAAAAAAGTCATTGAAAAAAATGAATTAATCTTGAACGTAAACTAAAAATGCAATTAATCTGAATGTACAATTAATTAATTGACTAATTTTAATCAAGTGAAGTCAAATTTGTTTTTTTTGCATCATAATCTGCCAAAAAGTCATTGAAAAAAATGGATTAATCTTAAACTAAAAATGCAATTAATCTGGATGTATAATTAATTCATTGACTAATTTTGTTCAAGTGAAGTTAATTTTGGGGTTTTTTTGCATCATAATCTGCCAAAAAGTCATTGAAAAAAATGAATTAATCTTAAACTTAAACTAAAAATGCAATTAATCTACATGTACAATTAATTCATTGACTCATTTTAATCAAGTGAAGTCAACTTTGGGTTTTTTTGCATCATAATCTGCCAAAAAAGTCATTGAAAAAATGAATTAATCTTAAACTTAAACTAAAAATGCAATTAATCTAAATGTATAATTAATTCATTGACTCATTTTAATCAAGTGAAGTCAACTTTGTTTTTTTGCATCATAATCTGCCAAAAAAGTCATTGAAAAAAATGAATTAATCTTAAACTAAAAATGCAATTAATCTGAATGTATAATTAATTCATTGACCAATTTTAATCAAGTGAAGTCAACTTTGTTTTTTTTGCATCATAATCTACCAAAAATGTCATTGAAAAAAATGAATTAATCTTAAACTTAAACTAAAAATGCAATTAATCTGAATGTATAATTAATTCATTGACTAATTTTAATCAAGTGAAGTCAACTTTGTTTTTTGCATCATAATCTGCCAAAAAAGTCATTGAAAAAAATGAATTAATCTTAAACTTAAACTAGAAATGCAATTTATCTGAATGTATAATTAATTAATTGACTAACTTTAATCAAGTGAAGTCAACTTTGTTTTTTGCATCATAATCTGCCAAAAAAGTCATTGAAAAAAATGAATTAATCTTAAACTTAAACTAAAAATGCAATTAATCTGAATGTATAATTAATTTATTGACCAATTTTAATCAAGTGAAGTCAACTTTGTTTTTTTGCATCATAATCTGCCAAAAAAGTCATTGAAAAAAATGAATTAATCTTAAACTTAAACTAAAAATGCAATTAATCTGAATGTATAATTAATTTATTGACCAATTTTAATCAAGTGAAGTCAACTTTGTTTTTTGCATCATCATCTGCCAAAAATGTCATTAAAAAAATTAATTAAAATTAACTGTAATTAATCTGAATTGATCATTCATTCATTAAATAATTTAATTAAAAGAATTGAACTTTGTTTTTTACATCATAATCTACCAAAAATGTAATTGAAAAATTAATTAATCTTAAACTAAAAATGTAATTAATCTGAATTCATAATTAATTAATTAAATAATTGTAAGCCTTTGGAAAGATTTTCAGCATAAAATAAATTAATTCGACTAATTGATAACAAATGTACACACCTTCTTGGGTGCACGCTTTCACAGACAAGGCTCTTTCTTTCCCATCCTTGTACAAAGCACTGACTGTGACCAGGTATTGAGTACCCGGCTCCAGGCCGCTAAGCACAGTGGAGTTCCGATGGCTCGGCAGCGTCACCCTTTGCACCGCTCCGCTTGGAATGGTTCCGTACTCCACCGTGTAACTCTGGACCTGAGCTGGCTGCAGGGGACCCCAGCTCACTCGGGTCTGACGGGGGCCGGAGTCGGACACCGAGACCACAGCGGGGCTCAGAACATCTGGTGGAACAGGAGGTGACGTGAAGGAACGCTGCTGGATGAGCCACAACGATAGATAGATGGATGGATAGATAATAATAATAATAATAATAATAATAATAATAATAATAATAATAATAATAATAATAATAATAATAATAATAATAATAATAATAATAATAATAATAATAATAATAATAATAATAATAATAATAATAATAATAATAATAATAATAATAATAATAATAATAACAGGCTATAATAGTACAATAATAATAGTACAGCACAAACAGTAATTTGTACAAAAAATGTAAATAATTATAAGTAATAAAAATAAAAATAAAAATAAAAATAAAAATAAAAATAAAAATAAAAATAAAAATAAAAATAAAAATAAAAATAAAAATAAAAATAAAAATAAAAATAAAAATAATGGCTCCCACATGATAATAAATAATAATAATAATAATGATGTGGAGAATAAATAGATGACATCAAATATGAACAATGTACAGCGTAAACAGTAATAGATAGATAGATGGATGGATGGATATCTATAATAATAATAATAATAATAATAATAATAATAATAATAATAATAATAATAATAATAATAATAATAATAATAATAATAATAATAATAATAATAACAGGCTATAATAGTACAATAATAATAGTACAGCATAAACAGTAATTTGTACAAATAATTTAAATAATTAGAAGTAATAAATAATGAAATAAAAATAAAAATAAAAATAAAAATAAAAATAAAAATAAAAATAAAAATAAAAATAAAAATAAAAATAAAAATAAAAATAAAAATAAAAATAAAAATAAAAATAAAAATAAAAATAAAAATAAAAATAAAAATAAAAATAAAAATAAAAATAAAAATAAAAATAAAAATAAAAATAAAGGCTCCCACATAATAATAAATAACAATAATAATAATGATGTGGAGAATAAATAGATGACATCAAATATGAACAATGTACAGCGTAAACAGTAATTTGTACAAATAATTTAAATAATTATAAGCAATAAATAATAATTACAAATAAATAAATAAAAATAAATAAATAAACATAAATAAAAATAATGGCTCCCGCATAATAACAACAACAACAACAACAACAATAATAATAATAATAATAATAATAATAATAATAATAATATGGAGAATAAATAGATGACATCAAATATGAATAATGTACAGCGTAAACAGTAATTTGTACAAATAATTTCAATAATTATAAGTAATAAATAAATAATAAAACTAACTAACTAACTAACTAAATAAATAAATAAATAAATAAATACATAAATAAATAAATAAATACATAAATACATAAATAAATGTGTCTCGTGATTCCTGGGGGAATTGCATATAAACCCAAAGAAAACCAGTAAAACAAATAAATGGAGGACTACAGTGCCTGCTAATACATCATAGCATATCATAACAACCCCCAAACATGTCCCTTTGACAAGGTTGTGTGTTAGCATCACAACTAAATGCTTCTGGTATGGTCTCACCGGGAAGCGTGGTGAAGCTCACAGTGAGGGTGCTGAAAAGCCTCCGGTTGGACTCGGGTCGCAGGAAGGCGGAGTAGCTGGTCTCAGGCTGAAGGTCGGTGAGCTCCTCCCGGCTTGATTCGCCCGTAAGGAAGCGTCTCGCCTCCGTTTGCGTATCGTCTTTGGCGTGATACCACAACTCATAGAAGCCGCTGTGCCGGCTTAAAACAGGGCGCCATTGCAGCACGGCGCTACGGGATGTGACGCCCGCCACACGCAGTCGCTCCGCTTGGATAATTTCTACAAAAAATAAAAAATAAATGAATGAATATAAAGATTAGAAACTTCAATACGGAGCACACATACCGATAATGGCCGCCCGCAGGTCTTCGGTGATGATGTCCATGTTGTCGATGTCCACAGAGTACAGGTGGGTCTCCACAGGAGGGGACACCGCACGCTGCAACACTTGGAAGTTTCCGTGCACCGTGGACACAATCAAAACAAAAACCCCACGCTCCTTCATCAGCGTGATGGGCTCGTCCACCTCGCCCAGCTCCACGCCGTCAGTCAGCCAGAGAAGAACCTTGGGGGCACGGGCGTCCGTCAGGACGCGCTGAGCCACCCCCAGTGCCGCTTTGGTGTTTGTGTCCCCCTGGAGCTGACTCACCCCCAGGAGAGCTTTCTGTAGACTTTCCTGTTTGCGGTGCACGTCCAGGCCAAACTCCAAATTCGGATTGGTTCCCACCTGCAGAAGCCCCACTCTCACGTGGCCGCGACCCAACAGGAAGGGGCGGAGTAGCTTGGCGGTGAAGCGCAGGAGGCGTGAGAACTCGTAGTTGGCTACACTGCCCGAGGAGTCCAGCAGCAGGAGAATGTCCCCCTCGCAGCAGTTTGACACTGGACACAAGACAGAAAACTGGATGGGGTTTCTATCCGATACCGATGGACAAAACCTGGATATTCTTTAGAGGAGTCAGTGTACAGCTTGTCCACTCAAATGAGGAAACACACAATTGCTGGCAAGGTCTCCTTCAGCAGAATTACTAGCAAAACAGCCCCAGACCATCACACTACCTCCTCCATATTTTACTGTTGCTATGATGTTCTTTATGTGAGTGTGAATGGTTGTTTGTCTATACCAGTCCAGGGTGTACCCCGCCTCTCGCACCGAAGACAGCTGGGATAGGCTCCAGCAGCCCCCGCGCGACGCTCGTGAGGAAATATGAATGAATATTTGCCTTGAGCTGGTTTCATAATTATACCTTTTGAGTGTTAGGTTGGTGTGTGATGAGTTTAGTGTTCTTTGTAAGAACACTAACACATTCCAAAAACATGCTAGGTTAATTAGCCACTCCAAATTGTCCATAGGTATGAATGTGAGTGTGAATGGTTGTTTGTCTATATGTGCCCTGTGATTGGCTGGCCACCAGTCCAGTGTGTACTCCGCCTCTCGGCCAAAGACAGCTGGGATAGGCTGTCTTTAAAATTTTAATTTTTAAAAATTAAAATAATTTTAATTTTAATTTTAATTTTAATTTTAATTTTAATTTTAATTTTAATTTTAATTTTAATTTTAATTTTAATTTTAATTTTAATTTTAATTTTAATTTTAATTTTAATTTTAATTTTAATTTTAATTTTAATTAAATGATTGCCTTAGATGAATTGAGATCTATCAGTCTGGAAATTTTTTTAAAAACATCATTCATTCATTCATTTTTCTCACAAGGGTCGCAGGAGTGCTGGAGCAATTTTAATTTTAATAAAAAAAAAAAAAATTAAAATTAAACGTGCCCTGTGATTGGCTGGCCACCAGTCCAGGGTGTACCCCGCCTCTCACCCGAAGACAGCTGGGATAGGCTCCAGCACCAGCACAATTTTTTTTATTAAAATTAAAATTGCTCCAGCAATCCTGCGACCCTCGTGAGAAAAATGAATGAATGAATGATGTTCTTTAAAAATTTAAAAATCATTTAATTTAAATTTAAATTTAAATTTAAATGAAATGATTGCCTTAGATGAATTGAGATCTATCAGTCTGGAAATTTTTTAAAGAACATCATTCATTCATTCATTTTTCTCACGAGGGTCGCAGCAGTGCTGGAGCAATTTTAATTTTCATAAAAAAAATTAAAATTAAAATTAAAATTAAAATTAAAATTAAAATTAAAATTAAAATTAAAATTAAAATTAAAATTAAAATTAAAATTAAAATTAAAATTAAAATTAAAATTATTTTAATTTTTAAAAATTAAAATTTTAAAGACAGCCTATCCCAGCTGTCTTTGGCATAGAGGCGGGGTACACCCTGGACTGGTGGCCAGCCAATCACAGGGCACATATAGACAAACAACCATTCACACTCACATTCATACCTATGGACAATTTGGAGTGGCTAATTAACCTAGCATGTTTTTGGAATGTGGGAGGAAACCGGAGTACCCGGAGAAAACCCACGCATGCACGGGGAAAACATGCAAACTCCACACAGAGATGGCCGAGAGTGGATTATTTTTATTGTATTTTTATTTTTATTTTATTTATTTTATTTATTTTTTATTATTTTTAATTTTAATTTTAATTTTAATTTTTTTTATTTTTATTTTTATTTTTATTTTTATTTTTATTTTTATTTTTATTTTTATTTTTATTTTTATTTTTATTTTTATTTTTATTTTTATTTTTATTTTTATTTTTATTTTTATTTTTATTTTTATTTTTATTTTTTACACGGGAGCCAGGCAACGACATTTTGTTGGCAATTTCACTGCTGTGTTATTGTGCAATGATAATAAAGAAAGTCTATGTCTATGTCTAAAAAATAATAATAATAATAAGGAGTGAAACAATGAAAGGAAGTCGTGTCTCCAGCATACTTAAAAAAAAAACAGAGACCAAGACAAAACACAGGAGAAACACAGATGAGGGTTGTTTACACAAACTTCTCTTGGCTTGGCGATGGAGATGGAGATGGAGATGCGTTTACGGAATGTCACATCTTAGCATTTTTCCAAAACTTTTGTTGATGAGAAGATAGATGACTTTTAAGCTTGTCTTCTTTGCATCATCGCTGACCAGACGAGTCCTGATACAAGAAGCAGGTGTGAGCAACGCCCCCCCCCCCTTTCTCCCCGTGCATCAAAGCAAAAGCGTCGGAAAAGCAAGTCATTATTTAAAATGTCATGCTTCCATAAAAGGCCACTGAGTGTTTCTCTGATGTATTGTTTGAAAATATGTATGTAATAACAAAGAGATGGAATATTATACTGCAACACATCTTACTAGACTGGATGGCTATGCGGTCAAAACCTGCTTTTCCAAGAAACATCATTACATAATATGGAATAACAAACGCTATAGAAAATGGATGGTCTAGTGGTTAGTGCGCAGACCTCACAGCTAGAAGACCAGGGTCCAATTCCACCCTTGGCGATCCAAATTGTCCATAGGTATGAATGTGAGTGTGAATGGTTGTTTGTCTATATGTGCCCTGTGATTGGCTGGCCACCAGTCCAGGGTGTACCCCGCCTCTCGCCCCGAAGACAGCTGGGATAGGCTCCAGCACCCCCGCAACCCTCGTGAGGAAAAGCGGTAGAAAATGAATGAATGAATGAATGAATATTAGCTTAACACTGCATGAAGTCATGTACCACATGACTTAAAAAGTGTGGAAGTGGTTGTTCATTCATTCATTTTCTACCGCTTTTCCTCACAAGGGTCGCGGGGGTTGCTTAATAAAATAAAATAAAATAAAATAAAATAAAATAAAATAAAATAAAATAAAATAAAATAAAATAAAATAAAATAAAATAAAATAAAATAAAATAAAATAAAATAAAATAAAATAAAATAAAATAAAATAAAATAAAATAAAATAAAATAAAATAAAATAAAATAAAATAAAATAAAATAAAATAAAATAAAATAAAATAAAACAAAATAAAATAAAATAAAATAAAATAAAATAAAATAAAACAAAACAAAATAAAATAAAATAATTAATTATATATATTTTATTATTGTAATATTAGTGTTCATTATTTCTTTTTTGCAATTCATCTAATGTAGTTAGTAATAGTAGTAAGTACAGTATGTGATAATAAAGCATAAAATGTCAGCATAAAATAAATAAAATAAAATAAATTTGATATTTTTTATTATTTATTTATTATTTATTATCCTTATCCAAAAGGAGTAGGAAGAAGCTAAGCTTATTAAATCCTACCCCTCCATCTGGTACTTTTACAATCACATTTGTTCACTTCCTGCTTTCTAATATAATTTTAATTTTAATTTTAATTTTAATTTTAATTTTAATTTTAATTTTAATTTTAATTTTAATTTTAATTTTAATTTTAATTTTAATTTTAATTTTAATTTTAATTTTAATTTTAATTTTAATTTTAATTTTAATTTTAATTTTAATTTTAATTTTAATTTTGTCACATACCGAAGTAGGAGGTGATATGAGTGAAGACAGTAACTGTTACATTTGTTCACTTCCTGCTTTCCTAAAAATAAAATAAAATAAAATAAATTTGATATTTTTTATTATTGTAATATTAGTATTCATTATTTATTTTTTGCAATTCATCCAAAGTAGTTAGTAATAGTAGTAAGTACAGTATGTGATCATAAAGCATAAAATGTCAGCATAAAATAAAATAAAATTAAATAAAATTGAATAAAATTAAATAAAATTGAATAAAATTAAACAAAATTGAATAAAATTAAATAAAATTAAATTAATATTTTTTATTATTGTAATATTAGTATTCATTATTTATTTTTTGCAATTCATCCAAAGTAGTTAGTAATAGTACTAAGTACAGTATGTGATAATAAAGCATAAAATGTCAGCATAATAGATAACCACGTAATAACACCGAAAATGTAGTACTGCATTCCGGAGTACACCATAGGTACACCTACACGGTCTACTAACATCCAGTACAACAGTACAGTACAATAATAAACATGGGTGTCTTCTCACCTGTGTCAGGTAACACAACAACCTGCAAGCCGCCCCGCTGCAGCAACGTCGCCCACAGAAGAGCAACAAAAACGTGCACAAAGATCCTCTTCATCCTCATCCTCCCGCTGGGAAGCATTCCGGAAGCTGCAGGAAAAGAACGTCAAACTACTCGACTCTTCTTGTTCTTTTCTGTACTACGCAAGCAGGCATTTTTACCTTCCTCTTACTCCTCCTACTCCTCCCCTCCTTCGGGGCAATCAGGAGATCACATCATTGCTGTGATATAAGAGACCATTTGAAGGTGCTTCAACTTGTAACCAGCTAGCTCTGGGTCATGACACACACACACATACACACACACACACACACACACACACATACACATAAGCGCATATTTCATTACAATGCCAATCTGTCATACTTACCAAGTACTGTGACGGCTCGTTAGTAATCCCCTGCTATCTAAAATAACAGAGAAGGTTAGAAGCATGCAGAGTGATGCTGTCAATATCACCTTGAAAGCTAGTACTGCTTGGAGTTACTACAAAACCCCTTAAAAAAACAGCAACAGTGTACATAACTGACTTATATATTAACCATATATATATATATGTTATATATGTTTTTAATGCACAAGATTAGACACATGCAATCCACAAAATGATATGTAAATGTTACATTTAGGGGGAAAAAGTAATGGTTTTATTTCATTTGAACATGCATCCGATTACAATTGAATGCATCCCATAATCAGTTCCCAGTTCCACATGTCCAAAAGGAGTAGGAAGAAGCAAAGCTTATTAAATCCTACCCCTCCGTCTGGTACTTTTACAATCAGTAACTGTTACATTTGTTCACTTCCTGCTTTCCTAATATAATTTTAATTTTAATTTTAATTTTAATTTTAATTTTAATTTTAATTTTGTCACGTACCGAAGTAGGAGGTGATATGAGTGAAGACAATAAGTGTAATTTTAATTTTAATTTTAATTTTAATTTTAATTTTAATTTTAATTTTAATTTTAATTTTAATTTTAATTTTAATTTTAATTTTAATTTTAATTTTAATTTTAATTTTAATTTTATAGTCACGTACCGAAGTAGGAGGTGATGAGTGAAGACAGTAACTGTTACATTTGTTCACTTCCTGCTTTCCTATTTTAATTTTAATTTTAATTTTAATTTTAATTTTAATTTTAATTTTAATTTTAATTTTAATTTTAATTTTAATTTTAATTTTAATTTTAATTTTGTCATGTACCGAAGTAGGAGGTGATATGAGTGAAGACAGTAACTGTTACATTTGTTCACTTCCTGCTTTCCTATTTTAATTTTAATTTTAATTTTAATTTTAATTTTAATTTTAATTTTAATTTTAATTTTAATTTTAATTTTAATTTTAATTTTAATTTTAATTTTAATTTTAATTTTAATTTTAATTTTAATTTTAATTTTAATTTTAATTTTAATTTGGTCACGTACCGAAGTAGGAGGTGATATGAGTGAAGATTGCTTTTATAGTTATCAGCCCATATTTCCACACAATAAGTGGGCTAATAAATTGACAATAAAAACACAAATACTGCGGATTTCAGAAAACAACAGATGGAATGATACAGCACTCTACAAGAAGCAATGAAGTCTGGGAAATTAAATAATCAAAACAAAAAAAAAATCCCCTCCATCTGGTACTTTTACAATCAGTAACTGTTACATTTGTTCACTTCCTGCTTTCCATAATACAGTTTAAGGGTTTTTGTTGTTGTTTTTTTTTAATAATGTACCTCGTACCGAAGTACAAGGTGATATATGACCATACAATGACATAATGGGTACCATAGTAACTGTAACATCGTAACATAGTCCTAGCATATAAATAATATTCTCAGAAAAAAATATGCTCATTTTAAAAGCATAGTTAAAATATTATAATATGCGTTGTAAGAGAAAAAAATAATATTACAAGAAACATACAATGAATAAAGTTGTAGGTTTTGGAAAATTGGATTGGGGAAAAGTTAATATGGCAAGAAAAATATTGTAGGAATAAAGTCATAATAATATGGGACAAAAATTAAGAACAAAATATTTATCAAATTATTAAAAAAAAAAAACAGCAAACATTGGTTTGGTCCTCATAAACAGTACATGACTTCATGCAGTGTTAAGCTAATGTCATGTAAGGTAATGTCTCAATGTTTAGTGTCACCTAGTGACCAAAATGCTACATATCACTTAGACCCCAAGACACAGTTATTTAACTCCTACTATTCATTGTGACCACGAGCTAGCAAGCTAGGGAGCTAACCAGTTAGCCTCAAGTTTCATTCAATTTGGAGTCGCCAATTAAGCTAGCATGTTTTTTGGAATATGGGAGGAAGCCGGAAAAGCCACGCATGTACGGGGAGGGTGGAATTGAACTCGAGTCTCCCAGCTGGGAGTCCTGTGCGCTAACCACTCGACCGCCGTGCAGCCCCAGCCTTAAATTTATGTCTTCTAATACAACCACTTCCACACTTTTTAAGTCATGCGGTACATGACTTCATGCAATGTTAAGCTAATGTCATGTACTGTCTCAATGTTTATTTTCTCATGTTTGGTCCTCATAAACAGACTCTCTAGCTAGCAAGCTAGGGAGCTAACCAGTTAGCCTCAAGTTTCATTCAATTTGGAGTCGCCAATTAAGCTAGCATGTTTTTTGGAATATGGGAGGAAGCCGGAAAAGCCACGCATGTACGGGGAGGGTGGAATTGAACTCGAGTCTCCCAGCTGGGGGTCCTGTGCGCTAACCACTCGACCGCCGTGCAGCCCCAGCCTTAAATTTACGTCTTCTAATACAACCACTTCCACACTTTTTAAGTCATGTGGTACATGACTTCATGCAATGTTAAGCTAATGTCATGTACTGTCTCAATGTTTATTTTCTCATGTTTGGTCCTCATAAACAGACTCTCTAGCTAGCAAGCTAGGGAGCTAACCAGTTAGCCTCAAGTTTCATTCAATTTGGAGTCGCCAATTAAGCTAGCATGTTCTTTGGAATATGGGAGGAAGCCGGAAAAGCCACGCATGTACGGGGAGGGTGGAATTGAACTCGAGTCTCCCAGCTGGGGGTCCTGTGCGCTAACCACTCGACCGCCGTGCAGCCCCAGCCTTAAATTTATGTCTTCTAATACAACCACTTCCACACTTTTTAAGTCATGTGGTACATGACTTCATGCAGTGTTAAGCTAATGTCATGTACTGTCTCAATGTTTATTTTCTCATGTTTGGTCCTCATAAACAGACTCTCTAGCTAGCAAGCTAGGGAGCTAACCAGTTAGCCTCAAGTTTCATTCAATTTGGAGTTGCCAATTAAGCTAGCATGTTTTTTGGAATATGGGAGGAAGCCGGAGTCCTCGGAGAAAAGCCACGCATGTACGGGGAGGGTGGAATTGAACTCGAGTCTCCCAGCTGGGAGTCCTGTGCGCTAACCACTTGACCGCCGTGCAGCCCCAGCCTTAAATTTATGTCTTCTAATACAACCACTTCCACACTTTTTAAGTCATGTGGTACATGACTTCATGCAGTGTTAAGCTAATGTCATGTACTGTCTCAATGTTTATTTTCTCATGTTTGGTCCTCATAAACAGACTCTCTAGCTAGCAAGCTAGGGAGCTAACCAGTTAGCCTCAAGTTTAATTCAATTTGGAGTCGCCAATTAAGCTAGCATGTTTTTTGGAATATGGGAGGAAGCCGGAAAAGCCACGCATGTACGGGGAGGGTGGAATTGAACTCGAGTCTCCCAGCTGGGAGTCCTGTGCGCTAACCACTCGACCGCCGTGCAGCCCCAGCCTTAAATTTATGTCTTCTAATACAACCACTTCCACACTTTTTAAGTCATGTGGTACATGACTTCATGCAGTGTTAAGCTAATGTCATGTACTGTCTCAATGTTTATTTTCTCATGTTTGGTCCTCATAAACAGACTCTCTAGCTAGCAAGCTAGGGAGCTAACCAGTTAGCCTCAAGTTTCATTCAATTTGGAGTCGCCAATTAAGCTAGCATGTTTTTTGGAATATGGGAGGAAGCCGGAGTCCTCGGAGAAAAGCCACGCATGTACGGGGAGGGTGGAATTGAACTCGAGTCTCCCAGCTGGGAGTCCTGTGCGCTAACCACTTGACCGCCGTGCAGCCCCAGCCTTAAATTTATGTCTTCTAATACAACCACTTCCACACTTTTTAAGTCATGTGGTACATGACTTCATGCAGTGTTAAGCTAATGTCATGTACTGTCTCAATGTTTATTTTCTCATGTTTGGTCCTCATAAACAGACTCTCTAGCTAGCAAGCTAGGGAGCTAACCAGTTAGCCTCAAGTTTAATTCAATTTGGAGTCGCCAATTAAGCTAGCATGTTTTTTGGAATATGGGAGGAAGCCGGAAAAGCCACGCATGTACGGGGAGGGTGGAATTGAACTCGAGTCTCCCAGCTGGGAGTCCTGTGCGCTAACCACTCGATCGCCGTGCAGCCCCAGCCTTAAATTTATGTCTTCTAATACAACCACTTCCACACTTTTTAAGTCATGTGGTACATGACTTCATGCAGTGTTAAGCTAATGTCTTGTAAGGTAATTATTTAAGTGGTACATGCAAAACAACACTGCGAATTAACTCAAAACCACCATGAGGAAAAAATGACAAGATCTTCCAGTGGAGCAGCAGATGTTATGGACTGATGTCTCGTCAAAAACCCCGGGATTGATTTTCAGATTATTGAACCTGTTGCTTACGTGAGTAGAATACGTAGCAGTCTGGTATGGAAGCAAAAGAGGTCGTTTATCACAGCAGGGAGGCGGACGCCACTTTTTTTTGGGCATCATGCCCAGTCTTTATATAAAACATGAATACATATTTCTTTCCATTTTCTGTGCAGTATAACAAAAGAAAACAAGCTATTATGAGCTAGCTAACAATGCACTTCATTGGCAGGTACTTATTTCAACTATGAATCTCTCTAAAAAAATACTCTAACAATGTTTGTCGTACAACAACAGCATAGAAACAACACTAGAACAACAACATTTGCAATGTCTCATCACGCTCAGCAAGATGGCCGCGTCTTCCAGCACGAGACGTGCGCTCCAGTAGCAAAATTAGCTAAATTTGTAGCAAAATTGAGAGCTTCTGTCTGTTCCATCAGGGAGTGAGGTGTTGTGTTACTCGGCCACATAAGTATAGTTTTTCATGTTAGCTGCTACATTAGCAATATCGCTGTAGCTTGTTTTTTTTTATTATTATTATTTTTATTTGGGCAAATATATGAAACATGACAGTGCATTTCTTACATCAATGAAAATATAACTTTCCATTATTTACATTTGTATTCAATTTACATTTGTATTCAACTATCTGATCACAAGCCGAAAAGGAGTAGGCTGAAGCAAAAGCTTATAAATGCCTACCCCTAATAATCATGTTCATGCCACATCATTATTTTAATATTATTATTGTTATTATCATTATTGTTATAATCTTATTATTATAATCTAAACTATAAAAGCAATCTTCACTCATATCACCTCCTACTTCGGTATGTGACAAAATTAAAATTAAAATTAAAATTATATTACAAAAACATTGGAAATTGAAATTTGTGAAAATTAAAATGTGTGTTGTAAAATTAAAATTAAAATTAAAATTAAAATTAAAATTAAAATTAAAATTAAAATTAAAATTAAAATTAAAATTAAAATTAAAATTAAAATTAAAATTAAAATTAAAATTAAAATTAAAATTAAAATTAAAATTAAAACTATATTAGGAAAGCAGGAAGTGAACAAATGTAACAGTTATTGTCTTCACTCATATCACCTCCTACTTCGGTACATGACAAAATTAAAATTAAAATTAAAATTAAAATTAAAATTAAAATTAAAATTAAAAATTAAAATTAAAATTAAAATTAAAATTAAAATTAAAATTAAAATTAAAATTAAAATTAAAATTAAAATTAAAATTAAAATTAAAATTAAAATTAAAATTAAAATTAAAATTAAAATTAAATTAGGAAAGCAGGAAGTGAACAAATGTAACAGTTACTGTCTTCACTCATATCACCTCCTACTTCGGTACGTGACAAAATTAAAATTAAAATTAAAATTAAAATTAAAATTAAAATTAAAATTAAAATTAAAATTAAAATTAAAATTAAAATTAAAATTAAAATTAAAATTAAAATTAAAATTAAAATTAAAATTAAAATTAAAATTAAAATTAAAATTAAAATTAAAATTAAAATTAAAATTAAATATAAAATTAAAATTATATTAGGAAAGCAGGAAGTGAACAAATGTAACAGTTACTGATTGTAAAAGTACCAGATGGAGGGGTAGGATTTAATAAGCTTTGCTTCTTCCTACTCCTTTTAGACATGTGGAACTGGGAACTGATTATGGGATGCACTCAATTGGAATCTGATGCATGTTCAAATGAAATTAAACCATTACCATTACCATTACCATTCTTCCTGTCCAACTCTTTAATGTGACAAGTGTATAAAATACAAACGCTTATGGAGAAACACATCTCATTAGCATTAAGGCTACAGACACACTAAAAGCACTTATAAACAGTCTAAATTCAGCAACCATAAATGACGTCGATTCCAATGTAAAACGTCTCAAGGCAAGTCGCGGCACCAAGACTTCCACGTTTATGTTTGACACTTGAGGCTATAAACTACAGCTTCAGCTCCAGATCCTACCGCTTCAGCTGTGTTCCACTTGGGCGGTGCCATTATGGACGAGCTTTCTTCTTTCATTCTAGTCATCATTTGGATATTTTATATGCGATGATGTCAGCCATCAGCTCTCTAATTGTGTGTTCCTTTTACAAGCTGGTAATAGCAGGGCTGTGAAAGGAACATCATACACATGTACCCCCAAGACATAGAACTATCAGCAGTTTTATCGGAACAATCAGTAGAAATAAAACAGTAGAAATAGCGTTAATTTTTGCAAGAATAAAGTCAAACTATTCAGAATAAAAAGTTAATTTTACAAGAAACTTATAATTTATGAGGAAACATCACATCGTTGTACAGTAAACCTCGGATATATCGGATTCAATTGTTCCCACTGGTTTTGTCCGATATAAGCGAAATCCGTTATACGCGTATACCGGAAAATGTCCGTTTTACGCATATATGGGATTTATATCCGGTATATGCGTAAATGGGATTTTATCCGTTATAAAAAGGCACTTCCTTGACTATGTTTCCAATGTACCTGGACGCGCAGGCAACGCTGCAAACGCTGCAAATGACGTCGTATAGCGGCCTGTCACCATTCGGATTCGAATCGGAGCGCCACGATGCGGCCATCCGATATATGCGAGGGAAATTTCATGGAAATGCATTGGAACGGGACTGGAGATTTTGTCCGAAATAGGCAAAATCCGTTATAAAAAATCCGATATATGCAATGAATTTTTATTGGAAATGCATTACAGAAAAATCGGTTCTTTTTCTTCAAAGTTATTTCCTTTCAACTTAAATAGCCAAAAACTTACCACTTCCACACGGATAGGGAGGATAACTATTAACAGTTATTTAACCTTTAACATGAACATGAATCAAACGTAATAATTTTTTCTGGGTACATGATACCATACAGCATCCATATCAAACTTGCGCCGGCCGCACTAACATTAAACTTTCATATCAAGGCGGAGGCCTCAAACTAGTGTCCTGCGGGCCGGCCACGTGTTTGAGACCCCTGGTCTTGCGACACATGCTAACTCGCAAACTAGAGCGCTCGCAACCTAAACGGTAGCCTTCAAGTTATTTCCTTTAAACTTAAATAGCCAAAAACTTACCACTTCCACACGGATAGGGAGGATAACTATTAACAGTTATTTAACCTTTAACATGAACATGAATCAAACGTAATAATTTTTTCTGGGTACATGATACCATACAGCATCCATATCAAACTTGCGCGGGCCGCACTAACATTAAACTTTCATATCAAGGCGGGGGCCGGCCGCATGTTTGAGACCCCTGCTGTAGTCCATGTTCAGTGTTTTCATTTCATGTTTAAAGTGACGGCTATTGGAATACACACTTGCAGAGCTCTTAAGATTCCCTGATGAGAGGTACTTACCAGTGTTTACACAGACGGATACGGATGCAGCCTTCCTTCCTGATGTGTGTTGCATGTCTGGACCTGCGGCATCAGAGCCCTACCTGCAAAACAGAGATGTGGAATTCCCCAATGAAGAAGATTTTGGAAAAGTTAGTTTTCTTCTTGTTGCATATGAGTAAAGTGTGTTTTAGCACATAGGTGATGTATTCATGCAATGTGCATGTGTGCTGCTGTTGGTTCTGCCAAAAAAAACCTGGACTGATGAAACCTAATTCACAGTATAGTTGTTTACAATGTGTTTTTGCCGCCCCCAAGTGCCCAAAACTGCAGTCATGCAGGTTATACTGGTCTGTAATTTTTGGACTGGATCTGCTTCCGAACTAAAAGTGGATAAATCTCATTTATTTTGATGGGATGAACTGAAAATAAATTGATATTTCAAGAAAACAACCTGACCGGGTCATTTTTGACCCACTTATGGAAGGTTGGGGTAGTAACACAAAAACTAAAATTTCTTAAAATGTATAAAAGGTAAGTTAAAAATTTGAATGGCATGATATTAAAAACATGTTTTTTGAGGAATACCTGGAATATGAAATGATGAAATTTTTCATTATGAAGATATTTCAAGAAAACAACCTGACCGGGTCATTTTTGACCCACTTATGGAAGGTTGGGGTAGTAACACAAAAACTAAAATTTCTTAAAATGTGTAAAAGATAAGTTAAAAATGTCAATGGCATGATATCAAAAACATGTTTTTGAGGAATACTTGGACTATGAAATGATAACAATTATTCATTAAAAAGATATTTCAAGAAAACAACCTGACCGGGTCATTTTTGACCCACTTATGGAAGGTTGGGGTAGTAACACAAAAACTAAAATTTCTTAAAATTTATAAAAAGGTAAGTTAAAAATGTGAATGGCATGATATCAAAAACATGTTTTTTGAGGAATACCTACAATATGAAATGATAACATTTTTTCATTACAAAGATATTTTAGGAAAACAACCTGACCGGGTCATTTTTGACCCACTTATGGAAGGTTGGGGTAGTAACACAAAAACTAAAATTTCTTAAAATGTGTAAAAGATAAGTTAAAAATTTCAATGGCATGATATCAAAAACATGTTTTTTGAGGAATACCTGGAATATGAAATGATTAAAAATTTTCATTACGCAGATATTTCACGAAAACAACCTGACCGGGTCATTTTTGACCCACTTATGGAAGGTTGGGGTAGTAACACAAAAACTAAAATTTCTTAAAATTTATAAAAGGTAAGTTAAAAATGTGAATGGCATGATATCAAAAACATGTTTTTGAGGAATACTTGGACTATGAAATGATAACAATTATTCATTAAAAAGATATTTCAAGAAAACAACCTGACCGGGTCATTTTTGACCCACTTATGGAAGGTTGGGGTAGTAACACAAAAACTAAAATTTCTTAAAATTTATAAAAAGGTAAGTTAAAAATGTGAATGGCATGATATCAAAAACATGTTTTTTGAGGAATACCTACAATATGAAATGATAACATTTTTTCATTACAAAGATATTTTAGGAAAACAACCTGACCGGGTCATTTTTGACCCACTTATGGAAGGTTGGGGTAGTAACACAAAAACTAAAATTTCTTAAAATGTGTAAAAGATAAGTTAAAAATTTCAATGGCATGATATCAAAAACATGTTTTTTGAGGAATACCTGGAATATGAAATGATTAAAAATTTTCATTACGCAGATATTTCACGAAAACAACCTGACCGGGTCATTTTTGACCCACTTATGGAAGGTTGGGGTAGTAACACAAAAACTAAAATTTCTTAAAATTTATAAAAGGTAAGTTAAAAATGTGAATGGCATGATATCAAAAACATGTTTTTGAGGAATACTTGGACTATGAAATGATAACAATTATTCATTAAAAAGATATTTCAAGAAAACAACCTGACCGGGTCATTTTTGACCCACTTATGGAAGGTTGGGGTAGTAACACAAAAACTAAAATTTCTTAAAATGTATAAAAGATAAGTTAAAATGTGAATGGCATGATATCAAAAACATGTTTTTTGAGGAATTCTTGGAATATGAAATGATAAATAATTTTCATTTTTGACCCACTTATGGAAGGTTGGGGTAGTAACACAAAAACTAAAATTTCTTAAAATGTGTAAAAGATAAGTTAAAAATTTCAATGGCATGATATCAAAAACATGTTTTTTGAGGAATACCTGGAATATGAAATAATAAAAATTTTTAATTACAAAGATATTTCAAGAAAACAACCTGACCGGGTCATTTTTGACCCACTTATGGAAGGTTGGGGTAGTAACACAAAAGCTAAAATTTCTTAAAATGTATAAAAGGTAAGTTAAAAAATTAAATGGAATGATATCAAAATATGATTTTTGAGGAATACCTGGAATATGAAATTATAAAAAATTTTCATTATGAAGATATTTCAAGAAAACAACCTGACCGGGTCATTTTTGACCCACTTATGGAAGGTTGGGGTAGTAACACAAAAACTAAAATTTCTTAAAATGTGTAAAAGATAAGTTAAAAATGTCAATGGCATGATATCAAAAACATGTTTTTGAGGAATACTTGGACTATGAAATGATAACAATTATTCATTAAAAAGATATTTCAAGAAAACAACCTGACCGGGTCATTTTTGACCCACTTATGGAAGGTTGGGGTAGTAACACAAAAACTAAAATTTCTTAAAATTTATAAAAAGGTAAGTTAAAAATGTGAATGGCATGATATCAAAAACATGTTTTTTGAGGAATACCTACAATATGAAATGATAACAATTTTTCATTACAAAGATATTTTAGGAAAACAACCTGACCGGGTCATTTTTGACCCACTTATGGAAGGTTGGGGTAGTAACACAAAAACTAAAATTTCTTAAAATATGTAAAAGATAAGTTAAAAATTTCAATGGCATGATATCAAAAACATGTTTTTTGAGGAATACTTGGAATATGAAATGATAAAAAATTTTCTTTACTAAGATATTTCAACCTGACTGGGTCATTTTTGACCCACTTATGCATCTAAGGTTTAAGTGCCCCCAAGTGGGGCTTATGGAAAGTTGGGGTAGTAACACAAAAACTAAAATTTCTTAAAATGTATAAAAGATAAGTTAAAAATGTGAATGGCATGATATCAAAAACATGTTTTTTGAGGAATTCTTGGAATATGAAATGATAAAAAAAATTCATTTTTGACCCACTTATGCATCTAAGGGTCTGGAACCAATTAACTGCAATAAACGAGGAAGAAAGTTTTCAACTTGAAAAGTGAGCTTATCTCAAAAGTGGAGCGAGATTATGTTTTTTTTTTCACTTTTGGTGCTCTGTCGACGTTTTACTGTCATTAAAAGGTCAACTTTGCATAATAGTAGCGACATTGGCGCGGTACCTCCTCAAGCCCCCTGTCTCCTGGGATCTCATCCGCACTCTTGACACATGAGCAAAACATCATTCCACATCTTGTTGCGGGTTCTTAACTCGACGACTTCTCCCGAGTCATCAAGTCATCAACTGGGGAGTCACAAAATAAATCAGAGCGTTCTCGTCAAATTGCACCATTTAGAAAGAGTGTAACATCAGCACAAACCGCATGATCGATGCCGCTGTATTCTCATTTGGCGGAAACGCCACAGCATACATAACCAGGCTTGGTTCAAGCTGATTTCTTATTAATACGCGGATGCGAGATACGTGGTAAAGGACGGAAGGACGCATTCAAGCACTCTTGAAGATGAACTGCATACTGTATGAGTTATGCCTGCTTGAATAAAAATGTTCCAAATGATGACATGATCCACCTCGGGCGCCACGGTTTAACACCGAGGAGCACAAGTCCTGTTAAACATCACTGATATTTTTTTTTTGTACTCGTGTGCGTCCACTCAAAGGAAACATATTGCGGCAGTGGCGCCACGTACGTCCACAGTGACCTGTCAACAAACAACAAATCAATAAATCACATGACCTTGGTATATATGAAATGATAAATAATTTTCATTTTTGACCCACTTATGGAAGGTTGGGGTAGTAACACAAAAACTAAAATTTCTTAAAATGTATAAAATATAAGTTAAAAATTTGAATGGCATGATATTACAAACATGTTTTTTGAGGAATACCTGGAATATGAAATGATAACAATTATTCATTACAAAGATATTTCAAGAAAACAACCTGACCGGGTCATTTTTGACCCACTTATGGAAGGTTGGGGTAGTAACACAAAAACTAAAATTTCTTAAAATGTATAAAAGATAAGTTAAAAATTTCAATGGCATGATATCAAAAACATGTTTTTTGAGGAATACCTGGAATATGAAATAATAAAAATTTTTAATTACAAAGATATTTCAAGAAAACAACCTGACCGGGTCATTTTTGACCCACTTATGGAAGGTTGGGGTAGTAACACAAAAACTAAAATTTCTTAAAATGTATAAAAAATAAGTTAAAAATTTGAATGGCATGATATCAAAAATATGATTTTTTAGGAATATTTGGAATATGAAATGATAAAAAATTTCCATTACAAAGATATTTCAAGAAAACAACCTGACCGGGTCATTTTTGACCCACTTATGGAAGGTTGGGGTAGTAACACAAAAACTACAATTTCTTAAAATGTATAAAAGGTAAGTTAAATCACATGACCTTGGTGGGACCGTAAACAAGGCTTTGCAGGTGTCTTGAGTCACAAAACACGACTTACTTTACTGCTTTGGGTCCAGCAGAACGTTAGCGAGATGATTCGGAAGACCAACCTGGTGGACGATTCAGCAATATTATTATGCATGAATGTATTAAATATGCTCAATAATATAGAAAAGGAAAACAAGAGTGATGGGTAAAATACTCACGTGCATATGGAGAAGGGCGTTCAAAGGTTTGCGGTCACTTTGTCGCTCGATAGCATGAGGAAGTGTCCGTAAAGTTTTAACTGTTATTGTATAAACAAGTATGGCACGGCGGTCGAGTGGTTAGCGCTCAGAACTCACAGCTGGGAGACTGAACTCATCACTCATCAGCTTAACACTCAACAGTTAAAAACAAAAAAATTTTTACTATTAACTTCTTCCAATAGCTGCATGGCGGTCAAAGTGGTCAGCACGCAGGCCTCACAGCGAGGAGATCCAAGTTCAATCCCAATTCCCAAATCTCAATTTATAACAAAAAAAGAATCAAAAGAATCAAAAACCGGGGTGTAAAAAAAAAAAAAAGCGGTTTGACAGTAAATTTTTTACCCCCCCAAAAAATTGATGATGTAATTTGTTACGTGTTATACTGTACAAAAACTGAGGCAACATTTTGGTGACAATTTATAACAAAAAAAGAATCAAAAGAATCAAAAACCAGGGTGTAAAAAAAAGGTTTAACTGTAAATTTTTTACTCAAAAAAAAAATTGTACTAAAAAACTGAGGCAGAAATATTTGATGCAATTTGTTACGTGCTACACTGTACAAAAACTGAGACAGTGGATGAAAGCTGAGGCAAAATTTTGTAAAAAAATGTAACTTTTTTACCCCCCCCAAAAAATTGTACCAAAAAACTGAGGCAGAAATATTTGATGCAATTTGTTACGTGTTATACTGTACAAAAACTGAGGCAACATTTTGGTGACAATTTATAACAAAAAAGAATCAAAAGAATCAAAAACCAGGGTGTAAAAAAAGAGGTTTAACTGTAAATTTTTTACTAAAAAAAAATTGTATCAAAAAACTGAGGCAGAAATATTTGATGCAATTTGTTACGTGTTATACTGTACAAAAACTGAGGCAACATTTTGGTGACAATTTATAACAAAAAAAGAATCAAAAGAATAAAAAACCAGGGTGTAAAAAAAGGTTTAACTGTAAATTTTTTACTCAAAAAAAAAATTGTACTAAAAAACTGAGGCAGAAATATTTGATGCAATTTGTTACGTGCTATACTGTACAAAAACTGAGACAGTGGATGAAATCTGAGGCAAAATTTTGTAAAAAAAAAACTGTAAATTTTTTACCCCCCCAAAAAAATTGTACCAAAAAACTGAGGCAGAAATATTTGTAATATAAGTAATAATCTGCAACAACAGAAAAACATACAAAAATTTGGTCGTTTCTAAATTTTTTGCCAAAAAAAATAATCATACCAAAACTGCTACATAAAAAAACAGAGTTTTGACTGTAGTTTGTTGGGTGAAATATTGTACATTGTACTGAGACAGTGTACAAAAACTGAAGCAACATTTTGGTGACAATTTATAACAAAAAAAAAGAATCAAAATAATCAAAAACCGGGGGTGTAAAAAAAAAAAAGAGGTTTTGTATAATTTTGTACCCAAAAAAATGTACCAAAAAAACTGAGGCAGAAATATTTGATGCAATTTGTTACGTGCTACACTGTACAAAAACTAGACAGTGGATGAAATCTGAGACAAAATTTAGTAATAATTTGCAACAATAGAAAAACATACAAAAATTTGGTCGTTTCTAAATTTTTTGCCCCAAAAAATAATCATACCAAAACTGCTACATAAAAAATTGTGTACAATTGACAGTGTACAAAAACTGAGGCAACATTTTGGTGACAATTTATAACAAAAAAAAGAATCCAAAACCAGGGGTGTAAAAAAGAAAAAAAAAAAAAATTTTACCCCAGAAAAAATTGTACCAAAATAGAAAACAAGGTTTGACTGTAATTAAATTAGTTTACAAAAACTGAGGCAGAAATATTTGATGCAATTTGTTACGTGCTATACTGTACAAAACTGAGACAGTGGATGAAAGCTGAGGCAAAATAATTTTTAAATTAATACATTTTAGTGTCAATTTATAACAAAAAAAGAATACAAAAATCAGGGTGTAAAAAAATAAATAAATTTTTAAAAACAATTCACCCCCCCAAAAATTGTACCAAAACAGAAAACAAGGTTTGACTGTAATTAAATTAGTTTACAAAAACTGAGGCAGAAATATTTGATGCAATTTGTTACGTGCTATACTGTACAAAAACTGAGACAGTGGATGAAAGCTGAGGCAAAATAATTTTTAAATTAATACATTTTGGTGACAATTTATAACAAAAAAAGAATAAAAAATTGGGGTGTAAAAAAAATTAATTAAAAATTTTTTTTTACCCCCCAAAAAATTGTACCAAAACAGAAAACAAGGTTTGACTGTAATTAAATTAGTTTACAAAAACTGAGGCAGAAATATTTGATGCAATTTGTTACGTGCTATACTGTACAAAAACTAAAAAAAAATTTTTTTACCCCCCCAAAAATTGTACCAAAACAGAAAACAAGGTTTGACTGTAATTAAATTAGTTTACAAAAACTGAGGCAGAAATATTTGATTCAATTTGTTACGTGCTATACTGTACAAAAACTAAAAAAATTTTTTTTACCCCCCCAAAAATTGTACCAAAACAGAAAACAAGGTTTGACTGTAATTAAATTAGTTTACAAAAACTGAGGCAGAAATATTTGATGCAATTTGTTACGTGCTATACTGTACAAAAACTAAAAAAAATTTTTTACCCCCCCAAAAATTGTACCAAAACAGAAAACAAGGTTTGACTGTAATTAAATTAGTTTACAAAAACTGAGGCAGAAATATTTGATGCAATTTGTTACGTGCTATACTGTACAAAAACTATAAAAAAAAAATTTACCCCCCCAAAAATTGTACCAAAACAGAAAACAAGGTTTGACTGTAATTAAATTAGTTTACAAAAACTGAGGCAGAAATATTTGATTCAATTTGTTACGTGCTATACTGTACAAAAACTAAAAAAAAATTTTTTACCCCCCCAAAAATTGTACCAAAACAGAAAACAAGGTTTGACTGTAATTAAATTAGTTTACAAAAACTGAGGCAGAAAAATTTGATGCAATTTGTTACGTGCTATACTGTACAAAAACTAAAAAAAAATTTTTACCCCCCCAAAAATTGTACCACAACAGAAAACAAGGTTTGACTGTAATTTAATTAGTGTACAAAAACTAAGGCAGAAATATTTGATTCAATTTGTTACGTGCTATACTGTACAAAAACTAAAAAAAAATTTTTTACCCCCCCAAAAATTGTACCAAAACAGAAAACAAGGTTTGACTGTAATTAAATTAGTTTACAAAAACTGAGGCAGAAATATTTGATGCAATTTGTTACGTGCTATAGTGTACAAAAACTGAGGGAATATTTTGGTGAAAATGTTCAACAGAATCATGCAAAAACTGGCGGCATGGTGCTTGTAGCTCTATGATCACATCAGTAACATCGCTCTAAAATGTGGCTTTTAATGTCTCAGCATTCTTCTCGTCTGACCTTTCTCTCTTTCCTCTAAGGACTTTGACTCTGCGGAGCCTCAGAGCAAAATGTCAGGAAATGTATTTATAATATGTATTTATTATTCATAATAACAATAATAAACCTTGCTCCGGTGCGACCTCTCACTTCGCTCCCTGATCACCTTTCCAATCGTTCACTCTTCAACACGTTCATTGTTATTCCGCGCAGCGCTAGCCGTGCGCTCAAGGGTCACGGCAAAGCTCAGTCGGCTGATTTTCACCGCTGCAGTCCAATCAGCTGACTTTGATCCATTCATGAACGCAGCGGGGGACTCAACAGCGTATTTTTTCCCCAAAACCCCTTGTGGTTTTGGTCGATTTGCTGGACTTTGGAGGTCCAGCAAATGGTCTTTGGTCTTCTTCTACGTCAGGAACCAATATATTCACAATCTCTGTCCTAACCATCTCAGTCTGACTTTATCTCCAAGGTCTCTAACATGTAATGTCCCTCTCCTTTCTGATCCTATCTATCCTGGTCACTCCCACTGAGAACCTCAGCATCGTCATATCTGCTACCTCCACTTCCGCTTCCTGTCTTTTCCTCAGTGGCACCGTCTGATCTCACCATAATTTTGTATACCTTTCCATTTCATTTTAGCCGTGCGTTCATAGCTGCCTCTTTTAATATCATAACTCGCATGAAACGTTGACATAAATGAGCAAATGTGACAAAACAATAAGCAGAGGAAAATTCAAGGCACTGGCATTCAAGAGCCAAATGCAGAACGTCTGTCAAGTTAAATGGAGGACCAGAAGAAACTGAAGTACTTTGTTAAAAGACATCAAGCAACTGGACAAATATTAAAGATGATTTTGTATGACGGAATAAGTTTCAACGATAATAAAGTTAGAACACAAAGTGGAAGCCAGTATGAACACAGTATGAACAAAATCAAATAATACACTCCATGTACATTATGCTGAGTTATTATTTCATTTATATTTATACACGATACTATGGTATGAAACATCTCTAGAACCCACAAATATATTTTTTGCTTGCAAATCTATTATTTTTTTTGCTTTTTTTTTTGCTTGCAAATCCATTATTTTTGTTTGATAATTTTTTTTTGCTTGCAGATCTATTTTATTGGTTGCTAATGTTTTATTACTTGCAATTTTTTTGGTTTGATTTTGCTAAATTTGTTTTTGCTTGTTTTTTTCTTGTTTGATGTTTTTTTTTTTATTATTATTATTTTATTATTTTATATATTATTATTATTATTATTTTATTATTACTAAATCTTTTTTGTGAATAAAAAGACACAAATTTCTCTCCATAGAATCAAAACATTTTTTGATTTTGCTAAATTCGTTTTTGCTTGTTTTTTTTCTTGTTTGGTGTTTTTTATTATTATATATATATTATTTTAATTTTAATTTTAATTTTAATTTTAATTTTAATTTTAATTTTAATTTTAATTTTAATTTTAATTTTAATTTTAATTTTAATTTTAATTTTAATTTTAATTTTAATTTTAATTTTAATTTTAATTATTAAATCTTTTTGTAAATAAAAAGACACACATTTCTCTCCATAGAATCCCAGTCCACATGTCTTTCAGGTCAAAAAAAGAAACTGATAATTGGGTCAGTAGGGTATAATCCATTATTTTTGTTTGCTTTTTTTTTGCTTGCAAATCTATTTTATTGGTTGCTAAAGTTTTATTGCTTGCAATTTTTTTTGTTTGATTTTGCTAAATTTTTTTAACTTGTTTTTTTTCTTGTTTGATGTTTTATTATTATTATTTTATTATTTTATTATTTTATTATTTTATTATTTTATTATTTTATTATTTTATTATTTTATTATTTTATTATTTTATTATTTTATTATTTTATTATTTTATTATTTTATTATTTTATTATTTTATTATTTTATTATTTTATTATTATTCAATCTTTTTTGTGAATAAAAAGACACAAATTTCTCTCCATAGAATCAAAATATTTTTAAATTTTGCTAAATTTGTTTTTGCTTGTTTTTTTTCTTGTTTGATGTTTATTATTATTATTTTATTATTATGTATATATTATTATTATTAGTAGTAGTAGTATTTTATTTTATTATTATTCAATCTTTTTTGTGAATAAAAAGACACAAATTTCTCTCCATAGAATCCCAGTCCACATGTCTTTCAGGTAAAAAAAAGACACTGTTAATTGGGTCAGTAGGGTATAATCCATTATTTTGGTTTGCTAATTATTATTTTTTGCTTGCAAATCTATTTTATTGGTTGCTCAAGTTTTCTTGCTTTTTGCAATTTTTTTTGGTTTGATTTTGCTAAATTTGTTTTTACTTGTTTTTTTTCCTGTTTGATGTTTGTTTATTTTATTATTATTATTTTATTATTATTATTTTATTATTATTATTTTATTATATATATATATATATATATATATATATATATATATATATATATATATATATATATATATATATATATATATATATATAATTTAATTATTTAATTATTTAATTATTTAATTATTTAATTATTATTACATTTTTTTGTGAATAAAAAGACACAAATTTCTCTCCATAGAATCCCAGTCCACATGTCTTTCAGGTCAAAAAAAAAGACACTGATAATTGGGTGAGTAGGGTATAATGTCTAATTGTGCTTACCGTGCTTTGCCTTCCTGAATGATGCTGCTGCAGAGGTCGGAAGCATCGTTAATGAAAAGACTCAATTCCCTCTTTTCATCCGAGAGACAGACACACAGGCGACAGGCTGTAATGAGACCGAAATGGAACATGGAAAATGGATTTCAGATTTCTGAAAATAGGAAGGACGGAGAAGGGCGGTGGTATCCTGCAACGAGATAAAGTATCAAGCCATGAACTGTAAGGAGAGTCAGGAGATGAAGTATCTCCTCCTTGTCTTCATCTTCTTCTTGTACCTGTTGAGAGTACTTTTGTACTGTGCTTTATTTTTTTATTATTATTATTTTATTATTTTATTATTTTATTATTATTTTATTATTATTTTATTTATTTTTTATTATTGTTTTTGCTTGTTTTTTTTCTTGTTTGATGTTTATTATTATTATTTTATTATTATGTATATATTATTTTATTATTATTAGTAGTAGTAGTAGTAGTAAGACAACATTTTTTTATAACAGTTTTTTTTATTATTATCATTTTATTATTTTATTATTTTATTATTTTATTATTTTATTATTTTATTATTTTATTATTTTATTATTTTATTATTTTATTATTTTATTATTTTATTATTTTATTATTTTATTATTTTATTATTATTCAATCTTTTTTGTGAATAAAAAGACACAAATTTCTCTCCATAGAATCAAAATATTTTAAAATTTTGCTAAATTTGTTTTTGCTTGTTTTTTTTCTTGTTTGATGTTTATTATTATTATTTTATTATTATGTATATATTATTATTATTAGTAGTAGTGGTAGTGAGAGATCATGAGCTGTATCTGCGTTTGTACTTTTGTACTGTGCTTTATTTTGGGAGGAAAGCCCAAAACAAATAAAATCACAAGCCGGGATGTCTGATATCAGCCGATACTGATACCGATATGTGTAACGCGACATATCTCCTGTAGTGGAATAAACACATAAGTGTTGTATACAGCATTTTTTTATAACAGTTTTCATGATGGGAAAAAAATCCAATAATAATATCAACCGATATTGCATTTTTTTGTGATATCGGGCTGTTAATTATCGGTACTGATAACTATCAGACATCCCTAATCATAATACATAATGTAATTAATCTCAATCTCAATCAAAGCAAAATTAGTTGCAGTGCTGGGCTGCAACCAACAGAGGCGCTGTTGATTCAGTGACATGTGATCCAATGCAAATTAATTTAATTATTGAAAATAAATAAGCAATTAATTGATTAGTTGATCGTTAATGTGTTATTTCCTTACTATCTAAATCTGATATTCTGTTCATTCACAAGGGAGCGCATTCTCGGGAAATGTGCATAGCTGCGATGACGTCGGCTCACCCTGACAGTACCTGGTGGTGTAATGGTACAGCTGATGCCTTAAGATTGAAGGTTATAAATTTTAAATTATATTAATTTGTTGTTGGGCGGCACGGCGGAGGAGAAAAAAGGTCTCCTCCCATTCAATGTGGAAGTGGTACATTTTGGGCTTCAAAAGTTCCATCCACGGGCGCTAACCTCCGAGCGCAGGCCTCACAGCTAGGAGACCCGAGTTCAATTCCACCCTCACCCATCTCTGTGTGGAGTTTGCATGTTCTCCCCGTGCATGCGTGGGTTTTCTCCAGGTACTCCGGTTTCCTCCCACATTCCAAAAACATGCTAGGTTAATTGGAGACTCCAAATTGTCCATAGGTATGAATGTGAGTGTGAATGGTTGTTTGTCTATATGTGCCCTGTGATTGGCTGGCCACCAGTCCAGTGTGTACACCGCTTTCTCGCCCAAAGACAGCTAGGATAGGCTCCAGCACCCCCCGCGCGACCCTCGTGAGGAAAAATGAATGAATATTTGCCTTGAGCTGGTTTCATAATTATACCTTTTGAGTGTTAAGTTGGTGTGTGATGAGTTTAGTGTTCTTTGTAAGAACACTAACACATTCCAAAAACACGCTAGGTTAATTAGCCACTCCAAATTGTCCAGAGGTATGAATGTGAGTGTGAATGGTTGTTTGTCTATATGTGCCCTGTGATTGGCTGGCCACCAGTCCAGTGTGTACACCGCTTTCTCGCCCAAAGACAGCTAGGATAAATGAGGAAAAATGAATGAATATTTGCCTTGACTTGGGTTTCATAATTATACCTTTTGAGTGTTAAGTTGGTGTGTGATGAGTTTAGTGTTCTTTGTAAGAACACGAACACATTCCAAAATCATGCTAGGTTAATTAGCGACTCCAAATTGTCCATAGGTATGAATGTGAGTGTGAATGGTTGTTTGTCTATATGTGCCCTGTGATTGGCTCGCCACCAGTCCAGGGTGTACCCCGCCTCTCGCCCAAAGACGTGCGAAAAAGCGGTAGAAAATGAATGAATAATTTGTTGTTTTGCACAAATTTGGGGAATTTTTTTTTTCAGAATTCTTTCTAGGTGGAATAGATGCGTCCGATTAATTAGGCATTAATTAGCTGCCTCATTTGATCTGGTTTATATCTGTATATCTTTATCTTTACATAGAAAAGTGCAGTTCTCCTTTAAGATATGAGCAGATCAATAGCAAATCAATGAAATATTTCTCCTCAATGATAATGAAGCTGAAAAAAGAGGCTGTAAAAGGAAGGTATTGTGGTGTACAAGGACACATTCTAGCGACACAATGTCCATAATAAACACCTGGCTGTGTGTGTGTGTGTGTGTGTGTGTGTGTGTGTGTGTGTGTGTGTGTGTGTGTGTGTGTGTGTGTGAGAGAGAGAGAGGGAAATGAGTAGAGAGTGCAGTAAAATGCCTTATAGATTCACCCTGAGTGCTACATAAAGTAACAGAGAATGAGAAAGCACAGACAAGGCAATGTGGTCTGGATGCTTGTGACACACACAAACACACAAACGCTGTCGTAGCATGACGTAAACATCTGTCTATCCATTCACGCACACACATAATGTAAACATATGACGTCTGCCTGTCCATGTTTATTCCCAAACATGATCTATACGTCTGTCCGGTCACAAGCACACGTAATATTAACGTGTCTATTCATTCAATAAATATGTTTGTCCATTCACACGCACAAATGTTAACGTGTCTGTCCATTCACACAAATGAATACTATAAATGTCTGTCCATTCATATAATATTAACGTGTATGTACATTCACGCACATGCATACAGTAAATACTTACCATACCATTTACATGCATTTAACATGTATTGTATGTCCATTCACACACACGCATTCTGTAAAAACATGTCAATCCACCTACACAAATAATGTTAACATGTATGTCCATTCACACAAATGAATACTATAAATGTCTGTCCATTCACATGCACACATAATATTAACGTGTATGTACATTCACGCACATGCATACAGTAAATACTTACCATACCATTTACATGCATTTAACATGTACTGTATGTCCATTCACACACATGCATTCTGTAAATACATGTCAATCCACATACACAAATAATGTTAACGTGTATGTCCATTCGCACACATGCATGTTGTCAATATCTGTCTGTCCATTCACATGCACAAATGTTAACGTGTCGGTCCAGTCACACAAATGAATACTATAAATGTCTGTCCATTCACATGCACACATAATATTAACGTGTATGTACATTCACGCACATGCGTACTGTAAATACCTGTCCATTTACATGCATTTAACATGTATTGTATGTCCATTCACACACATGCATTCTGTAAATGCATGTCAATCCACATACACAAATAATGTTAACATGTATGTCCATTCACACACATGCATAATGTAAGTATCTGTACGTTAATTCAAATGCACACATAATGTTAACATGTATGTTCATTCACACACATTCATACAGTCATGTAAATATGTTTATCCATTCACATGCAAAAACTCTTAGTGTATGTCCATTCACACACATGCATAATGTAAGTATCTGTACATTAATTCACATGCACACATAATGTTAACATGTATGTTCATTCACACACATGCATACAGTAATGTAAATATGTTTATCCATTCACGTGCAAAAACTCTTAGTGTATGTCCATTCACACACGTACATACTGTAAAAATCTGTATGTGCATTCACATGTACACATAATGTTAAACATGTACGTATGTTCATTCACACACATGCATACAGTCATGTAAATATGTTCATCCATTCACGTGCAAAAACTCTTAGTGTATGTCCATTCACACACATACATACTGTAAAAATCTGTATGTACATTCACATGTACACATAATGTTAAACATGTATGTTCATTCACACACATGCATACAGTCATGTAAATATGTTTATCCATTCACATGCAAAAACTCTTACTGTATGTCCATTCACACACATGCATAATGTAAGTATCTGTACGTTAATTCACATGCACACATAATGTTAACATGTATGTTCATTCACACACATGCATACAGTCATGTAAATATGTTTATCCATTCACGTGCAAAAACTCTTAGTGTATGTCCATTCACACACATACATACTGTAAAAATCTGTATGTGCATTCACATGTACACATAATGTTAAACATGTACGTATGTTCATTCACACACATGCATACAGTCATGTAAATATGTTCATCCATTCACGTGCAAAAACTCTTAGTGTATGTCCATTCACACACATACATACTGTAAAAATCTGTATGTACATTCACATGTACACATAATGTTAACATGTATGTTCATTCACACACATGCATACAGTCATGTAAATATGTTTATCCATTCATGTGCAAAAACTCTTAGTGTATGTCCATTCACACACATACATACTGTAAAAATCTGTATGTACATTCATTTGCACAAATAATATTAACATGTATACTCATTCTCTACACATGCATAATGTAAGTATCTGTATATTCATTCACGTGCACAAATAATGTCAACATGTATATCCATTCACACACATGCATACGTCCATCAGACATAACATGAACACGTAACGTGTGAAGGCCAGTTTGAGACGTGACTTATGACAGTTACAAAGAAGGTGTTCAGGTTGGACGCCGCCACTTCCTTCTTCTCTTGACATGACAAAGCCTAATTGGCGGAGTGTCATTAAATGGAGCATAAAAGAGGAGAGGTTCATTGCGCTAATTAAAAGTCTCCACTTGTCTACGCCTCCAGCCTGCCCTGGAAGTGTTTCTCCTCAACGAGCCATGCCTCACTGGCTGCTGGTAATTATGCACTTGAGTGCTTCATCACCCGCACTTGTTATTGTGCAGAGAATGTGCAAATCACAATGCATGTTTGCCATTACGCCTGTTTTTAAACTTTGTTATCTGCTTGGCTGCTTATGCCCAGAAGAGTGAGAAAGAGAGAGATGCATGCTCCTATTGGAAATTAATAGGCAATAGCTCAGCTCTATATTCCTTTCATAATTAGTCTGTTTTATGATGAATTATTATCTCGTTCATACAGAACGTGACTTTTTTTCCCGCACTCATCTGCAAAATATGGCAATTTAAATGTAAGTCATCTGTTTTAATTCTAAAGCTGTAAAACAGGGGTCTCAAACACGCGGCCCGCGGGCCAAATGTGGCACGCAGGACACTAGTTTGAGGCCCCCGCCATATCAAACGCAAGTTTGATATGGATGCTGTATGGTATCATGTACCCAGAAAAAATTATTACGTTTGATTCATGTTCATGTTAAAGGTTAAATAACTGTTCATAGTTATCCTCCCTATCCGTGTGGAAGTGGTAAGTTTAAAGGAAACTCTCTTTGCTGTCAATCACACCACACACCAGGGTTACACACAAAGAAAAGTTCTTCACTCTAAATCAGGGGTCTCAAACATGCGGCCCGCGGGCCAAATGTGGCCCGCAGGACACTAGTTTGAGGCCCCCGCCCTGATATGAAAGTTTAATGCTAGTGCGGCCCGCGCAAGTTTGATACGGATGCTGTATGGTATCATGTACCCAGAAAAAATTATTACGTTTGATTTATGTTCATGTTAAAGGTTAAATAACTGTTAATAGTTATCCTCCCTATCCGTGTGGAAGTGGTAATTTTTTGGCTATTTAAGTTGAAAGGAAATAACTTGAAGGCTACCGTTTAGTTCGCTAGCTCTCTAGTTTGCGAGTTAGCATGTGTCTCAAGACCCTGCAGTTGCGCAATATGTTGTAAATAAAGAGTATAAATGTGACTATAGTCGTGTTTTGTCATGTCTACAGGGCTCTAATAATGCTTTGTTCATTTTAATATGAAAAAAATCATTTGTTTCTTAAGTTTTTATTATTTGCCGTTTTATTATTATTATATTTATTTATTACTGATTTATTGATTTTCTTCATTCTTGATTTGTTTATTTATTTTTCATCCTATTTTGTGCAGAAAAATAAAAATTATTATTATTATTATTATGTTTGATTAATGTTCATGTTAAAGGTTAAATAACTGTTAATAGTTATCCTCCCTATCCGTGTGGAAGTGGTACGTTTTTGGCTATTTAATTTGAAAGGAAATAACTACCGTTTAGGTCGCTAGCTCTCTAGTTTGCGAGTTAGCATGTGTCTCATGTGGTTTCTTAAGTTTTTATTATTTGCCGTTTTATTATTATTATATTATTATATTTATGTATTACTGATTGATTGATTTTCTTTATCCTTGATTTGTTTATTTATTTTTCATCTTATTTTGTGCAGAAAAATAAAAAGTAAGATATTTGAGAACAGTGGAATGTTTTATCAGAGCTTTTATTGTAGAAAATCGGAACCAAAGCACTGAAAAAGTTTGTATATTTTTCTGTTTTTAATAAATGCGTTGGTTTTTTTGTGGAAAACCTGATGCGGCCCAGCCTTGCCCAGACCCTAGCTCCAGTGGCCCCCAGGTAAATTGAGTTTGAGACCCCTGCTGTAGAATATAATGGCTTTTTGCTTTGTTTACATCAATCTAATCTACATACCTTGTTTACACTAAGGCCCTGCCCACATGAGAACGTTCCTATATTTGTATTTTTTTTTCATTGCTCCCTCGCTACATCACCATTCACACAATTTTTAAAGTGCAATTTACAGGCAAGTTTGCATGTGTTTTGAACAGCTTATGAACACACATTGTGTTCTGCATCCTTGTGGTATTTTAGAGTGATCTATAGGTGGCCTGTTGAATGTGTCTGTTATTGTATTTACTACTGCTACCAGTAGAGGGTGTTGTAGACATGTCCAGACGGGTCCATTTTGTGTCAGCTGTCTGTCCGCCTGTAGCTGGCGAAAGAACAGTCCTGATTGGCTAAGGGAGAACCATTGTGTTCTGCATTTTGCTGTAGACCATTGTCAGACCGTCATGCAGGACTGCCAGTTTCCTGCTATAGGATTGCGAGCTTCTAGCAATAGTACATGTTGAATGAAGGCAGAAGTTACGTGGCTGTAAATGAATCTTCGGTCGATGTAGGACTATGAGGAGGGATATGTTTTAACAAGGATACAAAAATGCTACAGCCGAATGGTGCAAAGACGAGCCAAGATCTGAGGAGTGAATGCGTGTAATGTCTTGTGTCCCATCTCATATGTTGATCAATAAAATTCAAACAAACTGTGAACTTTGCGTGTTTAAAAAAGAGAAATGTGATAAAATGCTAATGCTAAAGGTGTATGGTGAGAGGATTTACAGTATTAATATAGTTCTACTTGATTGCAGATTTCACTTCTGACTCAAGGTGTCTTCTAAAGAACGCTGAACTCATCACTCAGCAGCTTAACACCCAACATACTGCTAAGAAATATACAAATATCAATAGAGTTAAAAATAAAAAAATATTTTAACTATTAACTTGGGCGGCACGGTGGTCTAGGGGTTAGCGCGCAGACCTCACAGCTAGGAGACCAGGGTTCAATCCCACCCTCGGGCATCTCTGTGTGGATGCGTGGGTTTTCTCCGGGTACTCCGGTTTCCTCCCACATTCCAAAAACATGCTAGGTTAATTGGCGACTCCAAATTGTCCATAGGTATGAATGTGAGTGTGAATGGTTGTTTGTCTATATGTGCCCTGTGATTGGCTGGCCACCAGTCCAGGGTGTACCCCGCCTTACGCCCGAAGACAGCTGGGATAGGCTCCAGCACCCCCGCGACCCTCGTGAGGAAAAGTGGTAGAGAATGAATGAATGAACTATTAACTTCTTCCAATAGCTGCACGGCGGTGTAGTGGTTAGCACACAGGCCTCACAGCTAGGAGACCCGAGTTCAATCCCACCCTCTGCCATCTCTGTGTGGAGTTTGCATGTTCTCACCGTGCATGCGTGGGTTTTCTCCGGTTTCCTCCCACATTCCAAAAACATGCTAGGTTAATTAGCGACTCCAAATTGTCCATAGGTATGAATGTGAGTGTGAATGGTTGTTTGTCTATATGTGCCCTGTGATTGGCTGGCCACCAGTCCAGAGTGTACCCCGCCTCTTGCCCAACGACAGCTGGGATAGGCTCCAGCACCCCCATGACTCTTTTAGTCTTAGCTTTTTGAGTGTTAAGTTGCTGTGTGATGAGTTAAACATTATTTACAAGATGAATGACCTCCTGTGATTTCCAATGGGTTGACAAGCTTGTGAGTTTTTTCGTAGCTCATGATTGGCTCCTGTTAAATAAAGAACTACCAGGCCCCACGGACTTGTGAGCGCCATTTTATGACATGGACATTTGTGGCTTATAGTCTGTATATATAAATCTCTTTTTCTCTCTAAAAGTAGTGGGTGCGGCTTACATATATGTACATACTTAAATGTACCTTGTTAAGCACGTCCGAAAGAAATAGCTTATACATATTGTTTCATGAAACGCAGCTTATTCCATGAACACAACACTGCGCGGTTGTGACCTTTTTCTTTGCTTTTGTACACACTTGACACACTCGTGCATACATCAGCATCCATTATCTAACCCACTTCCACTTGGAAAATATGCTGGGCTCGTGGAAATGTGTGGGCCGGGTTGGAGGAGTTGCACGAGTCCTCGTGAATTCAATTTCAAGTTATGCTAAGAGCCTTACATTGCGATTGGGAGAGCGCTCATCTGCTGTGATTTTGATGAACGGGAAAACGGGACGCTCAGTCGATGAAACGTGCGAAGGTTGCAGTTCAACGGTGTAATCCAGGGGTGGGCTAACTTTTTGACTCGCGGGCCGCATTAATTTAACAAAATTGACGGGGGGGATTATGTAGTATTTTACACGTAACAGTACCATTTTTACACCTATATTTTGACACATATTTTACATGTAAAAGTGTCATGCAATCTGCTATATGTGCACTTTGAAATCATTTATTTGATGTAAAGTGTGTTATAAATGTATTATTATTATTATTGTTATTTTTATTAGATTTATTATTATTATTAGTTATAGTAATGTTATTATATTATTATTATTATTATTTTGTTATATTAATAATATTCATTCATTCATTCATTTTCTACCGCTTTTTCCTCACGAGGGTCGCGGGGGGTGCTGGAGCCTATCCCAGCTGTCTTCGGGCGAGAGGCGGGGTACACCCTGGACTGGTCGCCAGCCAATCACAGGGCACATATTAATAATATTACTACCATTATTATGTTAATATTATTAACAACAATAATATAATAATTAATAGTAGTATTATTATCATTATTTGTATTACTATTATTGTGCTTGTGCTCCTTTTTCCAGGAGTATTTTGTAATATTACTACCATTATTATATTAATATTATTAACAACAATATTAATATAATAGTAGTATTATTATCATTATTGACAACATTATTATTATTATTATTATTATGTGCTTGTGTCCCTTTTTACAGGAGCATTTTGTAACAGACCACATCAAATAACGAAATTGATAAAGCAGCTACCTCAACCATCAAAAAATTGGCCCAAGCCACGATGCCAGGTTGTATGTTGAGTTTAAATGAAATATTTGGAAAAAACAGGCGGGCCATATTGAAACACTTGGCGGGCCGGATGTGGCCCCCGGGCCGTAGTTTGCCCACCCCTGGTGTAATCTTTGTAAATGATGCGCTTGTCTATAAGCGTATTGCTGATTAGGTGATTAACTGGCTTGTTCTGCACATGCGGGTACATTGTTAATATTGATTAGCGGAATGAGGATGTATTAGGGTGCTTTGTCTTAAAATCGCAGCCTGCTCCGTGTTCTGTGTGGGTGTGTTCAATGTTAAATCTAATCTCGTTGTTAAAAAGGTCACATCACAAAAGAGATACTGCGTTGTTGTTATTTTATTGATAGGCGTTCTAAGCATGGTATTGTGTGTAGTCTTTGTTTTCTACAAGCAAAAAAGCCATAATAGTTGAAACCAGAGATTCTCAACTGGCGGGTAATGTTCCAAAAGTGTCACACTGACCCATTTTGGGTGGGACACATTCTCAGAAGTCACATGAAATTTGTGATATGACATGATTTCTGCATCACGGATCACATTGATGAAGCACAGTACAATAACAACGCCGCCATCGAGCTCGTTAACTAGCGTGGAAAGCACCAAAAAAAAAAATTATATAAAAAATAAAGATCACCGCAACTTTCAATTTTGATTCCGTGGTCAGTTTCTTTTCTTCCAAAAGATATCATGCACAACTGTTTTTTTTTTACCCACATGATTTGATGATTTTTAGGTATTTTTTGGTGAAATTTTGATATCTCATTTTAATAATGTACAGTAAACCTCGGATATATCGGACTCGGATATATCGGAAATTCGCTCACAAATAACTGGAAACATAGACAAGGAAGTGCCTTTTTATAACGGATAAAATCCCATTCACGCATAAACCGGATATAAATCCCATATATGCGTAAAACGGACATTTTCCGGTATACGCATATAACGGATTTCGCTTATATCGGACAAAACCAGTGATCAGGAATTGCACAATACCAAAAAAAAGGGATACAGTGGAACCCGTTTATGTTGACCAGCTCAGCAACTTCCAGTCCAACATGTTAAAGTTCCGGCATTTGTCGACGTTAAAATCTCAAACCCAAATGGGTCAGTTTATGTCGCCAAAAACATAACTTACACGACATTAAACAATGACACAATGACTTCCTGTTCAGTGCAAAATAAGCATCAAAACAAAAAGGATGGATTCTATCACAGCAATTTACAAAATATACAGTAAACCTCGGATATATCGGACTCGGATATATCGGAAATTCGCTCACAACGCACAGATAAAAAAGAACCGATTTTTCTGTAATGCATTTCCAATAAAAATTCATTGCATATATCGGATTTTTTATAACGGATTTCGCCTATTTCGGGCAAAATCTCCAGTCCCGTTCCAATGCATTTCCATGAAATTTCCCTCGCATATATCGGATGGCCGCATCGTGGCGCTCCGATTCGCCGAATCGTGACAGGCCGCTATACGACGTCATTTGCAGCGTTTGCAGCGTTGCCTGCGCGTCCAGGTACATTGGAAACATAGTCAAGGAAGTGCCTTTTTATAACGGATAAAATCCCATTTACGCATATACCGGATATAAATCCCATATATGCGTAAAACGGACATTTTCCGGTATACGCATATAACGGATTTCGCTTATATCGGACAAAACCAGTGGGAACAATTGAATCCGATATATCCGAGGTTTACTGTACAATGGAAACTTGGTCAGCATCATTAATTTGTTTCAGCAGGACCGACTCTAACTGAAATGGACGCTAAGCGAATACATTTTTTCTCATACGAGATAATTGACAGTAAATCAATAAGTCCTGAAAGCCTAATATTACCGCACAAAACATGTTTTACAATTACAGTCGTCACTACATCACGCGAAGAACGTCACTTGATTTGACTGTTAGCTGAGTGCTAGCAACAGGTTAGCAGTGTAGAGAGTGGCCGACAGCAGCTCCTGTGGGAATATTCACTGCAAGTAGGCCATTGAAGTGCATGGTGAAGGATGCGCTCCATGCTAACCTTATCTTATCTTTAAAATGGCTTATTTCCAACAATTATGGTAACTATATTGGGTAATATAGAGGGCTCTAATAATGGTAAAATCATATTTAGAAGATCATAAACAGGTTTTTCTATGCTGTAATGAGAAAAATATTGAATCCTTTCTCACGATCAGGTCTGGAACCAATTCACTGTGATAAACAAAGGACAACCGTGTAGTTTTACATGCAGTAAATTAATTTGTAATGCATCTAAATACATATAAATGATGAATGAATGGGATAAATTAATATTTACTTTTATCTTGATTGACAATGTGATTGAAAGGTGGTGGTTGATCCGACTGCCTGTCTTTGGGAACGGTCACGTCTTGAATGAAGGTAAATGTTCCTCATTTGCATGCATTTAAAATTGTTTTTTTATGCATGTCCAACTATAAAAATGTGTTTTGTGTTGACAACACAAAACACAAACAACACGAGGCAAAATTGTGGCCTAAATTTCAGACGTTAACCGGAAGACACGCTAACCAAGGTAGACGCTAATCGGGGTTCTACTGCATTGATTTTTGCATTTAGTTGCCATGTTCCTTGTTGTTTCTTGCAGGTGTAATATGCGTATTTATGTTTAAAAAGATAATTTGACTGCAATAAAAGTGGGCTGTGACTTTATGACCATGGGAAACTGTAAGTCTCAGGGTGAGACCAGTTGAGAACCCCTTGACATCATTACTAGTAAAGTGAGTATATTTTTAAACTGGAACTCATACAATAATAGGACAAAAGACAAAAGTGATTTTTGTGAAAAATATTGCCAAGTTATATTATTAATCTTGTTGTAAATCTTAATACAGTAAACCTCGGATATATCGGATTCAATTGTTCCCACTGGTTTTGTCCGATATAAGCGAAATCCGTTATATGCGTATACCGGAAAATGTCCGTTTTACGCATATATGGGATTTATATCCGGTATATGCGTAAATGGGATTTTATCCGTTATAAAAAGGCACTTCCTTGACTATGTTTCCAATGTACCTGGACGCGCAGGCAACGCTGCAAACGCTGCAAATGACGTCGTATAGCGGCCTGTCACGATTCGGCGAATCGGGAGCGCCACGATGCGGCCATCCGATATATGCGAGGGAAATTTCATGGAAATGCATTGGAACGGGACTGGAGATTTTGTCCGAAATAGGCGAAATCCGTTATAAAAAATCCGATATATGCAATGAATTTTTATTGGAAATGCATTACAGAAAAATCGCTTCTTTTTTATCTGTCCGTTGTGAGCGAATTTCCGATATATCCGAGGTTTACTGTAGTTTGTTTTGCACATAGTGTATTTATTAAGGCTATGGATACTTTCGGACATGGAATATTATCTCTTGTCTCTTCTAGTGTCATTTCCTAAAATCAAATTCAACATATGCATAAATGTCATGTTTTTTAAGACATTCTCAGTGACCACAATACAAAAAGCAAAGGCACACAGAAATGCTAACGCCAACCTGGCTCCCATTCAACAGGCATGATTGCGTCATTTTGCCTTCTTCTGTTTTTATAATAGTGTTTTTAACGCTGCTATTTAGACACAATTAAAAGCAATGTTTCATATCCTCCCACCTACAAGACGTGACTGCTAATAAAGCTACATGAGGTTTCATTTTTCCAATCGGAAATAAAGGAAATAAAAATAATCCATCCCGAGCGTCAGCACACCTTAAAGGGGTCCTATACTGCTCAGTCATGGTGTTCTGAAGTAAGTCACCTTTAATATAACACTATGCAGTCAGGGCCAGCATAGCCCTCTCTGCTGGCCTAACTGTAGTATGTGTTCCATTAAATTGTTTTAATTTATTCCCAATAGTCTTTTCTTTCTTTATTTTGTAGCGTGTTTCTTGGCCTGCAGTGCTTGCAGTCGCGTATGTTTTTTTTTTTTTGTCCAATCAGATTTGAGCTTCTGTGGTGCCATATCAGTGTAATCTGTAATCTGCCTTTAGAACAGGGGTGGGCAAACTTTTTGACTTGCGGGCTGCATTGATATAACAAAATTTCCGGGGGGGGTGTAAAATTGTCATGCAATCTGCTATTATTATTTATTATTTTATATTTATATTTAAATATTTTTAAAAATAATAAAATATTATAATAATTAAAATAAAATTAAAATAATAATTATTATTTTATTATTATGTAAAATATGCAAATATAACAATATTATTATATATAATTAATATAATAATTAGCATTAATATAATAAATATAATAATCATAATAGTTATAATAATAATAATATAATAATTATTATTCATGAATGAATGAATAAATTAATATTAATATAATAAATATAATAATCATAATAGTTATAATAATAATATAATAATTATTATTCATGAATGAATGAATAAATTAATATTAATATAATAAATATAATAATCATAATAGTTATAATAATAATATAATAATTATTATTCATGAATGAATGAATAAATTAATATGAATATTAATATAATAAATATAATAATCATAATAGTTATAATAATAATATAATAATTATTATTCATGAATGAATGAATAAATTAATATGAATATTAATATAATAAATATAATAATCATAATAGTTATAATAATAATATAATAATTATTATTCATGAATGAATGAATAATAATTATTATATTATTATTATAACATTATGATTATTATATTTATTATATTAATGCTAATTATTATATTAATTATATATAATAATATTGTTATATTTGCATATTTTACATAATAATAAAATAATAATTATTATTTTAATTTTTATTATTATTATATGCTTGTGTCTCTTTTTTTCAGGAGCACTTTGTAAACAACAGACCATGTCAAACAACGAAATTGATACAACCATGAAAAGGTTGGCTCAGGCCATGATGCCAGGTTGTATGTTGAGTTTAAATGAAATACTTTTGAAAGATTGGGCGGGCCGTATTCAAACACTTGGCGGGCCGGATGTGGCCCCCGGGCCGTAGTTTGCCCACCCCTGCTTTAGAATCAAATTCCTGGCAAGGTCGCTGTCACCGAACGCTACAATAGGGCCCCTTTAAGTAACTACAAAAGTGATGAAGGTTACATTTTCACATTCTTAACTCTCACTCTCTCAAAACGGAGATTAATATTTTGTAAGACCGGTGAGTGTCGACAGTAAATAACAGGGGTGTCCAAACTTTTCGGTAATCAAAATCAAAATCCTGGTAATCAAAGGATACTGGAGACACTTTGATATTTGACATTTGGTAAACCAAAGCATGTAGATATGCTAGCCAGGGAACCTCTCTGCACACTTGAAATGACACACCTATAGTCACCTTTACGCTCGTATAATCCATTGTTTACACAAAATTGTACAACCATTAACGCTACAGGGACTCTACCAGCTAGCAAGCTAGTGAACTAAGCAGTTAGCCTCATATTTATTTCTTCTGAACTTAAGTGTTCCAAATGGAGTAGAGAAAAAGGACACAGTAAAAAGGCACAAATGTACCACTTCCACACATAATGGGAGGATAACCTTTTTCCACTCTGCGTCCATGGCGGGCTACATCGAGTGAAGGTAGGGTAATGTCATGAGGATGGATGTCTCATCCAAGTAACATTAACCAAAATATTATATATTTCAATATGTTTTGACGACTAAAATACCATAATCTACTACAAAACAGCAGCATCATTTAGTTATTAATTTGCGAAAATACGCAATATAGCGAGGGAACGATAATAAAACTGCAATATTATGAGGTACGACTGTACATTTATTTATGGGATTTATTGAATAATTGGATTTTAGTTAATAACACTAAGTAGTTATTAGTGTTTTCCGAAATATATTAACAATTTTCTACCTTTTTATCTATTTCCGAATATGCTTGTTTGGTCCCCCGTCTCTCCGTGAGGCAAGGCTGCCAACCCAGCAATATTTTGAAATCTCCCACGTTCCGCAAATGGCCCCCCAGACCGCATTTTGGACACCCCTGCTACTATATGTGGTCAAAAAAAAGCTACCTTCCACTCAACATGGTGTCTTATATTCGCCCTCTTCATGTCAGTCATCAGACCCAAGCATGGACGCCGCCCACCCAGTCCATGAGCCGCCCCCGATACCGTGCACGGGTGATTGGCTGGATGAAAAGCAGCAGTCGGAACCTCCGCAGCAGCCCGCAGAAAACCGCCGCCGCCACGACCACAAGCGGCGACATCATCACAAAGCCGAGAATGATGAGGGCTGAGCTGCTGTTGTCGTCTAGGTAACGGCAGACAGTTGACGAGCCGTTCAGAATCTGGAAGGACACACAAGAGAGGGGGTGTCATAAGAGTCCGCGTGGGGGGCCTTGGAGGAGGTGTGGGAAGTGGGCGCTGCGAAGACATCGTCATGAGTGTAGTGAGGTGTGACAGCAGCCGACAAAGAGTTGTCTGCAACTCTCTTTGCTGTCAATCACACCACACACCAGGGTTACACACAAAGAAAAGTTCTTCAATCTAAGGCAGGGGTCTCAAACACGTGGCCCGCGGGCCAAATGCGGCCCGCAGGACACTACTTTGAGGCCCCCGCCTTGATATGAAAGTTTAATGTTAGTGCGGCCCGCGCAAGTTTGATATGGATGCTGTATGGTATCATGTACCCAGAAAAAATTATTACATTTGATTCATGTTCATGTTAAAGGTTAAATAACTGTTAATAGTTATCCTCCCTATCCGTGTGGAAGTGGTAAGTTTAAAGGAAACTCTCTTTGCTGTCAATCACACCACACACCAGGGTTACACACAAAGAAAAGTTCTTCACTCTAAATCAGGGGTCTCAAACATGCGGCCCCGCAGGCCAAATGCGGCCCGCAGGACACTACTTTGAGGCCCCCGCCTTGATATGAAAGTTTAATGTTAGTGCGGCCCGCGCATGTTTGATATGGATGCTGTATGGTATCATGTACCCAGAAAAAATTATTACGTTTGATTCATGTTCATGTTAAAGGTTAAATAACTGTTAATAGTTATCCTCCCTATCCGTGTGGAAGTGGTAAGTTTTTGGCTATTTAAGTTGAAAGGAAATAACTTGGAGGCTACCGTTTAGGTCGCTAGCTCTCTCGTTTGCGAGTTAGCATGTGTCTCAAGACCCTGCAGTTGCGCAATATGTTGTAAATAAAAAGAGTATAAATGTGACTATAGTCGTGTTTTGTCAAGGAAGTATTACCACAAATAATAATATTCATCATAGAGTACTCAGGGTAGCTTAAAATGATTATTTATATCATTTATTATTATTATTATTATTATTAATAATAATAATACACATATTTATTTTCATTGTATATATGTATGTAGTATATATGTGAATGCTAGAATGGATTTAAGAGTTTGTAAACAGAAGAACTAGCTAAGATGATACTATGCTAACATTAGCAGAGTAAAATGCTAATGCTTTGTTCATTTTAATCTAAAAAAAATAATTTGTCTACCCACCAACTATATGTGGTTTCTTAAATTTTTATTATTTGCCGTTTTGTTATTATTATTATATTTATTTATTACTGATTGATTGATTTTCTTTATTCTTGATTTTATTTTGTGTAGAAAAATAAAAATGAAGATGTTTAAATACAGTGGAATTACAGTGGAATTTTTTTTTTTCTAACAGTGGAGTTTTATCAGAGCTTTTCTTGTAGAAAATCGGAACCAAAGCAAAGTTTATTCATTTTTCTGTTTTTAATAAATGCGTTTTTTGTTTTTTTTTTGGAAAACCTGATGCGGCCCAGCCTCGCCCAGACCCTAGCTCCAGTGGCCCCCAGGTAAATTGAGTTTGAGACCCCTGATCTAAGGTTATTCTCGCAGTGGTTCCGAGTGGCTCGTTTTCCCTGGCCTCCACAAAATGTGGACATGTGCATATAAACGTGTGTCAAATTATGCTGCATTTTTCCTGCTCCAGTAGCTCACAGTCGAATCCCGAGTGTCAAAGTGGCTGCAAGCTGTGTCGAAGGACGCAGGAAGTCCCACCGCAATTAAAGCCATCACAGCTCATTCGCTTGCCAGCGCACTTCCAAGCAGTTTCGATTTTGTTTGACATTTGCAAGACAGGAATGTGGCAGGAATCCATGAATTTACCAAAGAGTTTGTCCTCATTTGGGTCACCGTGCGACTTAAGTTTATTAATTTTCTATTTTTTTCAATAAAATTATTTTCAATAATTTTCTCTAAAGGCTGGAAATGTTTCATACGTTGTCAGCCGCACCCGATTTGGAGTTATTCCTCTGTCATCTCTCTTAAAGGAGAACTGCACTGTCATGTTTCACAATCCACATTTATTTCCATTTCCTGTGTATTCTAGCACGAATAAATATGAGCTAGCTAACAAGAGACGCCATGGGAAATACCTATTTTGTCGCTAAAGCCCTCATAAAAAAAATCTCACCAAGCTACAGCGATGTTATTATTGTAGCAGCTGTCATGAAAAACTATTTTTAGCTAGTGGACTACCACGACGTTTCGCTAACCGCTAGCGGTCGTTCACAGACGAAATGAGTGGATAACTAAAGATGCTTGTTTGCCATGAGCCCTTTGTAGCTGAGGACTGGAGCAAACGTCTTGTGCTGGAAGACGCAGCCACCCCAAGAGTGGACATTGTAAGCGTTGTTGCTGTTATCTATGTTGCTGTTGTTGACGGAGCTAGCATAAGTATGTTGTGCTATGTTTAAAATCATCAAAATACAGCAAGATGCAACGATTACATGTTATCATCAGTGTACGTATTAATGCATGATCACAGTATGTATATCAAATAGGGGTGTCCCAATGACAGCACTATTAGCTAGCTCATATTGACTTCTTTTCTCGTGTTATAATGCACAGAAAAGGGAAAGAAATATGTGTTCATGTTTCACATCAGAATATTGGAAATGATGGGCAAAATTAGACTGTTCCTTTGTGACGCCATGGGTGGAATAAATTAAACACACACACCGTTTTGGCAGGAAGCTTAAATCAAAGGAAATACAGTTGGAATAGGTGCGGATTCTGTAAAATCTAAAGAAATTATATGCGGGTTATTGTGTGTGGCTGCTCTATAGGACACCACAACTCAATACAAAGGGTCAAAAAAATTAGCATAACAGGTCCGCCTTTAAGATTGAGAAGATTAGTCTTCCAAGACAACCTGAACAGTGCAGTTGCGATCGATTGAATGCACTAAGAATACAATGACATGGATGAAGGAGAATATTCATAAGCATAGAGAAGATTAGGATGTCACTGCTTGGACATTTCAGAAAATTCAGGGAACAATGGGGTCCTTTTCTTAGATTTGGTAATGGTAATGGTTTTATTTCATTTGAACATGCATCAGCAGTCCAGTTTGGACTTTTAGGAAAAACAATCAGACTGCACTTCCGGAATAACAAACAAAAAACAGACTGTGTACATATATTTATACTGTTATTCTGTATATTTTGTATTTTTCATTCTTTTTAATAGATGTGTCTGCACCTACTATACCAAAACAAATTCCTAGTATGTGTTTGATCATACATGGCAATAAACCTTTTCTGATTCTGATTCTGATCAGATTACAATTGAATGCATCCCATAATCAGTTCCCAGTTCCACATGTCCAAAAGGAGTAGGAAGAAGCAAAGCTTATTAAATCCTACCCCTCCATCTGGTACTTTTACAATCAGTAACTGTTACATTTGTTCACTTCCTGCTTTCCATAATACAGTTTAAGGTTTTTTATTTTTATTTTTATTTTTATTTTTATTTTTATTTTTATTTTTATTTTTAATAATGCACCTCGTACCGAAGCACAAGGTGATATGAGCATCATTAAAGAAGCAAAGCTTATTAAATCCTACCCCTCCATCTGGTACTTTTACAATCAGTAACTGTTACATTTGTTCACTTCCTGCTTTCCATAATACAGTTTAAGGTTTTTCATTTTTATTTTTATTTTTATTTTTATTTTTATTTTTATTTTTATTTTTATTTTTATTTTTATTTTTATTTTTATTTTTATTTTTATTTTTATTTTTATTTTTATTTTTATTTTTATTTTTATTTTTAATAATGCACCTCGTACCGAAGCACAAGGTGATATGAGCATCATTAAAGAAGCAAAGCTTATTAAATCCTACCCCTCCATCTGGTACTTTTACAATCAGTAACTGTTACATTTGTTCACTTCCTGCTTTCCATAATACAGTTTAAGGTTTTATTTTTTTAATTTTAATTTTAATTTTAATTTTAATTTTAATTTTAATTTTAATTTTAATTTTAATTTTAATTTTAATTTTAATTTTAATTTTAATTTTAATTTTAATTTTAATTTTAATTTTAATTTTAATTTTAATTTTAATTTTAATTTTAATTTTAATTTTAATTTTTAATAATGCACCTCGTACCGAAGCACAAGTTGATATGAGCATCATTAAAGAAGCAAAGCTTATTAAATCCTACCCCTCCATCTGGTACTTTTACAATCAGTAACTGTTACATTTGTTCACTTCCTGCTTTCCATAATACAGTTTAAGGTTTTATTATTTTTTTTTTTAAATAATGTACCTCGTACCGAAGTACTAGGTGATATGAGCATCCAGTGACATAATGGGTACCATAGTGCGTGTCAATATAGTGATATATATAGCACATCATGACTGGTTCAAGACTCTTCATCCTTGTATTTAGCAAACATCAACTGCTTGTATTGTTTCTTGAATTGGCTCATCGTTGTGCATTGTTTGATTTCCTTACTCAATCCATTCCATAGTTTGATTCCACATACTGAAATGCTATGGCTAGCATAACGTAGTCCTAGCATAGAAGTGTTTCAAATGTACTTCTTCCCTGAGATCATATTTCTCCTCTCTTGTAGAGAAGTATTGGATGACATTCTTAGCTAATTGCTTATTTTTAGCCTTATGCATTATTTTAGCTGTTTTGTGATTTTAGAAAGTGAAATACATCAGTGGAGAGTTTGGTCATCACCTCTTTTCATTTGTTAATGACACCGACCTCCCACTCACACAAAACTCAATAAATAAACATTACAAAAAAATAATAATACTTTTCCAATGAGCCATCACGGTAAGACACTAAAGTCTGTTTCTTGTCCTGAATATTAAATCCCTTTGAATTGGCGATGGATTTGGACATGGGTTTTGTTGCTGATGCCCTCCTACACTGTGACCTGTCTCCTCATATCTCTTCCACATTCCTGACATTCTATCAATGTGCCATCCTGGAGGAGATGCACTACTTCAGCAACTTGTGCAGGCTGAAGACAAGCACCTCAGGCTCGCATTAGTGACGAGTGTGCAGAAAAAAAACTACTAAATGATCCAGTAGTCCTCCAAATCTTTTCTAAATTACTGCTCTTTTCCACGTGTTGTCTTTTGCCGCATCTTTTTTATTCTTCTATTGCTGCATCTTGATATTGCAGATCTTTCCGAGTGCGTCGTTGTTCCTTGCTTGTGTTTATTACCCACTGAGCCGACCATACCGCCACGCAACAGTGCAATATGTTGTCTCGATCGAGAACGCAGCTGTACATCTTCACAGGAGGATGTGCTGTCACGAGACTCACGTTGAAGCGAATTGAAGGTCCCTGAGGTCTACGTTGTAGGCCGTAATCCAGACTGCACAATGTCAAACATGTAGATCATTCATTGACTGACTCATTGAACGTATTGAATTATGGAAACACAGCGTCATTCCGTTATGAACACATGCCAGCCGCATGTCGTTGTTATTGTTGTAATGGTGAATTAAATGTCTCTTTGGCATCCTTTCCTCTGGGTCAGAGGTAGGGAACCTATGGCTCGGGAGCCACGTAGGGCTCTTTTGACGACTGTATCTGGCTCTCAAGCATTTCTTACCACAATAAAAATGCATTTTTGCTAACATTTTAAAGTAAACCATCACAGAAATGATATTAAAATATAAATATTATATTATAAATATTATTAAAAATTATTAATAAATATTATAAATATTACATAAAATAATCAACAACTTTCTTATGCATTTTAATTCGTCCATCAAACACCAAAACTTGATTATTACCGGGTAATGCTGTAGTCTACCTCGGTCATTGAGATGTCAAAAAAAACATGTAAATATAAACTTTCCTCCTTTAGTCAAATAGTCACCTAGCTAAAGCTGCAGAACCAAGCCTTCTGGTGAAGATGGCCAAAAGAATGAAATACGCGTACTGAATACGGTTCAAAACCATGCAGCAGCAGAAGTTGCATTAATGGCAGCAAGTATTTGATTTATTATTAGACACTGCATTGGCGTGGGGTAGTGTGCCTGGTCTACGTAATTAGAGCCCATTATATCTAAAACTGTTGGTCTTACATAAAAATGCACACATTTTATTGCATTCAATGTTTAAAAAAAATGTATATGGCTCTCACAGATACACATTTTAAAATATCTGGCCTTCATGGCTCTCTTAGCCAAAAAGGTTCCCGACCCCTGCTGTGGGTTCACGATGGTTGTTATTGTTGTTATGACCGAAAAATACAATATGAGAGTGATAATCTGGAGCAATTGATGCAAATGACTGTTGAGGCTGTTACTTTGACGTGCTTTTTCATTTTGTCGCTTCTCCTTCTGGGATTCAAGACGTTCTTCAGTTTCCTTAATGCCACAGGACACTATATGGCGCCACTCTTACGGGGGTCAAGCCATTCATATATTCATTCATTCATTCATTTTCTACCGCTTTTCCTCACGAGGGTCGCGGGGGTGCTGGAGCCTATCCCAGCTGTCTTCGGGCGTAAGGCGGGGTACACCCTGGACTGGTCGCCAGCCAATCACAGGGCACATATAGACAAACAACCATTCACACTCACATTCATACCTATGGACAATTTGGAGTCGCCAATTAACCTAGCATGTTTTTGGAATGTGGGAGGAAACCGGAGTACCCGGAGAAAACCCACGCAGGATATTTCAGGATATATTCCTGGTTCAGGATATTTTTCATCAAAATAGTAGTCATGCCAAAATGTTGTGTTGCTGCTGGATGTTCACAGTATCCGAGTGATACTGTCGTGGGGGTGCTGGAGCCTATCCCAGCTGTCTTCGGACAAGAGGCGGGGTACACCCTGGACTGGTGGCCAGCCAATCACATGGCACATATAGACAAACAACCATTCACACTCACATTCATACCTATGGACAATTTGGAGTGGCTAATTAACCTAGCATGTTTTTGGAATGTGTTAGTGTTCTTACAAAGAACACTAAACTCATCACACACCAACTTAACACTCAAAAGGTGTAATTATGAAACCAGCTCAACCGAATCATTCATTCATTCATTTTCTACCGCTTATTCTCACGAGGGTCGCGTTGTTGATTGCTGGAGCCTATCCCAGCTGTCTTCGGGCGAGAGGCGGGGTACACCCTGGACTGGTGACCAGCCAATCACAGGGCACATATAGACAAACAACCATTCACACTCACATTCATACCTATAGACAATTTGGAGTCGCTAATTAACCTAGCATGTTTTTGGAATGTGGGAGGAAACCAGAGTAACCGGAGAAAACCCACGCATGCACGGGGAGAACATGCAAACTCCACACAGAGATGCCCGAGGGTGGGATTGAACCCTTGTCTCCTAGCTGTGAGGTCTGCGCGCTAACCCCTAGACCACCGTGCCGCGCCATTCATACAGTCGTGCGCAAAGTTTTGGGCACCTCTGACAATTTTTGTAATTTTCAAGAATAAACCAATAGGTATTTGGATCAACTATTTCATTTATGAAATATGAAATATCCATCAAAACAAAAGAGATTTCAGCTACCAGTTTCTACTATGAGGGACATAATGTGGAAATGGAAGACCACCAAAAAAAAACAACAGTAATTTATTACTTGCTAATTTATTACTGTCAATTTCACACGTGCCGAGTCTCCCAGTGGCTGTTTGGGCTCCAAAACCCCTGGCACCCGTGCCAGTACCGTTACATGGCCATCAGTTCCACACAGTGGGTGCCCTACATGAAGCCATCTCCATCGCCACCAGTTGAGAATCCCTGATTTATACCATATGCGGTATTGTACTTACAGAAATTGCATTTACACCAGGGGTCTCAAACACGCGGCCCGCGGGCCAAATGTAGCCCGCAGGACGCTAGTTTAGGCCCCCGCCTTGATATGAAAGTTTAATTTGGATGCTGTATGGTATCATGTACCCAGAAAAAATTATTACGTTTGATTCATGTTCATGTTAAAGGTTAAATAACTGTTAATAGTTATCCTCCCTATCCGTGTGGAAGTGGTAAGTTTAAAGGAAACTCTCTTTGCTGTCAATCACACCACACGCCAGGGTTACACACAAAGAAAAGTTCTTCACTCTAAATCAGGGGTCTCAAACATGCGGCCCGCGGGCCAAATGTGGCCCGCAGGACGCTAGTTTGAGGCCCCCGTCTTGATATGAAAGTTTAATGTTAGTGCGGCCCGCGCAAGTTTGATATGGATGCTGTATGGTATCATGTACCCAGAAAAAATGATTACGTTTGATTCATGTTCATGTTAAAGGTTAAATAACTGTTAATAGTTATCCTCCCTATCCGTGTGGAAGTGGTAAGTTTTTGGCTACTAAAGTTTAAAGGAAATGACTTGAAGGCTACCGTTTAGGTCGCTAGCTCTCTAGTTTGCGAGTTAGCATGTGTCTCAAGACCCTGCAGTTGCGCAATATGTTGTAAATAAAAAGAGTATAAATGTGACTATAGTCGTGTTTTGTCATGTCTACAGGGCTCTAATAATGCTTTGTTCATTTTAATATGAAAAAAAATAATTTGTCTACCCACCAACTATATGTGCTTTCTCAAGTTTTTATTATTTGCTGTTTTGTTATTATTATTATATTTATTTATTACTGATTGATTTTCTTTATTCTTGATTTGTTTATTTATTTTTCATCTTATTTTGTGCAGAAAAATGAAAATTAAGATATTTGAGAACAGTGGAATGTTTTATCAGAGCTTTTATTGTAGAAAATCGGAACCGAAGCACTGAAAAAGTTTGTATATTTTTCTGTTTTTAATAAATGCGTTTTTTTTTTAAAACCTGATGCGGCCCAGTCTTGCCCAGACCCGAGCTCCAGTGGGCCCCCAAGTAAATTGAGTTTGAGACCCCTGATTTACACAATCTTAGACATCTGGTCAAAGCATCTTCCTGCTGGAAAATGTTGAGTAAATTAACCTGTAAAACAGCAACCTCTGCTGGACTCTTTTTTTCACCTGCAGATAGTGCCATCAAACTCCTTGTTATCCAAGTTACCGTAAAAAAAACTATTATGAGCCCGCCGTGGTATTGTGGTTAGTACTCCCAGGTTTGAATCTCCACTAGTAAGCATCATTGGTATTGGTCAGGAAGGGCATCTGGATCAAAAAAGATCTGCTGTGGCAACTTTGTAATCATAATAAAAAAGCCAAAACAAACAAAACTAAAAACTAAAAAAAATAAATTACTTTAAATTCAATTACAATTTAAAGCAGAGAAAATAAATCTGTCAATATACAGAAGAGCAAATGTTATTAAAAACGAGGTTTGCGGGGGTGCTGGAGCCTATCCCAGCTATCTTCGGGCGAGAGGTGGGGTAAACCCTGCACTGGTGGCCAGCCAATCACAGGGCACATATAGACAAACAACCATTCACACTCACATTCATACCTATGGACAATTTGGAGTCGCTAATTAACCTAGCATGTTTTTGGAATGTGGGAGGAAACCGGAGTACCCGGAGAAAACCCACATGCATGCACGGGGAGAACATGCAAACTCCACACAGAGATGGCCGAGGGTGGGATTGAACTCGGGTCTCCTAGCTGTGAGACCTGTGTGCTAACACTTGACCACCGTGCAGCTATTGGAAGAAGTTAATAATTAAAATATATTTTTATTTTTAATTCTATTGATTTTTGTACATTTCTTAGCAGTCTGTTGAGTGTTAAGCTGCTGAGTGATGAGTTGAGCGTTCTTTAGAAGGCACCTTGAGTCAGACTATTATTGAGTAATGACACAATTCATACCTATGGACAATTTGGAGTCCCCAATTAGTGGAATTGAACCCTGGTGCCCTAGCTGTGAGGCCTGCGCGCTAACCACTAGACCACCGTGCCGCCCTGTTAACAAATATTTTTATTTATTAATAAATGCACATGCAAACATGTAGAGAAATTTCATCAACGGTAGCAGAAATGTAACTAGCTTTAACTACCAGGCCGATCATTATAAGCAGCTGGTGGCAATCCTCCTGAAGTTCTACAAATCCACAACTTTGTCGTTTTAAGTAATACTTTAACTTATTTTTCACAAGATATTCAATCACCTAATGTCTTGAATGTATTTGTTGTTTATTTCTTGACAGATAAAGAATATTTTCCAAATATAAATATTATTTTTATGCATAAATCTATTGTATAAACAGATGTGATTTTGATGTAAAACAATATCTTGTATACCTTAGCTAACCAGCACAGTTAACAATTGATTTTCAGTACATGTTGTCAAAATAAATTAGATTTAGCCACTTTTATCCCATACCTATGGACAATTTGGAGTCGCTAATTAACCTAGCATGTTTTTCGGAATGTGGGAGGAAACCGGAGTACACGGAGAAAACCCACGCATGCACGGGGAGAACATGCAAACTCCACACAGAGATGGCAGAGAGTGGAAAAATAAAATATATATAATAAAAATATTTAATAAAGGAGTTTAAAGTATAAAGTGTGCCCAGAAGTGTTCATCACTCACCCTGGAATGACAAAGGAATCCGGCATAGAGTGGAAGCACGGCCGGCAGCAGCACCACGGAGAAAACCACAACCAGGAGCAGAGCGCCGGCGAGGACCACCAACACGTCCCAAAGGACCAGAGCCGCCCCGCATGCCAGACAACCGCACCTTCCTCTCTGGCTGCCCCAGGCAGAACCTCCACTGTGAGCCACGGGAGGGGGCAGCATCTTGACTCGCTCGCCCATCCACAACTCTTCCTCCTTGTCCTCCTCACCTGAGCCTCCATCATCCAGGTCCACGTCCATGCCACACATCCTGAGTGGCACAAGTGAAAAGTCAGCACTATGAAAAGACACAGTCAACAGTTTTTTCATGAAAATGGACAATCTCAGCCGGAAATGTTGATCAGAAAGTCATTAGATTAGAAATAATGACACACACCATCTTATTTTTTTTCCACTAAAGCCTTTTTAAAAGAATGTCGCTACTGTACATATATATTATGTTAGCAACAACAATGTTAGCTAACACAGTAACTAAATAGTCCACGTACCTACCCGAAATCCACTCTATCCTCTCAGAAGTCTTCGCCGTGTCGCAAGCTCGCTGACACTTCGTAAAGAAACATAAAATGTAACACAAAATAAGATTTATGTTAGCAGTTTTTTAAACGATAACAAAAGAAAGATGGATGGGAATCACCTGCTAGTTGATTAGAGACGCCGCGCTGCGCGAGAGGGAAGAGAGAGAGAGAGAGAGAGAGAGAGAGAGAGGAGAGGCGCGTGCCAGCCCAGCCCGCGTTCACGAGACGCCACGTGATCACATCCACGACTGTCACTTTTGACGACACGCTGGCTAATTATTGATTATTTTAACTTGCTAATTTAACAGCTCATTAATAAGAAAGGTTATAATGTTTTACAGTTGAAAATCGTGGGCCTTTATTTTTTTAAATCTACCTTCCATTCAATTGAAAAAAACTTTATTTGTTTTCTTAAGTGTTTAAAGTATGACCATAGTGGCCATTTGTGAACTGCAGGTGGTCTTTAATTGTCCTTTTTACTATTAAACACACTTTCAAGGATTAGGGCCACTGAAAAGACTAACCAATAATGGTAATGGTAATGGTTTTATTTCATTTGAACATGCATCAGATTCCAATTGAATGCATCCCATAATCAGTTCACAGTTCCACATGTCCAAAAGGAGTAGGAAGAAGCAAAGCTTATTAAATCCTACCCCTCCATCTGGTACTTTTACAATCAGTAGCTGTTGCATTTGTTCACTTCCTGCTTTCCGTAGTACAGTTTAAGGTTTTTTAATTTTAATTTTAATTTTAATTTTAATTTTAATTTTAATTTTAATTTTAATTTTAATTTTAATTTTAATTTTAATTTTAATTTTAATTTTAATTTTAATTTTAATTTTAATTTTAATTTTAATTTTAATTTTAATTTTAATTTTAATTTTAATTTTAATTTTAATTTTAATTTTAATTTTAATTTTAATTTTAATTTTAATTTATAATAAAGTCACAAGAAAATGTTGATGTAAAAAAAAGTTAAAAGTGTTTTGTCACCGGCAGACAACTAAAGACTCAATATATTTAGCATTATCATATGCTATACAGTTAAAGTTTTTTTATTTTTTTATTTTTATTTTTATTTTTATTTTTATTTTTATTTTTATTTTTATTTTTATTTTTATTTTTATTTTTATTTTTATTTTTATTTTTATTTTTATTTTTATTTTTATTTTTATTTTTATTTTTATTTTTATTTTTATTTTTATTTTTATTTATAATAAAGTCACAAGAAAATGTTGATGTAAAAAAAGTTAAATAAAAGTGTTTTGTCACCGACAAACACACAACTAAAGACTCAATATATTTAGCATTATCATATGCTATACAGTTTAAGTTTTTTTAATTTTAATTTTAATTTTAATTTTAATTTTAATTTTAATTTTAATTTTAATTTTAATTTTAATTTTAATTTTAATTTTAATTTTAATTTTAATTTTAATTTTAATTTTAATTTTAATTTTAATTTTAATAAAGTCACAAGAAAATGTTGATGTAAAAAAAAAGTTAAATAAAAGTGTTTTGTCACCGACAAACACACAACTAAAGACTCAATATATTTAGCATTATCATATGCTATACAGTTTAAGTTTTTTTTATTTTTATTTTTATTTTTATTTTTATTTTTATTTTTATTTTTATTTTTATTTTTATTTTTATTTTTATTTTTATTTTTATTTTTATTTTTATTTTTATTTTTATTTTTATTTTTAATAAAGTCACAAGAAAATGTTGATGTAAAAAAAAAGTTAAATAAAAGTGTTTTGTCACCGACAAACAAACAACTAAAGACTCAATATATTTAGCATTATCATATGCTATACAGTTTAAGTTTTTTTAATTTTAATTTTAATTTTAATTTTAATTTTAATTTTAATTTTAATTTTAATTTTAATTTTAATTTTAATTTTAATTTTAATTTTAATTTTAATTTTAATTTTAATTTTAATTTTAATTTATAATAAAGTCACAAGAAAATGTTGATGTAAAAAAAAGTTAAAAGTGTTTTGTCACCGGCAGACAACTAAAGACTCAATATATTTAGCATTATCATATGCTATACAGTTAAAGTTTTTTTATTTTTTTTATTTTTATTTTTATTTTTATTTTTATTTTTATTTTTATTTTTATTTTTATTTTTATTTTTATTTTTATTTTTATTTTTATTTTTATTTTTATTTTTATTTTTATTTTTATTTTTATTTTTATTTTTATTTTTATTTTTATTTATAATAAAGTCACAAGAAAATGTTGATGTAAAAAAAGTTAAATAAAAGTGTTTTGTCACCGACAAACACACAACTAAAGACTCAATATATTTAGCATTATCATATGCTATACAGTTTAAGTTTTTTTAATTTTAATTTTAATTTTAATTTTAATTTTAATTTTAATTTTAATTTTAATTTTAATTTTAATTTTAATTTTAATTTTAATTTTAATTTTAATTTTAATTTTAATTTTAATTTTAATTTTAATTTTAATTTTAATTTTAATTTTAATTTATAATAAAGTCACAAGAAAATGTTGATGTAAAAAAAAAGTTAAATAAAAGTGTTTTGTCACCGACAAACACACAACTAAAGACTCAATATATTTAGCATTATCATATGCTATACAGTTTAAGTTTTTTTTATTTTTATTTTTATTTTTATTTTTATTTTTATTTTTATTTTTATTTTTATTTTTATTTTTATTTTTATTTTTATTTTTATTTTTATTTTTATTTTTATTTTTATTTTTATTTTTATTTTTATTTTTATTTTTATTTTTAATAAAGTCACAAGAAAATGTTGATGTAAAAAAAAAGTTAAATAAAAGTGTTTTGTCACCGACAAACAAACAACTAAAGACTCAATATATTTAGCATTATCATATGCTATACAGTTTAAGTTTTTTTAATTTTAATTTTAATTTTAATTTTAATTTTAATTTTAATTTTAATTTTAATTTTCATTTTCATTTTCATTTTCATTTTAATTTTAATTTTAATTTTAATTTTAATTTTAATTTTAATTTTAATTTTAATTTTAATTTTAATTTTAATTTTAATTTTAATTTTAATTTTAATTTTAATTTTAATTTTAATTTTAATTTTAATTTTAATTTTAATTTTAATTTTTAATAAAGTCACAAGAAAATGTTGATGTAAAAAAAAGTTAAATAAAAGTGTTTTGTCACTGACAAACACACAACTAACGACTCAGTGTATTTAGCATTATCATATGCTATACAGTTTAAGTTTTTTTAATTTTAATTTTAATTTTAATTTTAATTTTAATTTTAATTTTAATTTTAATTTTAATTTTAATTTTAATTTTAATTTTAATTTTAATTTTAATTTTAATTTTAATTTTAATTTTAATTCAATATATTTAGCATTATCATATGCTATACCGTTTAAGTTTTTTTTTTTTTATTTTTATTTTTATTTTTATTTTTATTTTTATTTTTATTTTTATTTTTATTTTTATTTTTATTTTTATTTTTATTTTTATTTTTATTTTTATTTTTATTTTTATTTTTATTTTTATTTTTATTTTTATTTTTATTTTTATTTTTATTTCAATATATTTAGCATTATCATTTTTAATTGTAATTGTAATTGTAATTGTAATTGTAATTGTAATTGTAATTGTAATTGTAATTGTAATTGTAGCATTATCATATGCTTGGCATATTTTTAAAATTGATTGGTTTTAGCATAGAGGTGTCCCACGCACGGCCCTAGGACCTTTTAGCGGATCACCGCAAACTGACTCGGGCCATTGAAAAAAGAACTAATAAAGTTACAAGAAAAGTAGACATGAAATATGCTTTTTTTTTTAAGTAACTATAATTATCAGTTTTGTCACCTTTTGTCACCTGTCACACCTGATCGAAATTTTTGTTGAAAAGTGCAAAAATGTACATTTTGCACTATTGTTCAAGAGGTTCAAAATGCAAAAAAAAATATTATGAAAGCAAATGTAAGCAATTTATTGCAAAGAAGCATTAAAATTAAACGTTACCGCCAGCGTTCCAGGCATGACAAGGAGATCCCACCTGAGATGTTTTCCACACAGCTGAAGCCCCGCCCATCATGATCCTTCAATGGGAAATTACCGCTTTGAGTCGTGCAGGGGCGTAAAATGGCACTGGTTATGAGGAGATGTTGCACTGATGGTGGCTTTTTCAACATGAGAACTCTTTTGGGTTGGTTTTAACACATTTTTTGTTGTGTTTGTCCTCTTTTCTTCCGATCCTCCCAGAATGAACATGAGCGCCATGCATTCATCTGATACTTTATTCCAAGCTTTGCCGTTTCTTTTTTAAATTTAATTTCCCAACTATCTCAGCCTTTTATGACTCGGGAATTCTAACTTTTTCCGTCATCAAAAATTCAAACTTTATTCTCATAAAAATTGCGACTTTTTTTCTTGTTAAAATACAAATTTTCTCTTCGTATTTTGACTTCATTCTTGTAAAATTACATAAGTTTTTTTTCAATTTATGCCATTTTTTAAAAAAATTTAATTTCCCAACTATCTCAAACTTTTATGATTTGGGAATTCTAACTTTTTCCGTCATCAAAAATTCAAACTTTATTCTCATAAAAATTGCGACTTTTTTTCTTGTTAAAATACAAATTTTCTCTTCGTATTTTGACTTCATTCTTGTAAAATTACATATGTTTTTTTTTTTACCGTTTCTTTTTTAAATTTAATTTCCCAACTATCTCAACCTTTTACGACTCGGGAATTCTAACTTTTTCCGTCATCAAAAATTCAAACTTTATTCTCATAAAAATTGCGACTTTTTTTCTTGTTAAAATACAAATTTTCTCTTCGTATTTTGACTTCATTCTTGTAAAATTACATATGTTTTTTTCAATTTCTGCCATTTTTAAAAAAATTTAATTTCCCAACTATCTCAACCTTTTACGACTCGGGAATTCTAACTTTTTCCGTCATCAAAAATGAAAACTTTATTGTCATAAAAATTGCGACTTTTTTTCTCTTAGCAAATGACAGAACGGAGGATGAAGAAAGTGCTTTAAAACAACAGCAATCACTGTAATGGTCGCTTGTTTCCACCTGGGTCCCGCTTCTTATCTTCCCAAATGGAACGACCTCTGGGTCGCGGTTCATCAATAACATGCATGCTGTAACGTCAGATATGCGAGATAGCATGCCGAGAAAATCCCAAACATGTGCGATAAGTCTCAATTGCGGGGATTACGGTTGCCATGACGCCACCAACAAGGGAAAGAGCCCCGGCAAAGGAAGGCGAGGCGTGGATTTATTTATAATCCTGTGTGATGTGAGCGACACTGTCTGACTTGGACAAAGCTCTGTTGTGTGTCTGTGAGATAAGGGGAATGTGATTGATTTGTTTTGCAGCACAGATGGAATTACACGGAACAGAAAGATACGAGATAGGATGCGAGGACGAGACCAGATAAGACGGGGAAAGGGATGATGGCTAACGATGATTGATAGCGACTAATTGACTAGTTCATGAATGTAGATAATTGTATTGCTCATGTTGCATTAAACAGCCTGTTCTGTGGTTATCATCACACTTCTGACATCCACAAATCCACTAAAGTGCATCTGCTTTCAAAATAAAAGTGGCTAAATCTAATTTATTTTGACAACATGTACTGAAAATCAATTGTTAACTGTGCTGGTTAGCTAAGGTATACAAGATATTGTTTTACATCTGTTTATACAATAGATTTATGCATAAAAATAATATTTATATTTGGAAAATATTCTTTATCTGTCAAGAAATAAACAACAAATACATTCAAGACATTAGGTGATTGAATATCTTATGAAAAATAAGTTAAAGTATTACTTAAAACGACAAAATTGTGGATTTGTAGAACTACAGGAGGATTGCCACCAGCTGCTTATAATGATCTGCCTGGTAGTTAAAGCTAGTTACATTTCTGCTACCGTTGATTAAATTTCTCTACATGTTTGCATTTATTAATAAATAAAAATATTTCTTAACAGGGCGGCACGGTGGTCTAGTGGTTAGCGCGCAGGCCTCACAGCTAGGACACCAGGGTTCAATTCCACTAATTGGGGACTCCAAATTGTCCATAGGTATGAATTGTGTCATTACTCAATAATAGTCTGACTCAAGGTGCCTTCTAAAGAACGCTCAACTCATCACTCAGCAGCTTAACACTCAACAGACTGCTAAGAAATGTACAAATATCAATAGAATTAAAAATAAAAAAATATTTTAATTATTAACTTCTTCCAATAGCTGCATGGTGGTCAAATGTTAGCACACAGGTCTCACAGCTAGGAGACCCGAGTTCAATCCCACCCTCGGCCATCTCTGTGTGGAGTTTGCATGTTCTCCCCGTGCATGCGTGGGTTTTCTCCGGGTACTCCGGTTTCCTCCCACATTCCAAAAACATGCTAGGTTAATTAGCGACTCCAAATTGTCCATAGGTATGAATGTGAGTGTGAATGGTTGTTTGTCTATATGTGCCCTGGATTTGGTTCGAGTTCATTTCGGTTAGAGTAATTATTTAGTAGTATAATGAATCATTTATTTAAATTAATTATTGAATTAGTCATTTTTTAGTCATGTATTTTAATTATGAATGTATTTCAATGATTAACAACTTTAAATCATTCATTCATTAAATGCCTTCTGTTATATGTTTATCCTTTGTGATGAACCATACAACTTTTTCGGAAATTGAAGTTAGGTTTGTGCAAATTCGGTGGTGTGGCCCTAATACTAAAATATATTAAAGTGTTGCCGTAACTATTTGTATTGAATACAGAGTTTGTGTGTTTGGAGTGTGCTGTGAATTAGCCAGTTTTTCATTGTAATGTACAGTCTATGGCGCCCTCTGGTGGGAAATATAAACGTAACATACCCAAATTGTTCATCTTTCTTGTTAAATACGCCCAGCAAATATAACATTAACACTGGCTGTTAATGCGTCCGCCTTTTATTTGTACAAAACACAGTGCTATCTTGCAAGAATATAAACACGGCTCAATGCTTCCTGGTTCTCTTCTTCTTCGGTTATATTTCCTCAAAATGTGCTTAAACAGACATGTTGAAAATTATGCTGCCATCTATAGACCACACTCTGAACAGCAGCCCGGAAATGCACAACTGGTGAAATTGAGCGAATTTCCATAGTAGTAGTACTTAATATTAATAATAAATTGAATATTTTTGTAGTTACAGTTATGACTGTTATGACTTTGTCAATACGATTTTCACAAAAGCGCCCTGAAGACATGAAATAACACCCCATAGTCACATTTATGCTATTCTTTGTTTACAACGCACTGCGCAACTGTAATGCGCAGGCTACGGAAACACTGCAGGGACACAAGAGACGGCCGTCCTAGCATAACAAGCTACCGAGCTAACTAGTTAGCTTTCTCCAATGTTCTCATTAGAAACATAACAATGTGTTTCAAGCGGAGTGGGGAAGAAGGACAAATAAATCCCAAACCTTACTACATCCACACGTATGGGAGGAGAACAAATATAATAATAAAAGACAAATATGACGTGAAATGGTTGACTACTGTACACGTTACTTTGAAGTGCGGATCGATACTGATATCGGTACTTACGACACATTGCTTTAAAATTGACACTCCAATCAAACAGGTGATATTGATCTGACACGTTTGAAAAGTTAAATGTGTATAAAGTTTTAATTCTTAAAGTAGTTCTTAATAATTAATGCTTTTTATCTCACACTTTGGCCTTAAAAACAAGCAATACTGCCCTCTGCCGCTTGCGACCAGGATTACAGCTAAGAATCTCACCTCTAAGGGAATCTTCAAAAAAAAAAATCAAAATAATATTTAATATTTATAATATTCTGTCTTAGACTTGCACAAAGTATTGGTATTGGATCAGCTCGCTGATACCAGCCTGAATTTGTGTGAAGTAATATAATATCACTGACACCTTGGGCCAGAATACGACATTTCAATATTTTCTGATTAATAATAATCCATAATTAATCAAAGTGATATAGCGAGGGACAACTGCTCACCTGTCGCAACAATATAATTATGTTATTAAATTCCAACTTCAATGTGCAGTATCATCCCGTTGCTAAATGAAAGGAAATGGATCAAGTGAAGTTATGGTAAGAACTGAATTTATTGCGGATTAAAAATAATGTGACCAGTTTATGAACAGACCAGAGTGGCATTTGGTGGATACGCATGCAAACAAAGACAAAGCAGTGCATTTATAGGCTGGTGTCTTGTTATTAACAACGCCGTTTCACTCCAGAAAAAAAGATTTAAACACACACGTGAAACCATATAGTCAAAGTGCTTCTGCAACACTACACAAATAGCAAGGAGAGTGCCTGGTGGGGTGGGGGGTGGGGGGGGGCGGATTCAGGGGACCTACCCTCCGTCGGATGTGTGTGGAAGCGGGTGGTGACGCCCGGCGTGAGCGTGCTTGGGGTGGCTATCTGCACTGGGTGGAGGTGGGCGAGAATGAGCCTCAATGAGCGCGTCGGGTAAAGATGGAGGCTCCAGGCTGTTGTCTGTGGGATAGAGCTGCATCGTCGCCCCCTCCTGGACGCCTTCTTTACTGCAGGACTGGCAGCTGCAGTGGAAGATCCTCTCCACCAGCTTGTCCACGCGGGGAGTCTCGTTATTACCCGGGCAGTCCAGAGTCACCTGTAGTTGGCAGAAGACATATCAATAGAAAATTACATAAAAAATAATTTGGGGAAATTTAGATTGCAGTGAACAGTTATAATATTAAGGGAATAAAGCCTAAATATTATGAGAATAAAATCATAATATTAAGAAAATACATTTTCCAAAAAAACTGAAATATTTGGAAGACAAATCAACAGAAAATTACATTAAAAAATAATTTGGGGAAATTTAGATTGCAGTGAACCGTTATAATTTTAAGGGAATAAAGCCTAAATATTATGAGAATAAAATCATAATATTAAGAAAATACATTCCCCCCCCCCAAAAAATGAAATATTTGGAAGACAAATCAACAGAAAATTACATTAAAAAATAATTTGGGGAAATTTAGATTGCAGTGAACAGTTATAATATTAAGGTAATAAAGCCTAAATATTGTGAGAATAAAGTCATAATATTAAGAAAATACATTTTCCAAAAAAAACTGAAATATTTGGAAGACAAATTAACAGAAAATTACATAAAAAATAATTTGGGGAAATTTAGATTGCAGTGAACAGTTATAATATTAAGGGAATAAAGCCTAAATATTACAAGAATAAAGTCCTAATATTAAGAAAATACATTTTCCAAAAAAACTGAAATATTTGGAAAACAAATCAACAGAAAATGACATTAAAAAATAATTTGGGGAAATTTAGATTGCAGTGAACAGTTATAATATTAAGGGTACAAAGCCTAAATATTATGAGAATAAAATCATAATATTAAGAAAATACACCCCCCCCCAAAAAAATGAAATATTTGGAAGACAAATCAACAGAAAATTACATTTAAAAAATAATTTGGGGAAATTTAGATTGCAGTTATACAGTTTACAGTTATAGTATTAAGGGAATAAAGCTTAAATATTATGAGAATAAAGTCATAATATTAAGAAAATACATTTTCCAAAAAAACTGAAATATTTGGAAGACTAATCAACAGAAAATTACATTTAAAAAAATAATATAGATTGCAGTGAACAGTTATAAAATTAAGGGAATAAAGCCTAAATATTATGAGAATAAAGTCATAATATTAAGAAAATTCATTTTATGAAAAAAGCTGAACTATTTGGAAGTAAAAAAAAATACAAGGGCAAAAATAGAAAAAAACAGGTTGAGGAAAAAGTTATGATGTTATGGAAATAAAGCCAAATATTATGGGAATGAAATCATAATATTACGAATTTTTTCCCCAAAGATATATATATATATATATATATAATATATGAGAGCTGTGTTGCTCATATCGTCCTATTGGCTGGGACTTCCTTTCCCCAGGACATGGTCCAAATGATAAAAGCACATAAATTCCCATCCAATCTGAGCTGTTGCCCAAGCTAAGCGGCGGGAACGCCAGACCTCACACAACGTCCCCTTCGCTGTTTGCATTGAAAGCGATCATTCAGCAGTTTCATCAAGACCCCGCAGCCCCGACTCGGATCCTCTTTCATGAGAACCCGCTGTTATTTCCAGGCCCAGTTAAACTCATGCAACAATAATCACAACCACCAACATAAACTTCCATTTGAAGCTAATTAAAAGGGAGTTGAGCTTGGATCCTCCATCTCTAACACACACACACACACACACACACACAAGCAGCGCCGTGACTAATCTGTCAGGTAACCGCTGTTTTCCACACAAACGCCAGGTGACCTCACCTGGCAGCCTAGCCGTCACCGCAAGTTCTCAGGAACCGACGCGCCCACCTATTCAAATCCGTGCCAAGCGTTTTTTTTTTTTTTTTTGTGTGTGTGTTGGAGCAATAAACACGCTCGCCACCTTTCATGTCTGGGATGTGGAATGCTGGCTCTGGGAGCCCACTTTGAACCAGCAATAACTCTTACCACTTCCCACTGGGTCTGGGCGGGCATGCAGGAGTCGCAGTGCACCAGAGACTCGGTGGACTGTGGGAACGTGTTGGGGACGCTGTAGCTGAAACACTGGCCCAGACATGCTCTGCAAGGAGGACACGGGACACTCATTTCGGACATTTCTGGAGTCATAACAATAAGCATATTTACTGTATGCATTTATTTAATTAATCACAATAGATGTGTTTCATTCTATTCCCAATACAAACAAAAATTTGTTTTACAATAATTCATTGGTTTATTTGATAATTTTGTATTATATTATTAAAATGCATTATTAATGTGAATGTAATTGTATTTTGAACAATTCCTAATATTGTTATAAAAACAATACAGTTGAATTGTAGGAAAATTAGGTTGGGGAAAATATTACTACATTATTATTATATTACAATAGAAAATAAAACATTTATGAGAATGTTATGAAAATTAGGTTGTAACAAAAAGTATAATATTGTGGGAATGAAGGCAAAATATTATGAGAATAAAATGATAGTACTACGAGATCACAGGGCTATGTATGTTTGGATTGCTTTTCTACCTTAATAATAAAACGTTTCATTTAAACATTGAATTTTGTGTCTAGTCATTAAGTAATATTTCAATTTCTTGATGTTCTAAAACATTTAAGTATTACAAACATGCACTGGTGGAATTATATTATTATATAGTTGTCGTGGCGATACCTTAGCTGAGTTTCAAACGGCATACTTCCGTACACAAACTTAAATGCGCGGCAAAACGTACCCGGATGTGTAGTGACTGACACTCACCGTCCTCATTGGTCAACCTCTTGGCTCTGTAGCGGAAGAGGAGGGACTAACGCTCGTGCTCGTAATTCACAATTAAAAAGGAGAGACGAAGAAGAACGTAAATGTGGCTGTCGTCGTTTCCGGCAACAGTCACGGATTTAGGACTGCACTACGCTGTCAAAAATATATTTATGTATAAGTAAGTTTCATTTTTGTTTTGTTTTATTACAGTTATATTATGTGGAGATGATACTGCACTTTTCCTGATATGTTCTCATAAAAATCCACGTGCTAAATGCACAACACATTAAAAATGGCCGGTCGACACTTTTGACTGGAACGAGTTAGAGACGCCTGGAGAGATGGGATTCATTCCGACCTGTTTTGAATGGAGCGAGGCTGACATCCCGTGTGCCCGACTATCTGCGTGATGTTCTTGGCCTCGCACCAGGCGCTCTTGTCGGGGAACAGCGCCAGGCGGTTGATGTGAGCGGGCGGCGCCGCCGCTGCGTACAATCCAAACAGGGCGCAGCAAATTGGGAAGCTCTGCCACATGACTGCACCTTAAAGGGGCCACAACAACCAACAACACAAGCCGGTCAGCTGGTCTGCTCAAACATGCCCCCCCCCCAAAAAACTTTTGGAATAAAAAAAAAAACAGCAATTGCAAAACAAGAATAATGTGAAAATATTAAGGAATCTAACAAGGAAATTGCATTTTTTTTTCAAAAAATCATATCAATTTAGCAGCAAAAAATAAAGACTTTTTAAAAAACAACACAAAATCAAGTTAGAATTTTACCAGATTTAAGTCAAAATATTATTGAAATAAGATCAAAATATTAAGAAAAAAAATCGTAATCTAACGGAAAATGAAATTTATGAAAAATTGACAAAAATAAAGACTTTTTAAAAAAACAACACAAAATCAAGTTAGAATTTTACCAGATTTAAGTCAGAATATTATTGAAATAAGATCAAAATATTAAGAAAAAAAATCGTAATCTAACGGAAAATGAAATTTATGAAAAATTGACAAAAACAGCTGCAATTTTACAAGGATAAAGTCAAAATATAAAAACTAACAAGAAACATGTTTACATTTTAAAAATGTCATTTTACTAGCATAAAGTTAAAATATTAAGGAAAAAACATGTTCAAAATAATACTAAAAATAAAAAAATAAATCATAATAAAACAAAAATAATATGATGTAATATGATGAGAAAGTTGAAATTTTAGGAAAATTTGAATATTACAAGAATGAAGTCAAAATACTTTATTATGGAAATGACATATGGCATACTATTATGAAAAGAGAATTTACAAGAAGAAAACTGAAATAGAAAATAAATAGGTAGAAAATAACTGGAAAAAAATTGAAGAAAAATTTTACGGGAATCAAGGCAAAATATATATTTAAAAAGCTATATTCTAACAAGAAAAAAGTTAAAATTTTATGATAATGTATTCATAATATTACAAGGAAAATGTCATTTTACTTGCATTAAGTTAAAATACAAAAGAAAAAAATGTTAAAAATAATTACAAAAATTAAGCTAAGTTAAGTTAAGCACCCCCCGCAACCCTCGTGAGGATAAGCGGTAGAAAATGAATGAATGAATGAAGGGAAACAAAACAAAGTAAATTTTAGAAAATTTAGTTGGGGAAATAACAATATATTATAAGAATTAAAAATCAAACTATTATGGGAGTAAGTTCATAATATTATAAGAAGAAACTTAAAAAAAATGGAAATTAGAGGGAAAAAACTGCAGAAATTGACAAAAAAACAGCTGCAATTTCACAGGAATAAAGTCAAAATATAAAAAGAAAAAAATATATATTCTAACAAGGTAGTAGTTCCAATTTTATGATAATTTACTTAGGAAAATATATCATTTTGCTACCATAAACGTCAAATACTAAAAGAAAAAAAGATGTTAAAAATAAGACTAAAAAAAATTAAGTCGAATATGATGGGAAACAAAACTAAGTAAAGTTGTAATTTTAGGAAATTAAGTTGGGGAAAAGTTATAGTAGTACAACAATGACGTAGGGTCATAATATTACAAGAAGAAAATAGAGAAAAGACAATATAAAAAAAGAAAAATAAGAAAAAGGCTACGATTTTTGGATAATTAAATTTGAAGATTTGCTAGCTTAGAGTCGATGTATTAACAAAAAAATATGTTGTTTTTTAAAAGTCATAACATGATGAGACACAAACCAAACAAAATAAATGTTGTAATTTCAACAACAATTTTAACAACTTTTTTCAGGTATTTTTGGACATTTTTGGAGCACTCTTTTTTAACAAGAAGCCTTCTTGAATTAGTATTTGTAGACATATTTGTTTTGCTTTCATGTTTTTTTGTAAAATAGTAAAATGACATGTAACTATACAAATTAAGACTTCGATATCGTCATCACCTTGTCATCAACGGTGGTGCCCCTCTGCAGTAGCGCCCCAAAAAGCCACAGAAAAAGCAAAACAGACCTAACACTTTAGATAAGGGGTGTCCTTTTTCCCCAATATGGTGGCCATTTTTTTGTTTCTCTTAACTTTTTCCGCATTAATTTTAACACATTTTTTGCCCCTAATCTTCATTAGTACTGTTAAAGTGTGCGGGTCTATTAAAAATCAAGCTGTGGGGCATGTATAACCCCCGGGGTCACAGTTTGGACACCGTTGTGCTAAAGCTATCAGTTCAATATCTACAATAGAAAAAAAAGCCTGCATGTTTAATTTTTGTTAGTATCCACCATTTTCTTCCAAGAAAACCAAAACAAATTTCAACAAGCAATTTTCCATTCCATTCTGTCCGTTCCAGACCCCCCCCCCCCCACTCCCCCCGAAATATTAACAAATAAATACTTTAGTATGACAGTTGTCAGGAAAATGTTCAGTTACAGCATTAAAAACCTGTTTAGAACTTTCTAAATATTTTTTCAAACATTATTAGAGCCTTGTAAACATGAAATAACACCCCCATAGTTACCTTTACGCTCCAATGCCACTTTGTAGCTATTGTTACATCTTGTGTGCTCATGGCTAGCATAAGTATTGTGAATGATGGGCAAAATGACAAAAAAGTGCAGTTCCCCTTACATTTAAGAATTGAAAAAATTACCACTTCCACACAGAATAGGAGGAGAAGCTTTTCAGTCTATAATGTGGAACATGCCATGGCTGACTTTGTGACTTCATGCAGTGTTAAGGTAATGTAATGTGTTAATATTTTGTACCGTTACTGCCCCCTAGTGACCGGAATACTACATATCACTTGTATTTCCATGTTTTGACTAATAATAAAACCGTAGTCGACGACCAAACAGCCATTATTTATGCATTAATTTCTGAAATATTACAAAGAAGCGAGAACTGAACCAGTAGTACTTTATACTACAACTACATTTTGGGGATTTTAACACAATTTTCCTTCTGGGTGGCCCCAATCCATATTTTGGGTGCTCCAGAAAATGTGTCCAAACTATTATTATTATATTCTCATAGGGGAGGGTCACCGTGCCGCACTTTGAAAACCGTTTATTTTTTCTAACAATGCTGTGAGACACTCCAAAATAACAGCGCGTTAGAAATCTCCCTCGGGGGCCACACTTTGGACACCCATTCCCCTACAGGAAGTCACTAGCATGGGGAAGGTTTAAACTCCAGAATGTTTCGAGGAAGTTTGGTTTAAGGTTTACTTTTGGGGATTCTTCTGTTGCTTTAAGCGTCAAGTTTCATAGCGTAACATTAGCGTAGTAAGATTATACTAATAATAAACAAATAGAAAGACACGAATTAGAAGGTTTCTTGCTAGTGCTATTCGAATATGCTAATCGGAGAATACCTTCAAAGTGATACGATAAGTGAGGTAGATCGTTACTTAAAAGGAATAAAAGATTACCGTTGCTGCGCCACCAAACTTGACACTTGTATTCCCAATTTGAAAAAAAAAAAAAAAAAAAAAGAAGTTGGACGGTTCCGACGCGTTCAAAAGCAAAAACAAGGACCGTTTCCTGATCCGTCGTGGTCCACGCGAGGCTGCCGTGCCATTGAGCGGTCACATCATCACCCAGCCCGGGCGAGGAAGGAGGAGGATGAGGAGCTCTTCACGGAGAACCTCCATCAGGACGGAGCGTCGTCCCTCCCCTTCTTTGCTCCGTCCTTTCTTTCACTTTCCAAGCTTGTAAAAACCTCACATCCCAGCCTGGCACCCTGCTGGGCACCAGGCTGGGATGTCCACTTTGGAAAATGCCCCCCCTCAAAAAAAAACCCCAGATTAGTCACACTTTTTGGGGGTTTTTACACACACGTGCGCCACGGATGGCAGTGGTGTCCAAAGTGCGGCCCAGGGACCAGTTAGCGCCGGCGTTTTTTTTTCTACTGACCATTGGCACATTCTAAAAGTAGAACTTAAGAAAATTTATTGAATGTTACAACAATAAATATAATCATAATATTAATAGAAATTATTAATAGAAATTATTAATATGGAAAATAAACAAAAAGGGGTTGAAAAGGAGGTTGGAGAAAAAGTTATATTCATTCATTCATTTTCTACCACTTATCCTCACGAGGGTCGTGGGGGTGCTGGAGCCTATCCCAGGTGTCCTCATACACCCTGGACTGGTGGCCAGCCAATCACAGGGCACATATAGACAAACAACCATTCACACTCACATTCATACCTATGGACAATTTGGAGTCGCCAATTAACCTAGCATGTTTTTGGAATGTGGGAGGAAACCGGAGTACCCGGAGAAAACCCACGCATGCACGGGGAGAACATGGAAACTCCACACAGATATGGCCAAGGGTGGAATCGAACTCGGGTCTCCCAGCTGTGAAGCCTGTGTGCTAACCACCCGTACACTGTGCAGTCCTGGTTCAGTATATTTTTCATCAAAATAGTAGTCTTGCCAAAATGTTGTGTTGCTGCTGGATGTTCACAATATCCAAATGATACTGTCGTGGGGGTGCTGGAGCCTATCCCAGCTGTCTTAGAACAAGAGGCGGGGTACACCCTGGATTGGTCCCCAGCCAATCACAGGGCACATATAGACAAACAACCATTCACACTCACATTCATACCTATGGACAATTTGGAATCGCTAATTAACCTAGCATGTTTTTGGAATGTGGGAGGAAACCGGAGTACCCGGAGAAAACCCAAGCATGCACGGGGAGAACATGGAAACTCCACACAGAGATGGCCGAGGGTGGAATCGAACCCGGGTCTCCTAGCTGTGAAGCCTGTGTGCTAACCACCCGTACACTGTGCAGCCCTGGTTCAGTATATTTTTCATCAAAATAGTAGTCATGACAAAATGTTGTGTTGCTGCTGGATGTTCACAGTATCCGAGTGATACTGTCGTGGGGGTGCTGGAGCCTATCCCAGCTGCCTTTATGTCTTTAAGCTTTATGTGCTGGTTGTCATGTGTAGCTGCTCTATACAGGAGCACACAAGTCAATACAAAAGGGCGGAAAAATGAGCATAACATATTCGTTTAACGGGCGGCACGGCGGTTGAGTGGTTAGCGCGCAGACCTCACAGCTTGGAGACCAGGGTTCAATTCCAAACTCGGCCATCTCTGTGTGGAGTTGTTCTCCCCGTGCATGCGTGGGTTTTCTCGGGGTACTCCGGTTTCCTCCCACATTCCAAAAACATGCTAGGTTAATTAGCCACTCCAAATTGTCCATAGGTATGAATGTGAGTGTGAATGGTTGTTTGTCTATATGTGCCCTGTGATTGGCTGGCCACCAGTCCAGGGTGTACCCCGCCTCTCGCCCCAAGACAGCTGGGATAGGCTCCAGCACCCCCACGACAGTATCACTCGGATACTGTGAACATCCAGCAGCAACACAACATTTTGGCATGACTACTATTTTGATGAAAAATATACTGAACCAGGGCTGCACAGCGGCCGGGTGGTTAGCACACAGGCTTCACAGCTAGGAGACCTGAGTTCAATTCCACCCTCGGTCATCTCTGTGTGGAGTTAGCATGTTCTCTCTAGCATGTTTTCTCCGGGTACTCCGGTTTCCTCCCACATTCAAAAAACATGCTAGGTTAATTAGCGACTCCAAATTGTCCATAGGTATGAATGTGAGTGTGAATGGTTGTTTGTCAATATGTGCTCTGTGATTGGCTGGCGACCAGTCCAGGGTGTATGAAGACAACTGGGATAGGCTCCAGCACCCCCGCGACCCTTGTGAGGATAAGCGGTAGAAAATGAATGAATGAATGAATATTCGTTTAACACAGTGGCGTCTGGAACCGATTAACCGCTGCAAACAAGAGACAACTGTAATACTAAAAAGTGTTTATTTGTTAACTTGGGTGTCTGGAACGAATGAATTATATTTCCGTTATTTTTTATTATTATTTTATTTTTATTATTATTTTTAATAAAATATTTAAAATATTTTTAAATATTTTTAAAATATTTTAAAATATTTTTAAAATATTTTAAAATATTTTAAAATATTTTAAAATATTTAAAGTTAAATATTTAAAAATTTTTAAAATATTTTAAAATATTTTAAATATTATTTTATTATTATTATTTCATTATTATTATTATTTCCTATGAGGAAAATTGCCTCGGTTTTTGTGTATTTTGTTTTTTCAAATGAGTTGACCTCATCATTCACTCATAGCGGTCTTTTGATTCCGTACAAGAACAGCATAAAATGATCTGTTATAATAAATCCACAATATCCTTTTTGTTGTGGTTGTAAAACTGCACCGCATCCCGCTGACAGTCGTTTCTCGATTATTTTGCTCTGTTGGTAACCAAAATATTAATAACGTCTCTCAGCATGATGCAGTAAAAGTTGTTGAAATAGTGCTTCCTACGGAGCATTGCTATGTTGGTAAAGGAAGATCCTGTCTTGAGGCGGACCAGACGGGCATGACTAGACGGGAAGGTGACGCTTCATGCAGTGCAAAAAAAAAAAAAAAAAAAAAAAAAAAAAAAAAACCTTGGCTTTATACCTTCCCTTGACTTGACTTGTCACCAAGTTCTTGCGCTGCACAGGTGTCGGGCCTGGCTGCGGTCCACCTTATCGGTTTCACTAGCAAACACGTATTTATAATGAACAGGGGATGAGCGACAGGCTCACCTTCTGCCATTCAAGGACCTCGGAACCCTACCTTCTTTTGTCAGCTGGAATGTCAACCAACTCAAACGTGTCCTCCGTCATGTCTCCTTACACCAGAAAGTCTGCTCAGACATGCAAAAAAGTGTTGCGCTCACCTGTTAGCAATAAGAGACACAGTTTCAGCCCAGAAATGGCCTTCATCTGCATTCCAGGGATTCTGCTTCACCAGGGGGGCTAAACATATGTCCACGAATGTCCACGCTAACACAGGATGAAGCAAGCCATGTCGTCCTCGGGTGGGATGCTTTGCAAAAAAGACCAGAAAGGTGAAATTTAAGTTGCAGTGGTTAGAAATTGGTTGAGAAATGTGAACAAATGCTGTTTACGTTAATGGTGAGGTAAAACTGGGAATTTTTGGAATGTTTGAACAATGGAAAATGTGGAAACTCTAATGCAGGGGTCTCAAACACGCGGCCCGCGGGCCAAATGTGGCCCACAGGATACTAGTTTGAGGCCCTCGCCTTGATATGAAAGTTTAATGTTTGATATGGATGCTGTATGGTATCATGTACCCAGAAAAAATTATTACGTTTGATTAATGTTCATGTTAAAGGTTAAATAACTGTTAATAGTTATCCTCCCTATCCGTGTGGAAGTGGTAAGTTTTTGGCTATTTAAGTTGAAAGGAAATAACTTGAAGGCTACCGTTTAGGTCGCTAGCGCTCTAGTTTGCGAGTTAGCATGTGTTTTAAGACCAGGGGTCTAAAACACGCGGCCCACAGGCCAACTGTGGCCCGCAGGACACTAGTTTGAGACCCCCGCCTTGATATGAAAGTTTAATGTTAGTGCGGCCCGCGCAAGTTTGATATGGATGCTGTATGGTATCATGTACCCAGAAAAAATTATTACGTTTGATTCATGTTCATGTTAAAGGTTAAATAACTGTTAATAGTTATCCTCCCTATCCGTGTGGAAGTGGTAAGTTTTTGGCTATTTAAGTTGAAAGGAAATAACTTGAAGGCTACCGTTTAGGTCGCTAGCGCTCTAGTTTGCGAGTTAGCATGTGTCTCAAGACCAGGGGTCTCAAACATGCAGCCCAACTGTGGCCCGCAGGACACTAGTTTGAGGCCCCCGCCTTGATATGAAAGTTTAATGTTAGTGCGGCCCGCGCAAGTTTGATATGGATGCTGTATGGTATCATGTACCCAGAAAAAAGTTTGATTCATGTTCATGTTAAAGGTTAAATAACTGTTAATAGTTATCCTCCCTATCCGTGTGGAAGTGGTAAGTTTTTGGCTATTTAAGTTGAAAGGAAATAACTTGAAGGCTACCGATTAGGTCGCTAGCTCTCTGGTTTGCGAGTTAGCATGTGTCTCAAGACCAGGGGTCTCAAACACACGGCCTGCGGGCCAAATGTGGCCCGCAGGACACTAGTTTGAGGCCGCCGCCTCGACATGAAAGTTTAATGTTAGTGCGGCCCGCGCAAGTTTGATATGGATGCTGTATGGTATCATGTACCCAGAAAAAATTATTACGTTTGATTCATGTTCATGTTAAAGGTTAAATAACGGTTAATAGTTATCCTCCCTATCCGTGTGGAAGTGGTAAGTTTTTGGCTATTTAAGTTGAAAGGAAATAACTTGAAGGCTACCGTTTAGGTCGCTAGCTCTCTAGTTTGCGAGTTAGCATGTGTCATTGCAACTTTTACACTGCAGGGACTGGAAACGAGCACGAGCTAGGAAGCTAACCAGTTAGCTTTGAATTGATTTCTTGTAAACTTAAAGGCGCACAATTCACTGACCGTGGTCGGGTCTGCAACCAATTAACTATGCTAAACGAGGGAAGACTTGTTTTACTAACATTTGGATTGTATTCTCATAATATAAAACTTTTTTCCTCCCACATTCCAAAAACATGCTAGGTTAATTAGCCACTCCAAATTGTCCATAGGTATGAATGTGAGTGTGAATGGTTGTTTGTCTATATGTGCCCTGTGATTGGCTGGCCACCAGTCCAGGGTGTACCCAGCTGGGATGTTTAAATAACTCTGGTAGAGCTACTAATTGTGGTGGGAAAATGCTATTAGAAACCCCGCTCTTTGTATGCACACTCTATAATGCTACACAGACTTTTGCTCCATGACTTCCACTAAATAAAAACAGTTAGGACACTGATAAACTGTTACTTACTGCTGGCTCTTCTGACGCTTCCACATGACCAAGTACCGCTGGAAAGGCATCGGTCCAGCTGCGTAGCGGCCATGTTCACTAAACAGTCCAATGTTTAGCATTTCTTTTGCTAGTCGGGAATCAGGAACTCCAACCTCTTGTGTCTGATGGTGGCGTCTTTAGGAATTGGAAGCAAATATGGCTTTCCCTTACACCCAAACAAAAACCTTTTACGAGGCATTGCTAGAAATGTAAACACAGAAGCAGAGCTTGGGCAGACAGCCCTCTGTGACATCACAGAGTAACAGTTTTGGCAACGCCCTCTGAAACAGAGTGTTTTGAGTCATTCCAAATTTCTTTCAAGGCTCACTTCTAAATGCGCGAAGATCGTTATTTGAAACTTTGGTATTGTTTAACATGAGAATATTACATTTTCACTGAATTGATAGGTCAAAAAAGTGGGAAAAGCGTAATAGGTCCGCTTTGAGAACACACTTGAACTCGTACAGTGACGGGACTGATTGTAAAAGTACCAGATGGAGGGGATTTTTTTTTTTGTTTTAATTATTTAATTTCACAGACTTCATTGCTTCTTGTAGAGTGCTGTATCATTCCATCTGTTGTTTTCTGAAATCCGCAGTATTTGTGTTTTTATTGTCAATTTATTAGCCCACTTATTGTGTGGAAATATGGGCTGATAACTATAAAAGCAATCTTCACTCATATCACCTCCTACTTTGGTACGTGACAAAATTAAAATTAAATTAAAATTAAAATTAAAATTAAATTAAAATTAAAATTAAAATTAAAATTAAAATTAAAATTAAAATTAAAATTAAAATTAAAATTAAAATTAAAATTAAAATTAAAATTAAAATTAAAATTAAAATTAAAATTAAAATTAAAATTAAAATTAAAATTGGAAAGCAGGAAGTGAACAAATGTAACAGTTACTGTCTTCACTCATATCACCTCCTACTTCGGTACGTAACAAAATTAAAATTAAAATTAAAATTAAAATTAAAATTAAAATTGAAAGCAGGAAGTGAACAAATGTAACAGTTACTGTCTTCACTCATATCACCTCCTACTTCGGTACGTGACAAAATTAAAATTAAAATTAAAATTAAAATTAAAATTAAAATAGGAAAGCAGGAAGTGAACAAATGTAACAGTTACTGTCTTCACTCATATCGCCTCCTACTTTGGTACGTGACAAAATTAAAATTAAAATTAGGAAAGCAGGAAGTGAACAAATGTAACAGTTACTGTCTTCACTCATATCACCTCCTACTTTGGTACGTGACAAAATTAAAAATTAAAATTAAAATTAGGAAAGCAGGAAGTGAACAAATGTAACAGTTACTGTCTTCACTCATATCACCTCCTACTTCGGTACGTGACAAAATTAAAATTAAAATTAAAATTAAAATTAAAATTAGGAAAGCAGGAAGTGAACAAATGTAACAGTTACTGTCTTCACTCATATCACCTCCTACTTCGGTACGTGACAAAATTAAAATTAAAATTAAAATTAAAATAGGAAAGCAGGACGTGAACAAATGTAACAGTTACTGTCTTCACTCATATCACCTCCTACTTTGGTACGTGACAAAATTAAAATTAAAATTAAAATTAAAATTAAAATTAAAATTAAAATTAAAATTAAAATTAAAATTAAAATTAAAATTAAAATTAAAATTAAAATTAAAATTAAAATTAAAATTAAAATTAAAATTAAAATTAAAATTAAAATTAAAATACGAAAGCATTTCAGTATGTGGAAATTGAAATTTGTGAAAATTAAAATTTGTGTTGTAAAATTAAAATTAAAATACAAAAGTATTTCAGTATGTGGGAATTGAAATTTGTGAAAATTAAAATTTGTGTTGTAAAATTAAAATTAAAAGGTCAAAAAAGTGGGAAAAGCGTAATAGGTGCGCTTTGAGAACACACTTGAACTCGTACAGTGACGGGACGTGCGCCATATTGTACGCTCACCTGAAAAACATGCATGCCACTGTATTGTGTTTACCAAAATGTAAGCTACTGCATATAGATTAGGAAGATATTTAGTTTTTATGACGTGGAAATGTCACAAAAAGGTGAAAAAATGACCTATTTTCTACTTTATGTTCAGGCAGTTGGATGTGTTTGTTTCAGCAAGTATTTTTCTTTCCTTTTATTTCCTAATATTCTCCTAAAGTCTTTCTCCTCCCACTCTCCAACAGGGCCGCAGATGCTGAACCTGGCCTTCATTCCAAAGCAGCAGGAGTTCAAGTCTCTGAGCTCATTAACACACAATATTACCTCCCACACCCAAACCACGTTGCATTGCTCTGAGAGAGACATAGAGAGTCCTCCTCAAAAATCCATGTGTCTTGTTAAAACAGTCAGTAAGTAATTCATGGTAAATACAAATCATGTTAAATACATTTAAGGTTAACAACTATGATAAATATTACAGTAAATTCTGAATGAATTACTTCATAAATTCATTCATTCATTCATTTTCTACCGCTTTTCCTCACGAGGGTCGCGGGGGTGCTGGAGCCTATCCCAGCTGTCTTCGGGCGAGAGGCGGGGTACACCCTGGACTGGTGGCCAGCCAATCACAGATTGCACATATAGACAAACAACCATTCACACTCACATTCATACCTATGGACAATTTGGAGTCGCTAATTAACCTAGCATGTTTTTGGAATGTGGGAGGAAACCGGAGTACCTGGAGAAAACCCACGCATGCACGGGGAGAACATGCAAACTCCACACAGAGATGGCCGAGGGTGGGCAAAGACAAAATAAGAAGCTAAAAAGTTACCACTTCCACACAAAATAGGAGGAGAACTCATTAATTCATTCATTTTCTACCGCTTATCCTCACGAGGGTCGCAAGGGTGCTGGAGCCTATCCCAGCTGTCTTCGGGCGAGAGGCGGGGTACACCCTGGACTGGTGGCCAGCCAATCACAGGGCACATATAGACAAACAACCATTCACACTCACATTCATAGCTATGGACAATTTGGAGTCGCTAATTAACCTAGCATGTTTTTGGAATGTGGGAGGAAACCGGAGTACCCGGAGAAAACCCACGCATGCACGGGGAGAACATGCAAACTCCATACAGAGATGCCAGAGGGTGGGCGAAGACAAAATAAGAAGCTAAAAAGTTACCACTTCCACACAAAATAGGAGGAGAACTCATTAATTCATTCATTTTCTACCGCTTATCCTCACGGGGGTTGCAGGGGGTGCTGGAGCCTATCCCAGCTGTCTTCGGGCGAGAGGCGGGGTACACCCTGGACTGGTCGCCAGCCAATCACAGATTGCACATATAGACAAACAACCATTCACACTCACATTCATACCTATGGACAATTTGGAGTCGCTAATTAACCTAGCATGTTTTTGGAATGTGGGAGGAAACCGGAGTACCCGGAGAAAACCCACGCATGCACGGGGAGAACATGCAAACTCCACACAGAGATGGCCGAGGGTGGGCAAAGACAAAATAAGAAGCTAAAAAGTTACCACTTCCACACAAAATAGGAGGGGAACTCATTAATTCATTCATTTTCTACCGCTTATCCTCACGGGGGTTGCAGGGGGTGCTGGAGCCTATCCCAGCTGTCTTCGGGCGTAAGGCGGGGTACACCCTGGACTGGTGGCCAGCCAATCACAGATTGCACATATAGACAAACAACCATTCACACTCACATTCATACCTATGGACAACTGTGGCCCGCAGGACACTAGTTTGAGGCCCCCGCCTTGATATGAAAGTTTAATGTTAGTGCGGCCCGCGCAAGTTTGATACGGATGCTGTATGGTATCATGTACCCAGAAAAAATTATTACGTTTGATTCATGTTCATGTTAAAGGTTAAATAACTGTTAATAGTTATCCTCCCTATCCGTGTGGAAGTGGTAAGTTTTTGGCTATTTAAGTTGAAAGGAAATAAAATGTTTTTGGAATGTGGGAGGAAACCGGAGTACCCGGAGAAAACCCACGCATGCACGGGGAGAACATGCAAACTCCACACAGATATGCCGAGGGTGGAATCGAACCCTGGTCCTCCTAGCTGTGAGGTCTGCGCGCTAACCACTCGACCACCGTGCCGCCACCTGGTATTATATTAAAGCTTAATTTGCTTATTCTCTATTGCAGTAATTTGTGAGGCATGGGATTTGTGACTTTGCACAGAATTTAAATGTGTTCCTTTTTCTTTCTTTTTTTTTTGCAACTGAAAATAAAAGATGCAAAACAGGACAAGCCGCTTATTCGTTGAGTGAATATGCTTCCTACATCTGTGGTTAGATGGCTCATCCCCTTCAAGTGGGGATTGTATGAAACCAAAGGGAACTTGACAGTGGCTTTATTAAATATACATCGAGTGCCCTGAGCTGGGCTGGACTCAAAATGGCGGTACAAGGGAAAACAGATGCCTGTGCGGTGAATCCGCATCCTCGTTAATCCTTCACTGCTGGTCCTGAGAGGAAACAGAAATCACGTAGCCTGAGGTGTGCATGTGTGCGACGCCGCAACGCTCTCACAGGCCCCCCGCCCCGCGCTCACCTTCAACAAGCGCCTGGGAATCGAATACGGCGACTTGAAGTCATTCTGGCAGTTGGAGTAGGCCATGCCCAGACCCAAACCGGAGCCGAACGAGACGGGCCACGTGCGTCCTGCGGGGAGAACAAAACACTCATTGGTGAGGTAAACAAGGAGAGTCTGCTGCTGAGGGACCGGGGCTTACGTTTGAAGAAAACCACGGAGAAAACGATGCCCACGCCGAGGCCGGTCACTGCAAAGAATATGACAAATATTAATAATAATATAAAATAATAATAATAATAATAATAATATAAATATATTAAATATAATAATATAATAAATATAATATATATATAATAAATATTTATCTGTGCGTTGTGAGCGAATTTCCAATATATCCGAGTCCGATATATCCGAGGTTTACTGTATATTTTGTAAATTGCTGTGATAGAATCCATCCTTTTGTTTTGATGCTTATTTTGCACTGAACAGGAAGTCATTGTGTCATTGTTTAATGTCGTGTAAGTTATGTTTTTGGCGACATAAACTGACCCATTTGGCTAATATTTAAACATGAAAAATGATAATGGTAATGGTTTTATTTCATTTGAACATGCATCAGATTACAATTGAATGCATCCCATAATCAGTTCCCAGTTCCACATGTCCAAAAGGAGTAGGAAGAAGCAAAGCTTATTAAATCCTACCCCTCCATCTGGTACTTTTATAATCACTAACTGTTACATTTGTTCACTTCCTGCTTTCTATAATACAGTTTAAGGTGTTTTTTTTTTTTTTTTAATAATGTACCACGTACCGAAGTACAAGGTGATATGAGCATCCAATGCCATAATGGGTACCATAGTAAGTGTCAATATAGTGATATATATAGCACATCATGACTGGTTCAAGACTCTTCATCCTTGTATTTAGCAAACATCAACTGCTTGTATTGTTTCTTGAATTGGCTCATCAGGACACAAGTTTGAGGCCCCCGCCTTGATATGAAAGTTTAATGTTAGTGCGGCCCGCGCAAGTTTGATACAGATGCTGTATGGTATCATGTACCCAGAAAAAAATTATTACGTTTGATTCATGTTCATGTTAAAGGTTAAATAACTGTTAATAGTTATCCTCCCTATCCGTGTGGAAGTGGTAAGTTTTTGGCTATTTAAGTTTAAAGGAAATAACTTGAAGGCTACCGTTTAGGTCGCTAGCTGTCTAGTTTGCGAGTTAGCATGTGTCTCAAGACCCTGCAGTTGCGCAATATGTTGTAAATAAAAAGAGTATAAATGTGACTATAGTCGTGTTTTGTCATGTCTACAGGGCTCTAATAATGCTTTGTTCATTTTAATCTGAAAAAAATAATTTGTCTACCCACCAACTATATGTGGTTTATTAAGTTTTTATTATTTGCTGTTTTATTATTATTATTATATTTATTTATTACTGATTGATTTTCTTTATTCTTGTTTTGTTTATTTATTTTTCATCTTATTTTGTGTAGAAAAATAAAAAGTAAGATATTTGAGAACAGTGGAATGTTTTATCAGAGCTTTTATTGTAGAAAATTGGAAGTTTTTTTAATTTTTTTTTTTTTTAATAAATGCTTTTTTTTTTTTTTTTTGGAAAACCTGAAAACCAGTCTCACCCAGACCCTAGCTCCAGTGGCCCCCAAGTAAATTGAGTTTGAGACCCCTGGCATACACTGACATAGCTTGGATTGGTTTTACCACAGTGATGCCCCGCATCCTTCATTTTTTTCCATTGCCAAAGGGGGCAGGGAGGTAAGCTAAGGAATAAAGGTCGATATCAGTGCGGCAAAAATCCCAGACGCCTGTATTGTCTCCGTCTGTTGAGGACCTTGAGGAGGAATGTGTTTGTGCGCTGAGCTTCACCTCGCTGCAGGCCACGCCGCACCCAATGGCAGCCCAGCCAGCACAGAAAACATATAAAAGGAGCCATTTGGGCCCCTCTTGAGTCTTAATTGGATTCAGAGAGCTATGCAGCATGACCGATGTGCTTGAACCAGAACCCTCAGACTGTTTTCGATTACACAGCTTTTGAAAAGTCAAACACTAGAAACTCATCTTCATTATCAGTCCACATCGACATTAAACCATATGCATTCGCTTTTATACAATTATTTTGTATGTTTGTTTCGCTCTCGCTTTGCTCTTGTGCCAAACGCTGATTTTCATCGGAGGGAACAGAGAAATACTCGTCGGAAAATATGAGAGCACATCAACATGTCCTTTTGAATCAGATTGTCGTCCAATGAAAAGATTTGTACGGCAAGAGAAAATCTACAAACCGCAAGAATCAAAATCCTCGCCAGGTTCGCCGTCTCCGATTGTGGGATATTTGTTTATTCCCGCAATTCAGTAATCACATGGTTTCCACTCAAGAAGCCCACCGGTGACCACAAAGCACTGCTAGAGTAGCCATCATCAGACATTTAGATCAGGGGTCTCAAACTCAATTTACTTGGGGGCCACTGGAGCTACGGTCTGGGCAAGGCTGGGCCGCATCAGGTTTTCCAAAAAAAACCAAAACGCATTTATTAAAAACAGAAAAATATACAAATTTTTTCAGTGCTTTGGTTCCAATTTTCTACAAGAAAAGCTCTGATAAAACATTCCACTGTTCTCAAATATCTTAATTTTTATTTTTCTGCACAAAATAACATGAAAAATAAATTAATTAATTAAGAATAAAGAAAATCAATCAGTAATAAATAAATATAATAATAATAATAATAAAAAGGCAAATAATAAAAACTTAAAAAAACACATAGTTAGTGGTTAGACAAATTATTTTTTTTCAGATTAAAATTACCAAAGCATTATTAGAGCCCTGTAGACATGACAAAACACGACTATAGTCACATTTATACTCTTTTTATTTACAACATATTGCGCAACTGCAGGGTCTTGAGACACATGCTAACTCACAAACGTGACAGCTAGCGACCTAAACGGTAGCCTTCAAGTTATTTCCTTTCAACTTAAATAGCCAAAAACTTACCACTTCCACACGGATAGGGAGGATAACTATTAACAGTTATTTAACCTTTAACATGAACATGAATCAAACGTAATAATTTTTTCTGGGTACATGATACCATACAGCATCCATATCAAACTTGCGTGGGCCGCTAACATTAAACTTTCATATCAATGCGGGGGCCTCAAACTAGTGTCCTGCGGGCCATATTTGGCCCGCGGGCCGCGTGTTTGAGACCGCTGGTCTTGAGACACATGCTTACTCGCAAACTAGAGAGCTAGCGACCTAATCGGTAGCCTTCAAGTTATTTCCTTTCAACTTAAATAGCCAAAAACTTACCACTTCCACACGGATAGGGAGGATAACTATTAACAGTTATTTAACCTTTAACATGAACATTAATCAAACGTAATATTTTTTTCTGGGTACATGATACCATACAGCATCTAAATTAAACTTTCATATCAATGCGGGGGCCTAAACTAGCGTCCTGCGGGCCACATTTGGCCCGCGGACCGCATGTTTGAGACCCCTGATTTAGAGTTTTCTTTTCACAAAGATGGTGGCCGGGTGGTGCCGTCCGTTAATCAGCTCAGCAAACGACATACGGTTCATCGTACGCACGCTTTAACCCTTCAGCGGAACATATGCTGCAGGGCTGCTTCGGCCACGGGAGGCACTTCTGCACAGCTGGCGGTTTGCTAGACGGAGCTCAAAGACTGCAGATGTTTTCCTCCCGGCGAGAAGCACATTTTATTGTGCCGACGGTGGCGTCACGCAGAGTCAAGTGGATTGTCTGCCAGTCTAAGTGTTTTGCCATTTTCCATTTGTCTCAGCTTGGATCGCTTTCGGTTCTCCCCCCGCATCGCCCTCACGATCCTCTCCGTTGTAGCTCGTCTTTGCCACGCCGCTACGTGGGATTCATTTTTGCGTCGTTTACGGGTAAGACTGTTAAACAACGGGACGTCTATGCGATACGACCTGGAGACCTTTCACAGGCCAAGAGTTTATAAAAGCACTTCTCATCCAGGAAGAACGGATGAATCATTCTTTGGATATTTATGTCAGACTGACATGAGGGCCAATTCCAAAGTCCTCTGCATTATATGAATTTAAACAGTGGAACCTCCAGGAAGCAACGCAATTGCTAGCCCGACTCCATTTACACGGAAAACGACTTTATTAATAACGATACAGTCCAGTTTCTCATACAAGTGTGAAAAGAACTGAAAAACATTCATTCATTTTCTACCGCTTATCCTCACGAGGGTCGCGGGGGTGCTGGAGCCTATCCCAGCTGTCTTCGGGCGTGAGGCGGGGTACACCCTGGACTGGTGGCCAGCCCTAGAGGGCGGCACGGAATGTGTTAGTGTTCACTAAACTCATCACACACCAACTTAACACTCAAAAAGGTATAATTATGAAACCAGCTCAAGGCAAATATCATTCATTCACTTTTCCTCACGAGGGTCGTGGGTGGTGCTGGAGCCTATCCCAGCTGTCTTCGGTGTGAGGCGGGGTACACCCTGGACTGGTGGCCAGCCAATCACAGGGCACATATAGACAAACAACCATTCACACTCACATTCATACCTATGGACAATTTGGAGTCGCTAATTAACCTAGCCCTAGAGGGCGGCACGGAATGTGTTAGTGTTCTAACAAAGAACACTAAACTCATCACACACCAACTTAACACTCAAAAGGTATAATTATGAAACCAGCTCAAGGCAAATACCATTCATTCATTTTTCCTCACGAGGGTCGTGGGTGGTGCTGGAGCCTATCCCAGCTGTCTTTGGGCGAGAGGCGGGGTACACCCTGGAATGGTGGCCAGCCAATCACAGGGCACATATAGACAAACAACCATTCACACTCACATTCATACCTATGGACAATTTGGAGTCGCTAATTAACCTAGCATGTTTTTTTTGGAATGTGGGAGGAAACCGGAGTACCCGGAGAAAACCCACACATGCACGGGGAGAACATGCAAACTCCACACAGAGATGGCCGTGGGTGGGGAAAGACAAAATAAGAAGCCAAAAAGTTACCACTTCCACACAAAAAAGGAGGAGAACTCATTAATTCATTCATTTTCTACCGCTTATCCTCACAAAGGTCGCAGGGGGTGCTGGAGCCTATCCCAGCTGTCTTTGGGCGAGAGGCGGGGTACACCCTGGACTGGTGGCCAGCCAATCACATGGCACATATAGACAAACAACCATTCACACTCACATTCATACCTATGGACAATTTGGAGTCGCTAATTAACCTAGCCCTAGAGGGCGGCACGGAATGTGTTAGTGTTCTAACAAAGAACACTAAACTCATCACACACCAACTTAACACTCAAAAAGGTATAATTATGAAACCATTCATTCATTTTCTACCGCTTTTCCTCACGAGGGTCGCAGGGGGTGCTGGAGCCTACCCCAGCTGTCTTAGGGCGAGAGGCGGGGTACACCCTGGACTGGTGGCCAGCCAATCACAGGGCACATATAGACAAACAACCATTCACACTCACATTCATACCTATGGACAATTCGGAGTCGCTAATTAACCTAGCATGTTTTTGGAATGTGGGAGGAAACCGGAGTACCCGGAGAAAACCCACACATGCACGGGGAGAACATGCAAACTCCACACAGAGATGGCCGAGGGTGGAATTGAACCGGGGTCTCCTAGCTGTGAGGTCTGTGAGCTAACCCCTAGACCACCGTGCCGCCCAGCTGTGGAACTATCAGACACAATTAGTGTTTTGAACCTAATGGAAACCCCTAGTTAAGTTATTTATGTTTTTTTATTCTTTATTTTTTCACTTATTATATGTATTTTGCTACTTTATTTACCTTTTGTTCATATGTTTTGTACTTCTCGGCCACCGTACGTAAACTTAAAATCCCCCCATTAAGATAGTAAAAGTGACTCATGTGCGCATAAGATAGAATTTTGCTCTCAATTTTAATTTTGACTTTTTATCTTTTTAAAAAAACATATAAGACGGTGTTGCAAGCTAATCAGTAATACACTTCCATTCATTTGACCTCAGTAAGGCGACACACATACATTAGTGGTCATGTTCTCGTCCCGATAAAACACATTAATGAAAGCATTGTGCTCAACCATGACGTATCTTATATAGGAACACTGAATTATTATATCATATTTAACTGTGTCATTGTGAACTTTACCTGTTTTCACAGCGGTGTCTGCAAGGCAACGGTCCCACTTTCTTCCGTGTTCCTCCGCCATGTTTCCAGGTCTTCGAGATTCTCCAACGTATCGCGAGAGGATGATAATCCCGTTTCTTAGACGTCGTTTCAGCATTGATGATAACAGTTGTTCCTTCCTTTATGGAGAGATGTACGCTGCTTGGTCTCTCACAACATTGTAGACTTAGCTGAACTCTAAGTTAAATTATTATTTTTGGTACTTAAAAAAAGGAAAAACATGAAAATGTATTGAATGTGATCGTTATTCTGGGGACATTTTGTATTCATAAATGCCGATTTTTAAATAATAATAAATAATAAATAATAAATAATAAATAATAAATAATAAATAATAAATAATAAATAATAAATAATAAATAATAAATAATAAATAATAAATAATAAATAATAAATAATAAATAATAAATAATAAATAATATCTTAAATTTATATAGATAAATAATAAATAATAAATAATATCTTAAATTTATATAGATAAATAATAAATAATAAATAATAAATAATATCTTTAATTTATATAGATAAATAATAAATAATAAATAATATCTTAAATTTATATAGATAAATAATAAATAATAAATAATAAATAATAAATAATAAATAATAAATAATAAATAATAAATAATATCTTAAATTTAGATAGATAGATAAATAATAAATAATAAATAATAAATAATAAATAATAAATAATAAATAATAAATAATAAATAATAAATAATAAATAATAAATAATAAATAATAAATAATAAATAATAAATAATAAATAATAAATAATAAATAATAAATAATAAATAATAAATAGATGACATCAAATATGAACAGTATACAGTGTAAACAGTAATTTGTATAAATAATTTAGACAATTAGTGTTTTGAACCTAATGGAAACCCCTAGTTAAGTTATTTATGTTTTTTAATTCTTTATTTTTTCTCTTATTATTTGTATTTTGCTACTTTATTTGCCTTTTATTTATCGTTTGCTTTTACTTTGGCCCTTTTGTCTCCGCCAATAGCCTGCTTTGTCTTTATTCTGGAATTTACTCGAAATTGTTGCCACTTTTGTATGTATATACTCTTTGTATGTTCATTGTTTGTCTTCTGTTCCAATAAAAAAAAAAGAATTGGTTTGAGCACACTTTGTTTGGTTTTGTTTTTTTCAATAAACTTCATAATACATTATACAGTTATACATTCTACATTTAAATAAACAATATTTGACATATTTGATACCAAGCTAATGGTACCCAGAAAATTAATTCAAATATTTTTTAAACTCCTCTTATTACGGATGGGCACAGGAATCGACGGATTGGCCATAATATATCTACAGTATTATAAAATGATGTTTTTGTAAAAAAACAGAATTGTGTAATTTTGTTGATTAACGCAAAAGAGGGTAAATGCACTACTTAGGTGCAACAGGCAGAGGCGCTGTTGAGTCTGTCTTAACCATAACAACGTCAACCTTAGCCATTTTTCCCGGGAAACCCTTTCTTTCCCAGCACTCTCCCATTGTAATAGTTTGCTGTATTTTTCCTGTGTTTTACAAATAAATAAATAAATCTGACATATTTTTCTAACCTCCTTACTGAAGATGCAAACATGAAAAGTCAACTTTGCGATGTAAAATCAACGGATAGTGGAAAATAAAAACTTGCAGGAACATCAGTGATAACAGTTGTGATGATTAGACACCATATGATTTTTAGATATCATTAACCAATAATTAACTCACTAACATGTTATTCACATGGAGTAATGTGTTACAAACAAAACAAAACAGAAGGCCTTCAAGGCACTTCCCACGCTAACTAACGCGTGTGATGGCGGAGGACACAAAAGGCAATATTTGTGTCGCAGAAATTGTGTGCATATTTTGCAAACATCACGTCAATGATGACGTCCACTGCAAATACTGCTTGCAATTGTATCAGAGCCGCAAAGTTCAATATTCTAAACCAGGGGTCTCAAACTCAATTTACCTGGGGGCCACTGGAGCTAGGTTCTGGGCAAGGCTGGGCCGCATCAGGTTTTCAAAAAAAAAAAAAAAACGCATTTATTAAAAACAGAAAAATATACAAACTTTTTCAGTGCTTTGGTTCCGATTTTCCACAATAAAAGCTCTGATAAAACATTCCACTGTTCTCAAATATCTTAATTTTTATTTTTATAATATCTTAATTTTTATTTTTCTACACAAAATAAGATGATACATAAATAAACAAATCAAGAATAAAGAAAATCAATCAATCAGTATTAAATAAATATAATAATAATAATAATAATAATAAAACAGCAAATAATAAAAACTTAAGAAACCACATATAGTTGGTGGGTAGACAAATTATTTTTTTCCAGATTAAAATGAACAAAGCATTATTAGAGCCCTGTAGACATGACAAAACACGACTATAGTCACATTTATACTCTTTTTATTTACAACATATTGCGCAACTGCAGGGTCTTCAGGACACATGCTAACTCGCAAACTAGAGAGCTAGCGACCTAAACGGTAGCCTTCAAGTTATTTCCTTTCAACTTAAATAGCCAAAAACTTACCACTTCCACATGGATAGGGAGGATAACTATTAACAGTTATTCAACCTTTAACATGAACTAAAAGTAAATTAAAAGTAATAATTTTTTCTGGGTACATGATACCATACAGCATCCATATCAAACTTGCGCGGGCCGCACTAACATTAAACTTTCATATCAAGGTGGGGGCCTGAAACTAGTGTCCTGTGGGCCGCATTTGGCCCGCGGGCCGCGTGTTTGAGACCCCTGTTCTAAACTACCTGTTTGTGTCTAACTAGCAAATTAAATGTAAATGTAGCAAATGTAAATGAACTCTTCAAATAAAATACATTTTGTATGATATTCTAATTGAGATGAGTTAATATTGTGCCCAGGTTTATTTGGCATATGTGTATAATGTGATTAAAATTTAGCCACAAATGTAGCGTTAAAGAGCAATGTGTACTTATTTCACGCCATGAAAGCATTTATTATGAAAGGACAGTGACTAAAAAGCCTTGAAGTTGCAAGAATAAAGCTCGTCTATTCCAGTAGGTGAAGAGCACCACTCCTCTCTTGCCATACTTGGCAATGCCTTTCTTGCTCCGTCGCTATTGGCTGGAGCGGAGGAGAACCGGAGTGACCCGGACATGCTTACCGAGGCCCGCTCCCTGACTGCAGCCTCTCCTTCCTGTAAGACCGGTTGAGGAAGTGAATTTCGCTGACAGGGCTGGGTTCACTGAGGGAGAGGCGAACAAAACATCTTCCGCAGGGGGGACTGACAACAAAACAAGAAAAAAAACACACAAGCGGCGAGAGGAGCGGTTTGACAAACCATTCGAAGGCTATAAGGCGTACAGTCACCCGTGAAATCCTTCTCCCCTGCCCCGCTGAGACCGCCGCAGACATGGTAAGGGTCGCGCGGTTCGAGCCTGGGCGACTTTTAGTGGGCTAACTAACGGCTACGGGTGCTAAGCTAGGCTAAGCTAGCATTAGCTGGTAACCTGAGAGGAACAGTTGTAGTTTGTCCAAGAGTTGACTGCTCATAAAGTATGCCTTTATTACCTCTATTATTAACTTACGTTTGATTTTTAACAATTTAATGTAGTTGACGGTGAAGCAAAAGAAGCCGCTTCCTCCTGCTAGCTAGCTAGCTAGCTAGCTCGCTAGCTGTTAGCAAAGCTCGGTGCCCCCGTCGGCGTAAAGTTAGCACAGGATGTTTTGGATTTGACACAAGTTAGTGAGCGGTATTTAAGAGGGGTCCCGATATAACACACGCTAAAATGCAGCCCCCTGGCTGTATACCGTTCTAGCACACGCAGGTTAAAATAGGCAAACGTGTGGCGTGTTGCTAAATTAAGCCGTGACTGCTCCTCCTATTCCCTGCCATGACGAGCTGTCAGTGCCAATTGATCAGTGTCTGATGACACTGTTTTGGTGCGATGACAAACTAGTTTTGTACGCCAGAAGTTTATTTGTAATTTAATTACTCTGTGTCCATATAAGTACTTTAATTGGGGGTTATAATATACCATCCCAAGGGAGCATTTTCCCTGCTGAGTGCACTGTTTAGAACAGGGGTGGGCAAACTACGGCCCGGGGGCCACATCCGGCCCGCCAAGTGTTTGAATACGGCCCGCCCAATCTTTCCAAAGTATTTCATTTAAACTCAACATACAATCTGGCATCATGGCCTGAGCCAACCTTTTCATGGTTGTATCAATTTCGTTGTTTGACATGGTCTGTTGTTTACAAAGTGCTCCTGAAAAAAGAGACACAAGCACATAATAATAATAAAAATGAAAATAATAATTATTATATTATTATTATAACTATTATGATTATTATATTAATGCTAATTATTATATTAATTATATATAATAATATTGTTATATTTGCATATTTTACATAATAATAATATAATAATTATTATTTTAATTTTATTTTAATTATTATAATATTTTATTATTTTTAAAATGTTTAAATATAAATATAAAATAATAAATAATAATAGCAGATTGCATGACAATTTTACAGATACAATAATACCAGGTGGACTGTTACGTGTAAAATATATTGTCTGCCCCCCCCCCCCCCCCCCCCCCGGAAATTTTGTTATATCAATGCGGCCAGCGAGTCAAAAAGTTTGCCCACCCCTGGTTTAGAAACTCCTGCCTATCCATTTTTCTCGATCACTTGCTCGAGTGAGGGTCACCCGGTGAGCTGGAACCTATCCCGACTGCCTTCAGTGGCGAGGCGGGGTCCACCCTGGACTGGTCACAAGTCCATCACAGGACACATGTAAACAAACTAGTCAACTTGCCCATCAAGTGTGAAGGCAGTGTACTGTACCTAAGACCAAGCCAAATGAACAAGTCGACTTTAGTAGTCAGCGAGGCAATGCCGACGGCAACAATGCATCAAAACAGCAGATGTGACGTCACCAAATGTAAAAAAAAACAGGTGATTCAAAACCCAACAGAAAGCTGAGTGAAAATGAACCAATGATAAAAGACTTAAATGTAAACATTAGCTTTGTGTTGATCGTTACATTTCAGGGAACATTTGTTGCATCTCCACCATGACATTCGTCCGATGTTGTTTTGGACACATGTATGTTTATGTACGTACTTTATGCATTTCCTTTACAGAGCATTGTTTGATATGCTGACAATAGTTACAAGTATGAACGCTAGCTGAACTGCACAACAAACAGTCACGTATGTTGTTTTTTTTTTACTTTCCAATCAGCCAAACAAGTTTGTTATTGGGGGAGACCACCGAGATGCTCCAACGGGGATTCAAACTTAGATCCCTTGATTGTTCTAACCACTGCGCCATGGCACTGCTGCATGCACTTCCATGTAGCCCAGGGGTCTCAAACTCAATTTACTTGGGGGCAACTGGAGCTCGGGTCTGGGTGAGACTGGGCTGCATCAGGTTTTCCAAAAAAAAACCCAAAAAACGCATTTATTAAAAACAAAAAAATTAAAAAAACTTCGCTTTGGTTCCAATTTTCTACAAGAAAAGCTCTGATAAAACATTCCACTGTTCTCAATTATCTTTATTTTTATTTTTCTACACAAAATAAGATGAAAAATAAATAAACAAATCAAGAAATCAATCAATCATTAATAACTAAATGAATATAATTATAATATTAAAACGTCAAATAATAAAAACTTAAGAAACCACATATAGTTGGTGGGTAGACAAATGATTTTTTTCATATTAAAATGAACAAAGCATTATTAGAGCCCTGTAGACATGACAAAACACGACTATAGTCACATTTATACTCTTTTTATTTACAACATATTGCGCAACTGCAGGGTCTTGAGACACATGCTAACTCGCAAACTAGAGAGCTAGCGACCTAAACGGAAGCCTTCAAGTTATTTCCCTTAAACTTAAATAGCCAAAAACTTACCACTTCCACACGGATAGGGAGGATAACTATTAACAGTTATTTAACCTTTAACATGAACATGAATCAAACGTAATAATTTTTTCTGGGTACATGATACCATACAGCATCCATATCAAACTTGCGCGGGCCGCACTAACATTAAACTTTCATATCAAGGCGGGGGCCTCAAAGTAGTGTCCTGCGGGCCGCGTGTTTGAGACCCCTGGGCCACGTGTTTGAGACCCCTGATGTAGCCTAAATGGTGTTATGCCTGATAAGGGAAGAGCAGCTGTCCCGTCTCCCCAGTCGCTCGCTCTCCCCGCAGCCTCACCTCATCCATCCTGCTGGCTCAGCTCCCCCCACCGCCACCAGCACTGACCCCAGAGTTGTTGGTGTGAGCCAGTGTTTACTGGGAGATGGGAGCGTGGCCAAACACGACGTCAAAGGAGCGCAGGTGTCTGATATTGCGGCCTGATTCATGGTCTGAGAGTGATTTAAAGACGGGCTAAGAGAAACATTGTAGATATGACATTGCTGTTTTGTTAAGGGTCAACTTTTAGGGCTGGTGTTTACTGCCTGTGACATATTTGGCTCAACACGTGTGCTTAGTTTGCGGCACAAGATATTTCGTCAACATGGAACAAAGTGGACGAATTAGGTGTGTTTGACGGATTAAGTGCGTCGCTTTTTTCTCTATGAACCTTAAAGGAACAGGGACCATCAGATTTGTTAGACGTTAAATTGACTTTGTGTTGTCTTGATCAAGGGGTCTCAAACTCAATTTACCTGGGGGGCCACTGGAGCTAGGGTCTGGGTAAGGCTGGGTCGCATCAGGTTTTCAAAAAAAAAAAAACGCATTTATTAAAAACAGAAAAATATACAAACTTTTTCAGTGCTTTGGTTCCGATTTTCTACAAGAAAAGCTCTGATAAAACATTCCACTGTTCTCAAATATCTTACTTTTTATTTTTCTACACAAAATAAGATGAAAAATAAATAAACAAATCAAGAATAAAGAAAATCAATCAGTAATAAATAAATATAATAATAATAATAGAACGGCAAATAATAAAAACTTAAGAAACCACATATAGTTGGTGGGTAGACAAATGTTTTTTTTCAGATTAAAATGAACAAAGCATTATTAGAGCCCTGTAGACATGACAAAACACGACTATAGTCACATTTATACTCTTTTTATTTACAACATATTGCGCAACTGCAGGGTCTTGAGACACATGCTAACTCGCAAACTAGAGAGCTAGCGACCTAAACGGTAGCCTTCAAGTTATTTCCTTTAAACTTAAATAGCCAAAAACTTACCACTTCCACACGGATAGGGAGGATAACTATTAACAGTTATTTAACCTTTAACATGAACATGAATCAAACGTAATAATTTTTTCTGGGTACATGATACCATACAGCATCCATATCAAACTTGCGCGGGCCGCACTAACATTAAACTTTCATATCAAGGCGGGGGCCTCGGGCCGCGTGTTTGAGACCCCTGGTCTTAGGTTAGGTTCATACGAGTTAGTGTCCTACGAAATCCATTTTATTTTTTTCTGCCAATTCCGAAATCTGTTTTTTTTGTAGTGTGTACGTTTTTGACAGTAAATAAAATGTGGTGTCACAAGATTAAAATGATATTAAAATATTTATTCTGAAAAAACATGTAAGCTGCGAACTCGATAATTTTGCTAAAATTGTCTGTTTTCCGCGTCTCTTGCTTCCAGACAAGCAGGAGGAGGATTCAGTCTTCGCGCGTTTGTTCCATAGAGCACAATTTGTCAGTCATACAATCTTTATTTTGGTGTGTAGAGGCGGGGTGGCTAGCATACAGAGTGCAGATGAGCGTAACGTACGAGAAATTAAATGAGTAGACTGCAATATATTGTCATAATATAAGTTTTTTCATTGTACTTGCATACCCTTCTGCATGTGACACCCCTCCATGCTTTTACACTTCCTTCTTGTTGTGGAGCGTGTTAATACATGGGAAATACGTCGTAAATACGTTGTAAATACATCGTAAATACGTCTTTGGAATCAGGTGTTCAGGTTGGGGAAAAAATATAAATACATATTTTGGTAGCAAATTAGTTCAAAGTAATGTTAAAATATAAAATCGTGGTTCAATTTATCACAGCCAAAGTCCTGCAGGTCCTGATGCAGCAAAATAGCCTCAGACCATCACACTACCGCCACCATATTTTACTGTTTGTATGATTTTTTTCTAAAATGCTGCGTTACTTTTGTGCTACATGTAATGGGACACCCACCTTCCAAAAAGTTGAACTTTTGTCTTGACAGAAAAAATATTTTCGGGCAAAATTGAGAGAATCCTTAATGTTCTTTTTGTTCAGTAGTGATTTTGTCTTGGAATTCCGCCATGCAGGCCATTTTTGCACGGTGTCTTTCTTAATGTGGAGTCATGATCACTGACCTAAACTGAGGCAAGTGAGGCCTGGAGTTCTTTGGATGTTATTGTGGGGTCTTTTGTGACCTCTTGGATGAGCCGTTGCTGCGGTATTGGTCATTTTGGTTAGCCGTCCACTCCTGGGAAGGTTCACCACTGAGAGCCATTATCCACGGCTCTCACTGCGTTTGGCTGGAGTCCCAAAGCTTTAGAAATTGCTTCATAACCTTGATATATTTCAGATTAATCTCAGTTAAATTATGTTTAGTTGTCAATCTACGGGACACACTACATACTCACTGGATGGAAAAGCTCTGAATGTTCTGAACTCCTTTTTCTGACCTTATTAGGAAGAGTGGAGGTCTGCGAGCGAATGTGTTCCTCCACGCTTCCTTGTGTTTCATGTCGTGGCTGGTCCCCGCCCTGTTTTCGTTGCATGTTTAAAAGAGAAAACCCCTCGGGGTTTTAGGCTTTGCAATGTGCTCCCCTCTACTTAAGTCACTCTTAAGTCAAGTCCCAGGAGACATTTTAAAAAGCGGTCACACCACTTTGCTATGCTTCTTGTATGTTCACGGAGTTGGGTGTTAAGTTGGTCTGAGCCACTGTCAGAAATACTAATACTAAAAACGAGTTAGCAAATACGGCTAACATAAGGCCAAAATGTCACATGAAGAGTTTATTGCCTTTTAAATGCACTCATTCATCATAAGAAAGACAATCTGCGGTTTATAAGAAGTCTCGACCACTTTATTCATCATGCCCCAAAGTAACCAAAAAGTACAAAAACAAACTTCTGCAAAAAAAATAACAATGTGACCAAAAAAGGAAACAGATTTTGTATTTGTTAGAAATAGACGAATGGATTTAGGTTTGCTTCCTCATTAAAAGAAACCAAACCAAACCGCTAAAGCCACTCATTCATCATCCATTATTCTGAAATAACAAGTTGCCATTTCATTTATTTACTCACGTGACACACTCACATGAGCGTCATGCAACACAAACACGAGCTTGCCTGCAAGAGTGTCAACACGGAGTCCTGCTCTAATCCGAAATGATGAAGAGGTTTAGCAAGTCTTTGTTCTCAAGTGCGAGGCACGGGCCTGAAAATGGATGAATCTGTCAATAAGATGGCTAGTTACCTCTATCTAGGTCAGGGGTGCTCATTAAGTCGATCGCGATCTATCGGTCGAACGCGGAGGTGGGTACTGGTCGATCGCGGCGTGACATAAAAAAAATATCATCCCAGCATCAATGCCGTCACTTGATTGACGGCATTGATGCTAGGATGATATACCACTTCCACACGGATAGGGAGGATAACTATTAACAGTTATTTAACCTTTAACATGAACATGAATCAAACGTAATAATTTTTTTCTGGGTACATGATACCATACAGCATCCATATTAAACTAACATTAAACTTTCATATCAAGGCGGGGGCCTCAAAGTAGTGTCCTGCGGGCCACATTTGGCCCGCGGGCCGCATGTTTGAGACCCCTGATTTGGAAAAACTTTCCAAGTTGCTAACTTTATTTTTTAAGTTACGTTCAAATAATAGTGTTGGCTATTACATGAACTTAATTTAGCATGTCATATACACTCAAATTTTATTGTTGGTAAGCTTAAAACAAAATTCAAGTTTCCATGACTTAATAAAATTAGCTTGGTAACATAACACACACACACACATATATACATATATATATATATATATATATGTAACAAATTAAACTGGTTGGTTCAAAGCAATTTCAAATTAAGTTGTCGTAACTAAGAAAGACTAATGGAAATTGTTGCGTTGATTTTTTTTGTTGTGGCTAAACATTTATTTTTTGCATGTATGTTAGTTATTGTTGTTTATTGTGTTGCAAGATCAGTAGTCTATGATGGAGTATTAGGGCCATTGGAAAAAATTTGATTTTGAGAATAAAGTCGTAAACTTATGACAATAAAGTTGTAACGCCATGAGCAAAAAGTCGTAATATTACGTGAATAAAGTCTTAATACTATGTGTCGTCCGTGTCAGAGACAAAATAGAGCATATATCTTCAGGAAGGAAGTAAACTTTGTAGAACGCAAACAGATTAGCATGGCTAACCCTTCCTTACCTCGCTAGGAACTAGTTTTTTTTTTCGTAAAATTCCGATTGTATTCTTGTAATATTGCGACTTTTTTTCCCTCCATAATTTACTTTATCCTCATAATTTTTGTACTTTTTTGTTTCCTAAATTTACGACTTTTTTCTCAAAATCTAATTTTTTTCCAATGTGGCCCTAATATACTGTCTGCTTTATTATTGTATTAGTATGAGTCTTAATTTATGACTTTGTCTTAAGTTTCTGACTTTGTTTTTGAAACCTCAGAGTATTTTAATAATTCGTCGTAACCGGCATTGCCTGGGACAGCTATAAAAAGTGTGACTTATGTGACCTTTGGTAATATTAATTTTTTTCTCATTAATTTACAACTCTATTCTCGTAAATTTATAACGTTATTGTTGTAAATTTACGAGAATAAAGTTTTTTTCCTCATAAATTTCCGACTCTAGTTTCTTTTCTTTTTTTTTGTAGCCCTAATACTCCATCGTCATGGACTGTATTGAGAACTGCATTTTATTTATTTTTTTATTTAGAAATAATTCAGTTCTTTTGTTATTTTAAATACATATGTTCTGCTTTCATCATGTTATTTTATATGGTTTTAAAAATGACTGTTTTGACTTGACTTTTTTTTCCCTTTTTCATTTGGATCATTCAAAATAAACTGAGACTGCTGCCCCCGCGACCCGGATAAGCAGAAGAAAATGGATAGATGGATAGACATTTTAGAGCAGGGGTGGGCAAACTACGGCCCGGGGGCCACATCCGGCCCGCATAGTGTTTAAATATGGCCCGCACGTTCTTTCCAAACTTAACATACAACCTGACATCATGGCTTTAGCCAACCTTTTGATGGTTTAGGTAGTTTTTTTTTTTAATCAATTTATTTGATGTGATCTGCTGTTTACAAAGTGCTCCTGAAAAAAGGACACAAGCCCATATACATAGCAGGTTGCATGACACTTACAGATACAATCATTCCAGGTGGACTGTAAGAATTATATGCGTAAAACAGGGGTGGGCAAACTACGGCCCGGGGGCCACATGCGGCCCGCCAAGTGTTTGAATATGGCCCGCCTGTTTTTTCCAAAGTATTTCATTTAAACTCAACACATAACCTGGTATCGTGGCTTGGGCCAACTTTTTGATGGTTGAGGTAGCTGCTTTATCAATTTCGTTATTTGATGTGGTCTGTTGTTTACAAAATGCTCCTGGAAAAAGCAACACAAGCACAAAAATAAAAATAATGACAATAATAATAAGAATGTTGTTAATAATAATAATATTACTATTATTATATTCATATTGTTGTTAATAATATTAATATAATAATAGTCGTAATGTTATTATTGTTATTATTATTAACAATAATATAATAATAATATAATGATAATAACATTACTATAACTAATAATAACAAGTCTAATATAATAATATATATATAAAATAGTAATAATGGAGACAATAATAATAATAATACATTTAATTTCCAACACACTTTACATCAAATAAATGATTTCAAAGTGCACATATAGCAGATTGCATGACACTTTTACATGTAAAATATGCGTAAAAATAGGACTGTTGCATGTAAAATACTATATAGTCTGCCCCCCCCCCCCCCCCCCCCTGTCAATTTTGTTAAATCAATGCGGCCCGCGAGTCAAAAAGTTTGCCCACCCCTGTTTTAGAGCCATAATTCTAATACTGGGAAACTGTGAGAATTTTACCCAAGTATCATACCGTCAGAATATTGAAGCAGTCCATGCAAAATGGAGTGCAGTACCCAACTGCAGCCAGCGGAGGCGCTGTTGCTTCATTCCCAACTATACTGTGTTCTGTCTGACTTGAGTCTCTTATGTGTGTGTGTGTGTGTGTTTCAGAGTGAACAGCAGTTGGACTGTGCCCTGGACCTGATGAGGCGTCTGCCTCCTCAGCAGATTGAGAAGAACCTCAGTGACCTCATTGACCTGGTGAGTTGCAGTCCATCAGCGGTCGTCTCGTCAGATGCCGTACTTGTCATTGACGTTGATGTCGGGTCGTCAGGAGCAACTGGGTGCTCGGAGTGACGGTTTGTGGGGGGGGATATTTCCACAGGGGACCTAAACAAACACTTACCACCATGTTGCGTGCCCCAAGATGGCTGAGTAAACAAGCAACGCGCACATCTACGATAACCGAGGCAGTTTTTTTTTACTCTACTATGTTTTAATATGGAGTGAAAAGAATAGAAAATGTGTACTTTTTGTCTTGACAAAGGAAAGAAAAGGATCAAAAGTGTTAAAATTAAAACAAAAAAAGGAAATTACAGAATAGATTGTGCAGTGATGACGGTAAAAAAGCAAATATAATAAAGGAAAGTAAATATGTGATAAAAAAGGATTTTTATATCACTTACAAATGGCAGGTAAATCCCACATGGCAGCCATGATTGTTTTGCCTCTGCATATGCCGGTCACATGCTTTTTTTTTTTTTTTTTTTAAACAGATTTTGGTCAGTACCGTCATGTTTGTTCTTTAAACGCCATATAAAATCAAAGCTGTTTAACGTACTACCTCCGCGAGATTTTTTACGGCAGATAGATTCCACACGGCAGACATGTTTGTGTTGTTTTGGCTCGCCTGTGCAGCGTGCAGGAAAGTGGGAGGGCCACGTCACGGCAAGACACTACGCTGCAGGCTGCAATAGTCCGAGTCACATGTGATCGATCGGCTGCTGCGGTCGCCCTTGAAAGGCGTTTATCGGCTTATAACTGATCACATGCTTTTTCGCTGAAATCGATCGATCAAACATTCCCGGTAATGATGGAAACATTTTATAATGGCATTAATAATACATTACAGGGTTTTAATGGAGCCAGTCTATAGCATTGAATTTCTTCGTTTATTTTCTCTAAATTAACTTGGAAACTAACTTTTATTTATTTCCTGTGGCTAAAAAACAAAAAGACAAATATACTATCATGCTAATTCATTCATTTTCTACCGCTTTTCCCTCACAAGGGTCGCGGGGGTGCTGGAGCCTATCCCAGCTGTCTTCGGCTGTGAGGCGGGGTACACCCTGGACTGGTGGCCAGCCAATCACAGGGCACATATAGACAAACAACCATTCACACTCACATTCATACCTATGTACAATTTGGAGTCGCCAATTGGAATTAGCCTAGCATGTTTTTGGAATTTGGGAGGAAACCGGAGTACCCGGAGAAAACCCACGCATGCACGGGGAGAACATGCAAACTCCACACAGAAATGACCGAGGGTGGAATTGAACCCTGGTCTCCTAGCTGTGAGGTCTGAGCGCTAACCACTCAACCGCCGTGCAGCCACTGAAAAACATTCATTCATTAATTCATTTTCTACCGCTTTTCCTCACAAGGGTCGCAGGGGTGCTGGAGCCTATCCCAGCTGTCTTTGGGTGTGAGGCGGGGTACACCCTGGACTGGTGGCCAGCCAATCACAGGGCACATATAGACAAACAACCATTCACACTCACATTCATACCTATGGATAATTTGGAATGGCTAATTAACCTAGCATGTTTTTGGAATGTGGGAGGAAACCGGAGTACCCGGAGAAAACCCACATATGCACAGGGAGAACATGCAAACTCCACACAGAGGTGGCCGAGGGTGGAATTGAACCCTTTGTCTCCTAGCTGTGAGGTCTGAGCGCTAACCACTCAACCGCCGTGCAGCCCGCGTTTTCTATTAATATTATGAGTATAATCTTTATTGTTGTAACATTCAATTTTTCTTCAAATTTCTTAAGGTCTACTTTTAGAATGTGCCAAGGGTCAGTAGAAAAAAAAACAGGCCCTAACTGGCCCTTGGGCCACACTTTGGACACCACTGCCATACCTATGAACAATTTAGAATTAACCTAGCATGTTTTTGGAATGTGGGAGGAAACCGGAGTACCCGGAGAAAACCCACACATGCACGGGGAGAACAAGCAAACTCCACACAGAGGTGGCCGAGGGTGGAATTGAACCCTGGTCTCCTAGCTGTGAGGTCTGAGCGTTAACCACTCAACCACCGTGCCGCCTATAATACTAATATTTATTAAAAATGTTTGGTGCATTTAACCACACCTGTGTGTGTGTGTGTGTGTGTGTGTGATTCCACCAGTGCCCCACCTCCTCACCCTCCAGCTCTCGTCCCCTGGGCATCCGCATTTCCTCACCCATTTCCTGTGTGTGGTAGTTAGTGGCTATTATCATTGCTGTCAATCACCTGTGTGTGCCAACATAGCTGCCTGGCACCATCCTGACTCCATCTCTTCAGATCACCTGAAATCACCTTGAAACCACCCCCCCCCCCTCCCCTTTCACTCCCCTTCTCTTGTCCCACACAGCCTGCTGCCAGGTGTGTGTGTGTGTTCGCAGTCAGGGAATGTGGGATACTTTTTAAGGAAAACAAGGCCTCTTTTGTGTTGGTGCAACGATGCAGAGAACATTGCTGGCCCATGTCAGTCTGTGAGAAGTCATTTGTACCCCCTTATCCTCAACATATAAAGTTTCCCACTGGTTTTTATTCAGGCACGGAATGTCAGCCTTAAATGGAGGCATTCTTTCCCGCCGTCTGTGTAATCTCGTTGCTGTTGCTCCAGTTTGCTTCCAATATCATCACTTTGTCTTTGTGACAAACAAAAACACAGCTAAGAGTTTCCCCTTCCCGGTCTTTGTGTCCAGGTTCCCGGTCTCTGTGAGGACCTTCTCTCCTCCGTGGACCAGCCCCTGAAGATCGCTCGGGACAAGGCGGTGGGGAAAGACTATCTGCTCTGTGATTACAATCGGGATGGTGACTCCTACAGGTACAGTGTAGAACTGCGACCCGGGTCACGAGTCGAATAAGACCACCCAGAACCTTAAAAACATTGGACATCTGTTAAAGCTTGACTTCTTTGAAATGTTATTGAATTCCTTATTAATTCATATTTTGATCTGAATGTGTACAATATGCCATTGCAGCTTTCCCTGCATGCACATAATACATCTAGTACACAATAATTACAGTAAACGTCGGATATATTGGATTCAATAGTTCCCACTGGTTTTGTCCGATATAAGCGAAATCCGTTATATGCGTATACCGGAAAATTTCAGTTTTACGCATATATGGGATTTATATCCGGTATATGCGTAAATGGGATTTTATCCGTTATAAAAAGGCACTTCCTTGACTATGTTTCCAATGTACCTGGACGCGCAGGCAACGCTGCAAATGACGTCGTATAGCGGCCTGTCACGATTCGGCGAATCGGAGCGCCACGATGCGACCATCCGATATATGCGAGGGAAATTTCATGGAAATGCATTGGAACGGGACTGGAGATTTTGTCCGAAATAGGCGAAATCCGTTATAAAAAATCCGATATATGCAATGAATTTTTATTGGAAATGCATTACAGAAAAATCGGTTCTTTTTTATCTGTGCGTTGTGAGCGAATTTCCGATATATCCGAGTCCGATATATCCGAGGTTTACTGTATATTTTGTAAATTGCTGTGATAGAATCCATCCTTTTGTTTTGATGCTTATTTTGCACTGAACAGGAAGTCATTGTGTCATTGTTTAATGTCGTGTAAGTTATTTTTTGGCGACATAAACATATCCGAGTCCGATATATCCGAGGTTTACTGTATTAGATTGAATTAGGATGTCCTACTAATAAATCCGATAACGTAAAAACGATAATTCTGAAACAGTCCAACGATTCAAGGTTACCGATACTGTGCAGGTGGGCAAATCAAACGGCCCTTTTTTCTCCTGCCTGTGACATTAACGGCCTGTAGTACCTTCCCCTGACCCCACTTGTAAACAAACATTCACTTTCTGAGGAACATTGTGGGAATATTATAGCAAATATTCCGCCATGAAGGTGAAACCTCACAAAAACCCTCAATAACGCCACCTGAAACGCCGGCGCCGCAGCATTTGAAAAGTGCAGAAGTTTTGCCAGAGACCTCAGTTGCTCACACTGGCTTCTCGGAACATGTGCCCGTATACAGTACACCTTACCGGGCCACTGCTTTATACTCTGGTTCTGCATAGTCGTTCATTCTTGTTCTGTTCAACTAGTGAGAGTGCTTTTATTCGTGTGTTGCGTTGGTATGTGATGTTTTTGGGCTTTGTTGTTGTCACACCGTGACTTAAACTGTAATGCCTAGCGATCACCCAGTGAAATGTGATGGGCTTAGTAAAGTGTTAAAAGGAAGCTAACTCTATTACTTGATGTGATTCAACAGTGGGGACGGGGTACCGCGACTACGTGTGTTGCGGGGGTACTCTGCCGCCGGGGCAAGCTGTAAATCATGCGGTGGAAAAATACATCGGCGAACCCACGTGCCTATCGGCCGATACCGATACAAGGAAAAAACGCAAATATCGGCAAAATGGAAAATTTTGTCACAAGCAACCAAGTTCGTCAAATAAGTGCAGCAAGTTCTTTTGAAAATGGAATTTGAATTAACAGTCATGTTTTAATGTGTGTGGTATTCAACCGCCAAATAAGGGAGCTACTACAGTAAACCTCGGATATATCGGAAATTCGCTCACAACAGACGGATAAAAAAGAACCGATTTTTCTGTAATGCATTTCCAATAAAAATTCATTGCATATATCAGATTTTTTATAACTGATTTCGCCTATTTCGGACAAAATCTCCAGTCCCGTTCCAATGCATTTCCATGAAATTTCCCTCGCATATATCGGATGGCCGCATCGTGGCGCTCCGATTCGCTGAATCATGACAGACCGCTATACGACGTCATTTGCAGCGTTTGCAGCGTTGCCTGCGCGTCCAGGTACATTGGAAACATAGTCAAGGAAGTGCCTTTTTATAACGGATAAAATCCCATTTATGCATAAACCGGATATAAATCCCATATATGCGTAAAACGGACATTTTCCGGTATACGCATATAACGGATTTCGCTTATATCGGACAAAACCAGTGATCAGGAATTGCACAATACCAAAAAAAAGGGATACAGTGGAACCCGTTTATGTTGACCAGCTCAGCAACTTCCAGTCCAACATGTTAAAGTTCCGGCATTTGTCGACGTTAAAATCTCAAACCCAAATGAGTCAGTTTATGTCGCCAAAAACATAACTTACACGACATTAAACAATGACACAATGACTTCCTGTTCAGTGCAAAATAAGCATCAAAACAAAAGGATGGATTCTATCACAGCAATTTACAAAATATACAGTAAACCTCGGATATATCGGACTCGGATATATCGGAAATTCGCTCACAACGGACAGATAAAAAAGAACCGATTTTTCTGTAATGCATTTCCAATAAAAATTCATTGCATATATCGGATTTTTTATAACGGATTTCGCCTATTTCGGACAAAATCTCCAGTCCCGTTCCAATGCATTTCCGTGAAATTTCCCTCGCATATATCGGATGGCCGCATCGTGGCGCTCCGAAGCTAGCTGACATTCTGAGACGTTTTAAAGCAGAGGACATTTTTAATGCCGACGAAACTGGGTTATTCTGGCAAATGCTGCCAGAAAACACCCTGGGATTTATTGAATGAGATCTTAACGTCACTATTGGAAATAACGTAGGCCTGACGGGCGTAACAGGGCCTAGCTTAATTAACAATTTGTTATGCTCAGAGTCCAATAAAGTTAAATTCTCATTACCTTACGTCTCTTTTCATTGCCCAGTCCAGGTACATTGGAAACATAGTCAAGGAAGTGCCTTTTTATAACGGATAAAATCCCATTTACGCATATACCGGATATAAATCCCATATATGCGTAAAACGGACATTTTCCGGTATACGCATATAACGGATTTCGCTTATATCGGACAAAACCAGTGGGAACAATTGAATCCGATATATCCGAGGTTTACTGTATATGAACAGGTATGAAATAATGAAAGTTTGTTGTCCTTCCTGACACTTCAGATCCCCATGGAGCAATAAGTACGACCCGCCCATCGATGACGGCGCCATGCCTTCATCTCGCTTGAGGAAACTGGAGATCGAAGCCAATAACGCCTTTGACCAGTACAGAGACCTGTGAGTACGCCTCAAACGGTCTCAAACACGTACACAAATATGGAGTGTGACTCCTGATTTGTTGTTTTTAGGTACTTTGAGGGTGGCGTGTCGTCAGTGTACCTCTGGGATTTGGACCATGGCTTCGCTGGAGTCATTCTCATCAAGAAGGCCGGAGATGGATCCAAAAAGATTAAAGGGTGCTGGGACTCCATCCACGTGGTGGAGGTGCAGGTGGGGGCCGCTAGAAATGTTTGGTCTCAAACTCGATTTATTTGGGCCCTGTAGACATGACAAAACACGACTATAGTCACATTTATACTCTTTTTATTTACAACGTATTGCGCAACTGCAGGGTCTTGAGACACATGCTAACTCGCAAACTAGAGAGCTAGCGACCTAAACGGTAGCCTTCAAGTTATTTCCTTTAAACTTAAAAAGCCAAAAACTTACCACTTCCACACGGATAGGGAGGATAACTATTAACAGTTATTTAACCTTTAACATGAACATGAATCAAACGTAATAATTTTTTCTGGGTACATGATACCATACAGCATCCATATCAAACTTACATTAAACTTTCATATCAAGGCGGGGGCCTCAAACTAGTGTCCTGCGGGCCACATTTGGCCCGCGGGCCACGTGTTTGAGACCGCTGGTCTTGAGACACATGCTAACTCGCAAACTAGAGAGCTAGCGACCTAAACGGTAGCCTTCAAGTTATTTCCTTTCAACTTAAATAGCCAAAAACTTACCACTTCCACACGGATAGGGAGGATAACTATTAACAGTTATTTAACCTTTAACATGAACATGAATCAAACGTAATAATTTTTTCTGGGTACATGATACCATACAGCATCCATATCAAACTTGCGCGGGCCGCACTAACATTAAACTTTCATATCGAGGCGGGGGCCTCAAACTAGTGTCCTGCGGGCCACATTTGGCCCGCGGGCTGCGTGTTTGAGACCCCTGGTCTTGAGACACATGCTAACTCGCAAACTAGAGAGCTAGCGACCTCATCGGTAGCCTTCAAGTTATTTCCTTTAAACTTAAATAGCCAAAAACGTACCACTTCCACATGGATAGGGAGGATAACTATTAACAGTTATTTAACCTTTAACATGAACATGAATCAAACGTAATAATTTTTTCTGGGTACATGATACCATACAGCATCCATATCAAACTTGCGCGGGCCGCACTAACATTAAACTTTCATATCAAGGCGGGGGCCTCAAACTAGTGTCCCGCGGGCCACGTGTTTGAGACCCCTGATCTTGAGACACATGCTAACTCGCAAACTAGAGAGCTAGCGACCTAAACGGTAGCCTTCAAGTTATTTCCTTTCAACTTAAATAGCCAAAAACTTACCACTTCCACACGGATAGGGAGGATAACTATTAACAATAAGGTAAATGTGTTTGACACCCCTGCTTTATCGAATTTCGTGCTTGCAGGAGAAGTCCAGCGGACGAACTGCGCACTACAAACTCACCTCCACCGTCATGCTGTGGCTTCAGACGACCAAGAGCGACTCCGGCACCATGAACCTGGGTGGAAGCCTCACAAGACAAGTAAGTACGGTTATCAAACTGCTCGACCTGCTTGCTCGGGTGCCGCCACGCATCAACCGGCTTTGCTTCCTTCTTCCTTCAGACGGAGAAAGACGAGACGGTTGGAGAGTCCTCGCCCCACATCGCCAACATCGGCCGCCTTGTCGAAGTCAGTCAAACTTTTCCAGAAATGCCGAAATGCTTTTCTTTTAAAACTCTCGCTAAGTCATGCGTGGTCTTGTTTCAGGACATGGAGAACAAGATTCGCTCCACGCTGAATGAAATCTACTTTGGGAAGACCAAGGACATTGTCAATGGACTGAGGTAAGGAGCCACAAAGTCACGTGTGTGGTTTTTTTGCATTTTAGAGCTCCAGCGGTCAGCAGCGTATCGCGCTTAAACCTGCATTCAGTTCTTATCTTTTCACTTATTTCTTCTGTATACACAACATATCCTCTTTCCTGTTCTCCTCAAGCCTTCCCGTCTTATTTTCCATATAAATTGCTTTTCCATTCTCATCACTTGCTTTGTCAACGCTGTCACCCCCGCCTCCCCCATCCTCCTCTTCTCTGTGAATCTAGATCTATTGAGTCTTTGCCTGATAACCAAAAGTACCGGCAGCTCCAGAAGGAGCTTTCGCAGGTCCTCACCCAGCGTCAGATCTTCATTGACTAGGGTCGGAGGTACAGCCCGTGGCATGGGTAGTGTTGCACGCGTGTGTGAGAAATGTAGAAATAGGGGTAACTTGCGGAGGTGGATATTGTTCCCGTTCACAATCTCACCTAACCCTATGGAAAGTAGCCGATGGCGCCTGTGAGGAAGCTAATGTCACTAACCATGTTTGATTACTCAAAGCAGCCCACTCTGATATTTATTATTATGCACTTTACTAACTCCTTATCTAAGCACGGAGATGCAAACAGGAAGCAATCTTTTTTTCATTAATGTGTGTTCGCAGTACAAAAAATAATAATTTGTAGCTTGATTTAGGACAACTGCGCTGCAATGGCATTGATCACAACAGGATTCCATCCAGTGGGCCATATTGGAAGGGATACCGTTCACAAAAACGCATTACATATTACATAGATCACATTTTTCAACTTGAATAATACAGTAAACCTCGGATATATCCGACTCGGATATAATCGGAAATTCGCTCACAACGGACAGATAAAAAAGAACCGATTTTTCTGTAATGCATTTCCAATAAAAATTCATTGCATATATCGGATTTTTTATAGCGGATTTCGCCTATTTCGCACAAAATCTCCAGTCCCGTTCCAATGCATTTCCATGAAATTTCCCTCGCATATATCGGATGGCCGCATCGTGGCGCTCCGATTCGCCGAATCGTGACAGGCCGCTATATGACGTCATTTGCAGCGTTTGCAGCGTTGCCTGCGCGTCCAGGTACATTGGAAACATAGTCAAGGAAGTGCCTTTTTATAACGCATAAAATCCGATTTACGCATATACCGGATATAAATCCGATATATGCGTAAAACGGACATTTTCCGGTATACGCATATAACGGATTTCGCTTATATCGGACAAAACCAGTGGGAACAATTGAATCCGATATATCCGAGGTTTACTGTAATTAGAAAAACGAGAAAGTGGAAATGTAAACGTTCTCTTTGCGCACACTGTAGCAACAGAACCAATGTTGTAACCGTGTAAAGGAGCAAACTGCTCACGCTAACAGGACAGGTGAGTTGTGCAACACGCTTGCAGAGGTAGGTATTCAAAAGAAAGCTGACCTTTTTTTTGGGGGGGGGGGGGTGCTCATCATCCACAATCCTTATATGGATAGTGAGTTGTAGTGAGTAGTGGTCCCGTTCTGGTTCTGGTTAGTCATTGGGGTTACTTAAGTCGTACGTTTGGCTTCTCCGAACAATATGCGTTCAAAAGAGTAACCACTTGCACGGCAAAGATGCCTCCACACAAATCGTTCGGTTTTACTTGAGGTCGCATTAATGCTCGCTATCAACTGTCCATTGTTTGTGTATGTGACAAAGATGGCCGCACGCTAGTGGCGGTTGCGGCAATGGACAGCTAATAGCGTGCGCTGATACGATGTCGGACAAAGTTAAATTGTGTTGAAATTTCCCTTCAGTGCGTAACCTTCTGCATGCAAGACTCACCCTCATGCTTTTGCACTTTCTCCTTGCTGTGGAGCACTTTAATAAGATGCACTTCTGTGTGCAAAAACAAGTGTGTGGGATCGTTCGGGTTGGGGTAGCGAATGAGTTAATGTGCCTGTTATGAGATGATTTATAACTGCAAATAGAATATTCCCGCGGAAATTTTGATGGGCTTGCCACCTGTGCTGTGAACCTCGGCTAGCACCTAGCAAGACAGCCTCAAGTACCGAAAAGGTTGATGCAGTCCCATAGTGTCCCCACATTATGCCATGTGTCTATTTGCCTTTGTAAATGAGTAAATTAGCTAAAATGCTAACATGCTAACAGTCATCATGCTAGCACCTAGCAAGAGGGCCTCAAGTTTAGAAAGTGCCAAGGTTGTCCTATAACCTTCCTACATCATGCCATGTGTGTATTTGTCTTTAGAAATGAGTAAATTAGCTAAAATGCTAACATGCTAACAGTCATCATGCTAGCACCTAGCAAGAGGGCCTCAAGTTTAGAAAGTGCCAAGGTTGTCTTATAACCTTCCTACATCATGCCATGTGTCTATTTGCCTTTAGAAATGAGTAAATTAGCTAAAATGCTAACATGCTAACAGTCATCATGCTAGCACCTAGCAAGAGGGCCTCAAGTTTAGAAAGTGCCAAGGTTGTCCTATAACCTTCCTACATCATGCCATGTGTCTATTTGCCTTTAGAAATGAGTAAATTAGCTAAAATGCTAACATGCTAACAGTCATCATGATAGCACCTAGCAAGAGGGCCTCAAGTTTAGAAAGTGCCAAGGTTGTCCTATAACCTTCCTACATCATGCAATGTGTCTATTTGCCTTTAGAAATGAGTAAATTAGCTAAAATGCTAACATGCTAACAGTCATCATGCTAGCACCTAGCAAGAGGGCCTCAAGTTTAGAAAGTGCCAAGGTTGTCTTATAACCTTCCTACATCATGCCATGTGTCTATTTGCCTTTAGAAATGAGTAAATTAGCTAAAATGCTAACATGCTAACAGTCATCATGCTAGCACCTAGCAAGAGGGCCTCAAGTTTAGAAAGTGCCAAGGTTGTCCTATAACCTTCCTACATCATGCCATGTGTGTATTTGTCTTTAGAAATGAGTAAATTAGCTAAAATGCTAACATGCTAACAGTCATCATGCTAGCACCTAGCAAGAGGGCCTCAAGTTTAGAAAGTGCCAAGGTTGTCCTATAACCTTCCTACATCATGCCATGTGTCTATTTGCCTTTAGAAATGAGTAAATTAGCTAAAATGCTAGCATGCTAACAGTCATCATGCTAGCACCTAGCAAGAGGGCCTCAAGTTTAGAAAGTGCCAAGGTTGTCCTATAACCTTCCTACATCATGCCATGTGTCTATTTGCCTTTAGAAATGAGTAAATTAGCTAAAATGCTAACATGCTAACAGTCATCATGCTAGCACCTAGCAAGAGGGCCTCAAGTTTAGAAAGTGCCAAGGTTGTCCTATAACCTTCCTACATCATGCCATGTGTCTATTTGCCTTTAGACACGAGTAAATTAGCTAAAATGCTAACATGCTAGCAATTAGCATTTAGCCACAGGGAGAGTTGAGAAGTTTATCTCAAAAACTAGCCGTTAATCACGTTTCTACGTGGCCGTATGGCTGAGCTACAAGGCTGTGAAAAGTCTGCAAATTCTGCTAAGCAGCAGTCTATGGGGCTTGCATTACTGAGCAAGCCCATAATAACCTGCCTGTCTGGTACTTTGTCTCACCGGACAATTACTGACACCTAGTGGCCAATGAAGAGTACGACATTAGTATTGTCATTCATTGAATCATTGTTTTTGCTTGGAAATGCTTAATCTAGTGACACCTAGTATGGAGGACCAAAACTGCCAAAATAATAAATAAATAAATAAATAAATAAAAGTGAAAATAAAAACAAAAATGAAAAAATAAATCCAAAAATTAAATACACAAAAATAAATATAAATGGAAATAAAAACAAAAATAAAAAAATATATACATAAATAAATAAATAAAAGCAAAAATAAATACAAAAATAAAAAACAAGATTCAAACAAGATTTATTTATGTATATATATTTTTTTATTTTTGTTTTTATTTCCATTTATATTAATTTTTTTGTATTTAATTTTTTGATTTTTTTTTCATTTTGGTTTTTATTTTCACTTTTATTTATTTATATATTTATTATTTTGGCAGTTTTGGTCCTCCATACACATAGTGGCCAATGAAGAGTACGACATTAGTATTGTCATTCATTGAATCCTTGTTTTTGCTTGGAAATGCTTAATCTAGTGACACCTAGTGGCCAATGAAGAGTACGACATTAGTATTGTCATTCATTGAATCCTTGTTTTTGCTTGGAAATGCTTAATCTAGTGACACCTAGTATGGAGGACCAAAACTGCCAAAATAATAAATAAATAAATAAATAAAAGTGAAAATAAAAACAAAAATGAAAAACAATTCCAAAAATTAAATACACAAAAATAAATATAAATGGAAATAAAAACAAAAATAAATATATATATACATACATAAATAAATAAAAGCAAAAATAAATACAAAAATAAAAAACAATATTTATTTATGTATATATTTTTTTTATATTTGTTTTTATTTCCATTTATATTAATTTATTTGTATTTAATTTTTTGATTTTTTTTTTTCATTTTTGTTTTTATTTTCACTTTTATTTATTTATTTATTTCTTTATTATTTTGGCAGTTTTGGTCCTCCATACACCTAGTGGCCAATGAAGAGTACGTACGACATTAGTATTGTCATTCATTGAATCATTGTTTTTGCTTGGAAATGCTCAATCTAGTGACACCTAGTGGCCAATGAAGAGTACGACATTAGTATTGTCATTCATTGAATCCTTGTTTTTGCTTGGAAATGCTTAATCTAGTGCAATTTGTTTACATATATGCATTTAATTTTACCAATAGACAAGATTCTACCACGAAACGGTAATCATTTATTCATGAATTTTTCGAAAAAATGTGATACAGTGAGGTTGCGATGTCGAGAAGGGCGATTGTATTTTTCGGCGATGTCTTCCCAGGTCGAGTTTTGACACACACTGACTCTTTGTCCCGTCTGTGTCTCTGTCGCCCTCACAGGAGCGTTCAAGGTCTGGCCGACATGTCAAAGCAGGAGGCTTTGCAAAAAGAACTGTTCAAGGCGCTCAAACAGAAAAACCAAAGCTAGAGATGCTACTGCCGTGTCCCGTTTCTCATCCGCCATCCTCCTCTTCTTCTTGTTTCTTTCCGTCTCTCCCCTCTCCCTCCATGGTTCCTGTATCGCTCTCTCTCTCTCCTGTCAACTTTAGTTGTTTTTGTGTATCTCACATGTTCTGAAGCCATTCACTCCCTTCCTCTCCCCGTCACGAATCTAACGACGGTTAACAATCACCCTGCAGTGTGAGGGTTCTGTGTCGTACTTATCCTGGCCCCGCCTCTCTCGGACTCTCTGATTAGGACAAGCGACCGCCCCCCTTTCACCCTTTTTTATTTCTTCCCAACACGCCGGCGGCTTTTTTTTTTGGCTCTCGCGAGCCGCCGTCAAGTCCACACAAATTCAAGAAACACACAACCGCATCCGCCCCACAACCGCACTGTGTATAACATAACAGTTTAACCCCCCCACCCCCACTCCCACCCACGCCATCCACATCCACACCCCAGCTTCTGTTTTATCTCCATTTCCCGTCTCTTGCTCTCACCTTCTACGTCTTTGTTGGGGGGTCACAGTTTTGTCTTCATGTCAGTGGGAACCTTTAACCGTTTCCATTTCGGGAGGGGAATCTTTGTATTTTGTTTTTTTGTTTTTATTTTGTAATGCTTATGATTCATATTGTATTAGAGCCTCCAGCAACAATAAAAACAGGAAAAAGCTCTTCTTGTTCTGATTGTTTTGGGGACTTGGATGTTGGGTGGAGAATGGCTAGAGCAGGGGTGGGCAAACTACGGCCCGGGGGCCACATCCGTATTTCATTTAAACTCAACATACAAGCTGGCATCATGGCCTGAGCCAACCTTTTGATGGTTGTATCAATTTTGTTGTTTGACATGGTCTGTTGTTTACAAAGTGCTCCTGAAAAAAGAGACACAAGCACATAATAATAAAAATAATAATTATTATAATAATAATAATAATAATTATTATTATTATTATTATTAGATTATTAGAACTATTATAATTATAGTTATTATATTAATGCTAATTATTATATTAATTATATATAATATTATTGTTATATTTGCATATTTTACATAATAATAATATAATTATTATTTTAATTTTATTGTAATTATAATATTTTATTATTTTAAAAATATTTAAATATAAATATAAAATAATAAATAATAATAGCTGATTGCATGACAATATTTTAAAACGGGGGTCTCAAACTCAATTTACCTGGGGGCCACTGGAGCTAGGGTCTGGGCAAGGCTGGGTTTTCAAAAAAAAAACAAAAAAACGTATTTATTAAAAACAGAAAAATATACAAACTTTTTCAGTGTTTTGGTTCCGATTTTCTACAATAAAAGCTCTGATAAAACATTCCACTGTTCTCAAATATCTTAATTTTTATTTTTCTACACAAAATAAGATGAAAAATAAATAAATCAAGAATAAAGAAAATCAATCAATCAGTAATAAATAAATAAATATAATAATAATAATAAAAACTTAAGAAAGCACATATAGTTGGTGGGTAGACAAATGATTTTTTTCTGATTAAAATGAACAAAGCATTATTAGAGCCCTGTAGACATGACAAAACACGACTATAGTCACATTTATACTCTTTTTATTTACAACATATTGCGCAACTGCAGGGTCTTGAGACACATGCTAACTCGCAAACTAGAGAGCTAGCGACCTAAACGGTAGCCTTCAAGTTATTTCCTTTCAACTTAAATAGCCAAAAACTTACCACTTCCACACGGATAGGGAGGATAACTATTAACAGTTATTTAACCTTTAACATGAACATGAATCAAACGTAATAATTTTTTCTGGGTACATGATACCATACAGCATCCATATCAAACTTGCGCGGGCCCCACTAATAATTAAACTTTCATATCAAGGCGGGGGCCTCAAACTAGTGTCCTGCGGGCCACATTTGGCCCACGGGCCGCGTGCTTGAGACCCCTGTTTTAAAAAGATACAATACAATATTTCTCTGTGTTTAGCTAATTGCAGATTTTGTCCTTAAAAACTGAGCCACTGGAGTGGTCGAGTGGTTAGCGCGCAGGCCTCACAGCTAGGAGACCCGAGTTCAATTCCACCCTCGACCATCTCTGTGTGGAGTTTGCATGTTCTCCCCGTGCATGCGTGGGTTTCCTCCCACATTCCAAAAAAAAACATGCTAGGTTAATTAGCAACTCCAAATTGTCCATAGGTATGAATGTGAGTGTGAATGGTTGTTTGTCTATATGTGCCCTGTGATTGGCTGGCCACCAGTCCAGGGTGTACCCCGCCTCTCGCCCGAAGACAGCTGGGATAGGCTCCAGCACGACCCTTGTGAGGATAAGCGGTAGAAAATGAATGAATGAATGAGTTCTCCTCCTATTTTGTGTGGAAGTGGTAACTTTTTGGCTTCTTATTTTGGCTTTCCCCAACCTCGGCCATCTCTGTGTGGAGTTTGCATGTTCTCCCCGTGCATGCGTGGGTTTTCTCCGGGTACTCCGGTTTCCTCCCACATTCCAAAAACATGCTAGGTTAATTAGCCACTCCAAATCGTCCATAGGTATGAATGTGAGTGTGAATGGTTGTTTGTCTATATGTGCCCCGTGATTGGCTGGCCACCAGTCCAGGGTGTACACCGCCTCTCGCCCGAAGACGGCTGGGATAGGCTCCAGCACGACCCTTGTGAGGATAAGCGGTAGAAAATGAATGAATGAATGAGTTCTCCTCCTATTTTGTGTGGAAGTGGTAACTTTTTGGCTTCTTATTTTGTCTTTGCCCACCCTCGGCCATCTCTGTGTGGAGTTTGCATGTTCTCCCCGTGCATGCGTGGGTTTTCTCCGGGTACTCCGGTTTCCTCCCACATTCCAAAAACATGCTAGGTTAATTAGCGACTCCAAATTGTCCATAGGTATGAATGTGAGTGTGAATGGTTGTTTGTCTATATGTGCCCTGTGATTGGCTGGCCACCAGTCCAGGGTGTACCCCGCCTTACGCCCGAAGACAGCTGGGATAGGCTCCAGCACCCCCGCGACCCTTGTGAGGAAAAGCGGTAGAAAATGAATGAATGAATGAATGATCGAGACGTTCAATGTGTGTTAGGTAGTGAAAACGTGCTGCATTCAGGCACCTTTCGAGGTTTTAGAACCACAGCAATTGATTTGACTGGCGCCTGTGTGTCCGACATTCTAAATATTGACTTGAATGTTATTATCCACTTGTGTTTTATCTCTGATGTCTTACATGTTTTGACATTTAATCTGCACTTTGTTTGCTCAGTCCAAACTCTGTTATGTTGTACGTATTTGTAACAAATGCCAGCAGCATGGATCTGGTTATGTACAATTGTAAACTATGTCTTCATTTGCAGATTTGTTGATGCTGGCGGCATCTGGTAAGTAACTCATTCCTTGTGGTGTTTTTGGGGTTTAGTTTTGGTGTAGTTCCATTCAGTTGTGCAATAGTTATTGGATTTCTAGTCTTCAAAATGACACAGTCAGCAGTGTGGAATAAAGCAATAGCTTGGCTGTGTATGTGCAGGGTGGCCACCAGGTGGCAGTGACACATAAGTAATGCAAATAGAATACAGTTTGGTGCAGGGGTCTCAAACTCAATTTACCTACCTGGGGGCCACTGGAGCTAGGGTCTGGGCAAGGCTGGGTCGCATCCCAAAAATCAAATTTTTTCAGTGCTTTGGTTCCGATTTTCTACAATAAAAGCTCTGATAAAACATTCCACTGTTCTCAAATATCTTAATTTTTATTTTTCTGTGCAAAATAAGATGAAAAATAAATAAACAAATCAAGAATAAAGAAAATCAATCAGTAATAAATAAATATAATAATAATAATAAAAATATTTTTTTCATATTAAAATTACCAAAGCATTATTAGAGCCCTGTAGACATGACAAAACACGACTATAGTCACATTTATACTCTTTTTATTTACAACATATTGCGCAACTGCAGGGTCTTGAGACACATGCTAACTCGCAAACTAGACAGCTAGCGACCTAAACGGTAGCCTTCAAGTTATTTCCTTTCAACTTAAATAGCCAAAAACTTACCACTTCCACACGGATAGGGAGGATAACTATTAACAGTTATTTAACCTTTAACATGAACATGAATCAAACGTAATAATTTTTTCTGGGTACATGATACCATACAGCATCCATATCAAACTTGCGCGGGCCGCACTAACATTAAACTTTCATATCAAGGCGGGGGCCTCAAACTAGTGTCCTGCGGGCCACATTTGGCCCGCGGGCCGCGTGTTTGAGACCCCTGGTTTGGTGTGTTTTACACCTAGCAACCTAGCATGTTTTTTTGGAATGTGGGAGGAAACCGGAGTACCCGGAGAAAACCCACGCATGCACGGGGAGAACATGCAAACTCCACACAGAGATGGCCGAGGGTGGAATTGAACCCTGGTCTCCTAGCTGTGGCGTCTGCGCGCTAACCACTAGACCGCTGTGCCGCTGATAATAATTTTACTACTATTTTTTTTTCATTTAATAATAATGATTAAGGCGGCACTGCGGTCTAGTGGTTATCGCGTGGACCTCACAGCTAGGAGACCAGGGTTCAATTCCACCGTTGGCCATCTCTGTGTGGAGTTTGCATGTTCTCCCTGTGCATGTGTGGGTTTTCTCCGGGTACTCCGGTTTCCTCCCACATTCCAAAAAAAAACATGCTAGGTTAATTAGCGACTCCAAATTGTCCATAGGTATGAGTGTGAGTGTGAATGGTTGTTTGTCTATATGTGCCCTGTGATTGGCTGGCCACCAGTCCAGGGTGTACACCGCCTCTCGCCCGAAGACAGCTGGGATAGGCTCCAGCACCCCCACAACAGTATCACTCGGATACTATGAACATCCAGCAGCAACACAACATTTTGGCATGACTACTATTTTGATGAAAAATATACTGAACCAGGGCTGCGCAGTGGACGGGTGGTTAGCACACAGGCTTCACAGCTAGGACACCCAAGTTCAATTCCAGCCTCGTCCATCTCTGTGTGGCGTTTGCATGTGGAGTTTGCATTTCCGGTTTCCTCCCACATTCCAAAAACATGCTAGGTTAATTAGCGACTCCAAATTGTACATAGGTATGAATGTGAGTGTGAATGGTTGTTTGTCTATATGTGCCCTGTGATTGGCTGGCCACCAGTCCTACTACTTAATAATAATGATTAAATACGCCAAGCGAGTCACAGTGAAGCCAAACTTTAGGAATGTCTTCTTCTGTTCTATTAATGATTAAACCTGTGGGGGTGTCAGTCACTCATTTATAGTTTTTTGTTGGTCAGCGCTTTTTTTTTTTTTTGTGCATCTTTTCTGTGTAGAAACAAGAAAGAAGCCTACAAAGATGGTGGTTATTAGTCAAAGTTACATAAGAGAATGAGTGAAATGAATGACACTTTCCAGTGTTGTCCTTGTAATAAATGGAGCTCTGGTGGAAGTCTTCATTTATTTCTAGTGGCAGCACACTGGCACCACACGAACCCACGCACACACACTCGCACACACACACACACAAGCAGGCAGGGTTTATGTTAATGAGGCTCTGTGCACCAGAAGCCATTTTCACCATTCAAACAGAATCCGGCGGACGGAGAGGATGTGTTGTTGTGCTTGTGTACGTGTGTGTATGTGTTAGTGTGTTCGTGGGACAGAGCTAGCTGTGGATATCCCTTCCTCGCAAACACAAAAACTCGCCCAGAGAAGCGCGTCCGCCGCCGGGATAGAAAAGCATGGCTCCTCTGCAACAAAGAGAAAGTCTCCAGTGGAAAGTTTAAGGAGCTCCACTTTTCTTTTAAACTACGGACTCACATCGTGGAGCCATGCGCTTCCTTCACGTGGATTTCCTTTTTATTTTCATTTGGTGGAATTTACCCACGCTGGTGTCCGGCTTCGCGGTTCACCTCAGCGAAGACGCCCGCCCGAGGACGGTGTTGGCCGGCGTAGAGCAGCGCGCGCGGTGCGCTCTGGATCAGGTGCTGGCTCCCACACCCGCGGAGCGCTTCCTGGACTCGGACCCGGCAACGGGAACAGTGTTTCTGTCACATTCCATAAAATGCGGCTCTTTACGCTCCAATCCGTTTACTTTGTACACAGTCTCCGACTGCGTGGACTCCGTGGGCTCCGGCTACCGGCACCTCATCACTAGCCGCTATGATGTCCACATCCACGGGGGGGACTGCTCCAAAAAGCGCGTATTGAAATCAGACTGGGACATGGAGGTGCTTAGTTTATTGAGTCCTGGTAGCCATAAACCGGCGCAGTGCCACGGAGCAGGGTCCGCTTTATTCCCAATGGGGGGGCTTCTACCTGGGAAACCCACCCGCTGCAAAGTCACCAGTGGAGGTCATTTCTACTTCTCAGAGGGGAACTTGTTTGCGTCTGAGACTCTATGCTGGTCTGGGGACACCATCATGGAGCTGGATTTGCTCTGCGACGTCCTGGTTGGAGATGGATCTTCCGGAGTGAATTCAGTTTTTGTGCACTGGCGTCTCGGACGGGGTCCTTTTACTCCGAGACGTATTAGTAGGCTTTTGGAAAAGGGTGACACGGGCATGGTGGGCAGAACGAGAAGAAGCATAAACAGCAGCCCCCAGTTCCAGCCCCCGATGTACCAGGTCTCCGTGGTGGAGAACAAGCCGTCTGGGACTTCGGTTGTCGCTTTGAAGGCGGTGGACATGGATGAAGGTGAAGCGGGTCGCTTGGAGTATTTCATCGAGGCGCTCTTTGACAGCCGTTCGAACAACCTTTTCGCCGTGGATCCACTCAGCGGACTCGTGTCCACGGTGGAGGTTCTGGACCGTGAGACCAAAGAGACTCACGTGTTTCGCGTGACGGCGGTGGACCACGGCACGCCTCGCCGCACCGCTATGGCGACTCTCACTGTCACGGTCGGCGACGCCAATGACCACGATCCGGTTTTCGAGCAACAGGACTACAAGGAAAGTATCCGTGAGAATCTGGAAATCGGATACGAGGTATTAACCGTGAGGGCCACGGACGGTGACGCACCGGTTAACGGTAACATCCTGTATCACGTCCTGAACGCTAACGCTTCCAATGACGTCTTTGACATCGATTCAAGATCCGGCGTCATTCGCACTAAAGGTCTCGTCGACAGGGAATCACTCGACGCGTATATGTTGTTAATCGAAGCAAACGACCAAGGTCGTGACCCCGGTCCCCGTAGCGCCACAGCTACCGTTTACATTGTAGTTGAAGATGACAACGACAACGCTCCGCAGTTCAGTGAAAAACGCTACATAGTCCAAGTACCGGAGGACACGGCCCCGAATACAGAGATCCTGCAAGTGACCGCCACAGACCGGGACCGGGGAAGCAACGCCATGGTCCACTTCAGCATCATGAGCGGCAACTCACGGGGTCAGTTTTATATCGACGCTCAAACCGGTAAAATGGACCTAGTGAGTCATTTAGATTACGAAGCAAACAAGGAGTACACGCTAAGAATCCGAGCCCAGGACGGTGGGCGCCCGCCTTTATCGAACATCAGCGGAATGGTAACGGTGCAGGTCCTGGATGTTAACGACAACGCTCCCATTTTTGTTAGCACGCCGTTCCAAGCTACGGTGTTGGAAAACGTGCCACTCGGTTATTCCATTATTCACATCCAAGCCGTGGATGCCGATTCCGGGGACAATTCCAGATTGGATTACCGTCTCACTGAAACGATGCCGAATTTCCCGTTTAGCATCAACAACAGCACAGGTTGGATTGTCGTCGCTTCCGAGTTGGATCGAGAAAGTATGGATTATTACAACTTTGGCGTGGAGGCCCGGGATCACGGCTACCCGGTTATGTCCTCATCGGCTAGCATTAGCATGACCGTTCTCGACGTCAACGACAACAACCCGGAGTTCACTCAAAAAGCGTACTACATGCGACTGAACGAGGACGCGGCCGTGGGTACCAGCGTGGTGACCGTATCCGCCGTGGACCAGGACGTCAACAGCGTCGTGAGCTATCAGATATCCAACGGAAACACTCGAAACAGGTTCGCCATCACGAGTCAGAGCGGCGGCGGACTCATCACGCTTGCGTTGCCTTTGGACTATAAACTCGAACGCCAGTATGTTTTGACCGTAACCGCGAGTGACGGTACGCTTTTCGACACGACAAAAGTATTCGTGAACGTCACTGACGCTAACACGCATCGACCCGTTTTCCAGAGCTCGCATTACACGGTGAATATCAACGAAGACCGGAATGTAGGCGCCACCGTCGTCGTGATAAGCGCTACCGATGAAGACACGGGCGAGAACGCTCGAATTACATACTTCATGGACGATAGCATCCCTCAGTTCGATATCGATCCCGACACGGGCGCCGTCACTACACAAATGGAGCTGGACTACGAAGACCAAGTGTCCTATACGCTCGCCATAACCGCACGCGACAACGGTATCCCGCAGAAGTCGGATACCACCTACTTGGAGATACTGGTCAACGACGTCAACGATAATTCGCCGCGTTTCCTCAGGGATCATTACGTCGCATCAGTAATGGAGGATGTCCCCGTGTTCACCAGCGTCGTTCAGGTGTCTGCAACCGATCGAGACTCTGGTCTCAACGGTAGAGTCTTCTACACCTTCCATGGCGGGGAGGACGGCGACGGAGACTTCATAATAGAATCCACATCTGGAATTGTTCGAACGTTACGTAGATTAGATCGAGAAAACGTTCCCGTTTATCCTCTGCAAGCTTTCGCTGTGGATAAAGGTGTTCCCGCTTTGAAGACCCCCATAAACATCCAAGTGACCATCCTGGACGTGAACGACAATCCTCCGGTTTTTGAGAAAGATGACTTCGATATCATGGTGGACGAAAACAGTCCCATCGGTGTCGTGGTCGCGCTTATATCAGCGACCGATCCGGACGAAGGCAGCAATGCGCAGATCATGTACCAAATCGTGGAGGGGAACATACCTGAGATGTTCCAGCTTGATATCTTCTCCGGAGAACTCACGTCGCTCATAGATCTGGACTACGAAAGCACTTCCGAGTACGTCATTGTGGTCCAAGCCACTTCTGCCCCTCTTGTGAGCAGAGCCACGGTCCATATCAAGCTAGTGGACAAAAACGACAACGTACCCCTTCTTAAGAACTTCCAGATTATCTTCAATAATTATGTAACGGAGAAATCTAGTAGCTTCCCGGCGGGAGTGATCGGCCGCATCCCGGCACACGACCCGGATGTCTCGGACCGACTCTTCTACAAGTTTGATGTTGGAAACGAGCTGAATTTGGTGCTCCTCAACCAAACCACAGGGGAGATCCAGTTGAGTCAGGCTTTGGATAACAACCGACCCCTGGAGGCCTCCATGAGGATCTCTGTGTCAGGTAGGACCGTCTATGCAGATAGCAGTTCAATATGTACTACTTCCTGTGATGACAGTCATTTCCAAACATGTGGCCCGCGGGCCACATTTTTGAGACCCCTGGTCTTGAGACACATGCTAACTCGTAAACTACAGAGCTAGCGACCAAAACGGTAGCCTTCAAGTTATTTCCTTTAAACTTAAATAGCCAAAAACTTACCACTTCCACATGGATAGGGAGGATAACTATTAACAGTTATTTAACCTTTAACATGAACATGAATCAAACGTAATAATTTTTTCTGGGTACATGATACCATACAGCATCCATATCAAACTTGCGCGGGCCGCACTAACATTAAACTTTCATGTCAAGGCGGGGGCCTCAAAGTAGTGTCGGCCCGCGGGCCACATGTTTGAGACCCCTGGTCTTGAGACACATGCTAACTTGCAAACTAGAGCACTCGCGACCTAAACGGTAGCCTTCAAGTTATTTCCTTTCAACTTAAATAGCCCAAAACTTACCACTTCCACACGGATAGGGAGGATAACTATTAACAGTTATTTAACCTTTAACATGAACATGAATCAAACGTAATAATTTTTTCTGGGTACATGATACCATACAGCATCCATATCAAACTTGCGCGGGCCGCATGTTTGAGACCCCTGCTATAGAAATATTCATGAGGGGGATTAAGATTCTCTGCAGGACACGGTACAAAACTCAACAAGCAGTCACATTCAGTGTTGGATTGAAATTTTTTTTTTATGAGTATGTGGGTGGGTGGGTGGGTGTGGGTTCTGTAATTACACGGACCCTCACGAAGGAACTGTCTTTATTTATATGAGCTTGATTTGCAGACGTCCATTGTGGAGATTTAAATAGCTGCCAGACTGAGCTTGTCTGCATCCTGAGGGATCCACACTCCAGTGGGCACACTGATCTTGCACCATAATTGGCCATTATACCCCCCCCCCCCCCCACAGCCCACACCCTCCACTCCCCTTCGCCTAAAATACAACGAAAGACATAATTAAATTACGATAGCTTATTTAGACTGGGAGCTGTTGCTGTGTTTTGTTTAAAAAAGCAACTGTTGTCTCGTGGGGCTGCACGGTGGAGGAGTGGTTAGCGCACAGGCCTCATAGCTAGGAGACCATGGTTCAATTCCACCCTCGGCTATCTCTATGTGGAGTTCGCATGTTCTCCGGGTACTCCGGTTTCTTCCCACATTCCAAAAACATGCTAGGTTAATTAGCGACTCCAAATTGTCCATAGGTATGAATGTGAGTGTGAATGGTTGTTTGTCTAGTATATGTGCCCTGTGATTGGCTGGCCACCAGTCCAGGGTGTACCCCGCCTCTTGCCCAAAGACAGCTGGGATAGGCTCCAGCACCTCCCTCGACCCTTGTGAGGAAAAGCGGTAGAAAATGAATGAATGAATGAAAAGAAGTAGGAAGAATCCCAACCCATCTCCTTGTCAATTACAGTTTAAGAAAGTGAAAGAACAAATAATGTGTCATATTGAGGGGGGAGTAAGCTGGGATAGGCTCCAGCACCCCCGCGACCCTTGTGAGGAAAAGCGGTAGAAAATGAATGAATGAATGAAGTAGGAAGAATCCCAACCCATCTCCTTGTCAATTATAGTTTAAGAAAGTGAAAGAACAAAGAATGTGTCATATCGAGGGGGGAGTAAGCTGGGATAGGCTCCAGCACCCCCGCAAACTTTGTGAGGAAAAGCGGTAGAAAATGAATGAATGTATGAAAAGAAGTAGGAAGAATCCCAACCTATCTCCATGTCAATTACAGTTTAAGAAAGTGAAAGAACAAAGAATGTGTCATATCGAGGGGGAGTAAGCTGGGATAGGCTCCAGCACCCCCACGACCCTTGTGAGGAAAAGTGGTACAAAATGAATGAATGAATGAAGTAGGAAGAATCCCAACCCATCTCCTTGTCAATTACAGTTTAAGAAAGTGAAAGAACAAAGAATGTGTCATATCGAGGGGGCGAGGGGGAGTAAGCTGGCATAGGCTCCAGCACCCCCGCGACCTTTGTGAGGAAAAGCGGTAGAAAATAAATGAATGAATGAAAAGAAGTAGGAAGAATCCCAACCCATCTCCATGTCAATTACAGTTTAAGAAAGTGAAAGAACAAAGAATGTGTCATATCGAGGGGGGAGTAAGCTGGGATAGGCTCCAGCAATTACAGTTTAAGAAAGTGAAAGAACAAAGAATATGTCATATCGAGGGTACCCATCCACCCACCCGCCCATCCAAAATCATAATAAACACCCATCCATCCATTTTCTATACCACTTCTCCTCACGAGGGTCGCGGGGGGTGCTGGAGCCTATCCCAGCTTACTCCCCTCTCTCGATATGACACATTCTTTGTTCTTTCACTTTCTTAAACTGTAATTGACACGGAGATGGGTTGGGATTCTTCCTACTTCATTCATTCATTCATTTTCTACCGCTTTTCCTCACAAGGGTCGCGGGGGTGCTGGAGCCTATCCCAGCTTACTCCCCTCTCGATATGACACATTCTTTGTTCTTTCACTATTTTAAACTGTAATTGACATGGAGATAGGTTGGGATTCTTCCTACTTCTTTTCATTCATTCATTCATTTTCTACCGCTTTTCCTCACAAGGGTTGTGGGGGGTGCTGGAGCCTATCCCAGCTGACTCCCCCCTCGATATGACACATTCTTTGTTCTTTCACTTTCTTAAACTGTAATTGACATGGAGATGGGTTGGGATTCTTCCTACTTCTTTTCATTCATTCATTTATTTTCTACCGCTTTTCCTCACAAGGGTCGTGGGGGTGCTGGAGCCTACCCCAGCTTACTCCCCTCTCAATATGACACATTCTTTGTTCTTTCACTTTCTAATTGACATGGGGATGGGTTGGGATTCTTCCTACTTCATTCATTCATTCATTTTCTACCGCTTTTCCTAACGGTCGCGGGGGTGCTGGAGCCTATCCCAGCTGTCTTGGGGCGAGAGGCGGGGTACACCCTGGACTGGTGGCCAGCCAATCACAGGGCACATATAGACAAACAACCATTCACACTCACATTCATACCTATGGACAATTTGGAGTGGCTAATTAACCTAGCATGTTCTTGGAATGTGGGAGGAAACCGGAGTACCCGGAGAAAACCCACGCATGCACGGGGAGAACATGCAAACTCCATACATAGAGATAGCCGAGGGTGGAATTGAACCCTGGTCTCCTAGCTGTGAGGTCTGTGTTCTAACCACTCGACCACCGTGCCGCCTTATTTATTTTCAGACATATTGAATTGTGACCAGCGTTCCTGGATGTATGCTGTTGTCTTGTGGGTTCTATATGGACAAGGTGATGGATGCATGTCTTTACTGCTAGTGATAAATTTTGCATGTCAGCACAAATTGCAGAGTTTTCCTCTTTCGGAAAATGCAAGGGAACATGAATTACACCCACGGCGAATGCTGCTGTAAATCTGCCCTCTCTTTGACCTTGACGCCCCCGAGAGAAAACACTCAATTAAGAGATTGGACATGAAGGTTAGATATAAAGAGGAGCAGTATGGATTAAAGATGATGAGCATCTTGGGATTTGATTGACGGCTACGTGGCTGGCGCTGACGGCGTATGTTTACAATAGCAAACAATAGCGATGGCTATTGTTTACATGCTATCTGATATCAGTGCCATAATGATACTTTAGAAACCGTGCCCATGCTTACCTGCATCAGGGTGGCTGCAGTGCATGTGTGGAAAAAAAAAACAAACACCCTGAATGCACCTCGCTCACCTTGACCGTGATTGGTGGATATTGAGGTGCATTGTTGTGTGTTGAAGATGAGTACTGCTATTGGTGCTAAGGTTCAAAACGCTAGATTACCGTAAATTCCAATATATAGGCGCTACTTTGAACCCCATGTCATATACAGCGGTATAGCTAATTTAAGCTATTAAATTAATTAAATTAGTTAATTAGTTAAATTTTAATCTTATACTTCAGAAATAATTGTTTACATACTGCGAGTCTCATGGCGTCATCGTTTAAAGAACACTTTACTAACAACACTAAATTATTCACACATCAACTTAACACTCAAAAGTCTTACCTGACAAATATACAAACATGTACCAATATGAGTTTAACATGAAATACAAAACACAATGGAAATGGGTAAATGAGTTTGATGTTTGTAAGATGAAACCGGTATTTACAAGATGGTGTTCATATGGGAAAACGCCCCCCCCCCATTTAAACTCATATTGGTACATGTTTGTATATTTGTGAGGTGCAACATTTAAGTGTTAAGTTGATGTGTGATGAGTTTAATGTTTGTAAGATGAAAACAGTATTTACAAGATGGTGTTCATATGGGAAAACGCCCCCCCATTTAAACTCATATTGGTACATGTTTGTATATTTGTGAGGTGCAACATTTAAGTGTTAAGTTGATGTGTGATGAGTTTAATGTTTGTAAGATGAAAACGGTATTTACAAGATGGTAGCCCCCCTATTTAAACTCATATTGGTACATGTTTGTATATTTGTGAGGTGCAACATTTAAGTGTTAAGTTGATGTGTGATGAGTTTAATGTTTGTAAGATGAAAACGGTATTTACAAGATGGTAGCTCCCCCTATTTAAATTCATATTGGTACATGTTTGTATATTTGTGAGGTGCGACATTTAAGTGTTAAGTTGATGTGTGATGAGTTTAATGTTTGTAAGATGAAAACGGTATTTACAAGATGGTAGCCCCCCTATTTAAATTCATATTGGTAAATATTTGTATATTTGTGAGGTGCAACATTTAAGTGTTAAGTTGATGTGTGATGAGTTTAATGTTTGTAAGATGAAAACGGTATTTACAAGATGGTAGCTCCCCCTATTTAAATTCATATTGGTACATGTTTGTATATTTGTGAGGTGCGACATTTAAGTGTTAAGTTGATGTGTGATGAGTTTAATGTTTGTAAGATGAAAACGGTATTTACAAGATGGTAGCCCCCCTATTTAAATTCATATTGGTAAATATTTGTATATTTGTGAGGTGCAACATTTAAGTGTTAAGTTGATGTGTGATGAGTTTAATGTTTGTAAGATGAAAACGGTATTTACAAGATGGTAGCTCCCCCCATTTAAACTCATATAGGTACATATTTGTATATTTGTGAGGTGCAACATTTAAGTGTTAAGTTGATGTGTGATGAGTTTAATGTTTTTTTTTTTTCCGGAACGCATCCAAAGTAAACAAGCAGGAAGGAAAGTATGTCAGTGTGCTAGGAAGATGAGCTCCTCCTTTAGATGGTGCTGACCCCAATTTCCAAAGTCCCCCCCCCCCCACCCCCGCCTTCAGGGACCCCCCAAGACTCGGCCATTATCTTCCTCTTCATGCTGCTGTTGAAGAGGCCCCTTATGATCGACGATTTGCGATGGGCTCTTTTGTTTGGAGTTGGACTGTGATTAACAGTCTGCTCTCCAGCAGGGAAATGTTTTGAATGAAACTTTATTCGGCTAATAAGCCTCTTAAATTCAACTTTGCTGTTTTGTCATTTTCCTCTTGTGATTGAAGCTCATGAATTATTTAAAATTAAATATCTCATTTCCATACAATTTTGAATGATGACGATCCTATCCTATAAGCAAAATGGATATACAGTGGAACCTTGGTTAGCGTTCGCCTCGGTTAGCATGCTTTTCGGTTTTTCGGTCGAAAATGATCACCAAAAATCCATCATTATCTCCATTACCGCCTCTGAACTGCATTAAGGCTTTGCTACACGTCTTAAATTAAAGCCTCGAGCAGGGGTGTCCAAAATGAGGCCCGTGGCCATTTTTTTTATTGCCCCGCAGCACATTCTAAAAATGGAATTTCAGGTGAAAAATGCCCAAAACTGAAAAATCTGCAGTAATTTTGCAACAATAAAGTCAAAAGAGTGAAGAGAAAAATTTGGCAATAATTAGAAAAAAGTATGAGAATAAGTCATATTAAGTCACTAATATTATGAGGGAAAAAAAAATGAAATATTACAGATAAATGTTGTTTTTTTTAAAAATCATAATATGATGAAAAACAATCAAGCATGTTTTTCGGTTAACGTCAAAAATGATCACCAAACATGAAAAATGAAAAATCCATCATTATCTCCATCACCGCCTCTGACCTGCACTAAGGCTTTGCTACACGTCTTAAAATAAAGGGGGGTGTCCAAAGTGAGGCCCGTGGCCTTTTATTTTTTCTAAAAATTCATTCTAAAAATGGAATTTCACGTGAAAAATGACAAAAACTGAAAAATCTGCAGTAATTTTGCAAGTCAAACGAGTGAAGAGAAAAAGTTGGCAATAATTAGAAAAAAGTTGTCATTTTATGACAATAAGTCATATTAATATTATGAGGAAAAAAGTTGAAATATTATACAAAGAATTTTTTTTAATCATAAGATGATAAAAAACAAACAAGCATATTTTTCGTCGAAAATGATCACCAAACCAAATCCAATATTATGACAAAAAAATGACAAAAACTGAAAAATCTGCAGTAATTTTGCAACAATAAAGTCAAAAGAGTGAAGAGAAAAAATTGGCAATAATTTTTAAAATAATTTTTAAAATTATTTTTTAAATTATTTTTAAAATTATTTTTTAAATTATTTTTAAAACTATTTTAAATTTAAATTTAAATTGGAAGTATTGGATGACATTTTTAGCTAATTGGTTATTTTTAGCCTTATGCATTATTTTAGCTGTTTGAAGATGAACTATATCAGCAAGTTGAAGTATTTGTGATTTTAGAAATAAGGAGTTAGTATGTTCTCTGTAGGCGGCATTATGAATTATCCTTACTGGCCTTTTTTGCAGTACATTTAGCCAGTGAAGATTGCTTTTAATTAGCCAGAAGAGAGAATTAAGCAGACAGGAGAAAAGATTTATTGAGTTTATTTGTACGCGTGATTATGTTTTATTTTATTTATTTTAAGAATGATGCTTATTATGATGCTTTATTATAACGGTGCTTATTATGATGTAACGGCCATAAATAAGCGGAAGGAAAAACAACAGACAAGATGAGTAGAAAGTAATGGGATCACTGTCTTTAGCTTTAGCGCTGTGAGGCGTCATAAATTAATGATGAGCGTATAATTAAGTCAGTGTGTGTGTGTGTGTGTGTGTGTGTGTGTTCATTTTTTTCTAAAATAATTCTGCTCACACCGCAAGCCGAGATATGGGTTGTCATCCGCGGGATTACATTTGCCGCATCTCTTTTGCGGGAACGTGTTGGATCAGCATCGGGGTTCTCCAGGCCCAGCTAGCGTTCCCGACCCCGCGTGCGGCTGCATTAATAAGTGTTTGCATTAGACGCTGGAGAATGTCCTCCGTTGTTCCATCTCATTTTCTTATCTTAGCTTTATCAGTGTTGGGTCGCACGTAGCGACACTGCCTTTGATGAAAGTACTTTATTTATACAAGAGACTGAACGTGCAACAAGGACACTTTGTCCTTTGTTTGAATCCAATCCCGAGGATATATTGTTGAAAAATGCCGCTGCAGAGATTTTGTCGAAACGCCTCTTCAAAAAAATGAAAATGATCACCAAACATGAGAAAAATCCAATATTATGATGAAAAAAATGACAAAAACTGAAAAATCTGCAGTAATTTTGCAAGTCAAACGAGTGAAGAGAAAAAGTTGGCAATAATTAGAAAAAAGTTGTAATTTTATGAGAATAAGTCATATTAATATTATGAGGAAAAAAGTTGAAATATTATAGAAAGATTTTTTTTTTAAATCATAATATGATAAAAAAACAAACAAGCATGTTTTTTGGTTAACGTCGAAAATGAGTCAAACGAGTGAAGAGAAAAAGTTGGCAATAATTAGAAAAAAGTTGTAATTTTATGATAATAAGTCGTATTAATATTATGAGGAAAAAAGTTGAAATATTATAGAAAGATTTTTTTTAATCATAATATGCTAAAAAAACAAACAAGCATGTTTTTCGGTTAACGTTGAAAATGATCACCAAACATGAGAAAAATCCAATATTATGACAAAAAAAAGACAAAAACTGAAAAATCTGCAGTAATTTTGCAAGTCAAACGAGTGAAGAAAAAAAGTTGGTAATAATTAGAAAAAAGTTGTAATTTTATGATAATAAGTCATATTAATATCATGAGGAAAAAAGTTGAAATATTATAGAAAGATTTTTTTTAATCATAGTGTGATGAAAAAAAAATGAAGAGAAAAAGTTGGCAATAAATACAAAAAAGTTGTAATTTTATGACAATAAGTCATATTAATATTATGAGGAAAAAAGTTGAAATATTATAGAAAGATTTTTTTTTAAATCATAGTGTGATGAAAAAAAATGAAGAGAAAAAGTTGGTAATAATTAGAAAAAAGTTGTAATTTTATGACAATAAGTCATATTAATATTATGAGGAAAAAAGTTGAAATATTATAGAAAGATTTTTTTTAAATCATAGTGTGATGAAAAAAAAAATGAAGAGAAAAAGTTGGCAATAATTAGAAAAAAGTTGTAATTTTATGACAATAAGTCATATTAATATTATGAGGAAAAAAGTTGAAATATTACAGATAGAATGAATGAATTAATGTTTAAAAAAAATCATAATATGATAAAAAAACAAACAAGCATGTTTTTTGGTTAACGTCAAAAATGATCACCAAACATGAGAAAAATCCAATATTATGATAAAAAAAATGACAAAAACTGAAAAATCTGCAGTAATTTTGCAACAATAAAGACAAAAGAGTGAAGAGAAAAAGTTGGCAATAATTAGAAAAAAAAAATAATTTTATGAGAATAAGTCATATTAATATTATGAGGGAAAAAGTTGAAATATTACAGATGTTGTTTTTTTAAAAATCATAATATGATTTAATAAAAATAAAAAAATAAAAACAAACCAGAGCAGGGGTCATTTTATGAGAATAAGGTCCAAACATTAAGAGAATTTTTTTTATTCTATCAAGAAAAAAGTAGCAATTTTATGAGAATAAATTCATGATTCCATTTACCAAGTCAAATTATTGACAAATATTACAGATCGATGTTTTGTGGCTCGACTCCACTTCATTTGTCATGAGAAGCAGGGAAAAAAAAATATCATTTTACAAGATTAAAGTCAAATATTAAGAGAAAAAAGTTATAATTTAACGAGAAAACTTCATTTTACAAGAATAACATTGTAGTGTCATGAGGAAAGATAATTTTAGCAGCATAAAGCATATTCAGATTTTTTAAAAGTCATAATATCATGACAAACTAATTTTTAAATTAACCTAATTTTTTATTTAAAATTTTAGTTTGTTTTGTTTGTTTCTCAATGTTATGAATTCAAAACCACCTTTTTTCTTTTATATCTCAACTCTAAATTACAAAAACATTTTTTTTCCTGTTAATAATAGAAGTTTGATGTCATAATATAATGTTTTTTTTCTCTTAATATTTAAAAAATATATTTTTCCTGTTAATAATAGAAGTTTGATGTCATAATATAATGTTTTTTTTCTCTTAATATTTTAAAAATATTTTTTTCCTGTTAATAATAGAAGTTTGATGTCATAATATAATGATTTTTTTCTCTTAATATTTTAAAAATATTTTTTTCCTGTTAATAATAGAAGTTTGATGTCATAATATAATGTTTTTTTTCTCTTAATATTTTAAAAATATTTTTTTCCTGTTAATAATAGAAGTTTGATGTCATAATATAATGATTTTTTTTCTCTTAATATTTAAAAAATATTTTTTTCCTGTTAATAATAGAAGTTTGATGTCATAATATAAATATTTTTTCTCTTAATATTTTAAAAAATATTTTTTTTCCTATTAATAATAGAAGTTTGATGTCATAATATAATGTTTTTTTTCTCTTAATATTTTAAAAATATTTTTTTCCTGTTAATAATAGAAGTTTGATGTCATAATATAATGATTTTTTTTTCTCTTAATATTTTTGACTTTATTCTCATTTTCTCCGGGTACTCCGGTTTCCTCCCACATTCCAAAAACATGCTAGGTTAATTAGCGACTCCAAATTGTCCATAGGTATGAATGTGAGTGTGAATGGTTGTTTGTCTATATGTGCCCTGTGATTGGCTGCCCACCAGTCCAGGGTGTACCCCGCCTCTCACCCCAAAAGACAGCTGGGATAGGCTCCAGCACCCCCCACGACCCTTGTGAGGAAAAGCAGTATAAAATGAATGAATGTTATCCAAGAGGAGACTGAGGGCGGCAAACACAGAGCAGTTTTACTGGACGCAAAGACATGAGGATGCCGGGGTGACGCTCCAGACAGTCAAGGAGGCCACTCCCATTGTCTGCTCAAAGGCGGAGGCCCCCACAGGTGGCGTCATAATCGCCCCCTCCATCAGGACCCGCATGAGGCACCCGTACGGATGCCCCGCCCGCGAGAAACAAGCCGGGAGCGAGAAAGGCGATACGTCGGGACGGCTTCAAAAAAAACGGCAGCACTTTTCTCGTAACAAGAGCTTGAAGGTCAGAGGTGCTTTACAGACGCCTCTGAAGTCGGAACTGTTAGCGCGAGGGATGGTTTATATCCGGCGGTCAGATGACGCCCGCCCCGCCGCACGCCCCCAATAAAAAAGTGGCGTCGCGGAGCAGCGCAGGTCCAAAAGGAAACCTGACATGCTTGACTGCCAAACGGGCGAGATGGGGACAGTTGCTCTTTAGAACTTTATGTGCCTCCCCTCCCCCTGCATCTTGGCCCCACAAAAGGGTGGTGTCGGGGGGGGGGGGGGGGGGGGTGCCCTGTCCCTCATCCCCACCCACCAGGAATTTCTCAAGCATTGCTGGCTTCACCATGACAACTGAGCGCTTAACAAAGCATTTCTCTTAGGCATTCGTCCTTTCACAGGACAGGGAGGGTGGACATGGAGGGTCCGGGGTGGGGGTAGTCGTAGGGGGGGGGCAACAGTCAAAAACCGAGACATGGGAGGGAGGGGCAAGTCGAGATAGCAGGGGTGAGAGTCATCTTCGTAGAGTCAGATAGTGCTGACTATCCATAAGAATCATCCTTCACTCATTATGTCATATCCATACTTTAAGGGTGTCTAAAGTGTGGCCTGGGGGCCATTTGTGGAAATGGTAGTTTTTTATTGTCACGCGGTACATTGTAAGAATAGCCTATTAATAAAAAGTATTTTACAAATTGACAAGAGCAGCAGAAAAAATGGAAAAATCAAACATAACTTTATAAAAAATATATCAAAATATCACAAAAAAAATTATATTTTTTTAATGAGAATAACATAGAAATATTACAAGATTTTTTTTTTAATTTTAGTAGCATAAAGCTGAAATAAGAAGGCGTGGTAAAACTGTTCCTTTGTGATGTCACAGAGGAGTGGACTTCCACATATGGGCGTGGCTGTAAGTCAGATAAACTCTGCAAATTGGAAAAATCAGCCATAACTTTATAAAAATATATTTAAAAAATCACAGAAAAAAAGTTATAATTTTTGACAAGAATAACATTGAAATATTACAAGAAAAAAAAATTTTAGCAGCATAAAGTTGAAATAAGGGGAGAGAATAAAAATACTTAATCTTATGAGAATAAAGTCAAAATATTAAGAGAAAACGTTTTAACAAGAAAAAAAATCATAATATTATGACATCAAACTTTTATTATTAAGAGGGTAAGAACAAAAATATTTTTTTAATTTAGTGTTGAGATATTAAAAAAAGGTGGTTTTGAATTCATAACATTGAGAAACAAACAAAACAAACTAAAGTCGTCATTTTTGGAAAATTAGGTTGGGGAAAAACAACATATATTTTTTTTCATGATAATATGACTTTTAAAAAATCAGAATCTACTAAAATTATCTTTAAAAAAAATATAAAATTATATTCCCTCATAACACTACAATGTTATTCTTGTAAAATTAAGTTTTCTCGTTAAATTATAACTTTAATCTTGTGAGATGATATATTAAAAAAATAATTTAGTAGCATAAAGTTGAAATAAAAGGACAGAATAAAAATACTTAATCTTATGAGAATAAAGTCAAAATATTAAGAGAAAAAAAATCATAATATTACGAGCTAGGTACAGCTAGGTCCTAGCTGTGAGGGACGTCTAACCACTCGCCCGCCGTGCCGCCCCTCTTGGATAACATGTCATCTTCAAATCTATACATTCAATATTATTATTGTTATTATCATTATTATCATTATTGTTATAATCTTTATCATTGTTACCATTATTATTGTTATTATTATCACCATTATTATAATCATCATTAATATTACCATTTTCGGGCGGCGCGGCGGTCTAGTGGTTAGCGCGCAGACCTCACAGCTAGGAGACCAGGGTTCAATTCCACCCTCGGTGGTAATTCTAATTAGCGACTCCAAATTGTCCATAGGTATGAATGTGAGTGTGAATGGTTGTTTGTCTAAATGTGCCCTGTGATTGGCTGGCCACCAGTCCAGGGTGTACCCCGCCTCTCGTGCCCGAAGACAGCTGGGATAGGCTCCAGCACCCCTGCGACCCTCGTGAGAATAAGCGGTAGAAAACGAATGAATGAATGATTCGGTTGAGCTGGTTTCATAATTACACCTTTTGAGTGTTAAGTTGGTGTGTGATGAGTTTAGTGTTCTTTGTAAGAACACTAACACATTCCAAAAACATGCTAGGTTAATTAGCCACTCCAAATTGTCCATAGGTATGAATGTGAGTGTGAATGGTTGTTTGTCTATATGTGCCCTGTCATTGGCAAAACTTTTGCCCATGCAGTATTATTTCCCTGCAGTCCCCGGTTGAACTCCGGAAGTCACCGTAGCGTTTTAAATGCATCCCAACACCCTGAACGTGACAGCATCTGATTATTTAACGGACTGTTAGCGTCACGCTACATGGAGCCCATTTAGCGTGAAACCAGATTGAGATTTCACAGTGACCTGATTTCATATGCTGGCAGTGTGAACAGTCAGCTCGTTAGACGGCGAGCTCTTGACCTCGACGGACGCAGGAAGTCACATTGATGGTGACAGGAGTACGTCACGGTAGTTGACAGTTGACAGTTTGTGTACTTTTTACTTTTTAAAATGTATTTGGTGCACACCTGGAGGTAAAAGGGATTCAAACAAATTAGTATTTGACCAAGTGTACCTGCTGATTTGTACTAATCAAATATCATGATATTCGACTATCACTACTACCAGGAGAACCAGAGTATAGAGGGGAGGGAGACACCTGCTGTGGCCCAGCAAGGTGCACTGTATTCGGGCACATGTGCTGAGCAGCCAACATACAAAACATAATAATAATAATATCAACATAAAATCATTATTATGAATAAATAATTGAAAAATAAAGTAAATAAATGAATAAAAAATAATACTAAAACATGAATGCATCACAATAATATTACTGAAAAAAGAATATATATATATAAACAATACAAATAATAATAATAAACAATGATTATTAATAATAATAATAATACAAAAAAGACAAGTAAAAAATAGAAAAAATGAATAGAAAAAATACCAAAACAATAAATCATAAAATTACCTAATTAAAAATAAAATTAATATAAATAAATAATACAAATAATAATAAACAATTATGATTAATAATAATAATAATAATAATAACAAATAAAAAGACAAAAGAATAGTAAATAGATGAATAAAAATAAATGCTAAAACTTATTAATAAATAACAAAATACTACAAAATACAAAAAATTAATATACATAAATAAATAATACAAATCATAATAAACACCCATCCATCCATTTTCTATACCACTTCTCCTCACAAACAGGCAAACAACCATTCACACTCACATTCATACCTATGCACAATTTGGAGTCGCTAATTAACCTAGCATGTTTTTGGAATATGGGAAGCACGGGGAGAACATGCAAACTCCACACAGAGATGACTAAGAGTGGAATCGAACTCTGTTTTTTTAACTGTGTGGCCTCCACGCTAACCACTTTTACACCGTGCAGTCCGTATTTGACTTAATTTAGCTATTTTTATGCTCGAAAATGCTTAACTCATTCGCTACCAAAGTCGTATTTATACCTCTTTTCCGTTTTTTGCGTGAAGTGATGGAACTCCACAAGAGAAAAAAGCATGTTTGGTGCAGTTTTAAGCCAAGAAGTCTATATTTTAAGAGTTCGGCATGCATCTCTGTCCCACAGGAAGTACATGCTGTATCAACATAACGTAGCTTTTCACAAAAAAATGTTTCTTTTTTTGTTGGGAACTGATATTTGCTGAAACCGACCTATGTTATACTGCTGGTTACTAAAGAATAGAAAAAGGTAGAAACAAATGTTCTAATCTTTCTTTTGGTACTGCATATGTTTACTGTACATGTTTATAAGGCTCTCGAACACAAGATACTATGTGACTTGAAAAAAATCTGTCAAAATCATCCAAAATGTCCGCTCCCAAGAAGGACGACTAAACGTAGCAACAAAGTTGCCAGATTGGCAACACTGCTGCATGATTTTACGCTCAGGTGTGTTAAGAAGCGGACTTGTAAAGACTAGCTACATTCACAGATAGTCCCATTATAATGTGTTGAAGAGCAAAAGGCACACACATTCATGCTAAGGGAAATGGGAAACCCCTGCAGGTTTGAACCTCAGGCTCGGCCGCGTCCCCTGCATGCTAATAACGTCTCTATAGCGCTAATGCGCTGACAGCGGTTTTGTTTGATATGCAAATGTTCGATTGCCAGAGTTCACGTGGCTTTCTGGGGAGGGGGGGGTGCACACTCCACACACACACACAAAATCTGTGGAATCTGTGTAAATAAATAATAATGAATAATAAATATAATAATAATAATAAATATAATATAATAAAATATAATAATGAATAATTAATATTATGTATATTATTAGTTTGATAAATATTATTAGTTTACTATTATTATAATAAAATAAATAATACCCTGATAATAATAATAATAATGAATAAAACAAGAAATTGAATAATGAATAAAAATTAAATACAAAACATAATAAGAATATCAACATAAAATCATTATTATGAATAAATAATTGAAAATAAAGTAAAAAAATGAATAAAAAATACTAAAACATGAATGCATCACAATAATATTACAGAAAAAAAGAATATAGATAAACAATACAAATAATAATAATAAACAATGATGATTATTATTATTAATAATAATAATAATACAAAAAATGACAAGTAGAAAAAATAAAAAAATACCAAAACAATAAATCATAAAATGACCAAATTAAAATAAAATTAATATAGATAAAAAATACAAATAATAATAAACAATGACAATTAATAATAATAATAACAACAAATAAAAAAGACAAAAGAAAAGTAAATAAATAAATAAAAATAAATGCTAAAACATATTAATAAATAACAAAATACTACCAAATACAAAAAAATATTATATATACGTATATATATTATATATACGTATATATACGTAAATAAATAATACAAATCATAATAAACACCCATCCATCCATTTTCTATACCACTTATCCTCACGAGGGTCGTGGGTATGCTGGAGCCTATCACGGCGGGGTACACCCTGGACTGGTGGCCAGCCAATCACAGGGCACATATAGACAAACAACCATTCACACTCACATTCATACCTATGGACAATTTGGAGTGGCCAATTAACCTAGCATGTTTTTGGAACGTGTTAGTGTTCTTACAAAGAACACTAAACTCATCACACACCAACTTAACACTCAAAAGGTGTAATTATGAAACCAGCTCAACCGAATCATTCATTCATTTTCTACCGCTTATTCTCACGAGGGTCGCGGGGGTGCTGGAGCCTATCCCAGCTGTCTTTGGGGCAAGAGGCAGGGTACACCCTGGACTGACGGCCAGCCAATCACAGGGCACATATAGACAAACAACCATTCACACTCACATTCATACCTATGGACAATTTGGAGTGGCCAATTAACCTAGCATGTTTTCGGAACGTGTTAGTGTTCTTACAAAGAACACTAAACTCATCACACACCAACTTAACACTCAAAAGGTGTAATTATGAAACCAGCTCAACCGAATCATTCATTCATTTTCTACCGCTTATTCTCACGAGGGTCGCGGGGGTGCTGGAGCCTATCCCAGCTGTCTTTGGGCGAGAGGCGGGGCTACACCCTGGACTGGTGGCCAGCCAATCACAGGGCACATATAGACAAACAACCATTCACACTCACATTCATACCTATGCACAATTTGGAGTCGCTAATTAACCTAGCATGTTTTTGAGGGTGGGATTGAACTAGGGTCTTCTCGCTGTGAGGTCTGCGCGCTAACCACTCCTCCACCGTGCAGCTGTATATATTCTTTTATTATTTACTCATTTAACAATTAACCTAGCATGTTTTTGGAATGTGTTAGTGTTCTTACAAAGAACACTAAACTCATCACACACCAACTTAACACTCAAAAGGTGTAATTATGAAACCAGCTCAATCGAGTCATTCATTCATTTTCTACCATTTATTCTCACGAGGGTCGTGGGGCTGCTGGAGCCTATCCCAGCTGTCTTAGGACAAGAGGAGGGATACACCCTGGACTGGTGGCCAGCCAATCACAGGGCACATATAGACAAACAACCATTCACACTCACATTCATACCTCAGTGGAATCTGTGTTATTTTCCACGACTGTGCAGGAAAGCGGTATCAGGGGATGTCGAGGACGGCTCGGCAAATGAGTAGGACTGGCCAAGGAAGTCAGCTGGGGTGGGGGGGTGGGGGGTGGGGGGGGGGGTTGCTTGGCTGGAAGTCCTTGACTTGACATTGAGCTGTGACTGTCAGTATTGACTCTGCTTTAGTCGTTATTTGCCTGCGGAGGAAGATAAAAGCCACAAAAAGCAGCTGGACACAAATGGATATTATTTGAACCACATTGCGGCAAAAACAAGCATGCATGTGTGTGTCTGTGTGTGTGTGTGTGTGTGTATGTGTGTGTGTTGATGGCACATCCAGGCTCAGATGGGGACAACAGCAAATGTGTTGTGTAGGAGTCGGAACACGCCGTCTGCTTCCCCTCCTGAGGATAAGAGTGTTTTTGTTTCACCTGAGCTGTTGGTGTGAGCGTCAACTTGCTGCTAGTAGCAAATGTTGTTGGCTCGTCTCGTCGTCATTTTCTAAGCCGCTAAGTGTTGGTTTTAGATGGCGGAGCACCTCGCTTCACCTCCAGACGCCTGAGGTACAGCAGAACCTGGCCATGTTCCTGGAAATAACAAATAACAAAGTGAGTCTAAAAAAGGAATACAGAGTAGCTGACTTACTTCATAATAATAATAATAATAATAATAATAATAATAATAATAATAATAATAATAATAATAATAATAATAATAATAATAATAATAATAATAATAATAATAATAATAATAATAATAATAATAATAATAATAACAATAACAATAACAATAATAATAATAATAATAATAATAATAATAATAATAATAATAATAACAATAATAATAATAATAATAATAATAATAATAATAATAATAATAATAATAATAATAATAATAATAACTTCTAATAGTCATTTATTATCACAATAAATAATAATAAATAAATAATATAAATATTATTAGTTTACTGTTATTATAATAAAATGAATAATACACTGGTAATAATAATAATAATAATAATAATAATAATAATAATAATAATAATAATAATAATAATAATAATAATGAATAATAAAAACAAGAAATTGAATAATGAATACAAATCAAATACAAAACATAATAATAAGAATATCAACATAAAATCATTATTATGAATAAATAATTGAAAAATAAAGTCAATAAATGAATGAAAAAATAATACTAAAACATGAATGCATCACAATAATATTACTGAAAAAAATATATAAATAAACAATACAAATAATAATAATAATAAACAATGATGATAATAATAAGACAAAAAAGACAAGTAAAAAATATAACAAATTAATAGAAAAAATACCAAAAGAATAAATCATTAAATTACCAAATTAAAAATAAAATTAATATAAACAAATAATATAAATAATAATAAACACTGATGATAATAATAATAACAACAAATAAAAAGACAAAAGAAAAGTAAATAGATAATAAAAATATCTATAAAAATAAATGTTGAAACATATTAATAAATAAAATTACCAAATTAAAAATAAAATTAATATAAATAAATAATACAAATAATAATAAACAATGATGATTAATAATAATAATAATAACAAATAAAAAAGACAAAATAATAGTAAACAGATGAATAAAAATAAATGCTAAACATATTAATAAATAACAAAATACTACCAAATACAAAAAAATGAATATACATAAATAAATAATACAAATCATAATAAACACCCATCCATCCATTTTCTATACCACTTATCCTCACGAGGGTCGTGGGTATGCTGGAGCCTATCCCAGCTGTCTTGGGGTGAAAGGCGGGGTACACCCTGGACTGGTGGCCAGCCAATCACAGGGCACATATAGACAAACAACCATTCACACTCACATTCATACCTATGGACAATTTGGAGTGGCCAATTAACCTAGCATGTTTTTGGAACGTGTTAGTGTTCTTACAAAGAACACTAAACTCATCACACACCAACTTAACACTCAAAAGGTGTAATTATGAAACCAGCTCAACCGAGTCATTCATTCATTTTCTACCATTTATTCTCACGAGGGTCGCGGGGGGTGCTGGAGCCTATCCCAGCTGTCTTGGGGTGAAAGGCGGGGTACACCCTGGACCGGTGGCCAGCCAATCACAGGGCACATATAGACAAACAACCATTCACACTCACATTCATACCTATGGACAATTTGGAGTCGCTAATTAACCTAGCATGTTTTTGGAATGTGTTAGTGTTCTTATAAAGAACACTAAACTCATCACACACCAACTTAACACTCAAAAGGTGTAATTATTTGGAGTCGCTAATTAGAATTAGCCTAGCATGTTTTTGGAATGTGGGAGGAAACCGGAGTACCCGGAGAAAACCCACGCATGCACGGGGAGAACATGCAAACTCCATACAGAAATGGCCGAGGGTGGAATTGAACCCTGGTCTCCTATATATCAGTATACCCAGTATATCAACATATAACACGCTATATCATACTACAAGACTTGACTGGAAACCAGTGAAACCAGTTCCATGAGGCTAAAACGCCCCCCCAAAAGAGTACTGATACTGGTGCTAATACTTTCTGTACATAACAGTTGCATGGTAGGTGGGAGGGGGGGGAGGGGGTGTCAGCCGTTGCTGGTCTAGTCAGGGGGTCAGGAAGAGGGTCTTTAGAGGGGGGCAGGGTACAAGTTGTGTAATGAGATGAAAAAAAAAAGCCTGACTCCACCCACTTTTACGGCCCCCACCCCACCCACCCTTCATTCACCTTTCAGCACCGCTCATTCAAGCAGCAACATTTCTCATTCAACCGCCCCCCCACCCCCAACCCCAACACGACTGAAGCAATGTCAACAATAATCAAGCAATGTACTTCATTTATTGATTAATTAATCCAGCTAATCTATATTCATTTTGATTGATTAAGTAAGATTGATTATTGAAATCATTTTTATTCCACTCCTCATTGTCTCATTCTGCTTTAAAGAACCCTCCAATGATCTCTCTGTCCTTCTTCATGGGGGGGGGGGGGGGGGTCCACAGTTAGACCTTCCATCCAATAAAAACATGCCACACTTGCTGACTAACCAACTCATGCACGTAATAAATAATATTAATAAATCATTTACTTCTAATAGTTGTTTATTATCACAATAAATAATAATAAATGAATAATAGAAATATTATTAGTTATTAGTTTACTATTATTATAATAAAATAAATAATACACTGGTAATAATAATAATGAATAAAATGAATAATAATAATCATAATGAATAATAAAAACAAGAAATTGAATAATGACTAAAAATTAAATACAAAACATAATAATAATATCAACATAAAATCATTATTATGAATGAATAATTGAAAAATAAAGTAAATAAATGAATTAAAAAATAATACTAAAACATGAATGCATCACAATAATATTACTGAAAAAATAATATGAATAAACAATACAAATAATAATAATAAACTGATGATAATAATAATACAAAAAAGACAAGTAAAAAATGGAAAAAATGAATAGAAAAAATTACCAAAACAATAAATAATAATCATAAAATTACCAAATTAAAAATAAAATTAATATGAATAAATAATACAACTAAAAATAAACAATGATGATTAATAATAATAATAATAACAAATAAAAAAGACAAAAGAAAGGTAAATAGATCATAAAAACATCTATAAAAAATAAATGCTGAAACATATTAATAAATAACAAAATACTACCAAATACAAAAAAATGAATATACATAAATAAATAATACAAATCATAATAAACACCCATCCATCCATTTTCTATACCACTTATCCTCACAAGGGTCGTGGGGGTGCTGGAGCCTATCCCAGCTGTCTTTTGGCGAGAGGCGGGGTACACCCTGGACTGGTGGCCAGCCAATCACAGGGCACATATAGACAAACAACCATTCACACTCACATTCATACCTATGGACAATTTGGAGTGGCTAATTAACCTAGCATGTTTTTGGAATGTGTTAGTGTTCTTACAAAGAACACTAAACTCATCACACACCAACTTAACACTCAAAAGGTGTAATTATGAAACCAGCTCAACTGAATCATTCATTCATTCATTTTCTACCGCTTATTCTCACGAGGGTCGCGGGGGTGCTGGAGCCTATCCCAGCTGTCTTCGGGCGAGAGGCGGGGTACACCCTGGACTGGTGGCCAGCCAATCACAGGGCACATATAGACAAACAACCATTCACACTCACATTCATACCTATGGACAATTTGGAGTCGCTAATTAACCTAGCATGTTTTTGGAATGTGGGAGGAAACCGGAGTACCCGGAGAAAACCCACGCATGCACGGGGAGAACATGCAAACTCCACACAGAGATGCCCAAGCGGAGATTCCCAACCAGGTGGGATCTCCTGACTGTGTTGCCAACATGCTAACCACTTGTCCACCATGCAGCCTGGTAGCAGAACAGTTGTGAGCTGGCTTTCAGGTAAAAGCAACAGTGACATCTTGCTGGTTTTGCACCGGTTCGGTCTTGAACCCGTGTCTGCACTCATTAGTGACGGTTCACGGTTCCTCCACTTTTAATTGAACATCCGCTGGCTCGCTGGCTGCGTGTGAAGGTGAGGATTAGCACGGCCGCGCTGCCGCTGCTGCAGGCTGCATCGTAATCGACTTGATTCCCCGTGGAATCAGTCATCATCATTTTAAGAGCGGAATTCTTTCTTTGACCCCAAGGATTTGTTCCTGATCGGCATGTCGGTCACCTCTCGTGATATTTGGAGGCTTGTGGGCAGCCATCTTTTCATATCAACTTCTCCGTTCATTTTCTTATTGAACATTTTTTAGCACCTACTGAAACAGAAACGCGACTCAAAGATTGTGTATATGAGTGCTCTGCTATTTTTAAGGAGCTTTAAGGATGCCAAAACAATAGTCATATTCCCTAATATATAACATAAAAAATATATAAGCGCCTCAATATGGTGCAGTTTGCCGTTTTTAAGCACATCCTGCAAAAACCAAAGCCAAAGATCCTCTATATGACAGGGACACTCTGCTGCTTTTAAGCACCTAATGCAGAAATGCTAGTCAAAGATTGTGTACAGAATATGACAGGTGTGCTGTGCTATTTTTAAGCACCAACTGCAAAAACAATAGTCAAAGATCCTTTATATAACAGGGTGGAATATTCCTTTCCCCAATCCGATTCTTCCTGGTGTTTTTCTTCTTCTGTTGTTTATTGGCGGTTAGCAAGCAGCTTTCGTGTGCATTAGCGCCATCTGTGGAACAGAATCTAAACCAGGGGTGGGCAAACTACGGCCCGGGGGCCACATACGGCCCGCCAAGTGTTTGAATACGGCCCGCCCGTTCTTTCCAAAGTATTTCATTTAAAGTCAACATACAAGCTGGCATCATGGCTTGAGGCGACATTTTCATGGTTTGGCGGTTTTATCAATTTCGTTATTTGATGCGATCTGTTGTTTACAAAGTGACAAAAGGGACACAAGCACATAATAATAATAATAATAATAATAATAATAATAATATTAAATAATAAATTTATTCTTATTATTATAAATTTATAACGTACTTTACATCAAATAAATGATCTCAAAGTGCACATATAGCAGATTGCATAACACTTTTACAGATACAATAATTTTTTTATTTGATGCGGTCTGTTGTTACTAAGTGCTCCTGAAAAAAGGGACACAAGCACATAATAATAATAATAATAATAATAATAATATTAAATAATAAATTTATTCTTATTATTATAAATTTATAATGCACTTTACATCAAATAAATGATCTCAAAGTGCACATATAGCAGATTGCATAACACTTTTACAGATACAATAATTTAGTTATTTGATGCGGTCTGTTGTTACTAAGTGCTCCTGAAAAAAGGGACACAAGCACATAATAATAATAATAATAATACAATTAATAATAATAAATAATAATAATATAAATAATAATACATTTATTATGATACATTTATAATGCACTTTACATCAAATAAATGATCTCAAAGTGCCCATAAAGCAGATTGCATGACACTTTTACAGATACAATAATTCCAGCTGGACTGTTACGTGTAAAATATCAATTTTGTTAAATCAATGCGGCCCTCCAGTCAAAAAGTTTGCCCACCCCTGATTTAAACCCTTCTATACTTTATTCACAAGTCCAGTTTTATTAAAAAAGAAAATATATATCTATATAAAACATGTCCTGAGTTGAATTATAAAATATTAGCAAGATTGAATTTGATCTTTTCCTGTTTAAATTGATCCCGGGTGCGTTCTTTCAGCGCATGCTCAGATATGACGTAACACGCAGATCCAGACGTTCTTCACTTTTAAAAATGGACGCCAGCAATCGGCATTGGACTTCTAAGAAAAGTTTGTTTTTAATTCAAACTAAATTTCAAGACTGGACACACGAAAAACTGGCAATACGGAGTTATTCCGACAAGTGAAAGAATAACTCGGGGAAATCGGTAACACGTGATGTTGATGTTTACGTTTTACTGGGCATGCCCTATTGACTATTCTGTTTGATTATAGCGGCGAGATTGCAATACTCTTTTCCATGTATACCATTATTTTTGGAAAGATTCCATTGGGAAAGAGAAAAACATGTAAAACATGTAAACGTGGCTAATGTTTCATATGAAGACATTTACTGTTGTAATGTTTTGTGTTACAGTGTGTAACAGTGTGTTGTAACATTTTATATTTCGGTATTTTGGGTTACAACGTTTCCTGTTGCAATGTTTTGTGTAACGCTTCATGTTAAGACAATGGCGGTGCGTCACAGAAAAGGAAAGTGAGAAATGAGTGATTGTAAAACGCTCAGAAAGAACATTAACTACATGCAAAACTTCTTTTTGGCGTGTATTATATTACATTATTATAGCGCTTCACTGTCATCATGATCATATTGTAACTGTTACAACATTTCACGATACGTTTCGTGATACAATGTTGTAATGTTTTTTCCGTTACAACATTCCATTTTGCAGTTTTTTGTGTTACATTTCCTGTTACATACATTACTTATTGCAATGTTTCGCGTTGCAACATTTCGTGGTAATGACATTTTGTGTTTGCAACTGTTACAACAATTCACGATACATTTCATGTTTCATGTTTCACACGGTTACAACATTTCACGATACGTTTCGTGATACAATGTTGTAATGTTTTTTTCCGTTACAACATTTCGGGTTACAACATCCCATTTTGCAGTTTTTTTGTGTGTTACGTTTCCTGTTACATATATTACTTATTGCGGTGTTTCGCGTTGCAACATTTCGTGGTAATGACATTTTGTGTTTGTGTAACTGTTACAACATTTCACGATGGATGTTTTCATGATTTGGCTCTTTTATTGTACTGGTCCCTCCAATGGGTTACATAAATGGCATCAATGCATTTAGTTGATGCTGTCATGTGACTGCTTCGGTCTATTGCCTGGGTGCGTAACACATATCGTGTTTTGCTAGCCTTCCCAACCATGAAAGACGATGTGGCGGTCTTGTTACCGTCGACTTGAGGAAATAATGGGCGTGATTTTTGGAATATTTGAGCGGCAAAAGGGAAGCTTTGAAAGAAGGCTCGGGGGTTAGATGCCGATGTCTGTGTCCTCGCCAATTTGGTTCGCTCTTTCTCCAACCGTGACTTCGCTGACATTTTCTGGGAATCCACTGGGAGATTGGACGCTGACTTTGTGGTCTAATTAAGCCGCTTTTCCTGATTTGTTGTCTTTCTCTCTCTCTCTCTCTCTCTCGCTCTCTCTCTCCGCCCGTCCCTCAGCAGACAATCATCGCCGTTATTAAGAGCCGCAGTCGCATAATGTATGGATTCACACAACGCTGCGCAAAGGTTACACTGTAGCATTAAATATCATTGCAGCAAATCAGTTCCAGCAGCACTTTACAATATTATAATATTTACAATATTTTGGGTTACAACATTCCATTTTGCAGTTTTTTTGTGTTATGTTTCCTGTTACATATATTACTTATTGCGATGTTTCGTGCTGCAACATTTCGTGGTAATGACATTTTGTGTTTGTGTAACTGTTACAACATTTCACAATACGTTTCATGTTACAATGTTGTAATGTTTTTTGTTACAACATTTCGGGTTACAACATTCCATGTTGCAGCTTTTTGTGTTACGTTTCCTGTTACATATATTACTTATTGCGATGTTTCGTGTTGCAACATTTCGTGGTAATGCCATTTTGTGTTACGTTTCCTGTTACATATATTACTTATTGCGATGTTTCGCGTTGCAACATTTCGTGGTAATGACATTTTGTGTTTGTAACTGTTACAACATTTCACAATACGTTTCATGTTCCAATGTTGTAATGTTTTTTCATTACAACATCCCATTTTGCAGTTTTTGTGTTACGTTTCCTGTTACATACATTACTTATTGCGATGTTTCGTGCTGCAACATTTCGTGGTAATGACATTTTGTGTTTGTGTAACTGTTACAACATTTCACAATACGTTTCATGTTACAATGTTGTAATGTTTTTTGTTACAACATTTCGGGTTACAACATTCCATTTTGCAGTTTTTTGTGTTACGTTTCCTGTTACATATATTACTGATTGCGATGTTTCGTGTTGCAACATTTCGTGGCAATGACATTTTGTGTTTGTGTAACTGTTACAACATTTCACGATACGTTTCATGTTACAATGTTGTAATGTTTTTTGTTACAACTTCCCATGTTGCAGCTTTTTGTGTTACGTTTCCTGTTACATATATTACTTATTGCGATGTTTGGCGTTGCAACATTTCATGGTAATGATATTTTGTGTTTGTGTAACTGTTACAACATTTCACGATACGTTTCGTGATACACTGTTGTAATGTTTTTTCCGTTACAACATTTCGGGTTACAACATCCCATTTTGCAGTTTTTTTGTGTTACGTTTCCTGTTACATATATTACTTATTGCGATGTTTCGTGTTGCAACATTTCGTGGACATTTTGTGTATGTGTAGCGGTTACAACATTTCACGATACGTTTCATGATACAATGTTGTAATGTTTTTTCCGTTACAACATTTCGGGTTACAACATTCCATTTTGCAGTTTTTTTGTGTTACGTTTCCTGTTACATATATTACTTATTGCGATGTTTCGCGTTGCAACATTTTGTGGTAATGACATTTTGTGTTTGTAACTGTTACAACATTTCATGATACGTTTCGTAATACAATGTTGTAATGTTTTTTCCGTTACAACATTCCATTTTGCAGTTTTTTGTGTTACATTTCCTGTTACATATATTACTTATTGCAATGTTTCGCGTTGCAACATTTCGTGGTAATGACATTTTGTGTTTGTGTAACTGTTACAACCTTTCACGATACGTTTCGTGTTACAATGTTGTCATGTCTTTTCGTTACAACATCCCATGTTGCAGCTTTTTGTGTTACGTTTCCTGTTACATATATTACTTATTGTGTATTACTTATATGTGTATTGTGTATTGTGTATAGTGTTACAATATTTAGTGGTGCAACATTTTGTGGTGCAGTGTTTCAGGTTACAACCATTTGGGTTACAGTGTTTCGTGATACACGTAACGACATTTTATGCTGCAACGTTTTGTGTTCCAACATTACAACGTTTTGAGTTGCGTTTTGTGATACAACGTTTCATGTTGAGACGTTTTGTGTCGTGACGTTTCTAGCTGGGATATTTTGTGTTTCCGTGACAACAGTTTGTGATACATTTCGTGTTACAACATTTCATGTTACAACATTTTGGGTCCCAACCACTGGCTCCAGCTACATTTGGGGAATATTGGCTGTGTGATGACTGCAGCTTGACACCCACACTGGGTTGTGTGTGCCGCCACGGCCCCACTCTAACCACGGTGTGTTTCATCTTTTCCTAGCCGAGAGGCTCCCAGAGGCCCACAAGGGTCCAAAGTGAAAGCGGCGTCACACTCCAGGTCTGGGACCTAAATGTCCTGCTTTTAGGTCCATAATGCCCTAGTCCCCCCCCCACCCCCAACCCACCCCGCTCACTTTTCCTGAGCGGAGAATCCCTTTCCATGGAGAATGACCCATTTGAAGGATGGTCTGGTGCCTTTCAGAGGAGATTCTCCTCGTGCTCACTTTCCCAGCGCTGCAGCCATGCCTTGGAGCGCTGCCCCCCCCCAGCCCACGTCCAAGAATGCCAGTTGGCAGCGGACCTCATTAAGGCCACGTCTGTGCTCGTACTCGGGCGACCCTTTAAGAGCGCCTCTTTGCTGAGAGCTGTTTATCTGGCAACTGTTGCTGCAGAGCCTCGGCTAGAATGGACGTGAATGGACGAGGGGGACGCCGGCAGAGGCGGCTAAGCTGCTGTTGTTGCTTTGCTTGGCGTCCATGGCTGATGTTACGTGGGACTCGCAGCACTGTGGCTCTGCGATAACCACAGTAAGCAGCACGGGGTTCGGCACAGAGTTGGCAAGTGGAATGGCCTACTCGCTAAACAACTACAGTTGGTCCTCGTTTATTACGAATAATGGGCTCCGGATGACAGGGATTCAGTATTAATAAACCGAATATTTTTCTAGTTATGGCAATACAGTTTTCAACATTATTACAGCACTCTAGAAATATACCCCTATAGTCCGTTTTCTATGCCGCTTATCCTCACTAGGATATGCTGGAGCCTAGAGGTGGGGTACACCCTCGACTGGTACCCTTACATTCGTACTACCCAATATATTTGATATAATCACAGAAATACATACAGTGGTTGATGTTGCCCCCGGTTAGCGCGTTTTTGGTTAACATCCAAAATTTTGCCTTGGCCCCTTTGGTTACAACATTTCCGGTTACAACGGTTTGGGTTACAACATCCCATGTTGCAGCTTTTTGTGTTACGTTTCCTGTTACATATATTACTTATTGCGATGTTTCGGTTTGCAACATTTCGTGGTAATGGCATTTTGTGTTTGTAACTGTTACAACATTTCACGATACGTTTTATGTTACAATGTTGTAATGTTTTTTCGTTACAACATTTCAGGTAACAACATCCCATGTTGCAGCTTTTTGTGTTACGTTTCCTGTTACACATATTACTTATTGCGATGTTTCGTGTTGCAACATTTCGTGGTAATGGCATTTTGTGTTTGTAACTGTTACAACATTTCACAATACATTTTATGTTACAATGTTGTAATGTTTTTTCGTTACAACATCCCATGTTGCAGCTTTTTGTGTTACATTTCCTGTTACATATATTACTTATTGCGATGTTTCGTGTTGCAACATTTCGTGGTAATGGCATTTTGTGTTACGTTTCCTGTTACATATCTTACTTATTGCGATGTTTCGTGTTGCAACATTTTGTGGTAATGGCATTTTGTGTTTGTAACTGTTACAACATTTCACGATACGTTTCATGTTACAATGTTGTACGTTTTTTTGTTACAACATTTTGGGTTACAACATCCCATGTTACAGCTTTTTGTGTTACGTTTCCTGTTACATATATTACTTATTGCGATGTTTCGGTTTGCAACATTTCGTGGTAATGGCATTTTGTGTTTGTAACTGTTACAACATTTCACGATACGTTTTATGTTACAATGTTGTAATGTTTTTTCGTTACAACATTTCGGGTTACAACATCCCATGTTGCAGCTTTTTGTGTTACGTTTCCTGTTACACATATTACTTATTGCGATGTTTCGTGTTGCAACATTTCGTGGTAATGGCATTTTGTGTTTGTAACTGTTACAACATTTCACAATACATTTTATGTTACAATGTTGTAATGTTTTTTCGTTACAACATCCCATGTTGCAGCTTTTTGTGTTACATTTCCTGTTACATATATTACTTATTGCGATGTTTCGTGTTGCAACATTTCGTGGTAATGGCATTTTGTGTTTGTAACTGTTACAGCATTTCACGATACGTTTCATGTTACAATGTTGTAATGTTTTTTCGTTACAACATTTTGGGTTACAACATCCCATGTTACAGCTTTTTGTGTTACGTTTCCTGTTACATATATTACTTATTGCGATGTTTTGTTTTTGCAACATTTTGTGGTAATGGCATTTTGTGTTTGTAACTGTTACAACATTTCACGATACGTTTTATGTTACAATGTTGTAATGTTTTTTCGTTACAACATTTCGGGTTACAACATCCCATGTTGCAGCTTTTTGTGTTACGTTTCCTGTTACACATATTACTTATTGCGATGTTTCGTATTGCGATGTTTCGTGTTGCAACATTTCGTGGTAATGACATTTTGTGTTTGTAACTGTTACAACATTTCACGATACGTTTCATGTTACAATGTTGTAATGTTTTTTCGTTACAACATTTCGGGTTACAACATTCCATTTTGCAGTTTTTTTGTGTTACGTTTCCTGTTACATATATTACTTATTGCGATGTTTCGTGTTGCAACATTTTGTGGTAATGGCATTTTGTGTTTGTAACTGTTGCAACATTTCACAATACGTTTTATGTTACAATGTTGTAATGTTTTTTCGTTACAACATCCCATGTTGCAGCTTTTTGTGCTACGTTTCCTGTTACATATATTGCTTATTGCGATGTTTCGTGTTGCAACATTTCGTTGTAATGGCATTTTGTGTTTGTAACTGTTACAACATTTCACGATACGTTTCGTGTTACAATGTTGTAATGTTTTTTTTGGTTACAAAATCTCAGGTTACAACAGTTTGCGTTACAACATCCCATGTTTGTGTTACATTTGAACATGAAATCTAGTACTGCAGCCACCCCGCCCCACATCCCCAGCTGCTCCTCTTATGGGGATCCCAATCTGCCCAGAATGTCCCACTTTGGTCCATAGGTTAGCCTACAAAACACATCTAATCATGAAACTCTTAAAACCGGATTTCAACACCATCATCTGATGCGACCCCACTGCTGCTACAATTCTCCATAAAACATGAAACCATACACATATTTCCCTACCCGAACCCAAGATTAAATACCCACCCAACCTTACAACCCCCTACCCCCATCCCCTGTACATGGTATGGTCTAATGATGATGTCACTAATGACATCACCAAACCTATAAAACCCAAAGACTCATAGCGGCTCCTCCCCAAACATTCCTGCAGGTGACTCCCTTGGTAAAACGAACTCTGTAAACGTGTTCGAATCCCAATTTTAGCTTGAATGAATACATCACTATTATTATTATTATTATTATTATTATAACTCTACATACAATATAAGGGACAAGTGATGAGTTCTAACTCATTCACTTTGTCGCAAACTTCGGTTTTTGTGAAAGGTTTATTCTAAAACTAGTCCATTTGTCTTGAGATCTTTTGTTTTGTGATTTTTTTTTTTTTGAGTTCGCCTGCTAAATAACCCTCCAGGGGGCCAAAGAAGGTTGCCAGTTCCAGCAATTTAATAAAAAGGTGGAAAACTCCTTGGCAGGATGTATGGGAAGTCCTCGTTCCTCATTATTTTCATTGTTTTCTGCATTGAAAACGATCATTATTCTTTATAATATTTGTAATGTTAATAATTAGCGTTGTGTGGAAGTGGATGAAAAAATGTACCTCGGTGTGTGCTTGTGTCCACAGTACAGTGGGAATTGGTCCCGCTCGCTCCTCTGCTTCCTTCCACTCGGGGTCGTGTATTATCACTGCGTCCGAGTCGCTTGACTGACAACAGAGGGATTAGAACCGTGTCAAACATGCTTGTGTCTCGCTTCCTCCGTGACACCCCCCCCCCACTCCCTCGCATCCTTGGCACCGTGCGTTTAAACTCGCCAAGTGCCAAAGGATGATCTGGTAACTTTGGGGCGGTGCCCTTTTTGTTTTGTTTTGAGTTCTGTGTGCAGGTTCATGAACGAACGGGTCAAAAGAACTAGTTCTTTTTTGTGAACAGAATGAACAAGGTCACCACCCCTAAAATACCCGTTCAGTTCGTTCAGTTACAAATGCTCTTTTTTTGATTGGCTGGAGAGTCAGTTCAACGTTTCACTATCTGGGTGTTCGGCTGTCTTATCCTATCGTCGAGCCTCGCTCTGTGGGTGGGCGGGGTCAGCTGACTGAAAGACCGAGAGATTGACCAACACTCGTCGGCGGTTCATTCATGATCGACACAACGAACACGAACCGGCTGACCGGGTCTATATCGACCAATCGACTGAAATGAACGGATCATTTTACTGAATGAATCGGAATGATCGAGTTCTCTGAAATGAACGGTTTTGCCCACCACTAGTCCCGACCAAGCGGCACGGCGGTCTAATGGTTAGCGCACAGACCTCACAGCTAGGAGACCAGGGTTCAATTCCACTCTTTGCATGTTCTCCCCGTGCATGCGTGGGTTTTCTCCGGGTACTCCGGTTTCCTCCCACATTCCAAAAACATGCTAGGTTAATTAGCGACTCCAAATTGTCCATAGCTATGAATGTGAGTGTGAATGGTTGTTTGTCTATATGTGCCCTGTGATTGGCTGGCCACCAGTCCAGGGTGTACCCCGCCTCCTGCCCCAAGACAGCTGGGATAGGCTCCAGCGACCCTTGTGAGGAAAAAGCGGTAGAAAATGAATGAATGAATGAACATTCTGTGTTAGAACTGGTTTAGGTTTAATTGTATAGTTTTTTTTAGTTTTATTTTATACATATATATTTTTTATTTTTTATTATTATTTTATATTTTTATAAAATATTTATATATTTAGATATATATATATTTATATATTTGTATTTATTTTATATAATATATTCAAAATTTATTTTTAATTTAAAATATTTCCAAAATTTCTGAGAGAAAAAAGTTGTAATTTTAACAACAAAATGTTGTTTAGGTTTAATTGTATAGTTTTTTTTAGTTTTATTTTATACATATATATTTTTATTTTTTATTATTATTTTATATTTTTATAAAATATTTATATATTTAGATATATATATATATTTATATATTTTTATTTATTTTATATAATATATTCAAAATTTATTTTTAATTTAAAATATTTCCAAAATTTCTGAGAGAAAAAAGTTGTAATTTTAACAACAAAATGTTGTAATATTATAATCAAAAATAATAATAATAATAAAAAGAAAAGAGGCCTGAGTTGCAGAAAAAGTAATAATGTTATTAGAATAAAGTCAAAATATTATGAGAATAAGGTTATAATTGTGAGAAGAAAATGACCAAGAAAGTTTAAATACAAAAAAAACGCATAAAATAAAATATATCATCATTGAATGAAAAACACACATTTTTGGAAAAATACGTTGGGAATGAAGTCAAAATATTATGTATTAGTAAAGTTAAGTTGGAATTTGAGAAGAAAATTATCAAGAAAGCTAACAGTCGTCAAAATAGTAAAGTCCAAATATTATGGAAAAAAATATATATATATATATTTTTTTTTTAGTCTTGACGCAATCTACAAAATATTTCCAAAATTTCTGAGAAAAAGTTGTAATTTTAACAACAAAATGTTGTAATATTATAATTAAAAATAATAATAATAAAAAGAAAAGACGCCTGAGTTGCAGAAAAAGTGATAATGTTATTAGAATAAAGTCAAAATATTATGAGAATAAGGTTATAATTGTGAGAAGAAAATGACCAAGAAAGTTTAAATACAAAAAAACAGCAGTAATCTTATGAGAAAATATATAAAATATATATATATATATTTTTTTCAATCAAATTAAATAAAGTAAATACCGTATATGTATTTATTTTTGAACTGAATCGGCAAAGGGGATGCTGTGTAGTCTTGACGCAAACGATTGAAGGTGATGGTTTCCATGGGAACGAGGGCCCGTAATCTGCACTGAGAAAAAGTTCAACTGTTGAACCAGAGATTTTTGCTTCCGGGCCCCAAGAAAGAGGAAGTTTACAGTGAATGCAGGCGTAGAAATTCCTGATTAGGAGCTTGGAGCGCTTTGAAAGGAAACATAAGCTTGTTCTTTCTCCGGCCTGGCCCGGCCTGGCCCGGCCCGGCCTGGCGTACATCTGTTATCTTTTGTACAACAAATAGGCTTCTGATGAGGAAAGTGTTTCATATAAGCGTCCTCCTATTTAGGCAGCTTGGCAGCTTTACCGGAATAGTGCGGCTCCTTTGGTCATGTGCGCTCCAGTGTGAACGCTGCATGAACCGGGAGCAGCTGGGAAAACGCACATTTTGGAACAATCAACATGTGCAATGTGCATTTCAATGACGCTGCTGTGAATGCACTACAATACCTTTTTCATTTTTTGCCGATATAATTATTCCCTAAAATGTTCATATTTTTGGAAAGAATGAATTGGATATGCATTATTTCTTATGGAAAAATATATTTGTTTTTTATAGGATGCTACAGGAGCGCCCAAAGCATGGCTTTTTCACATTCCGAGAAGATAATTTAACAAGAACCTTAAAAAAAAACAACAACAAAAAAAAATAATCAGTAATTTTATAAAATATACAAAATCTACAAAATATTTCCAAAATTCCTGAGAAAAAGTTGTAATTTTAACAACAAAATGTTATAATATTATAATTAAAAATAATAATAATAAAAAGAAAAAAGGCCTGATTTGCAGAAAAAGTGATAATGTTATTAGAATAAAGTCAAAATATTATGAGAATAAGGTTATAATTGTGAGAAGAAAATGACCAAGAAAGTTTAAATACAAAAAAACGGCAGTAATCTTATGAGCATAAAGTCAAAATATTATGGAAGTAAACTATATTAAAATATGCTACATTGTATGAAAAACACACACTTAAAAAAAATAAAAAAGGCAGTAATTGTACAAGAATAAAGTCAAAATATTATGGGAAAAAAACGTCATAATTGTGAGAATAACATTTATGTTGAATGTTGACCAAAAACAGCACTAATATTAAAAATATTAATTAATTAATTATTATTTTTTAAACATTTAATAATTAATTATTTTAATAATTTTTTATTAATTTTACAACAAAAAGTGGGAATTTAATGATTAGAACATATTATGAGGGAAAATAACGTAATTTAAAGCATAAAGTTGAAATATTAAAGATAAAATATGTCATCATTGTATGAAAAACACACATTTTTGGAAAAATAGGTTGGGAATAAAGTCAAAATATTATGTACGTAAAGAAGAAAATTATCAAGAAAGCTAACATAGTCGTCAAAACAACCACTTTTTTTTTTTAAAGACAGTAATTGTACAAGAATAAAGTCAAAATATTATGGGAAAAAACGTCATAATTGTGAGAATAACATTTATGTTGAATGTTGAAATAGTTGACCAAAAACAGCCCCAATATTAAAAAAAAAATATATATATATATAAATTAATTAATTTTTTTTTTAATTAATTTAACAACAAAAGTGGGAATTTAATGATTAGAACATATTATGAGGAAAAATAACGTAATTTAAAGCATAAAGTTGAAATATTAAAGATAAAATATGTCATCATTGTATGAATTTTTTGGAAAAATAGGTTGAGAATAAAGTCAAAATATTAAGAGAAAAAAAATGTATGAAGACTAAGAAGAAAGTTGAATATAATAATATAATAATTAGGGATAATTCCAACCCGGGTTTTATTCTGCCGGAAGACATGCTAGCAGCAAGTAATAAAGATATCATCCAAGTTTTATAATAATTTGACTCATGGTCTATGATTTATGGACTGTTAGTTACAAAGTGACATTTTGCTAGATGGCGGCCATGTTCTTTAACCAATCTTGCTGGAAATTTACTTCCAGTAAGTACTTCAGAAAGTAATAGCACAAGCCGCACAGAAGGGTTGTAAGTGTTGACCGATTTTCACCATTTTGTGTGCAGCGGTTCGGGAGTAGAAGGGTGTTGTGTGCGGCGTAGGGAATGCTCACTAAAGCAGGGCATCGAACATTCACTGACCGATATGCGTTCCTCTCTGTGTGCGCAGATGGCATCCACTCGGTGTCGGCCCAGTGCCTCCTTCAGGTGACCATCATCACAGACGAGATGTTGTCCAACAGCATCACGCTGAGGCTGGCCAACACCTCCCAGGAGCACTTCCTGTCCCTGCTGCTCACCCAGTTCCTGGACGGCGTCGCCCGCGTCCTCTCGGCGGCGCCTGAAGATGTTGTCATCTTCAACATCCAGGACGACACCGATGTCAGCGCCCGCATCCTCAACGTCAGCCTCTCCGTAGCCGTGCCGGGTGACGCCCCCCAACGACCGCCGGGTCTCGGCGATTCTGGAGAGGACGCCGTAAGGAGAGGCACGGAAAGTGGCGGCGTGGAGTTTTTCGGTTCCGAGGAGCTCCAGGAGAGACTGTACTTGAACCGCAGCCTTCTGGCTCAGATCTCCTCTCAGGAAGTTCTGCCGTTCGACGACAACATCTGCCTACGTGAGCCCTGTGAGAACTACATGAAGTGCGTGTCGGTTCTGAAGTTCGACAGTTTGGCGCCCTTCGTGGCGTCTGACACCATCCTGTTCCGACCCATCCATCCCATCGCCGGCCTGCGCTGCCGCTGTCCAGCTGGCTTCACGGGGGATTACTGCGAGACCGAGATCGACCTGTGCTACTCCAAGCCCTGCGGAGCTCATGGCGTGTGTCGCAGCAGGGAGGGCGGCTTCACCTGCGAGTGCATGGAGGACCACACAGGTGAGGAAGTGGTTTTATTTTCCACTTTGCCCACCCAAAAACTACAACCCTCAGTGTGACTTTTGCGGTACTTTTGTGTTATTGATTCATTCCAAACCGTCCATATTCTTCCGCTTAGCCAAGGGAAGCTCCTCCCAGGATATCCCGGGGCCCTGGGTCTTCCCTGAGGCCGCATGTTTGAGACCCCTGGTCTTCAGACACATGCTAACTCGCAAACTGGAGAGCTAGCGACCTAAACGGTAGCCTTCAAGTTATTTCCTTTCAACTTAAATAGCCAAAAACTTACCACTTCCACACGGATAGGGAGGATAACTATTAACAGTTATTTAACCTTTAACATGAACATGAATCAAACGTAATAATTTTTTCTGGGTACATGATACCATACAGCATCCACATCAAACTTGCGCGGGCCGCACTAACATTAACATTAAACTTTCATATCGAGGCAGGGGCCTCAAACTAGTGTCCTGCGGGCCACATTTGGCCCGTGGGCCGCGTGTTTAAGACCCCTGGTCTTGAGACACATGCTAACTCGCAAACTGGAGAGCTAGCGACCTAAACGGTAGCCTTCAAGTTATTTCCTTTCAACTTAAATAGCCAAAAACTTACCACTTCCACACGGATAGGGAGGATAACTATTAACAGTTATTTAACCTTTAACATGAACATGAATCAAACGTAATAATTTTTTCTGGGTACATGATACCATACAGCATCCACATCAAACTTGCGCGGGCCGCACTAACATTAACATTAAACTTTCATATCGAGGCAGGGGCCTAAAACTAGTGTCCTGCGGGCCACATTTGGCCGGCGGGCCACGTGTTTGAGACCCCTGGTCTTGAGACACATGCTAACTCGCAAACTAGAGAGCTTGCGACCTAAACGGTACGGTAGCCTTCAAGTTATTTCCTTTGAACTTAAATAGCCAAAAACTTACCACTTCCACACGGATAGGGAGGATAACTATTAACAGTTATTTAACCTTCAACATGAACATGAATCAAACGTAATAATTTTTTCTGGGTACATGATACCATACAGCATCCATATCAAACTTGCGCGGGCCGCACTAACATTAACATTAAACTTTCATATCGAGGCAGGGGCCTCAAACTAGTGTCCTGCGGGCCACATTTGGCCCGTGGGCCGCGTGTTTAAGACCCCTGGTCTTGAGACACATGCTAACTCGCAAACTGGAGAGCTAGCGACCTAAACGGTAGCCTTCAAGTTATTTCCTTTCAACTTAAATAGCCAAAAACTTACCACTTCCACACGGATAGGGAGGATAACTATTAACAGTTATTTAACCTTTAACATGAACATGAATCAAACGTAATAGTTTTTTCTGGGTACATGATACCATACAGCATCCATATCAAACTTGCGCCGGCCGCACTAACATTAAACTTTCATATCGAGGCGGGGGCCTCAAACTAGTGTCCTGCGGGCCACATTTGGCCCGCGGGCCGCGTGTTTGAGACCCCTGGTCTTCAGACACATGCTAACTCGCAAACTAGAGAGCTAGCGACCTAAACGGTCGCCTTCAAGTTATTTCCTTTCAACTTAAATAGCCAAAAACTTACCACTTCCACACGGATAGGGAGGATAACTATTAACAGTTATTTAACCTTTAACATGAACATGAATCAAACGTAATAATTTTTTCTGGGTACATGATACCATACAGCATCCATATCAAACTTGCGCGGGCCGCACTGACGTTAAACTCTCATATCGAGGCAGGGGCCTCAAACTAGTGTCCCGCAGGCCGCGTGTTTGAGACCCCTGGTCTTGAGACACATGCTAACTCGCAAACTAGAGAGCTAGCGAACTAAACGGTAGCCTTCAAGTTATTTCCTTTAAACTTAAATAGCCAAAAACTTACCACTTCCACACGGATAGGGAGGATAACTATTAACAGTTATTTAACCTTTAACATGAACATGAATCAAACGTAATAATTTTTTCTGGGTACATGATACCATACAGCATCCATATCAAACTTGCGCGGGCCGCACTAACATTAACATTAAACTTTCATATCGAGGCAGGGGCCTCAAACTAGTGTCCTGCGGGCCACATTTGGCCCGCGGGCCACGTGTTTGAGACCCCTGGTCTTGAGACACATGCTAACTCACAAACTAGAGCGCTCGCGACCTAAACGGTAGCCTTCAAGTTATTTCCTTTCAACTTAAATAGCCAAAAACTTACCACTTCCACACGGATAGGGAGGATAACTATTAACAGTTATTTAACCTTTAACATGAACATGAATCAAACGTAATCATTTTTTCTGGGTACATGATACCATACAGCATCCATATCAAACTTGCGCGGGCCGCACTGACGTTAAACTCTCATATCGAGGCAGGGGCCTCAAACTAGTGTCCCGCAGGCCGCGTGTTTGAGACCCCTGGTCTTGAGACACATGCTAACTCGCAAACTAGAGAGCTAGCGAACTAAACGGTAGCCTTCAAGTTATTTCCTTTAAACTTAAATAGCCAAAAACTTACCACTTCCACACGGATAGGGAGGATAACTATTAACAGTTATTTAACCTTTAACATGAACATGAATCAAACGTAATAATTTTTTCTGGGTACATGATACCATACAGCATCCATATCAAACTTGCGCGGGCCGCACTAACATTAACATTAAACTTTCATATCGAGGCAGGGGCCTCAAACTAGTGTCCTGCGGGCCACATTTGGCCCGCGGGCCACGTGTTTGAGACCCCTGGTCTTGAGACACATGCTAACTCACAAACTAGAGCGCTCGCGACCTAAACGGTAGCCTTCAAGTTATTTCCTTTCAACTTAAATAGCCAAAAACTTACCACTTCCACACGGATAGGGAGGATAACTATTAACAGTTATTTAACCTTTAACATGAACATGAATCAAACGTAATCATTTTTTCTGGGTACATGATACCATACAGCATCCATATCAAACTTGCGCGGGCCACACTAACATTAAACTTTCATATCGTGGTGGGGGCCTCAAACTAGTGTCCCGCAGGCCGCGTGTTTGAGACCCCTGGTCTTGAGACACATGCTAACTCGCAAACTAGAGAGCTAGCGACCTAAACGGTAGCCTTCAAGTTATTTCCTTTCAACTTAAATAGCCAAAAACGTACCACTTCCACACGGATAGGGAGGATAACTATTAACAGTTATTTAACCTTTAACATGAACATGAATCAAACGTAATAATTTTTTCTGGGTACATGATACCATACAGCATCCATATCAAACTTGCGCGGGCTGCACTAACATTAAACTTTCATATCAAGGCGGGGGCCTCAAACTAGTGTCCTGCGGGCCACATTTGGCCCGCGGGCCACATGTTTGAGACCCCTGTAACATATTGTGTATTTAAATTTTTGTCAGCCATACCCATTGCCTCTTCAGAACAGAGATCGGGCAGATGAAACTTTTTTTTTTTTGTATCCACGTACTTATCTGAAGCACTTTTTGATAGTGTAGCGTTACATTGTTTTCCATTGAATGGAAGTTCTTGTTGATGTGGACTCGTCTTACATCCTGGTGGGATTGTACTTCTTCTTCCACATAAACCAACCTAAACTATGGAACTGGATCGGAACGAGAGCATGTTCCGTCGGCAGTAAACGCGTCTGTTTTCCTGCAGCTGTGTGGTGCATTTGTGTGCCAGCATGTCTATAAATAAGCTGCTCAGGGTTAACCTGCAAAGGTGTTCACTCCCACACTGGAGCGTCTATCCTGAGCTGCGGCGCCAACACGCTCCTGTAGAGTCCTGGCTGTTAAACGCGTCCGTCGTAGTCGGCGTATGCCGAGACGGCAGCGATAACGAGGGAATCGTTTATTACTCTTGGCAGTAGCGCTGCTAAAAAACCACAAGGTCATTCCATAAAACCTTTTCATGGTTAAAGACATATTGCCAAGAGTTTGAAGAAGAAGAAAAGAAATATATGCTAATCAATACATTATGCATATCGAGGGAGTACGCCTCTTCCTGTTTATTGTCGGGTTAAGTAGGTCAAAACCTGACTTGTACCCTTTGAAGCACTGCACTAATTGCTTTATTAAATTTGATGTTTATGTTTATGTTTATTTACCCCCATTTGAATTTACACAATGATACGTTCTGCATACGCATACTTTAATAACATTCAATGCAAGCGATGTATTAAAGCAATAGTCTGTACTTTTAATTAGAGGATCAATTTTCTCCTCTGTAATGGATGCCATGTCTCTATTAACACTTAGATGCATAAGTGGGTCAAAAATGACCCGGTTTTCTTGAAATATCTTAGTAATGAAAATGTTTTATTTTATATTCCAGGTATTCCTCAAAAAATATGTTTTTGATATCATGCCATTCACATTTTAACTCATCTTTTATACATTTTAAGAAATTTTAGTTTTTGTGTTACGACCCCAACCTTCCATAAGTGGGTCAAAAATGACCCGGTCAGGTTGTTTTCTTGAAATATCTTAGTCATGAAAAATTTGTATAATTTCATATTCCAGGTATTCCTAAAAAAAACATGTTTTTAATATCATTCCATTCACAATTTTAACTTATCTTTTATACATTTTAAGAAATTTTAGTTTTTGTGTTACTACCCCAACCTTCCATAAGTGGGTCAAAAATGACCCGGTCAGGTTGCTAGCATGCTAACATGAACATAGTAGCATGTTTAGACGTTTTCATATTGAAACACTTAGCACTATTAAGCTGCATATTAGCATATTATCATTAGCATGTTAGTATTGCTAGCATTCTAACATTAGCATAGTGCCATTTTTTAGCCATTTTCAAATTTAGACACTTAAATAAACACTTAACACTACTATACTACATATTATCATGATAATGTTAGCATATTATCATTAGCATGTTAGTATAGCTAGCATTCTAACATTAGCATAGTGCCATTTTTAGCCATTTTCAAATCTAGACACTTATATAAACACTTAACACTATTATGCTACATATTATCATGATAATGTCAGCATATTATCATTAGCATGTTAGTATTGCTAGCATTCTAACATTAGCATAGTGACATTTTTAGCCATTTTCAAATCTAGACACTTAAATAAACATTTGACACTATTATGCTGCATATTATCATTAGCATGTTAGTATTGCCATCATTCTAACATTAGCATAGTGCCATTTTTAGTCATTTTCAAATCGAGACACTTATATAAACACTTAACACTATTATACTACATATTATCATGATAATGTTAGCATGTTAGCATTGCTAGCATGCTTACGTTAGATTAGTAGCATTCATTCATTTTCCGCTTATCCTCACAAGGGTTGCAAGCATGCTGGAGCCTAACTCAGCTGTCTGTTTATCCAGTGATATAGTATGTAAACACTTACCACTAGCATGCTAGCATTGCTAGAATGCTAACATTAGCATAGTACTCCTTTTAGCCACATTATTATTCTACATGTTTGCAGTTGCTAGCATAACATTAGCATAGTACTCTTTTTAGCCACATTATTATGCTACATGTTTGCAGTTGCTAGCATAATAACATTAGCATAGTACAATTTTTTTTGCAATTTTCATAGCTAGAGATTTGTTCTTAGGTAAACACTGATATAAAAACTATGCTAGTTGTTACCATGCCAGCATTAACATGTTAGCATTGATAGCATGCTAACATTAGCACTGTAAATAAATAGATACAATAAATGTAGACTAATGTGGACTAATATTTATGGTGTAAATTCACATTATGGGGTAAACTATGGCGCTCGGTGGATTTCTGTGCTCTTTGAGTGCTTTTTGAGTTTATAAATGGAATATTTGCAAATTTATTGAAATAAAATTTTTATGCCGATGTCGACCGAAAATATTGGTCAGCTCATATTACGGACGTCCCTAATGAAATAAATGAGGTTTAATTTTCCATCACCTGACATAGCATCCGTGTGTGTGTGGGCGGGGCTCTATCACCAGGTTGAGTGGCACTCACATGTTCTCGTGCACAACTGTGGGTGCCGGAGCTGAACTGTGGGTGCTTTCAACAGGAGGGAGGAGGGCCAAAGCGCGAAATGAATGTGTGAGTGGGTGAAAGTGGGCAGATTTTTTTTTTTTCTTCCAGTGAAAGCAGTTTGAAGCTGTATTCACCCATTAGTGGGGTGTGGAAGCTGTCATCCTGCCAGCCACGGCCCCTCATGCGCCTTTATTCCTTGTGTTGGAATCAAGTGTTGTATTGGATTCCATCAAAGCGCTCACCTTGCGTCTTTCAGCCAGATAAGTGCTGCAATTAAAGTTGGATGAGCAATCAGAGGAATATTTCTGCATTAATGGTGTGTGTGTGTGTGTGTGTGTGTGGGCGTTGCCAGATGGTAGCAGGGCAAAAAAAAGAAGAAATTGTCATGTTCACCACTTTTCAGAAACACAGAGTGAAAGATTTTTGCTAGGCTGAGCCATTCTCTAGTTGCAGAATAAACATGGGAAATCCTGCTTTTTATTATTTATTGTAGGTTCTTTTTTATATACTGTATGTATAGATATATATATCCAATATATATATATATATGTATATTGACTTTTTTGCCAATATCCGATATGCCGATATTGTCCAACTTGTCCAATGTATTTTATAATTTAAAAATTTTATGATTTTATAACTTAATTTTTTTTTACATTTTATAATTTTATAATTTTATAATTTTATAATTTTATAATTTTATAATTTTATAATTTTATAATTTTATAATTTTATAATTTTATAATTTTATAATTTTATAATTTTATAATTTTATAATTTTATAATTTTATAATTTTATAATTTTATAATTTTATAATTCGATATCAGCCGATACCTATTTGTGTAACATGACATATGTCCTGTGGTGGAATACATTAGTATGTGCTGTATAAAGCATTTTTAAAATATCATTTTTCATGATCGTGGAAAAAAATCTGATACCGATATCAACCGATATTGCATTTTTATGTTACATGGTTCCGACAATTATCAGACGTTTATTCAATCACAGGGCACATATAGACAAACAACCATTCACACTCACATTCATACCTATGGACAATTTGGAGTCGCTAATTAACCTAGCATGTTTTTGGAATGTGGGAGGAAACCGGCGTTACGAAAAATTACAAAATTACGAAAAAGTAATTACTGGGCATGTCCGGTATTGGCTTTTTTGCCGAAAACCGATATGCCAATATTGTCCAATTCTCAATTTCCGATACCGATATCAGCCGATATCGATATGTGTAACATCTCCTGTAGTGGAACGCAAATTCCACACAGAGATGGCCGAGGGTGGAATTGAACCCTGGTCTCCTAGCTGTGAGGTCTGCGCGCTAACCACTCAATTGCCGTGCCCCCCCCTTTACAAATGAATTACAAATTTTATTAAAATTACTAAATGTCCGGTATTGGCTTTTTTGCCGAAAACCGATATGCCAATATTGTCCAATTCTCAATTTGCCGATACCGATATCAGCTGATACCGATATGTGTAACATCTCCTGTAGTGGAATGCAAACTCCACACAGAGATGGCCGAGGGTGGAATTGAACTCTGGGGTCCTAGCTGTGAGGCCTGCGTGCTAACTATTATCAAACATCCCTAACTATAATCTAACCCATGCATTTCTTGTCAGTTGCATGCCCAAGAGGATCAAGGCAGTGCTCGATAACAATGTGTGTTGTGTGTTGACTCCTTTTCTCTGTATAGTACATATATACCACTATACGAGCCGTACACTGACTACTCTAAAGTGTATCCATATAATGAAATGTGAGGGCTAAACCAACATGTAGTACGCTGATTAAGGTGGTTGTAGTTTGACCAGAAGACCAGGGTTCAATTCCACCCTCGGCCATCTCTGTGTGGAGTTTGCATGTTCATTAGAATAGACTGTTCCAATGCCTCTGGGGCACACTGTAGATAGCTTTTTGAATAAATAAAATTAATTTATAGAAATTTAAATAATAAAATACATTCAAAAAATGTTTTTTAAATATTTTGATTTCTTTAAAAAATTTAAATATTTTTTTAATTTTCCAACGATTTTTCTTTTTGGAATGTTATGACTACATTCCATAATGTTTGGACTTTATTCTGCAACTTAATTTTCCAAACATTTCAACTTATTTTTGTTTTGTTTGTATCTCATGGTAATATGACTTTATAATATGTATAATATTTTAACGTTATGTTACTTAAATGACGTTATTCTCATAAAATGATGACTTTTCTTTTTAGATTACATCTTTTTTCTCCTAATATTTTGACTTTATCTTGTCCAATTACTGCTGATTTTAGATTTAATTTCAATTACATTTTTATAATTGCAGGCTGCGCTTTTCCCCGAGGGAATGTCGATTTCTGCAATGCATCGACTCTTTACTTCCTGCTGCAATGACCGAATTTCATTTATGATGCATGAACCCAGACTCTCGTGTTTTTCTCGTGAGGTTGTTTACTCGTCTTTAATGTTTGTGAAGCTTCGGTCGAGTAACAAAACGGCATTTGACTGACGTCTTTTTAAATCCATAATTTAACGCATTTGCATTGATCACGCATGCATGCATCTTCTGCACAATTTGCCGCCGTAATGATTGACGCCCGGCGTATGTTGACTTTGAATTATTGATCAGTGGACGTGTGTGCGCATTTGTCACAGCGCTCACTCACCCGGCAACGACAGCAGAGGCGTCCCACAGGTAAACGATAAGACAATCGCACAGAAATCGATTTTAGAAATTTCTTTTCCAGATATTCCTTCACAATATTAAAATACATGTCGGAATCCATGATTCCTTTAAATGAACTGCAGCACTCATGCAGCCACAAATACATTTAGCAGGAGGGATGAAGTGCATTTTTCATAAATTCATTAATTTTTTACCGCTTATCCTCACTAGGGCAAACTTGGCATGTTGGAGCCTAGCTGTCTTCAGGCGAGAGGCGGGGTACACCCTGGACTGGTGGCCAGCCAATCACAGGGCACATTTAGATGCCCTCCAACATATAATATACATATAATAACAACCATTAAGTGTATTTTTTATTTAAAAAATAATAAATATGTAGTATACATAGTACAACGCTCCAATCAGGATCAACCAAGATTGACGATTGCTATTGGCCAGGGGTTCTAATAAAGTGAAGAAGTCAGGACCATTCCAACGTCCATGGACTGCCATGGAACCCAAAAAATAGGTCATTACTTAGGATGTTCGATAATGCAATATCGGTATCAGATTTTTTCCAGATCATGAAAACCAATATTAGCGCACAGACCTCACAGCTAGGAGACCAGGGTTCGGTCCCACCCTCGGGCATCTCTGTGTGGAGTTTGCATGTTCTCCCCGTGCATGCGTGGGTTTTCTCCGGGTACTCCGGTTTCCTCCCACATTCCAAAAACATGCTAGGTTAATTAGCGACTCCAAATTGTCCATAGGTATGAATGTGAGTGTGAATGGTTGTTTGTCTATATGTGCCCTGTGATTGGCTGGCCACCAGTCTAGGGTGTACCCCGCCTTACGCCCGAAGACAGCTGGGATAGGCTCCAGCACCCCCCGCGACCCTCGTGAGGAAAAGCGGTAGAAAATGAATGAATGAATGAATGAAAACCAATATTTAAAAAGTGCTTTTTACAGCACATATGTGTCATTCCACGACAGGAGATGCCACACATATCGTTATCGGCTGATATCGGTATCGGAAATTGAGAATTGGACAATATTGGCATATCAGTTTTCGGCAAAAAAGCCAATACCGGACATGCCCAGTAATTACTTTTTTTGTAATTTTTCGTAATTTTAATAAAATTAGTACAGTAAACGTTGGATATATCGGATTCAATTGTTCCCACTGGTTTTGTCCGATATAAGCGAAATCCGTTATATGCGTATACCGGAAAATGTCCGTTTTACGCATATATGGGATTTATATCCGGTTTATGCGTAAATGGGATTTCATCCGTTATAAAAAGGCACTTCCTTGACTATGTTTCCAATGTACCTGGACGCGCAGGCAACGCTGCAAACGCTGCAAATGACGTCGTATAGCGGCCTGTCACGATTCGGCGAATCGGAGCGCCACGATGCGGCCATCCGATATATGCGAGGGAAATTTCATGGAAATGCATTGGAACGGGACTGGAGATTTTGTCCGAAATAGGCGAAATCCGTTATAAAAAATCCGATATATGCAATGAATTTTTATTGGAAATGCATTACAGAAAAATCGGTTCTTTTTTATCTGTCCGTTGTGAGCGAATTTCCGATATATCCGAGTACTATATTTATCCGAGGTTTACTGTAATTCATTAGTAAAGGGGGGTTGGGGGGGCACGGTGGTGGTTAGTGTGCAGACCTCACAGCTAGGAGACCAGGGTTCAATTCCACCCTCGGCCATCTCTGTATGGACATTGTAGATAGCTTTTTGAATAAATAAAATGAATTTATAGAAATTTAAATAATAAAAAAAATGTTTTTTAAATATTTTGATTTCTTTAAAAAAAATAAAATATTTTTTTAATTTTCCAACGATTTTTCTTTTTGGAATGTTATGACTACATTCCATAATGTTTGGACTTTATTCTCATGATGTTCCAACATTTCCTGCAACTTAATTTTTCAAACATTTCAACTTATTTTTGTTTTGTTTGTATCTCATGGTAATATGACTTTATAATATCTTTAATATTTTAACGTTATGTTACTTAAATGACGTTATTCTCATAAAATGATGACTTTTCTTTTTAGATTACATCTTTTTTCTCTTAATATTTTGACTTTATCTTGTCCAATTACTGCTGATTTTAGATTTAATTTCAATTACAATGTGCTGTGGGCCAATAAAAAACAGCCATGGGGCTGCACTTTGGACACCCCTGCAATATATAATGCTCCCTTCCTCCTTCTATGCTCCAGGAGAGCGCTGTGAGCTGTCGTCCCGCTCGGGCCGCTGTGCTCCAGGAGTCTGCAAGAACGCCGGCCTGTGCGTGAACCTCCTGGTCGGCGGATTCAAATGCGAGTGTCCGGCGGGTGGCTACGAGAGACCTTACTGCGAGATGACCACGCGCAACTTCCCGCCACACTCCTTCCTCACCTTCAAGGGCCTCCGTCAACGCTTCCACTTCACCGTCTCGCTCACGTAAGCCCCAATGCTTGTTGATATCACCTGTATCGCCCGTATTGCCTACAGTGGTGTGAAAAAAAAAATTAGTTTAACCTTTTATTAAATAAAAATAATAATCAACTTATGATACAGTGCAAAAATTCATAATCAAAGTAATCACAGATATTAAAGGAATTAGCGGTCAACAAAAAATACGGCATGCCTATATTAACGAAACGTTTGACCTACTTCCCGTATCCACGTGATCACAACAAATATAAATAATATCATAAACAATAACAAACACCACTATTCAAATTTAAGCTATCATGCACCCACAAAAATCAATCCAAATTCATTCATGGCTCCGACATAGCCATTTCAAAAGTTGGGGACTCCAGCCAACCACGGTGAGAGCCATTATCCACAAATGGCTAAAACATGAAACAGTGGTGAACATTTCCGCACTCAAGAGTCACAAAAGACCCCACAACAACATCCAAAAGAACTGCAGGCCTCGTTTGCCTCAGTTAGCATAAGAAAGACACAAAAACAAAAGGCAAAAAATAGCCTAAAAAAGAGCAAAACCACTGCTGAACAAAAAGAACATTAAATACTCTGTGGTCTGATGAGACAAAAGTTGAACTTTTTTAAAAGTAACGCCGCATTTCAGGAAATGGGTCACATCCTGTATCACTAGCATCAACTGCATCATCAAGAGTACATGACTAGGGCTTGACCCATATGTTTTTTTCGGGCCGATGTCGATACCGATTTTTTCCCATCACTCTTAGCCGATGGCCGATTTTGCTTGGGCCGATACTGCTTTTGTTGCCTCAATTGACATGAAAAAATGACAATGATAACAAATATTTATTGAAATGTAAACTGAAAACAGATTTATTCAGATTTATTAAACACACTTTTAAACAGCATTATCAAAATAATACGTGACTGCGTGTGTTGTAGGGTCTTCCGGCAACACAAAGCTGCCCGGCGGATGCCTGTCTGTAAATCATACGGCGGAAAAATACATCGGTGAACCCACGCGCGTATCGCGCCGATACCGATTCAAGTAAAGAACGCAAATATCGTGCCGATATATCGGCCGGCCGATGTATCGGTCGATCCTTATACATGACACATATCACATATAACATCTGTATCATCTGCATACTTACTAATAAGGATCGACTGATACATTGGCAGGCCGATATTTGCGTTTTTTTCTTGTATCGGTATCGGCCGATAAGCATGTGGGATCGCCGATGTTTTTTTCCACCGCATGATTTACAGTCAGGCATCCGCCGGGGCAGCTTTGTGTTGCCCCGGCGGCAGAGGACCCCGCGGTACCCCGCCCCCACTGTTGAATCACATCAAGGGCGTGAGCAAAATCAGCCATTGGGTAACACCTGTATCATCTGCATACTTACTAGTAAGGATCAACTGATACATCAGCAGGCCGATATATCGGGCTGATATTTGCGTTTTGGTTTTTTTTTGCGTTATCGGTATCGGCCGATAAGCATGTGGGATCGCCGATGTTTTTTTCCACCGCATGATTTACAGTCATGGATCCGCCGGGGTAGCTTTGTGTTGCCCCGACGGCAGAGGACCCATCAAGGGCGTGAGCAAAATCAGCCATCGGCTAAGGTTGATGGAAAAAAATTGGTATCGGCATCGGTCCCAAAAAAAACCATATCGGTCAATCCCTACTTACTAACAGGTCCTACACTGCCTGCATCCTGACGCTTGCATCACTCCCATCAATTGTATCAATTCCCCCACATCACCTGTATCACCTGCCCAGCTCTTTGCAGAGTGATTCATCCACCTCCACACGCCTCCCACAGTCACAGTATCGCTGCTTCAATTGAGCCACTTCAATGTCACATTGTAGAACCCGGCCCGAAAATAGCAGCAGAACTCGTGCTCAGCTACAGTAGTGCTGCGTGTTGGCCGCTTTGCCGCATACTGAGAAGAAGAAGAAGAAGAAGATGTGACTTTCATGTTGTAATGGCCACAGAAGTCCATCAGCAGAGGTAGTCAAGGTCCGTAAGCGCATGACTATATTAGACTCAGCTGTAAGAAAACTGCTGTTATGGTCTAAGTCAGGGGTGGGCAAACTACGGCCCGGGGGCCACATCCGGCCCGCCAAGTGTTTGAATATGGCCCGCCTGTTCTTTCCAAAATATTTCATTTAAACTCAACGTACAACCTGGCATCATGGCTTGAGACAACCTATAGATGGTTGAAGTAGCTGTTTTATCAATTTATCAAGTTATTTGATGTGGTCTGATGTTTACAAAATGCTCCTGAAAAAAGGGACACAAGCACATAATAATAATAATAATAATAATAATACTACTAATAATAATAATAATAATAATAATAATAATAATAATAATAATAATAATAATAATAATAATAATAATAATAATACATTCATTTTCTACCACTTATCCTCACGAGGGTCGCAGGGGGTGCTGGAGCCTATCCCAGCTGTCTTGGGGCGAGAGGCGAGGTACACCATGGACTGGTCGTAATAATAATAATAATAATAATAATAATAATAATAATAATAATAATAATAATAATAATAATAATAATAATAATAATAATAATAATAATAATAATAATACATTCATTTTCTACCGCTTATCCTCACAAGGGTCACGGGGGTGCTGGAGCCTATCCCAGCTGTCTTGGGGCGAGAGGCGGGGTACACCCTGGACTGGTCGTAATAATAATAATAATAATGATAATAATATTAATGATGATAATAATAATAATAATTCATTCATTCATTTTCTACCGCTTTTCTTCACGAGGGTCGCCAGGGGTGCTGGAGCCTATCCCAGTTGTCTTGGGGCAAGAGGCGGGGTACACCCTGGACTGGTCGTAATAATAATAATAATGATAATGATAATAATAATAATAATAATAATAATAATAATAATAATAATAATAATAATAATAATAATAATAATAATAATAATAATAATAATAATAATAATAATTCATTCATTTTCTACCGCTTTTCTTCACGAGGGTCACAGGGGTGCTGGAGCCTATCCCAGCTGTCTTCGGGCGTAAGGCGGGGTACACCCTGGACTGGTCGTAATAATAATAATAATAATAATAATAATAATAATAATAATAATAATAATAATAATAATAATAATAATAATAATAATTTATTCATTCATTTTCTACCGCTTTTCTTCACGAGGGTCACAGGGGTGCTGGAGCCTATCCCAGTTGTCTTGGGGCGAGAGGCGGGGTACACCCTGGACTGGCCGTAATAATAATAATAATAATAATGATGATGATAATAATAATAATAATAATAATAATTCATTCATTTTCTACTGCTTTTCTTCACGAGGGTCACGGGGGTGCTGGAGCCTATCCCAGCTGTCTTGGGGCGAGAGGCGGGGTACACCCTGGACTGGCCGTAATAATAATAATAATGATGATAATAATAATAATAATAATATTAATAATAATAATAATACATTTATAATGCACTTTACATCAAATAAATTATCTCAAAGTGCACGTATAGCAGACTGCATGACACTTTTATGTGTAAAAATATATGTGTACAAATGGACTGTCACGTGTAAAATACTATATATCCGCCCCCCCCCCCCCTCGTCAATTTTATTAAATCAATGCGGCCCGCGAGTCAAAAAGTTTGCCCACCCCTGGTCTAAGTACAGGGGAACAATTACAGGAGTTACACACATGCCATATAGTATACGTACGTCATCATTGTTATTGTTGCTCCTCCACCACCTGGAGGGGTTGTATGCCTTGAAAATCCTGTGGTACAGAATAAGGAAGACAATCCATGATGACTTGACGTTTTTTCACCCTCAGGATTTATTCTTCCTCTCAAAAATAACAACACTTCAGATATCATAAGATGATTACATTAACAATTAACAATTTGACACATTTCACATTTTTTAGTTAGCCTGCTTCATGCTATTAACTGTACATTAAAGCTGGCTAGCATTAGCCATTTCGCTAATGTTCAAATGCTCTACAACACATTTTGTAACAAACATTTAGCAGTTAGCTGTTTACTCTAGCAACTTTCTAAACTCTTTACAATTGTTAAAATATAAATTATCTCTACTTTGTACTAACCTGTGGTACAGAATAAGGAAGACAATCCACGATGACTTGACGTTTTTTCACCCTCAGGATTTATTCTTCCTCTCAAAAATAACAACACTTCAGATATCATAAAATGATTACATTAACAATTAACAATTTGACACATTTCACATTTTTTAGTTAGCCTGCTTCATGCTATTAACTGTACATTAAAGCTGGCTAGCATTAGCATTAGCCATTTTGTTAATGTTCAAATGCTCTACAACACATTTTGTAACAAACATTTAGCAGTTAGCTGTTTACTCTAGCAACTTTCTAAACTCTTTACAATTGTTAAAATATAAATTATCTCTACTTTGTACTAGCCTGTGGTACAGAATAAGGAAGACAATCCACGATGACTTGACGTTTTTTCACCCTCAGGATTTATTCTTCCTCTCAAAAATAACAACACTTCAGATATCATAAAATTATTACATTAACAATTACCAATTTGACACATTTGACATTTTTTAGTTAGCCTGCTTCATGCTATTAACTGTACATTAAAGCTGGCTAGCATTAGCCATTTTGCTTATGTTCAAATGCTCTACAACATATTTTGTAACAAACATTTAGCAGTTAGCTGTTTACTGTAGCAACTTTCTAAACTCTTTACAATTGTTAAAATATAAATTATCTCTACTTTGTACTAACCTGTGGTACAGAATAAGGAAGACAATCCACGATGACTTGATGTTTTTTCACCCTCAGGATTTATTCTTCCTCTCAAAAATAACAACACTTCAGATATCATAAAATTATTACATCAACAATGACCAATTTGACACATTTCACATTTTTTAGTTAGCCTGCTTCATGCTATTAACTGTACATTAAAGCTGGCTAGCATTAGCCATTAGCCATTTCGCTAATGTTCAAATGCTCTACAACACATTTTGTAACAAACATTTAGCAGTTAGCTGTTTACTCTAGCAACTTTCTAAACTTTTTACAATTGTTAAAATATAAATTATCTCTACTTTGTACTAACCTGTGGTACAGAATAAGGAAGACAATCCACGATGACTTGACATTTTTTCACCCTCAGGATTTACTCTTCCTCTGTGGTTTTGTCACCTACTCTATACCACCATCGCTGCTAGCACCCCCTAGTGGACATTGCGGTATTACACCCAAACGCCAACAATGGAGATTTTAGAAACAAACATATAAAAAAAATAGTGTTGCGGGGTCCTCTGCCGCGCCCTAGATGCCTGATTGTAAATCATGTGGTGGAAAAATACATCAGCGAATCCACGTGCGTATCGGCCGATACCGATACAAGGAAAATAACACAAATATGTATCGATGTATCGGTCGATCCTTACTCGTTACCTCTCTAGGAGGGCGCGATCGCCCACTGGTTTTGTCCGATATAAGCGAAATCCGTTATATGCGTATACCGGAAAATGTCCGTTTTACGCATATATGGGATTTATATCCGGTATATGCGTAAATGGGATTTCATCCGTTATAAAAAGGCACTTCCTTGACTATGTTTCCAATGTACCTGGACGCGCAGGCAACGCTGCAAACGCTGCAAATGACGTCGTATAGCGGCCTGTCACGATTCGGCGAATCGGAGCGCCACGATGCGGCCATCCGATATATGCGAGGGAAATTTCATGGAAATGCATTGGAACGGGACTGGAGATTTTGTCCGAAATAGGCGAAATCCGTTATAAAAAATCCGATATATGCAATGAATTTTTATTGGAAATGCATTACAGAAAAATCGGTTCTTTTTTATCTGTCCGTTGTGAGCGAATTTCTGATATATCCGAGTCCGATATATCCGAGGTTTACTGTAGTTAACCCCAGCAGTGTTTGTAGGTGGATCTAATGTCCCCGTTGTGACCTCTAGGGACTCGGCCTTCCTTTAAGCCCGGCTCGGATGACCATGGTCTTTTTTTTTTTTATGAACAACTGCTCCGACCAGTTTTGAAAGTATATATTAGCAGCAAAATAAAAGGTGCCGATGCTGAGAGCCCCGCGGTGGGCGGGGAGAACAAGTAGCTGTGGGATTTGAACCGCCGCCGATCAGGTTTCGATTCGGGAACAAGTTTGTGTTATGATGCACACATCAGAATGCGCTTGCTGTTTACGCACAGACACAGGTTGGCGTCCATTATGTTTGGTCAAGGCTGAGATTTGATTGCGTGTATCATATACAGTAGCTTAGCTTAGCATAGCATAGCATGACAATATACAATAAAAACATTCATTCATTCATTCATTTTCTACCGCTTTTCCTCACGAGGGTCGCGGGGGTGCTGGAGCCTATCCCAGCTGTCTTCGGGCATGAGGCGGGGTACACCCTGGACTGGTGGCCAGCCAATCACAGGGCACATATAGACAAACAACCATTCACACTCACATTCATACCTATGGACAATTTGGAGTCGCTAATTAACCTAGCATGTTTTTGGAATGTGGGAGGAAACCGGAGTACCCGGAGAAAACCCACGCATGCACGGGGAGAACATGCAAACTCCACACAGAGATGGCCGAGGGTGGGGAAAGACAAAATAAGAAGCCAAAAAGTTACCACTTCCACACAAAACAGGAGTAGAAATCATGAATTCATTCATTTTCTACCGCTTAACCTCACAAGGGTTGCGGGGGTTGCTGGAGCCTATCCCAGCTGTCTTCGGGCGTAAGGCGGGGTACACCCTGGACTGGTGGCCAGCCAATCACAGGACACATATAGACAAACAACCATTCACACTCACATTCATACCTATGGACAATTTGGAGTCGCTAATTAACCTAGCATGTTTTTGGAATGTGGGAGGAAACCGGAGTACCCGGAGAAAACCCACGCATGCACGGGGAGAACACGCAAACTCCACACAGAGATGGCCGAGGGTGGGGAAAGACAAAATAAGAAGCCAAAAAGTTACCACTTCCACACAAAACAGGAGTAGAAATCATGAATTCATTCATTTTCTACCGCTTATCCTCACAAGGGTTGCGGGGGTTGCTGGAGCCTATCCCAGCTGTCTTCGGGCGTAAGGCGGGGTACACCCTGGACTGGTGGCCAGCCAATCACAGGGCACATATAGACAAACAACCATTCACACTCACATTCATACCTATGGACAATTTGGAGTCGCTAATTAACCTAGCATGTTTTTGGAATGTGGGAGGAAACCGGAGTACCCGGAGAAAACCCACGCATGCACGGGGAGAACATGCAAACTCCACACAGAGATGCCCGAGGGTGGAATTGAACCCTGGTCTAATAAAAACATTAAAAAAGAAATAATTTGTGACAGACATCACAAAAGCATACAACAATAATAATACAGGAACAATATTACGACGTAACGCGTGAAGGTCGCCTCGTATTCCCAGCCCCCCCCCTCCCCCGCTGCACACGTCTTCTGCGTGTTAGCATAGCGTGACACGGTTCCCCACATACTACGAGCAGACTGGTTGTTTTTTTTACTGATGGCGGCCTAATGTGACGCATAGCGATGCCAGATGAGTGCGTGGTTACTTCCGGCTGATTACCCTCATAGTTCCCGGGGCCTGAAGGCAGGCGGGCGGCGGGGGGTGGGGGGGCAAGGTATAGTGCAGCCTTTTAAATTGATATGTCAAAGACGAGAAAGGATCCTGCAGGGGAGGAAGGATCATTATTTTAGCATTGTGCGTTTTCTTTTCTGACTGTAGAGGTCATGTGATGGCGGTTTTAACCTTCCAGAGCTCTTCGCCGAGGTGCCAATTTGGGCTTTTCCGAGGAAGCAGTCCATCAGCGAAGAGCCCCGCGGCTCCTCTCCGCTTTAACAATCCTGGGCCAATGGCATCGCGTACATGTACAGTACATGGATGTAGACGGTGCAGCATCACACCGCCCCCCCGGGGACTCCAAGAGGGGGCGGCCAGCTGCTCATGTTGTCTGGGAGTTTGCATGGAAAGTTGCTAATGGGAATGGATTTATTTCCAAAGGAAATAGGAGTAGGAAGAAGCCCATCTTATTTAATTCATGTCGAGAATTATTCATATTATAGAATAGAATAGAATAGAATAGAATAGAATAGAATAGAATAGAATAGACAGGCAGTGATTAAAGAGGGAAAAGTAGTAAATAAATGTCATTTTAATAATTTTTAATTTTAATAATTTAAAAAGGTTTATGAAAGAAACATATATACGACATAAAAATATAATATACAAATTACAAACAGTAGCAAAAAATTCCCTTTATAATAATAATAATAATAATAATAATACATTATAATGTAAATGTAATAATAAATGAAATTGTATATTTAGAAAAAAAATCAAAAACAAATACATACATATCAAATAAATGCATATAAAATCTAATTAATTAAAGTGAATAACAAGTATAAAATAAAAAATAAAATAATGCAGTAATGAATAATAATAAATCATAATGTAATAATAAACAAATACTACATGTAATAATAAATAAATAGCATGATTTATCAATTAATAAAATAAATATGTACAAAATCAAATCAATGGAAATAAATAGAAATATTTTATAAGAATGAATTCACACATTTAGTATTCAAATAAAGTATTCAAATAAATAAATCATTTTTTTTAAAAAGTGATAACTAAATAAATGAATGGAAAATGAACTAAATAAAGAGATGAAAGATAAATAATAAATAAAGAAACTCCTGCTGTAGAAAGCATGTTTATGAAAAAGGAAAGGTAGTAAATAAATAGCATTTTAATTAATTAAAATTAAATAATTAAATTTAAAATTAATAATTTAAAAAGGTTTATGAAAAAAAATATAATATAAATATAATTTTAAAATAAAATAATTAATAAATTAATAATTAAATTTAAAAAATAGTAATTAATAAAATAATAAACCGAATTACAAACAGTAGAAAAATATATAATAATAATATATTATAGTAATAATAATAATACACTATAATGTAATAATAAATGAAATTGTGTATTTAGAAAAAACTAGTAAAACAAATAAATACAAATAAATGCATATAAAATAAATCATAAATAAATCATTTTTAAAAAGTGACAACTAAATAAATAAATAGAAAATGAACCAAATAAAGACATGAAAGATAAATAATGCTGTCTCCTGAGAAGAGGCTCCTGCTGTAAAAAGCATGTTTATGAAAAAGGAAAGGTAGTAAATAAATAGCATTTAATACATAATAATTAATAATAAATATTAATAATAATAATTAAATAATAATTTAATGAAAAATATATATATACGAAATATAAATATAATATACGAATTACAAACAGTAGCAACAAATTTCCTTTATAATAATACATTATAATGTAATTCAAATGAAATTGTGTATTTAGAAAAAATGGTAAATACGTATCAAATAAATGCATATAAAATAAATCATAAATAAATCATTTTTGATAACTAAATAAATAAATGGAAAATGAACTAAATAATAATAAACAAATAAATAAATAATAATAAATAATAATAAAAATAATAAATAATAATAAAAAAATAAAAAAATAATAAAAAAAATAATTAAAAAATGATAAAAAAATAATAAAAAAATAAAAAATAATAATAAAATGTTTATGGCGGTTATGATTGTTTCCCATATATTGGCTACCTTGTCGACTGATATGATAATAAACTTCTACAAAACTCATCATCATATTTATTGCCTCATACATCCCAGACAGACAGCCGTGCCGTCTATCTGCATGCTCATTTCCTCCCCCCCCCCGTGCGCTAATACACGCTTCCACCCCCCCCCCCCCCCCCCCCCCCCCGCATCCACACACACGGATTCACCATCACCTCCCACCCACTCTCCAACGTCGACGTCCTAGTTTCTCATCTGTGTGTTGTTTAACGTGCCAATCGTTATTCATGACACAGATGTCTTCATCTTCATCCTCACCTCGCTCTCTCGCTCTCACGCTCTCACGCTCGCTGTCTCGGCTTTAAACTTCGCCAGCTGCCTGCGTGATCTTCATTAGCGCTCCCATCTCTATTAAAGCTCATAGGGCTTTCATCTTCAGCACCATCAGCACCATCATCAAGGCGAGGTTGTCCACATTATGACCTGCATACAAGCTATAAGATGAATATAAACATATGTTTATCATTTTGTTATACAGTAAACCTCGGATATATCGGACTCGGATATATCGGAAATTCGCTCACAACGGACAGATAAAAAAGAACCGATTTTTCTGTAATGCATTTCCAATAAAAATTCATTGCATATATCGGATTTTTTATAACGGATTTCGCCTATTTCGGACAAAATCTCCAGTCCCGTTCCAATGCATTTCCATGAAATTTCCCTCGCATATATCGGATGGCCGCATCGTGGCGCTCCGATTCGCCGAATCGTGACAGGCCGCTATACGACGTCATTTGCAGCGTTTGCAGCGTTGCCTGCGCGTCCAGGTACATTGGAAACATAGTCAAGGAAGTGCCTTTTTATAACGGATAAAATCCCATTTACGCATATACCGGATATAAATCCCATATATGCGTAAAACGGACATTTTCCGGTATACGCATATAACGGATTTCGCTTATATCGGACAAAACCAGTGGGAACAATTGAATCCGATATATCCGAGGTTTACTGTATTTATAGTTGTGGTTGTAGCATCCACTGGACGGCATCATATGTATGATCATGGTACTCGGGTTAGCGCCCTTAGCGCCTCACGTTCCCCGTGACGACAGACGCTAAAGATGGTCTCCTCCGCCCATATAAGTAATGTCAAAATTTATGAATAAATAAGTATTGTTGTGGGCTGCACACCGTGCCTTTATACCTTTTGAGTGTTAAGTTGGTGTGTGATGAGTTTAGAGTTCTTTGTAAGAACACTGACACATTCCAAAAACATGCTAGGTTAATTAGCCACTCCAAATTGTCCATAGGTATGAATGTGAGTGTGAATGGTTGTTTGTCTATATGTGCCCTGTGATTGGCTGGCCACCAGTCCAGGGTGTACCCCGCCTCTCGCCCAAAGACAGCTGGGGTAGGCTCCAGCACCTCCACCACCCTCGTGAGGAAAAGCGGTAGAAAATGAATGAATGATTTGGTTGAGCTGGTTTCATAATTATACCTTTTGAGTGTTAAGTTGGTGTGTGATGAGTTTAGAGTTCTCTGTAAGATAACTAACACATTCCAAAAACATGCTAGGTTAATTAGCGACTCCAAATTGTCCATAGGTATGAATGTGAGTGTGAATGGTTGTTTGTCTATATGTGCCCTGTGATTGGCTGGCCACCAGTCCAGGGTGTACCCCGCCTCTCGCCCGGAGACAGCTGGGATAGGCTCCAGCACTTCCTGCAACCCTTGTGAGGATAAGCGGTAGAAAATGAATGAATGAATGAATACTAAGGCTGCACGGTGTAACCGAGTGGTTAGCGCACAGGTCTCACAGCTAGGAGACTCAAGTTCAATTCCACTCTCAGCCATCTCTGTGTGGAGTTTGCATGTTCTCCCCGTGCATGCGTGGGTTTTCTCCGGGTACTCCGGTTTCCTCCCGCATTCCAAAAACATGCTAGGTTAATTAGCGACTCCAAATTGTCCATAGGTATGAATGTGAGTGTGAATGGTTGTTTGTCTATATGTGCCCTGTGATTGGCTGGCCACCACAAAGACAGCTGGGATAGGCTCCAGCACCCCCCGCGACCCTTGTGAGGATAAGTGGTAGAAAATGAATGAATGAATAAGTATTGTTGTTGTTGTTATAATTTACAGAATATTTTTCAAGCATTATAGAATTTAGAAGTAATTTTTTGAGATATCCCCCCCCCCCCCCCCCTGCAGATTCGCCACTAAAGAACCAAATGGTTTATTGCTGTACAACGGCCGCTTCAATGAGAAACACGATTTCATCGCCATGGAGATCATCAACGAGCAGATTCAGGTCACCTTCTCTGCAGGTGACGAAAGCAACAGATTAATTAATCGTTTATTTTTTCCTGGGTCTTTAAAAATCGATTAATTTTTTTATGCTTCTGGTTTCCACAGGCGAGACCAAGACCACCGTATCACCCTTCATTGTGGGCGGAGTCAGTGACGGCCAGTGGCATGTGGTGGAGATCCACTACTATAATAAAGTAGGTTTGTTTTACCCGGCGACAGGGGGAATGTAGGGGGGGGGGGGTATGGGGGGGGGCAGATTGAACTGAAGACGTTGTGACTCATCCATTTTTCTCCACAACAAGGACTCAACATCTCAATCAGTAAGGAATGTGTTGTCTCCTTGCATTCCCACTCACTTTGACGAAGCCACTTTGCATCATAATGACACCCCCACTCCCACTCCCACTCCCACTCCACCCCTACCCACACCCCATTTCTATTCAGCGTCTATGATAGCATGACTGTCCCCACAGAAGTAATGAAAGGGGGTTTTAAAAGTTGTCTTTTGGACAACTCGCTATTAAGACTCTTGCTAAGTTACTGTGTGATGAATTTAATGTGGTTTGTAAGATATGGTAATGGTTTAATTTCATTTGAACATGCATCAGATTACAATTGAGTGACCATACAATAACATAATGGTTACCATAGTAACTGTCCATATTGTGATATATATTTTTTTGTAGAAAATACAAATCACAACCTGTTTATTAATGCATTTATTAATGGAATATTTTTGTAGTTAGAGCACAGAAATCCTGTTTATGACCTTCTAAATGTTTTTCTTTTACATTATTAGAGCCTCTAGACATGAACTAACACCCCTATAATAACATTTACAAATAATAACATAATGGAATAGATTTTATAGTGTTTTTCAAGGCACCCAAAGCGCTTCAGTTGCTGTGTGATGAATTTAATGCGGTTTGTAAGATATGGTAATGGTTTTATTTCATTTGAACATGCATCAGATTCCAATTGAGTGCATCCCATAATCAGTTCCCAGTTCCACATGTCCAAAAGGAGTAGGAAGAAGCAAAGCTTATTAAATCCTACCCCTCCATCTGGTACTTTTACAATCAGTAACTGTTACATTTGTTCACTTCCTGCTTTCCATAATACAGTTTTTTTTTCTTTAATTTTTTATTTTTTTTGTCCTATACCGAAGTACGAGGTGATATGACCATACAATGACATAATGTGTATGACCGTTTATATAAGTCTTTTTTACATTATTAGAGCCTCTAGACATGAACTAACACCCCTATAATAACATTTACAAATAATAACATAATGGAATAGATTTTATAGTGTTTTTCAAGGCACCCAAAGCGCTTCACAATGAAGTGAAGCCATTATTTATTCACTCAGTATGAAATTATATGACCATACAATGACATAACGGTTACCATAGCAACTGTCAATATAGTGATATATATTTTTTTGTAGAAAATACAAATCACAACCTGTTTATTAATGTATTTATTAATGGAATATTTTGTAGTTAGAGCACAAAAAACACTTTTTAATGTATTTTTTACATTATTAGAGCCTCTAGACATGAACTAACACCCCTATAATAACATTTACAAATAATAACATAATGGAATAGATTTTATAGTGTTTTTGTAGGCACCCAAAACGCTTCACAATGAAGTGAAGCCATTATTTATTCACTCAGTATGAAATTATATGACCATACAATAACATAATGGTTACCATAGCAACTGTCAATATAGTGATATATATTTTTTGTAGAAAATAAAAATCACAACCTGTTTATTAATGCATTTATTAATGGAATATTTTGTAGTTAGAGCACAGAAAACCCTTTATAATGTCTTTTTTACATTATTAGAGCCTCTAGACATGAACTAACACCCCTATAATAACATAACGACTGGGTGGAGGGAGCAACAAAGCGGCATAAAAGATGGATGGTTGGATGGATGTTTTGGATTCATCCGCCCACACCTATGATGAAGTGCGGTGCCCCCTTTTTTTGGGTGGTCTTACCTTTGTGGTAATACGGTACGGTCTTGTGCTGCCGCTGCGGAAGGTAGAAGCCCCTCCCACTGGAGGTATCCCACGGTGACACGTCCCTATCTGCAAGGGGGGGGGGGGGTGGAGCAGGGGTTTTACATTGAAATGTGGCTTTCATGCTAAGCGGGGGACTGCGGAGAATGGCAATGACCGCCGCCTTTTGTGCGTGGCTCCGCTTCCTTTGGGGACCACGGGGCAGTGAATGATGCGGCCCCGAGGAAGGTGCCCCGCTCTGTGTTGAGGAGAGCAGCGGAAGAAAAGCAGGGAGAAGTATTGACTCGGGTTTTGGACGCTAGCGCTCTTGTTGCTATGGCGTTCCCAGTCCATCTTTGATGGCATATAGATCTCATATTCCCATAATGCTCCTCTTGTGGACTTGAGCAAATATGTACATTCCGATCAGCGCTGACAGGACGGGGGCTTTGTGTGGCCCCATGTCGCCCTGACAGTCGGGTCTTATTGGCGAGTCAACAGCCGTGACGGATGACAGCAGAGGTCAGTGGAGGAGCGTCCAATCTGGAACGCTGCCTGTTCCGGACCTTTCAGCAGAAGAAGCAAAAGAACATGTCGGTGGATTCAAACGCCGTGTTTGCCTTGTTCATCATCAACAAATTTGTAACGCGGTGGAAAAATAAAAGAAGGCGTTGAATTAATAAGCTCAACGTGAATCAGCGTTTTCCTCAGAAAAATCATATTCGTTCTTTACATCAGGGGTCTCGAACTCAATTTACCTGGGGGCCACTGGAGCTAGGGTCTGGGCAAGGCTGGTTTTCCAAAAAAAAAAAAACGCATTTATTAAAAACAGAAAAATATACAAACTTTTTCAGTGCTTTGGTTCCGATTTGGGCCGCATCAGGTTTAAAAAAAAAAAAAAAAAATTATTAAAAACAAAAAAAATTTAAAAACTTCGCTTTGGTTCCAATTTTCTACAATAAAAGCTCTGATAAAACATTCCACTGTTCTCAAATATCTTCATTTTTATTTTTCTTACACAAAATAAAATGAAAAATAAATAAACAAATCAAGAATAAAGAAAATCAAATAATATCAATAATAAAAAAAATCAATAATAAAAGGGCAAATAATAAAAACTTTAGAAACCACATATAGTTGGTGGGTAGACAAATATTTTTTTCAGATTAAAATGAACAAAGCATTATTAGAGCCCTGTACACATGACAAAACACGACTATAGTCACATTTATACTCTTTTTATTTACAACATATTGCGCAACTGCAGGGTCTTGAGACACATGCTAACTCGCAAACTAGAGAGCTAGCGACCTAAACGGTAGCCTTCAAGTTATTTCCTTTCAACTTAAATAGCCAAAAACTTACCACTTCCACACGGATAGGGAGGATAACTATTAACAGTTATTTAACCTTTAACATGAACATGAATCAAACGTAATCATTTTTTCTGGGTACATGATACCATGCAGCATCCATATCAAACTTGCGCGGGCCGCACTAACATTAAACTTTCATATCAAGGCGGGGGCCTCGAACTAGTGTCCTGCGGGCCACATTTGGCCGGCGGGCCGCATGTTTGAGACCCCTGCTTTAGATATATCGGATATTCAGCCGTCCCACCATGAATCAGACGTATACAGGTTTTTCATAATTTTAGATAAAAGATATAAATTAGCTTGATAAATTATTATTATTTATTATATTATTATATATATTATTATTATTAAAAATTATATTATTATAAATTATTATAGTATATTATCAGCGGCAAAATTGGTTTAATGCAGTAAATTACATATATTTTAAAAAAATGCTGAGGACCCTTGGGACAAAAATACAAATTTATTTCACTTTTAATCTTTTTTTTAAATTTATAATATTTTCTAATAATATACATTTATTAAATAATATTTTAGCAATTTTTTTTTGCCATTTTTGTGCTAATCTCGCTCTTTAAAAGACATCAAACAAAATATAGGTTATAAAGTACACAGTGGAATATTTAACTTAAACTTTGATTTGGTGCACTATATATTTTCTGGAATACGCTTTCTTAAGCATTACATTTCACATATTAATATTTTATATTAATATTTATAATATTTTTTGCCATTTTTGTTATGTAGCACATTTTATTTTAATAAAAAAAACACACACAAAATAAAAAAATAAAAATGTGCAGAGTAGAATATTTGGCTAAACTAAGCAATACAGGTTAATAAATTCCATAAAATATTTGTATATATATTTTTTGGGGGAAAAAAGAGGTTGACTCTAAAAAGAAATAAAAATAAATACAAAATAAATAATTGGGAACAAAAAGAGCTTAATAGAAAATGGAATGAAAAGAATGTGCTAAATGCTGAGGTCGCTTTTTCATTTATTAAACCAACCCATTTTTTGTTTATATAAATATTTTTCTTGTACATTTTTTCCTTGAAATATTATGACTTTATTCTCAGAAAAATTTAAATTTTCTAACTTTTTTTCCAACCTTATTTTCCAAAAATTGCAACTGCATTTGTCACTTTTTTTGATAATATTTCAACTTTATGCTCTTTTGTCTGTTAATATTATAACTTTATTCCTCCAATATTTTTGTTTTATTTGCATAAAATGGCTCTTTTTTTTTTAATAAAAAAATTGTATCTAGTATAAAAGTAATAATAACTTAAAGTGAAAACATGGGTTTATGCACACTGGTGGTGATAAACTACATCTGTAGACACAGACGCACAGGGGATAAAGTGACCTGCCAGTTAACGCCACCAGCCTCATTGATTTATTTGCGTTCATACACCCATGTGGTGGGGGGGTGGGTTGGGGGGGGGGGGGGGGGCACTCCAAGCAAGGTAGAAAGATAAGACAGCAACAAGTTTTGGCATGACAGCTGGCATTACAAAATAAAGGCGCTGAGTCGGGTATAGCTGATCTGTTTTGGTTTGCTAATTCTGGCTAAATCCTGTCTGACCGGTCTCATCTCCTGCTGTGCGTGGGGGGGCGGGGATGGAGGGGTTGGGGGGGTTTCAGGAGGCGGGAGATTGAACCTGTGTTTGGGGTTAATAGGACCTACACGTGACCTCGGAGAAACTGCCCAATTTGAAAAGAGGTCACGACCTTTATTGATGGAATCATCATCCTCCAACCCCCGCGGACCGCCGTCCCGCACCCCCCCCCCCCCTCTCAAACAATGAAGATGACCCTGCTGTGTACTTGTGTGTGTGTGTGTGTTTTATCCGTTAGCTTCGTCTTTTATTGTATGAATTATTGAACCACACAAAAAAAATACACAAAAAATAAGCAGACTTTTGGAACTAAAAATCTTTCTGGCCGATCTTTCAAAGCTGCAACGTTTAATCAGGCTTAGCTTAGCAACAACAATGCGCATTATTTAGCCACTAATCCTGTCCTCCGTGCAGCAGCACAACAATGCAATGTTTTATTAGCTACCATTAAAACCTCACTGCTATTTGTGAACGCAGCGCAGCCAAAAATACTCACGTGCCTTAAAAATAGCCGTGTGGTTTTCCTTGAATACTTTTCATGTGTCAATCCGAGTGGAGCTGTCCAGATATTTGACTCATCTCATCTGTACATCTTTAAAATTAACCCAAATTAATCATTCAACTTAGTTAGACTTACTTAGTCTAACATGGCTAGCCTGTCAACCCATAAAAAAAAATTCAGGAAGTAATTACTAAGTATAACAGTCTTGTTTCATTTTACAAAACACATTAAATTCATCACACAGCAACTTAACACTCCAACGTTATACCTCGGAAATGTACAAACAACATTTTGAATTTGAAAATTTTACTTTGTATCACAGTTACTTATTGTGTGGAAATATGGGAGATTAATAACTATAAAAGCAATCTTCACTGGCTAAATGTACTGCAAAAAAGGCCAGTAAGGATAATTCATAATGCCGCCTACAGAGAACATACTAACTAACATACTCCTTATTTCTAAAATCACAAATCTGATGCATGTTCAAATGAAATAAAACCATTACCATTACCATGTCTTACAAACCACATTAAATTCATCACACAGCAACTTAGCACTCAAATGTTATACCTCGGAAATATACAAACAACATTTTGAATATGAATAACTCTTTTTACTTTGTATCACAGTTGCTTATTGTGTGGAAATATGGGAGATTAATAACTATAAAAGCAATCTTCACTCACTAAATGTACTGCAAAAAAGGCCAGTAAGGATAATTCATAATGCCGCCTACAGAGAACATACTAACTAACATACTTATTTCTAAAATCACAAATACTTCAATTTACCATACCATATGGTTTACCATATCTTACAAACCACATTAAATTCATCACACAGCAACTTAACAATCAAACGTTATACCCCGCAAATATACAAACAACATTTTGAGTTATATAACTCTTTTTACTTTGTATCACAGTTATTGGGTGGAAATATGAGAGATTAATAACTATAAAAGCAATCTTCACTGGCTAAATGTACTGCAAAAAAGGCCAGTAAGGATAATTCATAATGCCGCCTACAGAGAACATACTAACTAACATACTCCTTATTTCTAAAATCACAAATCTGATGCATGTTCAAATGAAATAAAACCATTACCATTACCATATCTTACAAACCACATTAAATTCATCACACAGCAACTTAGCACTCAAATGTTATGCCTCAGAAATATACAAACAATATTTTGAATTTGAATAACTCTTTTTACTTTGTATCACAGTTATTGTGTGGAAATATGGGAGATTAATAACTATAAAAGCAATCTTCACTCGCTAAATGTACTGCAAAAAAGGCCAGTAAGGATAATTCATAATGCCGCCTACAGAGAACATACTAACTAACATACTCCTTATTTCTAAAATCACAAATCTGATGCATGTTCAAATGAAATAAAACCATTACCATTACCAATATCTTACAAACCACATTAAATTCATCACACAGCAACTTAACACTCAAACGTTATACCCCGCAAATATACAAACAACATTTTGAATATGAATAACTCCTTTTACTTTGTATCACAGTTACCTATTGTGTGGAAATATGGGAGATTAATAACTATAAAAGCAATCTTCACTGGCTAAATGTACTGCAAAAAAGGCCAGTAAGGATAATTCATAATGCCGCCTACAGAGAACATACTAACTAACATCAAATCTGATGTATGTTCAAATGAAATAAAACCATTACCATTACCATATCTTACTAACCCTAACCCTAAATTCATCACACAGCAACTTAGCACTCAAATGTTATACATTTTGAATTTGAATAACTCTTTTTATTTAATATCACAGTTACCATGAGACATAATAAAATGTAATGAATTAAATATGGTTTCGGTCTCCACAGCCCATCTTAAACCAGGCCGGTCTGCCTCAGGGTCCCTCAGACCAGAAGGTGGTGGTGGTGACGGTGGATAACTGCGACCACCCGGTGGCGCTTCGGTTTGGTCATGTGATCGGAAACTACACCTGCTCGGCACAGGGAAGCCAATCCGGAAGCAAAAAGTAAGTAAACCTGCGCTGAATAAACTTTGTTGTTGACTTCCGTCATTTAGCTTTCCTTGCAGTGTGCTCGTTAAGAGTCAACTCGTTAGGAAGTTCCACATCTCCGAGGTTTTACTTTTTTTTTCGCCTCCCTGCATGTTTACCACTTTTCTGTTTTTATCTCCAGGCGCTAATAGTAGCACAACACACGAGTTCTGCCATGAATCTTTCATGCGCTTCCCCCTTAATGAGGCTTTTAGTGCCAAAGTGTGCATGTATTAAAGGGAGCCTGCTCTTTTTCACAATCTTTTCAAATAGTATTGCATCCCAGTAGAGCTCTAGAGTACCTTCCTTTTCATAAAACACTTAAAGTCGGCTAAATCTGCACTCTTCTAGTCCTGACCGACATGGAACAGGAGCTTTAAGTCGCATCTTAAATGAACTGGGAGCCATTGCAGGCTGGCTGGTACTGGAGAAGCACGGTGGCGTTTAGTCAAATTAAAGACTAAGAGCATAAAATAGGACTAAAAAGATAAAAACAAAACACTGGAGTTAAAAGCTGAAGACCAAGAGCAAAAAAATAGGACTAAAAAGATAAAAACATAACACTGGAGTTAAAAGCTGAAGGCTAAGAGCATAAAATAGGACTAAAAAGATAAAAACAAAACACTGGAGTTAAAAGCTGAAGACTAAGAGCATAAAATAGTACTGAAAAGATACAAACATAACACTGGAGTTAAAAGCTGAAGGCTAAGAGCAAAAAGTAGGACTAAAAAGATAAAAACAAAACACCGGAGTTAAAAGCTGAAGACTAAGAGCAAAAAAATAGGAGTAAAAAGATAAAAACAAAACACTGGAGTTAAAAGCTGAAGACCAAGAGCAAAAAAATTAGACTAAAAAGATAAAAACAAAACACTGGAGTTAAAAGCTGAAGATTAAGAGCATAAAATAGGACTAAAAAGATAAAAACATAACACTGGAGTTAAAAGCTGAAGGCTAAGAGCAAAAAAATAGGACTAAAAAGATAAAAACATAACACTAGAGTTAAAAGCTGAAGACCAAGAGCAAAAAAATAGGACTAAAAAGATAAAAACAAAACACTGGAGTTAAAAGCTGAAGACTAAGAGCATAAAATAGGACTAAAAAGATAAAAAAACAAAACACTGGAGTTAAAAGCTGAAGACTAAGAGCATAAAATAGGACTAAAAAGATAAAAACATAACACTGGAGTTAAAAGCTGAAGGCTAAGAGCAAAAAAATAGGACTAAAAAGATAAAAACATAACACTAGAGTTAAAAGCTGAAGACCAAGAGCAAAGAAAAAGGACTAAAAAGATAAAAACAAAACGCTGGAGTTAAAAGCTGAAGACCAAGAGCAAAAAAATTAGACTAAAAAGATAAAAACAAAACACTGGAGTTAAAAGCTGAAGACTAAGAGCATAAAATAGGACTAAAAAGATAAAAACAAAACACTGCAGTTAAAAGCTGAAGACTAAGAGCATAAAATAGTACTGAAAAGATACAAACATAACACTGGAGTTAAAAGCTGAAGGCTAAGAGCAAAAAAATAGGACTAAAAAGATAAAAACATAACACTAGAGTTAAAAGCTGAAGACCAAGAGCAAAAAAAATAGGACTAAAAAGATTAAAACAAAACGCTGGAGTTAAAAGCTGAAGACCAAGAGCAAAGAAATTAGACTAAAAAGATAAAAACAAAAGACTGGAGTTAAAAGCTGAAGACCAAGAGCATATAATAGTACTGAAAAGATACAAACATAACACTGGAGTTAAAAGCTGAAGACTAAGAGCATAAAATAGGACTAAAAAGATAAAAACAAAACACTGGAGTTAAAAGCATTATTAGAGCCCTGTAGACATGACAAAACACGACTATAGTCACATTTATACTCTTTTTATTTACAACATATTGCGCAACTGCAGGGTCTTGAGACACATGCTAACTCGCAAACTAGAGAGCTAGCGACCTAAACGGTAGCCTTCCAGTTATTTCCTTTCAACTTAAATCGCCAAAAACTTACCACTTCCACACGGATAGGGAGGATAACTATTAACAGTTATTTAACCTTTAACATGAACATGAATCAAACGTAATAATTTTTTCTGGGTACATGATACCATACAGCATCCATATCAAACTTGCGCGGGCCGCACTAACATTAAACTTTCATATCATGGCGGGGGCCTCAAACTAGTGGCCTGCGGGCCACATTTGGCCCGCGGGCCGCGTGTTTGAGCAGACGTTGTGGAAATGCCTTCAGTGTTTCTGTGTGCCATCAGATCTTTGGACCTGACCGGCCCGCTGCTGCTCGGTGGTGTCCCCAAGCTCCCTGAAGACTTCCCTGTCCGTAACCACCAGTTTGTGGGCTGCATGAAGAACCTGCGTGTGGACAACCAGCGTGTAGACATGGCCGGCTTCATCGCTAACAACGGCACGCTTCCCGGTAAAATCCTCGAAAGTTCTAAGTCGCTTTGAAGCCGACTCTTCATCTGGTACCTCCCTTTTTCTTTTGTCTCCTCAGGATGCTCGGCCAAGAGACACTTCTGTAACAGCAACTCGTGTCTGAACGGAGGAACCTGCGTCAACCTGTGGGGCTCCTTCAGCTGCGACTGCCCGCTCGGCTTCGGAGGAAGGAACTGCGAAAGAGGTGAGGCAAGCGTAAGAAATGTGTGGGAATGTTTGGGGCAGAGACGAGGCCTGACATGCATTGTTTGCATTATTTAAGCGACCTCTAAATGAACTTGTACATGGGTGTGAAACATGAATCCATTAGCAGCAAGGAAGCATTCTTAAAGGTCCCCTATTATGCTAGAGCAAGGGTCTCAAACACGCGGCCACACTAGTTTAGGCCCCCGCCTTGATATGAAAGTTTAATGCTAGTGCGCCCCGCGCAAGTTTGATATGGATGCTGTATGGTATCATGTACCCAGAAAAAATTATTACGTTTGATTCATGTTCATGTTAAAGGTTAAATAACTGTTAATAGTTATCCTCCCTATCCGTGTGGAAGTGGTAAGTTTTGGGCTATTTAATTTCAAGGAAATAACTTGAAGGCTACCGTTTAGGTTGCTAGCTCTCCAGTTTGCGAGTTAGCACGTGTCTCAAGACCAGGGGTCTCAAACACGCGGCCCGCGGGCCAAATGTGGCCCGCAGGACACTAGTTTGAGGCCCCCGCAAGTTTGATATGGATGCTGTATGGTATCATGTACGCAGAAAAAATGATTACGTTTGATTCATGTTCATGTTAAAGGTTAAATAACTGTTAATAGTTATCCTCCCTATCCGTGTGGAAGTGGTAAGTTTTGGGCTATTTAAGTTGAAAGGAAATAACTTGAAGGCTACCGTTTAGGTCGCTAGCTCTCTAGTTTGCGAGTTAGCATGTGTCTCGAGACCAGGGGTCTCAAACACGTGGCCCGCAGGACACTAGTTTGAGGCCCCCCGCCTCTATATGAAAGTTTAATGTTAGTGCGGCCCGCGCAAGTTTGATATGGATGCTGTATGGTATCATGTACCCAGAAAAAATTATTACGTTTGATTCATGTTCATGTTAAAGGTTAAATAACTGTTAATAGTTATCCTCCCTATCCGTGTGGAAGTGGTAAGTTTTTGGCTATTTAAGTTGAAAGGAAATAACTTGAAGGCTACCGTTTAGGTCGCTAGCTCCCTAGTTTGCGAGTTAGCATGTGTCTCAAGACCAGGGGCCTCAAACTAGTGTCCTGCGGGCCACATTTGGCCCGCGGGCCACGCATGTGTCTCAAGACCCTGCAGTTGCGCAATATGTTGTAAATAAAAAGAGTATAAATGTGACTATAGTCGTGTTTTGTCATGTCTACAGGGCTCTAATAATGCTTTGTTCATTTTAATATGAAAAAAATATTTTTATTATTATTATATGTATTTATTTATTACTGATTGATTGATTTTCTTTATTCTTGATTTGTTTATTTATTTTTCATGTGGAGTTTGCATGTTCTCCCCGTGCATGCGTGGGTTTTCTCCGGGTACTCCGGTTTCCTCCCACATTCCAAAAACATGCTAGGTTAATTAGCGACTCCAAATTGTCCATAGGTATGAATGTGAGTGTGAATGGTTGTTTGTCTATATGTGCCCTGTGATTGGCTGGCCACCAGTCCAGGGTGTACCCCGCCTCTCGCCCAAAGACAGCTGGGATAGGCTCCAGCACCCCCGCGACCCTAGAAAATGAATGAATGAATGATTCGGTTGAGCTGGTTTCATAATTACACATTTTGAGTGTTAAGTTGGTGTGTGATGAGTTTAGTGTTCTTTGTAAGAACACTAACACGTTCCAAAAACATGCTAGGTTAATTAGCCACTCCAAATTGTCCATAGGTATGAATGTGAGTGTGAATGGTTGTTTGTCTATATGTGCCCTGTGATTGGCTGGCCACCAGTCCTCTCACCCAAAGACAGCTGGGATAGGCTCCAGCACTTCCTGCGACCCTTGTGAGGAAAAAGCGGTAGAAAATGAATGAATGAATGAATACTAAGTCTGCACGGTGTAACCGAGTGGTTAGCGCACAGGTCTCACAGCTAGGAGACTCGAGTTCAATTCCACTCTCTGCCATTTTTGTGTGGAGTTTGAAATTTTTTTATAAACATTCCTGATTTCTTGGCTGCACGATGCCAAATCCTGAATTTCCCGACAACTTTTCCTTCCTATCTGATCATCGGAACAAGAAACGACACGGCTCCCGTCATCTTCCTCCTTTTATTTTGCCTTTTTAAAATGGCTGCCGTGTATCAGGTGAAAGAAAACGAGACACCGGAGAACAAGGGAAGGGAAACAGAAGATAAGAAAGCGTAATTAGTCCTGGCTCAGCTATGTTTACGTTAAATGAAACCTGCTTGACTGATGCTGACTGTGATGGTAATTGAACAGAAAATTAAAACGACAAAAATGCATCACTTCCTGTATCATTTGTGTCTAGCATAACAACAAGTCCATTTCTTGTACAGTACTGCTTTAACAGTGGACGGTGGATGAGTGGTTAGCACAGGGGTCGGCAACCTTTACTATCCAAACATGCAAAATTGAACCCTAGTCTCCTAGCTGTGAGGTCTGCGCGCTAACCACTAGACCGCCGTGCCGCCACATTTTTTTTTTTACATGTAGATATGCTAATATGTTATGACTTCATTTCCATCATTTTTGGACATTATTACTATGTTATATTTTTTTTCCCAAAAAGTGGTTATCGCGCAGGGCTCGCAGCTTGGAGACCCGAGTTCAATTCCACTCTCGGCCATCTCTGTGTGGAGTTTGCATGTTCTCCCCGTGCATGCGTGGGTTTTCTCCGGGTACTCCGGTTTCCTCCCACATTCCAAAAACATGCTAGGTTAATTAGCCACTCCAAATTGTCCATAGGTATGAATGTGAGTGTGAATGGTTGTTTGTCTATATGTGCCCTGTGATTACCATGCTAACTCGCAAACTAGAGAGCTAGCGACCTAAACGGTAGCCTTCAAGTTATTTCCTTTCAATTTAAATAGCCAAAAACTTACCACTTCCACACGGATAGGGAGGATAACTATTAACAGTTATTTAACCTTTAACATGAACATGAATCAAACGTAATAATTTTTTCTGGGTACATGATACCATACAGCATCCATATCAAACTTGCGCGGGCCGCACTAACATTAAACTTTCATATCGAGGTGGGGGCCTCAAACTAGTGTCCTGCGGGCCACATTTGGCCCACGGGCCACGTGTTTGAGACCCCTGCTTTAGATATATCGGATATTCATCCGTCCCACCATGAATCAGACGTATACAGGTTTTTCATAATTTTAGATATAAGATAGCTTATAAATTTTTATTAAAAAGATATTCATTAGCTTGATAAATTATTATTATTATTAATTATATTGTTATATATTATTATTATTATAAATTATATTATTATAAATTATTATAGTATATTATTGGTGGAAAAATTGGTTCAACGCAGTAAATTATATATTTATAAAAAAAAGAAAAAACATCTCTCATGCTGAGAAATACAAAAAATACAAATTTATTTCACTTAAACTTTTTTAAATGTATAATATTTTCTAATATTCTAATATTTATAATAATATTTGAGCACATTTTTTGCCATTTTTGTGCTAATCTCGCTCTTTAAAAGACATCAAACAAAATATATATTATTAAGATAGCTTATACATTTTTATTAAAAAGATATTAATTAGCTTGATAAATTATTATTATTAATTATATTGTTATATATTATTATTATTATTATAAATTATATTATTATAAATTATTATAGTATATTATTGGTGGAAAAATTGGTTCAACGCAGTAAATTATATATATTTAAAAAAAAGAAAAAACATCTCTCATGCTGAGAAATACAAAAAATACAAATTTATTTCACTTTAAAACTTTTTTTAAATGTATAATATTTTCTAATATTCTAATATTTATAATAATATTTGAGCACATTTTTTGCCATTTTTGTGCGAATCTCGCTCTTTAAAAGACATCAAACAAAATATATATTATTAAGATAGCTTATAAATTTGTAATAAAAAAAATATATTCATTAGCTTGATAAATTATTATTATTAATTATATTGTTATATATTATTATTATTATAAATTATATTATTATAAATTATTATAGTATATTATTGGTGGAAAAATTGGTTCAACGCAGTAAATTATATATATTTAAAAAAAAAGAAAAAACATCTCTCATGCTGAGAAATACAAAAAATACAAATTTATTTCACTTTAAAACTTTTTTTAAATGTATAATATTTTCTAATATTCTAATATTTATAATAATATTTGAGCACATTTTTTGCCATTTTTGTGCTAATCTCGCTCTTTAAAAGACATCAAACAAAATATATATTATTAAGATAGCTTATACATTTTTATTAAAAAGATATTCATTAGCTTGATAAATTATTATTATTAATTATATTGTTATATATTATTATTATTATTATAAATTATATTATTATAAATTATTATAGTATATTATTGGTGGAAAAATTGGTTCAACGCAGTAAATTATATATATTTAAAAAAAAGAAAAAACATCTCTCGTGCTGAGAAATACAAAAAATACAAATTTATTTCACTTTAAAACTTTTTTTAAATGTATAATATTTTCTAATATTCTAATATTTATAATAATATTTGAGCACATTTTTTGCCATTTTTGTGCTAATCTCGCTCTTTAAAAGACATCAAACAAAATATATATTATTAAGATAGCTTATAAATTTGTAATAAAAAAAATATATAAATTAGCTTGATAAATTATTATTATTTTTTATATCATTATATATATTATTATTATAATAAATTATATTATTATAAATTATTTTATATATATTTTATATATATAATTATAATCTCCATTATTTGTCCGGCTTTATTTTGATTGGCTAATAACTCCCAGCCGCCTTCTTTGTGTCTTCATATCATCATTATTTATCTCGCCTGCCTCCCGCAGTCATGGCCAACCCGCAACGCTTCCTGGGCGACAGCCTGTTGCAGTGGAACAACCTGGCGACGGCGGCCTCCGTCCCGTGGCATGTGGAGCTCATGTTGCGCACGCGGCAGGCGGGCGCCATGTTGCTGCACATCTCCTCCGGCCTGCAACACAACCTCACACTGCAGGTAGGAGAGGATAAGGATAAGATTGCGTCATTTTTATGCACACACAGGAATGTTGCAATATGCAGAAATGTGTGATTATCCCCAAGGGGCAGGGAATCGTACTTTACAACCAGGAGCTTTAATTAGAGCAGAGACAAAGACGTGACGAAGACTCAGGGAAAGAGATGAGTTAGCCGCGGATGTCAGATTTGATCAATTAAACGAATAAGACACGACATAATCACAGATATGACATTGGACTATTAAATAACAAGCAGTTTAGATATTTTATGGACAACTTTAATAATTTCATGGCATCGATATTCACTGAATGAAATTTATTTTAATTTATTTGGTGGACTCTTTTTTTTATTATATAATGAGAATTTCTTTATTAGGGAAAAAAATACCAAACAATTATTCATTAATTTCAACCGCTTGTCCTCACAAGGCAAACAATTATTCACCTAATTTATTTATTTTATTATATATTTATTATATTTATTTATATATTTATTATATTATATTATATTTATTTATTTATATTTTATTTATATATATTATATTATATTTATTTATTTATTTAAGCTCTATTAATTTTAATTAAATTCATGGCATTAATTGTTTTAATAATAATAATTGTTTGGTATTTTTGTCCCAATGCAAATCTCATTTAACCAATAACATATATATTATATATATATATATATATATATATATATATATATATATATATATATATATATATATATATATATATATATATATATATATATATATATATATATATATATATATATATATATATATATATATATATATATAATATTATATAATATTTATTTATATTATATATATATATATATATATTATATTATATTTATTTATTTAAGCTCTATTAATTCTAAATAAATTCATGGCATTACTTGTTTTAATAATAATAATTGTTTGGCATTTTTGTCCCACTAAAAATCTCATTTAATCAATAACATTCATTCATTCATTCATTTTCTACCGCTTTTCCTCACGAGGCAAACAATTATTTACACCAAATTATTTACTTTATTTATTTATTTTATTATATATTTATTATGTATTTATTATATATATTTATTTTATATATTTATATATTTATTATATATATTATATATATTTATTTATATTTTATTTATATATATATACATTATATTTACTTATTTATTTAAGCTCTATTAAGTCTAATTAAATTCATGGCATTACTTGTTTTAATAATAATAATTGTTTGGCATTTTTGTCCCACTAAAAATCTCATTTAATCAATAACATTCATTCATTCATTCATTTTCTACCGCTTGTCCTCACGAGGCAAACAATTATTTACACCAAATTATTCACTTTATTTATTTATTTTATTATATATTTATTATATATTTATTATATTATATTATATATATTTATTTATATTTTATTTATATATATATTTTATTTATTTAAGCTCTATTAATTCTAATTAAATTCATGGCATTACTTGTTTTAATAATAATAATAATAATTGTTTGGCATTTTTGTCCCAATACAAATCTCATTTAATCAATAACATTCATTCATTCATTCATTTTCTACCGCTTGTCCTCACGAGGCAAACAATTATTTACACCAAATTATTTACTTAATTTATTATATATTTATTATGTTTATTTATATTATATATATTTATTTATATTTTATTTATTTATATATATTATATTTATTTAAGCTCTATTAATTCTGATTAAATTCATGGCATTACTTGTTTTAATAATAATAATTGTTTGGCATTTTTGTCCCAATAAAAATCTCATTTAACCAATAACATTCATTCATTCATTCATTTTCCTCACGAGGCAAACAATTATTTACACCACAATTATTTACTTAATTTATAATATATTTATTATATTTATTTATATATTTATTATATTATATATATTTATTTATATTTTATTTATATATATATATTATATTTATTTAAGCTCTATTAATTCTGATTAAATTCATGGCATTACTTGTTTTAATAATAATAATAATAATAATTGTTTGGCATTTTTGTCCCAATAAAAATCTCATTTAACAAATAACATTTAAAACTCAAATTAAAAAAAATATATTCCAAATAATATAATCGCCAAAAGCCATCTATTGTTAAAAAAGGGAGTTAAATATATATATATGTATATATAAAACAAAATACTTTGATCAGTCAAATATATTTTAAAATAAATGTTAATAAAATGTTATAATTTTAATTCATTTAAATTTTTATATTTAGTTTTAAAATTCCAAAATATCATAAACCAGTATATATTTTATATTACACACACACATTATTGTTATTGTATGGTGACCAGCTCCGAGACGCCCCCTGCTGGCTAAGTGTTGTCTAGCACATGAACTGAATGATGCTGCTTTTTATGCAAGTATTATATGACCTCACTCTTGTCTTTTTAACCTTCCTAGCTGCGCGGCGGGAGCGTGTTGATGGGCCTTCACCGCGGGGAGGATTCCACTCTCTCCCGTGTGGAGGAGGTGCTGGTGAACGACGGCGACTGGCATCATCTGCAGCTGGACATCAGCAGTCTGAGCGGGCCGGCGGGCCAGCATAAAGCCGTTCTGTCGGTAGACCACGGACTCTACCTGGTGAGAGATCATGCAAATATTTCTTCACGGCCATCTTCCTGCTCTGCAGCGCTCCACTTCCAGGATCCTGTGTGTGTTTTTTTTAGGCCAGCATGCAGGTCGACGGAGAGCTGCAGGAGTCCATGCTGAAGGCTGTCAGCGTTGGAGGCTTGGAGGCGCCCGATGGGACCATTCAGAACGGGTTCCAAGGCTGCATACAAGTATGAATGCAACCCCCCTTCATGGGACCACTTTATATGTATAGGAGATTAGAAATTATTATTTATGTCAATTAAATAACAATACGGCTAAATGACGAAATGTAAAGAATTTATTATAATGTGTAATAATTTATTCTTAGTTAATTAAATTGTTAAATATAATATTAAATAGGAAACAATTAGTCATGACTAATTTAGTGTATATATTTCTTTGTGTGATGGATTTTTTAGGATTTAATGATTATTATTTTAATGATTGATTTATTGTTTATTGTTATTTAATTTGATAATATTTTGTATTATTTATTGACCATTTTAATGATTTGATGACTTTTCTACTCATTTATTGGCTCATTGTTTATTTTATCATTTCAATGTATTATAATGATTATTTAGTTTTTTTATATTTTAATTTAATTAACATAAAAAGTTATTCTTTTGATTTATTTTGTTTTGGAATAGTTTTATTCAATTTTAATTAAATTTAATTAAATATATTTTTTTAGTTTTTTTGAATATTTTAATAAAATTATGTTAAAATGTGGTCTACTGATTTATTTTTTATATATTTTAATAACATTTAAATGGCAATTTAAATATGTATCATTTTAAGTACTACTATGATTTATTTTGTTTTTTCAATATTTTATGTTTTATTCAACATTAATTTAAAAATGTATTATTATCTTTTTAAAAAAGTATTCCAATGATTTATATTGTTTTTTGAATATTTAAATTAAATTAATTAAAAAATATTATCCTCATTTATTTTGTTTTGGGGCTATTTTAATAAAAAAAATTATTAAAAAATATATGTATATATATAATTAATCAGTCAAATATATTTAAAAATAAATTTTAATAAAATGTTATAATTTTAATTCATTTAAATTTTTATATTTAATTTTAAAATTCCAAAACATCATAAACCAGTATATATTTTATATTACACACACACATTATCCTGATTTATTTTGTTTTTGGGCTATTTTAATAAAAATGTATGTGTGTAATATAAAATATATACTGGTTTATGTTGTTTTGGGAATTTTAAAATTAAATATAACAAATTTAAATTTATTTATATTAATATATAAATACAATTAAAATTATTCTTAAAATATATTCGACTGATTAATTTTGTTTTTGGATATTTTAATTAAATTAATTACTGTCTTTATCTAAAGGAATATCATTGAAATATTTTTTAATTATTTGTAATAAGTATAATAATAATAATAATTTAATAATAATAATAATTTTTTTTTCTAAATAAATCTTAATGTTTTCATTCATCTGATTACTTTTCTTTAGGCTGCATACAAGTATGAATGCAACCCCCCTTTATGGGACCACTTTATATGTATAGGAGATTACAAATTATTATTTGTGTGAATTAAATAACAATACGGCTAAATGACGAAATGTAAAGAATTTATTATAATGTGTAATAATTTATTCTTAGTTAATTAAATTGTTAAATATAATATTAAATAGGAAACAATTAGTCATGACTAATTTAGTGTATATATTTCTTTGTGTGATGGATTTTTTAGGATTTAATGATTATTATTTTAATGATTGATTTATTGTTTATTGTTATTTAATTTGATAATATTTTGTATTATTTATTGACTATTTTAATGATTTAATTTTCTACTCATTTAATGGCATATTTACTTGATGGAATTTTAACAATTTTGAAAATGTAATGATTTATTTATTTGTTTCATGGCATTTATTGTTTATTTTATCATTTAAATGTATTATAATGATTATTTAGTTTTTTTATATTTTAATTTAATTAACATAAAAAGTTATTCTACTGATTTATTTTGTTTTGGAATATTTTTTATTAAATAAAATTTGTATTACATTTTAATTAAATTTAATTAAATATATTTTAAAACTTAAATAAATAAGTTTAATAAGTTAAATAAGTTTTTTTGAATATTTTAATAAAATTACGTTAAAATGTGTTCTACTGATTTATTTTTTATATATTTTAATAACATTCATTTAAATATGTATTGTTTTAAGTATTACAATGATTTATTTTGTTTTGTCAATATTTTATGTTTTATTCAACATTAATTTAAAAATGTATTATTATCTTTTAGAAAAAAGTATTCCAATGATTTATATTGTTTTTTGAATATTTTAATTAAATTAATTAAAAAATATATTATCCTGATTTATTTAGTTTTTTGGCTATTTTAATAACAATGTATTTTAAAAATATATATATAATTAATCAGTCGAATATATTTTAAAATAAATTGTTATAAAATGTTATAATTTTAATTTTTTATATTTAATTTTAAAATTCCAAAAACAACATAAACCAGTATTATTTTATATTACACACACACATTATCCTGATTTATTTTTTGGGGGGGGCTATTTTAATAAAAATGTATGTGTGTAATATAAAATATATACTGGTTTATGTTGTTTTGGGAATTTTAAAATTAAATATAACACATTTAAATTGATTTATATTAATATAAAAATACAATTAAAATTATTTTAAAAATATATTCGACTGATTAATTTTGTTTTGGGATATTTTAATTAAATTAATTACTGTCTTTATCTAAAGGAATATCATTGAAATATTTTTTAATTATTTTTAATAAGTATAATAATAATAATAATAATTTAATAATTTAATAATAATAATAATTTTTTTTTCTAAATAAATCTTAATGTTTTCATTCATCTGATTACTTTTCTTTAGGCTGCATACAAGTATGAATAAAACCCCCCTTTATGGGACCACTTTATATGTATAGGAGATTAGAAATTATTATTTATGTGAATTAAATAACAATACGGCTAAATGACGAAATGTAAAGAATTTATTATAATGTGTAATAATTTATTCTTAGTTAATTGAATTGTTAAATATAATATTAAATAGGAAACAATTAGTCATGACTAATTTAGTGTATATATTTCTTTGTGTGATGGATTTTGTAGGATTTAATGATTATTATTTTAATGATTGGTTTATTGTTATTTAATTTGATAATATTTTATATTATTTATTGACCATTTTAATGATTTAATGACTTTTCAACTCATTTATTGGCATATTTACTTGATGGAATTTTAACAATTTTCAAGATGTAATGATTTATTTATTTGTTTCATGGCATTTATTGTTTATTTATATCATTTCAATGTATTATAATGATTATTTAGTTTTTTTATATTTTAATTTAATTAACATAAAAAGTTATTCTACTGATTTATTTTGTTTTGAAATATTTTTATTAAATAAAATTTGTATTACATTTTAATTAAATTTAATTAAATATATTTTAAAATTTAAATAAATAAGTTTAATAAGTTTTTTTGAATATTTTAATAAAATTACGTTAAAATGTGTTCTACTGATTTATTTTTTATATATTTTAATAACATTCATTTAAATATGTTTTATTTTAAGTATTACAATGATTTATTTTGTTTTTTCAATATTTAATGTTTTATTCAACATTAATTTAAAAATGTATTATTATCTTTTTAAAAAAAGTATTCCAATTATTTATATTGTTTTTGAATATTTTAATTAAATGAATTAAAAAATATATTATCCTGATTTATTTAGTTTTTGGGCTATTTTAATAAAAATGTATTTAAAAAAATATATATATAATTAATTAGTTGAATATATTTTAAAATAATTTTTTATAAAATGTTATAATTTTAATTAATTTTAATTTTTTATATTTAATTTTAAAATTCCAAAAACAACATAAACCAGTATATATTTTATATTACACACATTATCCTGATTTATTTTGTTTTTGGGCTATTTTAATTAAAAATGTATGTGTGTAATATAAAATATATACTGGTTTATGTTGTTTTGGGAATTTTAAAATTAAATATAACAAATTTAAATTAATTTATATTAATTATATATATAAATACAATTAAAATTATTTTTAAAATATATTCGACTGATTAATTTTGTTTTGGGATATTTTAATTAAATTAATTACTGTGTTTATCTAAAGGAATATCATTGAAATATTTTTTAATTATTTTTAATAAGTATAATAATAATTTGATAATTTAATAATTTAATAATTTAATAATTTAATAATTTAATATTTTTTTTTCTAAATAAATCTTAATGTTTTCGTTCATCTGATTACTTTTCTTTAATGATGGTCATCAAGTAACAACATGGCTTTGACGTTTAAATTCGTGCTAATTTGTTAGCTTCCTTGTGCTACCTTCATCCTTCGTGCCTCCATGACTTTTTCTGTGTGCAGGGTCTCCGTGTCGGAGGAGCTCTGAGTCTCTCCCAGGCCAGGAAGGTGAACGTGGAGGTCGGCTGCAACTTGCCCGACCCGTGTAGCTCCGCCCCTTGTCCCCCCAACAGTTACTGCAGCGACGACTGGGACACCTACTCCTGCACGTGCCACTCAGGTCAGCGTCGCATCCTTGCAGCGCTTTAAAAAAAAAAAGCCACATTTTATTGATCATGGCGCCCTCCACAGGTTACTACGGCACCAACTGCACAGACGCCTGCACCCTTAACCTCTGCGAGCACGAGTCGACATGCGTCAGGAAGAGCGGTTCTTCCCGCGGTTACACGTGTGAATGTCCACACAACTACTTTGGTCGTTACTGCGAGAAAAAGTAAAAAAAAAAAAAACGGCACATTGGCGTTCTATCATCATGGCCGACATGCTTTATAAAGCAAATATGTGTCCCTGCAGGACCGACCTGCCTTGTCCCCGAGGTTGGTGGGGTCACAAGACGTGCGGACCCTGCAACTGTCCCACAGAACGCGGGTTTGACTCCGACTGCAACAAGACCAGTGGAGAGTGTCGCTGTAAGGTAATGTTGTCACTGCTATTAATATTAATATATATTCTATTTTTATTATTGTTTTTATTATTATTTATAATGAGGTTTACGCATTTGGAAGTGAGCCCTGAAAGAAGTTTGGGATGGTTCTGAATGCTGGGTTTCAGAGGGCGTTGTAAAAACTGGAGGCTTGTGATGTCACATATGGGCAGGCTTCCTTATATGGGCATGGCTGTAGGCCAGATACACACTCTGCGTGTGTGTTTATGTTGCTAGCAACGGCTCCCAGCAAGTGTTTCTTTGGGTGTAAGGGAAAGCTCAAATTTACAATTCCTAAAGATTAAAAAAATTAAATAAATTATATATTTAAAAATATATATATATATATATATATATATATATATATATATATATATATATATATATATATATATATATATATATATATATATATATATATATATATATATATATATATTTATATATTTATATTACAAATATATTTTTGTATAATTTATAGAATTTTTTACATTATATATATTATAAATATATACATATATATATATATTTTTTTATGTAATTATAATGTTATATAAATATTTATATAATTTTTTCAATAATAGTTATTCTTTTATTTTCTTTTATTTTAATAATATTTTATTATTATATAATATTTATAATATATATTTATATATATATTTATAATATATAATATTTATATTTATAATATATATATTTATAATATATGATATATATTATATAATAATAAAATTATATAATATAATTCTTTTATTTTCTTTTATTTTAATATAATTTTATTATTATATAATATTTATAATATATAATATATATATATATATATATATATATATATATATATATATATATATATATATTTATAATATATAATATTTATATTTATATTATATATATATATATATTTATAATATATGATATATATTATATAATAAAATTATATTAAAATAAAAAAATAAAAGATTAACTATTATTGAAAAAATTATATAAATTATATAAAAATATATTTATAATATATATATAATGTAAAAAATTCTATAACTTATACAAAAACATATTTGTAATATAAAAATATAAATATATTATAATATATATATATATTTTAATTTTTTTAAATTCATAATTTATTTAATTTTTTAAATTTAAACAATTTAAACATATATATATATATGTTTATATATATTATATATATTAATATATATATTAAACATATATATTAAACATATATATATATATATATATATATATATATATATATATATATATATATATGTTTGTGGTGGGAATTAAAATGTAAAAAATGTAATTATTAATGATTATTATTATTATTAAATTATAATTATTTATTACTGATCGATAGATTTTCTTTATTCTTGATTTTATTACGTTTGATTCATGTTCATGTTAAAGGTTAAATAACTGTTAATAGTTATCCTCCCTATCCGTGTGGAAGTGGTAAGTTTTTGGCTATTTAAGTTGAAAGGAAATAACTTTCTGTTCTAACAAGAACGGTTAACGGGCACCTTGCAGGACAACCACTACCGTCGTGAAGACAGCGACACGTGTCTGCTGTGCGACTGCTACCCGGTGGGCTCCTTCTCCAGAACGTGTGACCGTGACAGCGGCCAGTGTCAATGTAAGGCGGGCGTGATCGGGCGCCAGTGCGACCGCTGTGACAACCCCTTTGCCGAGGTCTCCGCTCACGGCTGCGAAGGTCAGAACACGAACACGCCGCTTCCGTGTCACGGCTCGCATCCCGTAGTAAATATTATTAATATTCCTCCATTTTTATTCGGCTCCTGACAGTCATCTATGACAGCTGCCCCCAGGCCATTGAGGCGGGAATCTGGTGGCCCAGGACTAAGTTTGGTCTCCCCGCAGCGGTGCCTTGCCCCAAGGGGACTCTGGGTAAGGAGGAGTTTGGGATTAGCATAAAATAATTACAATGCATGGATGTTGCCTCCAGGCTTTTTGGGAGCTGCAGTGGATTTCTCAGCTCATGTGATGCAAATACTCCTCATTCTCCTCCTCCTCGTTCTCCTCCTCCTCCTCCTTGCAGGTACTGCCATTCGCCACTGTGATGAGCACAAGGGATGGCTGCCTCCTAATCTCTTCAACTGTACCTCGGTCACCTTCAGCCAGCTAAGAGAACTGGTGGGTACTTCCTCTCTGTCCTTGCACCCCATTTGTTACTTTGTTAGCCACACGAGGCTAATATCTAGCTCAGGGGTCTCAAACATGCGGCCCGCGGGCCGAAAGTGGCCCGCAGGACACCAGTTTGAGGCCCCTGCCTTGATATGAAAGTTTTTATATGGATGCTGTATGGTATCATGTACCCAGAAAAAATTATTACGTTTGATTCATGTTAATGTTAAAGGTTAAATAACTGTTAATAGTTATCCTCCCTATCCGTGTGGAAGTGGTAAGTTTTTGGCTATTTAAGTTGAAAGGAAATAACTTGAAGGCTACCGTTTAGGTCGCTAGCTCTGTAGTTTGCGAGTTAGCATGTGTCTCAAGACCAGGGGTCTCAAACACGCGGCCCGCGGGCCAAATGTGGCCCGCAGGACACTAGTTTGAGGCCCCCGCCTTGATATGAAAGTTTAATGCGGCCCGCGCAAGTTTGATATGGATGCTGTATGGTATCATGTACCCAGAAAAAATTATTACGTTTGATTCATGTTCATGTTAAAGGTTAAATAACTGTTAATAGTTAACCTCCCTATCCGTGTGGAAGTGGTAAGTTTTTGGCTATTTAAGTTGAAAGGAAAAAAATTTGAAGGCTACCGTTTAGGTCGCTAGCTCTCTAGTTTGCGAGTTAGCATGTGTCTCAAGACCAGGGGTCTCAAACACACGGCCCGCAGGACACACTGTTTGAGGCCCCCACCTCAATATGAAAGTTTAATGTTCGTTCGGCCCGCGCAAGTTTGATATGGATGCTGTATGGTATCATGTACCCAGAAAAAATGATTACGTTTGATTCATGTTCATGTTAAAGGTTAAATAACTGTTAATAGTTATCCTCCCTATCCGTGTGGAAGTGGTAAGTTTTGGGCTATTTAAGTTGATGATTTTTGATTTTTTTCAGATTAAAATGAACAAAGCATTATTAGAGCCCTGTAGACATGACAAAACACGACTATAGTCACATTTATACTCTTTTTAATACCTTTTTTTTTACTCTTTTTATACCCTTCAAGTTATTTCCTTTCAACTTAAATAGCCAAAAACTTACCACTTCCACACGGATAGGGAGGATAACTATTAACAGTTATTTAACCTTTAACATGAACATGAATCAAACGTAATAATTTTTTCTGGGTACATGATACCATACAGCATCCATATCAAACTTGCGCGGGCCGCACTAACATTAAACTTTCATATCAAGGCGGGGGGCCTCAAACTAGTGTCTTGCGGACCACATTTGGCCTGCGGGCCGCGTGTTTGAGACCCCTGGTCTTGAGACACATGCTAACTCACAAACTAGAGAGCTAGCGACCTAAACGGCAGCCTTCAAGTTATTTCCTTTCAACTTAAATAGCCAAAAACTTACCACTTCCACACGGATAGGGAGGATAACTATTAACAGTTATTTAACCTTTAACATGAACATGAATCAAACGTAATAATTTTTTCTGGGTACATGATACCATACAGCATCCATATCAAACTTGCGCGGGCCGCACTAACATTAAACTTTCATATCGAGGCGGGGGCCTCAAACTAGTGTCCTGCGGGCCACATCTGGCCCGCGAGCCGTGTGTTTGTTTGAGACCCCTGGTCTTGAGACACATGTTAACTCGCAAACTAGAGACCTAGCGACCTAAACGGTAGCCTCCAAGTTATTTCCTTTCAACTTAAATAGCCAAAAACTTACCACTTCCACACTTATAGGGAGGGTAACCATTAACAGTGAACAGTTAAACTTTCATATCAAGGCGGGGGGCCTCAAACTAGTGTCCTGCGGGCCACAATTGGGCCGCATGTTTGAGACCCCTGGTCTAATCTATCAATTATTGCTAAGAAGGGGTCGGATTATTACATATAATCAACTCTGCTTCTTGCTACTCCTTTTCAGACATGCTGAATTGAAGTGTCAACATGTGATGTACTTAAGTGTGTAGGAAATGTTTTTTTTTGTGCGTTTTTTTCTTCTACAGTCTGAACGGTTTTCCAATAATGCATCACTGCTGGACTCCGGACGCGTCCAGCAGACAGCCGCCATGTTGGCCAACGCCACCTTGCACACGGAGAAGTACTACGGCAGCGATGTGAAAGTAGCCTACGCACTCACACGGAGGATTCTGCAGCACGAGAGCGAGCAGCAGGGATTCAACCTCACGGCCACGCAGGACGTGTACTTCACCGAGGTGGACTCACGCACCCACTCAGACCGGCTCCATGATGAAGGATATCTGAGCTCCTCCTTGTTCGATTCTGTTCTTCAGAACCTGGTCCGTGTCGGCAGCGCCATTCTGTCCCCGGACACCGTTGCGCACTGGGAATTGATCCAGAACACGGAAAGCGGTACGGCCGCCCTGCTGCGCCACTACGAGGACTACGCAAGCGCTCTGGCTCGGAACATGAGGAAGACCTACCTCAGCCCCTTCACCATCGTCACGCCGCATATTGGTCAGCCTTTTATGTATATAAGAACTCGATCATGTCTTATTTTTACACCACGAGACCAGTGATTTTCAAGCACTGTTCCGCGGGCACACTAGTGTACCTCGAGAAACCGTGAGGAATTATCCAATATCACTTTTTATAATTAACATTTATTAATCATCATTTGTAAATATTATATCAATAGCCATGAATATATGAACCCAAATATTCCAATTGTATTTGGTTTATTTGCTCAAACGGAAGGAATTGAACAGGGATGGAATATTCCTTTAACCAATCCGATTGAGGTATCTTGTACCCGCTCAAACGGAAAGTTGTCAGACTGCGATCTTCTTCCTGGTGTTTTTCTTCTTCTGTTGTTTATTGGCGGTTAGCAAGCAGCTTTCATGTGCATTAGTATGGAGGACCAAAAACTGCCAAAATAATAAATAAATAAATAAATAAAAGTGAAAATAAAAACAAAAATGAAAAAAAATCAAAAAATTAAATACACAAAAATAAATATAAATGGAAATAAAAACAAAAATAAAAAAATATATATACATAAATAAATAAAAGCAAAAATAAAAAAGATTCAAAAATTAAAAATAAATACAAAAATAAAAAACAAGATTAAAAAATTTAAAATAAATACAAAAATAAATGTAGAAATAATTTTTGACAAAAACGCAATAGAGTGTGGGAGTGATGTAGCAAGGGGCGACTATTATGGAGGACCAAAACTGCCAAAATAATAAATAAATAAATAAAAGTGGAAATAAAAACAAAAATGACAAAAAATATCAAAAAATTAAATACAAAAAAATTAATATAAATGGAAATAAAAACAAAAATAAAAAATATATACATAAATAAATAAAAGCAAAAATAAATACAAAAATAAAAATCAAGATTCAAAAATAAAAAATAAATACAAAAATAAATGTAGAAATAAATACAAAAATAAAGATATAAATAGAATTACATATCAATAAATAAATAAAAGCATTCTGCTCTCATATGTATTTATTTCATGCAGCAGACAATGTCAGCTTGAAATGCAGAAGGAAAAACTATTCAAATGAGGGGGCGGTCCTAAGTGTGTCTTGGGTTGAACTGTTCGCCTATTGGTTGATCGACATGTGAGTGTGAAAATCGACTAGGTATGCCTGCAAACGGCCACAGCAAGAGGAAGTCACCACACCACTCTCAATGGCGGTAAATATGGCTGCAATCTCCAGGGATCTCCGTTTGCTAGCAGATATTTCGGATAATGCTTCCCCGGATTACCTGCTTTTCCGGGTGGAAGCCTTATTGGAGCCTGATCTCTCTCCTCCCCGACGGAGCTTTTTCGCACTCACATGTTGATCAACCAATAGGCGAACAGTTCAACCCAAGACACACTTAGGACCGCCCCCTCATTTGAATAGTTTTTCCTTCTGCATTTCAAGCTGACATTGTCTGCAGCATGAAATAAATACATATGAGAGCAGAGTGCTTTTATTTATTTATTGATATGGAATTCTATTTATAGATTTATTTTTGTATTTATTTCTACATTTATTTTTGTTTTTATTTCTAATTTTTGAATCTTGTTTTTTTTTTTTTGCTTTTATTTATTTATTTATGTATTTATGTATTATAAATACATTATTATATTAATATTATTAACAACAATAGTAGTATTATTATCATTATTTGTATTACTATTATTGTGCTTGTGCTCCTTTTTCCAGGAGTATTTTGTAATATTACTACCATTATTATATTAATATTATTAACAACAGTATTAATATAATAGTAGTATTATTATCATTATTATCATTATTGACATTATTATTATTATTATTATTATTATTATTATTATTTAGTTTTATGTTGAGTTCAAATGAAATATTTGGAAAAAAACAGGCGGGCCATATTCAAACACTTGGCGGGCCGGATGTGGCCCCCGGGCCGTAGTTTGCCCACCCCTGACCTAGCTTGTTCCTACGATCCGGTCATGGTGACATTTTGTAACATTTTTGGTTCGTGGTGTGCCACAACATTTTTACAAAGTAAATTTGTCTCATGCAGTCGTCTCCGTGGATCGGCTGAAAAAGCAGAATTTCGCCGGGGTCAAGCTCCCACGCTACCAGTCCCTGAGGGGCCCTCGTCCTGTGGACCAGGAGACCACCGTTACACTTCCTGACTCTGTTTTCCAAGCGCCCGTGGACACAAAAGGACACCGACACCTGGATGTATTCCCGGATGCGTCTCTTAGGAACCGCTCCTCCGCCAACCGCAAAAGACGCCATCCCGATGACGCCCAAGAGGACGCCGTCGCCAGCGTCATCATTTTCAACAGTCTGGCTTCACTCCTACCCGAGAGCTACGATGCCGACAAGCGGAGTCTCCGGTAAGAAATACGCAAGGCGTGGTATCATCTCGGAAAGTTGGTGTCTATCCCGGATTGTGTTTTGTTTGTCAGCGTTCCGAAGCGCCCCGTTATCAACACGCCCGTGGTGAGCGTCACCGTGCACGATAACGACGAATTGCTGCGGCACGCTCTGGACAAACCCATCACCGTGCACTTCCGCCTGCTCGCCACCGAGGAACGCTCCAAACCGATCTGCGTCTTCTGGAACCACACTATACTGTAAGCGAGCGCACACGCGTAAGAACCTACCATGGGGCGAAATAATGGAAATAACTATTTTGGAGCATCAAGATGAAATGGCGTTGAAGAAAAAAAATTCCCGAATCATAAAAGTTTGAGATAGTTGGGAAATTAAATTTTTTTTTAAATGGCAGAAATTGAAAAAAACGTATGCAATTTTACAAGAATGAAGTCAAAATACGAAGATAAAATTTGTATTTTAACAAAAAAAAAAGTCGCGATTTTTATGAGAATAAAGTTTTAATTTTTGATGACGGAAAAAGTTAGAATTCCCGAATCATAAAAGTTTGAGATAGTTGGGAAAAAAATTTTTTTTAAAAATGGCAGAAATTTAAAAAAACGTATGTAATTTTACAAGAATTAAGTCAAAATACGAAGAGAAAATTTGTATTTTAACAAGAAAAAAAGTCGCAATTTTTATGAGAATGAAGTTTTAATTTTTGATGACGGAAAAAGTTAGAATTCCCGAGTCATAAAAGGTTGAGATAGTTGGGAAATTAAATTTAAAAAAGAAACGGCAGAAATTGAAAAAAACGTATGTAATTTTACAAGAATGAAGTCAAAATACGAAGAGAAAATTTGTATTTTAACAAGAAAAAAAGTCGCAATTTTTATGAGAATAAAGTTTTAATTTTTGATGACGGAAAAAGTTAGAATTCCCGAATCATAAAAGTTTGAGATAGTTGGGAAATTAATTTTTTTTTTAAATGGCAGAAATTGAAAAAAACGTATGTAATTTTACAAGAATGAAGTCAAAATACGAAGAGAAAATTTGTATTTTAACAAGAAAAAAAGTCGCAATTTTTATGAGAATAAAGTTTTCATTTTTGATGACGGAAAAAGTTAGAATTCCCAAATCATAAAAGGTTGAGATAGTTGGGAAATAAAATTAAAAAAAGAAACGGCATAAATTGAAAAAGACGTATGTAATTTTACAAGAATTAAGTCAAAATACGAAGACAAAATTTGTATTTTAACAAGAAAAAAAGTCGCAATTTTTATGAGAATAAAGTTTTCATTTTTGATGACGGAAAAAGTTAGAATTCCCGAGTCATAAAAGGCTGAGATAGTTGGGAAATTAAATTTAAAAAAGAAACGGCAAAAATTAAAAAAAACATATGTAATTTTACAAGAATGAAGTCAAAATACAAAGAGAAAATTTGTATTTTAACAAGAAAAAAAGTCGCAATTTTTATGAGAATAAAGTTGGATGGATCATGTCATTTGTGTTTTATGTTATTATCAGGGGTGTCCAAAGGGCAGTCTTGGGGCCATTTGCGGTCCACGGTTGTGGGTTTGTTTTTTTTTGTTTTGTGGCACATTTTTAAAACATAATTTCAGTAGAAAACAACAGCAAAAATAGAAAAATCATTTGTCGTTTTTTAAGAATAAAGTCAAAATATAAAAGTTGTAATTTTACGAGAATAATTTAAATAACAATTTTTGTAGCATCAAGTTGAAATGAGGTTGAAGAAAAAAAATGGATCTCAATATTATGAGAAACAAACAAAACAACAAATAAAGTTTTAATTTTTGATGACGGAAAAAGTTAGAATTCCCGAGTCATAAAAGGTTCAGATAGTTGGGAAATTAAATTTAAAAAAGAAACGGCATAAATTGAAAAAACTTATATAATTTTACAAGAATGAAGTCAAAATACGAAGAGAAAATTTGTATTTTAACAAGAAAAAAAGTCGCAATTTTTATGAGAATAAAGTTTTAATTTTTGATGACGGAAAAAGTTAGAATTCCCGAATCATAAAAGTTTGAGATAGTTGGGAAATAAATTTGTTTTTAAAATGGCAGAAATTGAAAAAAACGTATGTAATTTTACAAGAATGAAGTCAAAATACGAAGAGAAAATTTGTATTTTAACAAAAAAAAAAGTCGCGATTTTTATGAGAATAAAATTTAAATTTTTGACAACGGAAAAAGTTAGAATTCCCGAATCATAAAAGGTTGAGATAGTTGGGAAATTAAATTTAAAAAAGAAACGGCATAAATTGAAAAAAACGTATGTAATTTTACAAGAATGAAGTCAAAATACGAAGAGAAAATTTGTATTTTAACAAGAAAAAAAGTCGCAATTTTTATGAGAATAAAGTTTTAATTTTTGATGACGGAAAAAGTTAGAATTCCCGACTCATAAAAGGCTGAGATAGTTGGGAAATTAAATTTAAAAAAGAAACGGCATAAATCGAAAAAAACGTACGTAATTTTACAAGAATTAAGTCAAACTACGAAGAGAAAATTTGTATTTTAACAAGAAAAAATAGTTGCAATTTTTATGAGATTAAATTTGTCATTTTATAATGGGAAAAAATAATAATAATAATATAATATAATAATATAATATAATAATAACAATCTAATATAATAATATATATATATAATATAATATAATAATAATGTAAGAACCTACCATGGGGCTAAGTCCCGCCTCTTATTGGCTTTTTTCGTTTTTTACATATCAGCGCTGGAAAGGGCGGCTGGTCGGCGAAGGGCTGTGAGGTGGTTTTTCGGAACAGCTCTCACATCAGCTGTCAGTGCTATCACATGACCAGCTTCGCCGTGCTCATGGACGTCTCCAGAAGAGAGGTAAGACGTGCTCTTTTCAGATGGGGCACTTCCCTACCTGCCCCAAACGCATAATCATGCGTGCCTGAGAATCTGGTTTGTGTCAGAACGGCGAGATCCTGCCCATTAAAGTCCTGACCTGGAGCACCGTCGGTGTCACGCTGGGCTTCCTCTTCCTCACCGCCGTCTTCCTGCTGTGCCTGCGAGCCATGCGGAGCAACAAGACCAGCATCATGAACAACGGAGCCATCGCGCTCTTCTTCTCCGAGCTGGTCTTCATACTCGGAATCAACCACGCCGACAACGCGGTAACGGTCTCGTTTCTGTGACTCGGAAAGCTCGTTCTTGTTGTCAAAACTCCGCTGTCTTCCCGCTGCAGTTCCTGTGCACGGTCATCGCCATTTTGTTGCACTTCTTCTACCTGTGCACCTTCTCGTGGCTTTTCCTGGAGAGCCTGCACGTGTACCGAATGATCAGCGAAGTACGAGACATCAACTACGGTCCCATGAGGTTCTACTATCTGATTGGATGGGGGGTACCAGCCTTCATCACAGGTCCAAAGCCTACCACCATTATGGAAGTGAGGACATCTACAATAACTTCTGGCTTCTAATTCCTCCTTGTCGTCTGCAGGTCTGGCAGTGGGACTGGATCCCGAAGGCTACGGGAACCCGGACTTCTGCTGGCTGTCCATGTACGATACGCTCATTTGGAGCTTCGCCGGACCCATCGCCATGGTGGTATCGGTGAGGAGCGCCTCAGTCTTCTGGTTCTTCTCCAGCATCCGGCAGTGATGCATCAAAAAAATTTATGTAATTTTACAAGAATTAAGTCAAAATACGAAGAGAAAATTTGTATTTTAGCAAGAAAAAAAGTCGCAATTTTTATGAGAATAAAATTTAAATTTTTGATAACGGAAAAAGTTAGAATTCCCGAATCATAAAAGTTTGAGATAGTTGGGAAATTAAATTTTTTTTAAATGGCAGAAATTGAAAAAAACGTATGTAATTTTACAAGAATTAAGTCAAAATACGAAGAGAAAATTTGTATATTAGCAAGAAAAAAAGTCGCAATTTTTATGAGAATAAAGTTTTAATTTTTGATAACGGAAAAAGTTAGAATTCCCGAATCATAAAACTTTGAGATAGTTGGGAAATTAATTTTTTTTTTAAATGGCAGAAATTGAAAAAAACGTATGTAATTTTACAAGAATGAAGTCAAAATACGAAGAGAAAATTTGTATTTTAACAAGAAAAAAAGTCGCAATTTTTATGAGAATAAAATTTAAATTTTTGATAACGGAAAAAGTTAGAATTCCCGAATCATAAAAGGTTGAGATAGTTGGGAAATTAAATTTAAAAAAGAAACGGCATAAATTGAAAAAAAAAAACGTATGTAATTTTACAAGAATGAAGTCAAAATACGAAGAGAAAATTTGTATTTTAACAAGAAAAAAAGTCGCAATTTTTATGAGAATAAAATTTAAATTTTTGATAACGGAAAAAGTTAGAATTCCTGAATCATAAAAGTTTGAGATAGTTGGGAAATTAAATTTTTTTAAAAATGGCAGAAATTGAAAAAAATGTATGTAATTTTAAAATAATGAAGTCAAAATACGAAGAGAAAATTTGTATTTTAACAAGAAAAAAAGTCGCAATTTTTATGAGAATAAAGTTTTAATTTTTGATGACGGAAAAAGTTAGAATTCCCGACTCATAAAAGGTTGCGATAGTTGGGAAATTAAATTTAAAAAAGAAACGGCATAAATTGAAAAAAAAAACGTATGTAATTTTACAAGAATGAAGTCAAAATACGAAGAGAAAATTTGCATTTTAAGAAGAAAAAAAGTTTTGCCATTTTAGATGTTTGTGTGTGCAGATGAACATCTTCCTCAACATCCTGTCGTCCAAAGCGTCCTGCTCACTGAGACGCCACAGCCTGGACAAGAAGGAGCCTCGCGTGTGAGTGCTAACTCTCATTGGATGCTAGCGTTTTGGAGATGATCGGGGTTTTTACGTTGACCTGGGTCACCTAATTATGAATGGAACCATGGTTAGAAGATCCTGGAGATGTTTAGCTATGTTGAACGAACATACAAGCTCCTCATGGCCAAAAATATCCCATATCCCAAAATATCATTTTTGATTATAACACCAACTAATGCTAATGCTAATAATCAAGTTAACATTTGAGAATGGAATATGTTATATTTGGCCACCAGATGGCGCCACTCTGCCTATTCAAAGCATGCAGCCAAATGTCACAACCTTTACTGTTTTCTGCAAGGCGTGCGTCGCAATTGTTGATGGATAATGTCATTTGTGTTTTATGTTATTATCACGGGTGTCCAAAGGGCAGTCTGGGGGCCATTTGCGGTCCACGCAAATGTGTTTTTTTTTTTTTTGTGGTACATTTTTAAAACATAATTTCAGTAAAAAAACAACAGCAAAAATAGAAACATAATTTGTCGTTTTTTAAGAATAAAGTCAAAATATAAAAGTTGTAATTTTACAAGAATAATGTAAATAACAATTTTATAGCATCAAGTAAAAAATGTAGAATTAAGAAAAAAATGTATCTCAATATTATGAGAAACAAAACAACAACACATAGTTGGGAAATTAAATTAAAAAAACAACAGCAGAAATTGAAAAAAACATGGAATTTTGCAAGAATGAAATCAAAATACGAAGAGAAAATTTGTATTCTAACAAGACAAAAAGTCGCAATTTTTATGAGAATAAATTTGTAATTTTATGATGGGAAAAAATATTAATCTAATATAATAATATATATAATATATAAATATATATAATAATAGAATATAATAATAATCTAATATAATAATATATAATATATAAATATATATAATAATAAAATAGAATATAGTAATAATCTGATATAATAATATATATAATATATAAATATATATAATAATAGAATCTAATATAATAATAATATATATATTATATAAATATATATAATAATAGAATCTAATATAATAATAATCTAATATAATAATATATATAATATATAAATATATAATAATAAAATAGAATATAGTAATAATCTGATATAATAATATATATAATATATAAATATATAGAATAATAGAATCTAATATAATAAATATATATATACTAATAGAATATAACATAGTAATAATCTAATATAATAGTAATATATAATATATAAATATATATAATAATAGAATATACTATAATATTAATAATTTCAAAAAGTAATAATATAAGAAACAAAAAACTAATCAAGTTTTTAATATGATGGGAATAAATGTACAAACATGATTTGTGGATTATTATTTTTTTAGCAACAGCAAAAATAGTGAAAAAGTTCAAAGTTCAAAAATAAGTTATATACACTTATATGACAAAGATGCATATTTATATATATATATATATATATATATATATATATATATATATATATATATTATGCAAATATATATATATATATATATATATATATATATATATATAACTCCTTAATTCTATATTATAGTACTGATATTGTCATGAAATACAATTAATAACATATTTTACATTTAGTAAATATTACTAAAATTTTAATTTTAATAAAAAAAATCAGTATGCGGATGAATAAATGTGGCACTGTGGCGACTCAATCATCAGGAAAAAGCTGTAAGAAACAATCAAAAGAGGATTATATTGTAAACAGAGATATTTATAATAATAATAATATTAATATATGATATTTTGGTAGCAGTTTTTGGGAATCGGATGTTTTTTGTCCGGAGGATTTTTAAGTGTGACACTGCAAAAAAAATATGAGTTGATCATAAACAGCCCACGTCCTTTAACAGTGAAGCTGAACAACATAAAAACATATTCCCATATGATATTTTGAGAAATGACTGTGATGATGAAGATACAGTAAATATAGATGGATAAATACCTTATACCAGGGGTGCTCACACTTTTTCAGCATGCGAGCTACTTTTAAAATGACCGAGTCAAAATGATCTACCCACTACAAAAATGCAAAACATGTATTTATTTTCAAATGTATTGAGGATTATTTGTACGTACAATGTATGTTGATGTACCTTACATAACCAAATGAGCCAATATTGCAAAACACACATAATTAACTATTAACATTTTTTGTAATTACCTGAGTTTACTTTGATGACTTGATGACTGAATTGAACCAGCCAGGGATGCATAGTCCGGACAGTAGCTGCTGATAGCCAGGTTAGCTAGGCAAACGCACTTCGAAAAAGACATTGTGAAAAAAAAAGTCCACCTCCCATTCCGTATGGAAGTGATATGTTTTTGCCTTTTTACTTGGTCCAGTTTTTGCCTTTTTACTTGGTCCAGCTCCTTCACTCATTTTAGTGACCATAAACTTTAGCGAGGGCTTAAAATCTAACGCAATTCGCCGACTAGCTTAGCACTTTGCATCGTTGTTTACGCATGAGCGGTGACCTAAAGGTCAAAATTCAGTTGTCATCTGATTGGTTGTCCTGTATGTCAATCAAGTAACGGGGATGGATGATAGGCTGACATCGTAGGTTCTGCTGCACTTAGAGACGTTGTTTGATTTGATTGGTCGCCCGAAGGGCAACATTCAGTTGTCATCTGAATGGCTGCCCTGTATATCAATCAAGTGACGGCATTGATGCTGGGATGATATTTTTGACCGGTAGCTCGCGATCGACTTAATGAGCACCCCTGCCTTAGATAAAGTGGCTGATCCTGTGCAGGTCTGGCCTGAAGACAGCAGGGGGCGTCCTTTTCCTGGTTTCAGTCACCTGCTTCCTGGCTCTGCTGTCAGTCAACAGTGACGTGATCATCTTCCATTACTTGTTTGCTGGATTCAATTGCGTGCAGGTGAGACCCACAGCTACTCCACTCCACTATATTCTACTGATGATGATGATTATTGATTATTGATTATGATTATGGTTGCTTCTGTCAATCATCCAGGGTCCCTTCATCTTCTTCTTCCGCATCGTCTTCAGTAAGGAGGCCAGGAAGGCCATGAAGTACTGCTGTGGACACAAGCACCCTGATCACATGATCAAGTCCAAATCCTCTGTGAGTCCCTCATCACTCCCGTCACATAAAGGATCTTTGACTAACATTTTGATGTAGAGCCTTGAACTCTGCACAGTGTGTCACAGTGTGTCAAATAGATGATCTTTGACTAGCGTTTTTACTGTTTTGAAGTAGGGCTTTAGGGATCCTGTCTAATAGAGGATCTTTGACCGGTGTTTTTACATTAGAGCCTTAAAAACGGCAACTACTGTTATGTAGGAGATCTTTGATTGGATTTGTTGTTGCTGTATTAATTTATGCATGGCGGTCGAGTGGTTAGTGCGCAGGCCTCACAGCTAGGAGACCCGAGTTCAATTCCACCCTCGTCCATCTCTGTGTGGAGTTTGCATGTTTTCTCCGTGATTGACTGGCCACCAGTCCAGGGTGTACCTCGCCTCTTGCCCAAAGACAGCTGGGATAGGCTCCAGCACCCCCCCCCCGCAACCCTGAAATTAACGTAAAAATGTATACTTAAAAATTAAAAAAAAACCCCAATCAAATCAGCGATCAATCAATCAAATAAAAAAAACACATCATCAATAAAATCTATAAAAATGTATACATAAAAATACATGAAAATAAACGCATCAGTGATGAAAAAAATCCATGTCATGAATAAAAATTCCAATAAAATACATAAAAATTTAATACATAAAATACATAACAAAATAATACAGAAAATACATAAAATTACATAATAATATAAAAATGAATACATAAAACCCCAATCAAATTATCAGTCATGAAAAAAAATCCACATCGATAGAAAGAACGTTGAATACATAATAATACATACAATGCTTAAAATTACTTAAAATACATTCAATCTATAAAAATGTATACATAAAAATACATGAAAAAGAAACGTATCAGTGATGAAAAAAATCCATGTCATGAATAAAAATTCCAATAAAATACATAAAAATTAAATACGTTAAATACATGAAAAATAATACAGAAATTACATAAAATTACATAATAATATAATAAAGGAATACATAAAAACCCAATCAAATTATCAGTCATGAAAAAAACACATCAATAAAAAGTACATTCAATACATAATAATACATACAATGCTTAAAATTACTTAAAATACATTAAATCTATAAAAATGTATACATAAAAATTCATAAAAAAAATAAATGCAATCAAATAGTCAGTGATGAAATACATCCACGTCATTACCATTACCATTAAATACATAAATTTACATAATCATAATACATAAAGTCCATCAAATACATAAAAATGAAATACATAAAATACATAAAAAAATAATACAGAAATTACATAATAATATAAAAATGAATACATAAAAATACATAAAAACCCAATCAAATTATTAGTGATGAAAAAAAATCATTAGAAAGTACATTGAATACATGATAATACATACAATGCTTAAAATTACTTAAAATACATTAAATCTATAAAAATTTATACATAAAAATACATAAAAAAATAAATGCAATCAAATAGTCAGTGATGAAATACATCCATGTCATTACCATTACCATTAAATACATACATTTACATAATCATAACACATAAATTCCATTAAATACATAAAAATTAAATACATAAAATTACATATTCATAATAGATAAATTCCATTAAATACACAAAATTAATAAATTAAATGATGAAAAAAAAGTGATGAAAAAAATCCATGTCATGAATAAGAATTCCAATAAAATACATAAAAATTAAATACATAAACAATAATACAGAAATTACATAAAATTACATAATAATATACATAAAATGAATACACAACATGAATACATAAAAATACAAAAATACATAAAACCCAATCAAATTATCAGTCATGAAACAAAATCTACATCATCAATAGAAAGTACATTGAATACATAATAATACATACAATACTTAAAATTACTTAAAATAAGTAAGTAATACTTAAAATTACTTAAAATACATTAAATCTATAAAAATGTATACATGAAAATACATAAAAAATAAATGCAATCAAATAGTCAGTGATGAAATACATCCATGTCATTACCATTACCAAATTTACATAAATAAATACATAAATTTACATAATCATAATACATAAAGTCAATTAAATACATAAAATGACATATTCATAATACATAAATTCCATTAAATACACAAAATTAACAAATGAAACATTTCTGAAATGTTTTTTGAAGTGACATTTGAACATTTGTAGCAATAATTTGTAGCATGTGCGTCGTCGCAATTGTCGTGCGTCGCGATGGTCGATGAATGATGTCATCCGTGTGCTTGCCGTGTGCCAGCAGAGCTACAAATGCAACAGCAACTACGCGGACGCCAAGCTGTACCACCTTCCCTTCGGCGAGTCCAGCGCGTCCCTGAACGGGACCATGCACAGCACCAAGAGTCAGCACAGCTACGTGCCCTTCGTGCTGAGGTCAGGAGGTCACGACGAGGTCACGAATAGGCCACTCCCTCACCGCGTCGGTCGGCGCCACCGCTGTAAAACTCCCGCTCTTCTTTTTAGGGACGACGGACTGAGCGCCAGCCAGGCGCACATCGCCCTCAACGACCACACGTCGCTATTCCATGAAAATAACCGGCAGGCGGATGACGGTAGGTCAGCGCCTCGGGCCTCGGGTTTCTTCGCTCGTTTTCCGTTTACCGCATCGCCGTGGTGTGCGTGCAGATCACGACAGCGACTCGGACAGCGATCTGTCCTTGGAGGACGACCAGAGCGGATCCTACGCCTCCACGCACTCCTCTGACAGCGAGGACGAGGAGGGTCCCCTCCCCCCGGACCAATGCTGGGAGAACCTGGCGTCCAACGGAGCCAAGAGGCCGCAAGCACACGGTAGGTCACTACATTAGGTACGCTTTACTAAGATGAGAGTACGTAAGATGAAAGTGTCATGGAATAGCTTTAGCATCGGCTAACTACTTTTTTCTAATATACACAAACCCTGTTGTGCTCTCTGATTGGTTAAGAATCCATTGCTAGATTCCTTTCATTCACTTCAATGGGATTTTGGTGGAAATAATTAATCTATTAATTAATCTATTAATCTATATGATTAATCTATGAAATTAATCTGTGACTAAATAAAACCACGGCATCAAGAAACATTACATAAAATACATAAAAGTTTATATAATACACAATAATATAAAAATGGGGCTGCACAGTGGTCCACCGGTGAGCGCGCAGACCTCACAGCTAGCAGACCCGAGTTCAATCCCACCCTCGGCCATCATCGTTTGTCCATATGTGCCCTGTGATTGGCTGGCCACCAGTCCAGGGTGTACCCCGCCTCTCGCCCCAAGACAGCTGGGATAGGCTCCAGCACACCCCGCGAACCTCGTGAGGATACGCGGTAGAAAATGAATGAAATGAAATTAACATAAAAATGTATACATAAAAATACAAAAAAAAACTAAAAAAAATCAAATCAGTGATGAAAAAACCCACATCATCAATAAAAAGTACATTGAATACATAATAATACATACAATGCTTAAAATTACTTAAAATACATTAAATGTATAAAAATGTATACATAAAAATACATGAAAAATAAACGCAATTAAATTAATCAGTGATGAAAAAATCCATATCATGAATAAAAATTCCTATAAAATACATAAAAATTAAATACATAAAATACATAAAAATAATACAGAAATTACATAATATAAAAATGAATATATAAAAATACATAAAACCCCAATCAAATTATCAGTGATGAAAAAGAATCTACATCATCAATAGAAAGTACATTAAATACATAATAATACATACAATGCTTAAAATTACTTAAAATACATTCAATCTATAAAAATGTATACATAAAAATACATTAAAAATAAATGCAATCAAATAGTCAGTGATGGATGAAATACATCCAGGTCATAAATAAAAATACCATTAAATACATAAAAATTTAATACATAAATTTACATAATCATAACACATAGTCCATTAAATACATAAAAAATAAATACATAAAATTACATATTCATAATACATAAATTTCATTAAATACACAAAATTAAATACATTAAATTACATAATAATATTACATAAATTACATTAAATCCATAAAATAACATAATCATAATACATAAAGTACATTAAATACACACATTAATACATAAAATAACATAATCATAATACATAAATTACATTAGATACACAAAATTAATACATAAAATGACAATCGTAATACATAAATTCCATAAAATACACAAAAGGACATAATCATAATTCATAAATTGCATTGAAGACATAAAAATTAAAGACATAAAATTGCATAATCATAATACATAAATTACATTAAATACATAAAAATTAAATACATAAAAATTAAATACATAAAATTACATAATCATAATACATAGATTACATTAAATACATAAAAATTAAATACATAAAATTACATATTCATAATACATAAATTACATTAAATACACAAAATGAATACACAAAATAACATAATCATAATACATAAATTCTGTTAAGTACACAAAATTAATACATAAAATTACATAATCATAATACATAAATTCCATTAAATACACAAAATTATACATAAATTACATAATCATAATACATAAATTACATTAAATACACAAAATGAATACACAAAATAACATAATCATAATACATAAATTCTGTTAAATACACAAATTAATACATACAATTACATAATCATAATACATAAATTCCATTAAATACACAAAATTATACATAAATTACATAATCATAATACATAAATTACATTAAATACATACAATTACATATTCATAATATGTAAATTACATTAAATACACAAAATTAATACACAAAATACCATAATCATAATACATAAATTCCATTAAATACACAAAATTAATACACAAAATACCATAATCATAATACATAAATTCCATTAAATACACAAAATTAATACATAAAATTACATAAACATAATACATAAATTACATTAAATACATAAAATGAATACAAAAATACTTCAAAACAAAATCAGTGATGAAATAAATAAGAAATACATAAAAATGCTGTTAGAAATGGAAATATTATGAAATAATTATAAAAAGCTAATGAAATAAAATAATAATAAAATAAATACATAATACATAATAAAAGATGAATATTTTGATGATGCTTTTATTGAAATAGAATATTATTAAATGTTCTATTTCGCAATCGAATGAGTTGATTTTAAAACAATAAAAAGCGTCCTAGATTCCTAGCTTCCTAGCTTCCTAGGTTGAGCACTCTTCCCCTGCGGTTAGCGCCATCAAACCACGTTTGTGTTCTTGGATTCAGAAGGTAGAACGTGCTGGCCTCATCCCGCCGAGCTGCCCGACAGACCCAAGATCAGCCTTGATCCCAGCCTCCCCAGCACGCCATCGGATGAGCGGCTACAGGACGCCGTGACGCCGCTGCTGCCCAACCTCAACGCCCACCCTCACAAAGGTGGGGGCGGGGGGACGTTCCCGGGTGCCGCGTACCGAATCTGCGTACCTCTAACCTCCATGTCTCGTCGTTCCCGGCAGGGATCCTGAAGAAGAAGCAGCTCTCGCCGATCATCGAGAGGAACGGCTTCAACCGTGACGGCGCCCAGGGCCCGGCGTCCCCTCAAGGCTCGTCCTGTAGCGAGCGGCGGGCTAAAGGCGGCCTGAACGGCGTAGCCATGAGCATCAAAGCGGGCACGGTTGACGGCGACTCGTCGGGATCGGAGTGAGTATTCGCCATCCTGTCACGCTTCTTGTCTCCACGTCGCGTCTTTGTCCTCCGATGTCGTCCTCTCATTTTACACTTTGTAGCAACAGTACCAAAGTCCTCACACCTCATTAGTCGCCCCTCTTCTGTTTTCATTGCTTTTACTTTCTTTATAAAATTCTTTTTTTTTATGAAAATATATCTATATAACATATTTTCGGCACTATTAGAAATCCTTAAAAGCTTTTAATTTTATGAAAAATTGACAATTTGTCTTGAAATTTGGTACTCCTTATGAGTCAACTGGCTTCTAAAATCCATCAAAATGTTGTGCTAGTTTGGTAAGCGCTCCGCTTCATTGACGATTTAACCATTTCCTGTTGACACGGTGATGTAATATGTACATGGCAGCGATTAACCAATCAGAAACCATGATGTCATCATTACAGTACCTACGCTTAACGTCCATTTTTGAAAAAAATTATGCTTTTATGGATTCATATATTATATTAGCAATACGTTAATATTTTGGGACCTCTTCAATGAGTGGTTGTTTTGGTTAGGAATTCTCACCACTCTGCTCTCACTGTGGTTAGCAGGAGGCCCAAAGCTTAATAACCCTTTTCCACATGAATCACCTAATAAGCATGAATTGTAATAATTATAATAAATTATTAATGATGTTGATTACATGTGTTGTGTGTAAAACTAATGCACCTTTTTCTGTCTCCTCTGCTTTTATAAAAATACCACATGAAGGTTTTTATTCTATAATTTTATCCCATAAACGACTCATGTGTGTGTGTTTGTGTGTGTGTGTGTGTGTGTGTTGTGTTCATCGTTCCTTGTTTGGGTTTTCTTTGTGTTGCTGCTCGTCCATCACCATTTTGTTTTTCTCCCCCCCCCCCAACAATCCCCCCCCCCCTCCTCCCCCAGAAGCCACTGCAACACCTCCATGTGAGCCTTCTTCCTCCAACCCTGGAATTTGGGATTTGAAAGACTTTTTTTTTTTATAAAAAAAACAACAACTAAATAAAAAGGAATGTAGGGCGGCACGGTGGTCTAGTGGTTAGCGCGCAGACCTCACAGCTAGGAGACCAGGGTTCAATCCCACCCTCGGGCATCTCTGTGTGGAGTTTGCATGTTCTCCCCGGTTTCCTCCCACATTCCAAAAACATGCTAGGTTAATTAGCGACTCCAAATTGTCCATAGGTATGAATGTGAGTGTGAATGGTTGTTTGTCTATATGTGCCCTGTGATTGGCTGGCCACCAGTCTAGTGTGTACCCCGCCTTACGCCCGAAGACAGCTGGGATAGGCTCCAGCACGACCCTTGTGAGGATAAGCGGTAGAAAATGAATGAATGAATGAATGAGTTCTCCTCCTATTTTGTGTGGAAGTGGTAACTTTTTGGCTTCTTATTTTGGCTTTCCCCAACTTCGGCCATCTCTGTGTGGAGTTTGCATGTTCTCCCCGTGCATGCGTGGGTTTTCTCTGGGTACTCCGGTTTCCTCCCACATTCCAATAAACATGCTAGGTTAATTAGCATGACTCCAAATTGTCCATAGGTATGAATGTGAGTGTGAATGGTTGTTTGTCTATATGTGCCCTGTGATTGGGTGGCCACCAGTCCAGGGTGTACCCCGCCTTACGCCCGAAGACAGCTGGGATAGGCTCCAGCGTGTGTGTGTGTGTGTGTGTGTGTGTGTGTGTGCCAAACGTCAGTTTAAAGACATTGTTTTGTTTACATACTTGAATTGTGTTTTTTCAATGCACTTTTTGTTTCATTTGCTGCCCTGATTTTAATTTTTTTCATTTTTTTTTAAATTTTTTTAGTGTATTTTTGTTCCGATGTTTATATTTTGTGGAACAATAAAGTTGTCATTCAGGGAAGATTGAGCTAAAAGTACTTTATAATGTGTCTGGACTGCGTTCGGTGTGTGTGTGTGTGTGTGTGTGTGCCAACAATCAAGTGAAGGATATGTACATTTTTATAGACTTTCTTATCTCCATCGTTTTTTTTTTGGTTTTTTTTGTATCGATGTGAGAGGAGAAATATGAAATATGATGATATGTTTTCCGTCCATGAATTAACAGCCCTGTTTTTTTTATAGACTAGCTGTGGCGCCTTTGTAAAAAAAAAAAAAAAAAAAAAAAACTTTCTGTGTAATCCAGGGGTGGGCAAACTTTTTGACTCGCGGGCCGCATTGATATAACAAAATTTCCGGGGGGGGCAGACTATATATTTTACACGTAACAGTCCACCTGGTATTATTGTATCTGTAAAATTGTCATGCAATCTGCTATTATTATTTATTATTTTATATTTATATTTAAATATTTTAAAAATAATAAAATATTATAATAACTAAAATAAAATTAAAATAATAATTATTATAGTATTATTATGTAAAATATGCAAATATAACAATATTATTATATATAATTAATATAATAATTAGCATTAATATAATAAATATAATAGACTATATATTTTACACGTAACAGTCCACCTGGTATTATTGTATCTGTAAAATTGTCATGCAATCTGCTATTATTATTTATTATTTTATATTTATATTTAAATATTTTAAAAATAATAAAATATTATAATAATTACAATAAAATTAAAATAATAATTATTATATTATTATTATGTAAAATATGCAAATATAACCATATTATTATATATAATTAATATAATAATTAGCATTAATATAATAAATATAATAGACTATATATTTTACACGTAACAGTCCACCTGGTATTATTGTCTCTGTAAAATTGTCATGCAATCTGCTATTATTATTTATTATTTTATATTTATATTTAAATATTTTAAAAATAATAAAATATTATAATAACTAAAAATAAAATTAAAATAATAATTATAATATTATTATTATGTAAAATATGCAAATATAACAATATTATTATATATAATTAATATAATAATTAGCATTAATATAATAAATATAATAATCATAATAGTTATAATAATATAATAATAATTATTTTAATTTTTATTATATTATATATAATAATAAATATAATAAATCTAATATTATATTATATATTATATTATAAGGTTGGCTCAGGCCATGATGCCAGGTTGTATGTTGAGTTTAAATGAAATACTTTGGAAAGATTGGGCGGGCCGTATTCAAACACTTGGCGGGCCGGATGTGGCCCCCGGGCCGTAGTTTGCCCACCCCTGGTGTAATCTATTTCTACTGTACAGTGTGGCCTGTAAATGGAAGTAAATATGTACACATGTTTGGAGGGAATTTCATCAATTTTCACGTCTTTTCATTGCAACGCCATCAACAAGAAGAAGAAGAAGAAGAAAAAAAATGAAAATAATTTGCATTGTGTCTTCTTGATTGCATTTTATTCTGAAACGCCGCACATAAACGGGCGAAATTTATTCCCAACGGTGGTGACTGTCCTGTTCGCCACACGGTGGCGCTGTTTTTAACACCCAATGTTTCATCCACTTCCACACATTTCACTTGAAGGACAACAAAATATCATATTTTAATACTTTTGGTACTTTTAATAGGTTCGTTTTTTTTTTATGACTTCAGCATGAAATGTAAATGTAACGTTTTGGAGGTTTGAATTCTTTAAAGATGAGGATGTTTACGCTTTATTTATATATTAAATATATCTACAAAGAACTATTTTAGATATTCAGTCAATAATTCATATATAATATAATATATTAAAAAAAATTGTCCAAAATTAGAAAAAAGGAACTTAAATATAAAATGCAATATTTATGTTAATTTTTTAAATTTATTTATATGAATTTATTTTTTTCTCTTTTTTTAAATTATGAATTTCAACTTACATAGTTTAGTTTTATAAAAATGATTTTTTAATTAATTTGTATTATGTAAATATAGTTATTTATACAAATAACTATGTATATCTATAATATATATTTTTATTTTATTGTCAAACTGGAGAATTCAGAAAAAGAGGTAATACTAGTTAATAATTAAAAACAAATGTACATGTTTCCTTTTTGAATATAACTTTTTTAGGTGTTTGTATTTGATTTTAATTAATTAATGAAAAACTTTGTAAAAAAATATTTATACAAAAATAAATGTTTTACATTTTTTAAACAATATTTTTGTGTATTATTAAATTTCTATTAATTCATTAAAAAGTTATTTTTTCAACTTTTTCACTTTATGACTGTAACTGTTAGTTATTCAATAATTAAACAAAAATGTATATGATATTTCCTTTTTAAATATATATATATATATTTAGGTATTTTTATTAGATTTTAATTCATGAAACTTTGTAAAATAATAATACAAAAACAATTGTTTTAAATTTTCTAAACAACAATATTTTGTGTATTTTATAAATTTTTTATTAATTCATTAAAGAGTTTTTTTTCAACTTATGTATTTTGGTTTTATTTAAAAAAACTGAATTTACATTTTTTATTAATTTGTATTTTAAATCTTTATATATATCCTTTTTAAATATATATATTTTTAGGTATTTTTATTTGATTTTAATTAAATCATGAAACTGTAAAATAATAATACAAAAATAAATGTTTAACATTTTTTAAACATAGCAATATTTTTGTGTATTTTATTAAATTTGTATTAATTCATTAACAAGTTTTTGTTATTTCAACATATGTATTTTGGTTTTATTAAAAAAAACTGAATTTACATTTTTAATTAATTTGTATTTTCTAAATATTATATAATATTTTATATTCATACAAATAACGAAATATATATTTTTCTTTTATTGTCAAACTAGAGAATTCAGAAAAAGAGGTAATGTTATTCAATAATTAAACAAAAATATATATGATATTTCCTTTATAAATATATATATTTTTAGGTATTTTTATTAGATTTTAATTAATTCATGAAACTTTGTAAAATAATAATACAAAAATAATTGTTTTAAATTTTTTAAACAATATTTTTGGGTATTTTATTACATTTTTATTAATTCATTAAAAAGTTTTTTTTATTTCAACTTATGTATTTTGGTTTATTTTAAAAATCTGAATTTACATTTTTAATTAATCTGTCTTTTCTAAATATTATGTATTATTTTATATTTATCCAAATAACGAAATATATATTTTTCTTTTATTGTCAAAGTGGAGAATTCATAAAAAGAGGTAGCGTTATTCAATAATTAAACAACAATATGATATGATATGATAATTCCTTTTTAAATATATATATATATATATATATATATATATATATATTTTAGGTATTTTTATTTGATTTTAATTAATTCATGACACTTTGTAAAATAATAATAATACAAGAATAATTGTTTTACATTTTTTAAACAACAATATTTTTGTGTATTTTATTAAATTTTATTAATTCATTAACATGTTTTTGTTATTTCAACTTATGTATTTTGGTTTTATTAAAAAAACTGAATTTACATTTTTAATTAATCTGTCTTTTCTAAATATTATGTAATATTTTATATTCATACAAATAACGAAATATATATTTTTCTTTTATTGTCAAACTATAGAATTCATAAAAAGAGGTATGATGTTAAGATGGTAAGATGTTATTCAATAATTTAACAAAAATATATATGATATTTCCTTTTTAATATATATATATATATATATATATATATATATATATATATATATATATATATATATATATATATATATATATATATATATATATATATATATAGGTATTTTTATTAGATTTTAAATAATTCATCAAACTTTGTAAAATAATAATACAAAAATAAATGTTTTACATTTTTTAAACATAGCAATAATTTTTATTACATTTTTATTAATTCATTAAAAAGTTTTTTGATTTCAACTTATGTATTTTGGTTTTATTTTTAAAAAAACAAAAAAATTATATTTTAATTAATCTGTCTTTTCTAAATATTATATAATATTTTATATTTATCCAAATAACGAAATATATATTTTTCTTTTATTGTCAAAGTGTAGAATTGAGAAAAAGAGGTCATGACGTTATGACGTCTGCTCACCTCCAGCCGACACCCAGAAAGAAAGAACGACGCGTCAGTCGGGGACACGGCGATTGGCCACATGACCTGATGCGATTATACTCCTCGTCATCATTTATGAACGTCCATTAGCTTCTTTCCTCTCCGTCCACAGGCGCCCTTTTGTCTTTTGTGCTCATCAAAGCATTTCTACAAATTAACATGGCGGAACGTTCCACTCACACTCATGATGCTGGCAACCGCACATAAGACGTCTTACGCCGTTTAGTTTCTCCACTTCGTCTTATAATGAAGTACTTTACTACTACTGTAGTACTACTTTAGTACTACTTTACAGGAATGACGAGCAAACAAATCCTTTGGGAATCTCCACCATCACTTTCCATTCAGTATAAAAAAAATAACAATAACAGTTAGCATGTTAGCGGTAAATTAAATTACGGTAAAATTTAAAAAAAATTTAAAGCCATTTTGGGACATTTTAAAAAAGTGTTCTGACAAATAAACAATGAATAAAAATATATAACATTACTATATAATTGGTTATTTATTATTACATGTAAAAAATAATTTCACTTATTTTTCACTGAACTTTACATTCAAAATTAACAAACAAACATTTCTTATGAATGCTTATTCAATCGATTTATTATTGATATGCATTGTGATAGAAGTTGGGATTTTTTTTATTTAATAAAAAATAAATTTTTTTTAAAAAAAATATATTTTTGGGACTATTATTAAATTTCTATTAATTCATTAAAAAGTTATTTTTTTCAAATTTTTCACTTTATTAAAAAAACTGTTAGTATAATAATATAATAATTAAACAAAAATGTATATGATATTTCCTTTTTAAATATATATATATATTTAGGTATTTTTATTAGATTTTAATTCATGAAACTTTGTAAAATAATAATACAATAATAATACAATAATATTTTCTAAATATATATTTTATATTTATACAAATAACTATATATTTTGTTCTTTTATTGTCAAACTGGAGAATTCAGAAAAAGAGGTAACGTTATTATTTTGTTCTGATATTAATCATTATTATTATATACTTATTCATATTATATAATTTAACACTAATTTTCCTGTAAAAAAAAATACAATTGTTTGCGAATATTTGACATAAAAATATTAAATACAGTCAGTATTTATTTTATTATTATTATTCCACAGGATTTTAATGAATTCATGAAAAACTTTGTAAAATAATAATACACAAATAAATGTTTTTTTTTTATTTTTTTTTTAAATAGCAATATTTTTGTGTATTTATTACATTTTTATTAATTCATTAAAAAAGTTTTTTCCAACTTATGTATTTTTGTTTTATTTAAAAAAACTGAATTGACATTTTTATTAATTTGTATTTTCTAAATATATATTTTATATTTATACAAATAACTATATATATGTATAATATATATTTTTATTTTATTGTCAAAGTGGAGAATTCAGAAAAAGAGGTAACACTATTCAATAATTAAACAAAAATGTATATAATATTTCCTTTTAAATAAAACTGTTTTAGGTATTTTTATTTGATTTTAATTAATTCATGAAAAACTTTGTAAAATAATAATACAAAAATAAATGTTTTACATTTTTTAAATAGCAATATTTTTGTGTATTTATTACATTTTTATTAATTCATTAAAAAAGTTTTTTCCAACTCACATATTTTTCTTTTATTTAAAAAACTGAATTGACATTTTTATGAATTTGTATTTTCTAAATATATATTTTATATTTATACAAATAACTATATATTTTGTTCTTTTATTGTCAAACTGGAGAATTCAGTTATTATTTTGTTCTGATATTAATCATTATTATTATATACTTATTCATATTGTATAATTTAACACTAATTTTCCTGTAAAAAAAATACAATTGTTTGCGAATATTTGACATAAAAATATTAAATACAGTCAGTATTTATTTTATTATTATTATTCCACAGGAAAAAAAGGGTCACCAATCTGTAAAAACAACAACTTATTTGCAGAGCAATTTGACCTTTGAACCCGAGGTGGGGTTCACAGCACCCAAAACACATATTTTATGTTTTTAAAAAAAAAAAGTCTGAGTTTGGAGTTTTGTGATTTGCTGTAACAGATTATTTTATTAAAAAAAAAAAAATTTTTTGAATAGATGCAGACATTAAATACAATCTAAAATGTAGATTTTTTTGTTTGTTTTGTTTGTTGACAATACTGCTAATGGAGTACATTAAAAAGTTGCATCTAGTAACGTGTTTTGTATGAAGGCGAGGCAATTAGCATGTCAGCTACACAGGAGTGATACAAACAAAAACAACAATAAAACACTTCTTGACCCCCCCCCCCCAAAAAAAAAAAATTCTTTATAAATTACATCAACTTGTGACCGAACAACCGTCTTTCATAAATAGCACAAAAATACTTTTCTTCGGGCAGCTCCTTTTCAGTTCGAGTCCTCCAACACGCTGTTTTTCCGCTGCGAGCCGTAGCTGCAGAGACGGACCATGATGCTTTGCAGGCTGGGCTCCACGATACCCAGCAGGGGCCGCTGGGAGGGGTCGCCGTTCCAGCACGCCTCCATCAGTTGCCAGCACTCCTCGTCGAAAGTGGACAAGCGCTCGGGTCGGGCGCCTGGGGGGAGGGGGGGGGGGAGGGGGAGGGGGAAAAGGGGGGCGGACCACATGGGCGCCAATTAGAGTCATCATGTCGTTTTTGAAAATAGAACATGTTTCCTCTTTTGCCATACAAGTGAAAATAGCATATGCAAATTAGCATGAACGTCGCTCGAAATTTACTTTTTTTTTTTTTTTTTTTTTAATTTTTCCAAATATTTTTAAAACATATTTTGAAGAAAAAAAAATAGAACATCCATTATGTTTCCTCCTAGCTTTGTGTGAAAATAACAAAACAAGTGAAAATAGCATATGCAAATTAGCATGAACGGCGCTCGAAATGTACTTATTTTTGCTTTTTTTTGTTTTGTTTTAATTTTTCCAAATATTTTAAAAACATATTTTGAAAAAAAAAATAGAACATTCACTATGTTTCCTCCTAGCTTTGTCATACAAGTGAAAATAGCATATGCAAATTAGCATGAGCCGCGCTCGAAATTTACTTATTTTTGCTTTTTTTTGTTTTGTTTTAATTTTCCAAATATTTCAAAACATCATATTTTGAAAAAAAAGTAGAACATCCACTATGTTTCCTCCTAGCTTTGTCATACAAGTGAAAATAGCATATGCAAATTAGCATGAGCGGCGCTCGAAATTTACTTATTTTTGCTTTTTTTTGTTTTGTTTTAATTTTCCAAATATTTCAAAACATCATATTTTGAAAAAAAGTAGAACATCCACTATGTTTCCTCTTAGCTTTGTCATATAAGTGAAAATAGCATATGCAAATTAGCATGAACGATGCTAGAAATTTCAAAAAAAAAAATTTTTGTTTTGTTTTAATTTTCCAAATATTTTAAAAACGTCATATTTTGAAAAAAATAGAACATCCGCTATGTTTCCTCCTAGCTTTGTCATACAAGTGAAAATAGCATATGCAAATTAGCATGAATGTCGCTCGAAATTTACTTATTTTTGATTTTTTTTGTTTTGTTTTAATTTTTCCAAATATTTTAAAAACATCATATTTTGAAGAAAAAAATAGAACATCCGCTATGTTTCCTCCTAGCTTTGTCATACAAGTGAAAATAGCATATGCAAATTAGCATGAACGTCGCTCGAAATTTCCCAATTTTTGCTTTTTTTTGTTTTGTTTTAATTTTCCAAATATTTTAAAAACATCATATTTTGAAGAAAAAAAAAATAGAACATCCGCTATGTTTCCTCCTAGCTTTGTCATACAAGTGAAAATAGCATATGCAAATTAGCATGGACGTCGCTCGAAATTTCCAAATTTTTGCTTTTTTTGTTTTTGTTTTAATTTTCCAAATATTTTAAAAACATATTTTGGAAAAAAAATAGAACATCCACTGTTTCCTCCTAGCTTTGTCATACAAGTGAAAATAGCATATGCAAATTAGCATGAACGTCGCTCGAAATTTCCCAATTTTTGCTTTTTTTTGTTTTGTTTTAATTTTCCAAATATTTTAAAAACATCATATTTTGAAGAAAAAAAAGAATAGAACATCCGCTATGTTTCCTCCTAGCTTTGTCATACAAGTGAAAATAGCATATGCAAATTAGCATGGACGTCGCTCGAAATTTCCAAATTTTTGCTTTTTTTGTTTTTGTTTTAATTTTCCAAATATTTTAAAAACATATTTTGGAAAAAAAATAGAACATCCACTGTTTCCTCCTAGCTTTGTCATACAAGTGAAAATAGCATATGCAAATTAGCATGAACGTCGCTCGAAATTTCCCAATTTTTGCTTTTTTTTGTTTTGTTTTAATTTTCCAAATATTTTAAAAACATCATATTTTGAAGAAAAAAAAAAATAGAACATCCGCTATGTTTCCTCCTAGCTTTGTCATACAAGTGAAAATAGCATATGCAAATTAGCATGAATGTCGCTCGAAATTTACTTATTTTTGATTTTTTTTGTTTTGTTTTAATTTTTCCAAATATTTTAAAAACATCATATTTTGAAAAAAAAATTAGAACATCCGCTATGTTTCCTCTTTTGTCATACAAGTGAACACAAACACAATTAGTTTTTTATTATAAAATATTATATATATTATATATGTTATATTCATCTTGTAATTATGACATTATTCCCATATTATATTAACCCCCATTATAGTTTATATTTTTTTTCTTGTCAAATTGAGACTTTTTTTGATAGAACACAAATTTCTTCTTGTAAAATTACACTTTTGTTTCATTTCTACTGTTTTTTTTCATTTTCCAACAATTTCACCTTTATTATTTACAAATGTTCATCTTGTAATTATGACATTATTCCCATATTATATTATATTATACACACACAAATATTTTTTTATTATAAAATATTATATTATATGTTATATTCATCTTGTAATTATGACATTATTCCCATATTATATTATATTATACACACACACAATTATTTTTTTATTATAAAATATTATATATATTATATGTTATATTCATCTTGTAATTATGACATTATTCCCATATTATATTATATTATATTATACACACACAATTTGTTTTTTATTATAAAATATTATATATATTATATATTTTATATTCATCTTGTAATTATGACATTATTCCCATATTATATTATATTATACACACACAAATATTTTTTTATTATAAAATATTATATTATATGTTATATTCATCTTGTAATTATGACATTATTCCCATATTATATTATATTATACACACACACAATTATTTTTTTATTATAAAATATTATATATATTATATGTTATATTCATCTTGTAATTATGACATTATTCCCATATTATATTATATTATATTATACACACACAATTTGTTTATTATAAAATATTATATACTATATTATATATGTTATATTCATCTTGTAATTATGACATTATTCCCATATTATATTATTTTATATTATACACACACACAATTAGTTTTTTATTATAAAATATTATATATATTATATATTTTATATTCATCTTGTAATTATGACATTATTCCCATATTATATTATATTATATTATACACACACAATATTAGTTTTTTATTATAAAATATTATATATATTAAATATTTTATATTCATCTTGTAATTATGACATTATTCCCATATTATATTATATTATATTATACACACACAATTAGTTTTTTATTATAAAATATTATATATATTATATATGTTATATTCACCTTGTAATTATGACATTATTCCCATATTATTTTATATTATATTATACACACACACAATTTGTTTTTATTATAAAATATTATATATATTATATATTTTATATTCATCTTGTAATTATGACATTATTCCCATATTATATTATATTATATTATACACACACAATATTAGTTTTTTATTATAAAATATTATATATATTAAATATTTTATATTCATCTTGTAATTATGACATTATTCCCATATTATATTATATTATATTATACACACACAATTAGTTTTTTATTATAAAATATTATATATATTATATATGTTATATTCACCTTGTAATTATGACATTATTCCCATATTATTTTATATTATATTATACACACACACAATTTGTTTTTATTATAAAATATTATATATATTATATATTTTATATTCATCTTGTAATTATGACATTATTCCCATATTATATTATATTATATTATACACACACAATTTGTTTTTTATTATAAAATATTATATATATTATATATTTTATATTCATCTTGTAATTATGACATTATTCCCATATTATATTATATTATACACACACACAGTTTTTTATTATAAAAATAATTATATATATTAATCTTGTAATTATGACATTATTCCCATATTATATTATATTATATTATACACACACACACAATATTAGTTTTTATTATAAAATATTATATATATTATATATTTTATATTCATCTTGTAATTATGACATTATTCCCATATTATATTATTTTATATTATATACACACACACACACAATTTGTTTATTATAGAAAATTTATATATATTATATATTTTATATTCATCTTGTAATTATGACATTATTCCCATATTATATTATATTATATTATATTATATTATATTATACACACAAAATTAGTTTTTATTATATTACAATATATATTTTATCTTTCTAGTGTTTCATTGTGACTTTTTTCTCTTCATATTTTGACTTTGTCGTAATTTTTTTTACTTTTTTTTCTTCTTTCTGCTGCTGTTTTTTCCAGATATTTCAGCTTTTCTGCTTATAAATTTTCCTTCTCATAATTATGACTTTATTTCCCATAATTCTTAGTTTTTTCATGTTACATTTTTTTCCTCATATTTTTGACTTTTCTCCTAAAATGATAGCTATTGGAAAAAAATATGGGGCCAATAAAAGCCAACATCAGACATCCCAATGTGGCAGCACACGTTGCCCTCAATGAACCGCAGCTCCCCAGTGCTGGTAGCTTTCGTGCCACCTGTTGCCGTACATCGACTACTCTCCAGTCGAGCGGCGTTTACCTTTCTTGACGTTATTCCACAGCTGATCCTTGCTGGAACATTTCTCAAAGGCTTCTGGGAGTTTCACGGAACCGGTGCAGAGGTACCAGAAGAGGATCCCGAAGGCGTAAACGTCCACGGAGTTGTCGTACTTTCCTGCGGGGGGGGGGTTTGCAGAGCGCCGTTAGCAAGACTTCGAATTCGGCGAATTCGGCGGTCGTACCTGTAAACAGCTCGGGCGCCATGTGAATGGGCGTGCCCACGATGCTCCCGGACATCATGGCTTCCGGTTTACAGAAGCCCAGATCGGTGATCTTTGCGCGGTTTTGCTTGTCCAGCTGCAAGTCGCACGTGCAGGTTTTTTTTTTTTTTTTACGTTTTGCGCGGTTCTCCTTCTCGGAACTTCTGAACTTACCAGAACATTCTTCAGCTTGATGTCCCTGTGCAGGAGACCCTGACTGTGCAGGAAGCGGATTCCCTCCACGACATCCAAGGCGATCTGAAGCCTCTCCCGCAAGGACAAACCCGCCTGGTGTGGAAACAATTCCAAACTTTAGCAAAGCATTCCGGGATGCGGAACGGATGCGTTTAGAAAGTCACCTTGAGGCCGGTGTAGAGGTCCCTGTGGAGACGCTCCATGATGAGAAGCACTGCCACGCTGGAGCCTACCCCGTACGTGTGGTCGATGACGGAGCCGTGCAGGTCCACCAGACGCTCGTGCTTGGGGAGGGTCCTGGGGGGCACAAAGTGTCAAGCAGCGCTTGTCAAGCGGCTGCATGCTAAAAGACGCCAGCGTCCTGCGGCCATCTTGTCAAAGATCTGTCCTCAACGCTTTGGCGTCGTCACTCTTTTATGATACGTGAGCGTTATTTATTTTATATGCTTTTAATGTTTTTTTCTAAAAAAAAAAAATGCATTTTTTATAGCAACTTTTAAGGCAGGGGTCTCAAACATGCGGCCCGCGGGCCAAATGTGGCCCACAGGACGCTAGTTTGAGGCCCCCGCCTTGATATGAAAGTTTAATTTGGATACTGTATGGTATCATGTACCCAGAAAAAATTATTACGTTTGATTCATGTTCATGTTAAAGGTTAAATAACTGTTAATAGTTATCCTCCCTATCCGTGTGGAAGTGGTAAGTTTTTGGTTATTTAAGTTTAAAGGAAATAAACTTGAAGGCTACCGTTTAGGTCGCTAGCTCTCTAGTTTGCGAGTCAGCATGTGTCTCAAGACCAGGGGTCTCAAACACGTGGCCCGCAGGCCAAATGTGGCCCCCACCTCGATATGAAAGTTTAATGTTAGTGCGGCCCGTGCAAGTTTGATATGGATGCTGTATGGTATCATGTACCCAGAAAAAATTATTACGTTTGATTCATGTTCATGTTAAAGGTTAAATAACTGTTAATAGTTATCCTCCCTATCCGTGTGGAAGTGGTAAGTTTTTGGCTATTTAAGTTGAAAGGAAATAACTTGAAGGCTACCGTTTAGGTCGCTAACTCTCTAGTTTGCGAGTCAGCATGTGTCTCAAGACAAGGGCTCTTAAACACGTGGCCCGCGGGCCAAATGTGGCCCGCAGGACGCTAGTTTGAGGCCCCCGCCTTGATATGAAAGTTTAATTTGGATGCTGTATGGTATCATGTACCCAGAAAAAATTATTACGTTTGATTCATGTTCATGTTAAAGGTTAAATAACTGTTAATAGTTATCCTCCCTATCCGTGTGGAAGTGGTAAGTTTTTGGCTATTTAAGTTTAAAGGAAATAACTTGAAGGCTACCGTTTAGGTCGCTAGCTCTCTAGTTTGCGAGTTAGCATGTGTCTCAAGACCCTGCAGTTGCGCAATATGTTGTAAATAAAAAGAGTATAAATGTGACTATAGTCGTGTTTTGTCATGTTATATATTTTAAATATAACTAATAATTTGTACTATTGTGATACTAAATCATAGTGAAATTATGTATGAGATTTTTTATAAATATTTTAGTTATTATATATCTTAAAATATAACTAATAATTTGTATTACTTTAATACTAAATCATAGTGAAATTATGTATGAGATTTTTTGTAATAAATATTGATTAGTTATTATATATTTTAAAATATAACTAATAATTTGTATTATTGTGATACTAAATCATAGTGAAATTATGTATGAGATTTTTAAATAAATACTTTAGTTAAGATATATTTTAAAATATAACTAATAATTTGTATTATTGTGATACTAATTTAATAATTTTTATTAAATTATTATTATTAAATCTAATTTTTAATTCTAAATCATTGTGAAATTATGTACTAATTACAGGGTGTAAAATGTTTTTATATTCAAATGAAAATACAATTAAATATTAAATTATTATTATAATAATATATAATAATATTAATTATTAATATTATTAAAATATAATAATTCTATTAAATTAAATTATTAAATTATAAAATATTAAATATTTCCTGATATTGTTAGATTTTTTTAGTATTAATATTTATTAGTTGTACTGAATTTTTTTATTAATTAATATTATAATATAATATAATATTATAATATCAATTATTAATAATATAATAATTCTATTAAATTAAATTATTAAATTATAAAATATTAAATATTTCCTGAAATTTTTAGATTTTTTTAGAAATATTTATTAGTTGTACTGAATTTTTTTTTTTAATTAAAAAATGTTTTTTTTTATTAAATGACATTTAATAATACCATTATATTAAATCATAACAAAATGATTTATTAATGATATGTATTCTAGGGTTTCCAACATCCGTCACTCACCTGGTGTAGTGAAACTCCAACGCCAGGTCATTCCAGTGTTTATCGTCGGGCGGCACCACAGACTTCAGGGCACACGGGTAGTGACCCCCCCAGCTGTCGCACAAGTACACCACCCCATACTGGCCCCGCCCCAACTCCCGGCCCATTTTGGGTTTGCCTGTCGGACAACACACAACCATCCGTCGCCGTTCCCGAGCCGGACCTTCGGGTCCTAAACACGGCGTGCGGCGGCCCACTCACCATGCAGCAGGACGTCTCGGAGGGAGCGGCTCTCCAGGGAGAGGCGGGCCAGTCGGGGGGCGTGGTCCTTCCTCACGCGCAGCCACAGGTCCTCGGTGCGCTCCAGCCGCCCCGTGTGGCCTTCCTCCAGCTGAACACGGTTAGCATACAGGACTTGCATTCATCAACTTTTAAATGATGCTCATCGCCATAGAAACGGTCGTCAAGGGCCACCGGAGTCCCTTTTTTTTGGCGACCTCGCTGATGTCGCAGTCGTTTATCAAACTAATAAATGTAGATTTCATCCCGGGCCAACGCAAACTAAGTCTGTGATGGATGTTCCACCCACGCCCCCCCCCCCCCTGCAGGTTCCCATCAGTCTTGTGGTGGAAACCTCAAAAGCTGGCATGAGAGCGCCCGTGGGGACGAGTTCACACGGCCGCTCACAGCAGTGCTCCAAAGACCCGAACCCTGGACATCATGAATCATCATCATCATCATCATCATCATCATCATCATCATCATCATCCTCGCCAGGACCTCGTGATCACGAGTTGTCGTCAGATGAAGACCATTTTTTATAAATATTTATTAGTTATTATATATTTTAAAATATAACTAATAAATTGTATTATTGTGATACTAAATCATAGTGAAATTATGTATGAGATTTTGTATAAATATTTATTAATTATTATATATTTTTAAATATAACTAATAATTTGTATTGTTGTGATACTAAGTGTTTGTGAAATTATGTATGAGATTTTTTATAGATATTTATTATTATATATCTTAAAATATAACTAATAATTTGTATTATTGTGATACTAAGTCATAGTGAAATTATGTATGAGATTTTTTATAAATATTTATTAATTATTATATATTTTTAAATATAACTAATAATTTGTATTGTTGTGATACTAAGTGTTTGTGAAATTATGTATGAGATTTTTTATAAATATTTATTATTATATATCTTAAAATATAACTAATAATTTGTATTATTGTGATACTAAGTCATAGTGAAATTATGTATGAGATTTTTTATAAATATTTATTAATTATTATATATTTTAAATATATAACTAATAATTTGTATTATTGTGATACTAAATCATAGTGAAATTATGTATGAGATTTTTTATATAAATATTTATTATTATATATCTTAAAATATAACTAATAATTTGTATTATTGTGATACTAAGTCATAGTGAAATTATGTATGAGATTTTTTATAAATATTTATTAATTATTATATATTTTAAAATATAACTAATAATTTGTATTATTGTGATACTAAATCATAGTGAAATTATGTATGAGATTTTTTATAAATATGTATTAATTATTATATATTTTAAATATATAACTAATAATTTGTATTATTGTGATACTAAGTCATAGTGAAATTATGTATGAGATTTTTTCATAAATATTTATTCATTTAATTTTTTTTAATTAAATTTATTAATTTTTTTATTAAATTACTATTATTATTATTAAATCTTTTTTTAAATTCTAAATCATTGTGACATTATGTACTAATTACAGAGTGTGAAATGGTTTTATATTCAAATGAAAAAATAAAATTTAATAATTTCCTTAAATTGTTAGATTTTTTCTGAAATATTTATTAGTTGTACTGAATTTTTAATTTTTTTTATTAAATGACAGTTTTAATAAAAAGAATGTATATGAAGACCGTGCTCATATCATATTTTTTCTTGTCAAATTAAGACTTTTTTTTGATAGAACACAACTTTCTTAATTTATAATAATAATAATAATAATTAAATATTAAATATTTAAATTAAATATTAATAATAATAATATTTTGATGTTTCTTATAAAATTAAACTTTTGTTTCATTTATACTGTTTTTTTTTCATTTTCCAACAATTTTCACTTTTATTATTTAGAATTTATATTATATTATATTATATTATATTATACTCACACACAATTTGTTTTTATTATATTACAATTAAAAAAATATGTTTTTTCTTTCTAATGTTTCATTGTGACTTTTTTCTCTTCATATTTTGACTTTGTCGTAAAATTACAGCTTTTTTTGTCATTTTTGCTGCTGTTTTTTCCAGATATTTCAGCTTTTCCTATTATGAATTTTCCTTCTCATAATTATGACTTTATTTCCCATAATTTTAAGTTTTTTCATGTTACATTTTTTTTCTCATATTTTGACTTTTCTCATAAAATCATAGCTATTGGAAAAAAAATATGGGGCCAATAAAAGCCAAGATCAGACATCCGAATGTACAAATGAAAATATGTAAAAGAATATTAATAAGGCAATAATCATAAAACATTTCATTCAAATTGCAAACCTAGTATTATTTAATTTCTCTTTTAAAACATATTGAAATACATAGAAATTAATTAATTATATTACAGTAAATATCATTTTATTACAATACTCGAATTGTTTCCACAGTTGAATGCTTTTTCCACGGTCATTGAACGCACCAACGGCTGTATGGATGATGCATTTGGATGTATTTTACTTTTATTTTACTTTTTGGATTAATTATTAATTATGACCAAATTGGATGGGGAAAAAAAAAATGTATACGGTGACATCGCTACTTAGCCACATCGCTACTTAGCACTTAGCACTTAGCTAAGTAGCTCATCTGCGCTCCACTGTGATTTCCAACACCTCCGTGCTACCAGACCTCGGCTACTTTCTAAACGCCACGCCACATCAGGTCACCCCGCGTTGGGTGGCTTCGTGCGTCGCACATGTCTCGCCACGCGATCGCTCATGTGTCGACGACGCCGCACGCAAACGGGGCCGCGGCGATTTTCGATATTTCTGAGCCTAATCGATTCAGGCAAGCGAGACGGACGTGCGGGGAGGGGCGGATGACTGACTAACCACGAGTGGTGCGGAACAGCTGACTGATGTACACCGATGATGATGATGATGATGATGATGATGATGATGGGCCGTAGGGTCTCGCTTTCTGTATTAACACTTCACTAACAGCCAAACTAATCATCCTTCCAAGACGTCTGGAATTATTTAGTACAGGGGGTTTCCAACGAGGGCAGCTAGGGCCACTGTACAGTACATGCTAAGACGTTATATACAGTTTATATGCAGTATAACGCAAGAAAAACAGTACATCCCAATAAGAATATTCCGAGTATCAACTTTGTTTGTATTTGTTTTCCCTCCATTTTTGTTGTTCTTGGAATTTTCAAAATATTTCTACTTTCTGTAAATTTAATATAATAACTTTTTCCCCAACCTTATTTTTCAAAAAGTCCATTACAATTTTTTTTTTTTTTTTTATTTCAACTTAATGCTACTAAAATGATATTATATTTGTTCATGATATTACAAGTTTATTCTCATAGAATTTTAAATTTTACTAATTTTTTTTCTAAATGTTACTCATTGTTTGGTTGTTTCCATTATTGTGCCCGTAATATTTTGACTTTAATTTAGTTTCTTATTTAAATTATTTTTTTCTTGTATAATTAGGAATTTATTATTGGAATTTAGTCTCCTATTTTTGACATTATGCTTGTAAAATTAATTATGACTTTTTGTTGTAATATTACAACTTTTCTTGAGAAATGAATTTTTTTTTAGAAGAAAATAAAAAGTTGTAACTTAAATGGTTTCTTATTATTGTAGAATGATTTTAGTCTCCTATTTTTGACAAATTAATTACGACTTTTTGTTGTAATATTACAACATCTGAGAAATGATTTTTTTTAAAACTTTTTTCTTATAAATTATAATTCTAATAATTTATAATAATAAATTATAAATTATAATTATAAATTATAATTATAAATTATAAAATTATAATTATTTCTTATAAATTAATTATGACTTTTTGTTGTAATATTACAACTTTTCTTGAGAAATGAATTTTTTTATAAGAAAATAAGAAAAATGTTGTAAGTTAACTTTTTTCTTATTTATTATAAAATGATTTTAGTCTCTTATTTTTGACATTATGCTTGTAAAATTAATTTTGACTTTTTGTTGTAATATTACAACTTTTCTTGAGAAATGACATTTTTTTAATAAGAAAATAAGAAAAAAGTTGTAAGTTCACTTTTTTCTTATTTATTATAAAATAATTTTAGTCTCCTATTTTTGACATTATGCTTGTAAAATTAATTATGACTTTTTATTGTAATATTACAGCTTTTCTTGAGAAATAAAAAAAATGTTATCAAACATTTTTGTACAACTTTTTTCTTATTATAAAATGCTTGTAATTTAAAGATTGAAGTCTCATATTTGTGAATATTATTCATGTATTCATTCATTCATTCATTCTTTTTATGTTTTGTCAGAATGTTATCATAATAAATGATAATTTAGGTTTGTGAATGAAGTCATTAAGTTAAAAAAAAGTAAAAGTGAGTAAAAAACTAACCTGGCGTAGCGATGCCGCGAAGGCCTCGTGGGAACTGTTGAGACGGGTTCTGAACTGGGAGCAGATGCTCCGGGCCAGTTTGGCGGCGCTGAGACTTTCGATGGCGTCCTGAGCCACTTTGCGCTTCCACTCGGGTGTGATGGCGGGCGGGTTGACGAAGGTTATCCTGTGTATGATCTGAAGGAGAGGCGCACCATTATAGCTTAGCGCACCTGCCAACTCTTGTTAGCCGTTTTACCTGCTTGATCTGCTCCCAGACGAGTCGCGTCACGGACGATCCGGAATGGAAGGTGACTTCCACGTGGTAGGCGGCGTTGAGCAGCTCCAGGAAGTAAAAATAAACGCATATATTTTAGACTGGGATCAGCTGCTGTTGGGAAAAAAGGTGCGCCTACCTGCTTGAGGTGATTGGAGGTGATGTTGTGCGGCGACGACTCGATGTGCGACTTCTCCAGACTGCTGAGACATCGCTCCAGCGTTCCGACAAAACTCTCCCTCAAGTAGTCCACGGAGCTGATGAGTTTGTTGGCCACGGCCTGATTCAAGCGCACCACAATCAGCTCCTGGATCTGGTGGATGCAGGACTTGATCTCCTTGGATGTCACCGCATCGCCGTTGGTGGTGACGATGACGTCTGCGCTCAAAGGAGCTGCAAGTTAGCATCCTCGCGGCTACTTCTGATAGCAGTACTTAGCGAGCTAGCGTCACACGTCCAAATGACAATGTGTCATGGTTGAGACCGGTGATGGGAATAACGACGTTTAAATAAAACATTACTATAAGCGTCACTAACTAGATTACTAACAGGTAATCTAACTAATACTACTACTAATACTACTTTAACCTTGTTTAAAAGTAAAAATTATTATTATTATTATGTCGCCAAAAAACAACTCAAACCTACAGAAACCTAAATAAAATATAATATAATAATTTAATAAAATATAATAAAATAAAATATAACAAAATATAATATAATATAAAATATAATATAATATAAAATAAAATGTAATGCAATAAAATATAATAATATAATACGAAATAAAATAAAATATATTATATTATATTAAAATAAAATATAATATAATAAAATATAATATAAAATGTAATGTAATATAACATAATATCAATAATATAATAATATAATACAAAATAAATAAAAAAATATTATATATAATATAATACAATACAAAATAAATTATATTATATTATATTAAAAGCTAGCTTAGCTAGCTAGCGTCACACGTCCAAATGACAATGTGTCATGGTTGAGACCGGTGATGGGAATAACGACGTTTAAATAAAACATTACTATAAGCGTCACTAACTAGATTACTAACAGGTAATCTAACTAATACTACTACTAATACTACTTTAACCTTGTTTAAAAGTAAAAATGTACATTATGTCGCCAAAAAACAACTCAAACCTACAGAAACCTAAATAAAATATAATATAATAATTTAATAAAATATAATAAAATAAAATATAACAAAATATAATATAATATAAAATGTAATGCAATAAAATATAATAATATAATATAATACGAAATAAAATAAAATATATTATATTAAAATAAAATATAATATAATAAAATATAATATAAAATGTAATGTAATATAACATAATATCAATAATATAATAATATAATACAAAATAAATAAAAAAATATTATATATAATATAATACAATACAAAATCACTAACTAGATTACTAACAGGTAATCTAACTAATACTACTACTAATACTACTTTAACCTTGTTTAAAAGTAAAAATGTACATTATGTCTCCAAAAAACAACTCAAACCTACAGAAACCTAATTGGGGGGGTAACAGGGGCGAGTAATGCAATAGTTACTTTTACTGGTAACAAGTTACTTTTGTAGTGGAGTAACTCAGTTACTTTTTTGGAGAAGTAACTAGTAAATATGACTTTTTTAAAGTGACATGGCCAACATTGGGGCGGCACGGCGGTCGAGTGGTAATGTAATGAAATAAAATAAAATTAAATGTCATAAAATATAATATAATAATAATAATAATATCAATAATATAATATAATACAAAAAATAACAATTATTATATATAATATAAAACATATTATAATATAATATAATAATATAATAAAATATAATATAATATAATATAAAATGTAATGCAATAAAATGTAATAAAATAATATAATAATAATAAAAATAATATCAATAATATAATATAATACAAAATAAATAAAAAGATTATATATAATATAAAATATAATACATAATAAATTATATTATATTATATTATATTAAAATAAAAATAAAATATAATATAATATAAAATGTAATGTAATAAACTGTAATAAAATATAATATAATATAATACAAAATAAAATAAATTATATTATATATTAAAATATAATATAATAATTTAATAAAATATAACAAAATATAATATAATATAAAATATAATATAATATATATATATATATATATAATATAATATAAAATGTATAAATAAAATATAGTAATATAATATACTACAAAATAAAATATATTATATTATATTAAAAATATAATATAATAAAATATAATATAAAATGTAATGTAATATAATATAATAATAATAATATCAATAATATAATATAATACAAAATAAATAAAAAATATTACATATAATATAATACAAAATAAATTATATTATATTAAAATAAAATGTAATATAATATAAAATGTAATGTAATAAACTATAATAAAATATAATATAATATAATACAAAATAAAATGAATTATATTATATTATATTAATACAATATAATATAATAAAATAAAAAAATATATATAATATAAAATATAATATAATATAATATAATATAAAATAAAATATATTATATTAAAATAAAATATGATATAATAAAATAACATAATAAAATAAAATAAAATATAATAAAATAACATATAATAAAATAAAATATAAAATAAAATAAAATAAAATATAATAAAATAACATATAATAAAATAAAATATAAAATAAAATATAAAATAAAATATAATAAAATAACATATAATAAAATAAAATATAAAATAAAATATAATAAAACATAATAAAATAAAACATAATAAAATAAAATGTAATAAAATAAAATATAATAAAAATAAAAAGTCTTTGACATTTAAGAAGCAAATGGGAAGGCAAACAGTCAATATGTGTCAATAGAGATTAGAGAGCAGTGTTTGCTTTGGGAGGCACCACAGGTTTAGGTTAGGTTTAGTAGGTTGGCGGGGGTGGAGAGACACCCCCTTTGGTGTGACCGTTTCAAAGTTGGGACTCTTTCACAGCTCGAAAAAACAAACAATTCCATGCACTGCGTATCGAGGTAAATCTATAAATATACTAATATATAAGATACACGGCACAAATACATCAACTAACCTGTGAACTCCAAGTTGGCGGCGTCCTCCAGCAGTTGCTCCTTCATGCTGCTCAGCGTCTCCACAATCATCTCCTTCATCTCCTCCTGCTTGCGGTTGGCGATGGCCATGAGGGAAGTAAACAGCTCCCCCTCTTTCTCACGGGTGTACTCCAGCCTGCGGGGGGTTATCTGCAGGTCCCTCTGCATGTCAAAGGCCTGCGGAGGGACAAAGAGGCGCGGGAAAAGAACAAACGGCGTTTGTGTTTTTGCTCGCTGCGAGAACAGCAATAAACGGTCACATGATGAAAGTCCTCCGACCTGGTTGATGAAAAGATCGAGGCATCGGCAGTGGAGTCCGTTCAGCAAGTTGGCGGCCTCCACTTGCTGGTTTTGAAGCACCTGGCGCGTAAACGGCACCAGGAGCCTGTGGAGTTTTTCAAACGCCTCGCCCAGCATGCTCTGCGGCTTAGCACCCGGGATGGGCATCTGCGTGGGAGCCCCGCAGGAGCAGTTTCCCGCGGGGCCGCTGAGGAATCCGAGGGACAGGAGCTGCTTATGAAGCGGGCTCTTCTCGCGTTCTTTTTCCTTCTCTCCGCGGCGGCCCGGCTCCGGCGAAGCCGTGGGAATGACGTCAGGGATGCGTACGAAGCAAATGGGATAGGAAAGCAACTCTTTGACTTTCCGGAGCTCGGCAACTTGCTCCGAGTTTAAGGAGTCCTCCTTGGTAGCGTACAGGACGATCGGGATCACGTTGCGGGTGAACTCTTCCAGGGCCTCCTCTAGGGGTTGGACGCTCGCACACGGCACCACCATGACCTTTGCTTCCTGACCAAACACACATTTGGACTTCCTGTCAAGATGCAACTCACAGACCGCTACGATACACAATTGTGTCTTTGCTATCTGCACATTTTTTTAATGAGAAATTAAGACAAATCTTTAAAATAAAGCGGAAAAAGTTGTAACTTAAATTTTTTCTTATTTATTATAAAATGATTTTAGTCTCCTATTTTTGACATTATGCTTGTAAAATTAATTATGACTTTTTGTTGTAATATTACAACTTTTCTTGAGAAATTATTTTTTATAAGAAAATAAGAAAAAAGTTGTAACTTTTTTCTTATTTATTATAAAATGATTTCAGTCTCCTATTTTTGACATTATGTTTGTAAAATTAATTATGACTTTTTGTTGTAATATTACAACTTTTCTTGAGAAATGAAATTTTTTTTATAAGAAAAAAGTTGTTTTTGTTGTAATATTACAACTTTTCTTCAGAAATTAAACATTTTTTTTGAAGAAAATAAGAAAAAAGTTGAAAATTAACTTTTTTTCTTATTTATTATAAAATGATTTTAGTCTCCATTTTTGACATTGTGCTTGTAAAATTATGACTTTTTGTTGTAATATTAAAACTTTTCTTGAGAAATTATTTTTTATAAGAAAATAAGAAAAAAGTTGTAACTTAACTTTTTTCTTATTTATTATAAAATGATTTTAGTCTCCATTTTTGACATTGTGCTTGTAAAATTATGACTTTTTGTTGTAATATTAAAACTTTTCTTGAGAAATTATTTTTTATAAGAAAATAAGAAAAAAGTTGTAACTTAACTTTTTTCTTATTTATTATAAAATGATTTTAGTCTCCTATTTTTGACATTATGCTTGTAAAATTAATTATGACTTTTTGTTGTAATATGACAACTTTTCTTGAGAAATGAACATTTTTTATAAGAAAAGAAAAAAGTTGTAACTTAACTTTTTTCTTATTTATTATAAAATGATTTTAGTCTATTTTGACATTATGCATGTAAAATTAATTATGCAACAGCGTTAAAAAATACTTCATGGAAATCGGTTAAGTCGTTTTTATGTAATCCTGCTCACAGACAAACAAAGCACAAAGAGAACTTGTGGGAACTACTGTGGGAACACAGATTCCAGATCAGTTCGGTTCGGGCCTTTTGTATACATTAGAATTCAGAACTGGGTGGACCACTTGGAGAGGTATGGGACCGTGGAGAACCTCAACGCTGCCAGTGAGAAGCCACTCGGACGTCCCGACAAGCGGTATATATTAAAATAAAATAAAATGTAATGTAATAAAACATAATAATATAATATATAATACAAAATAAAATATATTTTATATATATTTTATTATATTATATTACATTTTAATATAATACAATATAATATAATTCATTTTATATTATATATTATATATTATATTGAGCGATAGAGCGATAGATAGATAGATAGATAGATAGAGCGATAGAGCGATAGATAGAGCGCTAGAGCGATAGATAGATAGAGCGATAGAGCGATAGAGCGATAGATAGAGCGCTAGAGCGATAGATAGATAGAGCGCTAGAGCGATAGATAGATAGAGCGCTAGAGCGATAGATAGATAGAGCGCTAGAGCGATAGATAGATAGATAGAGCGCTAGAGCGATAGATAGATAGATAGAGCGATAGAGCGCTAGAGCGATAGAGCGATAGAGCGATAGATAGATAGAGCGATAGAGCGATAGATAGATAGAGCGCTAGAGAGATAGATAGATAGAGCGCTAGAGCGATAGATAGATAGATAGAGCGATAGAGCGATAGAGCGCTAGAGCGATAGAGCGATAGATAGATAGAGCGATAGAGCGATAGATAGATAGAGCGCTAGAGCGATAGATAGATAGAGCGCTAGAGCGATAGATAGATAGATAGATAGAGCACTAGAGCGATAGATAGATAGAGCGATAGATAGATAGAGCGCTAGAGCGATAGATAGAGCGATAGAGCGAGCGATAGAGCGATAGAGCGAGCGATAGAGCGATAGAGCGATAGATAGACAGAGCGATAGAGCGATAGAGCGATAGATAGACAGAGCGATAGAGCGATAGAGCGATAGAGCGATAGATAGACAGAGCGCTAGAGCGATAGATAGAGCGATAGATAGACAGAGCGATAGAGCGATAGATAGACAGAGCGATAGAGCGATAGATAGACAGAGCGATAGAGCGATAGAGCGATAGAGCGATAGAGCGATAGATAGACAGAGCGCTAGAGCGATAGATAGAGCGATAGATAGACAGAGCGATAGAGCGATAGAGCGATAGATAGAGCGATAGAGCGAGCGATAGAGCGATAGATAGACAGAGCGATAGATAGACAGAGCGATAGAGCGATAGATTGATAGAGCGATAGAGCGATAGAGCGCTAGAGCGATAGAGCGATAGATAGACAGAGCGCTAGAGCGATAGATAGAGCGATAGATAGACAGAGCGATAGAGCGATAGATAGACAGAGCGATAGAGCGACAGAGCGACAGAGCGACAGATAGACAGATAGATAGGTGGGCCGTATTCAAACACTTGGCGGGCCGGATGTGGCCCCCGGGCCGCAGTTTGCCCACCCCTGCTCTAGCCCAAACATCATGGCTGGTCTCACCACAGTTTTGTATAGCTTTGCTTTCATCTTAACTGAAACTCTTCTATCACACATATTAAGGCTTCGCTACGCATCTTAAAACAGATGTGTAGCGAAGCCTTTTCCACAGAAAATATTGAATATTGAATATTTTCCAAATATTGAAAAAGTGTATTTGAATATTCCTCTTGAATAATATTCATAAAAATGATTTCTAATCTTCATAATTATATATTATAATTATTATTATATTATATAATTATTAATATATTATATTATATATTATTATTATTCATATATTATATAAAGAGACTATAAATGAGCATAATAGGTTAAATGATGTGATATTTGGATGTATCATCATTTCATCACATCAAAGAACGAGCGCTAAGCTAATTTGTTTTGTGCTTTCCTGACGCAAAGACGATGTCGCTAAACCTCAGCAAACATCACAAGAGCTCCATTTTGAGCATGTAGAAAACACACGTTTACGTTTAGCTTCTTTCGGCGTCACCGATTCCTCACTTCTCAACCATCGAACACCGAGTGCAGGTTAGATTGCAAGGTTTATAGCGTGTCTTTCTGTGTGAATATCCCTTAATACAACGTGGACACAGACAAGTGGGGTCATGTGGATATACATAGATATGTATATGTACCGGCGGCACGGCGGTCTAGTGGTTAGCGCGCAGACCTCACAGCCATGACGTTTGGGCTACAGCAGGGGTGGGCAAACTACGGTCCGGGGGCCACATCCGGCCCGCCAAGTATTTGAATACGGCCCACCTATCTATCTATCTATCTATCTATCTGAAATAACACCCATATAATCAACTTTATATTTGTAACACCCAAGCCATGATGTTTGGGCTACAGCAGGGGTGGGCAAACTACGGTCCGGGGGCCACATCCTGCCCGCCAAGTGTTTGAATACGGCCCACCTATCTATCTATCTATCTGAAATAACACCCATATAATCAACTTTATATTTGTAACACCCAAGCCATGATGTTTGGGCTACAGCAGGGGTGGGCAAACTACGGTCCGGGGGCCACATCCTGCCCGCCAAGTGTTTGAATATGGCCCACCTATCTATCTATCTGAAATAACACCCGTATAATCAACTTTATATTTGTAATACCCAAGCCAATACACAGCCATGACGTTTGGTCTAGAGCAGGGGTGGGCAAACTACGGTCCGGGGGCCACATCCTGCCCGCCAAGTGTTTGAATATGGCCCACCTACCTATCTATCTATCTATCTATCTGAAATAACACCCATATAATCAACTTTATATTTGTAACACCCAAGCCAATACCCAGCCATGATGTTTGGGCTACAGCAGCGGTGGGCAAACTACAGTCCGGGGGCCACATCCGGCCCGCCAAGTGTTTGAATATGGCCCACCTATCTATCTATCTATCTATCTATCTGAAATAACACCCATATAATCAACTTTATATTTGTAACACCCAAGCCAATACCCAGCCATGATGTTTGGGCTACAGCAGGGGTGGGCAAACTACGGTCCGGGGGCCACATCCGGCCCGCCAAGTGTTTGAATACGGCCCACCTATCTATCTATCAATCTGAAATAACACCCATATAATCAACTTTATATTTGTAACACCCAAGCCAATACCCAGCCATGATGTTTGGGCTACAGCAGGGGTGGGCAAACTATGGTCCGGGGGCCACATCCTGCCCGCCAAGTGTTTGAATATGGCCCACCTATCTATCTATCTATCTATCTATCTATCTATCTATCTATCTGAAATAACACCCATATAATCAACTTTATATTTGTAACACCCAAGCCAATACCCAGCCATGATGTTTGGGCTAGAGCAGGGGTGGGCAAACTACGGCCCGGGGGCCACACCCGGCCCGCCAAGTGTTTGAATACGGCCCACCTATCTATCTATCTATCTATCTATCTATCTATCGATCTGAAATAACACCCATATAATCAACTTTATATTTGTAATACCCAAGCCAATACCCAGCCATGATGTTTGGGCTACAGCAGGGGTGGGCAAACTACGGTCCGCGGGCCACATCCGGCCCGCCAAGTGTTTGAATACGGCCCACCCGTTCTTTTCCAAAGTATTTAATTTCAACTTAACATACAACCTAGTCTAGTGGTTAGCGTGCAGACCTCACAGCTAGGAGACCAGGGTTCAATTCCACCCTCGGGCATCTCTGTGTGGAGTTTGCATGTTCTCCCCGTGCATGCGTGGGTTTTTCTCCGGGTATTCCGGTTTCCTCCCACATTCCAAAAACATGCTAGGTTAATTAGCGACTCCAAATTGTCCATAGGTATGAATGTGAGTGTGAATGGTTGTTTGTCTATATGTGCCCTGTGATTGGCTGGCGACCAGTCCAGGGTGTACCCTGCCTCTCGACCGAAGACAGCTGGGATAGGCTCCAGCACCCCCCGCGAAAATGAAGCGGTAGAAAATGAATGAATGTACAAAAAAATTTCCATGTTATTGAGTCGTGGAGTCCTATAGAGCAGCTAAACACAATAACCCGCACATAAAACTTTCTAAATCTTCCAGAATCTGCACCTATTCAGATGTATTTCTTGGATTTTTCCACAACAATCTGTTTTAAATTTATTCCACACTCCGAGCACGATTACTCTGCCGTGATTGGTCACACTCCCAAGAGCTCCCGAGGCCTTCCAGACTACTGCCGAACGCCAATTTTTTATTTTGTGGGTATAGGTGTTGATAATTGAAGGAGTCCTAACTTAGCGTGTTTGAACTAGGTCAGTGTTTATTGAGTGCAGAATATTTTGACAACATGAGTAGCGGACATTTTGTCGTTAAACGTTTTTCGCCGAACAACTTATGTTGCGTAGGTCCACCGGTTGTGGTAAAATCCAGACATTGATGAGATTCTAATTTGCATGCAATGTGAAACTCCAACCACCTCTGCCTGATGTTTGCCGCTTTAGGAAAGTTCAAAGTTCAAACAAATATTTCCTGGAAGCCATCAGCTATGCTAAGCATCCATGCTAACACGGTGAAATCTTCAGCAAACAGCAAAACGGGGCAGGGGCAAGCTTACAGTTTGTACCAGGGGACGACCATATAAGGAAGTCCGGCTTGCTGTGACATCACAGTGAGCGAGTGAGAGAGAGAGCTAGAGCTATAGAGATAGATATAGAGATAGATAGAGAGATAGACATAGAGAGATATAGATAGAGAGCTATAGAGATATAAATAGAGATATAGAGATAGAGATAAAGAGATGGATGGATGGAGGAATGGATAGAGAGATAGAGGGATATAGATAGAGATAGAGATAAAGAGATGGATTTATGGATGGATAGAGAGAGATAGATAGAGATATATATAGAGAGACAGAGACAGAGATATAGAGATAGAGATAAAGAGATGGATGGATGGATGGATGGATAGAGAGAGAGAGAGAGAGAGAGGGATATAGATAGAGATAAAGAGATGGATTTATGGATGGATAGAGAGAGAGATAGATAGAGAGATAGATAGAGATATATATAGAGAGACAGAGATAGATATAGAGATATAGAGATAAAGAGATGGATGGATGGATAGAGAGAGAGATAGATAGAGAGATAGATAGAGATATATATAGAGAGACAGAGATAGATATAGAGATATAGAGATAAAGAGATGGATGGATGGCTAGAGAGAGAGATAGAGGGATATAGATAGAGATAGAGATAAAGAGATGGATTTATGGATGGATAGATGGATAGAGAGAGAGATAGATAGAGAGATAGATAGAGATATATATAGAGAGACAGAGATAGATATAGAGATAAAGAGATGGATTTATGGATGGATAGATGGATGGATAGAGAGAGAGATAGATAGAGATATAGATATATATATAGAGAGAGAGACATAGATAGAGAGATAGAGATAGATAGAGAGAGATGGAGAGATATAGAGAGAGATAGATGGATGGATGAATAGATAGAGAGATAGATAGAGATAGAGAGATATAGAGATAGATAGAGATAGAGAGATATAGAGATAGATATAGATGGATGGATGAATAGAGAGATAGCAAGAGATAGAGAGATAGATAGAGATAGATAGAGCTAGAGATAGATGGATGGATGAATAGAGAGAGAGAGAGAGATAGAGAGAGATATAGATAGATGGATAGATGGATGAATAGAGAGATAGAGATAGATATAGAGATAGAGATAAAGAGATGGATGGATGGATGGATGGATGGATGGATGGATGGATGGGTGGATAGAGATAGAGATAGAGGGATATAGATAGAGATAAAGAGATGGATTTATGGATGGATATATATATATATATATATATATATATATATATATATATAGAGAGAGAGAGAGAGAGAGAGAGAGAGAGAGAGATGGAGATAGATAGAGATGGAGAGATATAGAGAGAGATAGATGGATGGATGAATAGAGAGAGAGATAGCAAGAGATAGAGAGATAGAGAGATAGATAGAGATAGATGGATGAATAGAGAGATAGATAGAGAGACAGAGATAGATATAGAGATAGAGATAAAGAGAAGGATGGATGGATGGATGGGTGGATAGAGAGAGAGATAGAGGGATATAGATAGAGATAGAGATAGAGATGGATTTATGGATGGATAGATGGATGGATATATATATATATATATATATATATAGAGAGAGAGAGAGAGAGAGAGAGAGCGAGAGAGAGACATAGATAGAGAGATAGAAATAGATAGAGAGAGATGGAGATAGATAGAGATGGAGAGATATAGAGAGAGATAGATGGATGGATGAATAGAGAGAGAGATAGCAAGAGACAGAGAGATAGAGAGATAGATAGAGATAGAGATAGATGGATGAATAGAGAGAGAGATAGCAAGCGATAGAGAGATAGAGAGATAGATAGAGATAGAGAGATATAGAGATAGAGATAGATGGATGGATGAATAGAGAGAGATAGAGAGATAGAGAGAGATAGAGATAGAGAGATAGATGGATGAATAGAGAGAGAGAGAGAGATAGATAGAGATAGATGGATGAATAGAGAGATAGAGAGATAGAGAGATATAGATAGAGATAGATATAGAGATAGAGAGATGGATAGATGGATAGATGGATGGATGGATGAATAGAGAGAGATAGAGAGATAGAGAGAGATAGAGATAGAGAGATAGATGGATGAATAGAGAGAGAGAGAGAGATAGATAGAGATAGATGGATGAATAGAGAGATAGAGAGATGGAGAGATATAGATAGAGATAGATATAGAGATAGAGAGATGGATAGATGGATGGATGGATGAATAGAGATAGAGAGATAGAGATAGAGATAGAGATAGATAGATCTGGAATGGTAAAAGATTCCTTGAGCAACATTCACCTCGACTTTCCTAGCACTGGAATGAATAAAAACCAAGAGCAAGGCGGGAAGAAAGGCTTGGGAGCAAACCAGCGACACAAAGGAGACAGTCAGTCCCGTCTCCTAGAAATCCGGAACAAAGATAGCCTGCATACGGCGTTTGAATCCCTTTAATGCAGGCACACTTGGACAAAGGAGCCTGCAAGAGAAGGTCTGTTTGTGATTGGCTTTTTTTAGCCACAAGTCTGCTGCTAGTTTCTTCTGGGCATTCCCATTTCTTTATGCGTTACCGTTCAATTCCCAGTCTTTCCTTGTTTTGTAGGTGAACTGGTGGAGCCTTTGAAAAATCTTAAGCAATATAAGCAATTTATTGCAAACCAGCAATAAAGTGAAATAGCTTGAAAAGGCTAAATGTGGATTGAATGTGATTTAGTGTCAGGTATTCACACTGTCATGCTCTCTTGCTCTGCCATTGGGAATTTGAAAGAGAGCACCAAACATGGGATATTTAAAAGGTGGAAGAAAGTTCCTCATGGCTTCCAATAACATTCCGTTGCGTTCCGACATCCACTAAGATTAGGAGAAATATGATCTCAGGGAAGAAGTACATTTGAAAGACTTCTATGCTAGGACTACGTTATGCTAGCCATAGCATTTCAGTATGTGGAATCAAACTATGGAATGGATTGAGTAAGGAAATATATATATAAAATAAACTAAAATAAAACTAAAATAAACCAAATCAAACTAAAATAAAACAAAAATAAAACAAAACTTAAAACTAAAATAATAAAATAAAATAAAAATACATTAAAAAAAACTAAAATAAAACTACAATAAACCAAATAAAACTAAAATAAAACTAAAATAAAACTTAAAACAAATAATAAAATAAAATAAAAATACATAAAAAAACTAAAATAAAACTAAAATCAACCAAATAAAGCTAAAATAAAACCAAAATGAAACAAATAAAACTAAAATAAAACTAAAATAAAATAAAAATACATTTTAATTAATAAATTCCTTAAATTAAAATAAAACTAATAAAACTAAAATAATAAAAATACATTAAAAAAACTAAAATAAAACTAAAATAAAACTAAAATAAAACAAATAAAACAAATAAAACTAAAATAAAACTTAAAACTAAAATAATAAAATAAAATAAAAATACATAAAAAACTAAAATAAAACTAAAATCAACCAAATAAAGCTAAAATAAAACCAAAATAAAACAAATAAAACCAAAATAAAACCAAAATAATAAAATAAAAATACATTTTAATTAATAAATCCCTGAAATTAAAATAAAACAAATAAAACTAAAATAATAAAAATACATTAAAAAACTAAAATTAAAATTAAAATAAAACAAATAAAACTAAAATAAAACTAAAATAATAAAATAAAATAAAAATACATAAAAAACTAAAATAAAACTAAAATCAACCAAATAAAGCTAAAATAAAACCAAAATAAAACAAATAAAACAAAAATAAAACCAAAATAATAAAATAAAAATACATTTTAATTAATAAATCCCTTAAATTAAAATAAAACAAATAAAACTAAAATAATAAAAATACATTAAAAAAACTAAAATAAAACTAAAATAAAACAAATGAAACTAAAATAAAACTAAAATAAAACTTAAAACTAAAATAATAAAATAAAAATACATAAAAAACTAAAATCAACCAAATAAAGCTAAAATAAAACCAAAATAAAACAAATAAAACTAAAATAAAACTAAAATAATAAAATAAAAATACATTTTAATTAATAAATCCCTTAAATTAAAATAAAACAAATAAAACTAAAATAATAAAAATACATTAAAAAAACTAAAATAAAACAAATAAAACTTAAAACTAAATAAAATAAAATAAAAATACATAAAAAACTAAAATAAAACTAAAATCAACCAAATAAAGCTAAAATAAAACCAAAATAAAACAAATAAAACAAAAATAAAACCAAAATAATAAAATAAAAATACATTTTAATTAATAAATCCCTTAAATTAAAATAAAACAAATAAAACTAAAATAATAAAAATACATTAAAAAAACTAAAATAAAATTAAAATTAAACAAATAAAACTAAAATAAAACTAAAATAATAAAATAAAAATACATAAAAAACTAAAATAAAACTAAAATCAACCAAATAAAGCTAAAATAAAACCAAAATAAAACAAATAAAACCAAAATAATAAAATAAAAATACATTTTAATTAATAAATCCTTTAAATTAAAATAAAACAAATAAAACTAAAATAATAAAAATACATTAAAAAACTAAAATAAAATTAAAATAAAACAAATAAAACTAAAATAAAACTAAAATAATAAAATATAAATAAAATGGAATTAATAAATCCCCTAAATTAAATTAAATTAAATTCCCCTCATCTAAATCCAATGGAGAGCCATCTTCACCAACATTCCCACTAACATTCTCGCAATTTTTCCACCCAGTCTTTAACTTTTCATCAGGAGTGTACATTTGAGGTTTGTTCCCGGGGTCAAGGAGGACTTCATTAGCAAGTGTCTCCTCAGCGATTGATGTCACAGGAGTGTGTGAATACCACAGCCGGCAGAGAGATTCTATGCCTGCAGAACAATCAAGCCAAACGCGCTAATCTCTCATTCATTTGAGCACCAACGTCAGGCTGCTTTAGTCGCTAAGAAGGAACATGTGGCATGAAACCCTTCCACGGCTTCTTCAGAGCAAAGTGTCCACTCACTTGTCTTTTTCCACTGACGCGACCTTAAAGCACAGCGACAATAACCCAGAAAGTCAAACCAACAGCTCCAAAAACACTTTTATATAAAAGTCCAATATTTCAGCGTAACCACGGCAACTTCATCATAGCAGAGGGGTTTGGGAATTTTTTTTTTTTTCCGCAATGACCTAGTCATGTGAATGGCACCAGACTAGCAGCATTACGTAAGGGGGGGATGGGCGGGTGGGCTGCCCCCGAGGCAAAGCCTGGTCTGGTGTCTTGTTGATGAAGGGTCCACGGCTCTTTTTCCACGCGTCACACATGATCGAGTGACTGACCCCCTCCCCCCCCCGAATTTTTTTTCCCACATTCAGCGTAGTTGGTTAGAATTCCAACTTTTTTTTTAACCGACATAACTTTGCAAGTGGGCGGCACGGCGGTCTAGTGGTTAGCGCGCAGACCTCACAGCTAGGAGACCAGGGTTCAATTCCATCCTCAGGGTTCAGTTCTCCCCGTGCATGCGTGGGTTTTCTCCGGGTACTCCGGTTTCCTCCCACATTCCAAAAACATGCTAGGTTAATTAGCGACTCCAAATTGTCCATAGGTATGAATGTGAGTGTGAATGGTTGTTTGTCTATATGTGCCCTGTGATTGGCTGGCCACCAGTCCAGGGTGTACCCCGCCTCTCGTACTAAGACAGCTGGGATAGGCTCCAGCACCCCCACGACAGTATCACTCGGATACTGTGAACATCCAGCAGCAACACAACATTTTGGCATTTTAGCATGCAGGCCTCACAGCTCGGAGACTCGAGTTCGATTCCACCCTCGGCCATCTCTGTGTGGATTTTGCATGTTCTTCCCGCATGTTCTTCTCCGGGTACTCCGGTTTCCTCCCACATTCCAAAAACATGCTAGGTTAATTAGCGACTCCAAATTGTCCATAGGTATGAATGTGAGTGTGAATGGTTGTTTGTCTATATGTGCCCTGTGATTGGCTGGCGACCAGTCCAGGGTGTACCCCGCCTTACGCCCGAAGACAGCTGGGATAGGCTCCAGCACCCCCCGCGACCCCCGTGAGGAAAAGCGGTAGAAAATGAATGAATGAATGAATGAACTTTGCAAGTTAGCTAATTTCCATCGAAAATAGGGAGCAAAAAAAGTGTATTCCTCAAGCAAAAGTGGGTCAAACGCATTCGTTGTGGACACTGGAAAATAATCGGCTCTGTTCAGTAATCCAGTAATCAGTAATTTGGCAGCTGAGACAAAAAAAATGACCCTCAAGCTAAAACTGAGGCTGCAAAATAATCAATGACAAAGTGTCAACGACAAAGTGAAATTTTTGTTGCACATTTCTCTCAATGACAGCAGAACCTCCAAAGTCAAGACCTTGACGTCAAAGGAAGAATCTGGTTTTGTTTTTTTCTGGACTTTTTTTTGTGTGTGTAAATGTCAATAATAGCAAATTATATAAGTGTGATGACAACCATAGAAGTCAAAATGGAACTTATTGCGACATAGGAATGTGGTTCTACTGTCTGCTAAGTAGTCACGGGTGCCCAAAGTCTGGTACCCATTATGTCATTGGATGCTCATATCACAGAGTACTTTGGTACAAGACAAAAAATAAAAAAATTGAAAAAAATTTTAAAAACTAAAAAAAAAAAATTATAAAAATTTATAAAATAAATTAATGAATAAAATACATTTGCTAAATACAAGGATGAAGAGTCTTGAACCAGTCATGATGTGCTATATATATCACTATATTGACACGCACTATGGTACCCATTATGGCATTGGATGCTGATCACTTCGTACGTCGGTTTCTAGCTAATCGATTGATTTGTGCGCTAACGATGGATCCATCTCGGGCACATCGTTATCGATCGATTTGTGCGCTAACGATGGATCCATCTCGGGCGCAGCGCTATCAATCGATTTGTGCGCTAACGATGGAGCCATCTCGGGCTCAGCGCTATCGATCGATTTGTGCGCTAACGATCGATTTGTGCGCTAACAATGTATCCATCTCGGCCGCAGCGCTATCAATCGATTTGTGCGCTAACGATGTATCCATATCGGGCGCAGCACTATCGATCAATTTGTGTGCTAACGATCGATTTGTGCGCTAACGATGTATCCATCTCGGGCGCAGCGCTAATCGATCAATTTCTGCGCTAACGATGGATCCATCTCGGGCTCAGCACTAATGATGGATTTGTGCGCTAATGATGGATTTGTGCGCTAATGATGGATTTGTGCGCTAACGATGTATCCATCTCGGGCTCAGCGCTATCGACCGATTTGTGCGCTAACGATCGATTTGTGCGCTAACGATCGATTTGTGCGCTAACGATGTATCCATCTCGGGCACAGCGCTATCGACCGATTTGTGCGCTAACGATCGATTTGTGCGCTAACGATCGATTTGTGCGCTAACGATGTATCCATCTCGGGCTCAGCGCTATCGACCGATTTGTGCGCTAACGATCGATTTGTGCGCTAACGATGTATCCATCTCGGGCGCAGCGCTATCGATCGATTTGTGCGCTAACGATGGATCCATCTCGGGCGCAGCGCTATCGATCAATTTGTGTGCTAACGATCGATTTGTGCGCTAACGATCGATTTGTGCGCTAACGATGTATCCATCTTGGGCGCAGCACTATTGATCGATTCGTGCGCTAACGATGTATCCATCTCAGTCGGGCGCAGCGCTATCGATCGATTTGTGCGCTAACAATGGATCCATTTCGGGCGCAGCGCTATCGATCGATTTGTGCGCCAACGATGGATCCATCTTGGGCTCATCGCTATCGATCGATTTGTGCGCTAACGATGGATCCATCTCCGGCGCAGCGCTGTCGATCGACTTGAGCGCTAACGATCGATTTGTGCGCTAACGATGGATCCATTTCGGGCGCAGTGCTATTGATCGATTTGTGCCGCAACGATGGATACATCTCGGGCGCAGCGCTAATCGATTGATTTGTGCGCTAACGATCGATTTGAGCGCTAACGATCGATTTGTGCGCTAACGATGGATCCATCTCGGGCGCAGCGCTATCGATCGATCGCGCAGATCCATCGTTAGCGCGTAATATTAATACATTGCGAGTCCAAGAGCGTCTTTAACGTATTTTAATCCCAAAACGACCACGTTAGAATTGCGTTACCATGGAAACATGAAGCAGCAACAAGTCCAGGGTGTACCCCACCTCTTACGTAACAGATTCTGGTCAATTTCGGCGGTTCCGCCGTACACCAAAACATGTAAGAACAGACCGCGTCCCTTCCATTTTCCAACTCAAACATCAAGCACATGTTTGACTTCCATCCGTTTCCTTACAAAAAAACACACACAGCAAAATTCCCAACATTCCGCACATAACTCCAGGGATAACCAAAGCCTGAAACCTACCTGAAGTAGCGGGTGATGCAGGGTGATCTCCAGCTCAGCGAGCCTGTGCGCCGGATCCTCGCACTCCTCATGGATCTCCAGGTCCTCCCGGGGCACCGTATCCCAGCGTCCGCGGTTGGCCGCCAACTGGTGCACCAGCTCGTACTGGCCGGGCAGCGCCAGGCTGAGTCGCGTCTGCCTCCCGTGGGTGAAGCACAGTTTGCGCCTCTTACAGGCCGTACCCTGGACGCCCTCGCAAGACTCGCCGGCCTCGGGCCCCAGCGGGAGCAGTCTCTCTCCCAGCAGGCAGTTGAGCAGCTGGTAGCGGGCGGTGCAGTTCTGGCCCAGGACCAGGATGTACGGTGCAGCACCCACAGTATTGCGTAGGAACTCTTCCTCGTGGCTGGGGAACGCGATGCAGCTCAGTTGCCCTGACAGAGGATAACCAAGTCAGATGGGTGGATGGATGGGTGGGTGGAAGGATGGATGGGTGGGCAAAAGGACAGACGGATAGATAGACAAATAGTTACGGTACATAGACTGATGATGGATGGACAGACAGATAGATGTATAGATGGATGGACGATAGACAGAAGGACAAACGTATATACTGTAGATAGACTGGTTGATGGATGGATGGATGATAGACAGAAGGACAAACGGATATACTGTAGATAGACTGGTTGATGGATGGATGGATGGACAGATGGATGAACGAGAGACAGAAGTACAAACGGATATACCGTAGCTAGACTGGTTGATGAATGGATGGATGGATGGATGGATGGATGGATGGACAGACAGATAGATGTATAGATGGATGGATCATAGACAGAGGGACAAACATATACTGTAGATAGACTGATGGATGGATGGATGGATGGACAGACAAATGGATGGACAATAGACAGAAGGACAAACATATATACTATAGATAGACTGGTTGATGGATGGATGGACAGACAGATGGATGTATAGATGGATGGATGATAGACAGAGGGACAAACAGATATACCATAGATAGACTGGTTGATGGATGGATGGATGGATGGATGGACAGACAGATGGATGAACAATAGACAGAAGGACAAATGGATATACCGTAGATAGACTGGTTGATGGATGGATGGATGGACAGACAGATGGATGAACGATAGACAGAAGAACAAACATATATACCGTAGATAGACTGGTTGATGGATGGATGGACAGATAGATGTATAGATGGATGGACAGACAGATGGATGGATGGATGGACGATAGACAGAAGGACAAACGGATATACCGTAGATAGACTGGTTGATGGATGGATGATGGATGGATGGATGGACAGAGATATATAGATGGATGGACAGACAGATGGATGAACGATAGACAGAAGTACAAACGGATATACCGTAGATAGACTGGTTGATGGATGGATGGATGGATGGACAGATAGATGGATGAACGATAGAAAGAAGTACAAACGGATATACCGTAGATAGACTGGTTGATGGATGGATGGACAGATAGATGGATGGATCATAGACAGAAGGACAAACGGATATACCGTAGATAGACTGGTTGATGGATGGATGGACAGACAGATGGATGGACAGACAGATGGATGGACAGACAGATGGATGGACGATAGACAGAAGGACAAACATATATACCGTAGATAGACTGGTTGATGGATGGATGGACAGATGGATGGACGATAGACAGAAGGACAAACATATATACTGTAGATAGACTGGTTGATGATGGATGGACAGACAGATGGATGGATCATAGACAGAAGGACAAACAAATATACTGTAGATAGACATATGAAGGCTGGATGGATGGAGGGATGGAAGGACAGAGAAATAGATGAATAGTAACTTTATATGATGGATACTACTTTATAGATGGATGGATGGACAGAGGAACACACAGATGGATACAAAGTTACCATAGATGAACGGATGACGGACAGATGGATAGACAGATAAACAGACAAATAACTATATTGAAGTACAGATGATGGATAGACTGTAGTACAGCAGATACACAGACGCATGACTTGTTTTGGATAAAGCCACTACTGTAGGGTATCCACCATAATGCCGAGTGACGGCCTCAAAGTGTTGCCATACAAGACAACATGAAGAGAAGCCAAGCAGCCCAAAAGGCCCCCAAGTCTGGAACAATTGCCTGACATCATGTGATCCAAATATGGAAGGCAAGATGAAGCCAGTGTTTTATTAAGTGAGGACACGTGCTAGGCTACTTCCATGAAAGGCAGCTTTATCCTCCTGTTTGCTGTCCATTGTGACTCATCTAATGCTTAGCCTTCCTCTTGTGTTAGCTTTCTGCTAGCATCTCTTATATTAACGCCTCGCTTTTGACCCGTGTATTAGATTAACTGTAAAATACACTAAAAACAGGCGGCACGGTGGTCGAGTGGTTAGCGCAGAGACCTCGCAGCTAGAAGACCAGGGTTCAATTCCACTCTCTGCCATCTCTGTGTGGAGTTAGCATGCGTGGGTTTTCTCCAAAAACATGCTAGGTTAATTAGCGACTCCAAATTGTCCATAGGTATGAATGTGAGTGTGAATGGTTGTTTGTCTATATGTGTCCTGTGATTGGCTGGCCACCAGTCCAGGGTGGATCCCACCTCTCGTCTGAAGAAGACAGCTGGGATAGGCTCCAGCACCCCTGCGAAACTCGTGAGAATAAGCGGTAGAAAATGAATGAATGATTCGGTTGAGCTGATTTCATAATTATACCTTTTGAGTGTTAAGATGGTGTGTGATGAGTTTAGTGTTCTTTGTAAGTACACTAAAACATTGCAAAAACATGCTAAGTTAATTGTGGTTTGTGCACAGGCCACACAGTCAGGAGACTGTTTGCATGTTCTCCCCGTGCATTAGTGGGTTAATTAGCGACGCCAAATGTGGCCCGCAGGACACTAGTTTGAGGCCCCCGCCTTGATATGAAAGTTTAATGTTAGTGCGGCCCGCGCAAGTTTGATATGGATGCTATATGGTATCATGTACCCAGAAAAAATTATTACGTTTGATTCATGTTCATGTTAAAGGTTAAATAACTGTTAATAGTTATCCTCCCTATCTGTGTGGAAGTGGTAAGTTTAAAGGAAACTCTCTTTGCAGTCAATCACACCACACACCAGGGTTACACAAAAAGAAAAGTTCTTCACTCTAAATCAGGGGTCTCAAACACGCGGCCCGCGGGCCAAATGTGGCCCGCAGGACACTACTTTGAGGCCCCCGCCTTGATATGAAAGTTTAATTATTAGTGGGGCCCGCGCAAGTTTGATATGGATGCTGTATGGTATCATGTACCCAGAAAAAATTATTACGTTTGATTCATGTTCATGTTAAAGGTTAAATAACTGTTAATAGTTATCCTCCCTATCCGTGTGGAAGTGGTAAGTTTTTGGCTATTTAAGTTGAAAGGAAATAACTTGAAGGCTACCGTTTAGGTCGCTAGCTCTCTAGTTTGCGAGTTAGAATGTGTCTCAAGACCAGGGGTCTCAAACACGCGGCCCGCGGGCCAAATGTGGCCCGCAGGACACTAGTTTGAGGCCCCCGCCTTGATATGAAAGTTTAATGTTAGTTTGATATGGATGCTGTATGGTATCATGTACCCAGAAAAAATTATTACGTTTGATTAATGTTCATGTTAAAGGTTAAATAACTGTTAATAGTTATCCTCCCTATGCGTGTGGAAGTGGTAAGTTTTTGGCTATTTAAGTTGAAAGGAAATAACTCGAAGGCTACCGTTTAGGTCGCTAGCTCTCTAGTTTGCGAGTTAGCATGTGTCTCAAGACCCTGCAGTTGCGCAATATGTTGTAAATAAAAAGAGTGTAAATGTGACTATAGTCGTGTTTTGTCATGTCTACAGGGCTCTAATAATGCTTTGTTCATTTTAATATGAAAAAAATCATTTGTCTACCCACCAACTATATGTGGTTTCTTAAGTTTTTATTATTATTATTATATTTATTTATTACTGATTGATTTTTTTATTCTTGATTTATTTATTTTTCATCTTATTTTGTGCAGAAAAATTAAGATTTTGAGAAGCAAAGCACTGAAAAAGTTTGTATATTTTTCTGTTTTTAATAATTTTTTTTTTTGGAAAACCTGATGCGGCCCAGCCTCACCCAGACCCTAGCTCCAATGGCCCCCAGGTAAATTGAGTTTGAGACCCCTGGTCTACAATAATATGATTTAATGAAATAAGACCATTTTAATAATCTGTTTATTCAGCTCTTCGGCCTAAATATGTTGACTTTTCGGGGGTGTCCGTGTAGGCATGCATGTTTACAAGGATGCTCCAGGAAACCCACCTGCCTCCAGGGAAGCTGACTCCGAGCTCATGGCTGATGCACAGGCGTTGCTGTAGTTTTGCCGGATTTCCCGGAAGAACACATTGGTCTCCTTCAGGTTCTTTTTCAGCAGAACGGAGTGTTTGTTGTAGCTGCCGAAAATCCGTGTCAGCTCCCGGGTGAGCGGGGTAGTTTTTTGTTGCACATTTCCCTCCATGGCTAACTTGTTTTCTTGGTAACGCTGCTCGGAGGGGCGGTTGGCTAACTAGCTTGGGGCTAGCTTTACAATGTTACGGCTGCATTGTCGTCGCTTACGTTGGCGTCGAGTTCCGTGATATGGTCTTCAGAAAGCAACAACAGCAAAATAATAATAATAATAATAATAAAAAAATGAAGAAATGTGCAAAATTTTGCCAAAGTGGGAGGTGGGTTTTGTGCGATGTTAGCCAGTTGGCATCGCCCGTCCGCCCTCGTCTTGGCCTGGCATAACACTCATCGCCTTGGACGTCCAATAAGTTGTAACAATGTGACATCCATGCGGGGTGCTAAATAATACCGATTAATCAACACAAACACGGGAAAATCACAAAATCGGTCTTCCTGGTGAGGCTCCTATGAAAATATCTTCCTAAATTGTCGGATAAATGTGCATCTTCCCCCTAAAAAGCACCGGAATTGAATCTTTTGGATCTCTCAGAGGAGGGCAAGTCTTGCAAGTCCTGCACGGATCCACAACACGCAGCCAAATCACAGCAAAACACAAAAATCCCTCAAGACCGAAGTTATGGGAAGAAGAGGGCGTGTCCGAGTGGGGTGAAATGCATCGTGGGAAATGTAGTTGTACGATGGCTCGTGCGCTTTAAAGCTTGCCACCTGCAGCATATTTTCAGCATATTTGCTACATTTCTTGGTAATTCTTCAAGTGTTTGATTGCGAACTTACAAAATATAATAATAAAAATAATAATAATTATTATTAATATTATTGTAATAAATATAAATAATAAATATAAATATAAATAATAAATAATAAATAATAAATAATAAATGAATATTATATTTTGTAAGTTCGCAATCAAACACTTGATAATATTAATAATTAATAATAATTATAAATATAATTAATAATGTATTACAATAATAATAATTATTATTATTAAAGAGTATAAATGTGACTATAGTCGTTATTACTATTATTATTATTATCATTATTATAAACATATAATATAAAACATAATAATCATAAACATACATTTTTAATAATAATTATTATTATTATTATAAATAAACATATAATATAAAACGTAATAATAATAAACATATTTTTTAATAATAATAATAATTGTTATTATTTAAAAAATATATAATAATAATAAATAAACATAATATAAAACATCATAATAATAAACATAAATTTGTAATAATAATAAATAATAAATAAATATTATATTTTGTAAGTTCGCAATCAAACACTTGATAATATTAGTAATTAATAATAATTATAAATATTATAATTAATAATGGATTACAATAATAATAATATTATTATGATTAAAGAGTATAATCATAATAACGACTATAGTCGTTATTACTATTATTATCATTATTATAAACATATAATATAAAACATAATAATAATAATAAACATACATTTTTAATAATAATAATAATTGTTATTATTAAAATAATAATAATAATAACAATAAATAAACATATAATATAAAACATAATAAACATGAATTTTTAATAATAATAATAAATAAACATAATATAAAACATAATAATAATAATAAACACATTTTTCCAGTCATATAAATCAAACACTTAATAGTAGCTCTAATAGTGCTGAGAGTTGGAGACCTCTGGTCTAAACACAGAAATAACCCAAACAGAAAAAAACTGCACTGTAAAATGTAGCCTAGCTAACCTGGTTTATTTATGCTGTACACGCATTATTTATTTTTGTAATATTTATTATTCTATAGTTGTAATATGCATTTTATTTCTGTATATCTTCAACGGGACAATATTATCCCGTTCCAGACCTGACTGCAATAAATTAATTTTTACAACACATTGCAACTCTTGTGCCACTAGCTTGCAAGCTAACCAGTTAGATTTATGAGATTTATTTATTCTAAATTTAATAAACCAAAAACTTACCACTTCCACACACGATGGGAGAACTTGTTTCACTTTATCATGTCAGACATGCCATGGCTGACTCCATGCAGTGTTAAGTTAATATAATGTAAGGTAATGTAAGGTCTAACCATTGTCCCTGAGTCAATAGAAGAGGTAAGAGGTGATTGTGCTGACTTATTGTTGTCCGGGCTGCACATCCCATTGAACATAAGATAAATTGACACATACTGCAAGTTTAAAAGTCATTTAAATGAAAAATTCATACAAAAGTATTGGTATTTTGTAGTTTGTGGTTGTATGACTCTTTTAGAGTGACAGTGTTGAGTATCTGCCTACAGATGCACTGATGTTGGTCAATGTAGTGACCGCATGCTGCCCTCTTGTGGATAAAAGCTGCTAATGACACCACTAAAGTTTGTCCTGCATCAGTATCGGTGCGTTTGTATTGCTTCTCATTGCACACCGATTGTGGTCGAACGCTCGAAAAACATGCAAAGTAGACCGATACAAATTAAAAAATGCGTACTTTATAATAACACCAAAAATTATACAAAATCTACAAATGTAAAAAACACCAAACGATATATTATTGATATATTTTCTTACGTTAAATGTACTTGTATATGGCTACATTGTTCCATCCGCTTATGCTACTTCGTTAGCCTAAAATCTTTGTCCTGTGTTTTATTGTGATAATAATCATAATTATAATCAACAAACTTTAGGTAAACACAAAAACATTACAAGTAAAATAAAAAATATCGGAAATACTGGTCCAAAACTTGTAGTAGCGCCTCCCTCTGACGTGAATTGCCCACCGGCACAAAGCGGTATTAGATTGAAGCGCTCCTCCGCGCAGCAAACCCCGCCCCTCGGCAATATGACGCGTCATTAAAGAGCACGCCCCGCCCAGCGACTGTGTACCTGTTAGGTGTCATCCACGCCACTTAACTTCCAAGTTTGACTCTCAGCCCCTACACTTCTCTCCGGAAAGTCCCTGCTTGGGTTCCGGTCGGGACATTAAACATTAAGAGTTGCTCAAGAAGGAATGTTTTAAGTCCTCGATACCTGCTAGGTGAGTTTCAGCCAGGATGATGGAAGGCTCCACAGTCGGCCGACTCTCGTCGAACTGCTGGCCGCCCGTGGAGAGGGTTTTAGCCCAAGCGGAAGCTCCGGTCCGCCCGGTCCAGGTGAAGAAGCAAGCCGTGAAGCGACACCATCACAAGCACAACCTGAAGCACCGCTACGAGTTCCTGGAGACCCTCGGTAAAGGGACGTACGGGAAAGTGAAGAAAGCTAAGGAAAGATCCGGCAGACTGGTAAGAATTCATTATTTTTATCAGCCATTTTTTTTAAAGTAATCCACCGGTCTAGCCCTTTCAAAATAAACCTGTTTGTGCTGCCATGTGGACTTTTACCGTTTGGTTTGTCCCAGCATGCTCAGCAACTTCATTCGCACCATTTAGCATATCTGAAAAGTAGTAGCAAGAAGCAAAACTTATATAGAATCATATTCTCACTTTGCTTCATAACAAAAATGACAAAAAAAAAACAAAAAAAAAACACACGGTAGTCACTATAGCTTGGGTTTTCGGACTCAACAAGTTCTCCCATCATGTGTGGAAGTGGTATTTTTTTTGTTTATTAAATTTAGAATAAATAAATCTAACTGGTTAGCTCGCAAGCTAAGAGTTGCAATGTGTTGTAAAAATTAATTTATTGCAGTCAGGTCTGGAACCAATGATCCACTATAGATCAAATTAATCCGGACACCAAAAATATTGGGATTAATTCTACTTTAACATGCAGCATACAATAAAATTTAATCCTAAATGACTAATAAAATTGCTAAATTACCTTTTTATCGAAGGCTGTTGCTAGCCAAGACGAGAAGGTGCCTTGCTACTTTGAGGTGATATCGTTCTTGAATTAATAATAATAATAATAATAATAATAATAATACATTACTGTTTACAAGTAAACAGAGTAAAAGATACGTTAAAATACAACATTCCTTCATTCGTTTTCTACCGCTTTTCCTCACAAGGGTCAGCCAATCCCAGGGCACATATAGACAAACAACCATTCACACTCACATTCATACCTATGGACAATTTGGAGTGGCTAATTAACCTAGCATGTTTTTTTTGGAATGTGGGAGGAAACCGGAGTACCCGGAGAAAACCCACGCATGCACGGGGAGAACATGCAAACTCCACACAGAGATGCCCGAGGGTGGAATTGAACCCTGGTCTCCTAGCTGTGAGGTCTGCGCGCTAACCACTCAACCGCCGTGCCGCCTAAAATACAATGCACAGCAGTCGGGTATAAAAAGTTACATTAAAAACAGATTTAGTTGTGATTCTCACCTTTGGCCCCGTAGTGGGTTGTTTTGCAGTCATACGTGGCAGGAAAATGGGCCACAGGCCACACTTTGGACACCACTCTTGCTTTTATTTTGGTAGCCAAATATACAGTAAACCTCGGATATATCGGATTCAATTGTTCCCACTGGTTTTGTCCGATATAAGCGAAATCCGTTATATGCGTATACCGGAAAATGTCCGTTTTACGCATATATGGGATTTATATCCGGTATATGCGTAAATGGGATTTTATCCGTTATAAAAAGGCACTTCCTTGACTATGTTTCCAATGTACCTGGACGCGCAGGCAACGCTGCAAACGCTGCAAATGACGTCGTATAGCGGCCTGTCACGATTCGGCGAATCGGAGCGCCACGATGCGGCCATCCGATATATGCCAGGGAAATTTCATGGAAATGCATTGGAACGGGACTGGAGATTTTGTCCGAAATAGGCGAAATCCGTTATAAAAAATCCGATATATGCAATGAATTTTTATTGGAAATGCATTACAGAAAAATCGGTTCTTTTTTTATCTGTCCGTTGTGAGCGAATTTCCGATATATCCGAGTCCGATATATCCGAGGTTTACTGTATATTTTGTAAATTGCTGTGATAGAATCCATCCTTTTGTTTTGATGCTTATTTTGCACTGAACAGGAAGTCATTGTGTCATTGTTTAATGTCGTGTAAGTTATGTTTTTGGCGACATAAACTGACCCATTTGGGTTTGAGATTTTAACGTCGACAAATGCCGGAACTTTAACATGTTGGACTGGAAGTTGCTGAGCTGGTCAACATAAACGGGTTCCACTGTATCCCTTTTTTTTGGTATTGTGCAATTCCTGATCACTGGTTTTGTCCGATATAAGCGAAATCCGTTATATAAGTATACCGGAAAATGTCCGTTTTATGCATAAATGGGATTTTATTCGTTATAAAAAGGCACTTCCTTGACTATGTTTCCAATGTACCTGGACGCGCAGGCAACGCTGCGCGAAATCCGTTATAAAAAATCCGATATATGCAATGAATTTTTATTGGAAATGCATTACAGAAAAATCGCTTCTTTTTTATCTGTGCGTTGTGAGCGAATTTCCGATATATCCGAGTCCGATATATCCGAGGTTTACTGTATATCAATCAATTGTGTTTACTGTGAAAGGTGCAGAATGTCCATAAAGAGGACTGTGTAAATCTGCCTGTTTGACCTAAATATTTCCTGGGAGGGTCTCGGTGCCTGGGAAGGAGGGGTGAGCGATGCTCAAATGTTGGTATCGACACTTGTTGTGTATTATTTTAATTATTTCAATTATTTAATTATTGTTATTTGAGGAAAAGAAAGTCAAAAGTGCAAATTAAATCAACTCTCTTTTTGACTCCGGTCATTTCTTTCCCATTTCTGTGCTTTCTAACACAAGAAAACGAGTTAATATGAGCTAGCTAACAACAGACTTCATTGGAAAGACACATTTTGATGCTAAAGCCCTCCAAAAAAACTCCCCAAAACTGTTCCATTTACATGATTGACTTGTATACAAACCTAGCTATAGCGATATTATTATTATTATTATTATTATTATTATTATTATTATTATTATTATTATTATTATTATTACATGACGTATCGCTAACAGTTAGCCTCGGCGTCATTCACAATCAGAAGAAAGAAATACAGCTGAATAGGTGCCGATTCTGGAGGAACTAGAAAGCTTTCTGTGCGGGTTATTGTGTGTAACTGCTCTACGGGAGTCCACAACTCAATACAAAGGACTGAAAAATGAGCATAATAGATCCCCTTTAAGACGACTTGGGCAGTATTTGTTTGATTATTTTTAAGAGATAAGATAAAATAAAATAAAATAAAATAAAATTAAATAAAATAAAATAAAATAAAATAAAATAAAATAAAATAAAATAAAATAAAATAAAATAAAATAAAATAAAATAAAATAAAATAAAATAAAATAAAATAAAATAAAATAAAATTAAATTAAATTAAATTAAATTAAATACAATTAAATAAAATTAAATACAATACAATTAAATACAATTAAATACAATTAAATACAATTAAATTAAATCAAATTAAATCAAATTAAATCAAATTAAATTAAATCAAATTAAATAAAATATAAAATAAAATAAAATATAAAATAAAATATAAAATAAAATAAAATAAAATAAAATAAAATATAAAATAAAATTAAATAAAATATAAAATAAAAAAAAAAAAATAATAAAATAAAATAAAATAAAATAAAATAAAATAAAATAAAATATCCACGTGAAAAAACAAAAAACCTGCAAAATCTGCATATTTCTTCCGAGTCAATCAATAAAATGGAATCCATGCCACTTTTGTGCAAAGCTGCTAACAAAGAGTCAATGGCCAATAAAAACAAAAGCTCCTTATAAGGCGGAGCACAGCATGCTAGGTTGTTTTTCTAGCGTGTGGGTGGCGTGCAAACACGCAGCCCGGGTGTGTTTGTGTTGGAGCCCAAAGATTTTCAGCCTGTGGGTGCCGAGTGCGTAGAGCAAACTGACGGCGACAAAGGGCGCACACACACACACACACACACACACACACACTGATAACCTCACATGAGCGTGAAGTCATCATGAGTCCGGCAGGCCGTCTGACAGCTACGCAAACAAAAGCAGGAAACCTGAGTGTGCGGAAGCCAGGAAAGGCGCGTCTGACGCACGACGCGTCTCACACCAGACGGGTGATTCACGGCAGAACTGATATGACGAGTCTCCACTTTGTTCGCTCGGCTCCTGTCTGCTCGCCTGGAGGCTCCTCGGATGAGGAGGACACCCTGGTGCCTCATGATGCTTCCTAACCTTGAAGCTGAGCGGATGACGCGGTCGAGGAATGCCTGGCATCCCGGCTCTCGACACACGGATGCACAAACCCTTTTTTTTTTAAATGCCTGAAGGCACCCTGATGGTTTAGTGCTCCTTTTAGGAGGCTTAAGATCAGACAATACTTGACCCTGCACTCCTTTACTTTGTTTGAGAACTAATCCCTCGCTTATTGCGCTTAATTGGTTCCAGACCTTCATTCATTCATTCGCTTTTTCCTCACGAGGGTGCTGGAGCCTATCCCAGCTGTCTTTGGGCGGGAGGCGGGGTACACCCTGGACTGGTGGCCAGCCAATCACAGTGCACATATAGACAAACAACCATTCACACTCACATTTGGTTCCAGATCTGATCGTGATAAATGAATTTCCACAATATAGGAATCAATGTTAATAAATGTAATGCCTGTGTGTATATATATATATATATATGTGTGTAACCATAAACAGGTTTTCTATACTCTAAATCATGGGTCTCAAACATGTGGCCCGCAGGACACTAGTTTGAGGCCCCGCCTTGATATGAAAGTTTAATGTTAGTGCGTATTTGCTAACTCGCAAACTAGAGAGCTAGCGACCTAAACGGTAGCCTTCAAGTTATTTCCTTTCAACTTAAATAGCCAAAAACTTACCACTTCCACACGGATAGGGAGGATAACTATTAACCGTTATTTAACCTTTAACATGAACATGAATCAAACGTAATAATTTTTTCTGGGTACATGATACAATACAGCAGGGGTCTCAAACACGCGGCCCGCGGGCCAAATGTGGCCCGCAGGACACTAGTTTGAGGCCCCCCGCCTCGATATGAAAGTTGAATGTTAGCGCGGCCCGCGCAAGTTTGATATGGATGCTGTATGGTATCATGTACCCAGAAAAAATGATTACGTTTGATTCATGTTCATGTTAAAGGTTAAATAACTGTTAATAGTTATCCTCCCTATCCGTGTGGAAGTGGTAAGTTTTTGGCTATTTAAGTTGAAAGGAAATAACTTGAAGGCTACCGTTTAGGTCGCTAGCTCTCTAGTTTGCGAGTTAGCATGTGTCTCAAGACCCTGCAGTTGCGCAATATGTTGTAAATAAAAAGAGTATAAATGTGACTATAGTCGTGTTTTGTCATGTCTACAGGGCTCTAATAATGCTTTAATTTTAATATGAAAAAATCATTTGTCTACCCACCAACTATATGTGCTTTCTTAAGTTTTTATTATTATTATTATTATATTTATTTATTACTGATTGATTTTTTTATTCTTGATTTATTTATTTTTCATCTTATTTTGTGTAGAAAAATAAAAATTAAGATATTTGAGAACAGTGGAATGTTTTATCAGAGCTTTTATTGTAGAAAATCGGAACCAAAGCACTGAAAAGTTTGTATATTTTTCTGTTTTTAATAAATGCGTTTTTTTTTCCAGTGGCCCCCAGGTAAATTGAGTTTGAGACCCCCTGCTCTAAATAATTTTTTACATTATTAGAGCCCAGTAGACATGACCAAATATAGTAAACAAATGGACTGTAACAGACAATATAACAAATTAGACAGAAATAGCAATCAGCTGCTACCTCTTTTCAGCCCTTGGTCGTTGTGAAATCCATGAATGTTGCAGAAGAGGGGCCGGGTTGACCCTTGTCCGTCTGGCCCTGGGGGGCGGCAGGGTCACAAGATCTTGCAAGCTGAAAACATGACACGATTTTTCGTTCAGAAAAACGGCACTAGGCCCGGGATGGTACTAGACAGATCAATAAATGAATGAATGACACCCGGCGACCGGGCGGCACGGTGGTCGAGTGGTTAGCGCGCAGACCAGGGTTCAATTCCACCCTCGGCCATCTCTGTGTGGAGTTTGCATGTTCTCCCCGTGCATGCGTGGGTTTTCTCCGGGTACTCCGGTTTCCTCCCACATTCCAAAAACATGCTAGGTTAATTAGCCACTCCAAATTGTCCATAGGTATGAATGTGAGTGTGAATGGTTGTTTGTCTATATGTGTCCTGTGATTGGCTGGCCACCAGTCCAGGGTGTACCCCGCCTCTCACCCGAAGACAGCTGGGATAGGCTCCAGCACCCCAGCGACCCTTGTGAGGAAAAGCAGTAGAAAATGAATGAATGATTCAGTTGAGCTGGTTTCATAATTATACCTTTTGAGTGTTAAGTTGGTGTGTGACGAGTTTAGTGTTCTTTGTAAGAACACTAACACATTCCAAAAACATGCTAGGTTAATTGGCCACTCCAAATTGTCCATAGGTATGAATGTGAGTGTGAATGGTTGTTTGTCTATATGTGCCCTGTGATTGGCGGGCCACCAGTCCAGGGTGTACCCCGCCTCTGGCCCGAAGACAGCTGGGATAGGCTCCAGCACCCCAGCGACCCTTGTGAGGAAAAGCAGTAGAAAATGAATGAATGATTCAGTTGAGCTGGTTTCATAATTATACCTTTTGAGTGTTAAGTTGGTGTGTGATGAGTTTAGTGTTTTTTGTAAGAACACTAACACATTCCAAAAACATGCTAGGTTAATTGGCCACTCCAAATTGTCCATAGGTATGAATGTGAGTGTGAATGGTTGTTTGTCTATATGTGCCCTGTGATTGGCTGGCCAACAGTCCAGGGTGTACCCCGCCCCTTGCTGGGAGACAGCTGGGATAGGCTCCAGCACCCCACGCGACCCTTGTGAGGAAAAGCAGTAGAAAATGAATGAATGATTCAGTTGAGCTGGTTTCATAATTATACCTTTTGAGTGTTAAGTTGGTGTGTGATGAGTTTAGTGTTAATTAATTAATTTGAAAACCGTGGTTAATTTTAATCATTTGTTGACATGGTTTGTTTTGTTTTGTTTTTTGGAAGGTTGCTATAAAGTCCATCAGAAAGGAGAAGATCAAGGACGAACAAGACCTGGTTCACATTCGCAGAGAAATCGAGATCATGTCGTCCCTGTGTCACCCGCACATCATCACCATCTATGAAGGTAGATATGGCAGCAATGCATCAAGCCGTGTTGTTTGTGTTGAATATTCCAGGGACAAATGTGGAGTGAAACGTGATACCCGCAAACACATCTCCCTCCATCGCTCTCTGATTGTTTGGATTCTGAGCGAGGTCACGCAATTCTTTTGTGGAAACCGAAGCTCGGTTACATAATTGCTGACTCCACGTTGCATCACAACAGCAAGCGAGGGAGCGCGAGTGTGTTTGTGTGCGGGGGTAGAGAGAGAGACATGGTCTTGTGTCTTGCAGCGCCCCCTTTTTCTGACTTTGGCGCAAACATTCTCCGCCTCGGTGCATGATTGTCACGATCCTTGTGTTGTATCCTAATCAGCCGTAGTCCACGCCATGACACACGCACGTGACACAAATCCACACGATCTAATGAGATGCGTTGGAAAAATCCCGACACGCAAAGGCAGTACTATTCCCCTCCATTCCTGCAGGGGGCAGTAATGGCTCACTGCTCCATGTAATACGATAAGACAAACAAACATTCACACTCACATTCATACCTATGGACAATTTGGAGTGGCTAATTAACCTAGCGTGTTTTTGGAATGTGTTAGTATTCTTACAAAGAACACTAAACTCATCACACACCAACTTAACACTCAAAAGGTATAATTATGAAACCAGCTCAACCAAATCATTCATTAATTTTCTACCGCTTATTCTCACGGGGGTGCTGGAGCCTATCCCAGCTGTCTTCGGGCGAGAGGCGGGGTAGACCCTGGAATGGTGGCCAGCCAATCACAGGGGAGAATGTGGGAGGAAACCGGAGTACCCGGAGAAAACCCACGCATGCACGGGGAGAACATGCAAACTCCACACAGAGATGGCCGAGGGTGGGGAAAGATAAAATAAGAAGCCAAAAAGTTACCACTTCCACACAAAATAGGAGGAGATCTCATTCATTCATTCATTCATTTTCTACCGCTTTTCCTCACGAGGGTTGCAGGGGTGCTGGAGCCTATCCCAGCTGTCTTCAGGCAAGAGGCGGGGTACACCCTGGACTGGTGGCCAGCCAATCACAGGGCACATATAGACAAACAACCATTCACACTCACATTCATACCTATGGACAATTTGGAGTGGCTAATTAACCTAGCATGTTTTTGGAATGTGTCAAGTGTTCTTACAAAGAACACTAAACTCATCATGCACCAACTTAACACTCAAAAGGTATAATTGTACCTTTTAACCTAGCATGTTTTTGGAATGTGGGAGGAAACCGGAGTACCCGGAGAAAACCCACGCATGCACGGGGAGAACATGCAAACTCCACACAGAGATGGCACAGAGGGTGGAATCGAACCCTGGTCCTCCTAGCTATGAGGTCTGCGCGCTAACCACTCTACCACCGTGCGGCCCAATGATTTGATTATGCGGCTGCACACTGAATCGCCAATTGTTAATTTTTTTTCAGTGTTCGAGAACAAGGACAAAATCGTGATCGTGATGGAGTACGCCAGCCGAGGGGACCTGTACGACTACATCTGCGACAGGAGAACCATCTCCGAGCGGGACTCCAGACACTTCTTCAGACAGATCGTGTCCGCCGTGCACTACTGCCATCAGGTAAAGGTCCGATTTCTGAATCTCGCGGCTAACCTCGCATGACCCAACATCTCGTCCAAGCGCTTCCTCTTCCTCATCGCCGCACACTAATGACACGGAGCTCCGCTCGGAACAGTTGTTCAGCTGGTGGGGCGCCATAACCTCCCGCTGTTACATAATGGCCATTATTAACTGTCATCTGGCTGATTGGAACAATGCAGAACACACACACACACATTCAGAGTCACTAATGAGGAAGTGATGGAACAGAACAAGCACACACGCACTCCGTCACACAGTGGAGCTGCTTTAAATGTTGGCTAGGTAATATTTACACAGTAAATTACCTTGTCAAAGTCCATGTCAAGCGTTTGGCACAACTTTCGAGTCCTGAAAAACTGCAGCCTATAGATCAGGGGTCTCAAACTCAATTTACCTGGGGGCCACTGGAGCTAGGGTCTGGGCAAGGCTGGGCCGCATCAGGTTTTCCAAAAAAAAAGACAAAAAAAAACGCATTTAGTAAAACAGAAAAATATACAAACTTTTTCAAATATCTTAATTTTTATTTTTCTACACAAAATAAGATGAAAAATAAATAAACAAATCAAGAATAAAGAAAATCAATCAGTAATAAATAAATATAATAATAATAATAAAAACTTAAGAAAGCACATATAGTTGGTGGGTAGACAAATTATTTTTTTCAGATTAAAATGACCAAAGCATTATTAGAGCCCTGTAGACATGACAAAACACGACTATAGTCACATTTATACTCTTTTTATTTACAACATATTGCGCAACTGCAGGGTCTTGAGACACATGCTAACTCGCAAACTATAGAGCTAGCGACCTAAACGGTAGCCTTCAAGTTATTTCCTTTCAACTTAAATAGCCAAAAACTTACCACTTCCACACGGATAGGGAGGATAACTATTAACAGTTATTTAACCTTTAACATGAACATTAATCAAACGTAATCATTTTTTCTGGGTACATGATACCATACAGCATCCGTATCAAACTTGCGCGGGCCGCACTAACATTAAACTTTCATATCAAGGCGGGGGCCTCAAACTTGTGTCCTGCGGGCCACATTTGGCCCGCGGGCCGCGTGTTTGAGACCCCTGCTTTATTGCTCTCTGGTTCTACCACATCTTACTTATTGTGTGGAAATATGGGCTAAGAACTATAAAAGCAATCTTAAAAAATAAATAAAAAAAACTAAAATAAAACAAAAATAATAAAATAAAAATACATTAAAAAAACTAAAATAAAACTAAAATAATAAAATAAAAATATATTTAAAAAACTAAAATAATAAAATAAAAATACATTTAAAAAACTAAAATAAAACTAAAATAAAACTAAAATAATAAAATAAAAACAAAATGTACTTAATAAATCCCTTAAATTATATTAGGAAAGCAGGAAGTGAACAAATGTAACAGTTAGTGATTGTAAAAGTACCAGATGGAGGGGTAGGATTTAATAAGCTTTGCTTCTTCCTACTCCTTTTGGACATGTGGAACTGTGAACTGATTATGGGATGCATTCAATTGTAATCTGATGCATGTTCAAATGAAATAAAACCATTACCATAAATAAAGTCTATATAGTAAATTGCCATAGTGTCCCCTTGGCTGCAAGTACTGTCTCCTTTTAAGGAGCGGATGACCTACATGGGTTTTTTTTTTTTAAGGCAAAGCAAACATTAGTGGAAGGCATGCCCCCCTGCAGAGCCAAGGACAATGAAGCATAGCTGACACACACCGGAGGGGGGGAGGGAAAAAAATACATAGGAATGTGTTCCAACCCGGAGAAAAATAATCATCCTTTTATGTAATGTAGTAAACCTGCCATTGAAATGATGTGGTGTTGGCATGTGTGGAATTTCACAGATAAAATGTCGGGGTGAAAATAACCCACATGGACTGATATACTGATATATATATTATATACTGATATATGGGTCTCTTCTTATCCTAGAACAGAATAGTACACCGGGATCTCAAACTGGAGAATATTCTACTGGATGGCAACGGCAACGTCAAGGTATACAGCTTTTGGTAACTTTGCCCTACACTTTGTGTACAGTACATATAAATAATAATTATTATTAATAGCCCACATGAATGGAAATGACATCTATGACAACCCCTTAGGAGAACATGCTAGCATACATGTAATACAGATACCTTACAAAGAACACTAAACTCATCACACACCAACTTAACACTCAAAAGGTATAATTATGAAACCAGCTCAACCGAATCATTCATTCATTTTCTACCGCTTATTCTCACGAGGGTCGCGGGGGGTGCTGGAGCCTATCACAGCTGTCTTCGGGCACGAGAGGCGGGGTACACCCTGGACTGGTGGCCAGCCAATCACAGGGCACATATAGACAAACAACCATTCACACTCACATTCATACCTATGGACAATTTGGAGTGGCTAATTAACCTAGCATGTTTTTGGAATGTGTTAGTGTTCTTACAAAGAACACTAAACTCATCACACACCAACTTAACACTCAAAAGGTATAGTTATGAAACCAGCTCAACCGAATCATTCATTCATTTTCTACCGCTTATTCTCACGAGGGTCGCGGGGGTGCTGGAGCCTATCCCAGGTGTCCTCATACACCCTGGACTGGTCGCCAGCCAATCACAGGGCCCAACCATTCACACTCACATTCATACCTATGGACAATTTGGAGTCGCTAATTAAGCTAGCATGTTTTTTTGGAATGTGGGAGGAAACCGGAGTACCCAGAGAAGAACATGCGGGAAGAACATGCAAACTTCACACAGAGATGACCCAGAGGGTGGAATTGAACTCAGGTCTCTGAGCTGTGTGGCCTGCATGCTAACCACTCGTCCGCCGTGCAGCCCTGAATCATAGGTCATTTTCTACCGCTTATCCTCACGAGGGTCGCGGGGGTGCTGGAGCCTATCCCAGCTGTCTTCGGGCACGAGAGGCGGGGTACACCCTGGACTGGTGGCCAGCCAATCACAGGGCACATATAGACAAACAACCATTCACACTCACATTCATACCTATGGACAATTTGGAGTGGCTAATTAACCTAGCATGTTTTTGGAATATGGGAGGAAATCGGAGAACATGCAAACTCCACACAGAGATGGCCGAGGGTGGAATCAAACCTAGTTAGTCCTCCGTGCTAACCACTCGTGCACCGTGCAGCCCATAGGATATCCTGTAAATCCAATTAGTCTGTCCCAGACGCCCACAAACATGAACCCAAATATGTTATTCTGGTTGGAAATGAAAGCGTAACCTTTTTGTTCCAGATTGCAGACTTTGGATTGTCCAATCTTTACCACGGAGACGAATACCTGCAGACATTTTGCGGCAGCCCGCTGTACGCGTCCCCGGAGATTGTGAACGGCCGCCCGTACCGTGGTCCGGAGGTGGACACGTGGTCCCTCGGGGTGCTGTTATACACGATGGTCCACGGCACCATGCCCTTTGACGGGAACAACCACAAGGCGCTGGTGCAGCAGATCAGCACGGGAAACTACCGCAAACCAAACAAACCCTCTGGTGGGTGTTGAATTACAGTAAACCTCGGATATATCGGACTCGGATATATCGGAAATTCGCTCACAACGCACAGATAAAAAAGAAGCGATTTTTCTGTAATGCATTTCCAATAAAAATTCATTGCATATATCGGATTTTTTATAACGGATTTCGCCTATTTCGGACAAAATCTCCAGTCCCGTTCCAATGCACTTCCATTAAATTTCCCTCGCGTATATCGGATGGCCGCATCGTGGCGCTCCCGATTCGCCGATTGCCTGCGCGTCCAGGTACATTGGAAACATAGTCAAGGAAGTGCCTTTTTATAACGGATAAAATCCCATTTACGCATATACCGGATATAAATCCCATATATGCGTAAAACGGACATTTTCCGGTATACGCATATAACGGATTTTGCTTATATCGGACAAAACCAGTGATCAGGAATTGCACAATACCAAAAAAAAGGGATACAGTGGAACCCGTTTATGTTGACCAGCTCAGCAACTTCCAGTCCAACATGTTAAAGTTCCGGCATTTGTCGACGTTAAAATCTCAATTTATGCGCCAAAAACATAACTTACACGACATTAAAACCAGCACACAATGACTTCCTGTTCAGTGCAAAATAAGCATCAAAACAAAAGGATGGATTCTATCACAGCAATTTACAAAATATACAGTAAACCTCGGATATATCGGACTCGGATATATCGGAAATTCGCTCACAACGCACGGATAAAAAAGAAGCGATTTTTCTGTAATGCATTTCCAATAAAAATTCATTGCATATATCGGATTTTTTATAACGGATTTCGCCTATTTCGGACAAAATCTCCAGTCCCGTTCCAATGCATTTTTTCCCTGGCATATATCGGATGGCCGCATCGTGGCGCTCCGATTCGCCGAATCGTGACAGGCCGCTATACGACGTCATTTGCAGCGTTTGCAGCGTTGCCTGCGCGTCCAGGTACATTGGAAACATAGTCAAGGAAGTGCCTTTTTATAACGGATAAAATCCCATTTACGCATATACCGGATATAAATCCCATATATGCGTAAAACGGACATTTTCCGGTATACGCATATAACGGATTTCGCTTATATCGGACAAAACCAGTGGGAACAATTGAATCCGATATATCCGAGGTTTACTGTATTTCAAGTCGAACTAACATACGTTTGTTTTTAACCTCGTTTGCTCCCAACCAGACGCGTGCGGCCTGATTCGTTGGATGCTGATGGTAAACCCGGACCGCCGAGCGACAATAGAAGAAATCGCAGGACACTGGTGGCTTAACTGGGGATACCGGGAGTCCCTCCTGGCGGACACGGAAGGCAGCCCGATTGAGGAGAAGACATCCGCGGCAACGCCGCACACGGCCGGTCTCGCCAGCGTCGCCAGTTGGCTGCGGCGTACATCGAGGCCTTTGCTGGAGAACAGCTCCAAGATGCGATGCCTTCTCCGACCGCAGGGCAGCGGCGGCGGCGGCGGCGATGTGGTGCGCCAACGCTCACTACGTAGATCACGGAAGGAGAACAACGTCTCCCAGCCGGTGCACGAAGCGTCCGTAGACGCTCGGCCTTCCAAGGGGATTTTAAAAAGAAGAAACAGTGTGAAACAGAAAGTAATCAGCGAATCTGGCGCGGCTTCGCCGAACGATAAGACTATGTTAGGTTTGAACCCCATAACCGGTGACGTATCCACAGCGATTCAACCTCGCAAAGGTATCCTAAAGAAACCCACAGAACAGGAGTCGGGCTACTACTCGTCTTCTCCTGAGAGCAGTGACTCCGGTTGTAAAGCGTTCCCGTCGGCACCGACGCACCGAAAAGGCATCCTAAAGCGAAACGGGAAGTTCTCCTCAAGCGGGCTGCAGGAGTTCGGCTCCCTGGATCAGCTAGCGGTTTCTTTACCGCACAGAGGAACCAGAATGAAACCAAGCGGATCCATCAGCAAGGACAGTATTCTGTCCTCTGAGTCCTTTGACCGATTAGATCTTCCAGACCGCGTCGGACCTCCATCGAATGCGACGAAAGCAAACAACAAGCCCGTTATGAGAGCATGCGTATCTGCCGATAACCTCCTAGACATCCAGGAAGATCGTATTCTCGGAGATGGCATACAGAGACCCTGGAGCTGCTACGAGTCCGGAGTCGCCGACAGCGCCTTCTCCATTACAGACTGTGACAACGTCACCGAGGCGTACAAGCAGGCCTTGATTATTAACAGCCCCGCAGCGAGATGAGCAGCGCACAAGCGACTCGGCGACTCGCGGCCAAAGTGCATCGTGACAAATTATCGGCGCGCTGTCGCCAACATCAGGAATTGCACAATACCAAAAAAAAAAAGGGATACAGTGGAACCCGTTTATGTTGACTTGACCAGCTCAGCAACTTCCGGTCCAACATGTTAAAGTTCCGGCATTTGTCGATGTTAAAATCCAAAAACATAACTTACACGACATTAAAACCAGTATACAATCACTTCCTGTTCAGTGCAAAATAAGCATCAAAACAAAAGGATGGATTCTATCACAATTTACAAAATATACAGTAAACCTCGGATATATCGGAAATTCGCTCACAACGCACAGATAAAAAAGAACCGATTTTTCTGTAATGCATTTCCAATAAAAATTCATTGCATATATCGGATTTTTTATAACGGATTTCGCCTATTTCGGACAAAATCTCCAGTCCCGTTCCAATGCATTTCCATGAAATTTCCCTCGCATATATCGGATGGCCGCATCGTGGCGCTCCGATTCGAATCCGAATCGTGACAGACCGCTATACGACGTCATTTGCAGCGTTTGCAGCGTTGCCTGCGCGTCCAGGTACATTGGAAACATAGTCAAGGAAGTGCCTTTTTATAACGGATAAAATCCCATTTACGCATATACCGGATATAAATCCCATATATGCGTAAAATGGACATTTTCCGATATACGCATATAACGGATTTCGCTTATATCGGACAAAACCAGTGCGGACAATTGAATCCGATATATCCGAGGTTTACTGTACCCAGTTTGCAGTTATCACCGGAAAACTTCAGGTGCAAAATAACCACATAGAAATTTTGGAATTGTGTTATTTTATGACAAAATTCACGCTCGTTACGAGCAGCGAGCCCGTCCCTCTTTGTTTGACGATCCTTGAACGCAACATCCAACTTTCTCCCATAAACACAGAAATACTGCTATTTGTCTTTCACCTCATATTTGACCCCAATGCTGATTGTTATGATTGTTAAGGTTGTTTAACGTTATTGAATATTAATATTAATATCTGCCCGGTCCACAACCTCAAATTTTGACCCCAAAGCTTTATGATCATTGTATTCAATGCAATTACAGTAGCGGCTCTTGTTAGATAAGAGTAGAAAATGTCACATGAAAAGAAAAGAAAAGTCAATAGTAAATGTTTCAATGTCCAAATGCATTGGCTAAGTGTTTCTAAGTGTACGTCGACAACCGCTTATTCCGACACAGGTCACGGGTTCCACTGTAAAAGAGCCAAAAGTGCCACCAAAAACCAAAACACCTTGAATGTAAACCGTGGTGTCAGTTTTTATGTAACCCGGGTCAGGTATTGTTCAGGTTAAAACTCCTGACAGGTATTTATGGCGCTTTTATCACATGAGGGATACTTTTACTGCATTTTATCACGTAAACATTTCACCATGCCAAAGAGCGCACTCTCGTTGACGTTATTTAGGGACGGTTATTTATAATTTGTTTTTTAAATGATGTGGACTTGAATAGTTCTCATGACACACTGACTCCTAACAAGAAGAACCTGTTGGACCTGCGCTTTGAGAGATTAGAGATTGTTTGCTTTTTTTTTTTTTTTTTCTAGTCTCAATGCAGGATCTGTTTTGTACAACTGAGTATCAGGGCCACATTGAAAGGGAAAAAAAAAAAGTCATATTTTGAAAATAAAGTCAAAAATTTGAGACGTCATTCGACTCAGCGCCGCTCAACTGTGACGCTATTCACGGGAATTGACAGCTTTATTGTCGTAATATTACGGCTTTATTCTTGCAAAGTTCAAAATTTTTTCTTTGTAAATTTACGACTTTATCCTTGGAAATTTGCTACTTTTTTTCTCATAAATTAAAAACTTTATTCTCACAAATTTACAACCTTATCTGCAATTTCCGATTAATAAAGCAAGTTGTAATTGTATGACTTTAAAATTTTGTAAATTTTACTTTATTCTCGTAAATTTCTTGTAAAATTTTTTTTAATTTTACAAGAAATAGTCACACATTTACAAGAAAAAGTCAAATTTATGTACATTTACAAGGTTGTTTACAATTGTTGTCCCGCTTTTCATATGATTTTTCCTCGTAAATTTAGCACGTTATTCTCACAGTTTAAATTTCCGATAAATAAAGCGAGTTGTAATTGTATGACTTAAATAAAAAATTTCGTACATTTGACTTTATTCTCGTAAATTTATTGTAATTTTTTTTACACTTTACAAGAAAGTCAAATTTCTGTACATTTTCAAGAAAAAAATTTGTCCCCGCTTTTCATACGATATGTGTAACTTTTTTTTTTCCTCGTAAATTTATCACGTTATTCTCACAAATTTCCAACTTCATCTGCAATTTCCGATAAATAAAGCGAGTTGTAATTGTATGACTTAAATTTAAGTATGACGTAAATTTGACTTTATTCTTGTAAATTTATTGTATTTTTTTTATTTTACAAAGTGAAATTTCTGTACATTTTCAAGGAAAAAATGTTGTCCCCGCTTTTCATACGATATGTGTAACCTTTTTTTTCCCTCATAAATTTAGCACGTTATTCTCACAAATTTCCAACTTTATCTGCAATTTCCGATAAATAAAGCGAGTTGTAATTGTATGACTTAAATTTAAAATTTCGTTAATTTGACTTTATTCTCGTAAATTTCTTGTAATTTTTTAAAAACTTTTACAAGAAAGTCAAATTTCTGTACATTTTCAAGGAAAAAATTTTGTCCCACGCTTTTCATACAATGTGTAACCTTTTTTTTCCTCGTAAATTTAGCACGTTAAATTTACAACTTTTTTTTCTCATAAATTTAAAACTTTATTCTCACAAATTTCCAACTTCATCTGCAATTTCCGATCAATAAAGCAAGTTGTAATTGTATGACTTAAATTTAAAATTTTGTAAATTTGACTTTATTCTCGTAAATTTCTTCTTAAAAATTTTACAAGAAAAAGTCAAATTTCTGTACATTTACAATGAAAACATTTTGTCCCTGCTTTTCATACGATATGTGTAACCTTTTTTTTCCTCGTAAATTTAGCACGTAATTCTCACAAATTTCCAACTTTATCTGCAATTTCCGATAAATAAAGCGAGTTGTAATTGTATGACTTAAATTTAAAATCTCGTAAATTTCTTGTAAATTTTTTTTACAAGAAAAAGGTCATACATTTACAAGAAAAAGTCAAATTTCTGTACATTTACAAGGAAAAAATGTTGTCCCCGCTTTTCATACGATATGTGTAACCTTTTTTTTCCCTCGTAAATTTAGCATGTTATTCTCACAAATTTCCAACTTTATCTGCAATTTCCGATAAATAAAGCGAGTTGTAATTGTATGACTTAAATTTTAAATTTCGTAAATTTGACTTTGTCGTAAATTTTTTTTAAATTTTACAAGAAAAAGTTAAATTTCTGTACATTTTCAAGGAAAAAAATTGACTTTATTCTTGTAAATTTATTGTAATTTTTCTTAAATTTAACAAGCCAAAATTATGTACATTAACAAGGAAAAAATGTTGTCCCCGCTTTTCATATAATTGTAACCTTTTTTTTCCTCATACATGTAGCACGTTATTCTCACAAATTTCCAACTTTATCTGCAATTTCTGATAAATAAAGCCAGTTGTAATTGTATGACTTAAATTTAAAATTTCGTTAATTTGACTTTATTCTCGGAAATTTCTTGTAATTTTTTTTTACATTTTACAAGAAAGTCAAATTTCTGTACATTTACAATGAAAACATTTTGTCCCACGCTTTTCATACGATATGTGTAACCTTTTTTTTCCCTCGTAATTTAGCACGTTATTCTCACAAATTTATCTGCAATTTCCGATAAATAAAGCGAGTTGTAATTGTATGACTTAAACTTAAAATTTTGTAAATTTGACTTTATTCTCGTAAATTTATTGTAATTTTTTTTTAATTTTACAAGAAAGTCAAATTTCTGTACATTCACAAGGAAAAAATTTCCATGCTTTTCCCCGCTTTTCATGCGATATGTGTATGTAAACTTTTTTTTCCTCGTAAATTTATTATCACAAATTTTCAACTGTATCGTAAATTTCCGAGAAATAAAGTTGTACATTTATAGGAATAAAGTAGTAAACTTAAGAGAATGTGTCAGTTGAGCTTTGTCATCAATTTACGATTTTTCTCGCCAATTTCCAACTAAAACTCGAAAATGTTTTTCTCAAAAATGTACTTTATTTTTATAAATTTCCGATTTATTTTGTCATAGATTTTTGAATTATTTTCTCATATCTGTACAATGTGATTCTCGTAATTTCACAACTTTTTTTCCCCAAATGTGGCCCTAACACTCGTCGTCGTATTGACCTACTTTATATAACGAGCTTTATTTGCTAAATGTTGAATTGTTAAAGCAAATACCAAAAATGGCGCTCATGTGTTTTTAGGTTACGGCTCAGGGTTTTCGAGGTTCCTACACGATGCTGTTCAAGTGCTTATTCTAGAAATATCTCACCTCCAAAAAAAAAAAAAAAGCCATTTAGTTTTGTGTCTCGTACTTGGACTGGAATTCTTGACTTGAGCACAAAAGTGAAATGACCCTTTGGAGGAAAACCTGCACAAGAACCATGAAGTGCACTTCCCTCCTGAAACTGGAACGGACTTTAATTTTGTTTTGTGTTTTTCCTTGACAAACTGAAGCTTATCAGGAATGCTGACGTTGACTCTAAAGAGCGCAGAAAATCTCAAAATTCCAGCTACTAGTTCTTGTCATTTCAGGAATGAAAGGGAGTGTTTTTTTCCTTGTCGGAATTTCATGATCATTTAGTTCAAAGATGAAATCGGCCACATTCTTGTGACTGGGATGAGGAAATCAATAAAAACATCATCATTGCTGCCTCGCGTTGTCAATCATTTACATTCCAACACTTTTATGGAATTGTCTTCACACAATAAAATGTCCTGCAGTAGAGGGAATATTTTATTTCGAAATAAGCTATGACTGCAGTTTTTTAGTCCCCATACAAATACTTATACATAAATCAGGGGTGTCCAAAGTGCGGCCCATAACTTTTTAATGGCACATTAACAAGAAAAATAAAACGGGAACATGTGATATTTTACAACAATAAAGTCAAAATATTAAAAGAAAAATGTTGTAGTAATAATTTTACTAGATTAATGTAAAATGACGAAAAATAACATTTTAGTTACGTGAAATATAGAAATATATTTTGGAAAAGGTCAAAATATATAAGATTCGAGAAGAAAGCTTACAAGAAGGAAGTTGAAATTGTTGGAAAATGCAACAAAAAATAAAATATTAGGAGAAAAAGTTGCAATCTAACAAGAAAATGTCATGAAAAATATTTTAGATTAATTATTTATATTATATATATATATATATTTAATTATTTAAACATTTTAGAAGCATAAAGTTGACATAGAAAAAAGTCTGAATATTATAAAGAACATTTACCAAAATGTTGAAATTGTTAAAAAATGTAAAAAAAAAAAAACAAAATAATATAATTTAATCATTTCATAAGAATGAAGTTTAAATTATTAAGATAAAAGTTGTATCCTAGTGAGAAAGGTGGCAATTTTGCAGGAATAAAATTGTAATATTATGAAATATAATGTAATTACATTAACATTAAGTTGAAATATATTTATAATATATTTCATATGTTTATATATATTTATATATATTTATATATATTCATATATTTATAATATATTATATATATATATTTCATATATTTATAATATATTTTATAATATATATTTAATATATTTATAATATATTTTATAATACATATTTAATATATTTATAATATATTTTATAATATATATTTCATAGATTTATAATATATTTTATAATACATATTTAATATATTTATAATATATTTTATAATATATATTTCATAGATTTATAATATATTTTATAATACATATTTCATATATTTATAATATATTTTATAATATATATTTCATAGATTTATAATATATTTTATAATACATATTTCATATATTTATGATATATTTTATAATATATATTTCATAGATTTATAATATATTTTACAATACATATTTCATATATTTATGATATATTTTATAATACATATTTCATATATTTACAATATATTTTATAATATATATTTCATATATTTATTATATATTTTATAATACATATTTCATATATTTATAATATATTTCATATGTTTATATATATTTATATATATTCATATATTATATATATTCATATATTTAGAATATTTTATATATATATATATATAATATATTTTATAATACATATTTCATATATTTATAATATATTTTATAATACATATTTCATAGATTTATAATATATTTTATAATATATATTTCATAGATTTATAATATATTTTATAATACATATTTCATATATTTATAATATATTTTATAATATATATTTCATATATTTATAATATATTTTATAATACATATTTCATATATTTATAATATATTTTATAATATATATTTCATATATTTATAATATATTTTATAATACATATTTCATATATTTATAATATATTTTATAATAAATATTTCATATATTTATAATATATTTTATAATAAATATTTCATATATTTATAATATATTTTATAATATATATTTAATATATTTATAATATATTTTACAGTTGTTTATTAGAAACGAAACTAAATAAAGATGGAATTTTTGGGGTAAAAAATTGTGGGAATAAAGTGAAGATATGAATACACAGAAAAAAAAATGTTAATAGGCTTTTTCACCGATATGACAAAGCTCAAATGCAGCTTTTTTCTTGAAATACTATAAATTCCTCGCATATGCGATCCCCACGCTACGAATCAAATTTATGTGTGGGTAAAAACACATTTAGGCCTGCTCCATCTTGTTCTCGCATGTGGCTGACACTTGCCTGTGCCGGGAGGGAGGAGTTTCCAGCTGGCTATCGGCAACATCGGCGAGGGCGTGGCTGACCTCCGACGTGCAAACAGTGTCTCGGATCGGAGAATGCAGGGTGAGATCCACTGCTTTCTGTAGTTGCTTGTAGCAGAGGAGGAGAGCGTCCTGGTTACGAGTCAAAAACGACAGAACAGGTTCAGAATTGATCGGTGATCAATATTACATATTCATGCTAGCTGATATGAACGCTCCAGTACAAAGCGAGTTAGCACGTGAACGTGAGCCTCACCATATCGATGACCAGGAGCTTGGCCAGGAACTTGAGCAGTGATTCGGGCGAGTCCGCCGCGCCGAGCCTCTGGCTAGCGGCGCAAACGCAAGCACACGCATGAGTGGAAGGCAGGAAGTCGGAAAACTTCAATTCTGGGAAGAGATAAATAGAAAACACAACACGTAAATACCAATAATTAATACTATTTATCAAACACTGTACTGTGCAAAAAGTATTTGGCCACAGAACAATACTTTAATGAGGACGTAGTATTACTGCAATATCACTTAGTAGAGTGTAGGCCTCCACCAAGGCTCCTACTATGAAATAGGAAACTGTGAAATGGAGGCTAATTTTCAACAAAATTAAAATTGAAAAATTATCATAATAGTTAGTTTCACATGTAGGTTGAATCGGGGCCCAGCAAGGGTCACATAAGTACTGAAAAATGAAAGAAAGTCTAACTCAGGGGTCTCAAACACGCGGCCCGCGGGCCAAATGTGGCGCGCAGGACACTAGTTTGAGGCCCCCGCCTTGATATGAAAGTTTAATGTTAGTGCGGGTGCGGCACGGTGGTCTAGGGGTTAGCGTGCAGCTAGGAGACCAGGGTTCAATCCCACCCTCGGCCATCTCTGTGTGGAGTTTGCATGTTCTCCCCGTGCATGCGTGGGTTTTCTCCGGGTACTCCGGTTTCCTCCCACATTCCAAAAACATGCTAGGTTAATTAGCGACTCCAAATTGTCCATAGGTATGAATGTGAGTGTGAATGGTTGTTTGACTATATGTGCCCTGTGATTGGCTGGCCACCAGTCCAGGGTGTACCCCGCCTTACGCCCGAAGACAGCTGGGAAAAAACACGATGTTAACACTTGTGTTAAAACACGATGTTAAAAACACTTATGTGACCCAGCAAGGGTCACATAAGTACTGAAAAATGAAAGAAAGTCTAACTCAGGGGTCTCAAACACACGGCCCGCGGGCCAAATGTGGCGCGCAAGACACTAGTTTGAGGCCCCCGCCTTGATATGAACGTTTAATGTTAGTGCGGCCTGCGCAAGTTTGATATGGATGCTGTATGGTATCATGTACCCAGAAAAAATTATTACGTTTGATTCATGTTCATGTTAAAGGTTAAATAACTGTTAATAGTTATCCTCCCTATCCGTGTGGAAGTGGTAAGTTTTTGGCTATTTAAGTTGAAAGGAAATAACTTGAAGGCTACCGTTTAGGTCGCTAGCTCTCTAGTTTGCGAGTTAGCATGTGTCTCAAGACCCTGCAGTTGCGCAATATGTTGTAAATAAAAGGAGTATAAATGTGACTATAGTCGTGTTTTGTCATGTCTACAGGGCTCTAATAATGCTTTGTTCATTTTAATCTGAAAAAAATCATTTGTCTACCCACCAACTATATGTGGTTTCTTAAGTTTTTATTATTATTATTATATTTATTTATTACTGATTGATTGATTTTCTTTATTCTTGATTTGTTTGTTTATTTTTCATCTTATTTTGTGTAGAAAAATAAAAAGTAAGATATTTGAGAACAGTGGAATGTTTTATCAGAGCTTTTCTTGTAGAAAATTGGAACCAAAGCGAAGTTTTTAAAAAAAAATTGTTTTTAATAAATGCGTTTTTTTGTTTTTTTTTGGAAAACCTGATGCGGCCCAGTCTCACCCAGACCTGAGCTCCAATGGCCCCCCAAAAAATTGAGTTTGAGACCCCTGCTGTATGGTATCATGTACCCAGAAAAAAATTATTACATTTGATTAATGTTCATGTTAAAGGTTAAATAACTGTTAATAGTTATCCTCCCTATCCGTGTGGAAGTGGTAAGTTTTTGGCTATTTCAGTTGAAAGGAAATAACTTGAAGGCTACCGTTTAGGTCGCTAGCTCTCTAGTTTGCGAGTTAGCATGTGTCTCAAGACCCTGCAGCTGCGCAATATGTTGTAAATAAAAAGTATAAATGTGACTATAGTCGTATAGTCGACTATAATCCAGTAAGAAGAGGAAGGTGGATAAATGCGACGGATGCTGCCATTGTCGCCACACCCTGACGGACAAAGAAAGCACTTTAAAAGCTGTCGTTTGCTCGGCTATGACAATGTGACATATTATCTTCACGCCTCAGGGAGGAGAAGTGCAGAGACACTCGGTCTGCCATCCAATCCTTCCCCACACACCTTGGTGAATGGGCAAAGGGGTCTGGAGTCTTTTTCGGAACTTTTTTGGGTGCTTTAATGTCCCGATGGGCGTAAAAGCGGCCTGACTGTATCCCAGTGACCTGTCGCCTGGGGCGGCATCACAGAGCTTCGTGAGAAGAGCGGGCTGAATAGGGGGACCGCCGCGCTCATTCACTGCACACAATGCAGAATTGCACTCACTCAGCTCTCTGGCTCCTGAATGCTGACACATCGCAGTCAAACTTATGGCTGCTTTGTGTGCACTGCTGTCCATGGGAAAAGTCCCCCGATTTCAACAATTTTGGAATGACTGCGGGGGAAAAGCAGCAGATTCCTGAACAATACTCCTTTTGGTTAGCAACTAAAATGTACAACTTCATCCATAAGAAAAATGTACGAAGCAATACATCTGTTAATGTCGAATTCCATCCTTCCGTCACTCATCAGATCTTAAGGTACTCCACTTGGGGCAGGATCTCATCCCTGACCCGGAGACTTGGAGGTGCTGATTTTGGTAATGGTAATGGTAATGGAAATGGTAATGGTAATGGTAATGGTAATGGTAATGGAAATGGTAATGGTAATGGTAATGGCAATAGTAATGGCAATGGTTTTATTTCATTTGAACATGCATCAGATTCCAATTGAGTGCATCCCATAATCAGTTCCCAGTTCTACATGTCCAAAAGGAGTAGGAAGAAGCAAAGCTTATTAAATCCTACCCCTCCATCTGGTACTTTTACAATGACTAACTGCTACATTTGTTCACTTCCTGCTTTCCATAATACAGTTTAAGGGTTTTTTTTATTTTTTGTCCTGTACCGAAGTACGAGGTGATATGACCATACAATGACATAATGTGTACTATAGTAACTGTCCATATAGTGATATATATATATATGTATATATATATATATATATGTATATATATATATATATATATATATATATATATATATATATATATATATATATATATATATATATATATATATATATATATATATATATATATATATATATATATATATATATATATATATATATATCCCAACCTGTTTTTCAATGCATTTAATATGTTGTTTGTATATTTCCAAGGTATAACATTTGAGTGCTAAGTTGCTGTGTGATGAATTTAATGTGGTTTGTAAGATATGGTAATGGTAATGGTATTATTTCATTTGAACATGCATCAGATTCCAATTGAATGCATCCCATAATCATTACATTTGTTCACTTCCTGCTTTCCTAATTTTATTTTAATTTTAATTTTAATTTTAATTTTAATTTTAATTTTAATTTTAATTTTAATTTTAATTTTAATTTTAATTTTAATTTTAATTTTAATTTTAATTTTAATTTTAATTTTAACTTCCAGTCCAACATGTTAAAGTTCCGGCTTTTGTCGATGTTAAAATCTCAAACCGTTTATGTCGCCAAAAACATAACTTACACGACATTAAACAATGACACAATGACTTCCTGTTCAGTGCAAAATAAGCATCAAAACTAAAGGATGGATTCTATCACAGCAATTTACAAAATATACAGTAAACCTCGGATATATCGGACTCGGATATATCGGAAATTCGCTCACAACGGACAGATAAAAAAGAAGCGATTTTTCTGTAATGCATTTCCAATAAAAATTCATTGCATATATCGGATTTTTTATAACGGATTTCGCCTATTTCGGACAAAATCTCCAGTCCCGTTCCAATGCATTTCCATGAAATTTCCCTCGCATATATCGGATGGCCGCATCGTGGCGCTCCGATTCGCCGAATCGTGACAGGCCGCTATACGACGTCATTTGCAGCGTTTGCAGCGTTGCCTGCGCGTCCAGGTACATTGGAAACATAGTCAAGGAAGTGCCTTTTTATAACGGATAAAATCCCATTTACGCATATACCGGATATAAATCCCATATATGCGTAAAACGGACATTTTCCGGTATACGCATATAACGGATTTCGCTTATATCGGACAAAACCAGTGGGAACAATTGAATCCGATATATCCGAGGTTTACTTCCTTGTGCATTGCTCTGTATGAACGGCAGCTATTAAGTGCTTTCGCTAGACATGAAAGCTACTCCACCCTTCAGTTATGTAAATATTTGTCTAATAATCATCCTGCCTGGGAAAACAGAAGGCATCCTTGAAGTATGTTTTGTTGAAAGCAAATATTTGGTGATACTGTTCTCACAATTCATATTGTCATTTTGGGATTTTATGTAACTTGGTTATGTAACTCAACTCACCGATGGCTGCCAAGGCCACGTAAGAGTGGACATGTCGGCGCAGGCTGGGAAGGTGCCGGGCTTCAAGAAAGGATAGCGAGTGAAGGATCGGTTCCAGAAAGTCCGAGGGCACGGCGGACGCCAGGGCCCAGCCTAGCTTGGAAACCACAGATGCTTCCCACTGCTGCAAACACACACATGTTTTTACATTTATGGTTATTCATACACACCTGTTGCAGCCTGTTTAACCAAAAGCTGCTATTTAAGAGACATTTTGCAGACTTGAAAAGATAAATGATCAAGTGGACTAGAAAAAAAAAAAAAGCAAAAAAAGCTCCAGAGGAATGTTTGTGCAGCACAAACATGTTTTTCTACTGTTCTGTCCTATTAACCTTAGGACCCCTTGGGGAAACATGGGGAGTGGGGATTTACTGAGTGGATTCATACATAACAATCTCTCACAAAAGTGAGTACACCCTTCACATTTTTTTTACAGTATTAGAGTATTATTGTATATACTTACAATGCACATTGAGTTGGAGCCCACTTTTATTTAAAGGGGGACCGCATTTTTGGGCGAATATTGTCATTCCCAATCATCATTTGACACATAAAGACATATTTTTTCCCTTTTCTGTGCATTATAAAACAGAAAAATTAGTTAAAAACCTACAGTATTTAGACGATGAAACCCTGATCATGCATTGATACGCATACTTATGCTAGTTCTGTCAACAACAACAGCAGCGACAACACTTTTCGCTCTCCTCGGGATGGCTGTGTCTTCCAGCACAAGACGTGTTTATGTTTCACATAAGGATTTATTTATTTAAATTTGTAATTTTTTGTTTTATTCTTATTTTTTTAGAAACGTTTAAGTCATTTTTATATTTACTTATGTTTTTTTATTTTATTTAATATTTTTACACTTTTGTTTCAGACATTTTTTTCCTGAATTTATTTTATTAAAATTTTTACCACTTTTATTTTACTTATTTTTTTTACACTTTTAAGTAATTCTTACATTTATTTATTTATTTAAGTTTGTAATTTTTTGTTTTATTCTTATTTTTTTTAGAAACTTTTAAGTCATTTTTATATTTACTTATACTTATGCTGTTTTTATTTTATTTTATATTTTTACACTTTTGTTTCAGACATGTTTTTCCTGACTTTATTTTATTAAAATTTTTACCACAAAAAAAATGTACCACTTTTATTTCACTTATTTTGTTACACTTTTAAGTAATTCTTACATTTATTTATTTATTTTATTTATTTAAGTTTGTCATTTTTTGTTTTATTCTTTTTTTTTTAGAAACTTTTAAGTCATTTTTATATTTACTTATGCTTTTTTATTTTATTTAATATTTTTACACTTTTGTTTCAGACATTTTTTTCCTGAATTTATTTTATTAAAGTTTTTACCACTTTTATTTTACTTATTTTTTTACACTTTTAAGTAATTCTTACATTTATTTATTTATTTTATTTATTTAAGTTTGTAATTTTTTGTTTTATTCTTTTTTTTTTTTTTAGAAACTTTTAAGTCATTTTTATATTTACTTATGCTTTTTTTATTTAATATTTTTACACTTTTGTTTCAGACATGTTTTTCCTGAATTTATTTTATTAAAATTTTTACCACTTTTATTTTACTTATTTTTTTTACACTTTTAAGTAATTCTTACATTTATTTATTTATTTTATTTATTTAAGTTTGTAATTTTGTTTTATTCTTTTTTTTTTTAGAAACTTTTATTAACATTTTTATATTTACTTATGCTGTTTTTATTTTATTTAATATTTTTACACTTTTGTTTCAGAAATTTGTTCCTGAATTTATTTTATTAAAATTTTTACCACTTTTATTTTACTTATTTTTTTACACTTTTAAGTAATTCTTACATTTATTTATTCACGCATTTATTTATTTCAATGTTACACTTGCACTTTATGTTTATATTTATACTTTACTTATGTAAAGTATAAAGTACTTTATGTTTATGTTTATACATACAGTACATAAGCGTATGCCGAAGATGCATTTTAGATGAATTTATTAAGGCATTTTTGTCAAGGAAATGACGACGAACATAACTACATGCATACAAATGATGTATTAAATCAAATTAAATATAAAAAGTGCATTAAATAAGACAACGAAATAAAATCTTTCACTTATAACTTCGATAAGCATACCGTATAGGAGGAATATGACTAAACTATTGGTTAATTTTACTTCAAAATAAGTTGTACATCATTTGTATATTACATATTTTAATGTCAATGGATCGACCTACTGAGTGGTCACGACCCACAGGTTGAGACCCTGTGGCTGAGAAGACAGGGTGGGCAAACTTTTTGACTCGATATGACAAAATTTACGGGGGGGGGGGGGGGGAAACTATATATTTTACACGTAACAGTCCACCTGGTATTATTGTATCTGTAAAATTGTCATGCAATCTGCTATTATTATTTATTATTTTATATTTATATTTAAATATTTTAAAAATAATAAAATATTATAATAATTAAAATAAAATTAAAATAATAATTATTATATTATTATTATGTAAAATATGCAAATATAACAATATTATTATATATAATTAATATAATAATTAGCATTAATATAATAAATATAATAGACTATATATTTTACACGTAACAGTCCACCTGGTATTATTGTATCTGTAAAATTGTCATGCAATCTGCTATTATTATTTATTATTTTATATTTATATTTAAATATTTTAAAAATAATAAAATATTATAATAATTAAAATAAAATTAAAATAATAATTATTATATTATTATTATGTAAAATATGCAAATATAACAATATTATTATATATAATTAATACAATAATTAGCATTAATATAATAAATATAATAATCATAATAGTTATAATAATAATATAATAATTATTATTTTAATTTTTATTATTTTTTTTATTATTTTATGTATTGTTGGTATATATATATATATATATATATATATATATATATATATATATATATATATATATATATATATATATATATATATATATATATATATATATATATTGTATGGTTGTATGTTGAGTTTAAATTAAATACTTTTGAAAGATTGGGCGGGCCGTATTCAAACACTTGGCAGGGCGGATGTGGCCCCCGGGCCGTAGTTTGCCCACCCCTGGTCTAAATGCTACCTTTGGCACATTGGGGTCATTAAAGTTGCATTTTATAGGAGTTCACATTGGGTGAGTGTGAAAATAACGCAGCCATTGGTCATTTCATTAGGCACACCTAACGACTCTAGAAAGCCCAAAACCGGAGCCTTTGCGGGGGTAATGACGCATACATTTACCAGGATATCTGCCACCGAAATGGAGTCATCAGCGTACACGCAGAGCTTCCAGGGCATGAGGGGAACAGTCTCTCTCATCTTGGAGGCCAGCAGCATGGTGACCGCGGCCACAAGCTGCAGGTCACACGTCTCCACGGCATGGATGCGCAGGTAAGAGTCCAGGTAGTGGACCGCTAGCGGGAACACCTCCTCTTCACATTTCTGCTCCTCGCACACCTAAAACAGCACCTTGATTTGAAGTGGATTTTCAGTTTTAAACAAACCGCGTTCGAATACCTGTAGCATCCATGCTATTAGTGTCCTCCTTATGCGGTGGTAGATGCCTGCCTGCTGGATGCTAGTCAAAATGGAGGACCCACGGTTCTCCTCCAAGGCTCTCAAGTTCTGGATAACGCGTGGGTCGCTTACGAGAACTGGGTCGATACCCGCCCTCGGATACACGTCGTGTAGCGACATATTTTGGAGAAACTAAAGCAAAAAAAAAAATAAAAACAATCCACCGAAAATCAGACCTAGTTGCTAGGTCAATGTGCTAACTGAGCGTCAGTTAGCTAGCTTAGCTGCTAGCATACATTCGACATATCTTTCGATGTTAGCTCTATTTAAGTGAGCAACAATTAAAAAAATAAATCACTTCCAACGTGTGTGTAATATCTAAATAATACAAAAACAGGTATATTCATGAAAGTATTCGGCTTTGGATAAACTCACCCGGCTAACAAGTGCGGAGCGTGTCGTCAGCAGTTCATTAGCTTAAACATGCTAATGTGGCTAATGAGTATAATAAGTTTAGTGCGCGAAATGAAGCAAATTGGAAGCTACCGTGAATAACAGTTAAAATACGGAAAATGGAACCACTATATAAAATGGCTATTTTGAGCCTGAAATGACAATTAATATGTTAGGAGCCATTTTGTACAGATGAATGATCCAGAACATACACAGTGTTAGCTTTAGCTTTAAAAATACACAGTAGTATAATTAGTCATCCTCATATCCGGTTATTAAGTATTCTGTTTTTAATTCAGATTCTTGCATAAACATGTATTCATAATCAAATACACACATACAAGTCAGTCCAAAACTACAATTATGGTGATTTTAAGCGTTAACATGTCCCCCATGTTAAAGAATTCTCAGTCCATATCAAGAGTAACAGGAAGCCCGATTTCAACATCCCGCGACTCGGAGTTCTGCAGTTCTCTGCGGATCTCCGCCGAGACCTGAGGATGCGTTTGTATCTTGAGCAGCTCCAGCAGAGCCTCCTTCTGTTCCAAGGCCAGGTCGGCCTTGTAGCGCTGTGCCAGCGCGAGCAGGCTCTGATGCCAGAGCACAGGAAGCTCGCGCTTTTCGCTGCGGAAGGACAGGAAGTGAGCCACCAGGGCATCGAGGACACGGAAAGGCAGGGCGTATTTCTTGTCGAGCAACAGACGCAGGAAAATGCTGTTGGCGCCGTTGTAGTCCATCTCTGCCAACTTGAGCATCGTGGCGCTGAAAGGAAGAGGCGATAAAAATGTTACGCAACCTTCCACCGCAACGCCGACCTCGCCCGTTTGCTTTTGTAACGTAGCATGTGGGTTCCCAACCGCTGCACCGCATCCTGGAAAATGGTCATACATTTGATTATATGTAAATATATATATATGCATTTTGGCAATAATGTACTGTAATCAGGACCGCCAAGGTTACATTTTTTCAAATCAAATCAACTTTATTTGTATAGCACTTTTCCTGCAAAGACATGCAACACAAAGTGCTTTACAGAATTAAAAACAATTACCACAATTAAAAGGAAAAACAAATACTAACAAGCCCCTCCCTCCCATCCTCCATACTGGACACACACACAATCACAGGATGGCCCAGTGTCTTGACAGACAGCCAATGGGATATTTTAACTCATTTTGGGGGGGTCTACCGCTTGACTTTTTTTTATTCGATGAACCTAAGGATGTTTAAATAAATTTGAAATGTCTTACTGTGTCCAACCTCAGCAGCAATGGCACGTTGTTAAAAAAAGAGATCATAATAGTGGGAATACCTGACACTAAATCACGTTCAATCCACATTTTCTTCCTTTTAAAGCAGGGGTCTCAAACTCAATTTACCCGGGGGCCACTGGAGCTAGGGTCTGGGTGAGGCTGGGCCGCATCAGGTGAAAAAATATATATATATGTATGTATGTGTGTGTATATATATATATATATATATATATATATTAAAAACAGAAAAAAATAATAAATAAAAAACCGTCTTCAATGCTTCTGCTTTACCCTCCACTTTTTCAATGCTTTTGGTTCTCTGATAAAACATTAAATTATTATAAATTATGATAAATTATTTATTATTAAATAATTAAATAAATGGTTAATTTTTATTTTTCGACACAAAATAAGATGGAAAAATAAATAAGCAAATCAAAAAACTAATGAAACTAATTAACAAATGAATTTTTCTTTATTATTAAATAAACATTCAATGTTTATTTTTCGACATAAAATAAGATGGAAAAATGAATAAGCAAATCAAAAAAATGAAACTAACAAATTAATTTGTATTTATTATTAAATTATTAAATAAACGTTTAATGTTAATTTTTATTTTTTGACACAAAATAAGATGGAAATATAAATAAGCAAATCAAAAAACAAATTAAACAAATTAATTTTTCTTTATTATTAAATTATTAAATAAACGTCTAATGTTAATTTTTATTTTTTGACACAAAATAAGATGGAAAAATAAATAAGCAAATCAAAAAACAAATGAAACAAATTAATTTTTCTTTATTATTAAATAATTAAATAAACGTTTAATGTTAATTTTTTATTTTTCGACACAAAATAAGATGGAAAAATAAATAAGCAAATCAAAAAACAAATGAAACAAATTAACAAATAAATTTTTCTTTATTATTAAATTATTAAATAAACGTTCAATGTTAAATTTTATTTTTCGACACAGAATAAGATGGAAAAATAAATAAGCAAATCAAAAACAAATGAAATGAATTAATTTTTCTGTATTATTAAATTATTAAATAAACGTTCATGTTAATTTTTATTTTTCGACACAAAAGATGGAAAAATAAATAAGGAAATCAAAAAACAAATACAACAAATTAACAAATATTTTTTTCTTTATTATTAAATTATTAAATAAACGTTCAATGTTAATTTTTATTTTTCGAAACGAAATAAGATGGAAAAATAAATAAGCAAATCAAAAAAGAAATGAAACAAATTAACAAATTAATTTTTCTTTATTATTAAATAAACGTCTAATGTTAATTTTTATTTTTCGACACAAAATAAGATGGAAAAATAAATAAGCAAATCAAAAAACAAATGAAACAAATTAATTTTTATTTATTATTAAATTATTAAATAAACGTTTAATGTTAATTTTTATTTTTCAACACAAAATAAGATGGAAAAATAAATAAGCAAATAAAAAAACAAATGAAACAAATTAACAAATAAATTTTTCTTTATTATTAAATTATTAAATAAACGTTCAATGTTAAATTTTATTTTGCGACACAGAATAAGATGGAAAAATAAATAAGCAAATCAAAAACAAATGAAATAAATTAATTTTTCTGTATTATTAAATTAATAAATAAACGTTCACGTTAATTTTTATTTTTCGACACAAAAGATGGAAAAATAAATAAGGAAATCCAAAAACAAATACAACAAATTAACAAATAATTTTTTCTTTATTATTAAATTATTAAATAAACGTTCAATGTTAATTTTTATTTTTCGACACAAAATAAGATGGAAAAATAAATAAGCAAATCAAAAAAGAAATGAAACAAATTAACAAATTAATTTTTCTTTATTATTAAATTATTAAATAAACGTTCAATGTAAATTTTTATTTTTCAACACAAAATAAGATGGAAAAATAAATAACCAAATCAAAAAACAAATGAAACAAATTAATTTTTCTTTATTAAATTATTAAATAAACATTTAATGTTAATTTTTTATTTTTCGACACAAAATAGGATGGAAAAATAAATAAGCAAATTAAAAAACAAATGAAACAAATTTATTTTTCTTTATTATTAAATTATTAAATAAACGTTTAATGTTAATTTTTATTTTTCGGCACAAAATAAGATGGAAAAATAAAGAAGCAAATCAAAAAACAAATTAAACTTAAACGGGGGCCTCAAACTAGCGTCCCGCGGGCCAAATGCCGTGAGTTTGAGACCCCTGTTTTAAAGGCTGTGCTCTTAAACTTTTGATGATCTGATGAACAGCGTATTTGACTGTGGGAGGAAAAAGTGGGTGGTAGCCGCTCGCTACAGGGTGCATGTTGCAGTTCCACAGAAACTGACCAGCATGTGGAGAAGGTGTGTGTGTGGGTGTGTGTGTGTGTGTGTGTGTGTGTGTGTGTCTCAGGAGAGAGACTCATTACCTGGAGTGGAGCACAGGGATGGAACACTTTGTGAGGATGCTTCCGATGATGATGGCCTCTCTGAGGGTGCATGTCCCTGATTCACACAGCGGTATCAGTATACCTGTGGAACGGAGGTGGGGGGGAAAATAAAAATAAATAAGCAAATCAAAAAATAAATGGAACAAATTAACAAATAAATTTTTCTTTATTATTAAATAAACGTTCAATGTTAATTTTTATTTTTCGACACAAAATAAGATGGAAAAATAAATAAGGAAATCAAAAAAAACAAATTAAACAAATTAACAAATTAATTTTTGTACGTAAAAAACACACAAAATAGAAAAATAAATAAGCAAATCAAAAAATAAATGGAACAAATTAACAAATAAATTTTTCTTTATTATTAAATAAACGTTCAATGTTAATTTTTATTTTTCGACACAAAATAAGATGGAAAAATAAATAAGGAAATCGAAAAAAAACAAATTAAACAAATTAACAAATTAATTTTTGTACATAAAAAAACACACAAAATAGAAAAATAAATAAGCAAATCAAAAAATAAATGGAACAAATTAACAAATAAATTTTTCTTTATTATTAAATAAACGTTCAATGTTAATTTTTATTTTTCGACACAAAATAAGATGGAAAAATAAATAAGGAAATCAAAAAAAACAAATTAAACAAATTAATTTTTGTACATAAAAAACAGCAAGCCACAGCCACAGCAAGAGGAAGTCACCACACCACTCTCAATGGCGGTAAATATGGCTGCAATCTCCGACACCGACTTCCTGGTGGACCCCGCCATTATTGTCCCGGTAAATGTATACTTTTCTCCCTGTATACTTCCTCTTGCTGTGGCCGTTTGCAGGCATACCTAGTCGATTTTCGCACTCACATGTCGATCAACCAATAGGCGAACAGTTCAACCCAAGACACACTTAGGACCGCCCCCTCATTTGAATAGTTTTTCCTTCTGCATTTCAAGCTGACATTGTCTGCAGCATGAAATAAATACATATGAGAGCAGAGTGCTTTTATTTATTTATTGATATGGAATTCTATTTATAGATTTATTTTTGTATTTATTTCTACATTTATTTTTGTATTTATTTTTTATTTTTGAATCTTGTTTTTTTATTTTTGTATTTATTTTTGCTTTTATTTATTTATTTATGTATATATTTTTTATTTTTGTTTTTATTTCCATTTATATTTATTTTTGTGTATTTAATGTTTTGATTTTTTTTTTCATTTGTGTTTTTATTTTCACTTTTATTTATTTATTATTTTGGCAGTTCTGGTCCTCCATACTCATTCAGATCAACTGGTTTTGGCTTGGCTGCTATACAATGTTAATGCGAGCAGCAGTGCCACCTAGTGGATTGGTTGGACAATGGCGTTTCAAAGGGGAAAATCCATTCATTCATTCATTCATTCATTCATTCACCCGACACAACTATGATGATGCTAAATATTGCTGAACTACTAAAAAAAAATAACATAAGCCATAACAAGGCAAAAAAATAAATTTTCTGTTCCGCTTCTATTTTTCCACTTTCCAATTGTGGCTTTCTTCACGGCTTTTTTTTTTAATTATGAATTATTGAATTATAAAGTATGTGTTTTATGTAATTGCACTGTCCCCTACAAATAAACTAATCTAATTTAATTACACATATGGATTGCATTTTAGCATAATTGTGGTTAGCACGCAGACCTCACAGCTAGGAGACCAGGGTTCAATTCCACCCTCGGCCATCTCTGTGTGGAGTTTGCATGTTCTCCCCGTGCATGCGTGGGTTTTCTCCGGGTACTCCGGTTTCCTCCCACATTCCAAAAACATGCTACGTTTTCTTTTTTTTTTTTTTTTTAGTCGGGAATTGATATTTTCCTGAAACTGGGGTTTTGTGTATTTGTGTAATTTATTTTATTTATTGGAAAACACAGTAGAAAACAAATAGAATACGAATAATTATTTACTTCTAAATAATTACTCAGGTTTTTATGAGGATTTGTTTACAATTGCTTATTGTATTATATTAATAGATCATAGATATTTCAAATAAAAAATATATAATCATAAATAATTACTTAATTATACATTACTTGGGCTGCACGGCGGGCGAGTGGTTAGCGCGCAGACCCCACATGCTAGGTCAATTGGCGACTCCAAATTGTCCATCGGTATGAATGTGAGTGTGAATGGTTGTTTGTCTATATGTGCCCTGTGATTGGCTGGCCACCAGTCCAGGGTGTACCCCGCCTCTCGTCCCAAGACAGCTGGGATAGGCTCCAGCACGCCCACGACCCTCGTGAGGATAAGCGGTAGAAAATGAATGAATGTTATGATTCACTCAAACTACAATATATTTGTATTGGCAATTTTTTGATATACAGTAAACCTGGGATATATCGGAAATTCGCTCACAACGGACAGATAAAAAAGAACCGATTTTTCTGTAATGCATTTCCAATAAAAATTCATTGCATATATCGGATTTTTTATAACGGATTTCGCCTATTTCGGACAAAATCTCCAGTCCCGTTCCAATGCATTTCCATGAAATTTCCCTGGCATATATCGGATGGCCGCATCGCCGATTCGCCGAATCGTGGCAGGCCGCTATACGACGTCATTTGCAGCGTTTGCAGCGTTGCCTGCGCGTCCAGGTACATTGGAAACATAGTCAAGGAAGTGCCTTTTTATAACGGATAAAATCCGATTCACGCATAAACCGGATATAAATCCGATATATGCGTAAAACGGACATTTTCCGGTATACGCATATAACGGATTTCGCTTATATCGGACAAAACCAGTGGGAACAATTGAATCTGATATATCCGAGGTTTACTGTAGCTCTCAACAGATTATGCTAGTGCACCTAAAGTGGTGTGTGATACCTTAAGATGTTTAATTTTTGCGAGAAACCATCATCTCCCGTCTCACCTTTAAACCACGCTCCTGGTTTAAACAAGGCCTTCTTCAGAGCGCTGTAGAGGTGGAAGTTGAGCCTCTTGTACTCTGCAATGTCATCCCGAATCCTGGGCAGCAACACCAAGTTGTAAAATCTCTGAGCCATTCGCTCTTTCAGATTGGACGAGAAGATCCTACAAGACAGAAAAATAAGCGTCGTGACATTTGTGCATCTTTAAAAAAAAATAAAAATAAGAAAATTATTTGATAGGAAACAGACCTCGTGGCTTGATACATTGCAGCTGCAGTCCACGTCTCAGGCTCAGTCAAATAAAGGATCTGTTCCCAGTTTGAAAGTGCTGGTATGATTTTGAAAGCCTTTGGCAGCTTCCCGCTTCGATATTTGGACAGGACCTGACGTGAAATTAATAAAACTTCAATTGCAATCAAACTACGAGTCGTCGATGTCCATATTTTCCCGATAATTCACCTTTCTGACACCAGAGTAGACTTCTACAACTCTTGGGTCAAGGTGTTGGATTGGACAACCGGACACTTCCGACATCACCGTCCCGACTTCGGTTTGCTTCTCTGTAATCTTTTCCATAATAATATCCGCTAGGGTTCGTCTGCAAAAAGCAAATATGGATAATATTTACGTTCTTCAAGTTCTTAATAAGATAAAGTCACGGCTGCTCTTGCCTCATCGGGGGATTCTTATTCATGAACATCTCGATGGCTTTCTCATCGTCGGGGTCGACCACGACTTCAGTGTCGACCATGTCTCCATCACCAGCAGATCCCAGTGCCGGCCATTCTTCATCCGAATCTGCATCTGCATCCTGGGACGTGGAACCTAAAGAAAAAACAATCACTCACGTATTGACAGTCAAATATAGCAGAGTTGTACGGATTTTCATTGATTAAATCACATCTTTGTGTGAATCGCCATTTTGTTGGATTGGTTCCAGCTCTCCAGGATAAGTGGTATAAAGAAAATTAATGAGTAATGCATTAGAAAAATTAATTAAAGTACAATAAATACCGTAATGGAAGTACTTAGTTGTTGATTAGTCCGTTATTTTAAATCTTATGCCATCAAATGTACGAACTGACTAGTGTATATTAAACAGCGGCCATGACAGTGCAAATTATTATTATTATTAACAATGTAGTGTCCCAGTCGAGTCTTACCGAGAACTGTAACGGGTGCTTTTTTCTTCTCTGGTGCGAGGCTATATTCATTCTGAAGTTCCTCCTGTTGAATTCTGGCTTGTTGCAAGATCTTCCGCGACAAGCGTTCGTCCACGTAGGTGTCTTCGGTTTCGATCCGATCGTCCCTGCTCTTCACTCGGTCTTTAGCTCGGATAGTGTCCGCCTGTAGGATCTGGTCAACTAGCGTGTCCGTCTCCCCTCTCTTTTCGACTCCGCGTTTGTTTTTTTTCACTTTCGGCATTGTTGTTTATTTAGTGCGTGACAAATAAACTTTATATTCCAGTGGAGATAAAAGTTTAGATTGTCTAAACACTGTAAACAGACATTAGCTTAACACGTGCGACTTTCTTGCATCGAGGAAGTGACGTTACGTTGCGTCACATCCTGTCATTTTACGTCGCATAAAATGTGCATATATAGCCATGTAATAATTTTATATTCTTAATTTTGTGATTTGTTGCTATTTTTATTAATATGTTTATGGTTTATTCTGGTGGTTTATTCTGACCAATTTTTTTTTTACTGGAAAACAACATTTCACCGCAGAAGAAGAACGTCACCCGGAAGTGAACCTACTACAAAAAGATGGACTGGGGGAAAATATCAATAATGGGGGTCACTTGGTGAGTTTATAGCTTATATTGTGCTATTTTTATTATTATGCTTATGGTTTATTCTGGTGGTTTATTCTGACCAACTTTTTTTTTTACTGAAAAAAAAAAACATTTCCCCGCAGAAGAAGAACGTCACCCGGAAGTGAACCTACTACAAAAAGAGGGACTGGAGGAAAAATATCAATAATGGGGGTCACTTGGTGAGTTTATAGCTTATATTGTGCTATTTTTATTAATATGCTTATGGTTTATTCTGGTCAACTTTTTTTTTACTTGAAAACAACATTTCACCGCCGAAGAACGTCACCCGGAAGTGAACCTACTACAAAAAGAGGGACTGGAGGCAAAAATATCAATAATGGTGGTCACTTGGTGAGTTTATAGCTTATATGGTGCTATTTTTTATTAATATGCCTATGGTTTATTCTGGTGGTTTATTCTGAGCAACTTATTTTTTTTTTACTGGAAAACAACATTTCACCGCAGAAGAAGAACGTCACCCGAAAGTGAATTTACTACAAAATTAGAGGGACTGGAGGCAAAAATATCAATAATGGTGGTCACTTGGTGAGTTTATAGCTTATATGGTGCTATTTTTTATTAATATGCCTATGGTTTATTCTGGTGGTTTATTCTGAGCAACTTATTTTTTTTTACCGAAAAACAACATTTCACCGCAGAAGAAGAACGTCACCCGGAAGTGAACCTTCTACAAAAAGATGGACTGGGGGAAAAAAATATCAATAATGGGGGTCACTTGGTGAGTTTATAGCTTATATGGTGCTGTTTTTATTAATATGCTTATGGTTTATTCTGGTGGTTTATTCTGACCAACTTTTTTTTTTTTTTTTACTGGAAAACAACATTTCACCGCAGAAGAAGAACGTCACCCGGAAGTGAACCTACTACAAAATTAGAGGGACTGGAGGCAAAAATATCAATAATGGTGATCACTTGGTGAGTTTATAGCTTATATTGTGCTGTTTTTATTAATATGCTTATGGTTTATTCTGGTGGTTTATTCTGACCAATTTATTTTTTTTACTGGAAAACAACATTTCACCGCAGAAGAAGAACGTCACCCGGAAGTGAACCTACTACAAAAAGGAGGACTGGGGAAAAATATCAATAATGGGGGTCACTTCCTGAGTTTATAGCTTATATTGTGCTATTTTTATTAATATGCTTATAGTTTATTCTGGTGGTTTATTCTGACCAACTCTTTTTTTTTTTTACTGGAAAACAACATTTCACCGCAGAAGAAGAACGTCACCCGGAAGTGAACTTACTACAAAAAGAGGGACTGGAGGAAAAAATATCAATAATGGAGGTCACTTGGTGAGTTTATAGCTTATATGATGCTATTTTTATTAATATGCTTATGGTTTATTCTGGTGGTTTATTCTGACCAACCTATTTTTTTTACTAAAAAAAAAAACATTTCCCCGCAGAAGAAGAACGTCACCCGGAAGTGAACCTTCTACAAAAAGATGGACTGGGGGAAAAATATCAATAATGGGGGTCACTTGGTGAGTTTATAGCTTATATGGTGCTATTTTTATTAATATGCTTATGGTTTATTCTGGTGGTTTATTCTGACCAATTTATTTTTTACTGGAAAACAACATTTCACCGCAGAAGAAGAACGTCACCCGGAAGTGAACCGACTACAAAAAGAGGGACTGGAGGCAAAAATATCAATAATGGTGGTCACTTGGTGAGTTTATAGCTTATATGGTGCTATTTTTTATTAATATGCCTATGGTTTATTCTGGTGGTTTATTCTGAGCAACTTATTTTTTTTTACCGAAAAACAACATTTCACCGCAGAAGAAGAACGTCACCCGGAAGTGAACCGACTACAAAAAGAGGGACTGGAGGAAAAAATATTAATAATGGGGGTCACTTGGTGAGTTTATAGCTTATATTCTTTAATTTCAATTCAATGTGGTTCGTATTATTTTATCTATGCAACGCACTTTGGCTAATCGCCGAGCATATTATAACTTCGCTTTCACTAACGTTACTCGTTGTGTGTTCAAAATGTCTGTCGGGTGTTTTTCATGTAAACAATGTATTTTGTTGTAACGCAGTGTGTGCCAAGTGCCGGTGGCAGAGGGGAAGAGTATCCAGCAGACTGTGGACACCTTGCACAAGAAACTGGAGCAGTTGGGTGCTGTGAAACAGGGCAGCTTCTGTGTCGACTGTGAGACTTACCATGCAACTGGAAGTGTCAGCGGTAATACTTGACTGATACTCTTATACTGTATCTTCTCAACTGACATGAAAGTGTGATATAATTTAAAGTAGTCGGTGTACAACTTGAATAGAAGTATACATTTACTGTCCACAAAAGTGAGCCAACTGATGGCTATTATTGTCAGAACAGCTGTTAAAGAGGACCTATTATGCTCTTTCCACCTTTCGCACTTATAAATGTTGTTAGAATGTTGTATTCTCGTATTCAACGATTATGCCAAAGTTTCAGGTGCATTTGAAAGTGAGTCCTGAAATAATTTTGTGACGGCTTCCTTATATGGGCGTTCCCTGGTACAAGCTGAATCGGACCAATCACAGAAGAGTGGGCCATGGGTGAAATTGTAAATGAAAACAAATCATTTTGGATATTCAGGAAATTCCAGGTGGGATAGGTGCAGATTCTGGAAGATCTAGAAAGCTTTCTGTGCGGGTTGTTGTGTGTAGCTGCTCTATAGAAGTCCACAACTCAATACAAAGTGCCCAAAATGAGCACAATATGTCCGCTTTAAGAGTGAAAGACAGGAAGTGACAGTGACAATTGCGTTTTAGACAATACATTTCACAAAAAGACAGTTCTAAGTGACAGTATTCTAATTTATTATACAGTATATTATCATAACAGTGGTTTATTTTGTCTTAAAAAAATGTAAACAATGATATTATTTAATGGTAAGTTGTGGGACAATACCCATTTCAAACCCTCCTGTTTCAAACCACATGCGGCCCACTAAGCGTTTGAATCCGGCCCGCCAGTTGCTTTCTAACTTTTAACATACATGCTGGCAACATGACTTGCAAGTTGGATGTCTTATTCAGTCAAAAAATAAATAATAAAAATAATATATTTTTTTAAATGTAAAATTCAAGTTTGTAGTTTGATGTGGTTTGATGTTTAAAGTGTTTGAATCCGGCCCCCCAGTTGCTTTCTAACTTTTAACATACGTACATGCTGGCAACATGACTTGCAAGTCTAAAAAAAAATAACAATAAAAAAAAAAATTAATGTAGAATTCAAGTTTGTAGTTTGATGTGGTTTGATGTTTAAAGTGCTCTGGAAAAATAGGGATATATGGAACATATTTAAAACATATAGCTAATAATCTGACACGTTTACAGATAAAATTATACAAATAAGAAAATAAATAATAAATATATAAAAATATAATATAATTGATATATAATGTCATTAATAATATAATTATAATATATATAATAAATTATATATATATATATAATATGTAGATTAAATATAATATATAATATAATAAATAAAATTAGACAAATAATTCAAGGTGGACTGTTAGAATTATAAGCAAATACAAATATATACAAATATATATATATATATATATATATATATATATATATACATATATACAAATACATAAATTAAATAAATAAATAATAAATATATATAAAATATAATATATTAAATATAATATATACAATAATAAAATTAATATATATAATATAATTAATCATTATAATATATAATAAATAAATAAAATTAGACAAATAATTCAAGGTGGACTGTTAGAATTATAAGCAAATACAAATATATATATATACAAATATACATATATACAAATACATAAATTAAATAAATAAATAATAAATATATATAAAATATAATATATTAAATATAATAATAAAATTAATATATATAATTAATCATAATATATAATAAATAAATAAAATTAGACAAATAATTCAAGGTGGACTGTTAGAATTATAAGCAAATACAAATATATATATATACAAATATACATATATACAAATACATAAATTAAATAAATAAATAATATATATAAAATATAATATATTAAATATAATAATAAAATTAATATATATAATATAATTAATCATTATAATATATAATAAATAAATAAAATTAGACAAATAATTCAAGGTGGACTGTTAGAATTATAAGCAAATACAAATATACAAATACATAAATTAAATAAATAAATAATAAATATATATACAATATAATATATGAAACATAATATATATAATAATAAAATTAATATATATAATTAATCATTATAATATATAATAAATAAATAAAATTAGACAAATAATTCAAGGTGGACTGTTAGAATTATAAGCAAATACAAATATATACAAATATATATATATATATATATATATATATATATATATATATATATATATATATATATATATATATATATACAAATACATAAATTAAATAAATAAATAATAAATATATATACAATATAATATATGAAATATAATATATATAATAATAAAATTAATATATATAATTAATCATTATAATATATAATAAATAAATAAAATTAGACAAATAATTCAAGGTGGACTGTTAGAATTATAAGTGTAAAATCGTGTGTGTTATAAAAAAATATATATTCTGGCCCCCCAGACAGTTTTGTTAACTCAATGCGGCCCACGAGTCCAAAAGTTTGCCCACCCCTGCACTAGATCTTCTCAAGGAACAATACATATAAGCTACTGTAGAGTATACTTTCTATAGTATTGTCATGAAAATGTTTTTGATACTATGTCAAATACATGCACTGAGTCCAGTGTTTATGTTCCATCCAGGTCAGACCTCCAAGCTCCTGTACGTGATGCACAACTCTGAAACGCCACTGAGCTGCCTGGCTCTGTTCGAGAACGGTCCCTGCCTAGTCGCCGACACCAACTTTGATGTCCTCATGGTGAAGCTGAAGAGCCACTTCCAGAATGCAAAGGGCCACAAAGTGGAGTGTCGGGGGTCACGATACCGCTACTGTGACTTCTTGATTAAAGTCGGCACAGTCACCATGAGCTCCAGCGCCAGGGGGATATCAGTCGAGGTATGAATGTACACACAGTAAAGTGTAAACATTCTGACCCACACAGAATTATAAGCAAATACAAATATATACAAATATATATATATATATATATATATATATATATATATATATATATATATATATATATACAAATATACATATATATATATATATATATATATATATATACAAATATACATATATACAAATACATGAATTAAATAAATAAATAATAAATATATATAAAATATAATATATTAAATATAATATATAATAATAAAATTAATATATATAATATAATTAATCATTATAATAAATAAATAAAATTAGACAAATAATTCAAGGTGGACTGTTATAATTATAAGCAAATACAAATATATATATATACAAATATACATATATACAAATACATAAATTAAATAAATAAATAATAAATATATATAAAATATAATATATTAAATATAATAATAAAATTGATATATATAATATAATTAATCATTATAATATATAATAAATAAATAAAATTAGACAAATAATTCAAGGTGGACTGTTAGAATTATAAGCAAATACAAATATATACAAATATATATATATATATATATATATATATATATATATATATATATATATATATATATATATATATATATATATATATATATATACATATATACATATATACAAATACATAAATTAAATAAATAATAAATATATATAAAATATAATATATATAATAATAAAATTAATATATATATAATATAATTAATCATTATAATATATAATAAATAAATAAAATTAGACAAATAATTCAAGGTGGACTGTTAGAATTATAAGCAAATACAAATATATACAAATATATATATATACAAATATACATATATACAAATACATAAATTAAATAAATAAATATATATAAAATATAATATATTAAATATAATATATATAATAATAAAATAAATATATATAATATAATTAATCATTATAATATATAATAAATAAAATTAGACAAATAATTCAAGGTGGACTGTTAGAATTATAAGCAAATACAAATATATATATATATATATACATATATACAAATACATAAATTAAATAAATAAATAATAAATATATATAAAATATAATATATTAAATATAATATATAATAATAAAATTAATATATATAATATAATTAATCATTATAATATATAATAAATAAATAAAATTAGACAAATAATTCAAGGTGGACTGTTAGAATTATAAGCAAATACAAATATATATATATATATACATATATACAAATACATAAATTAAATAAATAAATAATAAATATATATTAAATATAATATATTAAATATAATATATATATAATAATAAAATGAATATATATAATATAATTAATCATTATAATATATAATAAATAAATAAAATTAGACAAATAATTCAAGGTGGACTGTTAGAATTATAAGCAAATACAAATATATACAAATATATATATATATATATACAAATACATAAATTAAATAAATAAATAATAAATATATATAAAATATAATATATTAAATATAATATATATATAATAATAAAATTAATATATATAATATAATTAATCATTATAATATATAATAAATAAATAAAATTAGACAAATAATTCAAGGTAGACTGTTAGAATTATAAGCAAATACAAATATATATATATATATATATACAAATATACAAATACATAAATGAAATAAATAAATAATAAATATATATAAAATGTATAATATTATATATAAAATATAATATGAATGTACACACGGTAAAGTAAAGTAAACATTCTGACCCCCACCTTACTTTTGTTACTTCAGGTGGAGTATTGTCCCTGTGTGGTTCCAGGGGACTGCTGGAAACTTATGAAGGAGTTCATGCAGTCTTTCCTCGGCTCCAGTGTGCCAGAGCTTCCGTCTGTGTTTGCTACTAAGCCCGAAGGCATTTTCGCAGTGTCGGACTGCGTCGACACGATGACTCAGTACCTGGAGTTGTTCAACAAACTCCGTAAACTGCAAATCCAAAGCAGTAATGTGCGCTGAATTGTCGGTACGAATATTTTTTGCTATATTGCTCGTCTTTTTAGTTTCAATCTTGTGGATCGGGAAGAGATGTGGATGTTTTGTCTTGGATTAAAACAAAATCTTTGTATAAGTTGAGCCTTTTAAGGGGGGGGGGGGGGTGAACGGCGTAAAATAAGGAAGTCTAACAAAACCTTCATTTTAAGTACACGCATGCATGATATTGACCTCTTTTGTTGTACTGCAAAAAAAGGTCAGTAAGGATAATTCATAATGCCGCCTACAGAGAACATACTAACTCAGGGGTGGGCAAACTTTTTGACTCGCGGGCCGCATTGATATAACAAAATTTCCGGGGGGGGGGGGCAGACTATATATTTTACACGTAACAGTCCACCTGGTATTATTGTATCTGTAAAATTGTCATGCAATCTGCTATTATTATTTATTATTTTATATTTATATTTAAATATTTTAAAAATAATAAAATATTATAATAACTACAATAAAATTAAAATAATAATTATTATTATGTAAAATATGCAAATATAACAATATTATTACATATAATTAATATAATAATTAGCATTAATATAATAAATATAATAGACTATATATTTTACACTTAACAGTCCACCTGGTATTATTGTATCTGTAAAATTGTCATGCAATCTGCTATTATTATTTATTATTTTATATTTATATTTAAATAATTTAAAAATAATAAAATATTATAATAACTAAAATAAAATTAAAATAATAATTATTATATTATTATTATGTAAAATATGCAAATATAACCATATTATTATATATAATTAATATAATAATTAGCATTAATATAATAAATTTAATAGACTATATATTTTACACGTAACAGTCCACCTGGTATTATTGTCTCTGTAAAATTGTCATGCAATCTGCTATTATTATTTATTATTTTATATTTATATTTAAATATTTTAAAAATAATAAAATATTATAATAACTAAAATAAAATTAAAATAATAATTATTATATTATTATTATGTAAAATATGCAAATATAACAATATTATATATAATTGATATAATAATTAGCATTAATATATTCATTCATTTCATTCATTCATTTTCTACCGCTTATTCTCACGAGGGTCGCGGGGGGTGCTGGAGCCTATCCCAGCTGTCTTCGGGCGAGAGGCGGTGTACACCCTGGACTGGTGGCCAGCCAATCACAGGGCACATATAGACAAACAACCATTCACACTCACATTCATACCTATGGACAATTTGGAGTCGCTAATTAACCTAGCATGTTTTTTGGGAGGAAACCGGAGTACCCGGAGAAAACCCACGCATGCACGGGGAGAACATGCAAACTCCACACAGAGATGGCCGAGGGTGGAATTGAACCCTGGTCTCCTAGCTGTGAGGTCTGCGCGCTAACCCCTGCAATCTGCTAATATTATTTATTATTTTATATTTATATTTAAATATTTTAAAAATAATAAAATATTATAATAATTAAAATAATAATTATTATATTATTATTATGTAAAATATGCAAATATAACAATATTATTATATATAATTAATATAATAATTAGCATTAATATAATAAATATAATAATAATAATAGTTATAATAATAATATAATAATTATTATTTTAATTTGTATTATTATTATGTGCTTGTGTCCCTTTTTTCAGGAGCACTTTGTAAACAACAGACCATGTCAAACAACGAAATTGATACAACCATCAAAAGGTTGGCTCAGGCCATGATGCCAGCTTGTATGTTGAGTTTAAATGAAATACTTTGGAAAGATTGGGCGGGCCGTATTCAAACACGTGGCGGGCCGGATGTGGCCCCCGGGCCGTAGTTTGCCCACCCCTGCTCCAGGAGGTAGGAATATCAAGATCCAAGTCGACCATAAAGAGAAGACTGAATTCTGCAGTATTTAGACATTAAACATTTATTTAAATAATTTAATAATATAATAATATTATTAAATTATTATTTAATAATATTAAATAATAATATTATTAAATAATAATATTATTATATAATAATTTAAATATTATTATATTTAAATTGTTATTATTATATTTAAATTATTATAAGTAATAATTTAAATATTTTATTATTAAATTTTTATTATATTTAAATTATTATAAATAATAATTAAAATATTATTATATTTAAATTATTATATAATAATATTAATATTATTTAACAATATTATTATTTAATATTATTAAATAATAATTTAATATTATTATATTATTAATTTATTTAAATAAATTTATTTAAATAATTTAAATAAATAATAATAATGTCGGTAAGGTACATTATTATTATTTATTTAAATTATTTAAATAAATAATAATATTTAAATTATGATTTATAATAATTTAAATATTTATTATTATTTATTATATTATATTATTATTATTATTATTTAAATAAATAATAATAATGTAGGTAAGGTACATTATTATTATTTATTTAAATTATTTAAATTATTAAAGCAAAGAAGTGGAATATTCTTGAAGTCAGTCACCTAATCTCAACCCAATTAAAGCATGCATTTTACTTATTAAAGACTAAAATTAGGACAGAAAGGCCTACAAACAAACAGAAAATGAAAGTTATTTAATTTGTCCAATTACTTTTGAGTCCCTGAAATGAAGGGATTGTGTTTAAAAACTGCTTTAATTTTTGGCATTTTTATGCAATCTTTTTGTTCAACCCGCTAAATTAACGCTGAAAGTCTGCACTTGAACTACATCTAAACTGTGTTATTTCAAATACATTACGGTATAGTGTACAGTACCAAAATGAGAAAAAACTTCCAAATATTTATAGAGCTAACTGTAGTAGACATAAAAAAATATCCAAAATATCCAAAAAAACAAATAGTAGATAATAAATAGAGATACTTAGATTGTTTTAGGCCACCATTAAATGTACACAAGTACACACAATTTACACTGCAAAACTGCTGCTCAAACTCTATGACAGTGATCAATTATATAATAATCATTATTATATTATTAATTAGCCTATTATTATTACTATCATTATTATTATTCTTCTGATTATTACTAGTAGTAGGATAGTATTAGCCTGCTTTTGTCCTATTATATGAAATTTGTCAGAGAAAAAAAAATCTATAAAAAATATCTAATTATTTAGAGGGGGGCAACTAACTAGTTAACGCGTTTTAATGCTGCTTTAACAGTGGTTGGATTGTCACTGGTGGCGTTTGGTCCACTTTTGGATTATTTATTTTAAAAAGTCAGATCTGAAACATGAAACTAAACAAAATAATGGTCTTTTTTATTTAAATCTTAGACCCTCGATTTGAATGGAGAGAATTTTTTAAAGTCTTTCCACGAACCCCAACCACGGTAGTGACAACGAGGTCAACTCCTCCTCCGAGCCCGTCTTTGAGCTCCGATGCTGGGTTATTGTTCCATGTGGCCTCGGTGGGTGGGTGGACGGACGGCGGGTCCATCCTGGCTGCCTGTTGTTCCGCCACTCGGCCAATGGGAGGCCGGCTGTCGCTCAGACTCGATCCAATGAGAGCAGCAGGGTCCGGGCTCGCATTTGAGGAGTTGGGTTGTTCAATCCCGGAGTGAGGAGGACAACAAGCAGCTTTCCCCCTTCTTGTGTGCGGCATGGATGCGTTGTGGCGATGGTAACGTTATCTTCCTTTATCGCAATGCTCGCAATGTTTATGCTAGCAAACAAAGCCCCTATTAGCGGGCTCTCCGTCGTGGATGTCAGCGGGGAGTTTGTACAAGATTAGCGGGCGCCGCGCGGTAGCTAATAAGCTGTAGTCACACCGTCTGCGACCGACAACAGCAGCTAGGTCAACTTCAATTAAAACCCACCAATGGAGCAACATAAGCTACACTTCCATGTTAGCAACACACCGGCGACTCTGCCGCCACGAGCGCCCCGACGAAGTGCCCTCCTCGTCGGCGGGGCCAAAGCAGATGGCGCGGCTCCGCTAGCCATTCACGGAAGCCGCGGTTCTGTCGCGCTAGCATAAAAGCAACGGGAGCTAACTTGGTGGTCGCAGTGTCTTCACAAAGTTCCCGGCGAGCGGCTCTCTTCTCGCCTCTTTGTTCTGCCTCGACGCCGAGCCGGAGACGGTGAGGTAGCCCAACATGGCGTGTGGAAACCGGACTAGATGGAGGATTAACAACAGCAGTGTAGTTAATTAGACGCTATAACACAGACATGCTAACAACATAAACCATGATTTCACTATCGCCATGGTGCGAAAAGGTCACTTTATCAGTGGTTTATTTTTATCAGCTTTATTTTAAACGGTTATTTGTTGTCACTATAAATAAAAAAAACAACAATTTTAATTACATATAAAAAAACAACAATTTTAATTACATATACAAGTGTTTTTATACGGTTTGCATGGAAATTAGCTTGTAACATGGTTATGGTTCTATTGAATATTTGGCTTTTTTTTTTTATCTCAAACAGATATAAAGTGTGATTGTTTCTGAAAGCAACCCCCCCACAAAGATGTTTCACGCATCTTTTGTGCAACAGGGTTCCAAACTGTGGTGCATCAAGTGGTTTTCTACCTAATTTTGCAGCAAAAGTGTCAAGATTGCAATACAGAATTGCGCAAACTTTGATTTATTTATGATGAGGCTTATCAAAGTTACACGCAGTATCATCACATGTTTGTGCAATTCAGTATTGTTCAGTTATTTGCTGTAAATACTAATGCTAAATAATGCTATTTACTTTTACATGGGTATTCGTTAACATTAATACCAGGTTATCAAAATTATTTGGATGCAAGTTCCATGGAAATAATAATATTGGGTGTTTTAAACGACATTATACAGTAAACCTCGGATATATCGGAAATTTGGTCACAACGGACAGATAAAAAAAGAACCGATTTTTCTGTAATGCATTTCCAATTAGAAATCAGATTTTTTATAACGGATTTCGCCTATTTCGGACAAAATCTCCAGTCCCGTTCCAATGCATTTCCATGAAATTTCCCTCGCATATATCGGATGGCCGCATCGTGGCGCTCCCGATTCCGATAAAATCCCATTTATGCGTAAAACGGCCATTTTCCGGTATACGCATATAACGGATTTCGCTTATATCGGACAAAACCAGTGATCAGGAATTGCACAATACCAAAAAAAAGGGATACAGTGGAACCCGTTTATGTTGACCAGCTCAGCAACTTCCAGTCCAACATGTTAAAGTTCCGGCATTTGTCGACGTTAAAATCTCAAACCCAAATGGGTCAGTTTATGTCGCCAAAAACATAACTTACACGACATTAAACAATGACACAATGACTTCCTGTTCAGTGCAAAATAAGCATCAAAACAAAAGGATGGATTCTATCACAGCAATTTACAAAATATACAGTAAACCTCGGATATATCGGACTCGGATATATCGGAAATTCGCTCACAACGCACAGATAAAAAAGAAGCGATTTTTCTGTAATGCATTTCCAATAAAAATTCATTGCATATATCGGATTTTTTATAACGGATTTCGCCTATTTCGGACAAAATCTCCAGTCCCGTTCCAATGCATTTCCATGAAATTTCCCTCGCATATATCGGATGGCCGCATCGTGGCGCTCCCGATTTGCCGAATCGTGACAGGCCGCTATACGACGTCATTTGCAGCGTTTGCAGCGTTGCCTGCGCGTCCAGGTACATTGGAAACATAGTCAAGGAAGTGCCTTTTTATAACGCATAAAATCCGAATTCACGCATAAACCGGATATAAATCCCATATATGCGTAAAACGGACATTTTCCGGTATACGCATATAACGGATTTCGCTTATATCGGACAAAACCAGTGGGAACAATTGAATCCGATATATCCGAGGTTTACTGTAATACCAAAGAATGCTATTTACTTTTATATGGGCATTCGTTAACATTAATACCAGGTTATCAAAATTATTTGTATGCAAGTTCCATGGAAATAATAATATTGGGTGTTTTAAACGACATTATATGTGTAAATGTTATTTCAAAATGCAAGAAAAATAACAAAATTTCAAGTGTACACAATTCAAAAAAGCAGCAGCAAGAAGCTGAGCTTATGTAATACTACCTCTTTATCCATATCTCGGCAATTGCTGGTAATAAATGTACTTTTTTTTTTAATCAGTATATGCTTTTTTTCGGTTTTAAAAGTTGTTTTTGACAGACGAGCGTCTCCGCTAATGTGAACCGAAGCCTGGAAGTTGCCACATCATATAAAGCCGCATGAGTTCCAAGTCGTTTGTACAAATCCTGCTCAAGGCTCGTGGATTAAACGCCAGATTCCTGGTGAACACACACACACACACACACACACACGCCTAAGACGGGAAGCGTGGCATGTATTCGACAGCAGGACCAGCTAGAACAGGGGTGGGCAAACTTTTGGACTCGTGGGCCGCACTGAGTTAACAAAACTGTGCGGGGGGGCCAGAATATATTTTTTTATAACACACACATTATTTTACGCTTATAATTCTAACAGTCCACCTTAAATTATTTGTCTAATTTTATTTATTTATTATATATTTTGATTAATTATATTATATATATATATATTAATTGTATTATTATATATATTATATTTAATATATGATATTATATTTTTACATTTTTTTATTTATTTATTTTATTTACTTATTTGTATATATTATTTGTATATATTTGTATTTGTATAACAGTCCACCTTAAATTATTTGTCTAATTTTATTTATTTATTATATATTTTGATTATATATATATATATATATATATATATATATATATATATATATATATATATATATATATATATATATATATATATATATATATATATATATATATATATATATATATTAATTGTATTATTATATATATTATATTTAATATATGATATATTTTTACATTTTTATTATTTATTTATTTATTTTATTAACTTATTTGTATATATTTGTATATATTTGTATTTGTATAACAGTCCACCTTGAATTATTTGTCTAATTTGATTTATTTATTATATATTTAGATTAATTATATTATATATATTATATTTAATATATGATATTATATTTTTACATTTTTATTTATTTATTTTATTTACTTATTTGTATATATTATTTGTATATATTTGTATTTGTATAACAGTCCACCTTGAATTATTTGTCTAATTTTATTTATTTATTATATATTTTGATTATTTATATTATATATATTAATTGTATTATTATATATATTATATTTAATATATGATATTATATTTTTAAATTTTTATTAATTTATTTATTTTATTTACTTATTTGTTTATATTATTTGTGTATATTTGTATTTGTATAACAGTCCACCTTGAATTATTTGTCTAATTTTATTTATTTATTATATATTTTGATTAATTATATTATATATATATTAATTGAATTATTATATATATATTATATTTAATATATGATATTATATTTTTACATTTTTATTATCTATTTATTTATTTATTTTATTTACTTATTTGTATATATTTGTATTTGTATAACAGTCCACCTTAAATTATTTGTCAAATTTTATTTATTTATTATATATTTTGATTAATTATATTATATATATGTTTGTCTATATGTGCCCTGTGATTGGCTGGCCACCAGTCCAGGGTGTACCCCGCCTTACGCCCGAAGACAGCTGGGATAGGCTCCAGCACCCCCCGCGACCCTCGTGAGGAATAAGCGGTAGAAAATGAATGAATGAATGAATGAATATTATATATATATTAATTGTATTATTATATATATTATATATAATATATGATATTATATTTTTACATTTTTATTATTTATTTATTTAATTTATTTACTTATTTGTATATATTATTTGTATATATTTGTATAACAGTCCACCTAGAATTATTTGTCTAATTTTATTTATTTATTATATTATATATTATATTTAATATACATATTATATATATATAATTTATTATATATATTATAATTATATTATTATTATTATTAATTACATTATGTATCAATTATTATATTTTTATACATTTATTTATTTTATTTATGTACTTATTTGTATAATTCTATCTGTAAACGTGTCAGATTATTAGCTATATGTTTTAAATATGTTCCATATATCCCTTTTTTCCAGAGCACTTTAAACATCAAACCACATCAAACTTGAATTTTACATTAAAAATTATTTTTTATTATTTTTATTTTATTTTTTTTACTGAAGAAGACATCCGACTTGCAAGTCATGTTGCCAGCATGTATGTTAAAAGTTAGAAAGCAACTGGCGGGCCGGATTCAAACGCTTAGTGGGCCACATGTGGCCCCCGGGCCGTAGTTTGCCCACCCCTGAGCTAGAACGCTTCCCAGGCTTTTAACTCAGAACTGTAAATTTGATATATTTCAACTATAACTGATTTTTTTTCCCCACTTTCATGTTTGCTAGAATGTTCCAGTCGATGCTGATGATAGGGAATATGGCCGACAACGCCAACCGTTGCTGTTCTCACCGCACCTAGGGATGTTTTATCAGAACTCTCATCAAGACAACAATTTGTACAGTAAGCATCTTTCCTTCTCTTCTCTCTAATGTTTTAACTCGGGGGTCCCCAAACTACGGCCCGGACACTATTTTACTAATAGTGTTATTATTTATTTCACAAATAGTGTTATTTATTTTATTAATAGTGTTATTATTTATTTCACAAATAGTGTTATTTATTTTATTAATAGCGTTATTATTTATTTCACAAATAGTGTTATTTATTTTATTAATAGCGTTATTATTTCTTTCACAAATAGTGTTATTTATTTTATTAATAGCGTTATTTATTTCACAAATAGTGTTATTTATTTTATTAATAGCGTTATTATTTATTTCACAAATAGTATTATTTATTTTATTAATAGCGTTATTATTTATTTCACAAATAGTATTTATTTTATTAATAGTGTTTTTTGTCACAAATAGTATTATTTATTTTATTAATAGCGTTATTATTTATTTCACAAATAGTATTATTTATTTTATTATTAGCGTTGTTATTCATTTCACAAATAGTATTATTTATTTTATTAATAGCGTTATTATTTATTTCACAAATAGTATTATTTATTTTATTAATAGCGTTATTATTTATTTCACAAATAGTATTTATTTTATTAAGTGTTATTATTTATTTCACAAATAGTATTATTTATTTTATTACTAGTGTTATTATTTATTTCACAAATAGTATTATTTATTTTATTAATAGCGTTATTATTTATGTCACAAATAGTATTATTTATTTTATTAATAGCGTTATTATTTATTTCACAAATAGTATTATTTATTTTATTAGTAGTGTTATTATTTATTATTATATAATATAATATATATAATATTATACTATAATTAACTGTGTTCCGGCGCTAGGTTAGCTGAGTGGGAGGCGCACAGGAAGTCAGTTGGGGGTTCAAATCTGCAATAAAAAGCATGTGGTTCCGGTGATAAAGTCTTGTGTGTCTCACCCAACACTACAGTAACATTAGTGACACCTAGTGGCCAGTGTCGAATGCTACATATCAATATGTCTGTGTGACATCTAAAAGCCTTATATTAATATTTTACTTCCTTTAGCAATGTTTATGATAGAAAATATGTAACATTTACTCAAAGGTGCATATTTTTGGATTAATAATTGGCCATATTCAACCACAACACAGCATGATTTATTCATTCATATACTTTATAGCGCAAAATTGCATAGGATTACTGCATACTACAATATTGAACATACAGTAAACCTCCACACAGAGATGCCCGAGGGTGGAATTGAACTTGGGTCTCCTAGCTGTGAAGCCTGTGTGCTAACCACCCGTCCACTGTGCAGCCCTGGTTCAGTATCAAAATAGTAGTCATGCCAAAATGTTGTGTTGCTGCTGGATGTTCACAGTATCCGAGTGATACTGTCGTGGGGGTGCTGGAGCCTATCCCAGCTGTCTTCGGGGGAGAGGCGGGGTACACCCTGGACTGGTTGCCAGCCAATCACAGGGCACGTATACAGACAAACAACCATTCACACTCACATTCATACCTATGGACAATTTGGAGTGGCTAATTAACCTAGCATGTTTTTGGAATGTGGGAGGAAACCGGAGTACCCGGAGAAAACCCACGCATGCACGGGGAGAACATGCAAACTCCACACAGAGATGGCCGAGGGTGGAATCGAACTTGGGTCACATATAGACAAACAACCATTCACACTCACATTCATACCTATGGACAATTTGGAGTGGCTAATTAACCTAGCATGTTTTTGGAATGTGTTAGTGTTCTTACAAAGAACACTAAACTCATCACACACCAACTTAACACTCAAAAGGTATAATAAGGTATAATTATAATGATGATGTCATTCTTTGGTTCCCACCCCCAGAATGACTCGCTGCCCGGCTGGAGGACGCGCGTCCCACCACTGAGGGCACATGTGCATGTGGAGAGATGGATCGCTGTAAGCACGTGGTGCGCCTTCGCCTGGGCCACGACCACTCCATCCTCAATCCGCAGAAATGGCACTGCGTGGACTGCAGCACCACCGACTCGGTGTGGGCCTGCCTCAAGTGCTCCCACGTGGCCTGCGGACGTTTCATGGAGGAGCACTCGCTCAAACACTTCCACGAGTCCCACCACCCGCTGGCCATGGAGGTGCGCGAGCTGGACGTCTTCTGCTTCGCCTGCGGGGACTACGTACTCAACGACAACGCGGAGGGGGACCTCAAGCTCCTCCGGGGGGCTCTGTCCACTGTTCGGAGCACCGGTAGGCGCTCGCTGCGGTCCTCGGCTTGGGGGGCGTGTAGCCACCGTTTCGGGGAAAGCGCACCGCAGCCTCCGATGCAGCTCGCCTTGCGTCACAGGAGGAAGACGCTCCTTGCGAAGATGCTTCAGAGGTGGACGAGCAAATATCGGCAGCTCCAGAACGAGCGCAAAGAGAAGCTGGAGGAGGCGAGGAGACAAAAGAAGGAGGTGAAAAGGAGACTCATGGAAGAGTTGGGCAGCGCCCCACCCAGGAAGAGCGCAAGGCTTCTCACTCAGGCGCCACGTTCGACCATCGCGCTCATTCCTTGCAAGTTCCGCGACCCTCCGGAACGCCTACCTCCCCCGCCTCCTAAGAAGCCTTCCCTCCTCGCCTTGTCCAGGAAGCCCCCTCCCAACGGCAGAGCTGCTAAACTGAGGCGGTACTACTCGGCCCACTCTGCGGCTCGCCGCCGTCACGCTCCGGGCGTCACGGGTCTGCGCAACCTGGGGAACACGTGCTACATGAACTCCATCTTGCAGGTGCTCAGTCACCTGCAGAAATTCAGGGAGTGTTTTCTCACTTTGGACCTGTGCGAGACCGAGGAGCTGCTCGCCAAGACCAACCACTCGCAGGGGATGAAGGCGGTCTCGGGAAGCGTGATCAGCAGCGCTAACGCGGAGCTAACCTCAACTCCGGTGGGCAAAAAGGAGACCGCACCGCCTCCGCCTCCGGCTGCCGAGTTGGTGCAGCCCAAGGAGACGCGCTGCTCCACCCGCCAGCAGATGTCACTGTGCCACGAGTTGCATACGCTTTTCAGGGTCATGTGGTCGGGCCGCTGGTCTCTGGTGTCCCCCTTTGCCATGCTGCACTCCGTGTGGAACCTCATCCCGGCGTTCCGCGGTTACGACCAGCAGGACGCCCAGGAGTTCCTGTGCGAGCTGCTGGACAAGGTGCAGCAGGAGCTGGACACGGAGGGCTCCAAGCGCAGGATAGTCATCCCCATCACCAAGAGGAAGCTCTCCAAGCAGGTGCTCAAGGTTTTGAACACCATCTTTCACGGGCAGCTACTCAGCCAGGTCAGTATTGGGCGTCAGCCCCCTCGTCCCTTCCTCAGGTGTGTTGCCTGCAAAAGCAAATAACCACCAAAGTCTCCAATTAGCCTTGTATTAACAACTGTGGCTGTAGGCAACCTCCTATCATTTTTTTTTATTTTTTATTAACGCCACAAAAAGTCAGTAGCTGGATTTAAAGTATCATGAGTGGTCATGAGTGGACTCTTAAAAGTCATCACTGATGCCTTACCACTATTACAACATTGGTACTAAATTATGGTAATGGTTTAATTTCATTTGAACATGCATCAGATTCCAATTGAGTGCATCCCATAATCAGTTCCCAGTTCCACATGTCCAAAAGGAGTCGGAAGAAGCAAAGCTTATTAAATCCTACCCCTCCATCTGGTACTTTTACAATCAGTAACTGTTACATTTGTTCACTTCCTGCTTTCCTAATATAATTTAAGTTTTTTTAATGTGTTTTTTTTTAATGGTTTAATTGTATTTAAACATATAATTATACATATAATTTAAGTTTTTTTATTTAATTTTTTATGTGGTTTTTAATTTTTTATTTTTATTATCATATTTTTTTATTGGTTTAATTTCATTTCAACATGCATCAGATTCCAATTGAGTGCATCCCATAATCAGTTCCCAGTTCCACATGTCCGAAAGGAGTAGGAAGAAGCAAAGCTTATTAAATCCTACCCCTCCATCTGGTACTTTTACAATCACTAACTGTTACATTTGTTCACTTCCTGCTTTCCATAATACAGTTTAAGGTCATATGACCATCCAATGACATAATGGGTACCATAGTTTTGCTGGAATTTACACAAAAAGCCGTGCAACGTAATTAGCATATTTACTGGCTGGGGATGTTACTCAACTGCAGAGAGTAAGAGGCATCTATTTGGGGTGACAGTCTCTTTTAATGAATTTCTTCTATAAAAGTATTAAATATATATTTTTGCTGAATTTTTCCACAATATAAAAAATAATAACCATGCGATCTTACAATTTATCGGGGCATGGTATCATTTAATGTGAGGAAAGGCGGTACATTTGTTCACTTCCTGCTTTCCATAATACAGTTTAAGGTTTTTTTTTGTTTTGTTTTTTATAATGTACCTCGTACCAAAGCACGAGGTGATATGAGCATCCAATGCCATAATGGGTACCATAGTAAGTGTCAATATAGTGATATATATAGCACATCATGACTGGTTCAAGACTCTTCATCCTTGGATTTAGCAAATTTATTTTATTTATAAAATTATTTAATTAATTGTTATTAAAAAAAATTTAAGTTTTTAAACATTTTTTTTATTTTTTTTTATTTTTTGTCTTGTACCAAAGCACAAGGTGATATGAGCATCCAATGCCATAATGGGTACCATAGTAAGTGTCAATATAGTGATATATATAGCACATCATGACTGGTTCAAGACTCTTCATCCTTGTATTTAGCAAATTTATTTTATTTATAAAATTATTTAATTAATTGTTATTAATTTTTTTTTAGTTTTTAACATTTTTTTAAAAATTTTTTATTTTTTGTTTTGTACCAAAGCACGAGGTGATATGAGCATCCAATGCTATAATGGGTACCATAGTAAGTGTCAATATAGTGATATATATATAGCACATCATGACTGGTTCAAGACTCTTCATCCTTGTATTTAGCAAATTTATTTTATTTATAAAATTATTTAATTAATTGTTATTAATTTTTTTTTAGTTTTTAAATTTTTTTAAATTTTTTTTTATTTTTTGTTTTGTACCAAAGCACGAGGTGATATGAGCATCCAATGCTATAATGGGTACCATAGTAAGTGTCAATATAGTGATATATATAGCACATCATGACTGGTTCAAGACTCTTCATCCTTGTATTTAGCAAATTTATTTTATTTATAAAATTATTTAATTAATTGTTATTAATTTTTTTTTAGTTTTTAAAATTTTTTAAAAATTTTTTTATTTTTTGTTTTGTACCAAAGCACGAGGTGATATGAGCATCCAATGCCATAATGGGTACCATAGTAAGTGTCAATATAGTGATATATATAGCACATCATGACTGGTTCAAGACTCTTCATCCTTGTATTTAGCAAATTTATTTTATTTCTAAATTTATTTTATTAATTTTTATTAATTTTTGTTTAGTTTTTAAGAATTTTTTATTTTTTTTTTATTTTTTTGTACCAAAGTACTCGATATGAGCATTATGCATTATGTAGGTATACCTCCTAAACAAACCGAAGGGGAACGAGGGGAAGTTAAATATGAAAATAAATGTTTCTAAACCACTTTTTTTCCACGTCTAGGTGACGTGTCTGTCCTGCAAGCACAAGTCAAACACAGTTGAGCCATTCTGGGACTTGTCTCTGGAGTTTCCCGAGCGCTACCACAGCATAAACAAAGGCTCCACGGCGTACCAGCGCAGCTGCACCCTCACCGAAATGCTGTCCAAGTTTACTGAGACGGAATCGCTGGAAGGCAGGATTTATGCCTGCAACCACTGCAACAGTGAGTAGAGGAGTTCAGACTCGGACTATGGGATCCCCCTGTCATGCGTTGCTTTGACGTAACCGTTTACCAGCTGTGCTGTGTGTGCTTTGGCAGAAAGAAGACGGAAAACCTCCCATAAGCCTTTAGTTCTTTCAGAAGCCCATAAGCAGCTTCTGATCTACCGCTTACCTCAGGTTCTACGGCTGCACCTCAAGCGCTTCAGGCAAGTGGTTTTGTTTTCGTTATTATTAATATCATCCGATTTCTCGTTTTTGATTTTTGATTTTGCGTTTTTTTTCGTTATTTATAAAGATGCATGTAGCTTTCAATGGCCTTTAACCATAATTCAACACCAAAAGAGGTTTGTGATGTCACACACAGGCTTCCTTATATGGGCGTGGCTGTAGGCCAGATACACTCCCTTCCCTCGCCAGAGCTCTGCTTCTGTGTTTACGTTGTTAGCAGTCTCCCAGGAAGTGTATCTTCTGGTGTACGGGAAAGATACAGTAAACCTCGGATATATCGGACTCGGATATAAACAATGACACAATGACTTCCTGTTCAGTGCAAAATAAGCATCAAAACAAAAGGATGGATTCTATCACAGCAATTTACAAAATATACAGTAAACCTCGGATATATCGGATATATCGGGAATTCGCTCACAACGCACAGATAAAAAAGAACCGATTTTTCTGTAATGCATTTCCAATAAAAATTCATTGCATATATCGGATTTTTTATAACGGATTTCGCCTATTTCGGACAAAATCTCCAGTCCCGTTCCAATGCATTTCCATGAAATTTCCCTCGCATATATCGGATGGCCGCATCGTGGCGCTCCCGATTCGCCGATTGCCTGCGCGTCCAGGTACATTGGAAACATAGTCAAGGAAGTGCCTTTTTATAACGGATAAAATCCCATTTACGCATATACCGGATTTAAAACCGATATATGCGTAAAACGGACATTTTCTGGTATACGCATATAACGGATTTCGCTTATAGTAAGTCGTAATTTATCAATATCCTAAATGTTTATTTTGTGTAAGTCATGGGACAAAAGCGGTTGTCTGTGTAGCATTATAGAGTGTGCAAATTACAAGCTCACAGAATCTGCAGTTGCTAATAGCCATTTCCCCATGTTTTATATTTTTGGTGGTCCCGCAAAAAACTGTACAGACTGTCCAGTCTCTGTTTCCAGATCGGATTTATGAACAGTATGTTGAAAACCAACATTTTTTAAATAACAAATTGTCGTCTATATCAACTCTTATAAAGTCGGGTTCGGCAGCTATCCGGAAGTCCTCCTGAGCACTTGGCACTGTGACCAACCACAGCGGAGTGGGCGGGCCGTGGGTGGAATAAATTAAAACAGACCGTTTTCGCAGAAAGCACGAAATCCAAAAAAATACAGCTGAATAGGTGCAGATTCTGAAGATCTAAACCAGGGGTCTCAAACCAAATGTGGCCCGCAGGACACTAGTTTGAGGCCCCCGCCTTGATATGAAAGTTTAATGTTAGTGCGGCCCGCGCAAGTTTGATATGGATGCTGTATGGTATCATGTACCCAGAAAAAATTATTACGTTTGATTCATGTTCATGTTAAAGGTTAAATAACTGTTAATAGTTATCCTCCCTATCCGTGTGGAAGTGGTACGTTTTTGGCTATTTAAGTTGAAAGGAAATAACTTGAAGGCTACCGTTTAGGTCGCGAGCGCTCTAGTTTGCGAGTTAGCATGTGTCTCAAGACCAGGGGTCTCAAACACGTGGCCCGCGGGCCAAATGTGGCCCGCATGACACTAGTTTGAGGCCCCCGCCTCGATATGAAAGTTTAATGTTAGTGCGGCCCGCGCAAGTTTGATATGGATGCTGTATGGTATCATGTACCCAGAAAAAATTATTACGTTTGATTCATGTTCATGTTAAAGGTTAAATAACTGTTAATAGTTATCCTCCCTATCCGTGTGGAAGTGGTAAGTTTTTGGCTATTTAAGTTGAAAGGAAATAACTTGAAGGCTACCGTTTAGGTCGCTAGCTCTCTAGTTTGCGAGTTAGCATGTGTCTCAAGACCAGGGGTTTCAAACACGTGGCCCGCGGGCCAAATGTGGCCCGCAGGACACTAGTTTGAGGCCCCCGCCTTGATATGAAAGTTTAATGTTAGTGCGGCAAGCCCGCGCAAGTTTGATACGGATGCTGTATGGTATCATGTACCCAGAAAAAATGATTACGTTTGATTCATGTTCATGTTAAAGGTTAAATAACTGTTAATAGTTATCCTCCCTATCCGTGTGGAAGTGGTAAGTTTTTGGCTATTTAAGTTGAAAGGAAATAACTTGAAGGCTACCGTTTAGGTCGCTAGCTCTCTAGTTTGCGAGTTAGCATGTGTCTCAAGACCAGGGGTCTCAAACACACGGCTCGCGGGCCAAATGTGGCCCGCAGGACAGGGACAGGGACAGGGAGGCGGGACCGAAGCAGGAAATGCTTGGGTGACAGGTGACAGATTGCTTGCATCTTTGACGCCATTTTTGAAGTGCTCGGATTCATCTGCCACCGCAGGTGGTCGGGGAGGAACCATCGGGAGAAAATCGGCGTCCACGTGGCCTTCGACCAGGTTCTGAATATCAAACCCTACTGCTGCACGGGCTCGGGTCACGCCGTCCACAGAGGCGGCTACACCTACGACCTGTCGGCCGTGGTCATGCATCACGGTAAAGGTTTCGGCTCAGGGCACTACACCGCATACTGCTACAACACAGAAGGAGGTGAGCACGCTGGGGGGTCCTCAACGCGGGTCCTCCACGGGTCTTGGAGACTAAACCTTCTCGTTGTGCTCCGCAGGGTTCTGGGTCCACTGCAACGATTCCGAGATGAAGGTTTGCAGCGTGGAGGAAGTGTGCAACACTCAGGCGTACATTCTCTTCTACACGCAGAGGTCTGCTTAGGGGGCCTCTCGCTGTGACGTGAACCTGGACTTGCTGACCCTCAGCTGCATCGTAAAGATAACCGAGTCCAGTGCAGGACCTCTGCCAAGGTTGACCTTCTCACGGGACAAGAGCATTGAATCATCTTGGATGCGCTTTAAAGTAGTCTGTGTATAGCTTGTATCAAAGAATTTACTATCCAACACACAAGTGAGTCCAATTCCCAGTGAGCACCATTGTTACCCAGCACTGCCTTAATCCTCTTGGATCTTGGATCTTGGATGCCGGTCCTCGTACGCTCCTCTAACGCTCCTCCAGCTTCCTTCCCTTTTGCTTGAGGACTTCCTCATAGGTGCTCAATTGGGTTGAACGGTGGTCGAGTGGTTAGCGTGCAGACCTCACAGCTAGGAGACCAGGGTTCGATTCCGCCCTCGAGTTTGCATGTTCTCCCCGTGCATGCGTGGGTTTTACTCCGGTTTCCTCCCACATTTTCCAAAAACACGCTAGGTTAATTAGCGACTCCAAATTTTCCATAGTATTGTATGAATGTGAGTGTGAATGGTTGTTTGTCTATATGTGCTCTGTGATTGGCTGGCCACCAGTCCAGGGTGTACCCCGCCTCTCGACCGAAAAGAATGAATAAATGAAAAATAATAATAATAACAAAAAAAGGGCTGCACGCCGGTTGAGTGGTTAGCGCATAGCCCTCACAGCTAGGAGGACCAGGGTTCGATTCCACCCTCGGCCATCTCTGTGTGGAGTTTGCATGTTCTCCCCGTGCATGTGTGGGTTTTCTCCGGGTACTCCGGTTTCCTCCCACATTCCAAAAAAAAACATGCTAGGTTAATTAGCCACTCCAAATTGTCCATAGGTATGAATGTGAGTGTGAATGGTTGTTTGTCTATATGTGCCCTGTGATTGGCTGGCCACCAGTCCAGGGTGTACCCCGCCTCTCGTACTAAGACAGCTGGGATAGGCTCCAGCACCCCCACAACATTATCACTCTGATACTGTGAACATCCAGCGGCAACACAACATTTTGGCATGACTACTATTTTTGATGAAAAATATACTGAACCAGGGCTGCACAGTGGACGGGTGGTTAGCACACAGGCTTCACAGCGAAGAGACCCAAGTTCGATTCCACCCTTGGGCATCTCTGTGTGGAGTTTGCATGTTCTCCCCGTGCATGCGTGGGTTTTCTCCGGGTACTCCGGTTTCCTCCCACATTCCAAAAACATGCTAGGTTAATTAGCGACTCCAAATTGTCCATAGGTATGAATGTGAGTGTGAATGGTTGTTTGTCTATATGTGCCCTGTGATTGGCTGGCCACCAGTCCAGGGTGTACCCCGCCTCTCCCCACAACCCTTGTGAGGAAAAAACGGTCGAAAATGAATGAATGTTTATGTTTCCTGTCAAAGAACCGCGGTTCCCCTAGTGCCGGCAGCTTTCATGCATCCTTCAATCATGACTGTCGGTAAAACAATATTATTTTGCCACTGTGTGTAGTTCAGGTAGTGTACGACGCATCGCTTCAAAATGTCTCGGAGGAGTTTTTGATTTCGGACCAAAATGGGCAGTCCAAACCAAAATGGCTGACTTCCTGTTTGTGTGCAAATATGTTTTTTTGGGAGATTTGTCGAGCCTTGCAAACTTTGGAGGAAAAATAGTTTCTTCTTTATCCTGGAATGTATGTTTCCTGTCAATGAACCGCGGTTCCCCTAGTACCGGCAGCTTTCATGCATAGCGCTATACCTCTACACAAGCTATACACTGACTACTCTAAAGTACATCCTCTAATGTGTACTTAGCTGATGTGTCAACCTTGGCAGTGCTAACTCCAGGAGTCTCGTAAGTGAAGGACCAGCAGACTGTGCGCGCAGGTTGGATCCTGTGCCGCCTGCTGAACACCAAGTAGTGTATTTGATTCTGGAGTCCGAGATTTCTTTTATCCCTCGCAATTACTTCATGTTGTGTGTTTTTGTAGCTTTAAGTACTCGGTTTGGAGTGGCTCACTCGAAAGAAGACTGCAGGGGATAGAAGAAGCTTGACCTTCAGGTTCTTGGCATTTTTTTCGTTTTAAGTCGTCACGGTCAAATGCCCCCACCCTTCGTCTTCACGTTCTGTCTTGCTGTGAAGTTTTTTTCACTTCTTTTTGTAGTCATGGAGTGTTTGATTGCCATCAAACAAAAAAAAAAAGACCACCTGATTGACGAGTGACAGGAGCTTCTTTGTCGACTTCCTTATTTTGCAGGAGCTAATCGTTTAATAATTTGCATCATCTGGAAAGTAAAGCGGCGGCACGGTGGTCTAGGGGTTAGCGCGCAGACCTCACAGCTAGGAGACCGGGGTTCAATTCCACCCTTGGCCATCTCTGTGTGGAGTTTGCATGTTCTCCTCGTACTCCAGGTACTCCGGTTTCCTCCCACATTCCAAAAACATGCTAGGTTAAAAGGTACAATTATACCTTTTGAGTGTTAAGTTGGTGTGTGATGAGTTTAGTGTTCTTTGTAAGAACACTAACACATTCCAAAAACATGCTAGGTTAATTAGCGACTCCAAATTGTCCATAGGTATGAATGTGAGTGTGAATGGTTGTTTGTCTATATGTGACCTGTGATTGGCTGGCCACCAGTCCAGGGTGTATGAGGACACCTGGGATAGGCTCCAGCACCCCCTGCGACCCTCGTGAGGAAAAGTGGTAGAAAATGAATGAATGAATGAATGAGATCTCCTCCTATTTTGTGTGGAAGTGGTAACTTTTTGGCTTTCCCCAACCTCTGCCAGTTTGCATGTTCTCCCCGTGCATGCGTGGGTTTTCTCCGGGTACTCGGGTTTCCTCCCACATTCCAAAAAACATGCTAGGTTAATTAGCGACTCCAAATTGTCCATAGGTATGAATGTGAGTGTGAATGGTTGTTTGTCTATGTGTGCCCTGTGATTGGCTGGCCACCAGTCCAGGGTGTACCCCGCCTCTTGCCCGAAGACAGCTGGGATAGGCTCCAGCACCCCCACGACAGTATCACTCGGATACTGTGAACATCCAGCAGCAACACAACATTTTGGCATTTTAGCATGCAGGCCTCACAGCTCGGAGACTCGAGTTCGATTCCACCCTCGGCCATCTCTGTGTGGAGTTTGCATGTTCTCCCCGTGCATGCGTGGGTTTTCTCCGGGTACTCCGGTTTCCTCCCACATTCCAAAAACATGCTAGGTTAATTAGCGACTCCAAATTGTCCATAGGTATGAATGTGAGTGTGAGTGGTTGTTTATCTATATGTGATTGGCTGGCGACCAGTCCAGGGTGTACCCCGCCTCTTGCCCGAAGACAGCTGGGATAGGCTCCAGCACCCCCGCGACCCTCGTGAGGAAAAGCGATAGAAAATGAATGAATGAATGAAAGTAAAGCTCCACTCAATAAGAAGAGCAACGGAGCTCCTGCAAAGCGTCGTCGTGATTGTCTTTGTGTTCCTCGATGGCAGCTCTTTGCATCCGGCGCGTCAAGACACGAGGCGAAGAATGTTTCGATTTTCCGTTACCTTTTTTTTAAATAAGTTTAGCACCTGAAAGCAATATATTGTACATCTTTACCTACGACAGGAAAACCAAGATCAGGAAATACTCTTGTTTGTTTTCTACTCGACTGCTGTTTCTTATGGAGGTCTTTAGAATTTGCTAGAAGAAACACTTGTGTTTGATACGAGTCGACATTTTGTGTCCAACGTGGGAACAATCTAATGACCATGAATGTCCTACTGCTTAGAGGTCAGGTGGCTTCTGTTGTGTACTGAAAAGAGAATACCTTGTCATCAATGTAGTAGTCATATGGGTTTGCCTGACGGTAATTATTAAAAAGACAAAAGAACATTTTTTTTTGGGCTGCTCTTGTACGCATCGGACGACATTTACCGGGTACATTTGTATCACCTTTGTCTTGTAGTACTCATGTACAGTAAACCTCGGATATATCGGATTCAATTGTTCCCACTGCTTTTGCAAAAAGTAAATAAACCGCCAAAGTCTCCAATTAGCCTCGTATTAACAACTGTGGCTGTAGGCAACCTCCTATCATCGTTTTTTTCTTTTATTAACGCCACAAAAAGTCAGTAGCTGGATTTAAAGTACAATGAGTGGTCAGTATCCTGCAGTATAATCTGAATAAAAGTCATCACTGATGCCTTACTACTATTACAACATCGGTACTAAATTATGGTAATGGTTTAATTTCATTTGAACATGCATCAGATTACAATTGAATGCATCCCATAATCAGTTCCCAGTTCCACATGTCCAAAAGGAGTAGGAAGAAGCAAAGCTTATTAAATCCTACCCCTCCATCTGGTACTTTTACAATCACTAACTGTTACATTTGTTCACTTCCTGCTTTCCTAATATCATTTAAGTTTTTTTAATGTGTTTTTTTTTCATTTTTTTAATGGTTTAATTGTATTTAAACATATAATTATACTATAATTTAAGTTTTTTTTTTATTTAATTTTTTATGTGGTTTTTAATTTTTTATTTTTATTATCATATTTTTTTTATTGGTTTAATTTCATTTGAACATGCCTAAGATTACAATTGAATGCATCCCATAATCAGTTCCCAGTTCCACATGTCCAAAAGGAGTAGGAAGAAGCAAAGCTTATTAAATCCTACCCCTCCATCTGGTACTTTTACAATCACTAACTGTTACATTTGTTCACTTCCTGCTTTCCTAATATCATTTAAGTTTTTTTAATGTGTTTTTTTTTTCATTTTTTTAATGGTTTAATTGTATTTAAACATATAATTATACTATAATTTAAGTTTTTTTTTTATTTAATTTTTTATGTGGTTTTTAATTTTTTATTTTTATTATCATATTTTTTTTATTGGTTTAATTTCATTTGAACATGCCTAAGATTACAATTGAATGCATCCCATAATCAGTTCCCAGTTCCACATGTCCAAAAGGAGTAGGAAGAAGCAAAGCTTATTAAATCCTACCCCTCCATCTGGTACTTTTACAATCACTAACTGTTACATTTGTTCACTTCCTGCTTTCCATAATACAGTTAAAGTTTTTTTTTAGTTTTTTTTTTTTTAATAATGTACCTTGTACCAAAGTACTCAGTGATATGAGCATCCAATGCCATAATGGGTACCATAGTAAGTGTCAATATAGTGATATATATAGCACATCATGACTGGTTCAAGACTCTTCATCCTTGTATTTAGCAAATGTATTTTATTTATAAAATTATTTAATTAATTATTTTTTTTTTAGTTTTTACATTTTTTTTTTAATTTTTTTAATTTTTTGTCTTGTACCAAAGTACTCGGTGATATGAGCATCCAATGCCATAATGGGTACCATAGTAAGTGTCAATATAGTGATATACAGTAAACCTCGGATATATCGGATTCAATTGTTCCCACTGGTTTTGTCCGATATAAGCGAAATCCGTTATATGCGTATACCGGAAAATGTCCGTTTTACGCATAAATCGGATTTATATCCGGTATATGCGTAAATCGGATTTTATGCGTTATAAAAAGGCACTTCCTTGACTATGTTTCCAATGTACCTGGACGCGCAGGCAACGCTGCAAACGCTGCAAATGACGTCGTATAGCGGCCTGTCACGATTCGGCGAATCGGAGCGCCACGATGCGGCCATCCGATATATGCGAGGGAAATTTCATGGAAATGCATTGGAACGGGACTGGAGATTTTGTCCGAAATAGGCGAAATCCGTTATAAAAAATCCGATATATGCAATGAATTTTTATTGGAAATGCATTACAGAAAAATCGCTTCTTTTTTATCTGTCCGTTGTGAGCGAATTTCCGATATATCCGAGTCCGATATATCCGAGGTTTACTGTACTACAATATATACGTAATTGTCTGTGTCCGACGACATTTTTGGCGACACCAAATGCCCCCTTCAACTCTACATCCTGGTTCTATCGACCTTTGGGGTGCTTTGACGAGCGCCTCCACCCGCTTTCTACTTTGGTTCCTCCTGACCTCCGGGGCGGCACCTCAGCTGCTCGGAGAGTGTGCCCCACCACAGTGCACCTCGCTGGCGCATTCAACAAAACGTCTAGAACGGGGGTGGGCAAACTACGGCCCGGGGGCCACATGCGGCCCACTAAGTGTTTGAATCCGGCCCGCCAGTTGCTTTCTAACTTTTAACATACATGCTGGCAACATGACTTGCAAGTCGGATGTCTTATTCAGTAAAAAAAAAAAATAATAATAATAAAAAAAATGTAAAATTCAAGTTTGTAGTTTGATGTGGTCAGATCTTTAAAGCGTTTGAATCTGGCCCGCCAGTTGCTTTCTACCTTTTAACATACATGCTGGCAACATGACTTGCAAGTCAGATGCCTTATTCAGTAAAAAAATAAATAATAATAAAAATTAAAATAATTTAAAAAAATGTTTTTTTTAATGTAAAATTCAAGTTTCTAGTTTGATGTGGTTTGATGTTTAAAATGCTCCGGAAAAAAGGGATATATGGAACATATTTAAAACATATATCTAATAGTCTGACACTTTTACAGATAAAATTATACAAATAAGTAAATTAATTAAATAAAAAATATATAATATATTAAATATAATATAATTGGTATATATAATACAATTAATAATAATATAATTATAATATATAATATATATATAGATAGATTAAATATAATATATAATGTAATAAATAAATAAAATCAGACAAATAATTCAAGGTGGACTGTTAGAATTATAAGAAAATACAAATATATACAAATATATATACAAATATAATATAATATAATAGATATAATATATACAATATAATTGTATATTATATAATAATTAACTGAGTCACAAAACAATGCTTAAGCATGGTGAGGAACTTCATTCATGAACATTTTTCCACTAAAGCATGCTTTCTAATCATTTATGTACACACGTAAAGTAGATTAAAGACTGCAGTACTACATTTCCCATGACGCTTAGAGTAACAAACCAGGAAGTAGATTGAAATAGGCGCTAGTATGGCGTTATTTTGATAAAAGTCATATACAGCGATCGTATTTACTGCTGCATATGACTTAATATTTGATCACTTTAAGTAAATATGATCAAATGTAGGATTACAACAGGACATGACAGCCCTTCCATGTTATTTTATTAGCTATCATTCGTGTTAGTTATGCTAAAGTTCAGTTCTGGCCACTCGTCATGGGCAAAACCGTTCATTTCAGTGAATCGGATAATTCCGGTTCATTCAGTAAAAGATCCGTTCATTTCGGTCATTGCAGTCAATTGGTCGTTAGCCTGTGAGCTCCCCCTGGTGCATAGACCCGGTCAGGCCTGTCCTTCCGACTCAACTGTCGGTCATGAATGAACCGCCGACGAGTGTCACTCAATCTCTCTGTCAGCTAACCCCGCCCACCAAACAGAGCGAGGCGCGACGATAGGATAAGACAGACAAGCACCCAGATAGTCCCGCCCTGCAAAAGCAACAGTGAACCGACTCTCAAGCCAATCACAAAAAAGCATTTGCAAAGGAACGGACTGAATTCACAAAAAAGAACCATTATTTTTACCCGTTCGTTCATGACTGACACACCACTACTGGCCACGAGGCGTCAGTAATGACACAACAAATTGATGAGACACGACGTTATATCCCATGGACCTGAACACGGCGATATTATGTCGTCAGCCGTAAAGTGACAATAAGTACTTTTATTCCGAGTGGAAGTGGTAAGTTTTTGGCTTTATTACTTTTACTTACTTTCCCACTCTGTTTGAGACACTATGAGTGTATAGTACCTCAGTTAGCTTGCTAGCATGCTAAGGAGTAGCGGCCATTTTGTGTGTTCCTGTGGTGTTTCCTTAGCTAGTGTGGGGTAACTAAAGAAGAATAGGAGTGAAAAGGATCCCACCCTTGGCCATCTCTGTGTGGATTTTTACATGTGTGGGTTTTCTCCGGGTATTCCATATTTCTCCCACATTCCAAAAACATGCTAGGTTAATTAGCGACTCCAAATTGTCCATAAGTATGAATGTGAGTTGCTAGCATGCTAAGGAGTAGCGGCCATTTTGTGTGTCCCTGTGGTGTTTCCTTAGCTAGTGCGGGGTAAATAAAGAAGAATAGGAGTGGAAAGGATCCCACCCTTGGCCATCTTTGTGTGGATTTTTGCATGTGTGGGTTTTCTCCGGGTATTCCACATTCCTCCCACATTCCAAAAACATGCTAGGTTAATTGGCGACTCCAAATTGTCCATAGGTATGAATGTGAGTGTGAATGGTTGTTTGTCTATATGTGCCCTGTGATTGGCTGGCTACCAGTCCAGGGTGTACCCCGCCTCTTGTCTTAAGACAGCTGGGATAGGCTCCAGCACCCCTGCCACCCTCGTGAGGATAAGCGGTAGAAAATGAATGAATTAATTAATAAGTAATAATATTGCATAGTAATTTTAGGATACGTATAAATAATTAAAATAAAGAAAAATATATTTTGTTTTTTGTTATTAAAATATATTTTTATTTATTTAAAAATATATTTTATGTGTTTTGTTATTAAAATATATTTTTATTTATTTAAAAATATATTTTATGTTTTTTGTTAGTAAAATATATTTTTATTTATTTATATATTATATATTAATTAAATATAAATTTATATATTAATTTATATATTTTTATATTTATATTATTTATTTTAAAATTAGCTGCACTGCTTAATACTAGCAACTGTTAATGCTTACATAATGTTGGTTATGTTATCTTCTTACAAGTATATTATTATTATTGCTGTTATATTTTGAAATAATAATAATTATCAATATTATTATTAGTCTATAAAACATTATGTTATGGTTTATGTTTGTAATGGTATAGAGCTGCATTGCATCATACAAGATCTTTAAAAAAATATATATTTTTATATACTTGATATTTGGGTCCTGTAATTTTATTTATATTTGATTTGAATGTAAAATATTCTGGATTCTGGATAACTAGAAATATTAAAGCAAATTCATTGCTTCATTCATATTGCTATAGTAATTGCGGGTGAAATGTTGGTATTTTGCAAATATTTCATTTTTCAAATTCCGAAACTCTTTAAAAAAATAGAGCTATTTCTTCCTCACACGTTGAAAAAACAGACATATTTATTTTTGCAAAATGGATAGAAACATTGACACACACACACACACACACACACACTGACATGCCAGTTTGATACTGCAGGGAGGGAGCAAAAGCAGATCTACGACAAGTCAAATCATTTACTATATGCATGGAAAAATCTTTTTCACGTTATCATAATGACGAAGGTGATGCATGAAGGTGAGCGGATTGGTTCAACGCCAGCTAAGGAAACACGGCCAGAGAAATGTCTAAAAAGCGACAAACCAGGGAGGGACGCAACATTCGGTACGCCTGCACAATATAACCAACCAACCCCCTTTCAATGGAAACGCTGGCATTGCTTATTCAACTTATTAATATGTTTCTAATCATTTCAACAAAAACATTAGAAACATTTGTACCATCATGTTTGTTGTACCATCATCACAATTCAATATTTCACATGAATGCCAGCATAAAGCATGTGAATGTGATTATTATGCTAACTATGCTAACTATTAACTTTGACAAATGAACATTTATCCATTAAAAAAAAAATAATTCATTGGAGCAACAACTTTTGTTTTTGATGTTATGGTTTCATGAAGCATTTTCATACGCCGTATCTTGTTGTGACCACTAGTGGGCAGTGTTTTGCGTGTTTTCCAATGTTTTTCCTTTATATAATAATGTTTATTCCTCCAGAAAATATTGTAATATAAGGAGACTAATGTGATGAGTACTCATGATGCATGGTCTCCTGTGACATTTACATCTGCTAATATTAAGTATTAATATGTCATATTGCATTTTATTTCCCGTGCTAACGCTAGCATATTTAGCTTTTATAAATGGATAATATAATCAGGGAAGGCTATTTATTTTTCTCCAAATAAATCTCCAGTGGCACTTGTTTTCTCGTGTTATAATGCACAGAAAAGGGAAAAAAAAAAAATTTTTTTTGGGCAAAATTCCCCCCAAAAAGTGTAGTTCCCCTTTTAAAAGCTAGCTACCTTGGCTACATGCGAGTCCGGCTTTCCGATAAAAAAGCTCGCTAAAGGATTCCCCTGTTGATGATTCGAAACATAGAAATACCCTCCATCCATCCATCCATTCATCCTTCCATCCAAACAAATCTTGCTAACAAATATTTTTGTCTTAATTTTTTCAGTAGTGAAAAAAAACAAAACAAACAAAAAAAAGATTGATTATGATGTAATTTCTCAACATTTTTAGGAGGGGGGGTGTGACGTATATTGCTGCCGAAAAGTAGAACCGTTTGCGTTTGCGGTTGTTACACATAGTTCAGTTCCAATTGTAAACAAAATATGTAAATAAATTGCTATTTTGTTGTAAAACAACCCATTTTTGTGTTGTTTATGTTGGTATAGTTAGTTATGTTTAGATAGTTAGCTGTCACCTTAGCAAAAAATATTAGTTAAGCTGGAAATGTATCTTTTCACAAAAAGCTAATTTTCTCTTTTTTTTTTTTAGTCGGGAATTGATATTTTCCTGAAACTGGGGTTTTGTGTATTTGTGTAATTGATTTTATTTTATTGGAAAACACAGTAGAAAACAAATAGAATACGAATAATTATTTATTTCTAAATTAATAATTAATTTGTTTACAATTGCTTATTATATTATATTAATAGATCATAGATATTTCAAATAAAAAATATATAATCATAAATAATTACTTAATCATACATTACTTGGGCTCCACGGCGGACGAGTGGTTAGCACGCAGGCCCCACATGCTAGGCTAATTCTAATTGGCGACTCCAAATTGTCCATAGATATGAATGTGAGTGTGAATGGTTGTTTGTCTATATGTGTCCTGTGATTGGCTGGCCACCAGTCCAGGGTGTACCCCGCCTCTCGCCCGAAGACAGCTGGGATTGGCTCCAGAAAAATGAATGAATGAATGAATACGTTGTTTTTATTCTAGAATTATTTTATGACAAAAATGCTTCATGATTTTTATCTGTGGAAGGATTTGTATGAAAAAAATCTACTTAAACAATATAAAAATATGGATTTACTTAAATATATGTATTTAAGCAGGCTTTTAGCTAAATTGGATAAATCCATGCGTATTTATTGTGTTTTTAGTTTTTTTTTTTACATTTTATTATTCCAAAAAAAGATACTTTTTTCCTGTGAAAGGTGTATGAATAAAATATACTTATTTACAAAAAATATAAATTAAATTAAATTAAATTAAATTAAATTAAATTAAATTAAATTAAATTAAATTAAATTAAATTAAATTAAATTAAATTAAATTAAATTAAATTAAATTAAATTAAATTAAATTAAATTAAATTAAATTAAATTAAATTAAATTAAATTAAATTAAATTAAATTAAATTAAATTAAATTAAATTAAATTAAATTAAATTGAAAAAATGGACATTACAATGCTGCTGGTTTGTGGACACATTGTGCAGGTATACCTAATGTAAGTGTTGGATGAATGTACAGTATCCAACTAAATGGCAATTATTCCAAAATCCAAAAATGTTGTCCTTCCTGAAGCGTCAAGACATGCCACACGAGGACATGCATGACGACGAGCACATAACATTCATGACGGATCCTCATCCTGTCTTCACGGTGTCCTCCTAGTTAGAAAATAAAAAGCATTGCAGGAGTTGTTTTTGTTTGTTTTTTGGTGACAGCGGTTTCGTAATCAATGATTGGTCATCCACACCAATGGAGCAGATCAATGAGATGGACTGGAGTTCTGAAGGTCATCCCGTGTGCTTCTGGTTAGTTGACCCTCTCCGGCTCAGCTGGGAAGAAGCCAGGTCTCCACAAAGTCCCAATGCTTCCACAAGACGAATAGCAGCACAGTCAGGAGCACGGTGGCGGCCACGCGGGCTCGCGTCTTCATCAGCGGCGTGATGAAGTTGGCCAGCGTGGACACGAAGACCAGCAGCACGGCCATGAGCGCCAGAATGACGTTGATGAGCTTGCCCAGCAGCGCCCGAGCGTTGGCGTTCTCCACGCCTTCCAGCTGGACCACCTGCTGCTGCTGCTGCTGAAGCTCCAGCTTGGTGATGCGTGTCAGGCAGGACTCCACCGCCTCCTGCACACACACACACACACACACACACGTTGATCAATACATAATACCGCTACTGATTACAGTTACACTCTCTGTTTGATTACAGTGGCGTCCACTATTTGATAAAATAGGGAACATTTGGTGTTAATTTTGATTTATTGGAACATGGCGTTGATTACAGTGGAGGCTATCAATATGGAACATTTGGTGTTTATTGTGTTTTATTGGGACATGGCATTGATTACAGTGGAGGCTATCAATATGGAAAATTTGGTGGTAATTGTGATTTATTGGTACATGGCGTTCATTACAGTGGAGGCTATAAATATGGAACATTTGGTGTTACTTGTGATTTATTGGGACATGGCGTTCATTACAGTGGAGGCTATCAATATGGAAAATTTGGTGTTAATTGTGATTTATTGGGACACGGCATTAATTACAGTGGAGGCTATCAATATGGAATATTTGGTGTTAATTGTGATTTATTGGAACATGGCGTTCATTACAGTGGAGGCTATCAATATGGAAAATTTGGTGTTAATTGTGATTTATTGGGACACGGCATTAATTACAGTGGAGGCTATCAATATGGAATATTTGGTGTTAATTGTGATTTATTGGAACATGGCGTTCATTACAGTGGAGGCTATCAATATGGAAAATTTGGTGTTAATTGTGATTTATTGGGACATGGCGTTCATTACAGTGGAGGCTATCAATATGGAAAATTTGGTGGTAATTGTGATTTATTGGTACATGGTGTTCATTACAGTGGAGGCTATAAATATGGAACATTTGGTGTTACTTGTGATTTATTGGGACATGGCGTTCATTACAGTGGAGGCTATCAATATGGAAAATTTGGTGTTAATTGTGATTTATTGGGACATGGCGTTCATTACAGTGGAGGCTATCAATATGGAAAATTTGGTGTTAATTGTGATTTATTGGGACACGGCATTAATTACAGTGGAGGCTATAAATATGGAACATTTGGTGTTACTTGGGATTTATTGGGACATGGCGTTCATTACAGTGGAGGCTATCAATATGGAAAATTTGGTGTTAATTGTGATTTATTGGGACACGGCATTAATTACAGTGGAGGCTATCAATATGGAATATTTGGTGTTAATTGTGATTTATTGGAACATGGCGTTCATTACAGTGGAGGCTATCAATATGGAAAATTTGGTGTTTATTGTGATTTATTGGGACATGGCATTGATTACAGTGGAGGCTATCAATATGGAAAATTTGTTGCTAATTGTGATTTATTGGTACATGGCGTTCATTACAGTGGAGGCTATAAATTCATTCATATATTTGATTTCTTTAGTATGTTATTGATTTGCCTGTATTTGTATTCACGCTCACCTGAATGTCTCTTGCTCTCTCGTAGGACTGATACGCCACCTTCTCCTCCATGCTGGCCAGTTCCTGTTTGAGATTGCTCATTTCATTCTGATGAAGCTCCGTCAGGTCACTCAGTTGCTCTTCTAGTCGTTCATACCTGGGGAAAAACCAAAGAAAAAGGTCAACCTACATTTTCCTTCCTGTTTGTCTTTCTTTTTCATAAAGTAATGGTTTTATTTCATTTGAACATGCATCAGATTCCAATTGAATGCATCCCATAATCAGTTCCCAGTTCCACATGTCCAAAAGGAGTAGGAAGAAGCAAAGCTTATTAAATCCTACCCCTCCATCTGGTACTTTTACAATCACTAACTGTTACATTTGTTCACTTCCTGTTGGAAGTGGAGGCCACTGTTTGAAGAAATATGTAATATTTGGTGTTCATTGTGATTTATTTGGGCATTGTATCAAATACAACAGAGGCCGCTATTTAAGGAAATGCAAAGCATTTGGTGTTTGGGGTATGGCGTCCATTACAGTGAAGTCCACAATTTGAAAAAATATGGAACATTTGGTGTTAATTGTGATTTATTGGGACAAGGCGTTGATTACAGTGGCATCCACTGTTTGATAAAATAGGGAACATTTGGTGTTAATTTTGATTTATTGAAACATGGCGTTGATTACAGTGGAGGCTATCAATGTGGAATATTTGGTGTTAATTGTGATTTATTGGAACATGGCATTGATTACAGTGGAGGCTATCAATATGGAAAATTTGGTGTTTTTGTGATTATTGGAACATGGCGTTGATTACAGTGGAGGCTATCAATATGGAAAATTTGGTGTTTTTTGTGATTTATTGGGACATGGCGTTCATTACAGTGGAGGCTATCAATATGGAACATTTGGTGTTTATTGTGATTTATTGGAACATGGCACTGATTACAGTGGAGGGTATCAATATCGAAAATTTGGTGTTTATTGTGATTTATTGGGACATGGCGTTCATTACAGTGGAGGCTATCAATATGGAACATTTGGTGTTAATTGTGATTTATTGGAACATGGCATTGATTACAGTGGAGGCTATCAATATGGAATATTTGGTGTTAATTGTGGTTCATTGGGGCATGGCATCAATTATAATGTGAGGACAGACGAGTGTCCCAGTGGAGTATGTCGTGTATGCAGTAGTATGCAGTAGTATGCAGTAGTATGCGTGTACCTGTATCTCTCCTCTTGCAGGCACTGTGTCATGTAGGAGTAGTCGCTCTGCAGCTGGCCCTTCATGTCCTCGATGGTGTCCTCCATGTGGGCCTGACTTGCTTTGATTTCCTGCAGGCCCTCAAGGAGAGAGTCCCACGAGCTGTGCACGTGATGGTGATGATGGTGGTGCCCGTCCAACCTGGGACTCCCAATCGTGGGCCCTAACACGCCTCCTCCTCCCGCCCCGCCAGAGTTGCTGCAAGCGCCCGAGCCGGACGTGGCGCTGGAGCACTCGTCGTCGCTGCCGTACTTTGGGCTGGAGACCAGCGTGGCGCTTCCGCTCAGCGCGCGAGGGGTGGGGGCGTCGTCCGCGTGGCCCCCGACGCCGTCCTCCAATGTGTCCTTCAGGTGGGCGATGTTATCCGCGCTGCCAAACTTGTTCCTGATGAGGCTGGCAAACTCTCTGGGCTTGGAGACCACGGCCGTGTGAGTGAGGGCCGACACGCCACCTTTCACGCCTTCCACTACACCGCCGCCAAAACCACTTATCCCCGCGCGAACGTTGGCCCCCACGTCCTTTAATCCTTGCTGCATGTCCCGCAGGACGTCCTTTGGCTGACGGGCGGGTCCATTCTGTATAGAGCAAAGAAAAAGGTCTCCTGTTATTGTAGTTTATACAGTAGATGGTGCCAGTATATTGGAAGTTTGTTCCCCTTGATGCTGAGGTATCGATATTTTAAAGGTTTTTCAGTATCTGGCAATGCTTTAGTATTTAGTATTTAAAAACTCAGAAAATCAGATTACGGTAAAAAAAAAACATGCCATAATACGCTAACATACACTTTTTGGCCCTCAAAAGACGTCGTGAACTAGCCATGGAAGCTAGCAACCGAGCGACAATGCTTACCGAATAAATAAACATACAAATAAATAAACATTCATTCGTATCGTAGAAATTCAGCGACTTATATAAAATAAATTACCTCTTAAACGAGCTCCAAGAGCGCTCACGAGTGACTGTATCGAGCAACGAACGATCTAATGATAATGAAAACGATCAGTCATTGCATACGCTATAGCAGGGGTCTCAAACACGCGTTAGTGCGGCCCGCGCAAGTTTGATACGGATGCTGTATGGTATCATGTACCCAGAAAAAATTATTACGTTTGATTCATGTTCATGTTCAAGGTTAAATAACTGTTAATAGTTATCCTCCCTATCCGTGTGGAAGTGGTACGTTTTTGGCTATTTAAGTTGAAAGGAAATAACTTGAAGGCTACCGTTTAGGTCGCTAGCTCTCTAGTTTGCGAGTTAGCATGTGTCTCAAGACCAGGGGTCTCAAACACGTGGCCCGTGGGCCAAATGTGGCCCGCAGGACAGGGACAGGGAGGACACTAGTTTGAGGCCCCCCGCCTTGATATGAAAGTTTAATGTTAGTGCGGCCCGCGCAAGTTTGATATGGATGCTGTATGGTATCATGTACCCAGAAAAAATTATTACGTTTGATTCATGTTCATGTTAAAGGTTAAATAACTGTTAATAGTTATCCTCCCTATCCGTGTGGAAGTGGTAAGTTTTTGGCTATTTAAGTTGAAAGGAAATAACTTGGAGGCTAGCGTTTAGGTCGCTAGCTCTCTAGTTTGCGAGTTAGCATGTGTCTCAAGACCCTGCAGTTGCGCAATACAGGGCTCTAATAATGCTTTGTTAATTTTAATCTGAAAAAAATAATTTATCTACCCACCAACTATATGTGGTTTCTTACGTTTTTATTATTTGATGTTTTATTATTATTATATTTATATATATTATTTATTACTGATTGATTTTCTCTATTCTTGATTTGTTTATTTATTTTTCATCTTATTTTGTGTAGAAAAATAAAAATTAATTTTAATTAATTAATTTTTTTATTTTTAATAAATGCGTTTTGTTTTTTGTTTTTGTTTTTTTGGAAAACCTGATGCGGCCCAGTCTCACCCAGACCCTAGCTCCAGTGGCCCCCAAGTAAATTGAGTTTGAGAGCCCTGGTTTAGACATTAAAAACACATGAAAATAAAGGTAAAATATTAAAAAGGTTGTATTATGATAATGATACTGTTTTGAAATATGACCCCACTCACCTGCTCTATCTCCTTTAGCTTCTTGTGATAGTGCTCTAGTTTTTTGTGCAAGTGTGCGATGGTCTGGGCCGACTTCTGGTTCTTCTTCTCAAACACCTGCTTGATCCTGGAAGCCTGCTGTTTGTCGGCGTTGTGGGCCAACTTCAGGTACTCGGCCACGTTGTCGTCACGGGCCTCCTGCTCCACGCGTATCTGCTCGGTCACCTTCAGGATCTTCTGCTGCAGGTGCTCCAGGGCGGCGCGCGTCCGATGAGGCTCTCCGGCCCCCGCGCCGCCCTCCGCGCCTCCGCCTGTGACCCCCGATGATGACCCCGCCGCCTCCGCGCTGATGTTGCTGTCGGAGCCTCCATGGCTGGCGGTGGAGGGGAGGCTGAGAGTCGTCGCCTCGCTCTTGTCCAGCTGCCAGGACGAGAAGGTAGGGTCATAATACGCAATATGGAATACCGGGAATGACGCTTTCAGTGAAGCTGATCCCAGATCAGCCGAGTCAAACCGAAACAGAGGATGTTTTTGTGTTGGATGGCTAACTTTTACCTGGAAATGTTTGTGCAAAGGGACTTTTTAATATTGCTTTTAATATAGCTATCCAACACATAAAAACACAATAAACCCAAATTAGGACATGGTATGAATCATATTTGTTTATGTACGCAACATGAGTGACAAGGGTATGACGGAGTATTAAAAGTGAAAAAAATTTTGACAAAAAGTCGGAAATCTACAAGAATAAAGTTGTAAATGCTGGAGGAAAAAAGTAATACATTTACAAAAAAAAAGGGTCAAACATGCAAGAATAGTGTTTATGATTAATTTTGTTGTAAATTCAAGCAAAAAAGTAGGAAAATTACAAGAATACATAGAACAAATTCTACCTAATAATGAAAATAAAATCTGAAATTTACAAGGGGAAAAAAAGCTGTAATATTATTTAGAAAAAGTGGTAAATTTACAAGAAAACAAGTTACAAGTTGTATAAAAAAAGAAATAAAAATTCATAAATTTACCAGTAAGAAAGTCGCATATTTACTCTTTGAAAAAAAAGTTATGTTATAAACAAAATGTTATGAGAATAAAGACGTAAACGCGCAACAAAAAAAAGTTATAATATTAGGAGATTAAAATAAAATAAAGTTGTAAATTTACAAAAATAAAGTTGTAAATTTGCTAGGAAAAAAAATGTATTACGACAATTTTTTTTTGCAAATTTATGAAAAAAAGATCATTTATGACAATAAAATCTTAAATTTTCAATAATTTTTTTACATTTACAAAAATACATTTGCAAAAAAATTTAACATTACGAGAAAAAAGTCATAAATTTACATGACAAAAGTTGTGCGTCAACAAGAATAAATCATAAATAAATTTACAAAAATAAAGTTGTAAATTTACAAGAATAAAATTGTTACCGGGTTCTTCTCCTAAATGTAAAACTTTATTCTCGCATATCACAAGTTTTTTTCTCAGAAATGTGGTCCAACTACTCAGTCGTAACAGGCATAGCCTGAGACAGCTATAAAAAGGAGTCTAGTTAAAGTCTAGTTAAGTCTAGTCTAGTTAAAAGTCTAGTTATGAAAATGGCTAAAAATGCGACTGCTGATGTTAGCATGCTCGCAATGCTAACATGTTAACATTTGCATGCTAACATCGTGCATTTTAGTGGTTAGTGTCTATATATGTGTCCAGTTATGAAAATGGCTAAAAATGTGACTGTGCTGATGTTAGCATGCTCGCAATGCTAACATGTTAACATTCGCATGCTAACATCTTGCATATTAGTGGTTAGTGTTTATATATGTGTCTAGTTATGAAAATGGCTAAAAATGCGACTGCTGATGTTAGCATGCTCGCAATGCTAACATGTTAACATTCGCATGCTAACATCTTGCATTTTAGTGGTTAGCGTTTATATATGTGTCTAGTTATGAAAATGGCTGAAAATGCGACTGTGCTGATGTTAGCATGCTCGCAATGCTAACATGTTAACATTCACATGCTAACATCGTGCATATTAGTGGTTAGCGTTTATATATGTGTCTAGTTATGAAAATGGCTAAAAATGACTTTAAAGCATCCGTGGGATCTCTCATTGAATGTTCTGAACTCCTGTTTCCATGCTAGTGTTATGTGAAATATCATTGTATCACAGTATGTTTAGCTAAGACAAGATATTAACACTGACTCAACAGCGCCTCTGCTGGTAGCAGCCTAGTAGTGCACCCCATTCGTTATATGTAGTTTTGATGCACAAGAAAAACATCACCAAGGAGGAAATACGGCACTGTAAAAACACACTGAGCTTGATCATGTATGTAAAGGGTCCGTCGGGGGGGATTCCCTGCATGGGTGTACGTGTCGGCGGGCAGATGGTGGCTAGTTTAATTCCCCCCCCCCACAACCCCTGGCTTCCCCTGACGTCAAAACTGTGTAATCGGAGCCTGCAAACACGAGCTCAGGCAGACACATGACACCGAGCATCTCGCCTGCCGCGCTCTCGTTTCTCTGGACGGGTCAGTGGGAGGATTTATCCATACATAACCCCCCCGACTCACCCGCCCCCCCCCCCCCCCCCGTAATGATACGCACTGTGGCTCCATTAGGGCCTGTGAAAGTAGGTTACTATGAAAAACAGACGGGCGCCGTCCCTGTTGGGTTGATGATGGATGGTGCATGGATGATGCCGCAAAGAGACAACAACAATGCAGCAGCAATGGATGACGCTCCGAGGGGGGGGGGCGTGTAGGGGGGGGGGGGGTGATGAGGATGGCACGAGAACAGCACAGGATGGCGGGACGGGGACGAGGACGAGGAGCGATAGATCGAATGGAAAAGGAGAAACGTTACCATACTGCTTTAATCCAATTGCCGCTGTGCCAGGCCCATCCTCCTCCCTCCTCGCCTCCTCTTCCTCCCCCCGATTATCCCCCCCACCCCACCCCACCCCGCACCGCCTCGAGTATCGTCACCCTCAGCCGAGGCCCCGGCTGACTGATCACCTCAGCACATCCTCTGCGGCTCCATTGTTGACGCCGTCCATGGCCGCAGCCTTGCTTGCTTGTTAGCCTGCTCGCCGCTTTCAGCTAGTTCTCTCTCTCTCTCTCTCTCGCTCTCTCGCTCTACTCCCGACGCCCCCCCCCCACCTCTCTCTCTCTCTTGCTCAATCAGTCTAAATACAAACCTGCCCTATAATGGATGTGGGAGCAAAGGAACAGATGATGGAGGTGGGGGTGGGGATGGGTTAGCGCAGGCGTACCGGCCGCAGCGTTGCTGAGGCTGGAGAGGAAGTGGGAGGGGCCGAGGGAGCACAGAGGGGAAGCGCACGGGTCTAAAACGTTTGATTCTTTCTTTTCATAATATAACTCTCAAATTGCGTTGTCATCCTCTTGGTCCTAACGCCTGATCCGCTTCGATTGGTCCGGCGTCAAACCGGCAACTCCGTGAGGTCCCATAAGATTCAAACTTTTTTTCCCAACCTCATTTTTTTTATTGTGTTTGTCTGTCCTCTGCGAGGACAGACTTTATTTTATCTACAGATTTAGACTGGTGATGTTAACATGCTAGCAATGCTAACATGTTAACATTCACATGCTAAAATTTTGCATATTAGTGATTTGTGTTTATATATGTGTCTAGTTATGAAAATGGCTAAAAATGCGACTGTGCTGATGTTAGCATGCTCACAATGCCAACATGTTAACATTCGCATGCTAACATCTTGCATATTAGTGGTTTGTGTTTATATATGTGTCTAGTTATGAAAAATGGCTAAAAATGAGACTGCTGATGTTAGCATGCTTGCTATGCTCGCAATGCTAACATGTTAACATTTGCATGCTAACATCTTGCATATTAGTGGTTTGTGTTTATATATGTGTCTAGTTATGAAAATGGCTAAAAATGTGACTGTGCTGATGTTAGCATGCTAGCAATGCTAACATGTTAACATTCGCATGCTAACATCTTGCATATTAGTGATGTGTTTATATATGTGTCTAGTTATGAAAAATGGCTAAAAATGAGACTGCTGATGTTAGCATGCTCGCTATGCTCACAATGCTAACATGTTAACATTCGCATGCTAACATCTTGCATATTAGTGGTTTGTGTTTATATATGTGTCTAGTTATGAAAATGGCTAAAAATGCGACTGTGCTGATGTTAGCATGCTCGCAATGCTAACATGTTAGCATTGCGAGCATGCTAACATCTTGCATATTAGTGGTTTGTGTTTATATATGTGTCTAGCTATAAAAATGGCTAAAAATGCGACTGCTGATGTTAGCATGCTCGCAATGCTAACATGTTAACATTCGCATGCTAACATTTTGCATATTAGTGGTTAGTGTTTATATATGTGTCTAGTTATGAAAATGGCTAAAAATCTGACTGTGCTGATGTTAGCATGCTCGCAATGCTAACATGTTAACATTTGCATGCTAACATCTAGCATATTAGTGGTTAGTGTTTATATATGTGTCTAGTTATGAAAATGGCTAAAAATGCGACTGTGCTGATGTTAGCATGTTTGCAATGCTAATGCGTTAATGGTAACATGCTAACACCTAGCATGATAGTGGTAAGTCTTTATATGTGTCTGTCCAAGAAAATGGCTAAAAATATTACTATGCTAATGTTAACATGGTAACCACCTACCACGATGGCGCTAAGTGTGTTAACATGCTAGCAATTCTAACATGGTAATGTTAGCATGCTAAGCCCTACCCTGATAGTTCTCAGTCTTAAAATGTGTCTACATATGAAAATTGCTAAAAATGCAACAATGCTAACGTTAACATGGTAACCACCTACCACAAAGTGTGTTAACATGCTAGCAATTCTAAGATGGTCATGTTAGCATGCTAACACCTACCATGATAGTTCTCACTCTTTAAATGTGTCTACATTGCTAAAAATGCAACAATGCTAATGTTAACATGGTATCTACTGACCATGATGGTGCTAAGTGTGTTAACATGCTAGCAATTCTAAGATGGTCATGTTAGCAGGCTAACACCTAACATGATAGTTCTCAGTCTTTAAATGTGTCTACATGTGAAAATTGCTAAACATGCAACCGTGCTAATGTTAACATGGTAACCACCTACCACAAAGTGTGTTAACATGCTAGCAATTCTAAGATGGTCATGTTAGCATGCTAACACCTACAATGATAGTTCTGTCTTTAAATGTGTCTACATTGCTAAAAATGCAACCATGCTAATGTTAACATGGTATCTACTGACCATGATGGTGCTAAGTGTGTTAACATGCTAGCAATTCTAAGATGTAATGTTAGCATGCTAACACCTGATAGTCCCTACCCTGATAGTTCTGATAGTTATATGTGTTTTTTCTTTATTCTTTATTCTGATTGGGCCAAGTTTCCCATCTATTGATAATCTGACCAATCAGAGAGAAGAATACAATTGGCACTGCACATACAGAAAGCCAGTATCAGTGCGCATCCTGTTTTGTTTGTGTACATGAAGTACACGTATGATAGTTACAGTATGTTATGCAATTCAGGAGAACACAAATTGTGTTTTTACAGTATTCTGTAACATGGAAGTTTTTTTTTACTCTACCTTGACACCTCCGACTTTCATGAGAAACATTATTTTACTTGTACTAAAAAACATACAATGTAAAGAGTTTGGAATGAGATGATTTTTGTCGAAATCCATCATTTCAGCCAAAAGGCGCTAAATCCGAAAAAAAAATAATAATTAAAAAAAATATATAAAATACATAGTGTGTGCAGGATTTTTATAGCATGCGTTTTTATGACCTATATTGATAGCTCTTTTATTTGCAATATAGACTTCATGACCAAATAGATTGATATGTGCGTAATTAAAAAATCATTGATTTTCTCGAAATCAGTCAAAATGGATTTAGCGCCTTTTGGTTGCAAGCTCTTCAAATATGTACAAATTATGAAATTATGAAAATGAAGTGTTTCTGATGAAAACAGTGGTTACCATCACGACCGAGTGTGTGTGTGTGTGTGTGTGTGTGTGTGTGTGACGACACTTTGTTGTGTTTAAAAAAAAGATGAATCGACAGAAATCGTGTCAAAGTGTCAGCAAACACCAAAGGCCGTTGGTAGCGTAGCGGTTCACGTACGTAGCTGGTGTGGGTGCAGCTGTTGCCGAATCCCCCCCCCCCCCCCCATTTGAGACAACACACACAGAGAGAGAACGAGATTCTGACATTTTATTGTGATGCCGTTCTTATTCAATATAAAGTCAATGACAGAATAAATAAAAAAGTATAGATTTCATTTGTGGCTGTGTGCGGAAATAGGAGTGCAGTCAACGTTTTTGGCAAGCGTGACAGTCACATGACACATAGCAGCGGGAGCCTATATAGGAGCCACGAGGACACGTACGTTTGAGGCAGGCGACAATCAAGTCCGATGAATTGCACAATATACACTGTATAATACATATATATTATCTATATAATACTCATGTGACACGAGGCGCTTGTGCAATACCGCATTGGGTTTACAATGAATATACTGCATGCTACTTTGCATTGCAGTATTCATATCTATACATAAGTCAAAATCATACATTAAACAGACAACATGATGACCCCAGAAAAACTCTTCGATCGACAGGAACCCTGATGTGTTTCAAGTATTCTTCACCCGCGGAGACGTCCATCGCCGAGTTACGGAACGCACACAAGGAATCATTCAGTCGACATCCACTCCGTCCCAATGAGTGTAAATCCACGTTTAGGGAGATTAGCAGTAATCTCCTCAGATCAAATGTCAGCTTCTTAGCAATTTAGCCCACCCCGACCCGACCCGACACAGCGCGGCCCCCCCCCCCCCCCTTTAGAATGAATGCAGTACCCAAATTAAGTGGAAGATGTCCCTTCCGAGTGGTGCTGCAGTCTGTGCCCATGCCTGAGTGGAATGATGGGAACATTAAAAAACAAAAAAAAACAAAAGGAAAACATCAAACGCCAGATTTCCGTGGCGTTCCAACCACTTTTCTTTTAGCCTGATAGAAATCTGTTGGGAGAGAGAAAAAGAGAGAGAACAACAAATGAAAGTCATGTTTATATTCTACTTATGAAAGACAGGCTAGATTTAACCCTTAGATGCATAAGTGGGTCAAAAATGACCCGGTCAGGTTGTTTTCTTTTTTATTTTTTATCATTTCATATTCCAGGTATTCCTCAAAAAACATGTTTTTGATATCATGCCATTCACATTTTTAACTTATCTTTTATGAATTTTAAGAAATTTTAGTTTTTGTGTTACTACCCCAACCTTCCATAAGTGGGTCAAAAATGACCCGGTCAGGTTGTTTTCTTGAAATATCTTCATAATGAAAATTTTTCATTATTTCATATTCCAGGTATTCCTCAAAAAACATGTTTTTGCTATCACACATTTTTAATTTTATAAATTTTAAGAAATTTTAGTTTTTGTGTTACTACCCCAACCTTCCATAAGTGGGTCAAAAATGACCCGGTCAGGTTGTTTTCTTGAAATATCTTTGTAATGAAAATTTTTTATCATTTCATATTCCAGGTATTCCTCAAAAAACATGTTTTTGCTATCATGCCATTCACATTTTTAACTTATATTTTATACATTTTAAGAAATTTTAGTTTTTGTGTTACTACCCCAACCTTCCATAAGTGGGTCAAAAATGACCCGGTCAGGTTGTTTTCTTGAAATATCTTTGAAATGAAAAATTGTTATCATTTCATATTCCAGGTATTCCTCAAAAAACATGTTTTTGCTATCACACATTTTAAACTTACTTTTTATAAATTTTAAGAAATTGTAGTTTTTGTGTTACTACCCCAACCTTCCATAAGTGGGTCAAAAATGACCCGGTCAGGTTGTTTACTTGAAATATCTTCGTAATTAAAAATTTTTATCATTTCATATTCCAGGTATTACTCAAAAAACATGTTTTTGCTATCACACATTTTTAATTTTATAAATTTTAAGAAATTTTAGTTTTTGTGTTACTACCCCAACCTTCCATAAGTGGGTCAAAAATGACCCGGTCAGGTTGTTTTCTTGAAATATCTTCATAATGAAAATGTTTTATAATTTCATATTCCAGGTATTCCTAAAAAAAAACATGTTTTTGCCATCAAACATTTTTAACTTTTATAAATTTTAAGAAATTTTAGTTTTTGTGTTACTACTCCAACCTCCCATAAGTGGGTCAAAAATGACCCGGTCAGGTTGTTTTCTTGAAATATCTTTGAAATGAAAAATTGTTATCATTTCATATTCCAGGTATTCCTCAAAAAACATGTTTTTGATATCACACATTTTTTACTTTTATAAATTTTAAGAAATTTTAGTTTTTGTGTTACTACCCCAACCTTCCATAAGTGGGTCAAAAATGACCCGGTCAGGTTGTTTTCTTGAAATATCTTCGTAATTAAAATTTTTTATCATTTCATATTCCAGGTATTCCTAAAAAAACATGTTTTTGATATCATACCATTCACATCTTTCACTTAACTTTTATACATTTTAAGAAATTTTAGTTTTTGTGTTACTACCCCAACCTTCCATAAGTGGGTCAAAAATGACCCGGTCAGGTTGTTTTCTTGAAATATCTTAGTAATTAAATTTTTTTATCATTTCATATTCCAGGTATTCCTAAAAAAAACATGTTTTTAATATCAGTCGTTCACATTTTTAACTTACCTTTCATACATTTTAAGAAATTGTGCTAATACAAGAAGTATTATCTTCATATAATATTGTGTATGTGTCTTTCATGACTGTTTAAATGTTTACCTGTAATGTTAGTTTGTTTCCTCTTCAGCCCTCCATTGTCCTTCTTCCCCGGGGTTTCCTCCACATTGAAAGGGCATCTTTCCAGCACGTTCTCGGGGATGTTCTCCTTCTCGCACTGCGGCGGGCCCGCCCATCTTTTCTTGGGACTAAACGCCGCCTCTGCCACCGTCTGACCTTCCGCCCGACCAAGCATACAGGACCTGTAGAGCTGGGGCACCTGGGTGTTTGGGACACCCTCCCAATGAAAATCGCCGCTCGCCAGAGGCTTGTCGGCGATGAAGTCGAAGCTCCAGCGCCGCGACGCCGCCTCCAGGTCTTTTCCCAGCTCGGCTTGGAAGTCCGCCTGCAGCTGGTTGTGGTCGACCGGACCGAAGAGGCTCCGTCGTGTAGGGCGTTTCCCCTGAGGACTCAGGATCCGTTTTCTACTCGCCATCATTCGACACTGAAGGAAACAAAAGAACGCGGACGTCACGAACAGCCGCCTGAAGACAACAGTTGATCATCTTGAGTCACGGCGTCCAACACGGTTGATGCTACCGCTTGTAAACATACTCTATATAGGAATGCATTTAAGTATAGACTTCATGTTATAATGCTAATTAGCATGCTAACATTAGCATATTAGCATTGCTAGCATGTCAACATTAGTACAGTAGCATTTTTAGCCATTTTCATTAGTTTTAACATCGACACACACAAAACCCTGTCATGGTAGGTTTAGCATGCTAACGTTATCATTGCTAACATTAGCATATTAGCATTGCTAGCATGTCAACATTAGTACAGTAGCATTTTTAGCCATTTTCATTAGTTTTAACATCGACACACACAAAACCCTGTCATGGTAGGTTTATCATGCTAACGTTATCATTGCTAACATGACCATTTTAGCTTGTTTCATGACTAAAAACCTATTTAAAAACATAGCGCTATCATGTTAGGTGTTAGTACATTAGTGCTAGCAGGCTAATAGCATAATATTTTTGACAATTTCATACGCAGACATGCTCTACTGTGCTGGGTGTTGCATGTTAACGTTAACATTAGCATGCTAACTATAGTTGGGCGATATGGACATTAGCATATATTACAATATTTTGGGATGTTTAGCTACTTTCTCCCAATATGTGGCTACAATGTACAGCTCATAACGACGCAGTCATATTAATGAAGAGTACTGCATATACATATTATATATTTATGAGTTTTCGCTTTTGAGTAATCGCTTTTTTGCCCATTTGGTGGGACGAATCGCATGCTAACATTAGCATATTAGCATTGCTAGCATGTCAACATTAGTACAGTAGCATTTTTAGCCATTTTCATTAGTTTTAACATCGACACACACAAAGCCCTATCATGGTAGGTTTAGCATGCTAACGTTATCATTGCTAACATTACCATTTTAGCTTGTTTCATGACTAGAAACCTATATAAAAACATAGTGCTATCATGTTAGGTGTTAGCACATTAGTGCTAGCATGCTAATAGCATAATATTTTTGACAATTTGATACGCAGACATGCTCTACCGTGCTGGGTGTTGCATGTTAACGTTAACATTAGTATGCTAACTATAGTTGGGCGATATGGACCTTAGCATATATTACAATATTTTGGGATGTTTAGCTACTTTCTCCCAATGTGTGGCTACAATGTACAGCTCATAACGACGCAGTCATATTAATGAAGAGTACTGCATATACATATTATATATTTATGAGTTTTCGCTTTTGAGTAATCGCTTTTTTGCCCATTTGGTGGGACGAATCGCATGCTAACATTAGCATATTAGCATTGCTAGCATGTCAACATTAGTACAGTAGCATTTTTAGCCATTTTCATTAGTTTTAACATCGACACACACAAAGCCCTGTCATGGTAAGTTTAGCATGCTAACGTTATCATTGCTAACATTACCATTTTAGCTTGTTTCATGAGTAGAAACCTATATAAAAACATAGTGCTATTATGTTAGGTGTTAGCACATTAGTGCTAGCATGCTAATAGCATAATATTTTTGTTTTTTTAATACTCAGACATGCTCTACCACACTGGGTGTTGCATGTTAACATTAACATTAGCATGCTAACTATAGTTGGGCGATATGGACCTTAGCATATATTACAATATTTTTGGGACGTATCATACGACAACCTGTTTAGTGTTTATAGTGGGAGTGGCCACTGAGGCAAAATGGGGTGCGATACTGGCTGTAACCAACGGAGGCGCTGTTGAGTCAACTAGTTAAAAATAAGATGGCAATTAATAAAAAAAAAAATTAAAACAACTGTAGAAATGTCAATTATAAAAATCACATTTACAAAAAAAATGATCAGAAATTCCCCCCAGTTTATAAAATGATATTTGACATATTTTCCATATTAGATTTCAATTTCTTCCAAATATTTGATGGCCTGTACAGAGAAAATAAATGTAATTTGAATTACACTGGCTTCAAGAGCAATACAATATTTCAAAAATTCACATTATTGCCCCCCCCCCAAAAAAAACTGGAAATTGACAAACATGACATAAAATGACATCAAATTGATTTTCACTGCATACAAAGTAAGCAACTTCAAGTGGAAACGTGTCTTACCATTGTTCTACGCTTCCTCAGTGACCGCACCAGAGCATCCCACACTGGTGGTGATACTGGGAGTGTATTTATACCCGGCAACCATGACTCACCACTGGGCCCTCCCCCCCTTCACAATGCCTGGTATATGCCTGGGCACTGTCTCAATCAGACATGTAAGGGCATGTCCTCAGGAGAAAAAACTGCAGGTATACAACATGTCCACTAGGGGGCACTGATAAGCCAACTAGTCCATTTTTGCATTGAGGGGTGTGGAAAGGTTCATTTGTAAAGCCAGACGATATTTGGGGGGGCAATGGTTGAGATATACATTGAGTGTAAAGACCCAAAATATGGTAGTCTATCTAAAATCTATACAAAAAGGGATGAAATGTATCTAAATGAACAATAAGTGATCCAGGAAGTGCTGGACTGGATCCCAATCCTATGGAACAGCCTTATTATCAAAACAGCACGAAGCAGGATCGAATTACAGTACATTATTAAATATTTGTTGTGTTTCTCGATTAAAATAATAGTAAATGTACTCACTACAAATGTAATTGACTCTTGACTAACTAACTAATTAGGTGACAATTGTGGATTTACTTGATATCCCCTCATTTTCACGCTACATTTGAGTCAATTTGACTTTTTAAGCCAACACACACACATACATGGCAGTAAACGTTTCATTTTTAGGCGGAAATGACGTCAGGCAAGAGTGGGCGGGGCCGGGAGGAGGAATTCAAGGGCTTGTGGCGGGAGACTGCGAAGTCACGCACGAGCTGGGATTTCAAGACCCTGCCCAGTTACTACGCTGCTCCACGTGAGCTCTCGAGCTCGTGTCACCGGATCAGGAGCTGTCAGTCGAGTCTGGCAGACTTCACGTCGACTAACAACAACATGTATGTAACTCATATGTTCTTTATTTTGTTATTTTTTTTAGCGAAATGGAACGTCTCATATTGGGAAAGTCAGGAAAGTCTAATGTTGGGCTATTCGGCTCGTGGAAAATAACACTTATGACGGTTACCTAGACAACATCGTAACAAGTGCAAGCTAATGTGGCTATAAAAAAAAAAATACGAAAGCCTTTACTTACATTCTCCATATCCAAATGAAAACTCTTGTAGGCTTCAGCCGCCTCGAAACGTTCTCCAAAAAGAATGTCAAAGTAATAGCGAAAACAGTTTTGTAACAGCTCCTGGTTTTGTCGATGAATGAATTGCCCCGGTCAGTCAAAGCCCTTTTATGAGCTCCGGTGGGCGGGGCCCCACTACTCGGCGTCTCGTGCAGAGGCGTGGCCAAGCCTACACGTGGATATAGCCCGGTAAACACATGAGCACACGTGACTTTAGCCTTGCTGAGCTGAAGGAAATTCCAGGGCAGGAAGGGCCCCACTGTTATGTGTGAATAAGGATGGGTCATCTAGTTTAGCTGCTTTCTCCCAATGTGTGGCTACAATATACAGCTCATAATGACTCAGTCATATTAATGAAGAGTACCGCATATACATATTATATATTTATGAGTTTTTCATGCAAGGGATTATCAATTATGACATCCTTTTCGAGCTCTATGCGGATTAATCGCTAAATACTGGAGCTCTTTGCTGAGGTGTCACAGTACACCGTACATTAGGTTGGAGTAAGTGTTCAGGCTTCCCAGCATGCCTTGTGGCATGTTGTTAAAATTACACGTTTAGCGTTAGCATAGTGTTTATTATGCCGCATAGTCGTTCTATTCATTCATTCATTTTCTACCGATTATTCCTCACGAGGGTCGCGGGGGTGCTGGAGCCTATCCCAGCTGTCTTTTGGGCGAGAGGGGCCGAGTACACCCGGGACTGGTCGCCAGCCAATCACAGGGCACATATAGACAAACAACCATTCACACTCACATTCATACCTATGGACAATTTGGAGTCGCTAATTAACCTAGCATGTTTTTTGGAATGTGGGAGGAAACCGGAATACCCGGAGAAAACCACGGGGAGAACATGCAAACTCCGAGGGTGGAATTGAACCCTGGTCTCCTCGCTGCGAGGTCTCCGCGCTAACCACTCGACCACCGTGCAGCCCATAGTCGTACTACTTGTAAAGAAATCTTCCTGAGCTAAAGTTCCTTCTCAGTGGTGGTTAGCGGTTAGCGCGCAGACCTCACAGCGAGGAGACCAGGGTTCAATTCCACCCTCGGCCATCTCTGTGTGGAGTTTGAATGTTCTCCCTGTGGTTTTCTCCGGGTATTCCGGTTTCCTCCCATATTCCAAAAACATGCTAGGTTAATTAGCGACTCCAAATTGTCCATAGGTATGAATGTGAGTGTGAATGGTTGTTTGTCTATATGTGCCCTGTGATTGGCTGGTGACAATATATATATATATGTATATATATATATAATATTATATATAATATAATATTATATATATATATATAAATAGTTGAAATAGTTCGGAAGGTATTTTTTATGATCCCGCCGCGGGCGTCACATGACATCAATCATATAGGCTTACATAACAAGTGGGTGGAAATGCCTTCCCTGCGTGAAGCGTATTCCCGCCGTCTCCGTGGCAACCGCCAGTCACAATCCACGCGTCGTGACGTGGCGTCATAAGCGGTGTTCAGCGGGAAAGCGCGCGCGCGGATTCAGAGAGGCCGGTGGGGGGTTATGCCACTTCACGTGGGACGTATGCGTGAATTTAGGCGCCGTGGTGGGACGAGGTGGAGCGTGGGACCGAAGACAAGCGATTGGACCGTGGGTTGGAGCCGTGGAGGGAATGTGTCAAGTCGGCCTAGTTGTATTGTACATTATAAAGTGTCTCATTCATTAGTGCCGGGCTTGTGTCGCCCGTCTATGACGTCATAGTACACTAACAGTGCCTTATTAAGAGACATAGTTGTACACGGACAATGTTTTTGAACAACATTCACGAGGTACATGCAATTCTGTGGCTTTTATCAGCAGCACAAGTACACCATTATTCGAGTCTTATCTTTTCCCGCAGAAAGGGTTAGAATCCCAGCCTGTTACATAACTTCACTGTATACCGGACAGCGTGGAACGCCGAGAAAAAGGAGGGAAATCCGTGGGACTCTTACGTATACGTTCCAGGAATTGCAGCTGGATTTAATGCATACAAAGTATGTCAAATAGTTGTCAAACTCTTGCGTTAAATCGGAGTATTTGAGTACCGTATGGAAGGTTACATTCTACAATATTACGTTTGAAATCACTGTTGGTGGGTGGATCGATCCAAGTATTCATCATATGGATACCAAGGGTGTAAAATTCTGTTTGTTCAATACAGTGCATATTTTTTTGTGTTTAGGACATGAGGACAAAAAGTAAAATTATTTGCTTTTATTTTGCAACATCTACTTTATTTTGAATAAAATATTTTATGTTTAATATCGGCTTAACTTGGTATCGTCTGATACCACAAGTTGGAATTGACTTTGGTCAAATGTATGAATAAATAGTATAGATTTTGTCCGCTTAACTTGTGATCGGATCGATACAATGTGCAATGTCGCCCTCTTGTGGAGAAAAAACGCCATTGTAATTCTTTGGACTCTCCAACGGGTACATTTTTAAACATTCAATTCTAATTCAAACATATACTTTAAGGTATTCGATAGCTATACAAATATTACCGCCAAGAAAAATGGTACTTCAATAATAAAAATGCATTTTAAACAACTTTTTTTTTTAATTGGAGACAATTTCACACATGAAAGTAATGACACAAAATCAGCCTGTAATTTGTTTCAGATACATTCCATATTTTGAGCCATCTATCACTTTGTAAAAAAAAGAAAACAAAAACAAAAGGTGAGCATAAACAGATGGAAGCCTTCACTATGAGGTAAGAAAGTCGCACAGTGAACACGAAGTTGGCTTTCATTACTTAGCACTTAGACACAAGCAACATGAACTCACTATGGATCGTACTACACATTAGAACCATTTATAAAAACAATGCAAACAGACACCTTTTGTAGCCATTACTTGTGAAATGGAATGCTGGGTGATGCACCTTTTTTTTGTTTTTCTTCAGGACTTCCGCACCCAACCTATGTGAAATGGGGGAGACGGGTGGAACTAAAACTCTTGATTTAAAAAAAAAAAAAATAAAGACAAAAAAAGACAAATGTCCATCATGTGAAAACGTCCAAGTGTAACCGTTTTCATCGACTCTTTTCACGTTCTTCTACTTCCTGTCGTTTGATCTGGAGCGACTGCGGACAGAACAAATGAAATTCATTCAGTGTGGGCATGCACAAAATATACAATGGTGGTCGTCTTTAAATAGTGGAAATAAAAACAAAAATGAAAAAAAAAATCAAAAAATTAAATACACAAAAATAAATATAAGTGCGAAAAAGCTCCGTCGGGGAGGAGAGAGATCAGGCTCCAATAAGGCTTCCACCCGGAAAAGCAGGTAATCCGGGGAAGCATTATCCGAAATATCTGCTAGCAAACGGAGATCCCTGGAGATTGCAGCCATATTTACCGCCATTGAGAGTGGTGTGGTGACTTCCTCTTGCTGTGGCCGTTTGCAGGCATACCTAGTCGATTTTCGCACTCACATGTCGATCAACCAATAGGCGAACAGTTCAACCCAAGACACACTTAGGACCGCCCCCTCATTTGAATAGTTTTTCCTTCTGCATTTCAAGCTGACATTGTCTGCAGCATGAAATAAATACATATGAGAGCAGAGTGCTTTTATTTATTTATTGATATGTAATTCTATTTATATATTTATTTTTGTATTTATTTCTACATTTATTTTTGTATTTATTTGTAATTTTTGAATCTTTTTAATTTTGTATTTATTTTTGCTTTTATTTATTTATTTATGTATATATTTTTTTATTTTTGTTTTATTTCCATTTATATTAATTTTTTTGTATTTAATTTTTTGATATTTTTTTTTCATTTTTGTTTTTATTTCCACTTTAATTTATTTATATATTTATTATTTTGGCAGTTTTGGTCCTCCATAATAGTCGCCCCTTGCTACATCACTCCCACACTCTATTGCGTTTTTGTCAAAAATTATTTCTACATTATTTTTGTATTTATTTTTAATTTTTTAATCTTGTTTTTTATTTTTGTATTTATTTTTGCTTTTATTTATTTATTTATGTATATATTTTATTTTTGTTTTTATTTATTTATGTATATATTTTTTTATTTTTGTTTTTATTTTTGCTTTTATTTATTTATTTATGTATATTTTTTTTATTTTTGCTTTTATTTATTTATGTATATTTTTTTATTTTTGTTTTTATTTCCATTTATATTTATTTTTGTGTATTTAATTTTTTTTATTTTTCACTTGTATTTATTTATTATTTTGGCAGTTTTGGTCCTCCATATTTTCGATGCTCAAACTACAAAAATATTTCATTTATTACTCCGCAAAGCCCCGATTATGATTTTGCCGCCGTTTGTATTTAAAATAAGTTGCCGTTTTGAGTGCCCGCGGTCACTCATAAATCCTACTTTGCGAAAAATTCGCTCATCGCAGTCAAGTATAGAACCAATCAACCACGATAAATGAGGGACTTGGAGCTGTTGATCATTTACCTCCTCGATCGAGAGAAGGACCTTGAAGGTTTGTGGTTCCTGTCCCGGGAGAGGGACCTCTCCCTTCTTCTGTCTCTAGAGAAAGACCTGCGTTCAAAAAAAAATAATAATCAAAATAAATACATTACCGACAACAACAAAAGCTGCATCATCATTCGCCGGCTTACCTGCTGCGACTACGACTAAAGCTCCTCCTGCGTGGAGATCTGTGCAGGGAAAATGTGAAGATGTTAAGAACCTCAACGGATACATCGGCCGCGGCTAGAAAGCACGTTAGCATGTGGGCGTCCGTCCACAAAAGTTTAAGTAAAACCTGAACTACTAGCACGGGGCCATACAGTACAGAAACAGGCGCCCACAGTGCAATGTCCACCCATGATAGATGCTTATCTGAGGATGGAGCACTGCACTGTGGGCTGTCACACACACAACCTAAGCAAATAGAAAGTGATAGACCTTGACAGAAAACAGACTAGAACTTATAATCAAAATGTCTGGATATGAATTTCCAGATATCTGGTGGTGGTGGAACCTTTTACCCTTTGAAACAAGGAACTACAGTAATGGGTGAGGACAAAATGACAAACTTATGTAAATGTAAATCATAATTTAGAGAAAAAAAAAAAATTCAAAAAGAGAAAGAAAGAAGAACCTTTTGTAACCCAGCTCTGTCTTCACTTTTTAAAACTGTTATCATCAGTGAACTGAATGAAGCAGGAAAACTTACTAGCATTTTTGGTTTTCAACAAGCTAGATATGACGAAAGGGAGGCAGACTGTCGGCCGGGTAGGAAGAATTGGCTGAATACGCCTGGCCAGATGCTGCGAGGTGATAAGGTGGCAGGCAGGTGGGGGCTGGCTGTGGACTTTTTCCCTGCTTTAATTGGTTAGCCGACGGGCTGCCGCTGGTAGCTTGTCGACATTTGGAAACGCGATACGCCGATTGGAATGTGAGGTGGGGCCGCTGCCGTTTGGGTTAAGGTTGGAGGAGGAGGTGGTTGAGAAGAGCATGATGAGGAACCAATGGCCTGGTGCAACCTGACGACTGGCCGTGCCTGGGTCATGTGACAGCACCAGCCAAGCTGATTGAGGCACGATGGTCAGCAGTCACATGATGCTGAAAGAGGACTAGTTGATTGACTCTGAGGGTGGTGAGAAGAGGCATGGTGGTGGCTCTGCAACGGGTTTCATTCTTATTAATATAGATGAAAAATAAAAAGCATCCTCAAACAAAAAAGGAAAAGCATCACATTGACCTTTCTTATCCCCGCTAATTTAAAAAATGGGGCTTACTTCACAGTTAACGAAGTAGCCTCTCGAGTGAGCATCTCGGCTACATGTAGTCCCCGCAAAGAGATCACCGATTTACACTAATAATCACACAATACATAAAAATACTGCACCGACTCAATATAAGACCACCATTTTTTTTAAATACCAGGTTTTGTAAAAATATGACCATGCTAGGCTGCAATAAGAAGGGATAACCTTATTGATGAGTGACAGGAAGAAAAGCTCAGGCTTGCTAGCGCAGGGGTGGGCAAACTTTTTGACTCGAGGGCCGCATAGATATGACAAAATTTACGGGGGGGGGGGGGGGGGGGGGGAGCAGACTATATATTTTACACGCAACAGTCCACCTGGTATTATTGTATCTGTAAAATTGTCATGCAATCTGCTATTATTTATTATTTTATATTTATATTTAAATATTTTAAAAATAATAAATTATAATAATTACAATAAAATTAAAATAATAATTATTATATTATTATTATGTAAAATATGCAAATATAACAATAATATTATATATAATTAATATAATAATTATCATTAATATAATAAATATAATAGACTATATATTTTACACGTAACAGTCCACCTGGTATTATTGTCTCTGTAAAATTGTCATGCAATCTGCTATTATTATTTATTATTTTATATTTATATTTAAATATTTTAAAAATAATAAAATATTATAACTAAAAATAAAATTAAAATAATAATTATTATATTATTATTATGTAAAATATGCAAATATAACAATAATATTATATATAATTAATATAATAATTAGCATTAATATAATAAATATAATAGACTATATATTTTACACGTAACAGTCCACCTGGTATTATTGTATCTGTAAAATTGTCATGCAATCTGCTATTATTATTTATTATTTTATATTTATATTTAAATATTTTAAAAATAATAAAATATTATAATAACTAAAAATAAAATTAAAATAATAATTATATTATTATTATGTAAAATATGCAAATATAACATTATTATATATAATTAATATAATAATTATCATTAATATAATAAATATAATAGACTATATATTTTACACGTAACAGTCCACCTGGTATTATTGTCTCTGTAAAATTGTCATGCAATCTGCTATTATTATTTATTATTTTATATTTATATTTAAATATTTTAAAAATAATAAAATATTATAATAACTAAAAATAAAATTAAAATAATAATTATATTATTATTATGTAAAATATGCAAATATAACATTATTATATATAATTAATATAATAATTATCATTAATATAATAAATATAATAGACTATATATTTTACACGTAACAGTCCACCTGGTATTATTGTCTCTGTAAAATTGTCATGCAATCTGCTATTATTATTTATTATTTTATATTTATATTTAAATATTTTAAAAATAAAATATTATAATAACTAAAAATAAAATTAAAATAATAATTACTATATTATTATTATGTAAAATATGCAAATATAACAATATTATTATATATAATTAATATAATAATTAGCATTAATATAATAAATATAATAGACTATATATTTTACACGTAACAGTCCACCTGGTATTATTGTATCTGTAAAATTGTCATGCAATCTGCTATTATTATTTAATATTTATATTTAAATATTTTTAAAATAATAAAATATTATAATAATTACAATAAAATTAAAATAATAATTAGTATATTATTATGTAAAATATGCAAATATAACAATAATATTATATATAATTAATATAATAATTAGCATTAATATAATAATTATAATAATTATAATAATCTAATAATAATAATTATTATTATTATTATTATGTGCTTGTGTCCCTTTTTCAGGAGCACTTTGTAAACAACAGACCATGTCAAAAAACGAAATTGATACAACCATCAAAAGGTTGGCTCAGGCCATGATGCCAGGTTGTATGTTGAGTTTAAATTCAATACTTTGGAAAGATTGGGTGGGCCGTATTCAAACACTTGGCGGGCCGGATGTGGCCCCCGGGCCGTAGTTTGCCCACCCCTGTGCTAGCATGTATAAATCTCTCTACCCTGAATGCAAGACAAAAAAATAACCAAAAAGTCTCAAACTATAGGCTAAATTTGGAATTTTTGGGAATATAGGTCATGTATAATTACTATAATTATTATGGGAATAAAGTCTAAACATTGTAGGAATAAAAGGATATTACAAGAAGAAAGTTATATCCTAATCATTTTTTTTTTCACCTGTATCTTTGTTTTTCCTGAAAAAATAACCTATTTGCATCTTTACTAAATTTTAAAGTGGCATCTTTTCAAACCCTCTACTCTTAGCTATTTTCATTTTACTATTCAACAACTATTCACTTTTTTTTAATGGCCATATAGTGTATAATAATAATCATAATAATACTATAATCATAAGTACGAATGCAATCGCTTTGCGGGTACTACACAAATAAAAGATTCTATTTTAACGAAATATATAGCTATTTAATGTTAAATAATATGAACCTTACATATAGCAAGGTAAAAATTCTGACTAAGCAGATATGATTACAAGCACTAGCCCTTATTTGGAAAAACTTACTGCCAGGAAGTATACTGCGAGCGAGAGGGGTAGCAGCAATTGTCAAATAACTCAAAATACAAATGGTGGTTCTGACTGGCCAATGGCGGAACAAAAAATGTTTTCTAGGTCACCTTCGTCGCGGTGGTGGGCTGCTACGCCGCCTGTAGTCATCTCGATCTCGGGGGCGCCGGCTCCACGAAGGGGGAGCCCCGCGGGTGCGGCTACGCTTCTCACCGTTGGACAGCTCCACTCGCACGCGGCAACCGCATAACGTTCTGACAAACAGAATGCAAACATCTACATTATTATTGTGATTTTTATCTCAAGGTGCAGCGGGCAGCAGTTTCCTACCTCCCGTCAAGCTCCCGCACGGCATCGGTAGCATCTCTGGGATCTTCAAATTCTACAAAGGCAAAGCCTGGGGGGTTTCTCGCCACCCAGACACTCCGAAGAGGCCCGTAGTAACTAAAAGCCCTCTCTAGCTCTGTCTTGTTTCCATTGTTTCCCAGATTTCCTACATAGACCTTGCAGTCGAGTGGACATTCACGATGCATGGCTGGATCTGGAAAAAAAATTGAGAGAAAAGTGCACAGAAATCAGTGTGCATCTAGGTTTAACATGCATGACAACTATAAACATCACAATCACGGCGTTGCTTGTGTATGATGTAAGTCACAGTGATTGCATTATCAAAATGTTTGCGTTAGCATGTAGATGCAATTTTTCAAAAACTAACAAAATGATGCGTGGCTTTACTAAATGCACAAATGTGCCTTATTTTGTAAAAAACAAGATTTAGGAGCAGCTTTCTCACCACGAAATGCGATACTCTTGACACCTTACGGGACTAGGCCTAGCTTCCTGTTAGCATAGCGGCTAGGCTAACAATAGCTTGAAAAGGCCGAGATGTCTTAGCAATGAGCAATAAAAACACACGCGTAATATTTTCATTTTGCGCTCAACCACTTTGTGCAACATACTCAATGCCCTAAAATGTGTAACTTGCGTAAAAGTATGTCATTTCGTCGCTTCGAAGAGAATAGTAGCCGGTGGCTAGCTAAAGCTAAAATGGCCGCTGCCTTCTCCAAAGGCCGAGCGTTAAGCCTGCGGTCGAATGAAACAATGGCTCGCATCACTTTGCTCATGCAGTAAATTCACCAAGGTATTACGAAAAATAAAAGCTACGGTGCCATAATCCGTGTACTGGTATTACACAAACGTACCTTATTTGCTGTATTTTGGAGGATAGTTTCACCCGCGCGTCTTCAATTGTGACGCTCCTTTTTCGTCAAGTCGATGGAAAATGGCGTGCTGCTTCGATCGAAACCCCAGCTCGCGCGTGAAGGGCGGGGCAATGTTGTGTCCCCGGTTCATCAATAAAATATATTTACATGGATTTTTTTTGTATTCACTTTAAAGCTCAAAATAAGCCGTATTTTGATAGGAGTACTTGCATTTATCAATTATATATTCGAATGACGAAACTGCACTTCGAGAATCGAAGTTTTCTCTTGTTTTGATCATATTGTAACATTGTTGATATTGTTTTATTACACTGAGTCAATAGCTTCTGCTTTTGTTATTTTGCATTATATACTGACTGATATACAACTGTACGTAATTAAAGGGAATAATTGTACTATTTTGTTGATATTGTTAGATTATTATATTGCTCTATACATTGTTGACAAATAAGTTCATGCAAAATATTTTCAGTTTGACTAAAATCCTTGTCACGTGTTTTATTCCGATTATAATTATGACCAACAAATGAAAGGCAAACTCATAAAACCATTCAAGGTTTCTGAAAAACATAAAAGTATCGACCCCTGGCTCGATACCCACTTGACTTAATGTCAATTTGAATGGCGATCATTTCACTGTCTACTGTGGAAGTTGGAATCACGAATATCATCATGGTTTGTACACGTATGACTAATCTGAGTGGTCGCGTTGAAAGAAAATACATGTATATTTGATTTAAAAAAACATTGGGTAGTGATAGTTGAAAGTTGAATTCCTCAAAATAACCACAAAACAATGGAGTCTCAAATGACCTTTCTTGAGTCGATTACCTTGAACGCAGCTTTTTTTGAAGACACGCCCACTAAAAAAGCCCATTGGTTGCCGCCCACAAACTCCCTCAGCCAGGTGACTGGTGAAGAACAACACAACCACCTTCAAGACAGCACAACGTCACGCTTTAGCTAGGCTCGCAGCAACAACCCAAAAGGAATTATTGTTACACTTAAACTAAATATAGCCGCATTTCAGAGTCAATTTTCCGCTTCCGTGTAGCTTGCTATAGCGGAGCGTGGATATCCATGACACGGGCTTGTGACGTTCATAAACCAAACACAAGAAGACCGCAGTAGTGGGACGTCGACTCTACAGTTTTATTTTTTGTACCGGTAACGACGGTCAGTGTCGGTCAACATGTCGGAGGCGACCGGGGAAATGAAGCAGGCGAGCAAAGAGGTGAAAGAAAGCGAAAACGTCGCGGAGAAATATTCTGCCCTGACCGTGAGCAAGAACACCGAAATGAACATGGAAGAGCTCTCGTCCGCCTTTAGCGCGGTGCCTACCCACAAGCCGGTTAAGAAGGTAAGACTTTGTACGCAAAGAACTCCATTGCGTGGAAATAGTAACAGTTATAGTAAATAGTCGTACCCTGAAGGGAAAAACCGAAAGAGAAATACTTCAAGGCTTGTCACAAATGTGTCTATAGCCTATTTCAGGCAGTAATCGTATAATGAGCACTTAATACCTAGCTAACAGCTAACCCCTGTCAGCTAGTTTTCTATCCTCTCAATAAGCCTGTCACTTTCTTTTAGAGATGAATCCATTATCCGTCAATCAAAACCCGTCTCTCTAGCTGCCCTTAATCACCTTAGGAATTAACTACTATGATTTTGCACCAAAAATATTATTTTTATTTAACAATACTGTTTGTAAATACAAGAATACAAGAATAATTTACTCAACATTTTCTAGCAAGAAGAAGCTTTCACAAGATGTGATGTTGTGTAACAGCACATACTGTGTACTGTATGCCTGTAATTGTTTTGTAACATGGAAAACTCAATTAAAAAATGTATTTAATACCCAAGAGAGAAATATTATTATGGAGGACCAAAACTGCCAAAATAATAAATAAATAAATAAATAAAAGTGAAAATAAAAACAAAAATGAAATAAAAAAACAAAAAATTAAATACACAAAAATAAATATAAATGGAAATAAAAACAAAAATAAAAAATATACATAATTCTATTTATATATTTATTTTTGTATTTATTTCTACATTTATTTTTGTATTTATTTTTAATTTTTGAATCTTGTTTTTTATTTTTGTATTTATTTTTGCTTTTATTTATTTATTTATTTATTTATATATTTTTTATTTTTGTTTTTATTTCCATTTATATTTATTTATTTATTTATTTATTATTTTGGCAGTTTTGGTCCTCCATATATTATAGGCTTTTAGTGTATAAAATTGAGGCATTTTTATACATTTATATGGGGAATTACAGCCATACTTTGTTTATCGCAGTTAATTGGTTCCAGAGCCGCCCGCCCGCCATGAATGAATTCATATTATTATAATCATATTCAATATTAATAAATTGAATTGTTTTGTAGTTAGAACATAGAAAACCGGTTTATGACTTTCTAAATATTATGAGAGCCCTGTTGATATGAAATAACACCCCCGTAGTCACCTTTACACTGCTGTTATTGTTTGTTTACACCAGTGCTGAGCTGTAATGGCTACGGGATCACCGCCGGGACACAGGAGACGGTCATAGTCTTAACTATTAGCAAGCTAGCGAACTTACAATGTTATTTTTTTCTATTTTAAACGTATAAGATAGGGTTTAAAACAGAGTGCAAAGAAAGACATCCTATCCTATCCTATCATGTCATGGCTGACTCCATGCAGTGTGACTCTAATATAAAGTCATGTCTTATTGATGCCCATACTTTCAATATTTTATGACCAATCATATACCAGTCGGTTAGGAAAAACCCCAATTTGCATTTTATGCCATTGTGGAAGGCAACCCCAGTTAAACATGAATTACATTTACGGCGTCCAACCCTTCTTAGTAGTATGTTTACACAACATAAATGTTTATTTTTCAATTGTAAAGTAAAAAAACATGCATACACTTTTTTTTCATATGCAGGCATCCCTCACTTATCACGGTTAATCAGATTCAGACCCTATTTATAAATCATCTATTTCAGTGAGAGCATAGAAAGCCTGTTTATAATTTTTTCAACATTATTAGAGCCCTCCAGACATGTAATAACACCCCTATAGCTAACTCTACACTCTTATTGCCCAATACAGTAGCCATAATAAGAGAATATAAGATACAGTAAACCTCGGATATATCGGAAATTCGCTCACAACGGACAGATAAAAAAGAACCGATTTTTCTGTAATGTATTTCCAATAAAAATTCATTGCATATATCGGATTTTTTTATAACGGATTTCGCCTATTTCGGACAAAATCTCCAGTCCCGTTCCAATGCATTTCCATGAAATTTCCCTGGCATATATCGGATGGCCGCATCGTGGCGCTCCGATTCGCCGAATCGTGACAGGCCGCTATACGACGTCATTTGCAGCGTTTGCAGCGTTGCCTGCGCGTCCAGGTACATTGGAAACATAGTCAAGGAAGTGCCTTTTTATAACGGATAAAATCCAATTTACGCATATACCGGATATAAATCCGATTTATGCGTAAAACGGACATTTTCCGGTATACGCATATAACGGATTTCGCTTATATCGGACAAAACCAGTGGGAACAATTGAATCCGATATATCCGAGGTTTACTGTATAACTAAGCTTGTGTATTGCTGTAAATGTATTAGGGTGCTCGGGGAGACGAGCATGCGGTGAACAGGAAGTGACGTTCAGAATTGACTTTCAGCTTGGCATGGGTTACAGCCACTACAGTAGCGATTGTAGTGCCTGTTGTGAGATCATTTGTGAAGTCTTGTCACATTACAGTAACATTACTGACACCTAATGGCCAGTGTAGAATGCTGCATATCATCACAATGTCCTTGAATGTGTCTTCTGAATGCCTTGTATTTGTATTTTCAGTTCACTGAGCTGTTTATAATTTTTTTTTTGCCTAAGTATATACATTTTTTTTTCTAATGATATCCGGTGTTCAACTTGAGACAGCATGAATTATTAATTTTTGAAGTGAAGACGTGAAATTTGAATTATTTTCAGTAGGAAAACAGCAAAAGTTGAGAAATCTTTGAATGGGAAAAGGTAGCACCCCCTGTTGGACAAATGTCAAAATGTCCAAATTGAAATATTTACATTAGGTATGTCCAATAATGGATATTGGTATCGTTTTTTGATACATAAAAAATGATGGCAATTCTAAAAATCATCTAGCACAGGGGTCTCAAACATGCGGCCCGTGGGCCAAATGTGGCCCGCAGGACACTAGTTTGAGGCCCCCGCCTTGATATGAAAGTTCAATGTTAGTGCGGCCCGCGCAAATTTGATATGGATGCTGTATGGTATCATGTACCCAGAAAAAATGATTACGTTTGATTCATGTTCATGTTAAAGGTTAAATCACTGTTAATAGTTATCCTCCCTATCCGTGTGGAAGTGGTAAGTTTTTGGCTATTTAAGTTGAAAGGAAATAACTTGAAGGCTACCGTTTAGGTCGCTAGCTCTCTAGTTTGCGAGTTAGCATGTGTCTCAAGACCCTGCAGTTGCGCAATATGTTGTAAATAAAAAGAGTATAAATGTGACTATAGTCGTGTTTTGTCATGTCTACAGGGCTCTAATAATGCTTTGGTCATTTTAATCGGAAAAAAATCATTTGTCTACCCACCAACTGTATGTGGTTTATTAAGTTTTTATTATTATTATTATTATTATATTTATTTATTACTGATTGATTTTCTTTATTCTTGATTTATTTATTTATTTTTCATCTTATTTTGTGTATGAAAAATAAAAATTAAGATATTTGAGAACAGTGGAATGTTTTATCAGAGTTTTTCTTGTAGAAAATCGGAACCAAAGCAAAGTTTATTCATTTTTCTGTTTTTAATAAATGCGTTTTTTTTGGGGGGGGGGGGGGAACCTGATGCAGCCCAGTTTCACCCAGACCCTAGCTCCAGTGGCCCCCAAGTAAATTGAGTTTGAGACCCCTGCTCTACGAGGAAGAGAGATTATGAGCAGAGCCTACAATTTCAGGACAAAAACAATCATGTGGAGATTGAGCGAGATGCCGTTCGTGCTCTGAAGGCGAGCCAGACCCTCATCACCTTCATCCATCTCTGCTTTCAAGGATCCGCTACTAAACCCAACACGGCATACCAGCAAATATAACGCAGCAACAAAGAACAAGGGAAGGCAGTTTCCTCGAGATTTACATGACAAGAGACCGCATTCTTCACCCAGCGCAGGTTGGCACGGGTCAAAGGGTCCGAAAAACCCACCTGAATCCAGGGTTTTGTGTACCGTCCAGGAACAAGATACTGTCTCGCAATGCGCTTGGAATTCAGCATACCTTTGGAGACCTTTAGAGATGCCTTACACACTCATGTGTGATTATTATTTTCCATGGCGAGAGAACATACGCAAGGCTTTGCATTTTCGTGTCAATTGTTTCACGTTTGCCTTTTATGTTTTATTGTATTTTGAAGCAATAAAGTTGATTTAAAAAATAACAAAATTAAATAATACGATATTAAATTATATAAAATAAAAACAAATATATTTTTAAAATTATATACAAATATATTAATACTAAATATTTTTAAGCAATAAAGTAGATTTAAAAAATAACAAAATTAAATAATACGATATTAAATTATATAAAATAAAAACAAATATATTTAAAAAATTATATACAAATATATTAATACTAAATATTTTTTAAGCAATAAAGTTGATTAAAAAAATAACAAAATTAAATAATACAATATTAAATTATATAAAATAAAAACAAATATATTTTAAAAATTATATACAAATATATTAATACTAAATATTTTTTGAAGCAATAAAGTTGATTTAAAAAATAACAAAATTAAATAATACAATATTAAATTATATAAAATAAAAACAAATATATTTTAACAATTATATACAAATATATTATTACTAAATACTTTTTGAAGCAATAAAGTTGATTTAAAAAATAACAAAATTAAATATTACAATATTAAATCATATAAAATAAAAACAAATATATTTTAAAAATTATATACAAATATATTATTACAAAATATTGTTTAAAGCAATAAAGTTGATTTATAAAATAACAAAATTAAATAATACAATATTAAATTATATAAAATAAAAACAAATATATCTTAAAAATTATATACAAATATATTAATACTAAATATTTTTGAAGCAATAAAGTTGATTTAAAAATAACAAAATTAAATAATACAATATTAAATTATATAAAATAAAAACAAATATATCTTAAAAATTATATACAAATATATTATTACTAAATATTTTTGAAGCAATAAAATTGATTTAAAAAATAACAAAATTAAATCATACAATATTAAATTATATAAAATAAAAACAAATATATTTGTAAAAATTATACAATTATACAAATTATACAAATATATTAATATAAAATATTTTTTTAGGTAAAATTAAAAAAAACAGCAAACTCCTGCATTAGTCTTTTAATCCCATTGACGTCATGTTGATCAAACGCAGATACGGACACAGATGTCACATTTTAATCATAAAAAAGGTGTGAAATAACCAAAAAAGGGTTATATAACTGGTATTACTGTGGCTTGGTTTCCATTTTGTTGTTAATAACAGCATGTTATTTCACCATGACCAGTGCACTCTTACCCAATTACCTTGTACGACTGTATCGGACATGGGAAGAGTGATGCAATGGAGACCAGGTGCCCGTGAAAGTAATAACAGTTAACTGGACTCCGGGTTTGGCCGATCTGACCCACCGAAGGTTACACTTTTCTTGTGCACGCGCCAGCTTTCCGGCCACGTCTTCCTTGATCTTGGAAGCTTCACGCCTCCCCGACATATGCCGCCAAATCAAATGATAGTCATAAAAATAAAACTGTTATCAAGCTTTCCGTTGCCGCCCCGCTCGTTGTCTGACAACAAAGCCACTCCCCCTTGTTCCAACTTCAAAATGTGCTCAGCGTTTATCTGGCCTCGTTTGCATCAATGTCAGCCTAACCATCTCGCTGATGACCTCCTTTGGGTCACAGGCAACCGGACTTCACGCTGACGTGACACTGGGGACTTTAAAACCATTTTCAAAACCACTGGGCCGCATCAGGTTTTCCAAAAAAGAAAAATGCATTTATTAAGAACAGAAAAATGAATAAACTTTGCTTTGGTTTTGATTTTCTACAATAAAAGCTCTGATAAAACATTCCACTGTTCTCAAATATCTTACTTTTTATTTTTCTGCACAAAATAAGATGAAAAATAAATAAACAAATCAAGAATAAAGAAAATCAATCAATCAGTAATAAATAAATATAATAATAATAATAAAAACTTAAGAAAGCACATATAGTTGGTGGGTAGACAAATGATTTTTTTCAGATTAAAATTACCAAAGCATTATTAGAGCCCTGTAGACATGACAAAACACGACTATAGTCACATTTATACTCTTTTTATTTACAACATATTGCGCAACTGCAGGGTCTTGAGACACATGCTAACTCGCAAACTAGAGAGCTAGCGACCTAAACGATAGCCTTCAAGTTATTTCCTTTCAACTTAAATAGCCAAAAACTTACCACTTCCACACGGATAGGGAGGATAACTATTAACAGTTATTTAACCTTTAACATGAACATGAATCAAACGTAATAATTTTTTCTGGGTACATGATACCATACAGCATCCGTATCAAACTTGCGCGGGCCGCACTAACATTAAACTTTCATATCAAGGCGGGGGCCTCAAACTAGTGTCCTGCGGGCCACATTCGGCCCGTGGGCCGTGTGTTTGAGACCCCTGGTCTTGAGACACATGCTAACTCGCAAACTAGAGAGCTAGCGACCTAAACGGTAGCCTTCAAGTTATTTCCTTTCAACTTAAATAGCCAAAAACTTACCACTTCCACACGCATAGGGAGGATAACTATTAACAGTTATTTAACCTTTAACATGAACATGAATCAAACGTAAAATTTTTTTCTGGGTACATGATACCATACAGCATCCATATCAAACTTGCGCGGGCCCCACTAATAATTAAACTTTCATATCAAGGCGGGGGCCTCAAACTAGTGTCCTGCGGGCCACATTTGGCCCGCGGGCCGCGTGTTTGAGACCCCTGGTCTTGAGACACATTCTAACTCGCAAACTAGAGAGCTAGCGACCTAAACGGTAGCCTTCAAGTTATTTCCTTTCAACTTAAATAGCCAAAAAACTTACCACTTCCACACGGATAGGGAGGATAACTATTAACAGTTATTTAACCTTTAACATGAACATGAATCAAACGTAATCATTTTTTCTGGGTACATGATACCATACAGCATCCATATCAAACTTGCGCGGGCCGCACTAACATCAAACTTTCATATCGAGGCGGGGGCCTCAAACTAGTGTCCTGCGCGCCACATTTGGCCCGCGGGCCGCATGTTTGAGACCCCTGGTCAAGAGCCTTTGGAGCGACAGACCATGCGAGCAACTTTAACGCGCATTTTCTTTTCACCAGCAAATCCAGTTTGTGGAAGACAAGCAGGAGTTCAGCAGGTTCCCCACCAAAGCAGGCCGCCGTTCGCTGTCCCGCTCCATCTCCCAGTCGTCCACGGACAGCTACAGCTCCGGTACAAAGCCGTGCCGCTGTCTCATTTTCGTTCAGTTCACTTGTTGATATTTTCTTTGTACACCGCAGCCGCGTCTTACACCGACAGCTCGGACGACGAGACTTCCCCGCGGGACAAAACGCAGGTCAACTCCAAGGGCAGCAGCGACTTCTGCGTCAAGAACATTAAACAAGCCGAGTTCGGGAGACGGGAGATCGAGATAGCGGAACAAGGTCAGAAGTTCACGTTCAATATCATTTCATGCGAGTTTTTGCACCGATTTAATTAAATAAAATATTTGCCTTGTGTGGGCGGCACGGCGGTCGAGTGGTTAGCGCGCAGACCTCACAGCTAGGAGACCAGGGTTCAATTCCACCCTCGGCCATCTCTGTGTGGAGTTTGCATGTTCTCCCCGTGCATGCGTGGGTTTTTTCCGGGTACTCCACATTCCAAAAACATGCTAGGTTAATTAGCCACTCCAAATTGTCCATAGGTATGAATGTGAGTGTGAATGGTTGTTTGTCTATATGTGCCCTGTGATTGGCTGCATGGCCACCAGTCCAGGGTGGACCCCGCCTCTCGCCCCAAGACAGCTGGGATAGGCTCCAGCACCCCCTGTAACCCTCGTGAATGAATGAATGAATGAATTTGCCTTGTGTGGGCGGCACGGCGGTCGAGTGGTTAGCACGCAGACCTCACAGCTAGGAGACCAGGGTTCAATTCCACCCTCGGCCATCTCTGTGTGGAGTTTGCATGTTCTCCCCGTGCATGCGTGGGTTTTTTCCGGGTACTCCGGTTTCCTCCCACATTCCAAAAAAAACATGCTAGGTTAATTAGCCACTCCAAATTGCCCATAGGTATGAATGTGAGTGTGAATGGTTGTTTGTCTATATGTGCCCTGTGATTGGCTGCATGGCCACCAGTCCAGGGTGGACCCCGCCTCTCGCCCGAAGACAGCTGGGATAGGCTCCAGCACCCTCGAGAGGAAAAGCAGTAGAAAATGAATGAATGAATGAATTTGCCTTGTGTGGGCGGCACGGCGGTCGAGTGGTTAGCCCGCAGACCTCACAGCTAGGAGACCAGGGTTCAATTCCACCCTCGGCCATCTCTGTGTGGAGTTTGCATGTTCTCCCCGTGCATGCGTGGGTTTTCTCCGGGTACTCCGGTTTCCTCCCACATTCCAAAAAAACATGCTAGGTTAATTAGCGACTCCAAATTGTCCATAGGTATGAATGTGAGTGTGAATGGTTGTTTGTCTATATGTGCCCTGGGATTGGCTGCCCCTGCGACCCTCGTGAGGATAAGCGTTAGAAAATGAATTGAATGAATTTGCCTTGTGTGGGCGGCACGGCGGTCGAGTGGTTAGCGCGCAGACCTCACAGCTAGAAGACCAGGGTTCAATTCCACCCTCGGCCATCTCTGTGTGGAGTTTTCTGCGTGGGTTTTCCTCCCACATTCCAAAAAACATGCTAGGTTAATTAGCCACTCCAAATTGTCCATAGGTATGAATGTGAGTGTGAATGGTTGTTTGTCTACATGTGCCCTGTGATTGGCTGGTGACCAGGCGACCAGGTAGAAAATGAATGACTGAATGAATTTGCCTCGTGTGTGTCTCGCCGACCTTGTTCTTTTCGCTCTCTCCCACTCATGGCGCCAAAACGTTCTGTTCTGTTCTCAGACATGTCGGCGCTGCTGGCTCTCCGGAAGAGAGCGCAGAGTGAGAAACCGTTGGCAGGCGCCAAAATTGTGGGCTGCACGCACATCACCGCACAGACGGCGGTGAGATATTTCTTTGTCTTGCAGCTTTAGCGTAGCTGTCACTTTATTATATAACAATTTGAATTTGTTGTGTTTATTTCTATTGTTGATGTGAGACTTGTATTTTTTTTTTTTTGGGTTCTTCATCTTCTCTGCGGTTTCAGGTGCTGATCGAGACTCTGGTGGCTCTCGGCGCACAGTGCCGCTGGACCGCCTGCAACATTTACTCCACGCAGAACGAAGTGGCCGCTGCCCTGTCAGAGATAGGTAAACAGTCAAGGACACAAACACTTGTACTACAGGGGTCCGTTTTTGGGAATGTTCACGGAAGATGTGAATCATTTCACACTCGAGGAGGCCATTATCAAGCGGTCGCTAAGCGATGGGTCAAAGTATGTTGTTAATGCCGCCGTCGATCACGCCGCCGGCGGTCTGACGTGGCTGCAGGATCAGGAGTAAGGACTGCTGGTTGCTGAGTTGTGGTGGTAGCGCTTTGGGTTTTTAACAAGAAGACTAAAAAAATAAAAATGGCAGCAAAATGTTTTAAATCTGTAGTAATTTTAGAAGAACCAGGTCAAAATACTAAGCGAAAAAAGCCATAATTTTTATGGGAATAACCTAACATTAAGAGGAAAAATTAGGTCATTTTAGTAGCGTATTTTTTTTAATTTTTTTTTAATTTGGGCAAATATGTGAAACATTACAGTGCATTTCTTACATCAATCAAAATATAACTTTCCATTATTTACATTTGTATTCAACTATCTGATCCCAAGCCCAAAAGGAGTAGGCTGAGTAGGCCCTGTTATTATTATTATTATTATTATTATTATTATTATTATTATTATTATTATTATTATTATTATTATTATTATTATTATTATTATTATTATTATTATTATTATTATTATTATTATTATTATTATTATTATTATTATTATTATTATTATCATTATTATCATTATTGTTATAATCTTTATTATTATTACCATCATTATAGTCAGAATTCATATTACCATTTTCATCATTATAGTTAAAATTTTGTGATTTTTTTATTTTTTATTTTTAATTATTTAATTTTACAGATTTGAAATATTTACAATTTGAAATATTAAAAGAAAAAAAATATGTTATTTAAAAGAAAAATCACAATATTGGAAACAAAACGACTCTAATAGTAATTGTTGGAATCATATTCTAATCATCATATCATCATATCATAATTTGTTGGAAAATTAGCTTGCAGAAAAAGTTCTAACATGAGAATAAAGTCAAAATATCATGCGTATAATGTCAGAATTACAAGAAGAAAATTGGCAAGAAGGAAATTAAAGTAGTTGTAAAATGATTCCAAAGTCCAGATATTAGAAGAAAAACAAGAATCACCTTAAAATATGAGGAAAAATATTGTCATTTTAGTAGCGCAGAGTTGAAATATCAAAGCCAAATCTGATATATTTAAAAAGTTGAATTATTATGTGAAACAAAACAAAATCAAGTTGTAATTTTTTGGAAAATTAGGTTGGGGGGAAAAAGTTACCAAGTCATGAAGTCAGCCATGGCATGTCAAAAAGTTCTCCTCCCATTCTGTGTGGAAGTGGTAAGTTTTTTTTTTGCTTCCTACGTTTGGAAGAAATCAGTTCGAGGCTAACTGGTTAGCTCGCTAGCTTTCCAGCTTCTTAGCTCTCTGGAGAATGAGTGGTGTAAACGAATAATGGGAGTGTAAAGGTCACTATAGGGGTGTTATGTCATGTGTACAGGGCTCTAGTAATGTCGAAAACTGTATTTCTAAACTCATGAACAGGTTTTCTTTGCTCAAACCTCCCTTCTTGAAGCTTTGCATCGTTTTTCTCGTAAATGTACGACTTTATTCTCGTACTATTACTGCTTTCATGCTAGTAAATGTGGCCCTACCACTCCGTCATAGAGATGCAGCTTTTTTCTTGGAGGGGGGGGGGGAATTAGGGTGCATCAAAAAACACAATTATTGAATTTTGATATGGCTGAGTACTAAAAGTGTTCCAATATATGTAGAAACAACACATACAAAATATTTTTCCAATACTGTTTTTGTGGAATAAAGTGGTGAACAGTTCAATGTACATATTACTAGCAAATTTGTGGTTTTGTCTTTGTAATTTGAATAATTTGTAGCCATATTTATAGGTATTTAGTGCTCATTGCCTCTACTGTAGCTAACATTAGCTAGCTACAGTTTGCTAATGACAGTTAGCTAATAGCTGAGTAAGCATAACATCAAAAACAATAATATATAGTAGACAGTATTGCTGACGCTTCATATTTATTGAGAGTAGTACTGTAGTACTACATAATCTGATATACACTTGTCCATTTATTATTTTAGACACTGTTTAGTGCTCATTGCCTCTACTGTAGCTAACATTAGCTAGCTACAGTTTGCTAATGACAGTTAGCTAATAGCTGAGCAAGCATAACATCCAAAACAGTAATATATAGTAGACAGTATTGCTGACGCTTCATATTTATTGAGAGTAGTACTGTAGTACTACATAATCTGATATACACTTGTCCATTTATTATTTTAGACACTGTTTAGTGCTCATTGCCTCTACTGTAGCTAACATTAGCTAGCTACAGTTTGCTAATGACAGTTAGCTAATAGCTGAGCAAGCATAACATCAACAAGAGTAATATAGAGTAGACAGTATTGCTGATGCTTCATATTTATTGAGAGTAGTACTGTAGTCCTACATAATCTGATATACACTTGTCCATTTATTATTTTAGACACTGTTTAGTGCTCATTGCCTCTACTGTAGCTAACATTAGCTAGCTACAGTTTGCTAATGACAGTTAGCTAATAGCTGAGCAAGCATAACATCAACAAGAGTAATATAGAGTAGACAGTATTGCTGATGCTTCATATTTATTGAGAGTAGTACTGTAGTCCTACATAATCTGATATACACTTGTCCATTTATTATTTTAGACACTGTTTAGTGCTCATTGCCTCTACTGTAGCTAGCTAATGTTAGCTACTATTTATTTAGCTATTTATTGATATGTAATTCTATTTATATATTTATTTTTGTATTTATTTCTACATTTATTTTTGTATTTATTTTTAATTTTTGAATCTTGTTTTTTATTTTTGTATTTATTTTTGCTTTTATTTATTTATTCATGTATATATTTTTTTATTTTTGTTTTTATTTCCATTTATATTAATTTTTTTGTATTTAATTTTTTCATTTTTTCTTGTTTTTATTTCCACTTTTATTTATTTATTTATTTATTATTTTGGCAGTTTTGGTCCTCCATACATGTGTTGCTTTACAAAATATCAAAGTTGCATCCTTTATATTTCACTCCGTGGCCCTTGGTGGAAAAGGTTTGGACACCCCCGACCTACAGTATGTGGTATCTTCCAGGTGTGGCTGTGTTCGCCTGGAAGGGGGAGTCTGAGGACGACTTCTGGTGGTGCATCGATCGCTGTGTCAACAACGAGGGATGGCAGCCCAACATGGTATACATGCGTATACCGTATGCAGCCGCCATAACACAGAAATCATAAATAAATATCTTCCCTCTCTTGCTTCTTAGATCCTGGATGACGGAGGTGACCTGACGCACTGGATGTACAAGAAATACCCAAATGTATTCAAGAAGATCCGAGGCATCGTCGAGGAGAGCGTCACCGGGGTTCACAGGTCAAATAAATACACCAGCGCACCCGGAGCGCACCAGAAGTGAGGCCGGCCGTCGATTAACTACCTTGTCGTTGTATCAGGTTGTATCAGCTCTCCAAAGCGGGCAAACTATGCGTGCCGGCCATGAACGTCAACGATTCTGTCACAAAGCAGAAGTTTGACAACCTGTACTGCTGCAGAGAATCCATCTTGGACGGGTGAGTGAGTGGAGCGCACCCCCTTGCGGTGCGTGATGTTTGTTTGGCAGCTCGACAAACGCAGCGCAGTTGGAGCTCGTGATAGGTCAGCCGTGTAAACAGTAATAGCTCTGTTCATTTTTTCACCGAGGCCGCCTATGAATACTTCAGCGCTCTTTCACAACGTGCGTGCAGCTCAGGAATGAGTCCGCCGTCCCGCAACCCCCTTGTCATTTATTGCTTCCCTCGGATGAATCATCTGCCAGACGGTGTTAATGTTGCAAGTGTTCCGTCCATCATCAACTCGGTAGAGAACAACCGTAGTCACTGTCTTTATTTAACACAGTTATTGTTATTTAGACCAACCTTTTTTTGAGTCATGAGTCAAAAATCTTGCGGCGCACCATTAAACAAAAATGTTACAAAATGTCACCACGACCTCACAGGTACAGTAAACTTTGTTGATCATGTTTGAAACAAATAATGAATATGTGAAACTACTTGACATCAAAAAATTTGTGCACTTTATTTGTGCATTGTTATTACTATATAGTAATAACAATGGGGGGAATCTAAATTTGACAATAATGACTTTTTAATATTACAGGAAAAAAATATTATATACACATATCATATACACATATTACACAAAAAATCATAACATGAAAATAAAGTTGTAATATTGCAAGGGTGAACAATTGCAATGTTATTAGAATTAAGTTAAAAAAATATATATGTATATATTTTTTATATATATATTTATTTTATGAGAATAAAGTAATAATGGGGGGAATCTAAATTTGACAATAATGACTTTTTAATATTACAGGAAAAAAATATTATATACAGATATTATATACACATATTACACAAAAATCATAACATGAAAATAAAGTTGTAATATTGCAAGGGTGAACAATTGCAATGTTATTAGAATTAAGTTTACATTTTTTTTAAATATATATATATTTTTATATATTTTTTTATATATAGTAATAACAATGGGGGGAATCTAAATTTGACAATAATGACTTTTTAATATTACAGGAAAAAAATATTATATACACATATTATATACACATATTACACAAAAAATTCATAACATGAAAATAAAGTTGTAATATTGCAAGGGTGAACATTATTAGAATTAAGTTAAAAAATATATTTAAAAAATATATATATTTATTTATGTATTTATTTTATGAGGATAAAGTAATAATAATGGGGGGAATCTAAATTTGACAATAATGACTTTTTAATATTACAGGAAAAAAATATTATATACACATATTACACAAAAAATCATAACATGAAAATAAAGTTGTAATATTGCAAGGGTGAACATTATTAGAATTAAGTTAAAAAAATATACAAAAAAAATATATATATATTTATTTATTTATTTTATGAGAATAAAGTAATAATAATGGGGGGAATCTAAATTTGACAATAATGACTTTTTAATATTACAGGGGGAAAAAATCCTAATACTAATATGCACCAATGTGCTAACTGCTATGTGTGTCTCCATTGTATTCAGCTTGAAGAGAACCACAGATGTCATGTTTGGAGGCAAACAGGTGGTGGTGTGCGGCTACGGCGAGGTGAGATGTGCGGCACTCCTGACGTCACCCCCCCCCCCCCCCCCACCCCCACCGTGCTCCCAAACGCAGCGTTCACACCGTTTGAGCACGTTGATCAACAGCAGCACGTTTCACAGCGCAGCGTCTCTCCTCCTCGCAGGTTGGGAAAGGTTGTTGCGCCGCGCTGAAAGCTCTGGGCGCCATCGTCTACATTACTGAGATTGACCCCATTTGTGCGCTACAAGCATGGTGAGCGTCGCCCGCGATGTACACTCACACTTGGCGTGCATTGCAGAACGCTAACCGAATCTTGTGCATCTTTGCGACAGCATGGACGGATTCAGGGTGGTGAAGCTGAACGAGGTCATCCGCCAGGTTGATATCATCATCACGTGCACTGGTAAACTCGTCCTCTTCTAGTCCTTAAACGACGTGGCACTCATGGACACAACCCCTCTGTGCAGGAAACAAGAACGTGGTCACCAGGGACCAGCTGGACCGCATGAAAAACGGCTCCATTGTGTGCAACATGGGTCACTCCAACACGGAGATCGATGTGGTAAGTATCTTTTCATATGAAACAGCGTATTGGAGCAAGCACCCATGGTGAAATATCGTCCAGGCAAGCCTTCGCACGCCCGAGCTGACTTGGGAGAGAGTGCGCTCCCAAGTGGATCATGTCATTTGGCCTGACGGCAAGAGAGTCATCCTGCTGGCTGAGGTGAACACACGCCGCCATTGCCCTTATTTACAAAGCATTATTTACAAAGCACGCAACGCTTTTTCTTTTTTAGGGACGTCTCCTCAACCTCAGCTGCTCTACCGTTCCCACCTTTGTCCTGTCCATCACAGCAACCACCCAGGTAACCAAATTAGTCACAAGTCAGCCTCAGAGCCATGTGCTTCAGGGTTCGGGGGGGCGGGGTGTCTCGGGTTGAGGGTGAAACCCACCTCTTGCCGCTCAAAAGTCAGCTGGGATAGACTCCAGCTCTCATGCAAGCAAGTAACAGGATGAGCAGGAGAAAATAATCACCCCCCCCTCTCCCCCGGTAAGATTAAAAATAGTCCTGCTGCCCTTATTTTTAAGCTCTACAATATTACTATTGTATTCTCATAACATTACGATTTCTTTCTTGTAATATTACAATTTTATTCTCATAAAACTATCACAATATTATGATTTTTTTCTAAAATATTTAACAAATATTTTATATTTGTTTTAAAATATATTTTATATTTTATTTTATATATTTTTTAGTTTATTTTATATTTTTTTAAAATATATTTTATATTTTTTCTAAAATATTTAACAAATATGTTATATTTGTTAAATATTTAATCATAATAATTATGATTTATTATGATTTTTTCTAAAATATTTAACAAATATTTTATATTTGTTTTAAAATACATTTTATATTTTATTTTATATATTTTTTATTTTTTTTATTTTTTTAAATATATTTTATATTTTTTCTAAAATATTTAACAAATATTTTATATTTGTTAAATATTTAATCATAATAATTATGATTTATTATGATTTTTTTCTAAAATATTTAACAAATATTTTATATTTGTTTTAAAATATATTTTATATTTTATTTTATATTTTTTTATTTTATTTTATATTTTTAAAGTATATTTTATATTTTTTCTAAAATATTTAACAAATATTTTATATTTGTTAAATATTTAATCATAATAATTATGATTTATTATGATTTTTTTCTAAAATATTTAACAAATATTTTATATTTGTTTTAAAATATATTTTATATTTTATTTTATATTTTTTTTATTTTATTTTATATTTTTTAAAATATATTATATATTTTTTCTAAAATATTTAACAAATATTTTATATTTGTTAAATATTTAATCATAATAATTATGATTTATTATGATTTTTTTTCTAAAATATTTAACAAATATTTTATATTTGTTATAAAACTCTGGGAAGCCGGTATCACGTGATGTTGATGTTTACGTTTTACCGGGCATGCCCTATTGACTATTCTGGTTGATTTTCACGGTGCATGTTTGATAACAGTTTGATACCGATTAAAGTAGTCTTTGTACAGCTTGGAAAACCACGCACAGTCGTCCCTCGCTATATCAGAGTTTTTCCAAAATATAATTATTGTTATATTATTATAAGTCCCAAAATATTGAAAGACACGTTACATGTAGTATTGCTGTCACTCGGCATCATCAGTAATGTTATGAGACATGACGTTAGTTAGATGACATGAAATAGAAATGCAGCGACTGAGAGCGGGGAAGAAAAGGTTCTCCTCTTATTCTGTGTGGAAGTGGTTTCGTTTTGGGCTTTTTTTTGGTCCTTTTTTCCCCTCCATTTGAAACACTTTCTTCAGTTTAGAGTACGGTTAGTAAACAGGAGGGGCCGACTAGTTAGCTCGTCTCTCCGTTAGCCTGCGCAACGTTATGTAAACAAAGAGTAATGGAGTGCAAAAGGCGACTATAGGGGTTTTAGTTCACGTCTACAGGCTTCTAATAATGTCGAAACTGGCATTTAGATGGTCATAAACACGTTTTCTTGAAAATAGTCACTTTATTAAACATTGAATCCTCACGGGATTGGAACCAATTAACCGCCACCAACGAGTTATTGCTGTAAATCTACTGTCGTCTCTAATTATTCCTTTGTTCATGGCGGTTAATTGGTTACAGACCCGACAGTCGCAGGTGGAGTTCCTCAAAGTAGGATTTATAAATGGAAAAAGAGCATAGAATTCCTGATTATGAGCTTCTAAATAGGTTTTTATTAACATTATTAGAGCCCTCTGTACATGAAATAACACCCCTATAGTGATCTTTACACTCTATTTACACAATAAAGTGGATATAATAAGAGAAAATACGGCATAAATGAGACTGTAGGCTGTAAATGTGTTCTGGTGGGAGGGGCCAGACAGGAAGTGACATCGCCCGTCCAGAGTCGGTGTTTAGCTTAGATTGCTATGGATTGCTATGGATTGCTATGGATTATTGTGCCTGTTGTGACATCGGTCAAACCTGCAATCCAAGCCTGTTGTTGTTCTGGTGCTTGTGTGTCTCGGTGAACATCACAGTAATGTTACTGACACCTAGTGGCCAGTGTAGAATGCTACATACGTATATACGTAATGTCTTTGAATGCATCTTCTGAATGCCAGATATTTTTTTTCACTTCATATTGCCTAAAAATGATTAATTTAGGAAAAAATAAGTACATTTGCTTAAACATGCATTTTTTTGCAAATGATAGGCCATATTCAAACATGGAATAGCATGATTTATGTTATGATTGATGTTATGTTGCGAGTGTTTCTTTATGAGTCCTGCGCTCTTTCCAGGCCCTGGCCATGATCGAGCTGTACAACGCCCCCGAGGGACGATACAAGCAGGACGTTTATCTGCTTCCCAAGAAAATGGGTACGGATATTATACATTCTTTGATTTGACATTATTTTGAAATATCAAAAGAGACCAGAAACGATGCCTTACAGAGTCCTATCTGCAGTAATTGTAGCGTTCTTCCAAAATCTAGACGAATACGTGGCTAGCCTACATCTGGCAACCTTTGACGCCCACCTGACCGAGCTCAGCGATGAGCAGGCGAAATATTTGGGCCTCAATAAGAACGGTCCTTTTAAACCCAACTACTACAGGTAAGCTGTTGTTTTACATATATATTATATATTAGGGAGTATCGCACTGATAAGTATCGGCCCTATATCAGCAGAAAAATGCGATATCGGTATTGGATTGGTGTGAGAAAGTGTGTCTGTATACAGTCGTCCCACTAAGTTCCCCTGGGGACCACATTTATTGTGACACACATCTTAACCCTTCGATGCACGAGTGACTGAACCCTACACTCTTCCATACGTGGATCAAAAATCACCCATACTAGAATCAATATTTTTATGCCAATTTTGCCATTTTGGTTAAGAATAATCACTTGTATGATATTTAGTATTATATTTAGGATCACACAAGAATGATTTCATGTCAGAAACATCTTCATTTTTCACTTTTTTACATCTTTGAAAAAGAAAATGACCCCGTACAACAATAGAAAATGTGAGCATCCATTGTGTGTTGCATAAATTTAAGTTAAAAATGTGAATGGTATGATATCAAAAATATGATTTTTGAGGAATACCTGGAATATGAAAAGATTTTAAAAAATTTCATTACAAAGATATTTCAAGAAAACAACCTGACCGGGTCATTTTTGACCCACTTATGGAAGGTTGGGGTAGTAACACAAAAACTAAAATTTCTTAAAATTCATAAAAGTTAAAAATGTGTGATATCAAAAACATGTTTCTTTTTAGGAATACCTGGAATATGAAATGATAAAAAATTTTCATTACGAAGATATTTCAAGAAAACAACCTGACCGGGTCATTTTTGACCCACTTATGGAAGGTTGGGGTAGTAACACAAAAGCTAAAATTTCTTAAAATGTATAAAAGGTAAGTTAAAAATGTGAATGGCATAATATCAAAAACATGTTTTTTGAGGAATACCTGGAATATGAAATGATAAAAAAATTTCATTACGAAGATATTTCAAGAAAACAACCTGACCGGGTCATTTTTGACCCACTTATGGAAGGTTGGGGTAGTAACACAAAAACTAAAATTTCTTAAAATATATAAAAGGTAAGTTAAAAATGTGAACGGCATGATATCAAAAACATGTTTTTTGAGGAATACCTGGAATATGAAATGATAACAATTTTTCATTACGAAGATATTTCAAGAAAACAACCTGACCGGGTCATTTTTGACCCACTTATGGAAGGTTGGGGTAGTAACACAAAAACTACAATTTCTTAAAATGTATAAAAGATAAGTTAAAAATGTGAATGGCATGATATCAAAAACATGTTTTTTGAGGAATACCTGGAATATGAAATAATCACATTTCGCCCAAATTGACTCGAGGGACGACTGTATACAGAAATACTGTATATAATACTGTATAAAATAATGATTTTAAGTTATATTTTTCCCAACCACGTTTCTTTTTTTGGCGTCTCACAGATATTAGTCTGCAATAAGCCACGCCCACGTGTAGAGGACCACCACGTGTTGAGGACACATCGGTGTATCTCCTACTTGCTGTTCTTCTACTTAGCGTACGAGTGTGTCACAGTTCTATTAGTCCGCCGTCGTCGCTACCACAACCAATACACAATCCCGTGTACTGCGTCCATATCAGCCAGCCACTTGGCATACTTTTTGCATCCATATCTTTTCCGATGATGTGCCAAATAAGTGGAAGGGAAGGGTTTGGGATTTTACAATATGTGGATTCTCTTTGGTTTTACGCGACAAAAATAATCAATTTTCTGGGATGTGAAGCCATCTTTCAAAACGTGACCGGACTTTACTCATTTTAAAACGACTGAATGGTTAAAAGTGATGTGGACCAAACTGATGCTTCTAAATGAGCCATAAAATCATTAATTAATTAATTAATTTATTTTATTATTTTTTTATTATTTTTCATTATTTTTATTTTTTGTATTTGGATTTTTTTCCTCCCCAAATTTTACTCGTTATTACACTTGTGGATTTTTTGGTCCAATTTTTTTAAATTCTATTTTTTAATTAAAAAAAAATAATTTTAATTTTTAATTTTTTTAAAATTTATTTTTTTTCAATTTTTATGTTTTCCTCCAAAGATTTTACTCATGATTAAAAAAAATTCCTGTCCTGGTAGAATTTTTTTGGTCCAAAAATTTTTTCTTTTAATTAGATTTTTTTCATTTTGAAATTCCTATAAATTTATTTTTTAGTCTTTTTTTTTCCCTACAAAAATAGGCCTGTTTTTCCTGCAAAAAAAATGAGTCTGCAATAATTCATAAGTGTGTGATAATACAGGTAAAATGTACAACGTGACTTGACGTGACGTCAGTGCAAGATGGTGACTCATCTCCTGTGTGAGGGGGGGAAAAAAGTAAAAAAAAAAAAATTATTTTTAATAAAAATGAACATTTTTGTAGGCGTCTCTAGTACTCACAGTTTGCCATTAACCCCAGCAAAGGGTGTGGATCTACTATATTTTATTATTAATTATTATACTAATCACATGTGTTAACTTATTATTAAATTAAATCAATTGTTACTAATTAATACTGTATTAATTTGCTGGCCCTGTAAACTGAATACATTCCAATGACGAGCTAGAGCAGGGGTGTCCAAACATTTTTCATAGAGGGCCACATACTGAAAAATGATTTTTTTTTTTATATTTTGACTTTATATAGTATATTATATATATATAATATTTAGACTTTATTCCCGTACTTTTTTTTTACTTTATTCTTATATTATTATGACTTTATTCTCATAATGTTTTACTTAATTCCTGTAATATTTTGACTTTAATCTCAGAATATTTTGACTCTATTCTCATCATATTTTGACTTTATTCTCATCATATTTTGACTTTATTTCTCATCATATTTTGACTTTATGCTCATCATATTTTGACTTTATTCTCATCATATTTTGACTTTGTTCTCAAAATATTTTGACTTTAATTTCATGATATTTTGACTTTATTCCTGTAATATTTTGACTTTATGCTCATCATATTTTGACTTTATTCTCAAAATATTTTGACTTTATTCTCAAAATATTTTGACTTTATTCCCGTAATATTTTGACTTTAATGTCATGATATTTTGACTTTATTCCCGTAATATTTTGACTTTATGCTCATCATATTTTGACTTTATTCACGTAATATTTTCACTGTATTCCCGTAATATTTTGACTTTATTCTCATCATATTTTGACTTTATTCTTGCAATGTCATGACTTTTTCCTATCAACCAAATTTTCCTTTTGCCTTGTTTGATTCTCATAATATTACCACTTTTCAAAACAACATATTTTTTATTTAATATTTCACCTATATGCTATTAAAAGGACATTATTTTTCTTCATGAGATTATGAGTTTATTCTGGTAAAATTGTGGCTTTTTTTCCTCATGAAAACAATTTTTTTTTTACTTTATTCTCATTTTTTCGTTTCCAACCATTTCAACTTTCTCCTAGCAAATTGTTTTCTCGTAGATATGATCTCCAAAACATTTTGATTTTATATTTGTACCATAACTTTTTCCACAACCAAATTTTCCAAAAAAAAAGAACTTCATTCATTGTTTTATTTGTTTCACTTAATATTTTTTGATTTTGAAAAAATAACATCCATTCATTTTCTATGCCACTGATCCTATAAATAAATTGTTTTCATTGAAATTTTCAATTTTATGGTACTTAAATTGTGTTTTTATTTTTTAGTCTCGTAAAATTACAACATTACAAAATTACAATTTTAATATTTGTAATATCTTTTTGTAAAATTACTGCAAATATGTTAATTTTGCTGTGTTTTTTTTTAGTTTTATTATTAAATTCTATTTTTAAATTGTGCTACAAACACACTTTGGACACCCCTGAACTAGTGAGCGCTCCGACTCGTCTCTGCTGACGCCAATGGGGTGAATTTCCGACAAAGTGCGATATAGCAGTCATGGATCCACCTCAGGGTATTCGGATTTCAGCATTGATGTCATTTTTGTTTTGTTTTTTTTCGCAAAAAAACACAACACAACACAGGCTTGTTATTCGTGCAATTAATATTAATTATTTTCACTTGTACTTGGGGTTTAATGAAGGAGTACATATTGCAATATCTGCAGAATACTGCCTTGGCTTAGAAGACAATTTCATCACCTTTAGCATACGTGTATTGAAAAATAGCATACAAGCCAAAGGTACACAAGGACACCGTTGTCACTGTAACCATGGTTACTGGCCAGTTTTACAGTGCCTTGTGAATCACTTAGTACAGTTTGTATCAGCAAGTGCATGCGTGTGTGTGCTTTTTTTCTCCGTTGTGAATCCGCTATGCATTTTTCTTCTGTCCAAAGTATTTGATTGGTGGAGAGTCGTTACTATTTTATTCTCTTGACTACTAATCACAAAGAGCACTTAACATGCCTTTTCTGATATAACGAATAATAACTATTTTACCCGTGTATCATGTCATGTGTTTATTTTTTAGATCATTGCATACAAATATGCACACCACTGTGATTTTTACCATTGCACAATTAATTACTGGTTTGTAGTTTTTGACGTGAAAGGCAAACTTCTGTATGTGATTTCTTAACTTAATGAACTAATGATAGGCTGTGGAACACTGCAACTGTGATTTAGTTTTAAAACACAAAACTATACTATACGTATTCTGGAAAATGATGTGCACATATTCCCCTTAATAAAATGCTGGTAACTTAGTCCATTGTTTTTGTCCTTGTACCCTTTATACCAATATACAGTGACATGATTAGTCTATACCAGGGGTCTCAAACATGCGGCCCGCGGGCCAAATGTGGCCCGCAGGACACTAGTTTGAGGCCCCCGCCTTGATATGAAAGTTTAATGTCAGTGCGGCCCGCACTGCTGTATGGTATCATGTACCCAGAAAAAATTATTACGTTTGATTCATGTTCATGTTAAAGGTTAAATAACTGTTAATAGTTATCCTCCCTATCCGTGTGGAAGTGGTAAGTTTTTGGTTATTTAAGTTGAAAGGAAATAACTTGAAGGCTACCGTTTAGGTCGCTAGCTCTCTAGTTAGCGAGTTAGCATGTGTCTCAAGACCAGGGGTCTCAAACACGTGGCCCGCGGGCCAAATGTGGCCCGCAGGACACTAGTTTGAGGCCCCCGCCTTGATATGAAAGTTTAATGCTAGTGCGGCCCCCGCAAGTTTGATACGGATGCTGTATGGTATCATGTACCCAGAAAAAATGATTACGTTTGATTCATGTTCATGTTAAAGGTTAAATAACTGTTAATAGTTATCCTCCCTATCCGTGTGGAAGTGGTAAGTTTTTGGCTATTTAAGTTGAAAGGAAATAACTTGGAGGCTACCGTTTAGGTCGCTAGCTCTCTAGTTTGCGAGTTAGCATGTGTCTCAAGACCAGGGGTCTCAAACACACGGCTCGCGGGCCAAATGTGGCCCGCAGGACACTAGTTTGAGGCCCCCGCCTCGATATGAAAGTTTAATGTTAGTGCGGCCCGCGCAAGTTTGATATGGATGCTGTATGGTATCATGTACCCAGAAAAAATGATTACGTTTGATTCATGTTCATGTTAAAGGTTAAATAACTGTTAATAGTTATCCTCCCTATCCGTGTGGAAGTGGTAAGTTTTTTGCTATTGAAGTTGAAAGGAAATAACTTGAAGGCTACCGTTTAGGTCGCTAGCTCTCTAGTTTGCGAGTTAGCATGTGTCTCAAGACCCTGCAGTTGCGCAATATGTTGTAAATAAAAAGAGTATAAATGTGACTATAGTCGTGTTTTGTCATGTCTACAGGGCTCTAATAATGCTTTGTTCATTTTAATCTGAAAAAAATCATTTGTCTACCCACCAACTATATGTGCTTTCTTAAGTTTTTATTATTATTATTATATTTATTTATTACTAATTGATTTTCTTTATTCTTGATTTATTTATTTTTCATCTTATTTTGTGTAGAAAAATAAAAATTAAGATATTTGAGAACAGTGGAATGTTTTATCAGAGCTTTTATTGTAGAAAATCAGAACCAAAGCAAAGTTTATTCATTTTTCTGTTTTTAATAAATGCGTTTTTTTTTTTTTTTTGGAAAACCTAATGCGGCCCAGTCCCACCAAGACCCTAGCTCCAGTGGCTCCCAAATAAATTGAGTTTGAGACCCCTGTTCCATACCTTTTAATTGTAAAGGTATTCTAACATGGAGAGACAAAATATAAAAAAAAAAATCCAGAAAATAACTTCAAAGAATATATTTTAATTCAGTTTTATTTCATTGAAGGAAATAAGTATTTGATCCCACTATAGCCAAAAACACTTAATACTAATTATTGTAATAAAGTATTATTGTATCTTTTCCATATTTGTGTATATAAAAACAAAATAAAGCATAAATATAAAAAAATATCAATGTAAATGGCATTGTGTAGTATCGTAAACATAATCTCATCTCGCGAGATGAGATTTAGCCCTCCCTCACCAAAAAAAATGGAGGTCGGTGGAAACGGCGGTGGGCTAGCTGTAAACAACAAACAGAGAGCGATGGTGCCGAACAAGAGCCGAGGGGAATTCACTCGCAACCAGAGGAAGGATTCAGAGGTAAGTACATACACATTTGTGAAAATTACATTATAGTTTATGACATATTTTTCGCAGCAGACAACAAACGGGGGTAGGCCATTTTGTCGCCGCTATACACCACAGTTAGCTAGCTCGGTTACAGTGAAGTGGCATTTTTGACACTTTTTAAACACAATTTAAGTGCCAACGCTTTTTTTTAAACACGGTTCTCTATTAGTGTTGCAGTTGATGTTTCACTGTCACTTCAACAGTGAAACATACCAGTTTTATATACCTTTCTTAGCATAGGCTAGCATGACGCTACTAGCTAGCGAGCTTGCTAGTTGAAGCTCTCTACCTGTTGAAGGTATCCACTTTAAATAAATGATAATAAATAAATTATACGCTTAATTATAGTTGCTTCGTTGTACCAACTAGAATGTGTTAGTCACTTTCTACCATATTAACATTGTCTTTGATTTCATTTGTATACATGATGTCATAGTTTTGTTCACTTTACGGTGGCCGGCAGGGACAAAAGCGCATAAACGTCAATGTGAAGTAGGCGCAGACACGTCTATTAAAAAATAATGAAAAAAAAAGAACAAAAACTACCTGTTTTTAATATCAGAGCCCTCTAGACATGAAATAACACCCCTATAGTAATCTTTACACTAATATTACCCAATAATTATTAACATTTCATAAATTAATAAATGCAAAGGTTTCTATGTCCAGCTACAGTTTTTAAGGCTTGAAAAAACAGTGATTTTTTTTATTTTTAAAAATACTAATAGTAATACTTAATAATAATAATTAAAAAGTAATAAGAATATAATGCATAAATAATAATAACTAAAAATATTATTACAATAATAAATAAATAAATAAAGTAATCCCTTGTTTACTGTGGTTAATTGGTTCCAGACCCGACTGTGATATTTACAGCAAAAACAACCTGGTTTTTAATATTCTTAGAGCCCTCTAGACATGAAATAACACCCCTATAGTAATCTTTACACTAATATTACCCAATAAAATTCAAGTTTATTAACATCTGCGAAATCCGTTATAAAAAATCCGATATATGCAATGAATTTTTATTGGAAATGCATTACAGAAAAATCGGTTCTTTTTTATCTGTCGTTGTGAGCGAATTTCCGATATATCCGAGATTTACTGTATGTCGTTATTCTGTTATTATTTTGATGCTCATCAACCATGCTGCATACATTAGTGTGAACACAACATTGATGTTGTAAATGTGCCTTGTAGGGCCTTTCTGAGTCTCCAGACCTTGAGTTTGAATATGCGGACACGGACAAGTGGGCTGCAGAACTGTCGGGTAAGTCCTTTATTCAAATCAAATCAACTTTATTTGTATAGCACTTTTCCTGCAAGGAGATGCAACACAAAGTGCTTTCCAGAGTTAAAACAATTTCCACAATTAAAAAGGAAAACAATGAAGCAAAAAGAAATCCCCTCCATACTAGACCCCCACACACACACACAGTAGGGAGACATGGCATGGTACTGAGGAACAAGGAAACGCCACCTTTGGGGCCGTCCACACTGGGAGGAGCTGCAGGCCCGTGCCATCGGAGGACCAGCACCCGGTGCCCCCCGACTCCATTAAACGGGCGGACCCCCACATTAAAGGGAGGAACCCCGAGCCGGCCGTGTCGAAGGGACCCAAGGATGGCACCCTCTCAGCATACCCGAACAGCCCCCAGTGTGGAGGACCCCCCCCGATGAAACACTAAATAGGACTAAAACAGGGGTGCTCACACTTTTTCAGCATGCGAGCTACTTTTAAAATGACCGAGTCAAAATGATCTACCCACTACAAAAATGCAAAACATTTACTTATTTTCAAATGTATTGAGGATTATTTGTACGTACAATGTATGTTGATGTACCTTACATAACCAAATGAGCCAATATTGCAAAACACGCATAATTAACTATTAACATTTTTTGTAATTACCTGAGTTTACTTTGATGACTTGCACTGAATTGAACCAGCCAGGGATGCATAGTCCGGACAGTAGCTGCTGATAGCCAGCCTCAAGCACACTTCCAAATGTTTATCAGTCATGGATAATATCCATATCATAATATCCGTATAATATTCCATATCCGTATGGAAGTGATATGTTTTTTGCCTTTTTACTTGGTCCAGTTTTTGCCTTTTTACTTGGTCCAGCTCCTTCACTCATTTTAGTGACCATAAACTTTAGCGAGGGCTTAAAACCTAACGCAATTCGCCGACTAGCTTAGCACTTTGCATCGTTGTTTACGCATGAGCGGTGACCTAAAGTTCAAAATTCAGTTGTCATCTGACTGGTTGTCCTGTATGTCAATCAAGTAACGGGGATGGATGATAGGCTGACATCGTAAGTTCTGCTGCACTTAGAGACGTTGTTTGATTTGATTGGTCGCCCGAAGGGCAACATTCAGTTGTCATCTGAATGGCTGCCCTGTATGTCAATCAAGTGACGGCATTGATGCTGGGATGATATTTTTTTAATGTCACGCCGCGATCGACCGGTAGATCGTGATCGACTTAATGAGCACCCCTGGACTAAAAGATAAAACATAACACTGGAGTTAAAAACTGAAGACCAATAGCAAAAAATATGACTAAAAAGATAAAAACAAAACACTATTATTATTATTATTATCTACTGTACTTGTGTCAGCACTGATTTTTAAATCGTTGTTGCAGAGCTCTACAGTTACACTGAAGGACCAGAGTTTCCCCTCAACAGGAAATGCTTTGAGGAGGAATTCAGACCACATGGTTTGTACGCCACACACATATGTATATTAATGTTTAAAAAAAAAAAGAACTAAACATGCTCCAATCTTCTGCATTTGGTTCATCAGTGTCTGATAAGAAGTGGACCGAGCTTGATGCGCCTCGCCACAGGGCTCACGCCATGCGGCTGCTGGACGGTTTGGAGGTGACCGCACGTGACAAGAGACTGAAGGTGGCTCGAGCCATTCTCTACATGGTTCAGGGTCAGTTGACTTGTACCCCTTTCCTTCGCTGAAGGATGACGTGATCCTGAAGCCTGAGTTTAAAGATGCGGTTTATGTTAATAAGATAAGATTAAGATAAGATTCAGTGGGGAAATTTGTATTGCACATCAGCAAGAGTACAGAGTCAGTTAAGCAGTACAAAATACACAATATAGAAAAATAAACAATATAAACAACCCAAGTATTAACAAAATCAACAGTTTTTCCCAGAGTTATATACAATACAGTATGTAGATAATATGAAACGAGATGAGATATATGACCAGTCTATACACTGAGATCTTGTTAGAGAGTTAATATGAGGCATTATGGAAATACTTCACATAGAACTTAGTATATTGCATTTAGAGCCTTAATATTGCAGATCAGATATTGCACAATGAATGGGGTCTGGAGTAACTATACTGACTATAAAAAGCAAGTATTACACAGATGTACATAGTGGTGTACTGATTGTTTTTGTTACCGCGTAGGGACGTTTGGCGAGTGCAGCTCTGAGGCTGAAGTGCAGCACTGGATGAGATACAACACCTTCCTGCTGCTGGAAGTTGGGACCTTTTCGGCTCTGGTGGAACTGCTCAATATGGAAATCGAGTAGGTCTTCCATTGGTTTTCTCATACATTCATTCATTCATTTTCTACCGCTTTTCCTCACGAGGGTCGCGGGGGGTGCTGGAGCCTATCCCAGCTGTCTTTAGGCGAGAGGCTGGGTACACCCTGGACTGGTCGCCAGCCAATCACAGGGCACATATAGACAAACAACCATTCACACTCACATTCATATCTATGGACAATTTGGAGTTGCTAATTAACCTAGCATGTTTTTGGAATGTGGGAGGAAACCGGAGTACCCGGAGAAAACCCACATATGCAAAATAAATAAACAAATCAAGAATAAAGAAAATCAATCAATCAGTAATAATAAATTTAATAATAATAATAAAAACTTAAGAAAGCACATATAGTTGGTGGGTAGACAAATGATTTTTTTCACATTAAAATGAACAAAGCATTATTAGAGCCCTGTAGACATGACAAAACACGACTATAATCACATTTATACTCTTTTTATTTACAACATATTGCGCAACTGCAGGGTCTTGAGACACATGCTAACTCGCAAACTAGAGAGCTAGCGACCTAAACGGTAGCCTTCAAGTTATTTCCTTTCAACTTAAATAGCCCAAAACTTACCACTTCCACACGGATAGGGAGGATAACTATTAACAGTTATTTAACCTTTAACATGAACATGAATCAAACTTAATAATTTTTTCTGGGTACATGATACCATACAGCATCCATATCAAACTTGCGCGGGCCGCACTAACATTAAACTTTCATATCGAGGCGGGGGCCTCAAAGTAGTGTCCTGCGGGCCACATTTGGCCCGCGGGCCACGTGTTTGAGACCCCTGGTCTTGAGACACATGCTGACTCGCAAACTAGAGCGCTAGCGACCTAAACGGTAGCCTTCAAGTTTATTTCCTTTCAACTGAAATAGCCAAAAACTTACCACTTCCACACGGATAGGGAGGATAACTATTATTAACAGTTATTTATGAACATGAATCAAACGTAATAATTTTTTCTGGGTACATGATACCATACAGCATCCATATCAAACTTGCGCGGGGCGCACTAACGTTAAACTTTCATACTCACTTTCGTCTTTCTCCCCTTAGCAACAGCGCCGCGTGCAGCAGCGCGGTTCGAAAACCAGCCATCTCCCTCGCCGACAGCACAGATCTCAGGGTGCTGATCAACATCATGTACCTGATGGTGGAAACCATCCAGCAAGAGGACCCCGCCGACTTGCCTGAATGGAGAGTCATCAGAGAAACCTTCAGAGTGGAACTGGGTGGGTTTAGTGGCAGCATTCGGTCTGTTATGGTGCCTGCAGTGGGGTCCAACCGTGGTCCTTCCATCTTTGTTCATGCAGGTTCCCCGCTCTTCAACAACGAGCCCATCGCGGTTATGCTCTTCGGGATGGTGACAAAGTTCTGCAGTGGCCACGCACCCCACTTCCCAATGAAGAAGGTGTTGCTGCTTCTGTGGAAGAGCATACTGGTAAGGAATAGAACCGTCCGCTACAGTTAACTTGTCAATAGTCGTAATCTACGTCCTTTGTGATTGTGATGACCGTCACATCCTCGTGTCTTCATTCAGTTCACACTCGGAGGCTTCGAGCAGCTGCTGAGCATAAAGGTCCACAAACGTGAGAACCTGGGTCTTCCACCTCTGCCGGAGGACAGTATTCGGGTCGTGCGCAGCATGAGAGCCGCTTCCCCGCCTGCGTCGGCGTCTGACCTCATCGAGCAGCAGCAAAAACGTGCACGGCGTGAACACAAAGTACGTATGTTGCAGAAAGTCAGCTACTCATTAGGTACAATCTCATGAGTGCAAATTCTACTAAGATACAGTAAACCTCGGATATATCGGACTCGGATATATCGGAAATTCGCTCACAACGGACAGATAAAAAAGAACCGATTTTTCTGTAATGCATTTCCAATAAAAATTCATTGCATATATCGGATTTTTTATAACGGATTTTGCCTATTTCGGACAAAATCTCCAGTCCCGTTCCAATGCATTTCCATGAAATTTCCCTCGCATATGTATTGGTGTATTGGTGTATTGGTTTGTATTATGCGATACCACTGATTTCGGTCTTTATACTGAGATTGTATCGGCGATATCGATACTTTGCAAATTCACCTAATGCGTCTAGGTCAGGGGTGGGCAAACTACGGCCCGGGGGCCCACATCCGGCCCGCCAAGTGTTAGAATACGGCCCGCCCGTTCTTTCCAAAGTATTTCATTTAAACTTAATGGGGTGACAGGGCCTTCTCCATTGCTGCCCCCACCCTACTGGAACTCTTTGCCCCATTCGCTGCGTGTTTGCCCTGACCTTCCCAGTTTCAAAAAAACAACTAAAAACCCACCTCTTTAAATCTGTTTTTAATGTCTAACTTTTTATACTGGCGGCACAGGGTCGTGTGGTTAGCGTGCAGACCTCACAGCTAGGAGACCAGGGTTCAATTCCACCCTCGGCCATCTCTGTGTGGAGTTTGCGTGTTCTCCCCGTGCATGCGTGGGTTTTCTCCGGGTACTCCGGTTTCCTCCCACATTCCAAAAAACATGCTAGGCTCCAAATTGTCCATAGGTATGAATGTGAGTGTGAATGGTTGTTTGTCTATATGTGCCCTGTGATTGGCTGGCCACCAGTCCAGGGTGTACCCTGCCTCTCGCCCGAAGAAGACAGCTGGGATAGGCTCCAGCACCCCCCGCGACCCTTGTGAGGAAAAGCGGTAGAAAATGAATGAATGAATGAACTTTTATACTTGACTGCTGTGCCCCACTTTTACCCATGTTTTAACTGCAGTATAAACGAATGAATGTTGTATTTTAATGTATCTTTTACTCTGTTTACTTGCTTTTATTCAAGTCCATTTTTCTGTAAAGCGTCTTTGAGTATTTTGAAAAGTGCTATACAAATAAAGTGTATTATTATTATTAATAATATGCAACCTGGGATCATGATCATAATTCCAGGTGGACTGTTACGTGTAAAATGTATAGTATGCCCCCCCCCCCCCCCCCCCCCCGTGAATTTTGTTAAATCAATGCGGCCCCCGAGTCAAAAATTTTGCCCACCCCTGGTTTAGGTATTTCATATCATAGCATAAAGAACACAATACATGTATTTAAACCCTGCAGTTTATTAAGATAGCAGGGTGATTTAATTATAAGTGTTTTTTGCTACCCTAATAATCGAAAGTTTAATTTAAAAACTGCATTTTGTGTTCAGTTGTTTTATATTTATATTAATATTCACATTCGTTTGATGAACATCTGGTCTGTGACATGCAAAAACAATAAGCACTTATAATAAACAATGAAGCAGACAAACGTTTTGGACGTTTTATCGGAAGTTATGTGATTTGATTTGCGAACCGATTGAAGCGTCCGTCCACACGTCACTGTGAGACCTGTTTCTAATATTTTGGCCACCTTATTTACTCAACTATTTTTCTCCTCAAGGCGCTGATCAAGCAGGACAACCTGGACGCCTTCAATGAAAAAGACCCTTACAAGGCAGACGACCCCCGCGAGGATGAGGAGGATAACGACGACAACGACAACTCAATCGAGGCAGAGACTTTCCCGCTGGAAAGAGACGAGGTCATGCCTCCGCCTATTCCTCACCCTCCATCGGAGAGGGTGTCCTTTCCCAAGGGGCTTCCGTGGGCCCCGAAAGTCAGGTACTTTATACTCGCTGTCTCAGGAGAAAGTCCAAAGATTGTGTTTTTGATCTGTTTTTGTCTCTTAGGGAAAAGGACATAGAAAACTTCCTGGAGTCGAGCAGAAGTAAATTTATTGGCTACACACTTGGAAGGTGATACCATTTTGATTTGTATTGCGACTACACAGTATCAGTATTATATATTACTATTTATTTAACTGTGTTTCCTCGTGTGTGTGTCTCACAGTGACACGGACACAGTTGTTGGCTTGCCCAGGCCCATTCACGAGAGCATTAAGACACTAAAGCAGGTATTGCGTCACTATCCACACACTCCGTCATCAAACGTTCCTGAATTGGACTTCATCTTCTCTGCAGCATAAATACGTCTCCATAGCTGAGATTCAGATCACAAAGGAGGAAGAGTTTCAGAAAACTCCTCTGTCAGGGGTGAGTTGCATCTATTAGACACTATTGGATAATAAGAGTACAGTAAACCTCGGATATATCAGACTCGGATATATCGGAAATTCGCTCACACCGGACAGATAAAAAAAGAACCGATTTTTCTGTAATGCATTTCCAATAAAAATTCATTGCATATATCGGATTTTTTATAACGGATTTCGCCTATTTCGGACAAAATCTCCAGTCCCGTTCCAATGCATTTCCATGAAATTTCCCTCGCATATATCGGATGGCCGCATCGTGGCGCTCCGATTCGCCGAATCGTGACAGGCCGCTATACGACGTCATTTGCAGCGTTTGCAGCGTTGCCTGCGCGTCCAGGTACATTGGAAACATAGTCAAGGAAGTGCCTTTTTATAACGGATAAAATCCGATTCACGCATAAACCGGATATAAATCCGATATGGGCGTAAAACGGACATTTTCCGGTATACGCATATAACGGATTTCGCTTATATCGGACAAAACCAGTGGGAACAATTGAATCCGATATATCCGAGGTTTACTGTATTATTGAAATGCAGTACCAGATGTTCTTGGTGGGCCATGTGAGCATGTGTTTGTGTGCCCTTGCCGCTTATTAGGGTGAAGAAGAAGTGGAGGTGTGTGCCACCGAGTTGCTCTATCAGGGAATCCTGCCCACGTTACCTCAGTACATGGTTAGTATTCTCACGGTGGGCAGCCAAATGTATGTACATGCAGGTTGTACACCAGGGGTCTCAAACTCAATTTACCTGGGGGCCACTGGAGCTAGGGTCTGGGCAAGGCTGGGCTGCATCAGGTTTTCCAAAAAAAAAAACAGAAAAATATACAAACTTTTCAGTGCTTTGGTTCCGATTTTCTACAATAAAAGCTCTGATAAAACATTCCACTGTTCTCAAATATCTTAATTTTTATTTTTCTGCACAAAATAAGATGATAAATAAATAAACAAATCAAGAATAAAGAAAATCAATCAGTAATAAATATAATAATAATAATAATAAAACAGCAAATAATAAAAACTTAAGAAACCACATATAGTTGGTGGGTAGACAAATGATTTTTTTCATATTAAAATGAACAAAGCATTATTAGAGCCCTGTAGACATGACAAAACACAACTATAGTCACATTTATACTCTTTTTATTTACAACATATTGCGCAACTGCAGGGTCTTGAGACACATGCTAACTCGCAAACTAGAGAGCTAGCGACCTAAACGGTAGCCTTCAAGTTATTTCCTTTCAACTTAAATAGCCAGAAACTTACCACTTCCACACGGATAGGGAGGATAACTATTAACAGTTATTTAACCTTTAACATGAACATGAATCAAACGTAATAATTTTTTCTGGGTACATGATACCATACAGCATCCATATCAAACTTGCGCGGGCCGCACTAACATTAAACTTTCATATCAAGGCGGGGGCCTCAAAGTAGTGTCCGCGTGTTTGAGACCCCTGAACTAACAGATGTTGATGAACTGTCAACACTGGCCACTAGATGTCACTACTAACCAAATGTTCCAACCACTTCCACACGGATAGGGAGGATAACTATTAACAGTTATTTAACCTTTAACATGAACATGAATCAAATCAGTGATTGTCTCGTTGGACTTCAGATCGCCCTGTTGAAGATTCTCCTTGCGGCGGCTCCCACCTCCAAAGCCAAGACGGATTCCATCAACATCTTGGCGGACGTGCTGCCGGAGGAGATGCCGTGAGTGACGCATCTTTTTGCTTGTCATTATCGCTTCCAATGCAGGATTTTTTTAAATTATGTTTTGTACTCTACAGGACCACGGTGTTGCAAAGCATGAAACTGGGTGTTGATGTCAATCGACACAAGGAGATCATTGTGAAGGCCATCTCTGCCATCCTGCTGCTGCTCCTCAAACACTTCAAACTCAACCACATCTACCAGGTACTTGGATCAATACGCCTCATTTGTATCATAAATACAGTGGGACGTCTATTCCCACAATTTTGCCAACAAGTGCTTATGTCCACATCAGACAGACGAGTGTCAACTTTATTATGGGCTTGCTCAGTAATGCAAGCCCCATAGACTATGGGGCTGTCTATGGGGCTTGCATTACTGAGCAAGCCCATATTGTTATTATGGGCTGGCTACGCGCGTAATGCGGCCAAAACCGCAAGAAGGACCCCCACACATGTTACACCGCCGGAAACGTGGCGCTCGGGACTACAGTGGTATTTAATTTTTGGAAAGTTTTGTGTAACCATGGCGACGCTATTAACGAAAACGTTAAAAAATGGGCCACTAGATTAGGGAGACGCTGTTCTATTTTTAGAACAGCACATAGAAAACGAGAATTTACAGACTTTTCACAGCCTTTTAGCTCAGCCATACGGCCACGTAGAAACGTGATTGATGGCTCATTTTTGAGATAAATGTCTGAACTCTCTCTGGCTAAATGCTAATTGCTAGCATGTTAGCATTTTAGCTAATTTACTCATGTCTAAAGGCAAATACACACATGGCATGATGTAGGAAGGTTATAGGACAACCTTGGCACTTTCAAAACTTGAGGCCCTCTTGCTAGGTGCTAGCATGATGACTGTTAGCATGTTAGCATTTTAGCTAATTTACTCATTTCTAAAGGCAAATAGACACATGGCATGATGTCGGGAGGTTATAGGACAACCTTGGCACTTTCTAAACTTGAGGCTCTCTTGCTAGGTGCTAGCATGATAACTGTTAGCATGTTAGCATTTCAGCTCATTTACTCACGTTTAAAGGCAAATACACACATGGCATGATATAGGGAGGTTATAGGACAACCTTTGTAGTTTCTAAACTTGAGGCCATCTTGCTAGGTGCTCGCAGGGTAGCCGTTAGCATTTAAGCTAATTTACTCATGTCTAAAGGCAAATACACACATGGCATGATGTAGGGAGGTTATAGGACAACCTTGGCACTTTCTAAACTTGAGGCTCTCTTGCTAGGTGCTAACATGACGACTGTTAGCATGTTAGCATTTAAGCTAATTTACTCACATTTAAAGGCAAATACACACATGGCATGATATAGGGAGGTTATAGGACAACCTTTGTAGTTTCTAAACTTGAGGCCATCTTGCTAGGTGCTAGCAGGGTAGCCGTTAGCATGTTAGCATTTAAGCTAATTTACTCATGTCTAAAGTATAATACACACATGGCATGATTTAGGGAGGTTACAGGACAACCCAGGCACTTTTTTAACGTAAGGCTCTCTTGCTAAGTGCTAGCATGATGACTGTTAGCATTTAAGCTAATTTACTCATGCCTAAAGGCTACTAAGCACATGTCATGATGTGGAGAGGTTATAGGACAACCTTGGTTCTTTCTAAACTTGAGGCCCTCTTGCTAGGTGCTAGCATGATGACTGTTGGCATGTTAGCATTTTAGCTAATTTACTCATGTCTAAAGGAAAATACACACATGGCATGATGTGGGGACACTGTAGGACTGCCCCAAACTTTTCAGGACCTGAGGCTGTTTTGCTACGTGTTAGCACGGTAGCCGTTAGCATGTTAGCATTGTAGCTAATTTACTCAAGTTTAAAGGCAAATACACACTTGGCATGATGTGGGGACACTATGGGACTGCATCAACCTTTTCCGTACTTGAGGCTTTCTTGCTAGGTGCTACCGCGGTAGCCGTTGGCACACCGGGCCCGAGGTTCACAGCACAGGTGGCCAGTCCATCAAAATTTCCGCGGGAATGTTCTAGTTATTATTATTATATGTCTTCTCAGTTTGAGTACATGGCTCAACACCTGGTGTTTGCCAACTGCATCCCCCTCATTTTGAAGTTCTTCAACCAGAACATCATGTCTTACATCACAGCCAAGAACAGGTACTTCATTCAAACACGTGACTCCTCAGAAACCAGAGTGCTCATGTATTCAGTTTTCTTTTTCCCCTCCGTAGCATCTCCGTGCTGGACTTCCCGTACTGCGTGGTGCACGAGCTCCCTGAATTAACGGCGGAGAGTTTGGCAAGTTTTTCCAGTCTCACCTGTTCTTCTGCTCGTGTTTGTTGTGCTGGAGTGAAGCGTTTGCGTTCATCAACGATATTTATTGCTGATTCCTCTGCAGGAAGCCGGAGACAACAATCAGTTTTGCTGGAGGAACCTGTTCTCTTGCATCAACCTGCTGAGGATCCTCAATAAACTGACCAAGTGGAAGCATTCCAGGACGATGGTGAGGAGCACTCTTCCAATAGCTTGAAAAGAATTGATCCCAGCACCGTGACAAAATCTTTTGTCTCCCAGATGCTGGTGGTGTTTAAGTCTGCTCCCATCCTGAAGAGGGCGCTGAAGGTCAAGCAGGCCATGATGCAGCTCTACGTCCTCAAGCTGCTTAAAGTGCAGACCAAATATCTTGGCCGCCAGTGGAGGAAGAGCAACATGAAGACCATGTCGGCCATCTACCAGAAGGTGCGACACCGGCTTAACGACGACTGGGCCTACGGAAACGGTGAGTTGTCTTACGGCACGGTAAGAGTTGATAGCGACACGTCTAATCCAACACGCCTGATCATTAAGACGAGGGATCGACCGATATGGTTTCGATGCCGATACAGATTTTTGTATGCGGGCCGCACTAACATTAAACTTTTATATCAAGGCGGGGGCCTCAAACTAGTGTCCTGCGGGGCGCATTTGGCCCACGGGCCGCGTGTTTGAGACCCCTGACTTACAACATATTGCGCAACGGCAGGGTCTTGTGCCACATGCTAACTCGCAAACTAGAGAGCTAGCGACCTAAACGGTAGCCACCAAGTTATATCCTTTAAACTTAAATAGCCAAAAACTTACTTTTTCTGGGTACATGATACCATACAGCATCCATATCAAACTTGCGCGGGCCGCACTAACATTAAACTTTCATATCAAGGTGGGGGCCTCAAACTAGTGTCCTGCGGGCCACATCTGGCCTGCGAGCCGTGTGTTTGAGACCCCTGGTCTTGAGACACATGCTAACTTGCAAACTAGAGAGCTAGCGACCTAAACAGTAGCCTCCAAATTATTTCCTTTCAACTTAAATAGCCAAAAACTTACCACTTCCACACGGATAGGGAGTATAACTATTAACAGTTATTTAACCTTTAACATGAACATGAATCAAACGTAATAATTTTTTCTGGGTACATGATACCATACAGCATCCATATCAAACTTGCGCGGGCCGCACTAACATTAAACTTTCATATCAAGGCGGGGGCCTCAAACTAGTGTCCTGCGGGCCACATCTGGCCTGCGAGCCGTGTGTTTGAGACCCCTGGTCTTGAGACACATGCTAACTTGCAAACTAGAGAGCTAGCGACCTAAACGGTAGCCTCCAAGTTATTTCCTTTCAACTTAAATAGCCAAAAACTTACCACTTCCACACGGATAGGGAGGATAACTATTAACAGTTATTTAACCTTTAACATGAACATGAATCAAACGTAATAATTTTTTCTGGGTACATGATACCATACAGCATCCATATGTCATGGAGATCATGTATAGTGTGAATACCTTCCACTAAATCACATTCAATCCACATTTCTGCCTTTCGTTGCACTTGCAAATGTGGACTGTTTATCCTAAGCAGATCTGGACGCCCGTCCCTGGGACTTTCAGGCCGAGGAGTGTGCGCTGCGGGCCAACATCGAGCGCTTCAACAGTCGCCGCTATGACAAGACTCACAACAACCCGGACTTCCTGCCCGTGGACAACTGTCTGCAAAGTGTCCTGGGCCAGCGTGTGGAGCTGCCCGAAGACTTCCAAATGAACTACGACCTCTGGCTGGAACGAGAGGTCTTCTCCAAACCCATTTCGTGGGAGGAACTGCTACAGTGAGACTTTCAGACGACTTTTTATTGACGACCAGATTCCTTGAACGTGGCATTCAGGTAACCCAGCACACTCGGTGATCACACGCTTCCGCACCGGGGGAGGATTAGCAAACAAATTCCTTGATTCGACCTTGAGGGTTCTAGTAATGTCGTAATTCTGACTTGTTTCCAAGATGATTTCCGTTTAACATGCCACCACGCCGTTGCAAGTGTACTATAGTCACATACACGCCCCCATTTTAAATACATGTGCTTAGAATAAATACGAGTTTTAACTGTTCAACTCATGCCGGGGAGTGTGGGTCGGTTTTAGGTGTTTTACAGCATTTAAGATGTTTTAATAAATGACACATTCCACATTCGTCATAGGAGCTTTGTAAAAAAAAAAATAATAATTTCCATATTTGCAAATCCAATAAGTTGCAGATGTATGTTTACATATGCTTAGAATTTTACTTGCTTTGTTTGTTTGCCCACAGATGCAAATAACTCCTAATGAAATCTAAATGTGTTTGGTTCTGTAAATGAAAAATGGGTTTATGCATTAATTTTAAACTCCTGGTCCATAATTATTTTTTCCTTTTTTTCTACATGTGTTTTTTTTTTGTTTATTTGTAATTATTTCAAATGTGGGGAAAGTGGAATATTGCTTGTAAGTGGCACAACATATTCATAATCAGGATTTATTTTATCTTGATTGACACATTTGAAAATCATATACGGTCGATTCTACAGCATTTTTTCTTACTATTAATCAACCAATAAATATTTGAATATTGTATATTTTTTTTTCCAAGTTGCAAGTTTTGTTTTTTGCGCGGTTTGTACATGTGGTGCAGTACTGACTTACTCCACCGGGGGGAGCCATTTGTCCACCAAGCTTGGCTGGTTGCTTCAAGGTCTCACCAGTATTGAAGAATTAATACATCTGAGCAACACTTTCACCAACTTGGGACTTTTTTGTTTACAATGGCAGCCATATTTGCCATATATTTTTCTTTTTGGATGTAAGAACTGTAAAATGGGAGGATTGTTTAGTTTTCAGGGAGCTTAAAACCGACCTCATCGTCACTCTTTCTTCAGTATTTTTTCCACTTTTGTTGATAGCGGTTAATTTGTTCCACACTCACCGTGATAAATGAATTTCTGCGATATGGGATCCAATTTTTAGAAACGGAAAATTTTCATTTGAATGTATTTCTTCTTTTTTCAGTTTCGACATTTCCATTCAAAAAAATTGGAGCTTGAAAATAGAGAGAAAAATTATTAATATCAATAATCAAACATTTATGTGAGTATATTCACTGATCTCATAGTGCATAGTGTAACATCACCAGGATCAGAATTTGACTCATCAAAATGTCTCATCCACTACTGATACTCTTCCTCATGTCTCAAGCAAACCCAGCCATCATCAACACCATTGCTGCCTCCCTCCACTGCTATTATTACCACTAGTATCCCATAAATAGAAATATAGTATCTATCTGTGAATATTCTCATTCATCCAAGTCATTTTATCCTCACGAGGGTCGCGGGGGTGCTGGAGCCTATCCCAGCTGTCTTCAGGCGAGGACTGGTGGCCAGCCAATCACAGGGCACATATAGACAAACAACCATTCACGTTCACATTTCATACCTATGGACAATTTGGAGTCTGCAATGAACCTAGCATGTTTTTGGAATGTGGGAGGAAAAAAACGGAGTACCCGTAGAAAAACAGACATAGCCGAGGGTGGAACTGAACTTGGCTGTGAGGCCTGCGCGCTAACCACTCAACCGCTGTGCAGCCTGCTTAAAGGGTTAAGAAGTCAAAAACTTACCACTTCCACACGGAATGGGAGGATAACTTTTTTATACTCTTTTTATTTACAACATATTGCGCAACTGCAGGGTCTTGAGACACATGCTAACTCGCAAACTAGAGAGCTAGCGACCTAAACGGTAGCCTTCAAGTTATTTCCTTTAAACTAAAATAGCCAAAAACTTACCACTTCCACACGGATAGGGAGGATAACTATTAACAGTTATTTAACCTTTAACATGAACATGAATCAAACGTAATAATTTTTTCTGGGTACATGATACCATACAGCATCCATATCAAACTTGCGCGGGCCGCACTGACATTATACGTTCATATCAAGGCGGGGGCCTCAAACTAGTGTCCTGCGGGCCACATTTGGCCCGCGAGCCGTGTGTTTGAGACCCCTGGTCTTGAGACACATGCTAACTCGCAAACTAGAGAGCTAGCGACCTAAACGGTAGCCTTCAAGTTATTTCCTTTCAACTTAAATAGCCAAAAACTTACCACTTCCACACGGATAGGGAGGATAACTATTAACAGTTATTTAACCTTTAACATGAACATGAATCAAACGTAATAATTTTTTCTGGGTACATGATACCATACAGCATCCATATCAAACTTGCGCGGGCCGCACTAACATTAAACTTTCATATCAAGGCGGGGGCCTCAAACTAGTGTCCTGCGGGGCACATTTGGCCCACGGGCTGCGTGTTTGAGACCCCTGATTTACAACATATTGCGCAACGGCAGGGTCTTGTGACACATGCTAACTCGCAAACTAGAGAGCTAGCGACCTAAACGGTAGCCACCAAGTTATATCCTTTAAACTTAAACTTAAAAACTTACCACTTCCACACGGAATGAGAGGATAACTTTTTTATGCAGTATCATTGCTATCATATAACTGACTTCATGCAGTAATCTAAGCTCATATCCTGGAATGTCGTCCAAGAGGAGAACAATGCAGATTAATGAAGTATTATATATATATATATATATATATATATATATATATATATATTGCCACACTGGAATCCAGTATTATTTGACAAAACCACTGAAATGAGCTGGATAGGACTTCTTTAATGTGCTTTTATTATTATTATTATTATTATTATTACGAGACATTTCATCTTATGACTCTAATCTTTCTTAATATAACGAGTGAAACCACATTTTCTTTGTACAATAATGCTAATAATCATAATACAATCATCATGACTGAGGAGAATATACAGTACAGTATGTGCTCAGCGAGACCCCTGCAGTCGGCGGGGGTCTACAATGTAAAGTACACACACACACATACTAAGCTCTTGTACCGACTACTGAAAACCTGCATTTTGCTTCCGTTTAATCACATTCCCGCGGTTGTTATTGCTTTAGCAAACGTAATAAATGCTAACATGAAAGTGTATCCGAGTCAATCTAGCACGCTACGTTTAGGGTGACAAAATAAACGACAACGATAAAGCCGTTACGTGTCGTTATTTACAGAACCTATACCGAAACTACAGGAACACAAGCCACAAAATAGTAAATATACAGTTCACTATACATTACACCTATATATCTACATGATATAATTCACATCTACGTATACAGTACTGCAATATAAATATAATCCTTTAAACGTCGTGATGTAAAAAAAATAAATCAATGTTATTTGCCTCGTAATAAATAATCCGCAGCTGCTATGCTATGTTCCTTACAATCAATACACATGGACTTAAATGTGTTTGTGCAATTTAGTGACATTTCATCGACATTACATTGGTGCTATGCTAAGCTAATGTGTAATAATCTTTTATTAATGTGCAGCTTTTGTGCTTGCGTTTCATGTACAGTAAACCTCGGATATATATCGGACTCGGATATATCGGAAATTCGCTCACAACGGACAGATAAAAAAGAACCGATTTTTCTGTAATGCATTTCCAATAAAATTCATTGCATATATCGGATTTTTTTATAACGGATTTCGCCTATTTCGGACAAAATCTCCAGTCCGGTTCCAATGCATTTCCATGAAATTTCCCTCGCATATATCGGATGGCCGCATCGTGGCCGTTGTGAGCGAATTTCCGATATCGTTGCCTGCGCGTCCAGGTACATTGGAAACATAGTCAAGGAAGTGCCTTTTTATAACGGATAAAATCCGATTTACGCATATACAGGATATAAATCCGATATATGCGTAAAACGGACATTTTCCGGTATACGCATATAACGGATTTCGCTTATATCGGACAAAACCAGTGATCAGGAATTGCACAATACCAAAAAAAAGGGATACAGTGGAACCCGTTTATGTTGACCAGCTCAGCAACTTCCAGTCCAACATGTTAAAGTTCCGGCATTTGTCGATGTTAAAATCTCAATTTATGCGCCAAAAACATAACTTACACGACATTAAAACCAGCACACAATGACTTCCTGTTCAGTGCAAAATAAGCATCAAAACAAAAGGATGGATTCTATCACAGCAATTTACAAAATATACAGTAAACCTTGGATATATCGGACTGGGATATATCGGAAATTCGCTCACAACGGACAGATAAAAAAGAACCGATTTTTCGGTAATGCATTTCCAATAAAAATTCATTGCATATATCGGATTTTTTTATAACGGATTTCGCCTATTTCGGACAAAATATCCAGTCCCGTTCCAATGCATTTCCATGAAATTTCCCTGGCATATATCGGATGGCCGCATCGTGGCGCTCCCGATTCGCCGAATCGTGACAGGCCGCTATACAACGTCATTTGCAGCGTTTGCAGCGTTGCCTGCGCGTCCAGGTACATTGGAAACATAGTCAAGGAAGTGCCTTTTTATAACGGATAAAATCCCATTTTCGCATATACCGGATATAAATCCCATATATGCGTCAAACGGACATTTTCCGGTATACGCATATAACAGATTTCGCTTATATCGGACAAAACCAGTGGGAACAATTGAATCCGATATATCCGAGGTTTTACCGTATTTGACTTCGTAGTCCAGTGTTTTGCAAGTCGAAAGTACGTATGTTTTGAAAGTCAAAGTACGAGTTAATGACATTTTTACTCGACACGCTTAAGTTTTTTTTCAAGTCACCAGACTAAACGCCGAGTCAAGTCCTGAGTCATCAACGTCAAAAGTGCAAGTCCAGTCCGAAGTCATCAAAATTGCTATGTGACTTTAAGTTTATATTAGCATCGTTTGTGCTTCCGTGTTGTCTGCAACCACAATTAGGCTCACCGATTTGTTAATTGTGCACCGTAGTTTGTTCCCAAGCAACGTTTGTTGTGCTTTTGCAGCACTTAGACGCAAATCATACCGTTTTTTTGTGTAGGAATATGAATATTTCAAGTGTTATGTTGTGTGTTTCTTATTCTTTGGTGTAGAAAGTGAAATGCGTGGCAACCTGCGCTGATGAAGCGTTTTGCCGGATTACAAAAACTGCATTATAATGGATGCCCTGTTCTAATTTTAAATTACTTTTTAATTTTTTTCCTCATAACTGGCCACAATATGAGGTACTAGTTATTGGGGGTTAGAGAGCAGCTTTCAGTGAATGGTTTATGATACAGAGAGCTCTGTAAACATTAATAATAATATTGTGCAGATCTGCAGTGCCTGATGCTATCATGTATGTACAGTAGACACTGCGTAGTTAGCCTAGCATGGACAGCTACGTGAATGCTATTTAATGGTGGGCAGTGACCCCTAGTGGAGGCTTGGTGGTAGATCCTATCCCAGTGGACATGGTGATTGTACGCAGTCAAAAGTCAGACTCGGGCGTGGTCGGGGTGGTCGGCGTGGTGGGGCTGATGGCAGCATTCTGGTAGCCCGTCCCATAGCAGCTGTTAGGAGACAGGGAGTTGGGGTCCAGGGGTTTGCCTCCTCCTGGAGCCAAGTAGGCTTTGCGTGCCGGCGCCGACGCAGGGGCGTCTCCGGGTTTGGCGCCCAAGATGAACCTGGCCTCGTCCTGCTCCTCCAGGTTGGATATGTCCTTCATCATGCTCTTACGGTAGGAGACGGAGAGCTTGTTGGAGCCGTCTGACATCAGGTTGAAGTGACGGGCGATGAAGACGATGGGGAGAGGAAGCATGGCCACCACGATGAGGGCGAAGCACATGATCAGTGCCCACAGAGGGTAGCTCTGGAAGCGCTCCTGAGCCTGCAGAATCAGGGTACAGTCGGTCTGTATGACTTAAAATAAACCACCATAGAGGTAGAAGATGATACCTAAGATGGTCATGAACCTGTTTGACTTTCGGTACCTACATACGTAGCTACCCCCCTACTTACCCTTCCACCTGCCTATGAAACCCACCTCCTAAATCCACCTACCTACCAACCTAACCCATCAAGACACTTGCCCATCTACCCAGCTGTCTACTTACCTACCCACATAACTACACCTAACCACCCTTACCTACCTGTCTACCCACCAACCTACCTAAGTCACTACCTGGCATGGTGACATGCCTCAATAGCTACCCACCAAACCCACCTACCTACCTACCTACCTACCTACCTACCAAACCTAGTGATCACATTCTATTTCCCTAACTCCCGAACTACCTAAGTACCAAGCCACCCACCTGCAAAGCCACCTTACCTATCTATCTACTTACATAAGTACCGAGCAACCCTCCTACTTGCCTCCGACCTCCTAGTCCCTACCTTTTGAAACCCATCTGAGGACATACCTACCTACCCAACCCACCTATCTATCCGCCTACCTGCTAAAGCTACAGTCTTACCTACTTATATATACCAACCTATCTACATCCATAAGTAACAAGCCACCTACAACCCCTACCTACCAAACCCATCTTGGGTACATACTCACCTACAGTATCTACCTGCTTATTTATTAAAGCCACCTTCTTAGTTGCATACCATATACTTACATACACTTATCATATATATATACTTATGTATACTATACAGAAGTACCTAGTCACCTACTTCTTACCTCCTACCTACAGTATCAAAACCATCTAGGGGCATACCTACCTACCTATCGATCCACATACCTGCTAAAACCACCTTCTTACATACATGCCAACTTATCTACATTCAGAAGTACCTAGTCACCTACTACTTACCTCCTATCTACAGTATCAAAACCATCTATGGGCATACCTACCTACCTATCGATCCACATACCTGCTGAAACCACCTTCTTACGTACATACCAACTTATCTCCATACAGAAGTACCTAGTCACCTACTTCTTACCTCTTACCTACAGTATCAAAACCATCTAGGGGCATACTTATCTACCTATCTATCCACATACCTGCTAAAACCTCCTTCTTACATACATGCCACCTACCTCTTACCTACAGTACCAAAACCATCTAGGGGCATACTTACCTACCAATCGATCCACATACCTGCTAAAACCACCTTCTTACGTACATACCAACTTATCTACATAGTATAAGTACCTAGCCACCCACTACTTACCTCCTACTTACAGTCCATATCTGCAAAACCCATCTAGGGACATACTGTACCTACAGGACCTACCTACACACCAACAGAACTCTGGTATCCAGCCACCGGCCTACAAAAACCACCTAGTGACTTACCAACCTAGAAAACCCAGCTGCCTAAGTTGCTCCCTAAGTGCCTAGCACCTACCTACAAGTACATAAGAATCTAGCACCTAGCTACTTACCTTCCTACCTACCAAACCCATTGAGTGACCCACCTCCTTACCTCTCATCCCCTTATGTTCTGGGTGATGAATGCAAAGACTGACCAGATCTTGCACCCAGGCATTGTAGCCAGGCGGGCTGATGGCCATCTCTATGACGGTGGCGGAGATCAGCACGATGAGGCAGATCGGGGAGACAAACTTCCACAGGTAGAAGTAGATGATGTTGGGCCGGAAACCCAACATGTCCTCCAAGTCCTGCATGAATCTGTCGGCGAGGGAGGATCACAAAGATGAAATGGTATATACATGATCTCTGCCTCCGGAAACAATCCCCCACTCACCTACCTACACTCATCTGCAGTTGTTGTTGTACCTTTTAGTGCCATAAATCCAAGCCACCGACACATTTTCCAGGATGACCACCACAGTGAGGGGCAGGCCGGCGGAATAGTCGTCGAACATGGTGACAAAGTAATTCCCTGAGCGCTGGACGAACAGCAGGCCGCACAGGAAGGCCACGATGCAGCAACACACTGGAGAAAACCCGGCAAAGGAGGTTGGAAAGGACACCGTACAGATGATCCGTTTTATTGCAGTCAGATCAATAAGTACCTGTGAAGAACCTACCTACCAAACCCATCTTGGGACATACCCATCTACAACATCTACCTGCTTATTTATTAAAGCCACCTTCTTAGTTGCATACCAACTTATCTACGTTCGGAAGTACCTAGCCACCTACTTCTTAGCTCCTACCTACAGTATCAAAACCATCTAGGGGCATACCTACCTACCAAACCTACCTATCCATCCACATACCTGCTAAAACCACCTTCTTACATTCATTCCAACTTATCTACATACAGAAGTACCTAGCCACCTACTTCTTACCTTCTACCTACAGTACCAAAACCATCTAGGGGCATACCTACCTACCAAACCTACCTATCCATCCACATACCTGCTAAAACCACCTTCTTACATACATTCCAACTTATCTACATACATAAGTCACAAGCCACCTACAACCCCTACCTACCAAACCCATCTTGGGACATACCCACCTACAGTATCTACCTGCTTATTTATTAAAGACACCTTCTTAGTTGCATACCATATACTTACATACACTTATGTATATACGGAAGTACCTCGTCACCTACTACTTACCTCCTACCTACAGTATCAAAACCATCTAGGGGCATACCTACCTACCTACCTATCGATCCACATACCTGCTTAAACCACCTTCTTACATACATTCCAACTTATCTACATACAGAAGTACCTAGCCACCTACTTCCTACCTCCTAACTACAGTATCAAAACCATCTAGGGGCATACTTGCCTACCTATCGATCCACATACCTGATAAAACCACCTTCTTACATACATGCCAACTTATCTACATACAGAAGTACCTAGCCACCTACTACTTACCTCCTACCTACAGTACCAAAACCATCTAGGGGCATACTTACCTACCAAACCTACCTACCTATCGATCCACATACCTGCTAAAACCACCTTCTTACATACATACCAACTTATCTACATACAGAAGTACCTAGCCACCTACTTCCTACCTCCTACCGACAGTACCAAAACCATCTAGGGCCATACCTACCTACCTATCGATCCACATACCTGCTAAAACCACCCTCTTACGTACATACCGACTTATCTACATATCTACACACAGAAGTACCAGTCACCTACTTCTTTATCTACAGTACCAAAACCATCCAACCATCAGATAAATACCTGTGAAGAGCTCCTTCTGGACCTTGTAGGTGTCCAGGACGGGTGTGGTGATGCCGGTCATGGTTCCGATCATGCTGCCCAGGCCCAGGTTGATGAGCATGAAGAAGAACATAACGGACCAGAATGGTGACGCCGGGAAGTGCGTCATGGCTTCTGTGAAGGCGATGAAGGCCAAGCCGGTTCCTTGCACAGCCTGCAGGGACGCAAAGTCAGAACCCGCAGAACCCGGTAGCGGAACAACTACAAGCTTACTTTGTTGAGCTCGTCCTCCAGGAGGCAAGGATCCAGACCCAGCTGGGAGAAGCCGTCCTCTTTGACCGTTTTGATGACCTGGTACATCTCGGCGTAGTCGGTGGTGGTGAGGTGAGAGAAGTTCACATGGGGGGGGATCAGATCATGACTCAGCACATTTGAGTTGAGGTATCCTAGGATCTTCTCAGCATTGCTGTGTAGACATAAACGCATTATAAGTCACTTTGAGCTAACTTTTCACTCCCAAACTGTCATTTTTCTGACAAATGCATCACATGGTGGCGCTGTTATTAAACCCCAAGTTTGATCCCATAAGTGGTGTAGGTTTGTAGGTTTAGGGTGTTGCTGGATCGCAACCAAATTTGGTACAGAACTCTTAAATAAAGCATAAAGTTGAACAAGATTTGTTGACAAATATGGCCGCCTTTAAGCAAAACATCTTTGGCTCATGGCCCGTTTGTCAAATTTTAAGGATATCTTTATTTACATGTATGCTAGCATCCCTTAAATGTAAGCGTATATATAGATTTTAGTGCAGATCTGGGTAAACATGCAAAATGAGGAAGTATTTGCACAGTGAAGTGTTTTTGCGTACATCATAAATCACCACACTGGATTTGAAGTAAAACTACCAAGTGAATAAAATGTAGAATTTCAGCTTTAACTTAAGATATTTCACAAAAAAATTATATTTTCTGTGTAGAAATTGCATTAAATTGCCGTAATTATAAATACTGTATATTTTATATGTAGTCAAAAAATTGCTGTAATCACATCTTGATGTTTTATTTCAAATCCACTTTAAATCCACAATAAATATTTTACTTATTTTATATTTTATAAAATAAGTAAAAAAATATATTAAAATATTAAAATATTATAAATATTAAGTATAAAATAAATATATATTTTATACTTATTTAATATTTTAATATTTTTAACAAATATTTTAAATGTAAGTAAATTTCTACCTTTTCCAGTTAAAATCTACTTGCATGAACATTGTAGTATGTTACATCACTCCCTCTTTTATCACGTTTTTTCTTCAGTGATAAATGAATTCCCGCCAAATAGGATTAGAGCAGTAAATAGAGCAGTAAACACAATTTCTCACCATTAATAGAGCCTGCCAGACAAGAAATAGCACCCCTATAGTCACCTTTACACCCAATGCAGTAGATACAGTATAATCAGAGAACATAATCCATTTAAGACATAAATACGACAATAAATGTTTTCCGGACGTGTGGACAGGAAGTGACGTAAGGGATTTCAGACTGAATGACGATGACGACTATTATTATTATTATTAATTTTAAAATGATAAAATCCTGTCGTTGCTGAACATTTTTGTTAGTAGTGACATTTTAGATATAAGTAAATTTCTACCTTTTCCAGTTAAAATCTACTTGCATGAACATTGTAGTACATTACATCACTCCCTCTTTTATCACGTTTTTTTCAGTGATAAGTGAATTCCCGCCCAATAGGATTCAATATTAATAAACTGAATATTTTTGTTATTAAGAGCAGTAAACACAATTTCTTACCATGAATAGAGCCTGCCAGACAAGAAATAGCACCCCTATAGTCACCTTTACACTCATATCACCCAATGCGGTAGATACAGTATTATCAGAGAACATAATCCATTTAAGACTTAAATACGACAATAAATGTTTTCCGGACGTGTGGACAGGAAGTGACGATGACGACTATTATAATTAATTCTAAAATGATAAAATCCTGTCGTTGCTGAACATTTGGTTAGTAGTGACATCTAGTGGCCGGTGTAGACAGTTCATCAACATCTGTTTGTTCAGGGGTCTCAAACACGCGGCCCGTGGGCCAAATGTGGCTCGCAGGACACTAGTTTGAGGCACCCGCCTTGATATGAAAGTTTAATGTTTGATATGGATGCTGTATGGTATCATGTACCCAGAAAAAATTATTACGTTTGATTCATGTTCATGTTAAAGGTTAAATAACTGTTAATAGTTATCCTCCCTATGCGTGTGGAAGTGGTAAGTTTTTGGCTATTTAAGTTGAAAGGAAATAACTTGAAGGCTACTGTTTAGGTCGCTAGCTCTCTAGTTTGTGATTTAGCATGTGTCTCAAGACCATGGGTCTCAAACACACGGCTCGCGGGCCAAATGTGGCCCGCCGGACACTAGTTTGAGGCCCCCGCCTCGATATGAAAGTTTAATGTTAGTGCGGCCCGCGCAAGTTTGATATGGATGCTGTATGGTATCATGTACCCAGAAAAAATTATTACGTTTGATTCATGTTCATGTTAAAGGTTAAATAACTGTTAATAGTTATCCTCCCTATCCGTGTGGAAGTGGTAAGTTTTTGGCTATTTAAGTTGAAAGGAAATAACTTGAAAGGCGACCGTTTAGGTCGGCAGCTCTCTAGTTTGCGAGTTAGCATGTGTCTCAAGACCAGGGGTCTCAAACACACGGCTCGCGGGCCAAATGTGGCCCGCAGGACACAAGTTTGAGGCCCCCGCCTTGATATGAAAGTTTAATGTTAGTGCGGCCCGCGCAAGTTTGATATGGATGCTGTATGGTATCATGTACCCAGAAAAAATGATTACGTTTGATTCATGTTCATGTTAAAGGTTAAATAACTGTTCATAGTTATCCTCCCTATCCGTGTGGAAGTGGTAAGTTTTTGGCTATTTAAGTTGAAAGGAAATAACTTGAAAGGCGACCGTTTAGGTCGCTAGCTCTCTAGTTTGCGAGTTAGCATGTGTCTCAAGACCCTGCAGTTGCGCAATATGTTGTAAATAAAAAGAGTATAAATGTGACTATAGTCGTGTTTTGTCATGTCTACAGGGCTCTAATAATGCTTTGTTCATTTTAATCTGAAAAAATTAATTTGTCTACCCACCAACTATATGTGCTTTCTTAAGTTTTTATTATTTGCCGTTTTATTATTATATTTATTTATTACTGATTGATTGATTTTCTTTATTCTTGATTTGTTTATTTATTTTTCATCTTATTTTGTGCAGAAAAATTAATTTTTTAAATTATTTTTTCTAATTAATTTAGAGCAGAAAAATTTATTTTTTTAATTATTTTTTCTAATTAATTTTTCTGTTTTTAATAAATGCGTTTTTTGTTTGAAAACCTGATGCGGCCCAGTCTCACCCAGACCCTAGCTCCAGTGGCCCCCAGGTAAATTGAATTTGAGACCCCTCATGTAGAACATTTTTATGCTTGAAAAGGCGTAATATCGGTCAATATCGGTGACTACTGCCGCCTACAAGACTTTTTAATTCCAAAGTAAATAAATCTAGAAGAAGCTGTGCCCAACGTACTCAGCGACACATTTCTCATTCATGATGTTGGCCTTGAAGCCCAGCACCGCAAACACCACCAGTGTGGCCAGGATGGACGTAAAGAAGTTAATAAAGGAGACGAGCACGGCATCAAAATGGCAGTTGTTATCGATCTTGTTGTAGCTGGAGAAGGCAATGACCCCTCCGAAGCCCAGCCCCAGCGCGAAGAACACCTGGGTGGCCGCCTCTCTCCACACTTGGGGTTCCAGCATCTTCTCCAGCTGCCGACGAGAAGCACAAATATGACTTCACAGCGGTTACCAGTCAATAAATATTACTCATTCCAGGCTGACCTTTGGTGTGAACATGTGGGAGATACCATCCACGGACCCCTTCAGCATCAAACCTCGGACCAGGAAGCAGAAGAGCACAACATAGGGGAAAAGAGAGCTGAAGTACATCACCTGCGAGAGGTAAGAAGAACATGTAACATGTAAGACATGATAGAACATACGCACTCTAATCCCCTTCTCTTATTTATCGTGATACCTTCCCAGAAGATGCGATGCCTTTAATGACCGCCAGACACACGATGATCCACGCCGCCAGAAGAGAGAAAGTCATTTTAATGTTGAGTCCGCCGCTTTCGGCGATGGTGCTCGTCGTGTTCAGGGTCTGCCGGTACCAAAAGTAAGTCGTGGCCGAACTCTTGTCGCACTCGGGCTCCACGACTGCACAGAAAGAGCAAAAAAATACACCATCGCTGGACGATGTCCATCAAAGGATGAGTAATTTTATTTTATTTTAGTTTAATTATACAGCAATTAACTTCTTTTTACACTTGTATGACAGTAAAGACTTTTTAAAAGCGCCACGCATTGAGCCGACTTGCCCTCTCCATTTGCCTTAACACGAAATATCCATCATTTACCATCAAAGGATGAGTCATTTTAATCTATTTTAGTTTTATTTTAGCAAATTCACTTCTTTTTAGACTTGTAAGACAATTGGAAAACTGGAAAAAAAAACTGGAAAAAAATAAGTCAACTGGTGCGTTCCACTTCCCTAAACACGACATAGCCATCATGTGCCATCAAAGAATGAGTAATTTTATTCTATTTTAGTTTTATTATAGAGTAATTATATTCCTTTCACACTTGTATGACAGTAAAGAGTGTTGAAAAGTGTTATACAAGAAGTCGACTGGTCCTCTCTGCATCCGTAAACACTAAATATCAATCATGCACCATCAAAGGATGAGTAATTTTATTTTATTTTAGTTTTATTTTAGAGCAATTAAATTCTTGTGACACTTTTATGACAGTGAAGAGTGTTAAAAAGTGCGATACAAGAAGTCGACCGGTCCTCTCCACATCTGTAAACACGAGATATCCATTATGCACCAAAAAGATGAGTAATTTTATTTTTTTAGTTTTATTTTAGAGCAATTAAATTCTTGTCACACTTTTATGACAGTAAAGAGTGTTAAAAAGTGCGATACAAGAAGTCGATCGGTCATCTCCACATCCGTAAACACAAGATATCCATTATGCACCAAAAAGATGAGTAATTTTATTTTATTTTAGTTTTATCATAGAGCAATTAAATTCTTGTCACACTTTTATGACAGTAAAGAGTGTTAAAAAGTGCGATACAAGAAGTCGACCGGTCCTCTCCACATCCGTAAACACAAGATATCCATTATGCACCAAAAAGGATGAGTAACTTTATTGTATTTTAGTTTTATTTTACAGCAATTAAATTCTTGTCACACTTTTATGACAGTGAAGAGTGTTAAAAAGTGCGATACAAGAAGTCGACCAATCCTCTCTTCATCCTTAAACATGAGATATCCATTATACACCAAAAAGGATGAGTAACTTTATTCTATTTTAGTTTTATTTTAGAGCGATTAAATTCTTGTCACACTTTTATGACAGTAAAGAGTGTTAAAAAGTGCGATACAAGAAGTCGACCGATGCTCTCCACATCCGTAAACACGAGATATCCATTATTCACCCAAAAAAATGAGTAATTTTATTTTATTTTAGTTTTATTTTAGAGCGATTAAATTCTTTTCACACTTTTATGACAGTGAAGAGTGTTAAAAAGTGTGATACAAGAAGTCGACCGATGCTCTCCACATCCGTAAACACGAGATATCCATTATGCACCAAAAAGGATGAGTAATTTTATTTTATTTTAGTTTTATTATAGAGCAATTAAATTCTTGTGACACTTTTATGACAGTAAAGAGTGTTAAAAAGTGCGATACAAGAAGTCGACCGGTCCTCTCCACATCCGTAAACACGAGATATCAGTTATTCACCCAAAAAGATGAGTAATTTTATTTTATTTTAGTTTTATTTTAGAGCAATTAAATTCTTGTGACACTTTTATGACAGTGAAGAGTGTTAAAAAGTGTGATACAAGAAGTCGACCAGTCCTCTCCACATCCGTAAACACGAGATATCCAATATGCACCAAAAAAGATGAGTAATTTTATTTTATTTTAGTTTTATTTTAGAGCAATTAAATTCTTGTCACACTTTTATGACAGTAAAGAGTGTTAAAAAGTGCGATACAAGAAGTCGACCGGTCCTCTCCACATCCTTAAACATGAGATATCCATTATGCACCAAAAAGATGAGTAGTTTTATTTTATTTTAGTTTTTTTATAGAGCAATTAAATTCTTGTCACACTTTTATGACAGTAAAGAGTGTTAAAAAGTGCGATACAAGAAGTCGACTGGTCCTCTCCACATCCGTAAACACAAGATATCCATTATACACCAAAAAGGATGAGTAACTTTATTCTATTTTAGTTTTATTTTAGAGCAATTAAATTCTTGTCACACTTTTATGACAGTGAAGAGTGTTAAAAAGTGCGATACAAGAAGTCAATCGGTCATCTCCACATCCGTAAACACGAGATATCCATTATGCACCAAAAAGTTGAGTAATTTTATTTTATTTTAGTTTTATTTTAGAGCAATTAAATTCTTGTCACACTTTTATGACAGTAAAGAGTGTTAAAAAGTGCGATACAAGAAGTCGACCGATGCTCTCCACATCCGTAAACACGAGATATCCGTTATTCACCCAAAAAGATGAGTAATTTAATTTTATTTTAGTTTTACTACACAGTGATTACATGTTTGTTTTTACCTGTTTGACTGTTAAAAATGTTAAACATGACAATCGACTTGACGTATCGGCTTTCCTAAACCCGACATGCCTGTCATGTGCTATCGAAGGATGAGTATTTTTTTTTATTTTGGTTTTATTAAACATAGATAACTTATTTTTACATTTGTATAAAAGTGCAGAATGTTAAAAAGCGAGACGCATAAAGTCAACCGATCCTTTCTTCTTCTGTAAACATGACGGATACATTGTGCGGATATCAAAATATGAGTACATTTTGTTTCTTTTTAGTTTTATTTTAGCGCGGGTAACTTCTTATTACACTTGAATAAATCTTTTTTTTTTAAATTTAGTGCTTCGTGTCACTCACTTGCGAGTGTCCCGTTCTTCCTGATAGGACATTCGCTCCACGGCAGAGGAAACTGGAAAGACTGGAAGAAGTAGAAGATGCTCCAGCCGATGATCACGTTGTAGTAGAGTCCCACGAAGCCACACACCTGCATGGGCGGACAGAGGAACGTTACGTCGACGTTACAAGGACACACCGAGGTACGTGCACGTGAACGTGAACCAACGAGTCGTGCGGAACATTCCGAGGCGACATCAGGTCGGAGGAGAAGGCATCAATAATTAAAGTGCTCTCTTTTCAACCGAGATACACGTAGATATTTTTAGCAACTTGTCAGAAAGGCTCCCTGTCAATACTTGACGAGTCGGAGGGTGTCGTGTATCTGCAATCCTTTCATCCAAGCTTTTGGACCATAGATACCATCATGTGCCTCCAAAGTCATTCTTTATGGAGTACTGAATGCTTGTTGCCATGCAGATTAGAGCGTATCAAATTTAATTGTAGCTGAGACATTGCTTATTATTATTATTATTATTGATTTGGGTGTTTAAGTGTTTATATAATAATAGAATTTGGTGACTCCTAAAGCAAAGTAATATAAATATGTACGGAAATACTTTATTATGAGCATATACTGGTATCAGAATAATTATCGCAATAAAAATCATATTCATAATTCCGAATAAAAGGCTGGGAACCCCAATGTTATAAGAAGAAACTCTGGAGAAAGTTTCTTTTTTTTATTTCATAATTTTTTATTTTTGTGTCGTAATTTTTTGAGAAAAATATAAAAACTTATATTAAATATAAAATCAAATAATATTAAATGAAATACTATAAAATGTAATGTATAAAATAACAAATATATTTTTGTAAAATTATATAATGTATAATAAAATGTGATTACATATAAAATGAAACATACATTTATAAATACATATTTTTACACTATATATACGTATCAAACTAATCTCATAATTTCAACTTTTTATGTCATAATTCTGACTTTTTCTTCACTTCTTTTCTTCACTTGTAATCTTATAATTAGAACTTTTTAATCTCATAATTTCAATTTCCTATCTCATTATTTATTTTTATTTCATAATTTTAACTATTAATAATAACTATGACTTATCTTGTTTCTTTTATTTCATTATTTTAACTTTTTTGTCTCATAATGATGACTTTGTATCCCTTTTTTATTTCATAATTTTAACATTTAAAAAAATAAAAAGGAATCCAAAATGATATTAAATATAAAATAAAACAATATCAAATGATTAAATTAAATAATACAAAATGAAATATAATGTATACAATAAAAAATATATTATAGTGAAATTATATAAATTATTATAAAATTATCTATATTATTATATGAAATTATAGAAATTTTATAAAATATAATAAAATGATTTAAAAATGAAAACATACATTTATAAATAAACATTTTGACAAACATACCTATCACAATAATTGTACATTGTTTAAATTTGAGTCCAGCGGAACCTACAAAGTCGAAAGGAAAGTGTGACGATAACCATAGAGCCAGAAATTGCGCTGCAAAATAGGACAGCAATACCTATAAAACGCCACTAGGTTGCAGTATTGCTCTGTGACACCTTCTTTCTTCTCCTCTGTCCCGTGTCCGTCTTGCTATCATACCCTGATTGACTTTGACCCTTGACCCTTGACCCCTTGACAGCGAAGAATATTACAATGTCGTGTATGTACCATCAGACTTGACATCCCGATCCCGCCCAGGCGCGGACACACATAATTCCACACCCCGATGCTCCCACGTCGGATCTTCTGACCCACAGCCAACTCCAGGAAGAAGAGCGGGATGCCGATGATGAGGAGGAGGATGAAGTAGGGGACGAGATAAGCTCCTGGGGAAAAAAAAATGATGTCTTACACGATGAAAAGCTGGCGTGATGAGTCCAACTGCACTTCCTGTGTGACGTCAGGTACTTTTAACAAACTCCTCCTCCTCCCATTCATGTTTGAATCCCAGTCTAAATTTATCCCTCGGCTGCTTAATCCTCAGAGATGTAATCAGGATGTGCAGCACATATTTAGTCCTGCGTACAAAGAACCACATCAACTGCAGCTGCAGAAGTATTGGGACAGCAATGCTGGCTTTCTATGCCTTTATCAATAGTCGTGCTTTATCAATATATCACGTGTAGCCATACAAGAATGATAGCCATAGCTAGTCATGGAGGAAGGGAAAAATATACACAAAAACAACTGAGATTGGGGAGTGGAAAAACGTATGTAAGTATGTATAACACACATATATATATGTAATATATATATATATATATAAAATAATTCATCCCAAAAAATGTAATTGTAATGGAATCATAACAGTAATAATAATACAGAACACGCATGTTATGAGGAGAAAACTCTGGTAATAAAAGGCTTTTTACTTTTTATTTCATAATTGGGATTTCTGAATCTCACAATTTTTAATTTTTATCTCACAATTATTACTTTTTAATCTCATAATTCCTTTTATTATTTGGTATTTTTGACTATTTGTCTCGGTGATGACTATCTCATCATTTTGACTTTTTAATCTCATCATTTAGACTTTTTATCTAATAGTTATTAAGAGATTAAAAAGTCATAACTATTAGATAAAAAGTCAAAATGATGAGCTAGTCATAACCGAGATATAAAATGAAAAATAAAAATGGAATTGTGAGATTAAAAATTCCAGAAATAAAGGCCGAAACTTCTTTTCAGGAGTTAAAATAAAATAAAAAATAATAAAATGTACATAATAATATTACATAATAAATATATTACATAATAAAATGTAAATGAAATATGGCCAATAAAAGTTGAAGGTACAATAATGTTGTTGTTCTTTCAGGAGGGAAGAAGGCCGATTGTGGATGTCGGAAGCATGTCGGAAGCATGTCGGAAGCATGCCGGAAGCATGCCGGAAGCATGCCGGAAGCATGCCGGAAGCATGCCGGAAGCATGCCGGAAGCATGTCGGAAGCATGTCGGAAGCATGTCGGAAGCATGTCAGAAGCATGCCGGAAGCATGCCGGAAGCATGCCGGAAGCATGTCGGAAGCATGTCGGAAGCATGTCGGAAGCATGCCGGAAGCATGCCGGAAGCATGTCGGAAGCATGTCGGAAGCATGTCGGAAGCATGTCGGAAGTATGTCGGAAGTATGCCGGAAGCATGCCGGAAGCATGTCGGAAGCATGTCGGAAGCATGCCGGAAGCATGCCGGAAGCATGCCGGAAGCATGCCGGAAGCATGCCGGAAGCATGCCGGATGCATGTCGGAAGTATGTCGGAAGCATGCCGGAAGCATGCCGGAAGCATGCCGGAAGCATGCCGGAAGTATGTCGGAAGCATGCCGGAAGCATGCCGGAAGCATCCCGGAAGCATCCCGGAAGCATCCTGGAAGCATGTCGGATGCATGCCGGATGCATGCCGGAAGCATGCCGGAAGCATGCCGGATGCATGCCGGATGCATGCCGGAAGTATGCCGGATGCATGCCGGATGCATGCCGGAAGTATGCCGGAAGCATGTCGGAAGCATGTCGGAAGTGGAAGCCCCTGGTCCGCTTTGTATTGTTTGTATTGGAGCAGCACTAAAACAGCCGAGGTTTGGGAACGCTGAAAGGGAAGCCATATTTGGAGCTGGCACTCACCTCCTCCGTTCTTTTGGCAAAGGTAGGGGAAGCGCCACACGTTCCCCAGCCCCACAGAGAAGCCCACCTGGGCCAGGATGTACTGCAGTTTACTGTTCCAGGCCGGCCGCCCGTCATTTTCCGCCGCCTCGATCCGGGGCGCTTTCCTTTCTCCGCCGGCGCCGACGTTCAGCGAGCTGCTCTTGTAGTCCAGCGGCTCCTCGTGCGCGAGCAGGTCGGCCACCGACTCGGTGACGTGCTCGTGGCTCTGCTCGCGCTGCGTCACCTTGCTGTTTTTAGGCATCGGGGAGGCCGGGGTCCGGGGGGGAGGGGGCTGCGGGAAGGGGAGGCTGGTGAGAAGTGAGCAGATGAAGAGCTTGCGGGGGAGAGGCTGGGATGCCGCTGGGGGGCCTCAATCCTGCACTGGAAGCACAGAGAAAGACCGTCAGCCATGTTGTACACCCTGGACTGGTGGCCAGCCAATCACAGGGCACATATAGACAAACAACCATTCACACTCACATTCATACCTATGGACAATTTGGAGTGGCTAATTAACCTAGCATGTTTTTGGAGGAAAAAAACATGGGAGGAAACCCGAGTACCCGGAGAAAACCCACGCATGAGTGGGTGGAATTGAACCCTTGTCTCCTAGCTGTGAGGTCTGCGCGCTAACCACTCGCCCACCGTGCTGCTGATGTTTCAAATATTTTTTTGGTTTTTTTTCCCCTCATAAAATTCAGATTTTATTGCTTCTTTTTTTATTATTATTATTATAATTATTATTATTATTATTTTTTCATAATATTATATTATGACTTTTAAACTTATAACATCTTTTTTTAACATTTAAACTTTGCTACTAAAAATGTCATTTTTTCCATTTCATATTTTTACATTAAAGCTGATTTTTTCAGTTTTGCTGGAATGTTATTTATGTATTTATGTTTTTAAAAAAGGTTATTTTTTTATTTTCATTGAAATATGAAATTATATTTTAATAACTTAAAAAAAAGAACAGCGAAAATAGAAACATCAGCTTTCATTTTAAGATATTGATTCTAAAATTATATTTGTATGTTTTTAAAAAGGTTATTTTTAGGTTGTTTTTTATTTTTATTGAAGTAAAAAATTATATTTTAATAACTTAAAAAAAGAACAGCGAAAAGAAAAACATCAGCTTTCATTTTACGAGATTGATTCTAAAATTATATTTCTTTGTTTTAAAAAAGGTTATTTTTAGGTTGTTGTTTATTTTTTTTTAAATATGAAATTATATTTTAATAACTTAAAAAAACAACAGTAAAAATAGAAACATCAGCTTTCATTTAAACTTGTAACATTTTTTTTAACATTTAAACTTTGCTACTAAAAATTTGTGTTTTTTATCATTTTTTTCCATTTCGGAATGTTATTTATGTATTTATGTTTTTAAAACGGTTATTTTTAGGTTATTTTTATTTTTATTGAAATATGCAATTATATTTTAATAACTTAAAAAAACATGCAAACTCCACAGAGAGTTGGTGGAATTGAACCCTGGTCTCCTAGCTGTGAGGCCTGCGTGCAAACCACTTGATCGCCGTGCCGCTGATGTTTCAAATTTATTTTTTATTTTTTATTTTTTATTTTTTATTTTTTATTATATATATATATATATATATATTTTATATTTTTATATTTTTATATTTTTATATTTTTATATTTTTATATTTTTATATTTTTATATTTTTATATTTTTATATTTTTATATATTTTTATATTTTATGTTTTTATATTTTAAGGTTTTTTTCCCCTCATAAAATTCAGATTTTCTTGCTTCTTTTTTTTTCTTTTAATATTTTGACTTTATTCTTGTTTTCCGCAAAAAGTACAACTTTCTTCATTTTGGTTTGTATAGTACCACAATACAAGCCGTACACTGACTACTCTTAACTACAGAATTGAAATCCTGTATATATTTTTCCAAGAAGTAACACCAAAATTCGGTTACTAACTAAAAAAATAAAAATAAAAAAAATCCCAATCCTGCAAATTGTTCTATTTCATTTCCCTTTTCTGCAAGCTTAACTTCAGTGAAGCTTTTTTTTTCTCTTGCTCTCTAAATCCCCTAATCCCCTGAATGGTAGTTTGCCTCGTCTCAAACGCAACCACATGGCCAGCTCATAACCTCATAACAATACGTCTCTTCATAAAAATACGCCTTTTTGCCTCTCATATTATTTGACATATTACTTCAATGGGTTTGCATTGAGGTGCAAAATGGAGTGCAGTACTTGGCTGCAGCCAGCAGAGGCGCCAATGAGTCAGTTTTGAGTAAATGAGGGAATTTCTGGGTGCTTTGTTTCTATAAGGCAATTGTGTTGAATTGTGAAAACAATGTTTTTTTTTTTTCTTTATTCATATAACACCCCCCCCCCCCCCCCCCCGTCCCCAACAGTCCCTGCTTGGCTTTTACCGCAGATGTTCACTTGCTTCATCCGTCTCTGCATCTGTACGCATGTCAACATGATGTAATAATCCTTCGCCATTCACAAGCATGCGTAATCCCGCGTGCATTAACCCATAAAGCCTCCGCTCAGCATCCGCTCAAGTCAACAAGACATGTGAAGGCTGCTCTCACGTCGCCCGCCCGCGTGAAAACCCCATCCACCCTGCCGTCCAATCAGCCGCATGACCCAACGCCAATATTTCAACTTTATTTAATCATTTTCATAAATAGTCCTTCCATAATATTAGGACTGTAGTGTTTTTAATTTTGATCTTTTTTCACCAAACCAATTTTCCAAAAATGCTGACTTATTGTTTTAATTACAGATGTTTTTCACCTTTTTTTTTAATTCCAAATTTTCAACTTGAAAAATTTGGTTCTTGTAATTTCAACTTTATTCCCATAATATTTTGACTTTATTCTCGTAATATGTAACTTTATCCACAACCTAGATTTCAACTTGATTTCTTTTTTTTCGCATCATATTATATTATGACTTTAAACTTATAACATCTTTTTTTTATATTTCAACTTAAAAATTAAAAATTTGATTTTTTTCCATTTCATATTTTTACATTAAAGCTGATTTTTCCAGTTTTGCTGGAATGTTATTTATGAATTTATATATTGTTTTAAAATAATTATATAATTTTATATATATAATTTTATATTTCAATAAAAAAAACTAAAAATAACCTTTTTAAAAACATAAATACATAAATAACATTCCAGCAAAACTGGAAAAATCAGCTTTAATGTAAAAATATGAAATGGAAAAAATGACATTTTTAAAATTATATTTTAATAACTTAAAAAAAGAACAGCGAAAATAGAAACATCAGCTTTCATTTTACGAGATTGATTCTAAAATTATATTTCTATGTTTTTAAAAAAGGTTATTTTTAGGTTGTTTTTTATTTTTATTGAAATATGAAATTATATTTTAATAACTTAAAAAAGAACAGCGAAAATAGAAACATCAGTTTTCATTTTACAAGATTAATTCTAAAATTATATTTCTATGTTTTTAAAAAAGGTTATTTTTAGGTTGTTTTTTTTTTATTGAAATATGAAATATTATTTTAATAACTTAAAAAAGAACAGCGAAAATAGAAACATCAGCTTTCATTTTACGAGATTGATTCTAAAATTATATTTGGCTTAAAGGGGAAGTGACATGATTCATCAACTTAGCTTAAATGTTCTACGTTGTCTGATTCTTGAAAGACAACAATAACAATAAATTCGCAAAAATGACATTTCTAGTTGATGGCGCCGCCAGCTATGATAAGCTAGCTCTCGCTAAGGTAAACAAACATGGCGGTGTACGAGACAGAGGATGTTTACAGTTACACGGACTTATGACATGCACATGCACCTGCCTTAAAGGGGACCTATTATGCTAATTTTTCTGCCCTTTGAATTGAGTTAATCTGCATAGTAAGCTTTCTCGAGCTTCCAGAATCTGTACCTATTCCAGCTGTATTTCCTCTTAGATTTCCAAAACTGTTTTAATGTATTCCACCCACCCAACGTAGCCAAGCACTGGTGCCTTGTAGCTCAGGGGAACCAGGAAGTGAGGATATTGTGTCCACCTAGCTTGCCCAAGGAGGAGCACTCATTGTCGGGCACACTTTGTCAGAGCACCGCTAGAGCCATGGAGCTCAGAAGTAGGACGCCATGTTTACTAAGTGCAGACAATCAGTAGTGGAAATATGGTCAATACGTGTTTTTGCGGAACGACATGTGCTTAAAAACACTCGGTACACCCGCTAATTAGCTATTAGCAGGTAAGACGCTCAAAAATAGACATTCTATAATGCTACACAGACAACCGCTTACTTAAAAATAATCGCAATGCCAACACGGTGAAATCTTCCACAGGGCAGGCATACACTGGTACGCCCATATAAGGAAGTCTAGCTCGCTGTGATGTCACAGAGAACCAGTGTTAGAAATAACTCTCTGAAACCAAGCGTTCAGAGCCATCCCAAGCTAATTTCAGGGCTCAATTCCAAATCCACAAACCTCATAATCTGAAACTTTGGTATGTTTTTTTTTTTGTTTTGTTTAGTTTTTTTTTTGGTAAAAAAAAAAACTTACAATACAACATTAAAATAAAAAAACACATAAAAATTAAAATACAACATTCTAAGTACATTTATAGGTCAGAAAAGTGGAAAAAGCGTAATAGGTTCCCTTTCAAGAAAAACTTACAGCATCAATCAGATATTGAACATCCAGCAGCAACTCAACATTTTGGCACTACAACTATTTTGAAGGAAAATTATACTGAAACTTGCCTTATTTACCACTTTTTTACACTTGTTTGACAGCTCAGCATGTTTTATTTAACCCTGGAACAGATTAAGTGGGACATTCATTCATTCATTTTGTACCGCTTATCCTCACGAGTGTCGTGTTTGGGGTGCTGGAGCCTATCCCAGCTATCTTGGGGCGAGAGGCGGGGTACACCCTGGACTGGTGGCTAGCCAAGAAAAACTTACAGTATCACTCAGATACTGAACATCCAGCAGCAACTCGACATTTTGGCTCGACAACTATTTTTGAAGAAAATTATACTGAAACTTGCCTTATTTACAACGCTTTTACACTTGTTTGACAGGTAGTAAAGGTTTAAAAGGTTTTATTTAACCCTGGAACAGATTAAGTGGGACATTCATTCATTCGTTTACTACATTTATAAGTCAGAAAAGTGGAAAAAACGCAATAGGTTCCCTTTCAAGAAAAACTTACAGTATCACTCAGATACTGAACATCCAGCAGCAACTCGACATTTTGGCGCGACAACTATTTTTGAAGAAAATTATACTGAAACTTATTTACCACGCTTTTACACTTGTTTGACAGTTAGTAAAGGTTTGAAAAGGTTTTATTTAACCCTGGAACAGATTAAGTGGGAAATTCATTCACTCATTTATTCATTTTCTACCGGTTATCCTCATGAGGGTTGCGTTTGGGGTGCTGGAGCCTATCCCAGCTGTCTTGGGGCAAGAGGCGGGGTACACAATCTGGACCGGTGGCCAGCCAATCACAGGGCACATATAGACAAACAACTTAATAATGGGAAATAATCTTTAAAATAACAGCAGATGGTGTGACCTTGGGGAAGATTCTCGTTTTTTTTTGTGTGTGCAAATTTGAATGAAAAGTGAAGACACGATTATGGAAGAAAAAAAAAATGGCTACAAACATGACGACACTTGTCGTCATAAAAATCAATAGTCCTCTCATTAATAATTCACACATCGTTCTGGTTACCTTGCATGGAAGTCTTGCAAGGTCACAAGCACACATACATGCATAAACATTTAATATTTCATTTAAAGTGTTATTCAATTCTAGGTTATTTAATGCCATTTTTGTTTTATCCAACGGGACACTCGAGACGGGTGGGAGGGGACCGTGATTATTTAAGTCAAGCCCAGCGTCTTCTCCGCAACCAAGACGTAATATTTCACATTCAAGAATATGATTTATAGATATAATAACTTTTTATGATGATGGAAATGGATGATATTTACTCACCGTGAGACTTTAGCAGTAAAAAGCGAGCTTCAGCATGAAGAGAGAGGAGGAGCGTGGGGAGCATCCACAGTCGCCGTGTGTGTGTGTGCGGGGAAGCGGAGAGGCGAGGCAAGCGGGGTTGGGGGCTGTGGGGGAGGGGGTAGTGGGGGGATTGGGGGGGGGGGTGTGGTTACGCAGCGTCACACAGCCACGTGCCCGTGACGCACACAAGCGGAGCGCATCGCCTCGACGCAAACTTGCTAGTAATCATCTCCTGACGCTCACTTGTGTTGACGCCTGGGATGACAATGACAGTCAAGGTCACCGGACGATGGATGGGATTTTTTTTTTTTTTTTTTTTTTTTTTTTTTTTTTTACATCAATAATCATCAAAACCTCCTCCTTCATCTTGGAGGTCGTTTATGAAGACAAGAGGAACGTATAGCACCATAAACCGTAAATCATGCACCACTTTAAAATAAAAAACACTTAAAATAGCACGTTTAACGATACCACGATAAATCCTTGAACCACTGCAGTGATGTGACCTTTTACCCAAACTGGCTAAAAATAAGCATCACATGACTCATGGTACATGTACTCTCAAAGAGGATCACAATTATGATATCCATGTGACATAACTATGACACATTATATGGTAATGGTTTCATTTCATATTTGAACATGCATCAGATTACAATTGAGTGCATCCCATAATCCAGGGACTCAAACACGCAGCCCACGGGCCAAATGTGGCCCGCAGGACACTAGTTTGAGGCCCCCGCCTTGATATGAAAGTTTAATAGATGCTGTATGGTATCATGTACCCAGAAAAAATTATTACGTTTGATTCATGTTCATGTTAAAGGTTAAATAACTGTTAATAGTTATCCTCCCTATCCGTGTGGAAGTGGTACGTTTTTGGCTATTTAAGTTGAAAGGAAATAACTTGAAGGCTACCGTTTAGGTCGCGAGCGCTCTAGTTTGCGAGTTAGCATGTGTCTCAAGACCAGGGGTCTCAAACACGTGGCCCGCGGGCCAAATGTGGCCCGCATGACACTAGTTTGAGGCCCCCGCCTCGATATGAAAGTTTAATGTTAGTGCGGCCCGCGCAAGTTTGATATGGATGCTGTATGGTATCATGTACCCAGAAAAAATTATTACGTTTGATTCATGTTCATGTTAAAGGTTAAATAACTGTTAATAGTTATCCTCCCTATCCGTGTGGAAGTGGTAAGTTTTTGGCTATTTAAGTTGAAAGGAAATAACTTGAAGGCTACCGTTTAGGTCGCTAGCTCTCTAGTTAGCGAGTTAGCATGTGTCTCAAGACCCTGCAGTTGCGCAATATGTTGTAAATAAAAAGAGTATAAATGTGACTATAGTCGTGTTTTGTCATGTCTACAGGGCTCTAATAATGCTTTGTTCTGAAAAAAATCATTTGTCTACCCACCAACTATATGTGGTATACGAGGTAATATGAGCATCCATGTACATGTGTGTTATATACTACTACATTTTAGCCTGTCGCAGTACACAAAGATTTACTGGAACACAAGTGCAAGTGACCACAAATAGTTTCCGACCTTTATCTGAGCTTACGTTCCACTTTACTCACTCCAAACAAATTCCATTTTAGGAATGATGTTCTTAAGTTGTGTTTATGCTTCATCTCCATGCAGTTCCATACTGCAACACTGCGGGTTGACACTATGTCCGCTTGAGAAAGTAGTCCATTGAATCTATAAAGCAGGGGTCTCAAACACGTGGCCCGCGGGCCAAATGTGGCCCGCAGGACACTAGTTTGAGGCCCCCGCCTTGACATGAAAGTTTAATGTTAGTGCGGCCCGCGCAAGTTTGATATGGATGCTGTATGGTATCATGTACCCAGAAAAAATTATTACGTTTGATTCATGTTCATGTTAAAGGTTAAATAACTGTTAATAGTTATCCTCCCTATCCGTGTGGAAGTGGTAAGTTTTTGGCTATTTAAGTTGAAAGGAAATAACTTGAAGGCTACCGTTTAGGTCGCTAGCTCTCTAGTTTGCGAGTTAGCATGTGTCTCAAGACCAGGGGTCTCAAACACGTGGCCCGCGGGCCAAATGTGGCCCGCAGGACACTAGTTTGAGGCCCCCGCCTTGATATGAAAGTTTAATAGATGCTGTATGGTATCATGTACCCAGAAAAAATTATTACGTTTGATTCATGTTCATGTTAAAGGTTAAATAACTGTTAATAGTTATCCTCCCTATCCGTGTGGAAGTGGTACGTTTTTGGCTATTTAAGTTGAAAGGAAATAACTTGAAGGCTACCGTTTAGGTCGCGAGCGCTCTAGTTTGCGAGTTAGCATGTGTCTCAAGACCAGGGGTCTCAAACACGTGGCCCGCGGGCCAAATGTGGCCCGCATGACACTAGTTTGAGGCCCCCGCCTCGATATGAAAGTTTAATGTTAGTGCGGCCCGCGCAAGTTTGATATGGATGCTGTATGGTATCATGTACCCAGAAAAAATTATTACGTTTGATTCATGTTCATGTTAAAGGTTAAATAACTGTTAATAGTTATCCTCCCTATCCGTGTGGAAGTGGTAAGTTTTTGGCTATTTAAGTTGAAAGGAAATAACTTGAAGGCTACCGTTTAGGTCGCTAGCTCTCTAGTTAGCGAGTTAGCATGTGTCTCAAGACCCTGCAGTTGCGCAATATGTTGTAAATAAAAAGAGTATAAATGTGACTATAGTCGTGTTTTGTCATGTCTACAGGGCTCTAATAATGCTTTGTTCTGAAAAAAATCATTTGTCTACCCACCAACTATATGTGGTATACGAGGTAATATGAGCATCCAATGACATAATGGGTGTCAATATAGTGATATATATATAGCATATAGTCACTTTCTTGAGATCTATCAGTGTGGTAATTAAGGTTATAAAGCCATTGCTAATGCTTTGGGACTCCAGCCAACCGCAGTGAGAGCCATTATCCACAACTGGCCAAAACATGGAACAGTGGTGAACCTTCCCGGGAGTGGCTGACCTACCAAAATAACCCATTTTAGAAAAAGAACATCATAGCAACAGTAAAATATGGTGGTGGTAGTGTGATGGTCTGGGGTTTAATAATGGTAATGGTAATGGTTTTATTTCATTTGAACATGCATCAGATTCCAATTGAGTGCATCCCATAATCAGTTCCCAGTTCCACATGTCCAAAAGGAGTAGGAAGAAGCAAAGCTTATTAAATCCTACCCCTCCATCTGGTACTTTTACAATCACTAACAGTTACATTTGTTCACTTCCTGCTTTCCTCCGTTCCTGTCTTTCTTCCTCACATAAAGCCCCGTTTGCCCGGCCGGCCCTGATGAGGCATTCAGGCACGCTGCGTATATTTGAGTGTCAGTTTGGCTGCAAGTGCCAGAACTGTGACAAAGATTAGCGCGCAGACCTCACAGCTAGGAGACCAGGGTTCAATTCCACCCTCGGCCATCTCTGTGTGGAGTTTGCATGTTCTCCCCGCGCGCTAATTTATCATTTAATTTATAATAATATAATTTAATAAATTAAATTATATAACATTTATAAAATTTACAAAAATTATAATGATTTTATGAATAAAAATAATTACTCCAAAAAAATTTAATTAAGGGCTGCACAGTGGTCAAGTGGTTAGCGCGCAGATCTCACAGCTATGAGACCAGGGTTCAATTCCATCGGCCATCTCTGTGTGGAGTTTGCATGTTCTCCCCGTGCATGCGTGGGTTTTCTCCGGGTACTCCGGTTTCCTCCCACATTCCAAAAACATGCTAGGTTAATTAGCCACTCCAAATTGTCCATAGGTATGAATGTGAGTGTGAATGGTTGTTTGTCTATATGTGCCCTGTGATTGGCTGGCCACCAGTCCAGGGTGTACTCACTCTCACCCAAAGACAGCTGTGATAGGCTCCAGCACCCCCGCGACCCTCGTGAGAATAAGGGGTAGAAAATGAATGAATGATTGAATGATTCGGTTGAGCTGGTTTCACAATTACACCTTTTGAGTGTTAAGTTGGTGTGTGATGAGTTTAGTGTTCTTTGAGTGTGAATGGTTGTTTGTCTATATGTGCCCTGTGATTGGCTGGCCACCAGTCCAGGGTGTACCCCGCCTCTCGCATGAAGACAGCTGGGATAGGCTCCAGCACCCACGTGACCCTTGTGAGGAAAAGCGGTAGAAAATTAATGAATGAAGATGCTGAAATGATTAGAAAATTTTAAAAAACAGCCTAAATTTTGCAAGAATAAAGTTGAAATATTTGAAAAAGGCCACAATTTTACAAAAATAAAAGTATTAACTATTATGAGGAAAAATGTATCCAGTAAGGTGGGTGTGCCTCTCCTCACACGAGGGACTAAGGGTGTTGCACCACCAGGTAACAAGAGCTTTCACAGGGGAAAAATAACATTTCAGTTGCATAAAAATATGAAACAAAAAAATAATATTTTAAAAATTTGAAACAAACCAAACAAAATAATCGTAATATTTCATATGGGATAAATTGATTGTGTTTGATTGCAGATACGCTCAAGGTATCCTCTTCCTTCTTTGCAAGGTGACACTTTTGATGCCGGTTCTTCAGGCGGACTTCTGGGAACAGTTGCCACGGCAACGCCGGGGTCGTATGACACTCAACGCCTTGCACCGCCTCATCCCAAACGGAAAGAATAAAGCAGCCAACACCAAAACCCTTTTTGAGATGACTTTTTCGGGGGGATGATTGGCGGGGGTCCACCCTGGACTGGTCACCAGCCAATCACAGGACACGTAACGTACAAACCGATGCTTATGTTTATCATTTATAGCAGTAACAAAGAAAATATGCTAACAATGCTAATACATTTGTATCTCTGAGATGTACTTGAGATGTGCGTGTGGGGGGGGAGGGGGTGTGACGTCAGCACTCCTCCACCGCTGCATCTCCGTCACCTTGGGCAGCCCCCCCCCCCCCCCCCACCTCACATCCACTCACGTGCGCTCATGCATTCTGCATCTGTAGCGCCACATCCGCCCAGTACTTTTCCTTCGCTCCTGTCTCATTTAAATCCCCCCCCCCCCTCGGCCCCCCCTCCTCGCTTGTGTGTTTGCTCTGTCTGGGTCATTCAGCTGCTAAAATAAGCTCCAAGCCTGCACCGTGTGCTGGTATCTGGCCCAACATCCTGAGCAGGAACACGCCGATAAATGGAATTAAAATGGAGATACCAGCGCCGATTGTGTCCAGAGAAGGGGGGTCCAAATTGCAGCCTAGGGGCCGTTTGCGGCCCACGCATGTTTATTATTATCCCCTGGCACATTAAAATATATAAATTAAGAAGAAGACAAAAAACATTGTTTTACGAGAATACTAATACTAAGAAAATACTAAGAAAAATACTAAGTTACTAAATACTAATACTACTAATAATAATACTAATACTAAGAAAAAATGTCAGTAGCACCGCTAGAGCCGTGGAGCTAAGTGCTAGTGCAGACAATCTTGGCAATTAAATTTTAAATTTTAAATTTTAAATTTTAAATTTTAAATTTTAAATTTTAAATTTTAAATTTTAAATTTTAAATTTTAAATTTTAAATTTTAAATTTTAAATTTTAAATTTTAAATTTTAAATTTTAAATTTTTTTATTCAAAATTATTCTTAAAATGTAATTATTTTGCATATGTAAAACTAAAATGATTCTCCATAAAATGTATTTTTAAAATTTTACATTTTACATTTTACATTTTAAATTTAATTAATTTTAAAATTATTTAACTTTAAATTACAGATGAACAATATCTTTTTTTCAAACATATTTTTATTTAGAGTATATTTAAAGGTACTTTTACGTTTTACGTTTTTTGCACGAAAGGCAAAAAGAGATGATGACCCAACTTTCCGCGAATGCATGCCAATTGCAGAACAATTTTAAGCCATAAAACATGCATTTTGCAAGAGCTCAACAGGGATCATGTGAACGTACGACTCATTGAGAGGAGTGGAGAAGTGTAGCGTGCAAAAGGTTACGCATCATAGCGACATTTTTATGCATCGTTCAAGTCCAAATGTGAAACTTGTACATGGTTCACAGTGTTTTATTTGTAAATAAATGACTAATTTGACGATGTCGCTTCCGCCCTTCCATTGCAGCGCACCTCTGGCCGGCAGGAGGCGCTCCACTCATGCACACGCACCTGCTGCTAGTTACCTCCTGGCAGCCGGTGTCAGTCTTCGCCAGATTTTCCCTCGTGCTACACGCCCTGCGGTTTGCTCAGTGTGTCCTTCTGTGTCCCTGCTTTCTGGCTTTTAGCGTTCCTTGTAAGTACCTCCATTGTTGCTTGTTTGTACTTGTTTATTCTGACCTTTTTGTCAGCAGTATTTTACGTTGTACATTTACTTTGTCTCTTGGTTTTTTTTTTTTGCCTGATAGCCGTTTGCTGCACTTTTTTTGGTCGTTTTTGTGGCTAGTTTTTAGTTCCAGTTTTCTATTCTTGTTTGTACTTTGTCTTACTGTGGACCACTTGTGTTAAATAAAGTTTTTGGCGACTGGAAGTGGGTTCCAGACCGGCTTGCATCACTTTTTTGACAAAACAACCCCTTAAATATTGAAAAAATATTTCTGTCAAAGTGAAAGTTATGCTTGAAATGTATCTGAAAGGCTGTTTTTCTCACTTTTTTTAGTCAGGAACTGCTATTTTCCTGAAACTTACCAATGTTCTACTGCTGATTAATCAAAAAGGACGGGAAAAGGTTGAAACAAACTTCTTTTTTCTGATGAAAGACAAGAATTTAATCTTCTTTTTGGTAGGTGTTTATAATGACCTAAAAATGTCATCCAATACTTCTCTACAAGAGAGGAGCAATATGATCTCAGGGAAGAAGTACATTTGAAACACTTCTATGCTAGGACTACGTTATGCTAGCCATAGCATTTCAGTATGTGGAGTCATGATGTGCTATATATATCACTATATTGACACTTACTATGGTACCCATTATGGCATTGGATGCTCATATCACCGAGTACTTTGGTACAAGACAAAAAATAAAAAAAATTAAAAAAAAAATTAAAAACTAAAAAAAAATTAATAACAATTAATTAAATAAATTTATAAATAAAATAAATTTGCTAAATGCAAGGATGAAGAGTCTTGAACCAGTCATGATGTGCTATATATATCACTATATTGACACTTACTATGGTACCCATTATGGCATTGGATGCTCATATCACCGAATACTTTGGTACAAGACAAAAAATAAAAAAAAATTTAAAAAAATTTAAAAACTAAAAAAAAATTAATAACAATTAATTAAATAAATTTATAAATAAAATAAATTTGCTAAATACAAGGATGAAGAGTCTTGAACCAGTCATGATGTGCTATATATATCACTATATTGACACTTACTATGGTACCCATTATGGCATTGGATGCTCATATCACCGAGTACTTCGGTACGAGGTACATTATTTAAAAAAAAACAAACAAAAAAACTTAAACTGTATTATGGAAAGCAGGAAGTGAACAAATGTAACAGTTACTGATTGTAAAAGTACCAGATGGAGGGGTAGGATTTAATAAGCTTTGCTTCTTCCTACTCCTTTTGGACATGTGGAACTGGGAACTGATTATGGGCACTCAATAGTAGTAGTTGTAAATAGTTGTAATAGTTGTAAAACATAATATTCTGTGTGCCTGGAAAAGATCAGTCAAAATGGACGGTACTGAAGGGACTGTCTTGTAAAAAAGGACCGGGATTTAAGAGTTAAGAGCATTAAAATGCTTAAAATGCCAAAGGAAAGAACACGCGTTCATCAGCTGATCAAAAGTTTAAAACCATGGCCTTGAACAAAAAAAAAAAAAAAAAGCTGTCTTTTATATCCTGTCAGGCATTCATACTATCATGACCTCCTCATGGCAAAGGCAAAAAGGCTTCCTGTCTTTGAACATGGCAGGATTCTTGCCGGATCTTAAATCTCTTGAATCCTATTCTACTCTATTTTTTTTTCGCTGAGTGAAAGTGGTTTTGATATTCCAAATAGACTTAAACACATTTTTAATACCGATACATGGCAGGTTGCCTCTCCACAGGAACATGTGACCCTCCACAGAGGAACTTCACCAGATGGTCTCACCAGCGTTGAGGGCAAAGCTTCTGGCCCCATTTTTTTTTGTAGCGCGGCGTAATCCCCTTAAAATACCCCATATAGCAAATGATAGTGCAGAGTGATGCAACAAGTAACTGGGTCACATTTAATTTAGCAAGATGATAAAAATTTTCAAATGGGAGAGAGGGGGGGGGGGGGTACTGAGCATTATTAAGCATAAAAACATGATTGAATAAAACATAACTGCACGCTGCGGTGCAATGTAATCCTTAATATGGGAGCGGCCTACATGCATGACTCAACATTTTACCCCCTTATTATTATAATAACACCTTATTTATGTGCTGTATTATTATTGCAAAGCGCCTTGTGATTTTACTCTTTAATAAATAAACTAGTTACGTAAACAATCAAATAATTTAAGGAGATACTAAATTACAACAGTTATTTATATACACTGTATATCATTTTTAAATGTTTGAAAGATATAAACGGAGGAACGCTGCCCTCTAGTGGTGATAGTGTTTATAGCCTTGAGTGTTTTATTGACACGGGGATGTTTGTGCATGATTTTTTTTCAAATGAGAAGTGCCTATACACATAAAAAATTAATTGAATTGAAGGGAAACACACATATAAGACGCTTGTGCTTATAGAATCAATTTATATTTCTCACAAAGTGTTTATGTGGAAGTTTTGTTTACGCGCCTAATCAGCAAGCATCACAATCAGCACAGGTTGAATAGAGGCAAATCGACACACATCTTACAAACATCTTAAAGGAACCAAAGGGAAAAGTGATGTGTGAGAACATGTTTTTCTGTTTCAAATATCCTTGGATCTCACGTCAGGGCCAAAGAAAAGGAAAAAGTGATGTCGTGTCACAATCGTTATCTTGTTCTTTTCAAATATCATTGGACCAGACGTCAGTGCCGCACCCTTGTTTATGATAGGCAGACGCACTTCCTGTTTGTCATGAGTGACAACTTCATCGGCCAATCAGAACTTTCTATCCTCAAACAGCGCGACTTCCGGTAAATTAGTAAAGCCATTCCAATATGGCGTCCGCGTATGTCGAGTGAGTGTCCTTTTGGGCTCATTTTCAACTTGAAAAAAAGTTACGCTTTGTTTTTGTGCAAGTAAAAAAAAAAAATACAACCCGCGCCTCCGTTTTTGTGAATACTGGCGTTTGGAAATGAAGGAGAGAGAACGTTCGCCAGCGAGGAAACGCTCACGGCTGCTAGACGACGGCAAAGAACGAAGAGGAAGTCTAGCTAGCAGCAGGAGAACGGCGGAGCTGCTAGCCGCCTCCGGCAACAATTGCAACTCCTCATCCAGGAAAAGCTTACCCGGCGACAAAAGAGACTATTCGGACACCCGGGCTGCTAATGGCTACGACTACGGAGCTCCATCCGGAACACACGGTGGTGGCGATCAAGCCTCGGACTCGTCCAGGTCCGCCTCACGCAGCGCCCCTCGGTCCCCAGAAAGTGAGTACAAGACTCTGAAAATCAGCGAGCTGGGCTCTCAGCTAAACGACGAGGAGATAGAAGACGGACTCTTTCACGAATTTAAAAAGTTCGGTAACGTCAGTGTCAAAATGAGTCGGGAGAACGACGACAGGGTGGCGTTCGTCAACTTTCGGAAACCCGAGGACGCCCGAGCGGCCAAACACGCCCGCGGACGACTGGTGCTCTTTGATCGGCCTCTGAAGGTGGATGCGGTCTACATGAACCGGCGAAGAAGCCGCTCCCCTGTTTCTAAAGACGGTTTCCCCTTAGGACACAGGCATGTTCCCTCTCAGAGACCACTCTCCCCCTCCGGTTTGGGCTACAGAGACTTCCGGTTACAGCAGATGGCGATCGGCCCCCTCCCCCCGCCCCCACTTCCTCACCTCACAGACGTTGAAAGAGAGGCATATTATTCCCTTTATGATGCCCGAAACCATGCGTCTTTCCTCCCGGAGGGTGCTGTTTTCCAAGATGAGAATTCACCCGAGGACGACCAGCGGGCAAACAGGACGTTATTTCTGGGTCACCTGGACGTCAGTCTGACGGAGAGCGACCTGAGGCGGGCGTTCAACAGGTTCGGCGTCATCACAGAGGTGGACATTAAACGGGCGGTGCACGGACAGAGCAGCACGTATGGATTTGTCAAGTTTGAGAATCTGGACATGGCCCATCGAGCGAAAGTAGCAATGTCGGGGAAAATACTGGGCCACAACCCGGTTAAAATCGGCTACGGTAAACCGACGCCCACTACCAGGCTGTGGGTGGGAGGTCTCGGGCCATGGATTTCCCTCGGCGCACTGGCTAAAGAGTTTGACCGCTTTGGTACCATCAGGACTATAGACTACAGGAAAGGTGAGGTGTGGGCTTACATCCAGTATGAAAGTCTGGACGCTGCTCAGGCCGCCTGCACTCACATGCGAGGTTTCCCTCTCGGAGGCCCTGATAGGAGACTCAGGGTGGACTTTGCGGACACCGAACACCACTACAACCAGCAACAGCAGCAGCAGTACATGCAGCCCCCTGTCCCGCTTTCCCACTACGAACTGGTTCCTGCGCCCTTCGATCACCGCTTTGACTCCGCCATACGAGAGCGATCCCCGCTGTTACCGCCTCGCTTCAGAGATCGGGATCTATCCTCGCCTGGGAAATGGTCCGGCTTGGGTGTCCGAGGGGCCGGTTTCCTACCCGTACCTCACCTGGACAGGCATTCCCGTGAGAACTGGCCGGTGGAACGCGAGTGGGAGCTGCAGAGCCGAGACGGAGGCCGCAGAAGACGTCCTTTGGAGCACGGATGGCGTCCCGAGCGCTCCCCTGAGAGCAAAGACTACGCCGCGCACCGCAACGGCAACCCCGTCGAGCAGAGCCCAGGAGTGATCAACAAAGACGGGGGTGGTGATAGCGACCACGAACACTTGCGTGCGCCTAGAGTTCGCCCAAACAGTCAGGACAAGAGGAGGCGGACGCTTAGCCCGACTGCACCCGCCTCCTGCTCAGAGAGGGACCACAAACGCAAACCAAAGAGCCCCGCGGGGAAGGACTCGGGGCGTCATTCTGTGCAGAAGCTGGGTCAGGTGTGGCAGGGCGTGCTCCTGCTGAAGAACAGCACCTTCCCCACGTCGCTGCACCTGCTCGACGGCGACATGGCAGTGGCGTCCACGTTGTTGGTGCAGGGCTCCAAAGGCGGCCAAGCGTCGCAGCTGAAAATTAGCCAGCGCCTCCGCATGGACGCGCCCAAGCTGGAGGAGGTCTCTCGTCGCATCAAAGCCGCCGGATCCAGCGGCTACACCGTTCTCCTCGCCATGCCCCTAAAGTGCAAGGACGCGACGGCTCAGGAGGCGAAGGACTCGACAGAGAGGCCGCTGAAGAACCTGGTCACCTACCTGAAGCAGAAGGAGGCGGCCGGCATCGTCAGCCTCCCCGTGGGGGGCAGCCGCGGCAAGGAGCACAGCGGCGTCCTGCACGTTTTCCCGCCTTGTGAGTTCTCTCAGCAGTTTATGGATGAGTCGGCAAGAGCGTTTGCCAAATCGGAGGATGACTACATGGTAGTGGTCATTATTCGTGGAGCATCGTGAGGCCAGCTGATTGTGTGACGAACTGTGTTGTGTGCTTTGTGTTCTTCCTATTCAAGTTTTAGTCAAACCTCCAAAAATGTTTTTTGCAGTGAAGTAGACGCTCCCATCTACTGTTTAGTTTGCCGATAAATTCATTGTTAATTCTAAGATAATATCACATGACAAAAAAAAAAAACCTAACTCGAGTCTTAGTAATACTTTTTTTAAAGTCAGTATATTATTTCAATGTTAAATGTTTAATGCCGTAGCTCCATTTTGTGTCTCGTTTGGGGAGTTGGGTGTGTTCAAACAGTAATGCTAACTAGCAATGGTGCCATAGTGTCTCAAGCCAGCATTGACTTTCATAATTAATTCACAAAAGATTGACATTTTATTCTAAAAACATTGTATTCATGACCACCAACAACCACAAGCTTGCTTTTATTTGTGTCTTATTTTTGTTGACCGTGAACCATTTTTGTCCAATCAACTAAATTGTGTTAAATATTGTTTATGTTGTAATCAAAATGAAAATGTTATGTAACCGGGCGTCAATTGGACTCAATTGTGAAAAAAAAAAAAAGTCAAGAGGAACGTGTGAGGGAATGCCTCTCTCTTATCGGACATTTCCTGAGTTTCTTCTTCTTTTGCTTTCAAATGGAACGTGTGTGTGTGTGCTGTATACTCAGGATCTCTGGACGCAGACAACGGAGAACGCCGGTGCTCGTGGGGAGTAAAACAAAGTGCACTTCACAGATTGTGTCTCAATAAATTTGCTCATTGGTGGGAACCACAAGGAAGACGACTTTTGTGACCTTTTAATCTGTTCTTGGGATTTGTCTATCCGACCTCTAACAAGTCTCACGTGGCTCTGGCTGACATCCGAGGATCACATGTGCTGATTTACTGTTGAATGACCTTGTTTTTTTGTTTTTTTTTTTTACAATGCCGTTGTTTCCAGCTCAGCCGCTTGGGCTTTTGAGGGTCTCGTGGGGACCCCCCCGCAAGTTAACTTGCTAATACTTGGATTTCCAAGATGAACCTCTCTGCATCAGAGACGAGTTTGCTCTCCATTAACTTGGAATGAAATGTGATGCTTGATGTAAAATGTGAAAAGAACCTGTCCTGACGGCGCCATTTGAGGATATGTATCATCAGACTTTACCGGGCCTCGTCTTCCAGCACACGGGACCAGGATAGCTGCATCACGGATGAGAGACCGACTCCCTAACCCTAACCACAGGTGATAACACAACCTGCACAATCCTCTTAAATAGACACTTATTGTGGGGTTATAGGCACAATTATAAACACTGTCGAATGAATATATATCAGTTATCTTAGCAAAGGGTGTACCTAATGAAGTGTCCAGTGTATGGCCTGTGTTTAAGCATATGCTAGTGTCACCTCTTTATGCATACATTGCAAGGTTTTCTTACATGTAAAGCACAATGTTGTTGATACATTGCATGTTTTTCTTACATGTAAACAACAATGTTATTGAAATGTTTTTTTCAGGCTTGCTTTCCGGTGGAGGTCCGTCATGTAGCAGAGGAAAGCCGACAACTTTTCAGTCATGACATTTTTCTCCACAGTCTTCCTCAGCGTTCCAAGACGGACACCTCAAGTGAGCTCAACACTCAACACAACAGGTCTGCACGGCAACACACCGAAATGTGTCTTAATACTGTCATCCTATTGTGTGTTGTAGAATGTCCTGCATGGAAAGTATTGAGTGTTTCAGGTCATTGTTGCGTAACGGTGACGTTGAAATGAAGCCACGCTGACTCCAACGAGCGGAATGAAGTCTGGGAATTCATCATAAAAGGTAGGTCAAGACATGGTGAGTACAATTTACATGTGAATGTGTCACGTTTATACCTGTCGTATACGTTGTGCTTGCATTTTTTTTAAATAAAGTCAGCTGTTGCTGAATAAAGAAACTACTTATGCAGTGTTTTTTTTATTTTGTAGTAAAATGAGGGCATTTACTACTAGCTTAATTTATATTGGCCTGCAGCACAATACAAAACACTCCCAATGAGTACTTTGTAACTCATAATATAATAAAGGCTGTCTTCAGGTACAACAAAGTAAGTACAAAAGTTGATTTGCTGTTTGTCAATTGGAGCCACACCAGTACTTTTTGATATTACTGAACTTATATGAATACTGAATTTGGGTGTGAACTGTAATAACATGAGGACAATATTTCACTCACAGTGGATCAAAATGATAGAATAATTTCCCTTTTTGAATTGAACTACTGATATAAACGTTTCATAACTTTATTGACATGTACATGTGTGTTATATACTACTACATTTTAGCCTGTCGCAGTACACAAAGATTTACTGGAACACAAGTGCAAGTGACCACAAATAGTTTCCGACCTTTATCTGAGCTTACGTTCCACTTTACTCACTCCAAACAAATTCCATTTTAGGAATGATGTTCTTAAGTTGTGTTTATGCTTCATCTCCATGCAGTTCCATACTGCAACACTGCGGGTTGACACTATGTCCGCTTGAGAAAGTAGTCCATTGAATCTATAAAGCAGGGGTCTCAAACACGTGGCCCGCGGGCCAAATGTGGCCCGCAGGACACTAGTTTGAGGCCCCCGCCTTGACATGAAAGTTTAATGTTAGTGCGGCCCGCGCAAGTTTGATATGGATGCTGTATGGTATCATGTACCCAGAAAAAATTATTACGTTTGATTCATGTTCATGTTAAAGGTTAAATAACTGTTAATAGTTATCCTCCCTATCCGTGTGGAAGTGGTAAGTTTTTGGCTATTTAAGTTGAAAGGAAATAACTTGAAGGCTACCGTTTAGGTCGCTAGCTCTCTAGTTTGCGAGTTAGCATGTGTCTCAAGACCAGGGGTCTCAAACACGTGGCCCGCGGGCCAAATGTGGCCCGCAGGACACTAGTTTGAGGCCCCCGCCTTGTTAGTGCGGCCCGCGCAAGTTTGATATGGATGCTGTATGGTATCATGTACCCAGAAAAAATTATTACGTTTGATTCATGTTCATGTTAAAGGTTAAATAACTGTTAATAGTTATCCTCCCTATCTGTGTGGAAGTGGTAAGTTTTTGGCTATTTAAGTCGAAAGGAAATAACTTGAAGGCTACCGTTTAGGTCGCGAGCGCTCTAGTTTGCGAGTTAGCATGTGTCTCAAGACCAGGGGTCTCAAACACGTGGCCCGTGGGCCAAATGTGGCCCGCAGGACACTAGTTTGAGGCCCCCGCCTTGACATGAAAGTTTAATGTTAGTGCGGCCCGCGCAAGTTTGATATGGATGCTGTATGGTATCATGTACCCAGAAAAAATGATTACGTTTGATTCATGTTCATGTTAAAGGTTAAATAACTGTTAATAGTTATCCTCCCTATCCTTGTGGAAGTGGGAAGTTTTTGGCTATTTAAGTTGAAAGGAAATAACTCGAAGGCTACCGTTTAGGTCGCGAGCGCTCTAGTTTGCGAGTTAGCATGTGTCTCAAGACCAGGGGTCTCAAACACGTGGCCCGCGGGCCAAATGTGGCCCGCAGGACACTAGTTTGAGGCCCCCGCCTTGATATGAAAGTTTAATTATTAGTGCGGCCCGCGCAAGTTTGATATGGATGCTGTATGGTATCATGTACCCAGAAAAAATGATTACGTTTGATTCATGTTCATGTTAAAGGTTAAATAACTGTTAATAGTTATCCTCCCTATCCGTGTGGAAGTGGTAAGTTTTTGGCTATTTAAGTTGAAAGGAAATAACTCGAAGGCTACCGTTTAGGTGGCTAGCTCTCTAGTTTGCGAGTTAGCATGTGTCTCAAGACCCTGCGGTTGCGCAATATGTTGTAAATAAAAAGAGTATAAATGTGACTATAGTCGTGTTTTGTCATGTCTACAGGGCTCTAATAATGCTTTGTTCATTTTAATCTGAAAAAAATAATTTGTCTACCCACCAACTATATGTGCTTTCTTAAGTTTTTATTATTATTATTATATTTATTTATTACTGATTGATTGATTTTCTTTATTCTTGATTTGTTTATTTATTTTTCATTTTATTTTGTGTAGAAAAATAAAAAGTAAGTTCATTTTTCTGTTTTTAATAAATGCGTTTTTTATTTTGAAAACCTGATGTGGCCCAGTCTCACCCAGACCCTAGCTCCAGTGGCCTCCATGTAAATTGAGTTTGAGACCCCTGCTATAAAGTGAAAGGATAAGAGTAACTTAGCAATATTTGCCACTAGATGGCAGCAGACCTGAGGGAGCGCTTGATGTATCATTCACTCTACCTTCAATGTGAGAGTCCTAGGGGGGTGGAGAGGAGAAAAGGATGAGTCATGGTGCTTAAAATGCATGACTTTCAAACACAACTAAGCACCAGTCATTGGCTTTACACTCTACTAATGACATATCTGCCTCAGTGTGGTGTTGACATGTCTTTCTATTTCTAGATCTGTCCTTTCATGTCCAGGTAGATGCCTCATTCTTGCCTTTTATTGTAACGAATTTGATGCTAATCCCTGTTCTGACTGGCGTAGAACAACACTGCACGTGGCCTGTATTGTGGGTAAACACGGTAACATGACTCCTATTCAATCATTCATGCAGCAGCTGCTAAGGAGTCACGCCAAGTACTATCTCACAGAAGAGAGTACACTTCACCATTTATACAGTATATCTTCTCATGCGGGAATACTATAGAACGGAACCTTGTATGTAATTTTATTTACATTCATGGTCTGTGTTGCACAATTGAGTGCAAACACCAATTCCAGCATGCACTGTAAATTTGAGAAGCAGAAACCAGGATGCAGGAAGCAAACGCAGACCAGAGGAATTGTTCCGTTTGTCAGATGCGATGGTGCAAGCCCCGCATCTCCTCGTCTCCCATTTCACTCTCAAGACAGTGTTACATTTGACAATACAGTAACATGAACCGACAGGCTTCCACTTAGCTGAATTGACGTTGCGTAGTATTTGTCTACACTAGGGGTGGGCAAACTTTTTGACTTGCGGGCCGCATTGAGTTAACAAAATTGTGCGGGGGGCCAGAACATATATTTAACACACATGATTTTACGCTTATAATTTTAATAATTTTAATAATTTTAATAATTTTAATAATTTTAATAATTTTAATAATTTTAATAATTTTAATAATTTTAATAATTTTAATAATTGTAATAATTGTAATAATTGTAATAATTGTAATAATTTAAATAATTTTAATAATTGTAATAATTTAAATAATTTTAATAATTTTAATAATTTTAATAATTTCAATAATTTTAAGAATTTTAAGAATTTTAAGAATTTTTACGCTTATAATTTTACGCCTTGAATTATTTGTCTAATTTTATATAATATCAGCTATATGTTTTCATTTCTCCTTTTTTCAGGAGCACTTTAAACATCAGATACATCAACCTACGATTTTTTTTTTTTTTTTACTGACTAAGACATCCGACTTGAAAGTCATGTTGCCAGCTGGTATGTTAAAAGTTGAAATACTAAAAAGCAATCGGCGGGCCGGATTCAAACGTTTGGCGGGCCGCATGTGGCCCCCGGGCCGTAGTTTGCCCACCCCTGGTCTACACACACAACACGCACACGTTACGTGATGCTCATTTATCAGCTTCAATTTTTGCAACGTCGCTCAAAAGATGTACATATTTAAGCAAATAATATGTATTTTTTTGCCTAAATGAAGCTTTTTCAAGCATACAAATGGCGCGAAATACAAATCTAAGGCATCCAGAAGGCGCATTCAAAGATGTAATCTGTAGTTGTCAGCAATGTTACTGTAAAATTGGGTGAGACGCACCAGAACAAGCAGGATTTAAACAATAGCAACAATCATCCCAAACACGACCCACTGTTGCAGCCGTAACTCAACTCTGAACCCCTGACATCACTTCCTGTCCGTCCCCCACTCAGCTATCCTAGCATCCAAACACATTTATATGAAGATTTTGTGTTATTATGTCTACTATATTTAGTGATAGGAGTATAAAGGCGATATAGGGTTGTTATTTCATGTCTAGAGAGCTCTAATAATGTTAAAACCCATATTTAGAAGGTTGTAAACAGGGTTTCTAGGCTCTAACTATGAAAATATTGAATTTATGAATAAGGTTTAGAACCGGTTAACATGACATCACTTCCTGTCCGTCCCCCACTCAGCTATCCTAGCATCCAAACACATTTATATGAATACACACAAACAGGAGTTTTATTTATGTCTCCAGTGTATTATTTTGTGTTATTATGTCTACTATATTTAGTGATAGTAGTGTAAAGGCGATATAGGGTTGTTATTTCATGTCTAGAGAGCTCTAATAATGTTAAAACCCATATTTAGAAGGTTGTAAACAGGGTTTCTAGGCTCTAACTATGAAAATATTGAATTTATGAATAAGGTCTAGAATCGGTTAACAGCGATTTAACCAATTAGCCAAAATGTGTCCAAAATATTACCCTCAGAAGGGCCACATCTGACCCGCCCACCAGGTATAAGGAGTCTTATTTATGTCTCCAATGTATTATTTTGTGTTATTATGTCTACTATATTTAGTGATAGGAGTATAAAGGCGATATAGGGCTGTTATTTTATGTCCAGAGGGCTCTAATAATGTTAAAACCAGTAAAACCCAAAATAAAGCCATCCAAACACGACAAGGCGCCAACACACAGGACACACAAATTTACTAGCTACTGCACCATGTCGGTATACAAACAAAAGACCCATACATCTCCGCCGCAAGGCATGCTAGGTCTCCAATGTATTATTTGGTGTTATTATGTCTACTATATTTAGTGATAGGAGTATAAAGGCGATATAGGGCTGTTATTTCATGTCTAGAGGGCTCTAATAATGTTAAAACCCATATTTAGAAGGTTGTAAACAGGGTTTCTAGGCTCTAACTATGAAAATATTCAATTTATGAATAATAAATATATAAATTTAGGGCTGTTATTTCATGTCCAGAGGGCTCTAATAATGTTAAAACATGTAAAACCCAAAATAAAGCCATCCAAACACGACAAGGCGCCAACACACAGGACACACAAAGTTACTAGCTACTGCACCATGTCGGTATACAAACAAAACACCCATACATTTCCGCCGCAAGGCATGCTAGGTAGCTGGTGGTACTCTTTTTGCTGTTTTTTTGTCACATTTTTTGCTACATTGCAAATACGTTGAGGTTGTCGGAACCAAACAATATTTGATTATGGATTAGTTCATATTTTTGTCGTTCCTAGCATGTCTTAAGTTACATGTTATGTTTACTGTTTCGTGTTTTTTTCATTTATGTGACGCGTGAACTTGCCGTGGATGTGTTGTCTTTTTGTTTTGTTGCGCCGTGAGCAAGGACACATTTTTCAACCCAGTCAGAAAGTCGCCCACCCCTTGTATTGACACATCAAGTACAACATACACATATATGCATATTCTTTTTAATACCTGTTAAAAATTAACGCCACTGCACATTTCCTCCAATTGATCATTTCACATAGACATACATAGTCAATCCGTGAGACGGTCCACAGCATAGATCGGACAGTGTTGTACAGGTCTCGAGAACACCACAGTGTTGAGCTCATCCCTTTGCGAGTGACCCCTTAAATATTCTATGTGCTACACTCGCCAAGGCCGCCACTGCTTCTATTTATACCAGCAGCAGCCGTGGAACCTCTAGCCTTAGCCACAAGGTCACTTCATATCTCAGGCATGAAATCATTATTAAAGAGACGTCACAGTATATATGTCTCTCTCGCTATATATATATATATCTATATTTCTATGTCCATGATGTCATGCTATTAAAAAACAAAGTCTTATTTACATTATTCATGTTGTCTTAGCCTTCCATTATTGAATTGGCTAAACAGAATAATACATTCAGTAGTGTGGATTTAATGTAAGACGGCTATAATATGACAGCATAATTACCATTCAAAGATTTCATTTAAGTACAGTAAACCTGGGATATATCGGATTCAATTGTTCCCACTGGTTTTGTCCGATATAAGCGAAATCTGTTATATGCGTATACCGGAAAATGTCCGTTTTACGCATATATGGGATTTATATCCGGTATATGCGTAAATGGGATTTTATCCGTTATAAAAAGGCACTTCCTTGACTATGTTTCCAATGTACCTGGACGCGCAGGCAACGCTGCTAACGCTGCAAATGACGTCGTATAGCGGCCTGGAGATTTTGTCCGAAATAGGCGAAATCCGTTATAAAAAATCCGATATATGCAATGAATTTTTATTGGAAATGCATTACAGAAAAATGGGTTCTTTTTTATCTGTCCGTTGTGAGCGAATTTCCGATATATCTGAGGTTTACTGTACCACAAGGCGTGGAAAGCTATAAAGGAGTATTAGAGGCCCATATTGAAAAAGATAAAAATATTATGAAGAAATAAAATGTAATGGAATAAGACCTAAGTATTAATTTGTGTGAAATCCCACTCAACCGTAAATGCATCAGTGGGAGAGCGGAAAAATTATATATTTTAGAGATGATTAGAGATTCTTAAACCGATACCAATTTTTTTATTTTTTTATTTAGATGTAACTGTAATTTTGTCCTAATCAAATATGACCTGACTTAAGTACCAGGAGAGAGCAGAGGGAGCCACCATTTGTGGCCCAACATAGCGCACTGTATTCGGACACATGCTCCGAGCAGCCAGGGGTCTGCCACGGAGGTCTGGCAAACCTTTTGCGGTTTAAGTTATCGAACTATGTTTGCTATATTATAACTACAATATTTCTTGTCGTGACTATTCTTACCCCAAGTGAGACCCTAAACACATGAATTAAAATTGCTACATGTTTGTCCAGTTCCAGGCACAAATGCTACTCATGTACTAATGTTCAATTGATATCAGACTGTATCGTTTTCTCAGCGTTGGGCACTCATGCCCCTCGTCTTCATTCGTGTCCCCTGAGCAAAAAACGGCTTCCTGGAGGCCATCGATGTTGACCGTATTAGAGTCTTGTTCCTTCTGATGAATTTGTTGTGAAGCAAGTCGTTTTCGGGGCTCTTCTTGCACTGTTTGACAACAGCGAGTACACACCACTTGCACTTCTACACAAATGAAACTTGGATATTCTTTAGAGGAGTCAGTGTACAGCTTTTATAGCAGTATAGATTTACTACTCACTGAAAATGAGTCAAGACACAGCTGGTATTGTCTACAAATCTGGCAATATACATTAGCATACAGTAATCCCTCGAGTTTATTGGTTAACGGACGCCTGACTATGAAAAGTAAAAGCAGGATTCAATATTAATAAATAAAATAATACAGCACAGAGAACCTGTTTTTGACCTTCTAAAAACGCTTTTTAAACATTTAATTAGAGATGGGTAAACATGAAATAACACCCCTATTGACATTTTATTCATTCATGTAAAAAAACCCAATTTCTTTAAAGAATTAATAATATTATTAATTTAAGTAATTTAATTTTTTAATTTAATTTAATTCAATTTTAATTTAATTAAATTTTAATCGCATCTCTAATAATGTTTAAAAAGCGTTTTTAGAAGGTCATAAACAGGTTCTCTGTGCTGTATAATTTTATTTATTAAATTAAATTAAATTAAAATAAAATAAAATAAAATAAAATAAAATAAAATAAAATAAAATAAATTAAATTAAATTAAATTAAATTAAATTAAATTAAATTAAATTAAATTAAATTAAATTAAATTAAATTAAATTAAATTAAATTAAATTAAATTAAATTAAATTAAATTAAATTAAATTAAATTAAATTAAATTAAATTAAATTAAATTAAATTAAATTAAATTAAATTAAATTAAAATAAAATAAATTACAATAAATTAAATTACAATAAATTAAATTACAATAAATTAAATTAAATTACATTAAATTAAATTACATTAAAATAAATTACATTAAAATAAATTAAATTAAAATAAATTAAATTAGAATAAATTAAATTAAAATAAATTTAAATAGATTAAAATAGATTAAAATAAAATAAAATAAATTAAATTATTTTGCCATAATTTGGCGTAATTTAAATTTAATTATTTTGCCATAATAAGGTTGCACCAATGATGCTAGGAGTCCACTGGGCCGGCGGCAGTTGGTCCCAGTTCACACCAAAGATTGCGCGTAGTGGCTTGCTGTGGCGCCAAATTTCCGGCAACATGCCGAGTGAACAAAATTCCAAATCTTTGGCGCCAACTGGCGCCGGCCCAGTGGACTCCTAGAGTCCTCTTCCACTCCTTGATGACATAAACTGATCACGGAATTTATCTTCCCTCAATAAACCGCAGCTCCCTCGTGCCAGCAGCACTCATGCAGCCCCAGACCAGTTTCCACCGCGTAGTAAATCTATACTGCTGTGTCGTTACCTTTCTATAGTTTTGCCCCCAGGTTGTTAGACCACCATGGGCGTGTCTGAGCTCACAGAGCTGACAGATGGCCTCCTGGTCTCGTCTCCCCGCTTCCACTCCTCATCGTCACCCAAGGGGTTCAACCTCCCGTTCCGCTCCAGCAAGTCCTTGGTGTCGTAAGGGAAGTCTCTGCCTCCCGCCTCCCCTCTTTGGTGTCCCATCTCCTGGTCGGCTTGGGCGATGCTGACAGTGGAGGAGTGAAGGCTGCCCGTTGGGTCGTTCTTCTCCAGATCCTGACCCGGACAGCAGGCGCAACGACAAGGAGTGAGGTAGAGGTAGATGAAAACCATCACAATGCTCACAAGACACGCGATGAGGGTGGTGTAAGCCGTCTTTAGATTCTCCAAGCTGCCATCCATGGTTGTATTGAAGACCACCACGGTGACATACAGGGTCTCGTTGACGGAGTCCCCGACGGCATAGCAGGTGTACACGCCTGAGTCGTCTTCCTTGAGGGGTCCAAGCTTTAGGTTTCCATCTGGAAGCATTAAAGCGGTCTTGTTTGCAACCGGTACCGCCATGTTCCCCGGCAGCGCCCAGGTCTTCACCATGTCCCGATGCTTGGTGTCACAGTCCAGCACCAGGAACTGCTCCAGATAGGCTTCTCGGTCCATGGTCTTAACCTCGCTGCAGTTCAAGTAGGCTTTGTCCAAGTCCAAGGTGGCCACTTTTCGTTTGGGCGTAACGGCGAGGACGCACGTGTGCTCAGCCTTGAAGTCCACAACCGAGCTGAGATCTTTGAGGTGCCAGCGTGCCACCACGTCGAAGAGATCGCAGCTACACGGGAGGGGGTTGTTGTGGAAGTACAGACCGTTTTTGATCCAGGCGGGCAGAGCTTGAAGCTCGTGGAATGCCAGCGTTTTGATTTTGTTGGAGGAGACGTCCAGCAGCATGAGCGTCTCCACGCGCGTCCGCTCCTTCACCAGCTCCAAGGGGAAGCGTGAGATCTGATTCTGGCTCAGGTAGAGCTTCTGTAGGCTGGCCAGACCCGAGAAGGCGGAGCGATCGATCTGCGAGATGCAGTTCTTATAAAGCAGCAGCACCTCCAGTTTCTCCAGGGGCTCGAATATGAACTCGTCCAGCTGGCGGAGCTCGTTGGAAGACAGGTCCAGGTAACGCACCGCCGTCACGTACACGAACGCCTCAGAGGACAGGAAAGAGAGTCCGTTGTGGCTGAGCAGTAAGGTGTGAAGTTCTCCCAGCGAGATGGGCGTCCACTCGGCTCGTAGTCTGCTGATGGAGTTGAAGCTGAGGTCCAGCACCGACGTGTACTTTGGAAGCGGGACCGGCACGTTGGTGAGATTGACTTTGGAGCAGCTGATGATGTTGCTGGCACACACGCACGTCCTTTGGCAGTCCAGGGGGCCTCCCAGCGACTGTCCGATGACTGGCGGCGAGGACAGCAGAGCGAGGAAGACGACGCTTCTCAGTACGGACTGGTGAGTCAGGAAAGATCTCTTCATGGTGTCGGTCAACCCAGGAAGCTGCTGGGGTGCAGTCATTGGATGAGTTAGACATGTGACATGATGATGTCATATTAGAGAATATTGGTAATAGTTTTATTTCATTTGAACATGCATCAGATTACAATTGAATGCATCCCATAATCAGTTCCCAGTTCCACATGTCCAAAAGGAGTAGGAAGAAGCAAAGCTTATTAAATCCTAGCCCTCCATCTGGTACTTTTACAATCACTAACTGTTACATACATACATAATACAGTTTATTTTAATTTTAATTTTAATTTTAATTTTAATTTTAATTTTAATTTTAATTTTAATTTTAATTTTAATTTTAATTTTTAATAATGCACCTCGTACCGAAGTACAAGATGATATGAGCATCATTAAAGAAGCAAAGCTTATTAAATCCTACCCCTCCATCTGGTACTTTTACAATCAGTAACTGTTACATTTGTTCACTTCCTGCTTTCCATAATATGGTTTAAGGTTTTTTTTATTTTTTTTATTTTTTTAATAATGCACCTCGTACCAAAGTACTAGGTGATATGAGCATCCAATGCCATAATGGGTACCATAGTAAGTGTCAATATAGTGATATATATAGCACATCATGACTGGTTCAAGACTCTTCATCCTTGTATTTAGCAAATTTATTTTATTTATACATTTATTTTATTAATTTTATTAATTTTTTTGATGAAAATGATGAAAATTATTCCAATTCCACATTAAAATTAGCACTGTTTAAACATACTATTTGTATACTAGAAACGTGGTTTTATTTCGATTTTACATACAATTCATCCTTTAGCTTTATAATAAATACCAGATTTATTATACTAATGAATAAAGCACATTTTATTCTCAGTTTTTTTTATAAAACAGCAATAATAATAATAATAATATATCAAATATATCTATTTTATGACCATATTTTAGCTGCAGGTAACTTTGTCCCTGATTCCGTGCTGTCAATCATCACTGTTGCACTGATGATGTCATTGTCTTCTAAAATGCAGAACGCAACTGCAGGATTTTGCAGCATCATCGGAGGTGCATTGCGTCATCACGTCACGGCCAAAAAGTTGACGTAAAAAAAAAAAAAACCTCAAAATTGCACGGTCAGCATTAGCATCAAGGTCTTCCGATAAACACTCCCGTCCCGTGAAAACACCCCCCCCCCCAAGTGTCGCACCCACTCGTGGTTTACCTTTCACGGGGGTTCTTTCGCTCGGCCGGTCCCGGTTCTTTTATTCGTCTTCTCGTGTGAGCCACTCGTGGACCAGCCCGTCCAGTCTTAGTCTTCCTGACCGCTGCTGCAGCGAGTCCATGACGACTGGGGGGGGGGGAGTGAGCGAGCAGCAGCAGCACAAGGAAGGCAGTCTGCGGTCTTTGCGGAGCCGTGAACGCACCATGTGATACACGTTGATGGGAGGGTGCGACGTCACCTCCGTGGGCGATACTGCAAATCGATACATGGACATTATTGCCGATACCCTCAATGATGCCGGTCATTTTGTAGAGGTTGTGATTTATTGACCATGATTATCATTTTAATAAAGCTCTTTAACACTTTAATTAGATATAAATTTGATATAAATATAAATAACATAAATTGATTATGTTTAAGGGTGGTTAGCGCGCGGACCTCACAGCTAGGAGACCCGAGTTCAATTCCACCCTCGGCCATCTCTGTGTGTTCTACCCATGCATGCGTGGCTTTTCTCCGGGTACTCCGGTTTCCTCCCATATTCCCAATTAGCTACTCCAAATTGTCCATAGGTATGAATGTGAGTGTGAATGGTTGTTTGTCTATATGTGCCCTGTGATTGGCTGGCCACCAGTCCAGGGTGTACCCCTCCTCTCGCCCCAAGACAGCTGGGATAGGCTCCAGCACCCCCGCGACCCTCGTGAGGATATATATAAAATATATATTGTATATGGGCTGCACGGTGGTAAAGTGGTTAGCGCGCAGACCTTACAGCTAGGAGACCCGTGTTCAATTCCACCCTCGGCCATCTCTTTGTGGAGTTTGCATGTTCTCCCCGTGTTCTCCTCCGGTTTTTTCCCACATTCCAAAAACATGCTAGGTTAATTAGCCACTCCAAATTGTCCATAGGTATGAATGTGAGTGTGAATGGTTGTTTGTCTATATGTGCCCTGTGATTGGCTGGCCACCAGTCCAGGGTGTACCCCGCCTCTCGACCGAAAAGAAAGAATGAATGAATGAAAAATAATAACAACAAAAAAAGGGCTGCACGGCGGTTGAGTGGTTAGCGCGCAGACCTCACAGCTAGGAGACCCGAGTTCAATTCCATCCTCGGCTATCTCTGTGTGGAGTTTGCATGTTCTCCCCGTGTTCTCCTCCGGTTTCCTCCCACATTCCAAAAACATGCTAGGTTAATTAGCCACTCCAAATTGTCCATAGGTATGAATGTGAGTGTGAATGGTTGTTTGTCTATATGTGCCCTGTGATTGGCTGGCCACCAGTCCAGGGTGTACCCCGCCTCTCGCCTAAAGACAGCTGGGATAGGCTCCAGCACCCTTGCGACCCTCGTGAGGATAAGCGGTAGAAAATGAATGAATGAATCGGTTGAGCTGGTTTCATAATTATACCTTTTGAGTGTTAAGTTGGTGTGTGATGAGTTTAGTGTCCTTTGTAAGAACACTAACACATTCCAAAAACATGCTAGGTTAATTAGCCACTCCAAATTGTCCATAAATACGTGTAAATACAACAATGTAAACAAATATATTTGTTGATTGATTTTCTATGCCACTTGTCCTCATTAGGGTGGTGGGGTTATGCTGGAGCCTATCCCAGCTTGGGTGAGAGGCAGGGTATACATCATGGGGTGGTTGCCAGCCAATCACAGGTAAATATAAATATCTAGCGAGAGGTCTTGCTCATCCCACCTCGTTCAAAGAGAGAAAGCCTTTTGCCTTTGCCATCATGAGATCATGACAGTGTGAATATCTGACACTAAATCAGGGGTGGGCAAACTTTTTGACTGGCGGGCCGCATTCATTTAACAAAATTGACGGGGGGGGGGGGGGGGGGGGGGGGGCTGACTCGATATTTTACACGTAACAGTCCAGCTGGAATTATTGTATCTGTAAAAGTGTTATGCAATCTGCTATATGTGCACTTTGAGATCATTTATTTGATGTAAAGTACATTATAAATTTATAATAATAATAAATTCATTATTTATTATTATTATTATTATTATTATTATTATTATTATGTGCTTGTGTCCCTTTTTTCACTTTGTAAACAACAGATCGCATCAAATAACAAAATTGATAAAACCGCCAAACCATGAAAATGTCGTCTCAAGCCAGCTTGTATGTTGACTTTAAATGAAATACTTTGGAAAGAACGAGCGGGCCGTATTCAAACACTTGGCGGGCCGGATGTGGCCCCCGGGCCGTAGTTTGCCCACCCCTGCTCTAAATCATACTCAATCCACATTTTTGCCAAGATTTTTTTGGCATTTTTTTGCGTTCTTAAACTTTTGATGAGCGGATGAACAGCCTATTTCGCTTCTTTGCAATAAATTACTTCTCAGTTATTTTCATTATGCTGTGATATTATATTGCAGGCGATGATATCTATCTCATAATCAAGACCTTCCTCTCGGCTCCTTTTATGACTGTGGTGAAGGACAGGGTAAGGCTAAGTGTGTGTGTGTGCATGTGTGTGTGTGTGTGTGTGTGTGTGTGTAAAAGCTGCTGCAGTCTTCTCTGGACGTGATGTGCATGCAGTTGTGTGTAATGGATCAATGTTTTCCTAGCTGCTCTATATTATCTTTACAATATTTCTCTTTACAGATTCAAACACACCATGCAGAAAAAAAATAAATTTCTTGTCCTGGAGTGGTGAGTTCATATATATTTTATTTATTTTATAAAATAATTTGAGACATATTTTTAAAGCAGGAAAATTAAATAGAATTTAATTAAATATAATAATAAACAATAATGTAATAATTTTTACAGCAGGAAAATTAAATAGACTTTAACAATATAAAAATATATAATCACATAAAATAAAATACTAAAATAATTAAATAAAATAATAAAATACATTGAAATATAAAAAAATTAAATAAAAAAAAAAATTCAATTTATCACAGGAATCACAGGTATGATGAGGAAGATCTTTATAGCAGTAAAAATGTAGTTTTTAATGTAATTTAACTTAATTTAGTTTTAATTTTGATATTATTATTTTTTATTTTTATTTAATTTGTCTTTATTTATTTTAATTTTATTTTAATTGATGAAACACAATTAAATAAAAAATACCAAATAATAAAATTAATTAAATTAATATCGATTAAAATTAAATACAATAAAATGAAATAATTCCATTTAATTTATCGCAGGAATCTCAGGTATGATGGGGCAGACTTTGTAAGTAAATAAAATAATATAAATACAATTAAATATATACATATATACTATTAAAGAAAAATATAAAAATATATAATAAAATTAAATACAATTTAAATTTAATAATTCAATGAATTAATTAATTACAGGTACGAAAAGGCAGACTTATAGCTGGAAAGTAAATACAATGTAATACAATTAAAATACATATTAATAAAATCTTATAATATGAAATGTAATGAAGGTTCTAGTAATTCTATTCAATTTAGCATAGGAATCTGGGGTCTCATGATACAGATACATATTTTTATGAAAACTAGCTTACGATGAAATGGAATGAATTCTGTCATTTGTTAGCTCCTGATATTTACATTATTTTGTCTCCTGGCGGCCGTTGGGAAATCCTTATCGCTGGTTCAATTTCGCCATTGGAGCTGTCTTGTGAATTATCAATGAGCCCCGGCCCGGATGTGACGTCACGCACGTTTAATTATGTTGATACATTTGCATTGTTTATGTTGATTGTCGTGTTGTGTTCTGTATAGTATTGCACTGAGCTGTTATTTTCCTTCACATTATTATTATTATTACACGACAACGACGCTCGGACACCGTTGCAGATGACAAGCACGTTGATACATGATAAACACGTCCTTAGATGGACGTTTTTTGGCGTTATTTAGCCACATTATGCTGTGCGTTTCAACATAGGGGACACACCGCCCCCTTCTGGCGGACTGAGGAACGTTTACACATTAACACATATTGAATATATTTTTAACAACGGTAATAGTTTCCTTACATTAATTTCACATAATTTTAGCTTTCTTTTTTGCATCAATGAGACAAATTATAATTACATCATATGATATATAATTATATAATACATATAATATAAATATAATATATAATATAAAATAATTTACATCATCGTTTTTTTCGTTTCTCTTTGTACTTTTTGCATGAATGAGACAAACAGAAAATTTAATTAAATATCATTAATTCATTCATTTTCTACCGCTTATCCTCACAAGGGTCACATGGGTGCTGGAGCCTATCCCAGCTGTCTTCAGGCGAGAGGCAGGGTTCACCCTGGACTGGTGGCCAGCCAATCACAGGGCACATCAAATATAATAGAACAAATAATCATAATGAACTAAAAATGGAATTACATTATATTCCATTAATTGTATTAATTAAAATTTCTGTTTTTCCCTCTTCTTTAACAAATAATGCATGTATTTATAAAATAAAATAAAATAAAATAAAATAAAATAAAATAAAATAAAATAAAATAAAATAAAATAAAATAAAATAAAATAAAATAAAATAAAATAAAATAAAATAAAATAAAATAAAATAAAATAAAATAAAATAAAATAAAATAAAATAAAATAAAATAAATTAAATTAAATTAAATTTAAAATATATGGCATGAATCCCATTCACGGAGCATGGGATTATTAATAAAAGACAAAATCATTTGCCAATTCTATTAATTGTATTCATTTAAATTTCTGTTTTTCCCCGTTGTTTAACAAATAATGCATGTATTTATAATATAAAATAAGATTAAATAAGATTAAATAAAATTAAATAAAAAATATATGGCATGAATCCCATTCACGGAGCATGGGATTATTAATAAAAGACAAAATCATTTGCCAATTCTATTAATTGTATTCATTTAAATTTCTGTTTTTCCCCGTTGTTTAACAAATAATGCATGTATTTATAATATAAAATAAGATTAAATAAAATTAAATAAAATTGAATGAAATTAAATAAAATAAAATTAAATAAAATTAAATAAAATTAAATAAAATTAAATAAAATTAAATAAAATTAAATCAAAAATATATGGCATGAATCCCATTCTTGATGCATGGGATTATTAATAAAAGACAAAATCATTTGCCAATTGTATTAATTGTATTCATTTAAATTTCTGTTTTTCCCTGTTCTTGAACAAATAACACATGTATTTATAATATAAAATGTTGATGTGCTCTCATTTCATTTTGTTTGTTAAAATGTTATGATTTATTTGTTCATTTTGGTATCACGTGACTGTGATTAGGGAACTGCCCACATGCTCTAATTAATATAAAACAGGTGAGCCCGTGTGTGCGGGTGCTTCACTCAGCACTAACAACGTGTGCCGTGTGTTATGTGCGTTTAACGTTTAACGTTGGGTAAAAGAACTCTGCTAACAGGTTATGGGCCCGGTTGAATCCCATAACACAAAGTTTGAAAGTCGGTGAAAGGTGAAAGTCGCAACTTGTACCGCGTCAGGGCTCTACGTTAAAAACCAAAATGACTTGCCCATGGGGAATCCTTAAGGTGAGAACTACTTGCCCGAACTTGCCCCATGTAAAATGAAAAGTGCCATAATGATATCATATATCAATATATGCTGATAATTCATCAGATAATAGTACTGATGCATTGTATTTGGAGGAATGTCTGAAAATTTGTGGAGATGTATGTTAACATGGCAAGCCATGCTACCTTACACATGGTAGTCGTAGTAAGCAGTGATATTTATAAGTTGTGCACCACAATGAAACATTATTGAATAGACATATTTGTGTACTAGTAAAGTGTTTTTAATACAGAAAAAAATGTTCAATGGTCAAACAATAATTTGTGAAGCAAAGGTGAGAAAAATCCACAGAGAAATGGAAGCGCTAGGTTTTGTAGCTTGTGCAAAATCAGCACTTGGTATTGGATCTAATGGGTGGTGTTTCATTGTGACCACTTCAAATTGTTACAGCAATGTGATTCACTCACCTGTGCCATCATTTGATTGGCTGCCGCTAATAAAAATACTTGTTTAGGAGGCACTGCTTCATCACTTTTTGCTGTTTTCCTTCAGAAGTTGTTGAAGAATTAGACCATGTTGGCAGGGACGCCATGATAGATGTTTTCCTAGTAAAACGATCGCTGATTGGTTGATCGCGAACAAGAACGGGTGTGGGTAAAACGCGGATTTGTGGATTATGGACCGCGGTCTAAGTAAACGATTCTGATTGGTCCATTTCAAGATTTGCAAGGATTGGTTTGCAAATTACCACCGGAATTACGCAGTCCGTGTTTTACCAACACCCAACAAGAACCGCTTTAAAAAAAACTCTTGGCAGTACGGCATGCTAAAGTGCACTTGCCCGACGGGAATATCACTGATTGGATTTACTTGCCCCAATTTTGTTTTAACTTGCCCCGGGCCATCGGTACATCGTTATTGTCGAGCCCTGCGCGTGCACCTGAGAGCTAAAAGGTATGAACAGAAAGGAAAGGGAGACAGCGAGTAGCCGCTGGGCGAGGCTCATTTTTGACGGTGACGAGAAAAACTACGAAATATGGGAAACCAAGTTTTTAGGCCATCTGTGCCTTCAAGGATTGAAAGACACAATCTTGAACGAGCCCGACGATGCACACGAAGAAGACGATGGGAAAAACGCCGAGGCTTACGCGGAGCTCATCCAGTTTTTGGACGACAAAAGCCTATCACTGGTGATGCGTGAAGCCGCAGATGATGGACGCGGTGCGCTGAAGATTCTCCGTGAGTCCTATGCTGGAAAAGGAGAGCCCGGAATAATTAACTTGTATACAGAGTTAACCTGGGCGACACGGCGGTCTGGTGGTTAGTGCGCAGACCTCACAGCTAGGAGACCAGGGTTCGGTCCCCGCCCTCGGCCATCTCTGTGTGGAGTTTGCATGTTCTCCCCGTGCATGCGTGGGTTTTCTCCGGGTACTCCGGTTTCCTCCCACATTCCAAAAACATGCTAGGTTAATTAGCGACTCCAAATTGTCCATAGGTATGAATGTGAGTGTGAATGGTTGTTTGCCTATATGTGCCCTGTGATTGGCTGGCGACCAGTCCAGGGTGTACCCCGCCTCTCGCCCGAAGACAGCTGGGATAGGCTCCAGCACCCCCCGCGACCCTCGTGAGGAAAAAGCGGTAGAAAATGAATGAATGAATGTTGTTTCTTGTTTTTAATATTTTAATATCTATTTTATTATTTTATTTCTTAAATGCTCTTTTAGTTTTGGATTATTACTTTTTATTTGTACTCGTCTGTGCAGCACTTTGGAAACTCTGTTCATAAAATGTGCTATATAAATAAAGTGGATTGGATTGGATAATATACTTAGCAACATGTACAAGGCCAGACCTGAGTTTTATAGTGAGTAAACTATCTCAGTACTTCACTAGACCGACTACTGATCAATGGACAACGGTAAAGCATGTGTTGAGATAATTCAGGTTACTGTATCAGCCTGAACAAAGATGGGCCATTTGTTTCATGGAAAACTAAAAGACAACCTAAGGTTGCACTCTCTACTTGTGAGGCTGAGTATATGGCTTTAGCTGCGACCATGCAAGAGTGTCTGTATTTAAAACAGCTTCTGAAGTATTTTGATGGACAGGTATACAGGTGTTTAGTCTACGAGGACAACCAGGGCACTATAGCTCTAGCCAAAAACCCTGTACATAGGCAAAGATGTAAGCATGTGGACATTAAATACCACTTTGTGAGATCTACTTTACAAACTGATGATGTGACATTGGAATACTGTCCAACTAATGAAATGGTTGCAGACATCCTAACGAAACCAGCCAGTAAGCTGAAGTTGATGAACTTTGAAACCTTTATGTTTGTTAAATGAACCATGGACTATGAACAACTAATGAACTCTGAACTTGTGATTTTTGTGTGAGCATTGGAAAAAAAAAAAAGGGAAAACCTGTGAAGTTTATGTTGACATGATTCTTGTAAAATGTGAGCGAGTGGGGGTGTTGATGTGCTCTCATTTCATTTTGTTTGTTAAAATGTTATGATTTATTTGTTCATTTTGGTATCGCGTGACTGTGATTAGGGAACTGCCCACATGCTCTAATTAATATAAAACAGGTGAGCCCGTGTGTGCAGGTGCTTCACTCAGCACTGAACAACGTGTGCCGTGTGTTATGTGTTTTTAACGTTTAACGTTGGGTAAAAGAACTCTGCTAACAGCCGACTTTAGAGGGCCAGCCTTAAAGGGCCATCCTGAAAGGGCCAGCCTTAGAAGGCCAGCCTTAGAGGGCCAGCCTTAAAGGGCCAGCCTTAGAGGGCCAGCCTTAGAGGGCCAGCTTAAAGGGCCGGCCTTAAAGCTCTAGCCTTAAAGGGCCAGCTTAAAGGGCCAGCCTTAGAGGGCCAGCCTTAGAGGGTCAGCCTTAGAGGGTCAGCCTTAGAGGGTCAGCCTTAGAGGGCCAGCCTTAAAGGGCCATCCTTAAAGTGCCAGCCTTAAAGGGCCAGCCTTAAAGGGCCAGCCTTAGAGGGCCAGCCTTAGAGGGCCAGCCTTAAAGGGCCAGCCTTAAAGGGCCAGCCTTAGAGGGCCAGCCTTAAAGGGCCAGCTTTAAAGGGACAGCCTTAAAGGGTCAGCCTTAGAGGGCCAGCCTTAGAGGGCCAGCCGAAGAGGGCCAGCCTTAGAGGGCCAGCCTTAAAGGGCCAGCCTTAGAGGGCCAGCTGAAAGGGCCGACTTTAGAGGGCCAGCCTTAAAGGGCCAGCCTTAGAGGGCCAGCCTTACAGGGCCAGCCTTAAAGGGCCATCCTGAAAGGGCCAGCCTTAGAAGGCCAGCCTTACAGGGCCAGCTTAAAGGGCCGACCTTAGAGGACCAGCCTTAAAGGGCCAGCTTAAAGGGCCATCCTTAGTGGGCCAGCCTTAGAGGGCCGGCCTTAGAGGGCCAGCCTTAAAGGGCCAGCCTTAGAGGGCCAGCCTTAAAGGGCCAGCCTTAGAGGGCCAGCTTAAAGGGCCGACTTTAGAGGGCCAGCCTTAGAGGGCCAGCCTTAAAGGGCCAGCCTTAGAGGGCCAGCCTTAGAGGGCCAGCCTTAAAGGGCCAGCCTTAAAGGGCCAGCCTTAGAGGGCCAGCCTTAGAGGGCCAGCCTTAAAGGGCCAGCTTTAAAGGGACAGCCTTAAAGGGTCAGCCTTAGAGGGCCAGCCTTAGAGGGCCAGCCTTACAGGGCCAGCCTGAGAGGGCCAGCCTTAAAGGGCCAGCCTTAGAGGGCCAGCTTAAAGGGCCGACTTTAGAGGGCCAGCCTTAAAGGGCCAGCCTTAGAGGGCCAGCCTTACAGGGCCAGCCTTAAAGGGCCATCCTGAAAGGGCCAGCCTTAGAAGGCCAGCCTTACAGGGCCAGCTTAAAGGGCCGACCTTAGAGGACCAGCCTTAAAGGGCCAGCTTAAAGGGCCATCCTTAGAGGGCCAGCCTTAGAGGGCCAGCCTTAGAGGGCCAGCCTTAAAGGGCCAGCCTTAGAGGGCCAGCCTTAAAGGGCCAGCCTTAGAGGGCCAGCTTAAAGGGCCGACTTTAGAGGGCCAGCCTTAGAGGGCCAGCCTTAGAGGGCCAGCCTTAGAGGGCCATCCTTAGAAGGCCAGCCTTACAGGGCAAGCTTAAAGGGCCGACCTTAGAGGGCCAGCCTTAAAGGGCCAGCCTTAAAGGGCCAGCCTTAGAGGGCCAGCCTTAAAGGGCCAGCCTTAAAGGGCCAGCCTTAAAGGGCCAGCCTTATAGGGCCAGCCTTAAAGGGCCAGCTTAAAGGGCCAGCCTTAGAGGGCCAGCCTTAGAGGGCCAGCCTTAAAGGGCCATCCTTAAAGGGCCAGCCTTAGAGGGCCAGGCTTAGAGGGCCAGCTTAAAGGGCCAGTCTTAGAGGGCCAGCCTTAAAGGGCCAGCCTTAGAGGGCCAGCCTAAGAGGGCCAGCCTTAGAGGGCCAGCCTTAGAGGGCCAGCCTTAAAGGGTTAGCTTAAAGGGCCAGTCTTAGAGGGCCAGTCTTAGAGGGCAGCCTTAAAGGGCAGCCTTAAAGAGTCAGCTTAAAAGGCCAGCCTTAATGGGCCAGCTTTAGAGGGCCGGCTTAAAGGGCCAGCCTTAATGGGCCAGCTTTAGAGGGCCAGTGTAACCCATGTCTTCCCACCAGCCTAATCATGAGCAGCCATATGACTTGGTCAGCTGACGGTAGGTCCCCTCCTGATTGGCTGTCTGTGCTGCAAGGAAGCAGTAAAGGGCTAGCAGGTGCAGGTCATCAGTGGCTCCTGCTGTGGTTGGTCAACAAGCTGCATGCTCACAACCCTCTTTGATATCCATACCTACAGAAAACAACTTTGCGGTAAGCCTTTCCATTTCACCGGCCATGTCTGTGGCCGCTACATCTGAATGGATATATTATGTTTATATATTATATATTATTATCTGTGTGTATATATATATTTCAACTGCTAAACTCATTGCTCGACAGTAAAGTGGGATGAATGCCACAAGTGAACTTTTACTGTCATTATGAAAGATGGCCATCTTGAATTGGATGTATAAGTGTTAGATTATTTACCGGTACATTTTGTAAAGTGGACTGACATGTTAACACCTGTTTCTGGCCTCAAAGGGCCAGCCGTAAAGGGCCAGCCTTGAAGGGCCAGCCTTGAAGGGCCAGCATTGAAGGGCCAGCCTTACAGTGCCAGCCTTAAAGCTCTAGCCTTAAAGGGCCAGCTTAAAGGGCCAGCCTTAGAGGGCCAGCGTTAAAGGGCCAGCCTTAAAGGCCCATCCTTAAAGGGCCATCCTTAAAGGGCCAGCCTTAAAAGGCCAGCCTTAAAGGGCCAGCCTTAAAGGGCCAGCCTTACAGGGCCAGCCTTAGAGGGCCAGCCTTACAGGGCCATCTTAAAGGGCCAGCTTAAAGGGCTAGCCTTAAAGGGCCAGCCTTAGAGGGCCAGCCTTAGAGGGCCAGCTTAAAGGGCCAGCCTAAGAGGGCCAGCCTTAGAGGGCCAGCCTTAGAGGGCCAGCCTTAAAGGGCCAGCCTTAGAGGGCCAGCTGAAAGGGCCGACTTTAGAGGGCCAGCCTTAAAGGGCCAGCCTTAGAGGGCCAGCCTTACAGGGCCAGCCTTAAAGGGCCATCCTGAAAGGGCCAGCCTTAGAAGGCCAGCCTTACAGGGCCAGCTTAAAGGGCCGACCTTAGAGGACCAGCCTTAAAGGGCCAGCTTAAAGGGCCATCCTTAGAGGGCCAGCCTTAGAGGGCCGGCCTTAGAGGGCCAGCCTTAGAGGGCCGGCCTTAGAGGGCCAGCCTTAAAGGGCCAGCCTTAGAGGGCCAGCCTTAAAGGGCCAGCCTTAGAGGGCCAGCTTAAAGGGCCGACTTTAGAGGGCCAGCCTTAGAGGGCCAGCCTTAAAGGGCCAGCCTTAGAGGGCCAGCCTTAGAGGGCCAGCCTTAAAGGGCCAGCCTTAAAGGGCCAGCCTTAGAGGGCCAGCCTTAAAGGGCCAGCTTTAAAGGGACAGCCTCAAAGGGTCAGCCTTAGAGGGCCAGCCTTAGAGGGCCAGCCTTAGAGGGCCAGCCTTAGAGGGCCAGCCTTAAAGGGCCAGCCTTAGAGGGCCAGCTTAAAGGGCCGACTTTAGAGGGCCAGCCTTAGAGGGCCAGCCTTAGAGGGCCAGCCTTACAGGGCCAGCCTTAAAGGGCCATCCTGAAAGGGCCAGCCTTAGAAGGCCAGCCTTACAGGGCCAGCTTAAAGGGCCGACCTTAGAGGACCAGCCTTAAAGGGCCAGCTTAAAGGGCCATCCTTAGAGGGCCAGCCTTAGAGGGCCAGCCTTAGAGGGCCAGCCTTAGAGGGCCAGCCTTAAAGGGCCAGCCTTAGAGGGCCAGCCTTAAAGGGCCAGCCTTAGAGGGCCAGCTTAAAGGGCCGACTTTAGAGGGCCAGCCTTAGAGGGCCAGCCTTAGAGGGCCAGCCTTAGAGGGCCAGCCTTAAAGGGCCATCCTTAGAAGGCCAGCCTTACAGGGCAAGCTTAAAGGGCCGACCTTAGAGGACCAGCCTTAAAGGGCCAGCTTAAAGGGCCAGCCTTAAAGGGCCAGCCTTAAAGGGCCAGCCTTAGAGGGCCAGCCTTAAAGGGCCAGCCTTAAAGGGCCAGCCTTAAAGGGCCAGCCTTATAGGGCCAGCCTTAAAGGGCCAGCTTAAAGGGCCAGCCTTAGAGGGCCAGCCTTAGAGGGCCAGCCTTAAAGGGCCATCCTTAAAGGGCCAGCCTTAGAGGGCCAGGCTTAGAGGGCCAGCTTAAAGGGCCAGTCTTAGAGGGCCAGCCTTAAAGGGCCAGTCTTAGAGGGCCAGCCTTAAAGGGCCAGCCTTAGAGGGCCAGCCTTAAAGGGCCAGCCTTAGAGGGCCAGCCTTAGAGGGCCAGCCTTAGAGGGCCAGCCTTAGAGGGCCAGCCTTAAAGGGTTAGCTTAAAGGGCCAGTCTTAGAGGGCCAGTCTTAGAGGGCAGCCTTAAAGGGCAGCCTTAAAGAGTCAGCTTAAAAGGCCAGCCTTAATGGGCCAGCTTTAGAGGGCCGGCTTAAAGGGCCAGCCTTAATGGGCCAGCTTTAGAGGGCCAGTGTAACCCATGTCTTCCCACCAGCCTAATCATGAGCAGCCATATGACTTGGTCAGCTGACGGTAGGTCCCCTCCTGATTGGCTGTCTGTGCTGCAAGGAAGCAGTAAAGGGCTAGCAGGTGCAGGTCATCAGTGGCTCCTGCTGTGGTTGGTCAACAAGCTGCATGCTCACAACCCTCTTTGATATCCATACCTACAGAAAACAACTTTGCGGTAAGCCTTTCCATTTCACCGGCCATGTCTGTGGCCGCTACATCTGAATGGATATATTATGTATATATATTATATATTATTATCTGTGTGTATATATATATTTCAACTGCTAAACTCATTGCTCGACAGTAAAGTGGGATGAATGCCACAAGTGAACTTTTACTGTCATTATGAAAGATGGCCATCTTGAATTGGATGTATAAGTGTTAGATTATTTACCGGTACATTTTGTAAAGTGGACTGACATGTTAACACCTGTTTCTGGCCTCAAAGGGCCAGCCGTAAAGGGCCAGCCTTGAAGGGCCAGCCTTGAAGGGCCAGCATTGAAGGGCCAGCCTTACAGTGCCAGCCTTAAAGCTCTAGCCTTAAAGGGCCAGCTTAAAGGGCCAGCCTTAGAGGGCCAGCGTTAAAGGGCCAGCCTTAAAGGCCCATCCTTAAAGGGCCATCCTTAAAGGGCCAGCCTTAAAGGGCCAGCCTTAAAGGGCCAGCCTTAAAGGGCCAGCCTTAGAGGGCCAGCCTTACAGGGCCATCTTAAAGGGCCAGCTTAAAGGGCTAGCCTTAAAGGGCCAGCCTTAGAGGGCCAGCCTTAGAGGGCCAGCTTAAAGGGCCAGCCTAAGAGGGCCAGCCTTAGAGGGCCAGCCTTAGAGGGCCAGCCTTAGAGGGCCAGCCTTAAGGGGCCATCCTTAAAGGGCCAGCCTTAGAGGGCCAGCCTTAGAGGGCCAGCTTAAAGGGCCAGCTTAAAGGGCCAGCCTTAGAGGGCCAGCCTTACAGGGCCCGCTTAAAGGGCCAGCCTTACAGGGCCCGCTTAAAGGGCCAGCTTAAAGGGCCAGCCTTAGAGGGCCAGCCTTAAAGCTGTAGCCTTAAAGGGCCAGCCTTAGAGGGCCAGCCTTACAGGGGCCGCTTAAAGGGCCAGCCTTACAGGGCCCGCTTAAAGGGCCAGCTTAAAGGGCCAGCCTTAGAGGGCCAGCCTTAGAGGGCCAGCCTTAAAGGGCCAGCCTTACATGGCCGACCTTAGAGGGCCAGCCTTAGAGGGCCAGCCTTAGAGGGCCAGCCTTAGAGGGCCAGCTTAAAGGGCCAGCCTTAGAGGGCCAGCCTTAGAGGGCCAGCCTTAGAGGGCCAGCCTTAAGGGGCCATCCTTAAAGGGCCAGCCTTAGAGGGCCAGCCTTAGAGGGCCAGCTTAAAGGGCCAGCCTTAAAGGCCCATCCTTAAAGGGCCATCCTTAAAGGGCCATCCTTAAAGGGCCAGCCTTAAAAGGCCAGCCTTAAAGGGTCAGCCTTAAAGGGCCAGCCTTAAAGGGCCAGCCTTAGAGGGCCAGCCTTACAGGGCCATCTTAAAGGGCCAGCTTAAAGGGCTAGCCTTAGAGGGCCAGCCTTAAAGGGCCAGCTTAAAGGGCCAGCCTTAGGGGGCCAGCTTAAAGGGCCAGCCTTAGAGGGCCAGCCTTAGAGGGCCAGCCTTAGAGGGCCAGCCTTAGAGGGCCAGCCTTAAGGGGCCATCCTTAAAGGGCCAGCCTTAGAGGGCCAGCCTTAGAGGGCCAGCTTAAAGGGCCAGCTTAAAGGGCCAGCTTAAAGGGCCAGCTTAAAGGGCCAGCCTTAAAGGGCCAGCCTTAGAGGGCCAGCCTTACAGGGCCCGCTTAAAGGGCCAGCCTTACAGGGCCCGCTTAAAGGGCCAGCTTAAAGGGCCAGCCTTAGAGGGCCAGCCTTAGAGGGCCAGCCTTAGAGGGCCAGCCTTAAAGGGCCAGCCTTAGAGGGCCAGCCTTACAGGGCCAGCTTAAAGGGCCATCTTAAAGGGCCAGCCTTAAAGGGGCAGCCTTAAAGGGCCAGCCTTAAAGGCCCATCCTTAAAGGGCCATCCTTAAAGGGCCAGCCTTAAAAGGCCAGCCTTAAAGGGCCAGCCTTAAAGGGCCAGCCTTAGAGGGCCAGCCTTACAGGGCCATCTTAAAAGGCCAGCTTAAAGGGCTAGCCTTAGAGGGCCAGCCTTAAAGGGCCAGCTTAAAGGGCCAGCCTTAGCGGCCCAGCCTTAGAGGGCCAGCCTTAGAGGGCCAGCTTAAAGGGCCAGCCTTAGAGGGCCAGCCTTAGAGGGTCAGCCTTAGAGGGCCAGCCTTAGAGGGCCAGCCTTAAGGGGCCATCCTTAAAGGGCCAGCCTTAGAGGGCCAGCCTTAGAGGGCCAGCCTTAGAGGGCCAGCCTTAGAGGGCCAGCCTTAAGGGGCCATCCTTAAAGGGCCAGCCTTAAAGCTGTAGCCTTAAAGGGCCAGCCTTAGAGGGCCAGCCTTACAGGGCCCGCTTAAAGGGCCAGCCTTACAGGGCCCGCTTAAAGGGCCAGCTTAAAGGGCCAGCCTTAGAGGGCCAGCCTTAGAGGGCCAGCCTTAAAGGGCCAGCCTTAGAGGGCCAGCCTTACAGGGCCAGCTTAAAGGGCCAGCTTAAAGGGCCAGCCTTAAAGGGCCAGCCTTAGAGGGCCAGCCTTAGAGGGCCAGCCTTAGAGGGCCAGCTTAAAGGGCCAGCCTTAGAGGGCCAGCCTTAGAGGGCCAGCCTTAAGGGGCCATCCTTAAAGGGCCAGCCTTAGAGGGCCAGCCTTAGAGGGCCAGCTTAAAGGGCCAGCTTAAAGGGCCAGCCTTAAAGCTGTAGCCTTAAAGGGCCAGCCTTAGAGGGCCAGCCTTACAGGGCCCGCTTAAAGGGCCAGCCTTACAGGGCCCGCTTAAAGGGCCAGCTTAAAGGGCTAGCCTTAGAGGGCCAGCCTTAGAGGGCCAGCCTTAAAGGGCCAGCCTTAGAGGGCCAGCCTTAAAGGGCCAGCCTTAGAGGGCCAGCCTTACAGGGCCAGCTTAAAGGGCCAGCCTTAAAGGGCCAGCCTTAAAGGGCCAGCCTTGAAGGGCCAGCCTTAGAGGGCCAGCCTTACAGGGCCAGCTTAAAGGGCCAGCCTTACAGGGCCCGCTTAAAGGGCCAGCTTAAAGGGCCAGCTTAAAGGGCCAGCCTTAGAGGGCCAGCCTTAGAGGGCCAGCCTTAAGGGGCCATCCTTAAAGGGCCAGCCTTAGAGGGCCAGCCTTAGAGGGCCAGCTTAAAGGGCCAGCTTAAAGGGCCAGCCTTAAAGCTGTAGCCTTAAAGGGCCAGCCTTAGAGGGCCAGCCTTACAGGGCCCGCTTAAAGGGCCAGCCTTACAGGGCCCGCTTAAAGGGCCAGCTTAAAGGGCTAGCCTTAGAGGGCCAGCCTTAGAGGGCCAGCCTTAAAGGGCCAGCCTTAGAGGGCCAGCCTTAAAGGGCCAGCCTTAGAGGGCCAGCCTTACAGGGCCAGCTTAAAGGGCCAGCTTAAAGGGCCAGCTTAAAGGGCCAGCCTTAAAGGGCCAGCCTTAAAGGGCCATCCTGAAAGGGCCAGCCTTAAAGGGCCAGCCTTAAAGGGCCAGCCTTAGAGGGCCAGCCTTACAGGGCCAGCTTAAAGGGCCGACTTTAGAGGGCCAGCCTTAAAGGGCCAGCTTAAAGGGCCAGCTTAAAGGGCCAGCCTTAGAGGGCCAGCCTTAGAGGGCCAGCCTTACAGGGCCCGCTTAAAGGGCCAGCCTTAAAGGGCCATCCTGAAAGGGCCAGCCTTAGAGGGCCAGCCTTAAAGGGCCAGCTTAAAGGGCCAGCCTTAGAGGGCCAGCCTTTGAGGGCCAGCCTTAGAGGGCAAGCCTTAGAGGGCAAGCCTTAAGGGGCCAGCTTAAAGGGCCAGCCTAAAGGGCCAGCCTTAGAGGGCCAGCCTTAGAGGGCCAGTCTTAGAGGGCCAGCATTAGAGGGCCAGCCTTAGAGGGCCAGCCTTAGAAGGCCAGCTTTAGAGGGCCAGCCTTAAAGGGCCAGCCTTAAAGGGCCATCCTGAAAGGGCCATCCTGAAAGGGCCAGTCTTAGAGGGCCAGCCTTACAGGGCCATCTTAAAGGGCCAGCTTAAAGGGCTAGCCTTAGAGGGCCAGCCTTAAAGGGCCAGCTTAAAGGGCCAGCCTTAGCGGCCCAGCCTTAGAGGGCCAGCCTTAGAGGGCCAGCTTAAAGGGCCAGCCTTAGAGGGCCAGCCGTAGAGGGCCAGCCTTAAGGGGCCATCCTTAAAGGGCCAGCCTTAGAGGGCCAGCCTTAGAGGGCCAGCCTTACAGGGCCAGCCTTAGAGGGCCAGCTTAAAGGGCCAGCTTAAAGGGCCAGCTTTAAAGCTGTAGCCTTAAAGGGCCAGCCTTAGAGGGCCAGCCTTTCAGGGCCCGCTTAAAGGGCCAGCCTTACAGGGCCCGCTTAAAGGGCCAGCTTAAAGGGCCAGCTTAAAGGGCCAGCCTTAGAGGGCCAGCCTTAAAGGGCCAGCCTTACATGGCCGACCTTAGAGGGCCAGCCTTAGAGGGCCAGCTTAAAGGGCCAGCCTTAGAGGGCCAGCCTTAGAGGGCCAGCCTTAGAGGGCCAGCCTTAAGGGGCCATCCTTAAAGGGCCAGCCTTAGAGGGCCAGCCTTAGAGGGCCAGCTTAAAGGGCCAGCTTAAAGGGCCAGCCTTAAAGCTGTAGCCTTAAAGGGCCAGCCTTAGAGGGCCAGCCTTACAGGGCCCGCTTAAAGGGCCAGCCTTACAGGGCCCGCTTAAAGGGCCAGCTTAAAGGGCTAGCCTTAGAGGGCCAGCCTTAGAGGGCCAGCCTTAAAGGGCCAGCCTTAGAGGGCCAGCCTTAAAGGGCCAGCCTTAGAGGGCCAGCCTTACAGGGCCAGCTTAAAGGGCCAGCTTAAAGGGCCAGCCTTAAAGGGCCAGCCTTAAAGGGCCAGCCTTAAAGGGCCATCCTGAAAGGGCCAGCCTTAAAGGGCCAGCCTTAAAGGGCCAGCCTTGAAGGGCCAGCCTTAGAGGGCCAGCCTTACAGGGCCAGCTTAAAGGGCCAGCCTTACAGGGCCCGCTTAAAGGGCCAGCTTAAAGGGCCAGCTTAAAGGGCCAGCCTTAGAGGGCCAGCCTTAGAGGGCCAGCCTTAAGGGGCCATCCTTAAAGGGCCAGCCTTAGAGGGCCAGCCTTAGAGGGCCAGCTTAAAGGGCCAGCTTAAAGGGCCAGCCTTAAAGCTGTAGCCTTAAAGGGCCAGCCTTAGAGGGCCAGCCTTACAGGGCCCGCTTAAAGGGCCAGCCTTACAGGGCCCGCTTAAAGGGCCAGCTTAAAGGGCTAGCCTTAGAGGGCCAGCCTTAGAGGGCCAGCCTTAAAGGGCCAGCCTTAGAGGGCCAGCCTTAAAGGGCCAGCCTTAGAGGGCCAGCCTTACAGGGCCAGCTTAAAGGGCCAGCTTAAAGGGCCAGCCTTAAAGGGCCAGCCTTAAAGGGCCATCCTGAAAGGGCCAGCCTTAAAGGGCCAGCCTTAAAGGGCCAGCCTTGAAGGGCCAGCCTTAGAGGGCCAGCCTTACAGGGCCAGCTTAAAGGGCCGACTTTAGAGGGCCAGCCTTAAAGGGCCAGCTTAAAGGGCCAGCTTAAAGGGCCAGCTTAAAGGGCCAGCCTTAGAGGGCCAGCCTTAGAGGGCCAGCCTTACAGGGCCCGCTTAAAGGGCCAGCCTTAAAGGGCCAGCCTTAAAGGGCCATCCTGAAAGGGCCAGCCTTAGGGGGCCAGCCTTAAAGGGCCAGCTTAAAGGGCCAGCCTTTGAGGGCCAGCCTTAGAGGGCAAGCCTTAGAGGGCAAGCCTTAAGGGGCCAGCTTAAAGGGCCAGCCTAAAGGGCCAGCCTTAGAGGGCCAGCCTTAGAGGGCCAGTCTTAGAGGGCCAGCATTAGAGGGCCAGCCTTAGAGGGCCAGCCTTAGAGGGCCAGCTTTAGAGGGCCAGCCTTAAAGGGCCAGCCTTAAAGGGCCATCCTGAAAGGGCCATCCTGAAAGGGCCAGCCTTAGAGGGCCAGCCTTACAGGGCCATCTTAAAGGGCCAGCTTAAAGGGCTAGCCTTAGAGGGCCAGCCTTAAAGGGCCAGCTTAAAGGGCCAGCCTTAGCGGCCCAGCCTTAGAGGGCCAGCCTTAGAGGGCCAGCTTAAAGGGCCAGCCTTAGAGGGCCAGCCTTAGAGGGCCAGCCGTAGAGGGCCAGCCTTAAGGGGCCATCCTTAAAGGGCCAGCCTTAGAGGGCCAGCCTTAGAGGGCCAGCCTTAGAGGGCCAGCTTAAAGGGCCAGCTTAAAGGGCCAGCTTTAAAGCTGTAGCCTTAAAGGGCCAGCCTTAGAGGGCCAGCCTTTCAGGGCCCGCTTAAAGGGCCAGCCTTACAGGGCCCGCTTAAAGGGCCAGCTTAAAGGGCCAGCTTAAAGGGCCAGCCTTAGAGGGCCAGCCTTAAAGGGCCAGCCTTACATGGCCGACCTTAGAGGGCCAGCCTTAGAGGGCCAGCCTTAGAGGGCCAGCTTAAAGGGCCAGCCTTAGAGGGCCAGCCTTAGAGGGCCAGCCTTAGAGGGCCAGCCTTAAGGGGCCATCCTTAAAGGGCCAGCCTTAGAGGGCCAGCCTTAGAGGGCCAGCTTAAAGGGCCAGCTTAAAGGGCCAGCCGTAAAGCTGTAGCCTTAAAGGGCCAGCCTTAGAGGGCCAGCCTTACAGGGCCCGCTTAAAGGGCCAGCCTTACAGGGCCCGCTTAAAGGGCCAGCTTAAAGGGCCAGCTTAAAGGGCCAGCCTTAGAGGGCCAGCCTTACAGGGCCAGCTTAAAGGGCCAGCTTAAAGGGCCAGCCTTAAAGGGCCAGCCTTAAAGGGCCAGCCTTAGAGGGCCAGCCTTAGAGGGCCAGCCTTAGAGGGCCAGCCTTAAAGGGCCAGCCTTAGAGGGCCAGCCTTAAAGGGCCAGCCTTAGAGGGCCAGCCTTACAGGGCCAGCTTAAAGGGCCAGCTTAAAGGGCCAGCCTTAAAGGGCCAGCCTTAAAGGGCCATCCTGAAAGGGCCAGCCTTAAAGGGCCAGCCTTGAAGGGCCAGTCTTAGAGGGCCAGCCTTACAGGGCCAGCTTAAAGGGCCGACTTTAGAGGGCCAGCCTTAAAGGGCCAGCTTAAAGGGCCAGCTTAAAGGGCCAGCTTAAAGGGCCAGCCTTAGAGGGCCAGCCTTAGAGGGCCAGCCTTACAGGGCCCGCTTAAAGGGCCAGCCTTAAAGGGCCAGCCTTAAAGGGCCATCCTGAAAGGGCCAGCCTTAGAGGGCCAGCCTTAAAGGGCCAGCTTAAAGGGCCAGCCTTAGAGGGCCAGCCTTTGAGGGCCAGCCTTAGAGGGCAAGCCTTAGAGGGCAAGCCTTAAGGGGCCAGCTTAAAGGGCCAGCTTAAAGGGCCAGCCGTAGAGGGCCAGCCTTAGAGGGCTAGCATTAGAGGGCCAGCCTTAGAGGGCCAGCCTTAGAGGGCCAGCTTTAGAGGGCCAGCCTTAAAGGGCCAGCCTTAAAGGGCCATCCTGAAAGGGCCATCCTGAAAGGGCCAGCCTTAGAGGGCCAGCCTTACATGGCCGACCTTAGAGGGCCAGCCTTAGAGGGCCAGCCTTAGAGGGCCAGCCTTAGAGGCCCAGCCTTAGAGGGCCAGCCTTAAAGGGCCAGCCTTAGAGGGCCAGCCTTAGAGGGCCAGCCTTAGAAGGCCAGCCTTAGAAGGCCAGCGAGGGTCAGCCTTAAAGGGTTAGCTTAAAGTGCCAGCCTTAAAGGGTCAGCTTAGAGGGCCAGCCTTAGAGGGCCAGCTTTAGAGGGCCGGCTTAAAAGGCCAGCCTTAATGCGCCAGCTTTAGAGGGCCAGTGTAACCCATGTCTTCCCACCAGCCTAATCATGAGCAGCCATATGACTTGGTCAGCTGACGGTAGGTCCCCTCCTGATTGGCTGTCTGTGCTGCAAGGAAGCAGTAAAAGGCCAGCAGGTGCAGGTCATCAGTGGCTCCTGCTGTGGTTGGTCAACAAGCTGCATGCTCACAACCCTCTTTGATATCCATACCTACAGAAAACAACTTTGCGGTAAGCCTTTCCATTTCACCGGCCATGTCTGTGGCCGCTACATCTGAATGGATATATTATGTATATATATTATATATTATTATCTGTGTGTATATATATATTTAAACTGCTAAACTCATTGCTCGACAGTAAAGTGGGATGAATGCCACAAGTGAACGTTTACTGTCATTATGAAGGATGGCCATCTTGAATTGGATGTATAAGTGTTGGATTATTTACCGGTACATTTTGTAAAGTGGACTGACATGTTAATACCTGTTTCTGGCATTAAAGGGCCAGCCTTGAAGGGCCGCCTTAAAGCTCGAGCCTTAAAGGGTCAGCTTAAAGGGCCAGCCTTAGAGGGCCAGCCTTAAAGGGCCAGCCTTAAAGGCCCATCCTTAAAGGGCCATCCTTAAAGGGCCAGCCTTAAAAGGCCAGCCTTAAAGGGCCAGCCTTAAAGGGCCAGCCTTAAAGGGCCAGCCTTAGAGGGCCAGCCTTACAGGGCCAGCTTAAAGGGCCAGCCTTAAAGGGCCAGCCTTAAAGGGCCATCCTGAAAGGGCCAGCCTTAAAGGGCCAGCCTTAAAGGGCCAGCCTTGAAGGGCCAGCCTTTGAGGGCCAGCCTTACAGGGCCAGCTTAAAGGGCCGACTTTAGAGGGCCAGCCTTAAAGGGCCAGCTTAAAGGGCCAGCTTAAAGGGCCAGCTTAAAGGGCCAGCCTTAGAGGGCCAGCCTTAGAGGGCCAGCCTTACAGGGCCCGCTTAAAGGGCCAGCCTTAAAGGGCCAGCCTTAAAGGGCCATCCTGAAAGGGCCAGCCTGAAAGGGCCAGCCTTAAAGGGCCAGCCTTAAAGGGCCAGCCTTGAAGGGCCAGCCTTAGAGGGCCAGCCTTACAGGGCCAGCTTAAAGGGCCGACTTTAGAGGGCCAGCCTTAAAGGGCCAGCTTAAAGGGCCAGCTTAAAGGGCCAGCTTAAAGGGCCAGCCTTAGAGGGCCAGCCTTAGAGGGCCAGCCTTAGAGGGCCAGCCTTACAGGGCCTGCTTAAAGGGCCAGCCTTAAAGGGCCAGCCTTAAAGGGCCATCCTGAAAGGGCCAGCCTTAGAGGGCCAGCCTTAAAGGGCCAGCTTAAAGGGCCAGCCTTAGAGGGCCAGCCTTTGAGGGCCAGCCTTAGAGGACAAGCCTTAGAGGGCAAGCCTTAAGGGGCCAGCTTAAAGGGCCAGCCTTAGAGGGCCAGCCTTAGAGGGCCAGTCTTAGAGGGCCAGCATTAGAGGGCCAGCCTTAGAGGGCCAGCCTTAGAGGGCCAGCCTTAGAGGGCCAGCCTTACAGGGCCATCTTAAAGGGCCAGCTTAAAGGGCTAGCCTTAGAGGGCCAGCCTTAAAGGGCCAGCTTAAAGGGCCAGCCTTAGAGGGCCAGCCTTAGAAGGCCAGCTTAAAGGGCCAGCCTTAGAGGGCCAGCCTTAGAGGGCCAGCCTTAGAGGGCCAGCCTTAAGGGGCCATCCTTAAAGGGCCAGCCTTAGAGGGCCAGCTTAAAGGGCCAGCTTAAAGGGCCAGCTTAAAGGGCCAGCCTTACAGGGCCCGCTTAAAGGGCCAGCCTAAAGAGCCAGCCTTAGAGGGCCAGCCTTGGAGGGCCAGCCTTGGAGGGCCAGCCTTAGAGGGCCAGCCTTAGAGGGCCAGCCTTAGAGGGCCAGCCTTACAGGGCCAGCTTAAAGGGCCAGCTTAAAGGGCCAGCCTTAAAGGGGCAGCCTTAAAGGGCCAGCCTTAGAGGGCCAGCCTTACAGGGCCATCTTAAAGGGCCAGCTTAAAGGGCTAGCCTTAGAGGGCCAGCCTTAAAGGGCCTGCTTAAAGGGCCAGCCTTAGCGGCCCAGCCTTAGAGGGCCAGCCTTAGAGGGCCAGCTTAAAGGGCCAGCCTTAGAGGGCCAGCCTTAGAGGGTCAGCCTTAGAGGGCCAGCCTTAAGGGGCCATCCTTAAAGGGCCAGCCTTAGAGGGCCAGCCTTAGAGGGCCAGCCTTAGAGGGCCAGCTTAAAGGGCCAGCTTAAAGGGCCAGCCTTAAAGCTGTAGCCTTAGAGGGCCAGCCTTACAGGGCCCGCTTAAAGGGCCAGCCTTACAGGGCCCGCTTAAAGGGCCAGCTTAAAGGGCCAGCTTAAAGGGCCAGCCTTAGAGGGCCAGGCTTAAAGGGCCAGCCTTACATGGCCGACCTTAGAGGGCCAGCCTTAGAGGGCCAGCCTTAGAGGGCCAGCCTTAGAGTGCCAGCTTAAAGGGCCAGCCTTAGAGGGCCAGCCTTAGAGGGCCAGCCTTAGAGGGCCAGCCTTAGAGGGCCAGCCTTAAGGGGCCATCCTTAAAGGGCCAGCCTTAGAGGGCCAGCCTTAGAGGGCCAGCTTAAAGGGCCAGCTTAAAGGGCCAGCCTTAAAGCTGTAGCCTTAAAGGGCCAGCCTTAGAGGGCCAGCCTTACAGGGCCCGCTTAAAGGGCCAGCTTAAAGGGCCAGCCTTAGAGGGCCAGCCTTAGAGGGCCAGCCTTAAAGGGCCAGCCTTAGAGGGCCAGCCTTAAAGGGCCAGCCTTAGAGGGCCAGCCTTACAGGGCCAGCTTAAAGGGCCAGCTTAAAGGGCCAGCCTTAAAGGGCCAGCCTTAAAGGGCCATCCTGAAAGGGCCAGCCTTAAAGGGCCAGCCTTAAAGGGCCAGCCTTGAAGGGCCAGCCTTAGAGGGCCAGCCTTACAGGGCCAGCTTAAAGGGCCGACTTTAGAGGGCCAGCCTTAAAGGGCCAGCTTAAAGGGCCAGCTTAAAGGGCCAGCTTAAAGGGCCAGCCTTAGAGGGCCAGCCTTACAGGGCCAGCCTTACAGGGCCCGCTTAAAGGGCCAGCCTTAAAGGGCCAGCCTGAAAGGGCCAGCCTTAGAGGGCCAGCCTTAAAGGGCCAGCTTAAAGGGCCAGCCTTAGAGGGCCAGCCTTTGAGGGCCAGCCTTAGAGGCAAGCCTTAGAGGGCAAGCCTTAAGGGGCCAGCATAAAGGGCCAGCTTAAAGGGCCAGCCTTAGAGGGCCAGCCTTAGAGGGCCAGTCTTAGAGGGCCAGCATTAGAGGGCCAGCCTTAGAGGGCCAGCCTTAGAGGGCCAGCTTTAGAGGGCCAGCCTTAAAGGGCCAGCCTTAAAGGGCCATCCTGAAAGGGCCATCCTGAAAGGGCCAGCCTTAGAGGGCCAGCCTTACATGGCCGACCTTAGAGGGCCAGCCTTAGAGGGCCAGCCTTAGAGGGCCAGCCTTAGAGGCCCAGCCTTAGAGGGCCAGCCTTAAAGGGCCAGCCTTAGAGGGCCAGCCTTAGAGGGCCAGCCTTAGAAGGCCAGCCTTAGAAGGCCAGCGAGGGTCAGCCTTAAAGGGTTAGCTTAAAGTGCCAGCCTTAAAGGGCCAGCCTTAGAGGGCCAGCCTTAAAGGGCCAGCCTTAAAGGCCCATCCTTAAATGGCCATCCTTAAAGGGCCAGCCTTAAAAGGCCAGCCTTAAAGGGCCAGCCTTAAAGGGCCAGCCTTAAAGGGCCAGCCTTAGAGGGCCAGCCTTACAGGGCCATCTTAAAGGGCCAGCTTAAAGGGCTAGCCTTAGAGGGCCAGCCTTAAAGGGCCAGCTTTAGCGGCCCAGCCTTAGAGGGCCAGCCTTAGAGGGCCAGCTTAAAGGGCCAGCCTTAGAGGGCCAGCCTTAGAGGGCCAGCCTTAAGGGGTCATCCTTAAAGGGCCAGCCTTAGAGGGCCAGCCTTAGAGGGCCAGCTTAAAGGGCCAGCTTAAAGGGCCAGCTTTAAAGCTGTAGCCTTAAAGGGCCAGCCTTAGAGGGCCAGCCTTAAAGGGCCAGCCTTAGAGGGCCAGCCTTACAGGGCCAGCTTAAAGGGCCAGCCTTAAAGGGCCAGCCTTAAAGGGCCAGCCTTAAAGGGCCAGCCTTAAAGGGCCAGCCTTGAAGGGCCAGCCTTAGAGGGCCAGCCTTACAGGGCCAGCTTAAAGGGCCGACTTTAGAGGGCCAGCCTTAAAGAGCCAGCTTAAAGGGCCAGCTTAAAGGGCCAGCTTAAAGGGCCAGCTTAAAGGGCCAGCCTTAAAGGGCCAGCCTTAAAGGGCCAGCCTTAAGGGGCCATCCTTAAAGGGCCAGCCTTAGAGGGCCAGCCTTAGAGGGCCACCTTAAAGGGCCAGCTTAAAGGGCCAGCCTTAAAGCTGTAGCCTTAAAGGGCCAGCCTTAGAGGGCCAGCCTTACAGGGCCCGCTTAAAGGGCCAGCCTTACAGGGCCCGCTTAAAGGGCCAGCTTAAAGGGCTAGCCTTAGAGGGCCAGCCTTAGAGGGCCAGCCTTAAAGGGCCAGCCTTAGAGGGCCAGCCTTAAAGGGCCAGCCTTAGAGGGCCAGCCTTACAGGGCCAGCTTAAAGGGCCAGCTTAAAGGGCCAGCCTTAAAGGGCCAGCCTTAAAGGGCCATCCTGAAAGGGCCAGCCTTAAAGGGCCAGCCTTAAAGGGCCAGCCTTGAAGGGCCAGCCTTAGAGGGCCAGCCTTACAGGGCCAGCTTAAAGGGCCGACTTTAGAGGGCCAGCCTTAAAGGGCCAGCTTAAAGGGCCAGCTTAAAGGGCCAGCTTAAAGGGCCAGCTTAAAGGGCCAGCCTTAGAGGGCCAGCCTTAGAGGGCCAGCCTTAGAGGGCCAGCCTTACAGGGCCCGCTTAAAGGGCCAGCCTTAAAGGGCCAGCCTTAAAGGGCCATCCTGAAAGGGCCAGCCTTAGAGGGCCAGCCTTAAAGGGCCAGCTTAAAGGGCCAGCCTTAGAGGGCCAGCCTTTGAGGGCCAGCCTTAGAGGGCAAGCCTTAGAGGGCAAGCCTTAAGGGGCCAGCTTAAAGGGCCAGCTTAAAGGGCCAGCCTTAGAGGGCCAGCCTTAGAGGGCCAGTCTTAGAGGGCCAGCATTAGAGGGCCAGCCTTAGAGGGCCAGCCTTAGAGGGCCAGCTTTAGAGGGCCAGCCTTAAAGGGCCAGCCTTAAAGGGCCATCTTGAAAGGGCCATCCTGAAAGGGCCAGCCTTAGAGGGCCAGCCTTACATGGCCGACCTTAGAGGGCCAGCCTTAGAGGGCCAGCCTTAGAGGGCCAGCCTTAGAGGGCCAGCCTTAGAGGCCCAGCCTTAGAGGGCCAGCCTTAAAGGGCCAGCCTTAGAGGGCCAGCCTTAGAGGGCCAGCCTTAGAGGGCCAGCCTTAGAGGGCCAGCCTTAGAAGGCCAGCCTTAGAAGGCCAGCGAGGGTCAGCCTTAAAGGGTTAGCTTAAAGTGCCAGCCTTAAAGGGCCAGTCTTAGAGGGCCAGCGAGGGTCAGCCTTAAAGGGTTAGCTTAAAGTGCCAGCCTTAAAGGGCCAGTCTTAGAGGGCCAGCCTTAGAGGGCAGCCTTAAAGGGTCAGCTTAGAGGGCCAGCCTTAGAGGGCCAGCCTTAGAGGGCCAGCCTTAGAGGGCCAGCCTTAGAGGCCCAGCCTTAGAGGGCCAGCCTTAAAGGGCCAGCCTTAGAGGGCCAGCCTTAGAAGGCCAGCCTTAGAAGGCCAGCGAGGGTCAGCCTTAAAGGGTTAGCTTAAAGTGCCAGCCTTAAAGGGCCAGCCTTAGAGGGCCAGCCTTAAAGGGCCAGCCTTAAAGGCCCATCCTTAAATGGCCATCCTTAAAGGGCCAGCCTTAAAAGGCCAGCCTTAAAGGGCCAGCCTTAAAGGGCCAGCCTTAAAGGGCCAGCCTTAGAGGGCCAGCCTTACAGGGCCATCTTAAAGGGCCAGCTTAAAGGGCTAGCCTTAGAGGGCCAGCCTTAAAGGGCCAGCTTTAGCGGCCCAGCCTTAGAGGGCCAGCCTTAGAGGGCCAGCTTAAAGGGCCAGCCTTAGAGGGCCAGCCTTAGAGGGCCAGCCTTAAGGGGTCATCCTTAAAGGGCCAGCCTTAGAGGGCCAGCCTTAGAGGGCCAGCTTAAAGGGCCAGCTTAAAGGGCCAGCTTTAAAGCTGTAGCCTTAAAGGGCCAGCCTTAGAGGGCCAGCCTTAAAGGGCCAGCCTTAGAGGGCCAGCCTTACAGGGCCAGCTTAAAGGGCCAGCCTTAAAGGGCCAGCCTTAAAGGGCCAGCCTTAAAGGGCCAGCCTTAAAGGGCCAGCCTTGAAGGGCCAGCCTTAGAGGGCCAGCCTTACAGGGCCAGCTTAAAGGGCCGACTTTAGAGGGCCAGCCTTAAAGAGCCAGCTTAAAGGGCCAGCTTAAAGGGCCAGCTTAAAGGGCCAGCTTAAAGGGCCAGCCTTAAAGGGCCAGCCTTAAAGGGCCAGCCTTAAGGGGCCATCCTTAAAGGGCCAGCCTTAGAGGGCCAGCCTTAGAGGGCCAGCTTAAAGGGCCAGCTTAAAGGGCCAGCCTTAAAGCTGTAGCCTTAAAGGGCCAGCCTTAGAGGGCCAGCCTTACAGGGCCCGCTTAAAGGGCCAGCCTTACAGGGCCCGCTTAAAGGGCCAGCTTAAAGGGCTAGCCTTAGAGGGCCAGCCTTAGAGGGCCAGCCTTAAAGGGCCAGCCTTAGAGGGCCAGCCTTAAAGGGCCAGCCTTAGAGGGCCAGCCTTACAGGGCCAGCTTAAAGGGCCAGCTTAAAGGGCCAGCCTTAAAGGGCCAGCCTTAAAGGGCCATCCTGAAAGGGCCAGCCTTAAAGGGCCAGCCTTAAAGGGCCAGCCTTGAAGGGCCAGCCTTAGAGGGCCAGCCTTACAGGGCCAGCTTAAAGGGCCGACTTTAGAGGGCCAGCCTTAAAGGGCCAGCTTAAAGGGCCAGCTTAAAGGGCCAGCTTAAAGGGCCAGCTTAAAGGGCCAGCCTTAGAGGGCCAGCCTTAGAGGGCCAGCCTTAGAGGGCCAGCCTTACAGGGCCCGCTTAAAGGGCCAGCCTTAAAGGGCCAGCCTTAAAGGGCCATCCTGAAAGGGCCAGCCTTAGAGGGCCAGCCTTAAAGGGCCAGCTTAAAGGGCCAGCCTTAGAGGGCCAGCCTTTGAGGGCCAGCCTTAGAGGGCAAGCCTTAGAGGGCAAGCCTTAAGGGGCCAGCTTAAAGGGCCAGCTTAAAGGGCCAGCCTTAGAGGGCCAGCCTTAGAGGGCCAGTCTTAGAGGGCCAGCATTAGAGGGCCAGCCTTAGAGGGCCAGCCTTAGAGGGCCAGCTTTAGAGGGCCAGCCTTAAAGGGCCAGCCTTAAAGGGCCATCTTGAAAGGGCCATCCTGAAAGGGCCAGCCTTAGAGGGCCAGCCTTACATGGCCGACCTTAGAGGGCCAGCCTTAGAGGGCCAGCCTTAGAGGGCCAGCCTTAGAGGGCCAGCCTTAGAGGCCCAGCCTTAGAGGGCCAGCCTTAAAGGGCCAGCCTTAGAGGGCCAGCCTTAGAGGGCCAGCCTTAGAGGGCCAGCCTTAGAGGGCCAGCCTTAGAAGGCCAGCCTTAGAAGGCCAGCGAGGGTCAGCCTTAAAGGGTTAGCTTAAAGTGCCAGCCTTAAAGGGCCAGTCTTAGAGGGCCAGCGAGGGTCAGCCTTAAAGGGTTAGCTTAAAGTGCCAGCCTTAAAGGGCCAGTCTTAGAGGGCCAGCCTTAGAGGGCAGCCTTAAAGGGTCAGCTTAGAGGGCCAGCCTTGGAGGGCCAGCTTTAGAGGGCCGGCTTAAAAGGCCAGCCTTAATGCGCCAGCTTTAGAGGGCCAGTGTAACCCATGTCTTCCCACCAGCCTCATCATGAGCAGCCATATGACTTGGTCAGCTGACGGTAGGTCCCCTCCTGATTGGCTGTCTGTGCTGCAAGGAAGCAGTAAAAGGCCAGCAGGTGCAGGTCATCAGTGGCTCCTGCTGTGGTTGGTCAACAAGCTGCATGCTCACAACCCTCTTTGATATCCATACCTACAGAAAACAACTTTGCGGTAAGCCTTTCCATTTCACCGGCCATGTCTGTGGCCGCTACATCTGAATGGATATATTATGTATATATATTATATATTATTATCTGTGTGTATATATATATTTCAACTGCTAAACTCATTGCTCGACAGTAAAGTGGGATGAATGCCACAAGTGAACTTTTACTGTCATTATGAAGGATGGCCATCTTGAATTGGATGTATAAGTGTTGGATTATTTACCGGTACATTTTGTAAAGTGGACTGACATGTTAATACCTGTTTCTGGCATTAAAGGGCCAGCCTTGAAGGGCCGCCTTAAAGCTCTAGCCTTAAAGGGTCAGCTTAAAGGGCCAGCCTTAGAGGGCCAGCCTTAAAGGGCCAGCCTTAAAGGCCCATCCTTAAATGGCCATCCTTAAAGGGCCAGCCTTAAAAGGCCAGCCTTAAAGGGCCAGCCTTAAAGGGCCAGCCTTAGAGGGCCAGCCTTACAGGGCCATCTTAAAGGGCCAGCTTAAAGGGCTAGCCTTAGAGGGCCAGCCTTAAAGGGCCAGCTTAAAGGGCCAGCCTTAGCGGCCCAGCCTTAGAGGGCCAGCCTTAGAGGGCCAGCCTTAGAGGGCCAGCCTTAGAGGGCCAGCCTTAGAGGGCCAGCCTTAAGGGGCCATCCTTAAAGGGCCAGCCTTAGAGGGCCAGCCTTAGAGGGCCAGCCTTAGAGGGCCAGCTTAAAGGGCCAGCTTAAAGGGCCAGCTTTAAAGCTGTAGCCTTAAAGGGCCAGCCTTAGAGGGCCAGCCTTACAGGGCCCGCTTAAAGGGCCAGCCATACAGGGCCCGCTTAAAGGGCCAGCTTAAAGGGCCAGCTTAAAGGGCCAGCCTTAGAGGGCCAGCCTTAAAGGGCCAGCCTTACATGGCCGACCTTAGAGGGCCAGCCTTAGAGGGCCAGCCTTAGAGGGCCAGCTTAAAGGGCCAGCCTTAGAGGGCCAGCCTTAGAGGGCCAGCCTTAGAGGGCCAGCCTTAAGGGGCCATCCTTAAAGGGCCAGCCTTAGAGGGCCAGCCTTAGAGGGCCAGCTTAAAGGGCCAGCTTAAAGGGCCAGCCTTAAAGCTGTAGCCTTAAAGGGCCAGCCTTAGAGGGCCAGCCTTACAGGGCCCGCTTAAAGGGCCAGCCTTACAGGGCCCGCTTAAAGGGCCAGCTTAAAGGGCCAGCTTAAAGGGCCAGCCTTAGAGGGCCAGCCTTAGAGGGCCAGCCTTAGAGGGCCAGCCTTAAAGGGCCAGCCTTAGAGGGCCAGCCTTACAGGGCCAGCTTAAAGGGCCAGCTTAAAGGGCCAGCCTTAAAGGGCCAGCCTTAAAGGGCCAGCCTTAGAGGGCCAGCCTTAGAGGGCCAGCCTTAGAGGGCCAGCCTTAGAGGGCCAGCCTTAGAGGGCCAGCCTTAGAGGGCCAGCTTAAAGGGCCAGCCTTAGAGGGCCAGCCTTAGAGGGCCAGCCTTAGAGGGCCAGCCTTAGAGGGCCAGCCTTAGAGGGCCAGCCTTAAGGGGCCATCCTTAAAGGGCCAGCCTTAGAGGGCCAGCCTTAGAGGGCCAGCTTAAAGGGCCAGCTTAAAGGGCCAGCTTTAAAGCTGTAGCCTTAAAGGGCCAGCCTTAGAGGGCCAGCCTTACAGGGCCCGCTTAAAGGGCCAGCCATACAGGGCCCGCTTAAAGAGCCAGCTTAAAGGGCCAGCTCAAAGGGCCAGCCTTAGAGGGCCAGCCTTAAAGGGCCAGCCTTACATGGCCGACCTTAGAGGGCCAGCCTTAGAGGGCCAGCCTTAGAGGGCCAGCTTAAAGGGCCAGCCTTAGAGGGCCAGCCTTAGAGGGCCAGCCTTAGAGGGCCAGCCTTAGAGGGCCAGCCTTAAGGGGCCATCCTTAAAGGGCCAGCCTTAGAGGGCCAGCCTTAGAGGGCCAGCTTAAAGGGCCAGCTTAAAGGGCCAGCCTTAAAGCTGTAGCCTTAAAGGGCCAGCCTTAGAGGGCCAGCCTTACAGGGCCCGCTTAAAGGGCCAGCCTTACAGGGCCCGCTTAAAGGGCCAGCTTAAAGGGCCAGCTTAAAGGGCCAGCCTTAGAGGGCCAGCCTTAGAGGGCCAGCCTTAGAGGGCCAGCCTTAAAGGGCCAGCCTTAGAGGGCCAGCCTTACAGGGCCAGCTTAAAGGGCCAGCCTTAAAGGGCCAGCCTTAGAGGGCCAGCCTTAGAGGGCCAGCCTTAGAGGGCCAGCCTTAGAGGGCCAGCCTTAGAGGGCCAGCTTAAAGGGCCAGCTTAAAGGGCCAGCCTTAAAGCTGTAGCCTTAAAGGGCCAGCCTTAGAGGGCCAGCCTTACAGGGCCCGCTTAAAGGGCCAGCCTTACAGGGCCCGCTTAAAGGGCCAGCTTAAAGGGCCAGCCTTAGAGGGCCAGCCTTAGAGGGCCAGCCTTAAAGGGCCAGCCTTAGAGGGCCAGCCTTAAAGGGCCAGCCTTAGAGGGCCAGCCTTACAGGGCCAGCTTAAAGGGCCAGCTTAAAGGGCCAGCCTTAAAGGGCCAGCCTTAAAGGGCCAGCCTTAAAGGGCCAGCCTTAAAGGGCCAGCCTTGAAGGGCCAGCCTTAGAGGGCCAGCCTTACAGGGCCAGCTTAAAGGGCCGACTTTAGAGGGCCAGCCTTAAAGGGCCAGCTTAAAGGGCCAGCTTAAAGGGCCAGCCTTAGAGGGCCAGTCTTAGAGGGCCAGTCTTACAGGGCCCGCTTAAAGGGCCAGCCTTAAAGGGCCATCCTGAAAGGGCCAGCCTTAGAGGGCCAGCCTTAAAGGGCCAGCTTAAAGGGCCAGCCTTAGAGGGCCAGCCTTAGAGGGCCAGTCTTAGAGGGCCAGCATTAGAGGGCCAGCCTTAGAGGGCCAGCCTTAGAGGGCCAGCTTTAGAGGGCCAGCCTTAAAGGGCCAGCCTTAAAGGGCCATCCTGAAAGGGCCATCCTGAAAGGGCCAGCCTTAGAGGGCCAGCCTTACATGGCCGACCTTAGAGGGCCAGCCTTAGAAGGCCAGCCTTAGAGGGCCAGCCTTAGAGGCCCAGCCTTAGAGGGCCAGCCTTAAAGGGCCAGCCTTAGAGGGCCAGCCTTAGAGGGCCAGTCTTACAGGGCCCGCTTAAAGGGCCAGCCTTAAAGGGCCATCCTGAAAGGGCCAGCCTTAGAGGGCCAGCCTTAAAGGGCCAGCTTAAAGGGCCAGCTTAAAGGGCCAGCCTTAGAGGGCCAGCCTTAGAGGGCCAGTCTTAGAGGGCCAGCATTAGAGGGCCAGCCTTAGAGGGCCAGCCTTAGAGGGCCAGCTTTAGAGGGCCAGCCTTAAAGGGCCAGCCTTAAAGGGCCATCCTGAAAGGGCCATCCTGAAAGGGCCAGCCTTAGAGGGCCAGCCTTACATGGCCGACCTTAGAGGGCCAGCCTTAGAGGGCCAGCCTTAGAGGGCCAGCCTTAGAGGCCCAGCCTTAGAGGGCCAGCCTTAAAGGGCCAGCCTTAGAGGGCCAGCCTTAGAAGGCCAGCCTTAGAAGGCCAGCGAGGGTCAGCCTTAAAGGGTTAGCTTAAAGTGCCAGCCTTAAAGGGCCAGTCTTAGAGGGCCAGCGAGGTTAGCCTTAAAGGGTTAGCTTAAAGTGCCAGCCTTAAAGGGCCAGTCTTAGAGGGCCAGCCTTAGAGGGCAGCCTTAAAGGGTCAGCTTAGAGGGCCAGCCTTGGAGGGCCAGCTTTAGAGGGCCGGCTTAAAAGGCCAGCCATAATGCGCCAGCTTTAGAGGGCCAGTGTAACCCATGTCTTCCCACCAGCCTAATCATGAGCAGCCATATGACTTGGTCAGCTGACGGTAGGTCCCCTCCTGATTGGCTGTCTGTGCTGCAAGGAAGCAGTAAAAGGCCAGCAGGTGCAGGTCATCAGTGGCTCCTGCTGTGGTTGGTCAACAAGCTGCATGCTCACAACCCTCTTTGATATCCATACCTACAGAAAACAACTTTGCGGTAAGCCTTTCCATTTCACCGGCCATGTCTGTGGCCGCTACATCTGAATGGATATATTATGTATATATATTATATATTATTATCTGTGTGTATATATATATTTCAACTGCTAAACTCATTGCTCGACAGTAAAGTGGGATGAATGCCACAAGTGAACTTTTACTGTCATTATGAAGGATGGCCATCTTGAATTGGATGTATAAGTGTTGGATTATTTACCGGTACATTTTGTAAAGTGGACTGACATGTTAATACCTGTTTCTGGCATTAAAGGGCCAGCCTTGAAGGGCCGCCTTAAAGCTCTAGCCTTAAAGGGTCAGCTTAAAGGGCCAGCCTTAGAGGGCCAGCCTTAAAGGGCCAGCCTTAAAGGCCCATCCTTAAATGGCCATCCTTAAAGGGCCAGCCTTAAAAGGCCAGCCTTAAAGGGCCAGCCTTAAAGGGCCAGCCTTAGAGGGCCAGCCTTACAGGGCCATCTTAAAGGGCCAGCTTAAAGGGCTAGCCTTAGAGGGCCAGCCTTAAAGGGCCAGCTTAAAGGGCCAGCCTTAGCGGCCCAGCCTTAGAGGGCCAGCCTTAGAGGGCCAGCCTTAGAGGGCCAGCCTTAGAGGGCCAGCCTTAGAGGGCCAGCCTTAGAGGGCCAGCCTTAGAGGGCCAGCCTTAAGGGGCCATCCTTAAAGGGCCAGCCTTAGAGGGCCAGCCTTAGAGGGCCAGCCTTAGAGGGCCAGCTTAAAGGGCCAGCTTAAAGGGCCAGCTTTAAAGCTGTAGCCTTAAAGGGCCAGCCTTAGAGGGCCAGCCTTACAGGGCCCGCTTAAAGGGCCAGCCATACAGGGCCCGCTTAAAGGGCCAGCTTAAAGGGCCAGCTTAAAGGGCCAGCCTTAGAGGGCCAGCCTTAAAGGGCCAGCCTTACATGGCCGACCTTAGAGGGCCAGCCTTAGAGGGCCAGCCTTAGAGGGCCAGCTTAAAGGGCCAGCCTTAGAGGGCCAGCCTTAGAGGGCCAGCCTTAGAGGGCCAGCCTTAGAGGGCCAGCCTTAGAGGGCCAGCCTTAGAGGGCCAGCCTTAAGGGGCCATCCTTAAAGGGCCAGCCTTAGAGGGCCAGCCTTAGAGGGCCAGCTTAAAGGGCCAGCTTAAAGGGCCAGCCTTAAAGCTGTAGCCTTAAAGGGCCAGCCTTAGAGGGCCAGCCTTACAGGGCCCGCTTAAAGGGCCAGCCTTACAGGGCCCGCTTAAAGGGCCAGCTTAAAGGGCCAGCTTAAAGGGCCAGCCTTAGAGGGCCAGCCTTAGAGGGCCAGCCTTAGAGGGCCAGCCTTAAAGGGCCAGCCTTAGAGGGCCAGCCTTACAGGGCCAGCTTAAAGGGCCAGCTTAAAGGGCCAGCCTTAAAGGGCCAGCCTTAAAGGGCCAGCCTTAGAGGGCCAGCCTTAGAGGGCCAGCCTTAGAGGGCCAGCCTTAGAGGGCCAGCTTAAAGGGCCAGCTTAAAGGGCCAGCCTTAAAGCTGTAGCCTTAAAGGGCCAGCCTTAGAGGGCCAGCCTTACAGGGCCCGCTTAAAGGGCCAGCCTTACAGGGCCCGCTTAAAGGGCCAGCTTAAAGGGCCAGCCTTAAAGGGCCATCCTGAAAGGGCCATCCTGAAAGGGCCAGCCTTAGAGGGCCAGCCTTACATGGCCGACCTTAGAGGGCCAGCCTTAGAAGGCCAGCCTTAGAGGGCCAGCCTTAGAGGGCCAGCCTTAGAGGCCCAGCCTTAGAGGGCCAGCCTTAAAGGGCCAGCCTTAGAGGGCCAGCCTTAGAAGGCCAGCGAGGGTCAGCCTTAAAGGGTTAGCTTAAAGTGCCAGCCTTAAAGGGCCAGTCTTAGAGGGCCAGCGAGGGTCAGCCTTAAAGGGCCAGCCTTAAAGGCCCATCCTTAAAGGGTCAGCTTAAAGGGCCAGCCTTAGAGGGCCAGCCTTAAAGGGCCAGCCTTAAAGGCCCATCCTTAAAGGGCCAGCCTTAGAGGGCCAGCCTTAGAGGGCCAGCTTAAAGGGCCAGCTTAAAGGGCCAGCTTAAAGGGCCAGCTTAAAGGGCCAGCCTTAGAGGGCCAGCCTTACAGGGCCCGCTTAAAGGGCCATCCTTAAAGGGCCAGCTTAAAGGGCCAGCCTTAGAGGGCCAGCCTTAAAGGGCCAGCCTTACATGGCCGACCTTAGAGGGCCAGCCTTAGAGGGCCAGCCTTAGAGGGCCAGCCTTAGCGGCCCAGCCTTAGAGGGCCAGCCTTAGAGGGCCAGCTTAAAGGGCCAGCCTTAGAGGGCCAGCCTTAGAGGGCCAGCCTTAGAGGGCCAGCCTTAGAGGGCCAGCCTTAAGGGGCCATCTTTAAAGGGCCAGCCTTAGAGGGCCATCCTTAGAGGGCCAGCCTTAGAGGGCCAGCTTAAAGGGCCAGCTTAAAGGGCCAGCTTTAAAGCTGTAGCCTTAAAGGGCCAGCCTTACAGGGCCAGCCTTACAGGGCCAGCTTTAAAGCTGTAGCCTTAAAGGGCCAGCCTTAGAGGGCCAGCCATAGAGGGCCAGCCTTAGAGGGCCAGCTTAAAGGGCCAGCTTAAAGGGCCAGCTTTAAAGCTGTAGCCTTAAAAGGCCAGCCTTAGAGGGCCAGCCTTACAGGGCCCGCTTAAAGGGCCAGCCATACAGGGCCCGCTTAAAGGGCCAGCTTAAAGGGCCAGCTTAAAGGGCCAGCCTTAGAGGGCCAGCCTTAAAGGGCCAGCCTTACATGGCCGACCTTAGAGGGCCAGCCTTAGAGGGCCAGCCTTAGAGGGCCAGCTTAAAGGGCCAGCCTTAGAGGGCCAGCCTTAGAGGGCCAGCCTTAGAGGGCCAGCCTTAGAGGGCCAGCCTTAAGGGGCCATCCTTAAAGGGCCAGCCTTAGAGGGCCAGCCTTAGAGGGCCAGCTTAAAGGGCCAGCTTAAAGGGCCAGCCTTAAAGCTGTAGCCTTAAAGGGTCAGCCTTAGAGGGCCAGCCTTACAGGGCCCGCTTAAAGGGCCAGCCTTACAGGGCCCGCTTAAAGGGCCAGCTTAAAGGGCCAGCTTAAAGGGCCAGCCTTAGAGGGCCAGCCTTAGAGGGCCAGCCTTAGAGGGCCAGCCTTAAAGGGCCAGCCTTAGAGGGCCAGCCTTACAGGGCCAGCTTAAAGGGCCAGCCTTAAAGGGCCAGCCTTAGAGGGCCAGCCTTAGAGGGCCAGCCTTAGAGGGCCAGCCTTAGAGGGCCAGCTTAAAGGGCCAGCTTAAAGGGCCAGCCTTAAAGCTGTAGCCTTTAAGGGCCAGCCTTAGAGGGCCAGCCTTACAGGGCCCGCTTAAAGGGCCAGCCTTACAGGGCCCGCTTAAAGGGCCAGCTTAAAGGGCCAGCCTTAGAGGGCCAGCCTTAGAGGGCCAGCCTTAAAGGGCCAGCCATAGAGGGCCAGCCTTAAAGGGCCAGCCTTAGAGGGCCAGCCTTACAGGGCCAGCTTAAAGGGCCAGCTTAAAGGGCCAGCCTTAAAGGGCCAGCCTTAAAGGGCCAGCCTTAAAGGGCCAGCCTTGAAGGGCCAGCCTTAGAGGACCAGCCTTACAGGGCCAGCTTAAAGGGCCGACTTTAGAGGGCCAGCCTTAAAGGGCCAGCTTAAAGGGCCAGTTAAAGGGCCAGCCTTAGAGGGCCAGCCTTACAGGGCCCGCTTAAAGGGCCAGCCTTAAAGGGCCAGCCTTAGAGGGCCAGCCTTAGAGGGCCAGCCTTAAAGGGCCAGCCTTACATGGCCGACCTTAGAGGGCCAGCCTTAGAGGGCCAGCCTTAGAGGGCCAGCCTTAGCGGCCCAGCCTTAGAGGGCCAGCCTTAGAGGGCCAGCTTAAAGGGCCAGCCTTAGAGGGCCAGCCTTAGAGGGCCAGCCTTAGAGGGCCAGCCTTAGAGGGCCAGCCTTAAGGGGCCATCCTTAAAGGGCCAGCCTTAGAGGGCCATCCTTAGAGGGCCAGCCTTAGAGGGCCAGCTTAAAGGGCCAGCTTAAAGGGCCAGCTTTAAAGCTGTAGCCTTAAAGGGCCAGCCTTAGAGGGCCAGCCTTACAGGGCCAGCTTTAAAGCTGTAGCCTTAAAGGGCCAGCCTTAGAGGGCCAGCCTTACAGGGCCCGCTTAAAGGGCCAGCCTTAAAGGGCCAGCTTAAAGGGCCAGCCTTAGAGGGCCAGCCTTAAAGGGCCAGCCTTACATGGCCGACCTTAGAGGGCCAGCCTTAGAGGGCCAGCCTGAGAGGGCCAGCTTAAAGGGCCAGCCTTAGAGGGCCAGCCTTAGAGGGCCAGCCTTAGAGGGCCAGCCTTAAGGGGCTATCCTTAAAGGGCCAGCCTTAGAGGGCCAGCCTTAGAGGGCCAGCTTAAAGGGCCAGCTTAAAGGGCCAGCCTTAAAGCTGTAGCCTTAAAGGGCCAGCCTTAGAGGGCCAGCCTTACAGGGCCCGCTTAAAGGGCCAGCCTTACAGGGCCCGCTTAAAGGACCAGCTTAAAGGGCCAGCCTTAGAGGGCCAGCCTTAGAGGGCCAGCCTTAGAGGGCCAGCCTTAAAGGGCCAGCCTTAAAGGGCCAGCCTTAGAGGGCCAGCCTTACAGGGCCAGCTTAAAGGGCCAGCTTAAAGCTCCAGCCTTAGCGGCCCAGCCTTAGAGGGCCAGCCTTAGAGGGCCAGCTTGAAGGGCCAGCCTTAGAGGGCCAGCCTTAGAGGGCCAGCCTTAGAGGGCCAGCCTTAGAGGGCCAGCCTTAGAGGGCCAGCCTTAAGGGGCCATCCTTAAAGGGTCAGCCTTAGAGGGCCATCCTTAGAGGGCCAGCCTTAGAGGGCCAGCTTAAAGGGCCAGCTTAAAGGGCCAGCTTTAAAGCTGTAGCCTTAAAGGGCCAGCCTTAGAGGGCCAGCCTTACAGGGCCCGCTTAAAGGGCCAGCCTTAAAGGGCCAGCTTAAAGGGCCAGCCTTAGAGGGCCAGCCTTAAAGGGCCAGCCTTACATGGCCGACCTTAGAGGGCCAGCCTTAGAGGGCCAGCCTTAGAGGGCCAGCTTAAAGGGCCAGCCTTAGAGGGCCAGCCTTAGAGGGCCAGCCTTAGAGGGCCAGCCTTAGAGGGCCAGCCTTAGAGGGCCAGCCTTAAGGGGCCATCCTTAAAGGGCCAGCCTTAGAGGGCCAGCCTTAGAGGGCCAGCTTAAAGGGCATGCTTAAAGGGCCAGCCTTAAAGCTGTAGCCTTAAAGGGCCAGCCTTAGAGGGCCAGCCTTACAGGGCCCGCTTAAAGGGCCAGCCTTACAGGGCCCGCTTAAAGGTCCAGCTTAAAGGGCCAGCCTTAGAGGGCCAGCCTTAGAGGGCCAGCCTTAGAGGGCCAGCCTTAGAGGGCCAGCCTTAAAGGGCCAGCTTTAGAGGGCCAGCCTTAAGGGGCCATCCTTAAAGGGCCAGCCTTAGAGGGCCAGCCTTAGAGGGCCAGCTTAAAGGGCCAGCTTAAAGGGCCAGCCTTCAAGCTGTAGCCTTAAAGGGCCAGCCTTAGAGGGCCAGCCTTACAGGGCCCGCTTAAAGGGCCAGCCTTACAGGGCCCGCTTAAAGGGCCAGCTTAAATGGCCAGCTTAAAGGGCCAGCCTTAGAGGGCCAGCCTTATAGGGCCAGCCTTAGAGGGCCAGCCTTAAAGGGCCAGCCTTAGAGGGCCAGCCTTACAGGGCCAGCTTAAAGGGCCAGCTTAAAGGGCCAGCCTTAAAGGGCCAGCCTTAAAGGGCCAGCCTTAGAGGGCCAGTCTTAGAGGGCCAGCCTTAGAGGGCCAGCTTAAAGGGCCAGCCTTAGAGGACCAGCTTTAGAGGGCCAGCCTTAAGGGGCCATCCTTAAAGGGCCAGCCTTAGAGGGCCAGCCTTAGAGGGCCAGCTTAAAGGGCCAGCTTAAAGGGCCAGCCTTCAAGCTGTAGCCTTAAAGGGCCAGCCTTAGAGGGCCAGCCTTACAGGGCCCGCTTAAAGGGCCAGCCTTAAAGGGCCAGCTTAAAGGGCCAGCCTTAGAGGGCCAGCCTTAAAGGGCCAGCCTTACATGGCCGACCTTAGAGGGCCAGCCTTAGAGGGCCAGCCTTAGAGGGCCAGCTTAAAGGGCCAGCCTTAGAGGGCCAGCCTTAGAGGGCCAGCCTTAGAGGGCCAGCCTTAGAGGGCCAGCCTTAGAGGGCCAGCCTTAAGGGGCCATCCTTAAAGGGCCAGCCTTAGAGGGCCAGCCTTAGAGGGCCAGCTTAAAGGGCATGCTTAAAGGGCCAGCCTTAAAGCTGTAGCCTTAAAGGGCCAGCCTTAGAGGGCCAGCCTTACAGGGCCCGCTTAAAGGGCCAGCCTTACAGGGCCCGCTTAAAGGTCCAGCTTAAAGGGCCAGCCTTAGAGGGCCAGCCTTAGAGGGCCAGCCTTAGAGGGCCAGCCTTAGAGGGCCAGCCTTAAAGGGCCAGCTTTAGAGGGCCAGCCTTAAGGGGCCATCCTTAAAGGGCCAGCCTTAGAGGGCCAGCCTTAGAGGGCCAGCTTAAAGGGCCAGCTTAAAGGGCCAGCCTTCAAGCTGTAGCCTTAAAGGGCCAGCCTTAGAGGGCCAGCCTTACAGGGCCCGCTTAAAGGGCCAGCCTTACAGGGCCCGCTTAAAGGGCCAGCTTAAATGGCCAGCTTAAAGGGCCAGCCTTAGAGGGCCAGCCTTATAGGGCCAGCCTTAGAGGGCCAGCCTTAAAGGGCCAGCCTTAGAGGGCCAGCCTTACAGGGCCAGCTTAAAGGGCCAGCTTAAAGGGCCAGCCTTAAAGGGCCAGCCTTAAAGGGCCAGCCTTAGAGGGCCAGTCTTAGAGGGCCAGCCTTAGAGGGCCAGCTTAAAGGGCCAGCCTTAGAGGACCAGCTTTAGAGGGCCAGCCTTAAGGGGCCATCCTTAAAGGGCCAGCCTTAGAGGGCCAGCTTAAAGGGCCAGCTTAAAGGGCCAGCCTTAAAGCTGTAGCCTTAAAGGGCCAGCCTTAGAGGGCCAGCCTTACAGGGCCCGCTTAAAGGGCCAGCTTAAAGGGCCAGCCTTAGAGGGCCAGCCTTAGAGGGCCAGCCTTAAAGGGCCAGCCTTAGAGGGCCAGCCTTAAAGGGCCAGCCTTAGAGGGCCAGCCTTACAGGGCCAGCTTAAAGGGCCAGCTTAAAGGGCCAGCCTTAAAGGGCCAGCCTTAAAGGGCCAGCCTTGAAGGGCCAGCCTTAGAGGGCCAGCCTTACAGGGCCAGCTTAAAGGGCCGACTTTAGAGGGCCAGCCTTAAAGGGCCAGCTTAAAGGGCCAGTTAAAGGGCCAGCCTTAGAGGGCCAGCCTTAGAGGGCCAGTCTTACAGGGCCCGCTTAAAGGGCCAGCCTTAAAGGGCCATCCTGAAAGGGCCAGCCTTAGAGGGCCAGCCTTAAAGGGCCAGCTTAAAGGGCCAGCCTTAGAGGGCCAGCCTTTGAGGGCCAGCCTTAGAGGGCAAGACTTAGAGGGCAAGCCTTAAGGGGCCAGCTTAAAGGGCCAGCTTAAAGGGCCAGCCTTAGAGGGCCAGCCTTAGAGGGCCAGTCTTAGAGGGCCAGCATTAGAGGGCCAGCCTTAGAGGGCCAGCCTTAGAGGGCCAGCTTTAGAGGGCCAGCCTTAAAGGGCCAGCCTTAAAGGGCCATCCTGAAAGGGCCATCCTGAAAGGGCCAGCCTTAGAGGGCCAGCCTTACATGGCCGACCTTAGAGGGCCAGCCTTAGAGGGCCAGCCTTAGAGGGCCAGCCTTAGAGGCCCAGCCTTAGAGGGCCAGCCTTAAAGGGCCAGCCTTAGAGGGCCAGCCTTAGAAGGCCAGCCTTAGAAGGCCAGCGAGGGTCAGCCTTAAAGGGTTAGCTTAAAGTGCCAGCCTTAAAGGGCCAGTCTTAGAGGGCCAGCCTTAGAGGCCCAGCCTTAGAGGGCCAGCCTTAAAGGGCCAGCCTTAGAGGGCCAGCCTTAGAAGGCCAGCCTTAGAAGGCCAGCGAGGGTCAGCCTTAAAGGGTTAGCTTAAAGTGCCAGCCTTAAAGGGCCAGTCTTAGAGGGCCAGCGAGGGTCAGCCTTAAAGGGTTAGCTTAAAGTGCCAGCCTTAAAGGGCCAGTCTTAGAGGGCCAGCCTTAGAGGGCAGCCTTAAAGGGTCAGCTTAGAGGGCCAGCCTTGGAGGGCCAGCTTTAGAGGGCCGGCTTAAAAGGCCAGCCTTAATGCGCCAGCTTTAGAGGGCCAGTGTAACCCATGTCTTCCCACCAGCCTCATCATGAGCAGCCATATGACTTGGTCAGCTGACGGTAGGTCCCCTCCTGATTGGCTGTCTGTGCTGCAAGGAAGCAGTAAAAGGTCAGCAGGTGCAGGTCATCAGTGGCTCCTGCTGTGGTTGGTCAACAAGCTGCATGCTCACAACCCTCTTTGATATCCATACTTACAGAAAACAACTTTGCGGTAAGCCTTTCCATTTCACCGGCCATGTCTGTGGCCGCTACATCTGAATGGATATATTATGTATATATATTATATATTATTATCTGTGTGTATATATATATTTCAACTGCTAAACTCATTGCTCGACAGTAAAGTGGGATGAATGCCACAAGTGAACTTTTACTGTCATTATGAAGGATGGCCATCTTGAATTGGATGTATAAGTGTTGGATTATTTACCGGTACATTTTGTAAAGTGGACTGACATGTTAATACCTGTTTCTGGCATTAAAGGGCCAGCCTTGAAGGGCCGCCTTAAAGCTCTAGCCTTAAAGGGTCAGCTTAAAGGGCCAGCCTTAGAGGGCCAGCCTTAAAGGGCCAGCCTTAAAGGCCCATCCTTAAATGGCCATCCTTAAAGGGCCAGCCTTAAAAGGCCAGCCTTAAAGGGCCAGCCTTAAAGGGCCAGCCTTAGAGGGCCAGCCTTACAGGGCCATCTTAAAGGGCCAGCTTAAAGGGCTAGCCTTAGAGGGCCAGCCTTAAAGGGCCAGCTTAAAGGGCCAGCCTTAGCGGCCCAGCCTTAGAGGGCCAGCCTTAGAGGGCCAGCTTAAAGGGCCAGCCTTAGAGGGCCAGCCTTAGAGGGCCAGCCTTAGAGGGCCAGCCTTAGAGGGCCAGCCTTAAGGGGCCATCCTTAAAGGGCCAGCCTTAGAGGGCCAGCCTTAGAGGGCCAGCCTTAGAGGGCCAGCTTAAAGGGCCAGCTTAAAGGGCCAGCTTTAAAGCTGTAGCCTTAAAGGGCCAGCCTTAGAGGGCCAGCCTTACAGGGCCCGCTTAAAGGGCCAGCCATACAGGGCCAGCTTAAAGGGCCAGCTTAAAGGGCCAGCTTAAAGGGCCAGCCTTAGAGGGCCAGCCTTAAAGGGCCAGCCTTACATGGCCGACCTTAGAGGGCCAGCCTTAGAGGGCCAGCCTTAGAGGGCCAGCCTTAAAGGGCCAGCCTTACATGGCCGACCTTAGAGGGCCAGCCTTAGAGGGCCAGCCTTAGAGGGCCAGCCTTAGAGGGCCAGCCTTAGAGGGCCAGCCTTAAGGGGCCATCCTTAAAGGGCCAGCCTTAGAGGGCCAGCCTTAGAGGGCCAGCTTAAAGGGCCAGCTTAAAGGGCCAGCCTTAAAGCTGTAGCCTTAAAGGGCCAGCCTTAGAGGGCCAGCCTTACAGGGCCCGCTTAAAGGGCCAGCCTTACAGGGCCCGCTTAAAGGGCCAGCTTAAAGGGCCAGCTTAAAGGGCCAGCCTTAGAGGGCCAGCCTTAGAGGGCCAGCCTTAGAGGGCCAGCCTTAAAGGGCCAGCCTTAGAGGGCCAGCCTTACAGGGCCAGCTTAAAGGGCCAGCTTAAAGGGCCAGCCTTAAAGGGCCAGCCTTAAAGGGCCAGCCTTAGAGGGCCAGCCTTAGAGGGCCAGCTTAAAGGGCCAGCCTTAGAGGGCCAGCCTTTAGGTTCATTCTTAAAGGGCCAGCCTTAGAGGGCCAGCCTTAGAGGGCCAGCTTAAAGGGCCAGCTTAAAGGGCCAGCCTTAAAGCTGTAGCCTTAAAGGGCCAGCCTTAGAGGGCCAGCCTTACAGGGCCCGCTTAAAGGGCCAGCCTTACAGGGCCCGCTTAAAGGGCCAGCTTAAAGGGCCAGCCTTAGAGGGCCAGCCTTAGAGGGCCAGCCTTAAAGGGCCAGCCTTAGAGGGCCAGCCTTAAAGGGCCAGCCTTAGAGGGCCAGCCTTACAGGGCCAGCTTAAAGGGCCAGCTTAAAGGGCCAGCCTTAAAGGGCCAGCCTTAAAGGGCCAGCCTTAAAGGGCCAGCCTTGAAGGGCCAGCCTTAGAGGGCCAGCCTTACAGGGCCAGCTTAAAGGGCCGACTTTAGAGGGCCAGCCTTAAAGGGCCAGCTTAAAGGGCCAGCTTAAAGGGCCAGCCTTAGAGGGCCAGCCTTCGAGGGCCAGTCTTACAGGGCCCGCTTAAAGGGCCAGCCTTAAAGGGCCATCCTGAAAGGGCCAGCCTTAGAGGGCCAGCCTTAAAGGACCAGCTTAAAGGGCCAGCCTTAGAGGGCCAGCCTTTGAGGGCCAGACTTAGAGGGCAAGACTTAGAGGGCAACCCTTAAGGGGCCAGCTTAAAGGGCCAGCTTAAAGGGCCAGCCTTAGAGGGCCAGCCTTAGAGGGCCAGTCTTAGAGGGCCAGCATTAGAGGGCCAGCCTTAGAGGGCCAGCCTTAGAGGGCCAGCTTTAGAGGGCCAGCCTTAAAGGGCCAGCCTTAAAGGGCCATCCTGAAAGGGCCATCCTGAAAGGGCCAGCCTTAGAGGGCCAGCCTTACATGGCCGACCTTAGATGGCCAGCCTTAGAAGGCCAGCCTTAGAGGGCCAGCCTTAGAGGCCCAGCCTTAGAGGGCCAGCCTTAAAGGGCCAGCCTTAGAGGGCCAGCCTTAGAAGGCCAGCCTTAGAAGGCCAGCGAGGGTCAGCCTTAAAGGGTTAGCTTAAAGTGCCAGCCTTAAAGGGCCAGTCTTAGAGGGCCAGCGAGGGTCAGCCTTAAAGGGTTAGCTTAAAGTGCCAGCCTTAAAGGGCCAGTCTTAGAGGGCCAGCCTTAGAGGGCAGCCTTAAAGGGTCAGCTTAGAGGGCCAGCCTTGGAGGGCCAGCTTTAGAGGGCCGGCTTAAAAGGCCAGCCTTAATGCGCCAGCTTTAGAGGGCCAGTGTAACCCATGTCTTCCCACCAGCCTCATCATGAGCAGCCATATGACTTGGTCAGCTGACGGTAGGTCCCCTCCTGATTGGCTGTCTGTGCTGCAAGGAAGCAGTAAAAGGCCAGCAGGTGCAGGTCATCAGTGGCTCCTGCTGTGGTTGGTCAACAAGCTGCATGCTCACAACCCTCTTTGATATCCATACCTACAGAAAACAACTTTGCGGTAAGCCTTTCCATTTCACCGGCCATGTCTGTGGCCGCTACATCTGAATGGATATATTATGTATATATATTATATATTATTATCTGTGTGTATATATATATTTCAACTGCTAAACTCATTGCTCGACAGTAAAGTGGGATGAATGCCACAAGTGAACTTTTACTGTCATTATGAAGGATGGCCATCTTGAATTGGATGTATAAGTGTTGGATTATTTACCGGTACATTTTGTAAAGTGGACTGACATGTTAATACCTGTTTCTGGCATTAAAGGGCCAGCCTTGAAGGGCCGCCTTAAAGCTCTAGCCTTAAAGGGTCAGCTTAAAGGGCCAGCCTTAGAGGGCCAGCCTTAAAGGGCCAGCCTTAAAGGCCCATCCTTAAATGGCCATCCTTAAAGGGCCAGCCTTAAAAGGCCAGCCTTAAAGGGCCAGCCTTAAAGGGCCAGCCTTAGAGGGCCAGCCTTACAGGGCCATCTTAAAGGGCCAGCTTAAAGGGCTAGCCTTAGAGGGCCAGCCTTAAAGGGCCAGCTTAAAGGGCCAGCTTAAAGGGCCAGCCTTAGCGGCCCAGCCTTAGAGGGCCAGCTTAAAGGGCCAGCCTTAGAGGGCCAGCCTTAGAGGGCCAGCCTTAGAGGGCCAGCCTTAGAGGGCCAGCCTTAGAGGGCCAGCCTTAAAGGGCCAGCCTTAAAGGGCCAGCCTTAGAGGGCCAGCCTTAGAGGGCCAGCCTTAGAGGGCCAGCTTAAAGGGCCAGCTTAAAGGGCCAGCTTTAAAGCTGTAGCCTTAAAGGGCCAGCCTTAGAGGGCCAGCCTTAAGGGGCCATCCTTAAAGGGCCAGCCTTAGAGGGCCAGCCTTAGAGGGCCAGCTTAAAGGGCCAGCTTAAAGGGCCAGCCTTAAAGCTGTAGCCTTAAAGGGCCAGCCTTAGAGGGCCAGCCTTACAGGGCCCGCTTAAAGGGCCAGCCTTACAGGGCCCGCTTAAAGGGCCAGCTTAAAGGGCCAGCTTAAAGGGCCAGCCTTAGAGGGCCAGCCTTAGAGGGCCAGCCTTAAAGGGCCAGCCTTAGAGGGCCAGCCTTACAGGGCCAGCTTAAAGGGCCAGCTTAAAGGGCCAGCCTTAAAGGGCCAGCCTTAAAGGGCCAGCCTTAGAGGGCCAGCCTTAGAGGGCCAGCCTTAGAGGGCCAGCTTAAAGGGCCAGCCTTAGAGGGCCAGCCTTAGAGGGCCAGCCTTTAGGGGCCATTCTTAAAGGGCCAGCCTTAGAGGGCCAGCCTCAGAGGGCCAGCTTAAAGGGCCAGCTTAAAGGGCCAGCCTTAAAGCTGTAGCCTTAAAGGGCCAGCCTTACAGGGCCCGCTTAAAGGGCCAGCTTAAAGGGCCAGCCTTAGAGGGCCAGCCTTAGAGGGCCAGCCTTAAAGGGCCAGCCTTAGAGGGCCAGCCTTAAAGGGCCAGCCTTAGAGGGCCAGCCTTACAGGGCCAGCTTAAAGGGCCAGCTTAAAGGGCCAGCCTTAAAGGGCCAGCCTTAAAGGGCCAGCCTTAAAGGGCCAGCCTTGAAGGGCCAGCCTTAGAGGGCCAGCCTTACAGGGCCAGCTTAAAGGGCCGACTTTAGAGGGCCAGCTTAAAGGGCCAGCTTAAAGGGCCAGCCTTAGAGGGCCAGCCTTCGAGGGCCAGTCTTACAGGGCCCGCTTAAAGGGCCAGCCTTAAAGGGCCATCCTGAAAGGGCCAGCCTTAGAGGGCCAGCCTTAAAGGGCCAGCTTAAAGGGCCAGCCTTAGAGGGCCAGCCTTTGAGGGCCAGACTTAGAGGGCAAGACTTAGAGGGCAACCCTTAAGGGGCCAGCTTAAAGGGCCAGCTTAAAGGGCCAGCCTTAGAGGGCCAGCCTTAGAGGGCCAGTCTTAGAGGGCCAGCATTAGAGGGCCAGCCTTAGAGGGCCAGCCTTAGAGGGCCAGCTTTAGAGGGCCAGCCTTAAAGGGCCAGCCTTAAAGGGCCATCCTGAAAGGGCCATCCTGAAAGGGCCAGCCTTAGAGGGCCAGCCTTACATGGCCGACCTTAGAGGGCCAGCCTTAGAGGCCCAGCCTTAGAGGGCCAGCCTTAAAGGGCCAGCCTTAGAGGGCCAGCCTTAGAGGGCAGCCTTAAAGGGTCAGCTTAGAGGGCCAGCCTTGGAGGGCCAGCTTTAGAGGGCCGGCTTAAAAGGCCAGCCTTAATGCGCCAGCTTTAGAGGGCCAGTGTAACCCATGTCTTCCCACCAGCCTCATCATGAGCAGCCATATGACTTGGTCAGCTGACGGTAGGTCCCCTCCTGATTGGCTGTCTGTGCTGCAAGGAAGCAGTAAAAGGCCAGCAGGTGCAGGTCATCAGTGGCTCCTGCTGTGGTTGGTCAACAAGCTGCATGCTCACAACCCTCTTTGATATCCATACCTACAGAAAACAACTTTGCGGTAAGCCTTTCCATTTCACCGGCCATGTCTGTGGCCGCTACATCTGAATGGATATATTATGTATATATATTATATATTATTATCTGTGTGTATATATATATTTCAACTGCTAAACTCATTGCTCGACAGTAAAGTGGGATGAATGCCACAAGTGAACTTTTACTGTCATTATGAAGGATGGCCATCTTGAATTGGATGTATAAGTGTTGGATTATTTACCGGTACATTTTGTAAAGTGGACTGACATGTTAATACCTGTTTCTGGCATTAAAGGGCCAGCCTTGAAGGGCCGCCTTAAAGCTCTAGCCTTAAAGGGTCAGCTTAAAGGGCCAGCCTTAGAGGGCCAGCCTTAAAGGGCCAGCCTTAAAGGCCCATCCTTAAATGGCCATCCTTAAAGGGCCAGCCTTAAAAGGCCAGCCTTAAAGGGCCAGCCTTAAAGGGCCAGCCTTAGAGGGCCAGCCTTACAGGGCCATCTTAAAGGGCCAGCTTAAAGGGCTAGCCTTAGAGGGCCAGCCTTAAAGGGCCAGCTTAAAGGGCCAGCCTTAGCGGCCCAGCCTTAGAGGGCCAGCCTTAGAGGGCCAGCTTAAAGGGCCAGCCTTAGAGGGCCAGCCTTAGAGGGCCAGCCTTAGAGGGCCAGCCTTAGAGGGCCAGCCTTAAGGGGCCATCCTTAAAGGGCCAGCCTTAGAGGGCCAGCCTTAGAGGGCCAGCCTTAGAGGGCCAGCTTAAAGGGCCAGCTTAAAGGGCCAGCTTTAAAGCTGTAGCCTTAAAGGGCCAGCCTTAGAGGGCCAGCCTTACAGGGCCCGCTTAAAGGGCCAGCCTTAAAGGGCCAGCTTAAAGGGCCAGCCTTAGAGGGCCAGCCTTAAAGGGCCAGCCTTACATGGCCGACCTTAGAGGGCCAGCCTTAGAGGGCCAGCCTTACAGGGCCCGCTTAAAGGGCCAGCCTTAGAGGGCCAGCCTTAGAGGGCCAGCCTTAGAGGGCCAGCCTTAGAGGGCCAGCTTAAAGGGCCAGCCTTAGAGGGCCAGCCTTAGAGGGCCAGCCTTACAGGGCCCGCTTAAAGGGCCAGCCTTAGAGGGCCAGCCTTAGAGGGCCAGCCTTAGAGGGCCAGCCTTAGAGGGCCAGCTTAAAGGGCCAGCCTTAGAGGGCCAGCCTTAGAGGGCCAGCCTTAGCGGCCCAGCCTTAGAGGGCCAGCCTTAGAGGGCCAGCTTAAAGGGCCAGCCTTAGAGGGCCAGCCTTAGAGGGCCAGCCTTAGAGGGCCAGCCTTAGAGGGCCAGCCTTAAGGGGCCATCCTTAAAGGGCCAGCCTTAGAGGGCCATCCTTAGAGGGCCAGCCTTAGAGGGCCAGCTTAAAGGGCCAGCTTAAAGGGCCAGCTTTAAAGCTGTAGCCTTAAAGGGCCAGCCTTAGAGGGCCAGCCTTACAGGGCCAGCTTTAAAGCTGTAGCCTTAAAGGGCCAGCCTTAGAGGGCCAGCCTTACAGGGCCCGCTTAAAGGGCCAGCCTTAAAGGGCCAGCTTAAAGGGCCAGCCTTAGAGGGCCAGCCTTAAAGGGCCAGCCTTACATGGCCGACCTTAGAGGGCCAGCCTTAGAGGGCCAGCCTTAGAGGGCCAGCCTTAGAGGGCCAGCCTTAGAGGGCCAGCTTAAAGGGCCAGCTTAAAGGGCCAGCCTTAAAGCTGTAGCCTTAAAGGGCCAGCCTTAGAGGGCCAGCCTTACAGGGCCCGCTTAAAGGGCCAGCCTTACAGGGCCCGCTTAAAGGGCCAGCTTAAAGGGCCAGCTTAAAGGGCCAGCCTTAGAGGGCCAGCCTTAGAGGGCCAGCCTTAGAGGGCCAGCCTTAGAGGGCCAGCCTTAAAGGGCCAGCCTTAGAGGGCCAGCCTTAAGGGGCCATCCTTAAAGGGCCAGCCTTAGAGGGCCAGCTTAAAGGGCCAGCTTAAAGGGCCAGCCTTAAAGCTGTAGCCTTAAAGGGCCAGCCTTAGAGGGCCAGCCTTACAGGGCCCGCTTAAAGGGCCAGCCTTACAGGGCCCGCTTAAAGGGCCAGCTTAAAGGGCCAGCTTAAAGGGCCAGCCTTAGAGGGCCAGCCTTAGAGGGCCAGCCTTAGAGGGCCAGCCTTAGAGGGCCAGCCTTAAAGGGCCAGCCTTAGAGGGCCAGCCTTACAGGGCCAGCTTAAAGGGCCAGCTTAAAGGGCCAGCCTTAAAGGGCCAGCCTTAAAGGGCCAGCCTTAGAGGGCCAGCCTTAGAGGGCCAGCCTTAGAGGGCCAGCTTAAAGGGCCAGCCTTAGAGGGCCAGCCTTAAGGGGCCATCCTTAAAGGGCCAGCCTTAGAGGGCCAGCCTTAGAGGGCCAGCTTAAAGGGCCAGCTTAAAGGGCCAGCCTTAAAGCTGTAGCCTTAAAGGGCCAGCCTTAGAGGGCCAGCCTTACAGGGCCCGCTTAAAGGGCCAGCCTTACAGGGCCCGCTTAAAGGGCCAGCTTAAAGGGCCAGCCTTAGAGGGCCAGCCTTAGAGGGCCAGCCTTAAAGGGCCAGCCTTAGAGGGCCAGCCTTAAAGGGCCAGCCTTAGAGGGCCAGCCTTACAGGGCCAGCTTAAAGGGCCAGCCTTAAAGGGCCAGCCTTAAAGGGCCAGCCTTAAAGGGCCAGCCTTAAAGGGCCAGCCTTGAAGGGCCAGCCTTAGAGGGCCAGCCTTACAGGGCCAGCTTAAAGGGCCGACTTTAGAGGGCCAGCCTTAAAGGGCCAGCTTAAAGGGCCAGCTTAAAGGGCCAGCTTAAAGGGCCAGCCTTAGAGGGCCAGCCTTAGAGGGCCAGCCTTACAGGGCCCGCTTAAAGGGCCAGCCTTAAAGGGCCATCCTGAAAGGGCCAGCCTTAGAGGGCCAGCCTTAAAGGGCCAGCTTAAAGGGCCAGCTTAAAGGGCCAGCCTTAGAGGGCCAGCCTTAGAGGGCCAGTCTTAGAGGGCCAGCATTAGAGGGCCAGCCTTAGAGGGCCAGCCTTAGAGGGCCAGCTTTAGAGGGCCAGCCTTAAAGGGCCAGCCTTAAAGGGCCATCCTGAAAGGGCCATCCTGAAAGGGCCAGCCTTAGAGGGCCAGCCTTACATGGCCGACCTTAGAGGGCCAGCCTTAGAAGGCCAGCCTTAGAGGGCCAGCCTTAGAGGCCCAGCCTTAGAGGGCCAGCCTTAAAGGGCCAGCCTTAGAGGGCCAGCCTTAGAAGGCCAGCCTTAGAAGGCCAGCGAGGGTCAGCCTTAAAGGGTTAGCTTAAAGTGCCAGCCTTAAAGGATTAATTAATTAATGGATATATTATGTATATATATTATATATTATTATCTGTGTGTATATATATATTTCAACTGCTAAACTCATTGCTCGACAGTAAAGTGGGATGAATGCCACAAGTGAACTTTTACTGTCATTATGAAGGATGGCCATCTTGAATTGGATGTATAAGTGTTGGATTATTTACCGGTACATTTTGTAAAGTGGACTGACATGTTAATACCTGTTTCTGGCATTAAAGGGCCAGCCTTGAAGGGCCGCCTTAAAGCTCTAGCCTTAAAGGGTCAGCTTAAAGGGCCAGCCTTAGAGGGCCAGCCTTAAAGGGCCAGCCTTAAAGGCCCATCCTTAAATGGCCATCCTTAAAGGGCCAGCCTTAAAAGGCCAGCCTTAAAGGGCCAGCCTTAAAGGGCCAGCCTTAGAGGGCCAGCCTTACAGGGCCATCTTAAAGGGCCAGCTTAAAGGGCTAGCCTTAGAGGGCCAGCCTTAAAGGGCCAGCTTAAAGGGCCAGCCTTAGCGGCCCAGCCTTAGAGGGCCAGCCTTAGAGGGCCAGCTTAAAGGGCCAGCCTTAGAGGGCCAGCCTTAGAGGGCCAGCCTTAGAGGGCCAGCCTTAGAGGGCCAGCCTTAAGGGGCCATCCTTAAAGGGCCAGCCTTAGAGGGCCAGCCTTAGAGGGCCAGCCTTAGAGGGCCAGCTTAAAGGGCCAGCTTAAAGGGCCAGCTTTAAAGCTGTAGCCTTAAAGGGCCAGCCTTAGAGGGCCAGCCTTACAGGGCCCGCTTAAAGGGCCAGCCATACAGGGCCCGCTTAAAGGGCCAGCTTAAAGGGCCAGCTTAAAGGGCCAGCCTTAGAGGGCCAGCCTTAAAGGGCCAGCCTTACATGGCCGACCTTAGAGGGCCAGCCTTAGAGTGCCAGCCTTAGAGGGCCAGCCTTAGAGGGCCAGCCTTAGAGGGCCAGCCTTAAGGGGCCATCCTTAAAGGGCCAGCCTTAGAGGGCCAGCCTTAGAGGGCCAGCTTAAAGGGCCAGCTTAAAGGGCCAGCCTTAAAGCTGTAGCCTTAAAGGGCCAGCCTTAGAGGGCCAGCCTTACAGGGCCCGCTTAAAGGGCCAGCCTTACAGGGCCCGCTTAAAGGGCCAGCTTAAAGGGCCAGCTTAAAGGGCCAGCCTTAGAGGGCCAGCCTTAGAGGGCCAGCCTTAGAGGGCCAGCCTTAGAGGGCCAGCCTTAAAGGGCCAGCCTTAGAGGGCCAGCCTTACAGGGCCAGCTTAAAGGGCCAGCTTAAAGGGCCAGCCTTAAAGGGCCAGCCTTAAAGGGCCAGCCTTAGAGGGCCAGCCTTAGAGGGCCAGCCTTAGAGGGCCAGCCTTAGAGGGCCAGCTTAAAGGGCCAGCTTAAAGGGCCAGCCTTAAAGCTGTAGCCTTAAAGGGCCAGCCTTAGAGGGCCAGCCTTACAGGGCCCGCTTAAAGGGCCAGCCTTACAGGGCCCGCTTAAAGGGCCAGCTTAAAGGGCCAGCCTTAGAGGGCCAGCCTTAAAGGGCCAGCCTTAGAGGGCCAGCCTTACAGGGCCAGCTTAAAGGGCCAGCTTAAAGGGCCAGCCTTAAAGGGCCAGCCTTAAAGGGCCAGCCTTAAAGGGCCAGCCTTGAAGGGCCAGCCTTAGAGGGCCAGCCTTACAGGGCCAGCTTAAAGGGCCGACTTTAGAGGGCCAGCCTTAAAGGGCCAGCTTAAAGGGCCAGCCTTAGAGGGCCAGCCTTCGAGGGCCAGTCTTACAGGGCCCGCTTAAAGGGCCAGCTTAAAGGGCCAGCCTTAAAGCTGTAGCCTTAAAGGGCCAGCCTTAGAGGGCCAGCCTTACAGGGCCCGCTTAAAGGGCCAGCCTTACAGGGCCAGCCTTAGAGGGCCAGCCTTAAAGGGCCAGCCTTAGAGGGCCAGCCTTAAAGGGCCAGCCTTAGAGGGCCAGCCTTACAGGGCCAGCTTAAAGGGCCAGCTTAAAGGGCCAGCCTTAAAGGGCCAGCCTTAAAGGGCCAGCCTTAAAGGGCCAGCCTTGAAGGGCCAGCCTTAGAGGGCCAGCCTTACAGGGCCAGCTTAAAGGGCCGACTTTAGAGGGCCAGCCTTAAAGGGCCAGCTTAAAGGGCCAGCCTTAGAGGGCCAGCCTTCGAGGGCCAGTCTTACAGGGCCCGCTTAAAGGGCCAGCCTTAAAGGGCCATCCTGAAAGGGCCAGCCTTAGAGGGCCAGCCTTAAAGGGCCAGCTTAAAGGGCCAGCCTTAGAGGGCCAGCCTTTGAGGGCCAGACTTAGAGGGCAAGACTTAGAGGGCAACCCTTAAGGGGCCAGCTTAAAGGGCCAGCTTAAAGGGCCAGCCTTAGAGGGCCAGCCTTAGAGGGCCAGTCTTAGAGGGCCAGCATTAGAGGGCCAGCCTTAGAGGGCCAGCCTTAGAGGGCCAGCTTTAGAGGGCCAGCCTTAAAGGGCCAGCCTTAAAGGGCCATCCTGAAAGGGCCATCCTGAAAGGGCCAGCCTTAGAGGGCCAGCCTTACATGGCCGACCTTAGAGGGCCAGCCTTAGAGGGCCAGCCTTAGAGGCCCAGCCTTAGAGGGCCAGCCTTAAAGGGCCAGCCTTAGAGGGCCAGCCTTAGAAGGCCAGCCTTAGAAGGCCAGCGAGGGTCAGCCTTAAAGGGTTAGCTTAAAGTGCCAGCCTTAAAGGGCCAGTCTTAGAGGGCCAGCGAGGGTCAGCCTTAAAGGGTTAGCTTAAAGTGCCAGCCTTAAAGGGCCAGTCTTAGAGGGCCAGCCTTAGAGGGCAGCCTTAAAGGGTCAGCTTAGAGGGCCAGCCTTGGAGGGCCAGCTTTAGAGGGCCGGCTTAAAAGGCCAGCCTTAATGCGCCAGCTTTAGAGGGCCAGTGTAACCCATGTCTTCCCACCAGCCTCATCATGAGCAGCCATATGACTTGGTCAGCTGACGGTAGGTCCCCTCCTGATTGGCTGTCTGTGCTGCAAGGAAGCAGTAAAAGGCCAGCAGGTGCAGGTCATCAGTGGCTCCTGCTGTGGTTGGTCAACAAGCTGCATGCTCACAACCCTCTTTGATATCCATACCTACAGAAAACAACTTTGCGGTAAGCCTTTCCATTTCACCGGCCATGTCTGTGGCCGCTACATCTGAATGGATATATTATGTATATATATTATATATTATTATCTGTGTGTATATATATATTTCAACTGCTAAACTCATTGCTCGACAGTAAAGTGGGATGAATGCCACAAGTGAACTTTTACTGTCATTATGAAGGATGGCCATCTTGAATTGGATGTATAAGTGTTGGATTATTTACCGGTACATTTTGTAAAGTGGACTGACATGTTAATACCTGTTTCTGGCATTAAAGGGCCAGCCTTGAAGGGCCGCCTTAAAGCTCTAGCCTTAAAGGGTCAGCTTAAAGGGCCAGCCTTAGAGGGCCAGCCTTAAAGGGCCAGCCTTAAAGGCCCATCCTTAAATGGCCATCCTTAAAGGGCCAGCCTTAAAAGGCCAGCCTTAAAGGGCCAGCCTTAAAGGGCCAGCCTTAGAGGGCCAGCCTTACAGGGCCATCTTAAAGGGCCAGCTTAAAGGGCTAGCCTTAGAGGGCCAGCCTTAAAGGGCCAGCTTAAAGGGCCAGCCTTAGCGGCCCAGCCTTAGAGGGCCAGCCTTAGAGGGCCAGCTTAAAGGGCCAGCCTTAGAGGGCCAGCCTTAGAGGGCCAGCCTTAGAGGGCAAGCCTTAGAGGGCCAGCCTTAAGGGGCCATCCTTAAAGGGCCAGCCTTAGAGGGCCAGCCTTAGAGGGCCAGCCTTAGAGGGCAAGCTTAAAGGGCCAGCTTAAAGGGCCAGCTTTAAAGCTGTAGCCTTAAAGGGCCAGCCTTAGAGGGCCAGCCTTACAGGGCCCGCTTAAAGGGCCAGCCTTAAAGGGCCAGCTTAAAGGGCCAGCCTTAGAGGGCCAGCCTTAAAGGGCCAGCCTTACATGGCCGACCTTAGAGGGCCAGCCTTAGAGGGCCAGCCTTACAGGGCCCGCTTAAAGGGCCAGCCTTAGAGGGCCAGCCTTAGAGGGCCAGCCTTAGAGGGCCAGCCTTAGAGGGCCAGCTTAAAGGGCCAGCCTTAGAGGGCCAGCCTTAGAGGGCCAGCCTTAGAGGGCCAGCCTTAGAGGGCCAGCTTAAAGGGCCAGCCTTAGAGGGCCAGCCTTAGAGGGCCAGCCTTAGCGGCCCAGCCTTAGAGGGCCAGCCTTAGAGGGCCAGCTTAAAGGGCCAGCCTTAGAGGGCCAGCCTTAGAGGGCCAGCCTTAGAGGGCCAGCCTTAGAGGGCCAGCCTTAAGGGGCCATCCTTAAAGGGCCAGCCTTAGAGGGCCATCCTTAGAGGGCCAGCCTTAGAGGGCCAGCTTAAAGGGCCAGCTTAAAGGGCCAGCTTTAAAGCTGTAGCCTTAAAGGGCCAGCCTTAGAGGGCCAGCCTTACAGGGCCAGCTTTAAAGCTGTAGCCTTAAAGGGCCAGCCTTAGAGGGCCAGCCTTACAGGGCCCGCTTAATGGGCCAGCCTTAAAGGGCCAGCTTAAAGGGCCAGCCTTAGAGGGCCAGCCTTAAAGGGCCAGCCTTACATGGCCGACCTTAGAGGGCCAGCCTTAGAGGGCCAGCCTTAGAGGGCCAGCCTTAGAGGGCCAGCCTTAGAGGGCCAGCCTTAGAGGGCCAGCCTTAAGGGGCCATCCTTAAAGGGCCAGCCTTAGAGGGCCAGCCTTAGAGGGCCAGCTTAAAGGGCCAGCCTTAAAGGGCCAGCCTTAAAGCTGTAGCCTTAAAGGGCCAGCCTTAGAGGGCCAGCCTTACAGGGCCCGCTTAAAGGGCCAGCCTTACAGGGCCCGCTTAAAGGGCCAGCTTAAAGGGCCAGCTTAAAGGGCCAGCCTTAGAGGGCCAGCCTTAGAGGGCCAGCCTTAGAGGGCCAGCCTTAAAGGGCCAGCCTTAGAGGGCCAGCCTTAAGGGGCCATCCTTAAAGGGCCAGCCTTAGAGGGCCAGCTTAAAGGGCCAGCTTAAAGGGCCAGCCTTAAAGCTGTAGCCTTAAAGGGCCAGCCTTAGAGGGCCAGCCTTACAGGGCCCGCTTAAAGGGCCAGCCTTACAGGGCCCGCTTAAAGGGCCAGCTTAAAGGGCCAGCTTAAAGGGCCAGCCTTAGAGGGCCAGCCTTAGAGGGCCAGCCTTAGAGGGCCAGCCTTAGAGGGCCAGCCTTAAAGGGCCAGCCTTAGAGGGCCAGCCTTACAGGGCCAGCTTAAAGGGCCAGCTTAAAGGGCCAGCCTTAAAGGGCCAGCCTTAAAGGGCCAGCCTTAGAGGGCCAGCCTTAGAGGGCCAGCTTAAAGGGCCAGCCTTAGAGGGCCAGCCTTAAGGGGCCATCCTTAAAGGGCCAGCCTTAGAGGGCCAGCCTTAGAGGGCCAGCTTAAAGGGCCAGCTTAAAGGGCCAGCCTTAAAGCTGTAGCCTTAAAGGGCCAGCCTTAGAGGGCCAGCCTTACAGGGCCCGCTTAAAGGGCCAGCCTTACAGGGCCCGCTTAAAGGGCCAGCTTAAAGGGCCAGCCTTAGAGGGCCAGCCTTAGAGGGCCAGCCTTAAAGGGCCAGCCTTAGAGGGCCAGCCTTAAAGGGCCAGCCTTAGAGGGCCAGCCTTACAGGGCCAGCTTAAAGGGCCAGCTTAAAGGGCCAGCCTTAAAGGGCCAGCCTTAAAGGGCCAGCCTTAAAGGGCCAGCCTTAAAGGGCCAGCCTTGAAGGGCCAGCCTTAGAGGGCCAGCCTTACAGGGCCAGCTTAAAGGGCCGACTTTAGAGGGCCAGCCTTAAAGGGCCAGCTTAAAGGGCCAGCTTAAAGGGCCAGCTTAAAGGGCCAGCCTTAGAGGGCCAGCCTTAGAGGGCCAGCCTTACAGGGCCCGCTTAAAGGGCCAGCCTTAAAGGGCCATCCTGAAAGGGCCAGCCTTAGAGGGCCAGCCTTAAAGGGCCAGCTTAAAGGGCCAGCTTAAAGGGCCAGCCTTAGAGGGCCAGCCTTAGAGGGCCAGTCTTAGAGGGCCAGCATTAGAGGGCCAGCCTTAGAGGGCCAGCCTTAGAGGGCCAGCTTTAGAGGGCCAGCCTTAAAGGGCCAGCCTTAAAGGGCCATCCTGAAAGGGCCATCCTGAAAGGGCCAGCCTTAGAGGCCCAGCCTTAGAGGGCCAGCCTTAAAGGGCCAGCCTTAGAGGGCCAGCCTTAGAAGGCCAGCCTTAGAAGGCCAGCGAGGGTCAGCCTTAAAGGGTTAGCTTAAAGTGCCAGCCTTAAAGGGCCAGTCTTAGAGGGCCAGCGAGGGTCAGCCTTAAAGGGTTAGCTTAAAGTGCCAGCCTTAAAGGGCCAGTCTTAGAGGGCCAGCCTTAGAGGGCAGCCTTAAAGGGTCAGCTTAGAGGGCCAGCCTTGGAGGGCCCGCTTAAAGGGCCAGCCTTACAGGGCCCGCTTAAAGGGCCAGCTTAAAGGGCCAGCCTTAGAGGGCCAGCCTTAGAGGGCCAGCCTTAAAGGGCCAGCCTTAGAGGGCCAGCCTTAAAGGGCCAGCCTTAGAGGGCCAGCCTTACAGGGCCAGCTTAAAGGGCCAGCTTAAAGGGCCAGCCTTAAAGGGCCAGCCTTAAAGGGCCAGCCTTAAAGGGCCAGCCTTGAAGGGCCAGCCTTAGAGGGCCAGCCTTACAGGGCCAGCTTAAAGGGCCGACTTTAGAGGGCCAGCCTTAAAGGGCCAGCTTAAAGGGCCAGCTTAAAGGGCCAGCCTTAGAGGGCCAGCCTTAGAGGGCCAGCCTTACAGGGCCCGCTTAAAGGGCCAGCCTTAAAGGGCCATCCTGAAAGGGCCATCCTGAAAGGGCCATCCTGAAAGGGCCAGCCTTAGAGGGCCAGCCTTAAAGGGCCAGCTTAAAGGGCCAGCCTTAGAGGGCCAGCCTTAGAGGGCCAGTCTTAGAGGGCCAGCATTAGAGGGCCAGCCTTAGAGGGCCAGCCTTAGAGGGCCAGCTTTAGAGGGCCAGCCTTAAAGGGCCAGCCTTAAAGGGCCATCCTGAAAGGGCCATCCTGAAAGGGCCAGCCTTAGAGGGCCAGCCTTACATGGCCGACCTTAGAGGGCCAGCCTTAGAAGGCCAGCCTTAGAGGGCCAGCCTTAGAGGCCCAGCCTTAGAGGGCCAGCCTTAAAGGGCCAGCCTTAGAGGGCCAGCCTTAGAGGGCCAGCCTTAGAAGGCCAGCCTTAGAAGGCCAGCGAGTGTCAGCCTTAAAGGGTTAGCTTAAAGTGCCAGCCTTAAAGGGCCAGTCTTAGAGGGCCAGCCTTAGAGGGCAGCCTTAAAGGGTCAGCTTAGAGGGCCAGCCTTGGAGGGCCAGCTTTAGAGGGCCAGTGTAACCCATGTCTTCCCACCAGCCTCATCATGAGCAGCCATATGACTTGGTCAGCTGACGGTAGGTCCCCTCCTGATTGGCTGTCTGTGCTGCAAGGAAGCAGTAAAAGGCCAGCAGGTGCAGGTCATCAGTGGCTCCTGCTGTGGTTGGTCAACAAGCTGCATGCTCACAACCCTCTTTGATATCCATACCTACAGAAAACAACTTTGCGGTAAGCCTTTCCATTTCACCGGCCATGTCTGTGGCCGCTACATCTGAATGGATATATTATGTATATATATTATATATTATTATCTGTGTGTATATATATATTTCAACTGCTAAACTCATTGCTCGACAGTAAAGTGGGATGAATGCCACAAGTGAACTTTTACTGTCATTATGAAGGATGGCCATCTTGAATTGGATGTATAAGTGTTGGATTATTTACCGGTACATTTTGTAAAGTGGACTGACATGTTAATACCTGTTTCTGGCATTAAAGGGCCAGCCTTGAAGGGCCGCCTTAAAGCTCTAGCCTTAAAGGGTCAGCTTAAAGGGCCAGCCTTAGAGGGCCAGCCTTAAAGGGCCAGCCTTAAAGGCCCATCCTTAAATGGCCATCCTTAAAGGGCCAGCCTTAAAAGGCCAGCCTTAAAGGGCCAGCCTTAAAGGGCCAGCCTTAGAGGGCCAGCCTTACAGGGCCATCTTAAAGGGCCAGCTTAAAGGGCTAGCCTTAGAGGGCCAGCCTTAAAGGGCCAGCTTAAAGGGCCAGCCTTAGCGGCCCAGCCTTAGAGGGCCAGCCTTAGAGGGCCAGCTTAAAGGGCCAGCCTTAGAGGGCCAGCCTTAGAGGGCCAGCCTTAGAGGGCCAGCCTTAAGGGGCCATCCTTAAAGGGCCAGCCTTAGAGGGCCAGCCTTAGAGGGCCAGCCTTAGAGGGCCAGCTTAAAGGGCCAGCTTAAAGGGCCAGCTTTAAAGCTGTAGCCTTAAAGGGCCAGCCTTAGAGGGCCAGCCTTACAGGGCCCGCTTAAAGGGCCAGCCATACAGGGCCCGCTTAAAGGGCCAGCTTAAAGGGCCAGCTTAAAGGGCCAGCCTTAGAGGGCCAGCCTTAAAGGGCCAGCCTTACATGGCCGACCTTAGAGGGCCAGCCTTAGAGTGCCAGCCTTAGAGGGCCAGCCTTAGAGGGCCAGCCTTAGAGGGCCAGCCTTAAGGGGCCATCCTTAAAGGGCCAGCCTTAGAGGGCCAGCCTTAGAGGGCCAGCTTAAAGGGCCAGCTTAAAGGGCCAGCCTTAAAGCTGTAGCCTTAAAGGGCCAGCCTTAGAGGGCCAGCCTTACAGGGCCCGCTTAAAGGGCCAGCCTTAAAGGGCCAGCTTAAAGGGCCATCTTAAAGGGCCAGCTTAAAGGGCCAGCCTTAGAGGGCCAGCCTTAGAGGGCCAGCCTTAAAGGGCCAGCCTTAGAGGGCCAGGCTTACAGGGCCAGCTTAAAGGGCCAGCTTAAAGGGCCAGCCTTAAAGGGCCAGCCTTAAAGGGCCAGCCTTAGAGGGCCAGCCTTAGAGGGCCAGCCTTAGAGGGCCAGCCTTAGAGGGCCAGCCTTAGAGGGCCAGCTTAAAGGGCCAGCTTAAAGGGCCAGCCTTAAAGCTGTAGCCTTAAAGGGCCAGCCTTAGAGGGCCAGCCTTACAGGGCCCGCTTAAAGGGCCAGCCTTACAGGGCCCGCTTAAAGGGCCAGCTTAAAGGGCCAGCCTTAGAGGGCCAGCCTTAGAGGGCCAGCCTTAAAGGGCCAGCCTTAGAGGGCCAGCCTTAAAGGGCCAGCCTTAGAGGGCCAGCCTTACAGGGCCAGCTTAAAGGGCCAGCTTAAAGGGCCAGCCTTAAAGGGCCAGCCTTAAAGGGCCAGCCTTAAAGGGCCAGCCTTGAAGGGCCAGCCTTAGAGGGCCAGCCTTACAGGGCCAGCTTAAAGGGCCGACTTTAGAGGGCCAGCCTTAAAGGGCCAGCTTAAAGGGCCAGCTTAAAGGGCCAGCTTAAAGGGCCAGCCTTAGAGGGCCAGCCTTAGAGGGCCAGCCTTACAGGGCCCGCTTAAAGGGCCAGCCTTAAAGGGCCATCCTGAAAGGGCCATCCTGAAAGGGCCAGCCTTAGAGGGCCAGCCTTAAAGGGCCAGCTTAAAGGGCCAGCCTTAGAGGGCCAGCCTTAGAGGGCCAGTCTTAGAGGGCCAGCATTAGAGGGCCAGCCTTAGAGGGCCAGCCTTAGAGGGCCAGCTTTAGAGGGCCAGCCTTAAAGGGCCAGCCTTAAAGGGCCATCCTGAAAGGGCCATCCTGAAAGGGCCAGCCTTAGAGGGCCAGCCTTACATGGCCGACCTTAGAGGGCCAGCCTTAGAGGGCCAGCCTTAGAGGGCCAGCCTTAGAGGCCCAGCCTTAGAGGGCCAGCCTTAAAGGGCCAGCCTTAGAGGGCCAGCCTTAGAAGGCCAGCCTTAGAAGGCCAGCGAGGGTCAGCCTTAAAGGGTTGGCTTAAAGTGCCAGCCTTAAAGGGCCAGTCTTAGAGGGCCAGCGAGGGTCAGCCTTAAAGGGTTAGCTTAAAGTGCCAGCCTTAAAGGGCCAGTCTTAGAGGGCCAGCCTTAGAGGGCAGCCTTAAAGGGTCAGCTTAGAGGGCCAGCCTTGGAGGGCCAGCTTTAGAGGGCCGGCTTAAAAGGCCAGCCTTAATGCGCCAGCTTTAGAGGGCCAGTGTAACCCATGTCTTCCCACCAGCCTCATCATGAGCAGCCATATGACTTGGTCAGCTGACGGTAGGTCCCCTCCTGATTGGCTGTCTGTGCTGCAAGGAAGCAGTAAAAGGCCAGCAGGTGCAGGTCATCAGTGGCTCCTGCTGTGGTTGGTCAACAAGCTGCATGCTCACAACCCTCTTTGATATCCATACCTACAGAAAACAACTTTGCGGTAAGCCTTTCCATTTCACCGGCCATGTCTGTGGCCGCTACATCTGAATGGATATATTATGTATATATATTATATATTATTATCTGTGTGTATATATATATTTCAACTGCTAAACTCATTGCTCGACAGTAAAGTGGGATGAATGCCACAAGTGAACTTTTACTGTCATTATGAAGGATGGCCATCTTGAATTGGATGTATAAGTGTTGGATTATTTACCGGTACATTTTGTAAAGTGGACTGACATGTTAATACCTGTTTCTGGCATTAAAGGGCCAGCCTTGAAGGGCCGCCTTAAAGCTCTAGCCTTAAAGGGTCAGCTTAAAGGGCCAGCCTTAGAGGGCCAGCCTTAAAGGGCCAGCCTTAAAGGCCCATCCTTAAATGGCCATCCTTAAAGGGCCAGCCTTAAAAGGCCAGCCTTAAAGGGCCAGCCTTAAAGGGCCAGCCTTAGAGGGCCAGCCTTACAGGGCCATCTTAAAGGGCCAGCTTAAAGGGCTAGCCTTAGAGGGCCAGCCTTAAAGGGCAAGCTTAAAGGGCCAGCCTTAGCGGCCCAGCCTTAGAGGGCCAGCCTTAGAGGGCCAGCTTAAAGGGCCAGCCTTAGAGGGCCAGCCTTAGAGGGCCAGCCTTAGAGGGCCAGCCTTAAGGGGCCATCCTTAAAGGGCCAGCCTTAGAGGGCCAGCCTTAGAGGGCCAGCCTTAGAGGGCCAGCTTAAAGGGCCAGCTTAAAGGGCCAGCTTTAAAGCTGTAGCCTTAAAGGGCCAGCCTTAGAGGGCCAGCCTTACAGGGCCCGCTTAAAGGGCCAGCCATACAGGGCCCGCTTAAAGGGCCAGCTTAAAGGGCCAGCTTAAAGGGCCAGCCTTAGAGGGCCAGCCTTAAAGGGCCAGCCTTACATGGCCGACCTTAGAGGGCCAGCCTTAGAGGGCCAGCCTTAGAGGGCCAGCCTTAGAGGGCCAGCCTTAAGGGGCCATCCTTAAAGGGCCAGCCTTAGAGGGCCAGCCTTAGAGGGCCAGCTTAAAGGGCCAGCTTAAAGGGCCAGCCTTAAAGCTGTAGCCTTAAAGGGCCAGCCTTAGAGGGCCAGCCTTACAGGGCCCGCTTAAAGGGCCAGCCTTACAGGGCCCGCTTAAAGGGCCAGCTTAAAGGGCCAGCTTAAAGGGCCAGCCTTAGAGGGCCAGCCTTAGAGGGCCAGCCTTAGAGGGCCAGCCTTAAAGGGCCAGCCTTAGAGGGCCAGCCTTACAGGGCCAGCTTAAAGGGCCAGCTTAAAGGGCCAGCCTTAAAGGGCCAACCTTAAAGGGCCAGCCTTAGAGGGCCAGCCTTAGAGGGCCAGCTTAAAGGGCCAGCTTAAAGGGCCAGCCTTAAAGCTGTAGCCTTAAAGGGCCAGCCTTAGAGGGCCAGCCTTACAGGGCCCGCTTAAAGGGCCAGCCTTACAGGGCCCGCTTAAAGGGCCAGCTTAAAGGGCCAGCCTTAGAGGGCCAGCCTTAGAGGGCCAGCCTTAAAGGGCCAGCCTTAGAGGGCCAGCCTTAAAGGGCCAGCCTTAGAGGGCCAGCCTTACAAGGCCAGCTTAAAGGGCCAGCTTAAAGGGCCAGCCTTAAAGGGCCAGCCTTAAAGGGCCAGCCTTAAAGGGCCAGCCTTAAAGGGCCAGCCTTGAAGGGCCAGCCTTAGAGGGCCAGCCTTACAGGGCCAGCTTAAAGGGCCGACTTTAGAGGGCCAGCCTTAAAGGGCCAGCTTAAAGGGCCAGCTTAAAGGGCCAGCCTTAGAGGGCCAGCCTTCGAGGGCCAGTCTTACAGGGCCCGCTTAAAGGGCCAGCCTTAAAGGGCAATCCTGAAAGGGCCAGCCTTAGAGGGCCAGCCTTAAAGGGCCAGCTTAAAGGGCCAGCCTTAGAGGGCCAGCCTTTGAGGGCCAGACTTAGAGGGCAAGACATAGAGGGCAACCCTTAAGGGGCCAGCTTAAAGGGCCAGCTTAAAGGGCCAGCCTTAGAGGGCCAGCCTTAGAGGGCCAGTCTTAGAGGGCCAGCATTAGAGGGCCAGCCTTAGAGGGCCAGCCTTAGAGGGCCAGCTTTAGAGGGCCAGCCTTAAAGGGCCAGCCTTAAAGGGCCATCCTGAAAGGGCCATCCTGAAAGGGCCAGCCTTAGAGGGCCAGCCTTACATGGCCGACCTTAGAGGGCCAGCCTAAGAGGGCCAGCCTTAGAGGGCCAGCCTTAGAGGCCCAGCCTTAGAGGGCCAGCCTTAAAGGGCCAGCCTTAGAGGGCCAGCCTTAGAAGGCCAGCCTTAGAAGGCCAGCGAGGGTCAGCCTTAAAGTGTTAGCTTAAAGTGCCAGCCTTAAAGGGCCAGTCTTAGAGGGCCAGCGAGAGTCAGCCTTAAAGGGTTAGCTTAAAGTGCCAGCCTTAAAGGGCCAGTCTTAGAGGGCCAGCCTTAGAGGGCAGCCTTAAAGGGTCAGCTTAGAGGGCCAGCCTTGGAGGGCCAGCTTTAGAGGGCCGGCTTAAAAGGCCAGCCTTAATGCGCCAGCTTTAGAGGGCCAGTGTAACCCATGTCTTCCCACCAGCCTCATCATGAGCAGCCATATGACTTGGTCAGCTGACGGTAGGTCCCCTCCTGATTGGCTGTCTGTGCTGCAAGGAAGCAGTAAAAGGCCAGCAGGTGCAGGTCATCAGTGGCTCCTGCTGTGGTTGGTCAACAAGCTGCATGCTCACAACCCTCTTTGATATCCATACCTACAGAAAACAACTTTGCGGTAAGCCTTTCCATTTCACCGGCCATGTCTGTGGCCGCTACATCTGAATGGATATATTATGTATATATATTATATATTATTATCTGTGTGTATATATATATTTCAACTGCTAAACTCATTGCTCGACAGTAAAGTGGGATGAATGCCACAAGTGAACTTTTACTGTCATTATGAAGGATGGCCATCTTGAATTGGATGTATAAGTGTTGGATTATTTACCGGTACATTTTGTAAAGTGGACTGACATGTTAATACCTGTTTCTGGCATTAAAGGGCCAGCCTTGAAGGGCCGCCTTAAAGCTCTAGCCTTAAAGGGTCAGCTTAAAGGGCCAGCCTTAGAGGGCCAGCCTTAAAGGGCCAGCCTTAAAGGCCCATCCTTAAATGGCCATCCTTAAAGGGCCAGCCTTAAAAGGCCAGCCTTAAAGGGCCAGCCTTAAAGGGCCAGCCTTAGAGGGCCAGCCTTACAGGGCCATCTTAAAGGGCCAGCTTAAAGGGCTAGCCTTAGAGGGCCAGCCTTAAAGGGCCAGCTTAAAGGGCCAGCCTTAGCGGCCCAGCCTTAGAGGGCCAGCCTTAGAGGGCCAGCTTAAAGGGCCAGCCTTAGAGGGCCAGCCTTAGAGGGCCAGCCTTAGAGGGCCAGCCTTAGAGGGCCAGCCTTAAGGGGCCATCCTTAAAGGGCCAGCCTTAGAGGGCCAGCCTTAGAGGGCCAGCCTTAGAGGGCCAGCTTAAAGGGCCAGCTTAAAGGGCCAGCTTTAAAGCTGTAGCCTTAAAGGGCCAGCCTTAGAGGGCCAGCCTTACAGGGCCCGCTTAAAGGGCCAGCCTTAAAGGGCCAGCTTAAAGGGCCAGCCTTAGAGGGCCAGCCTTAAAGGGCCAGCCTTACATGGCCGACCTTAGAGGGCCAGCCTTAGAGGGCCAGCCTTACAGGGCCCGCTTAAAGGGCCAGCCTTAGAGGGCCAGCCTTAGAGGGCCAGCCTTAGAGGGCCAGCCTTAGAGGGCCAGCTTAAAGGGCCAGCCTTAGAGGGCCAGCCTTAGAGGGCCAGCCTTAGAGGGCCAGCCTTAGAGGGCCAGCCTTAAGGGGCCATCCTTAAAGGGCCAGCCTTAGAGGGCCAGCCTTAGAGGGCCAGCTTAAAGGGCCAGCTTAAAGGGCCAGCCTTAAAGCTGTAGCCTTAAAGGGCCAGCCTTACAGGGCCCGCTTAAAGGGCCAGCCTTACAGGGCCCGCTTAAAGGGCCAGCTTAAAGGGCCAGCTTAAAGGGCCAGCCTTAGAGGGCCAGCCTTAAAGGGCCAGCCTTAGAGGGCCAGCCTTAAAGGGCCAGCCTTAGAGGGCCAGCCTTACAGGGCCAGCTTAAAGGGCCAGCCATACAGGGCCCGCTTAAAGGGCCAGCTTAAAGGGCCAGCTTAAAGGGCCAGCCTTAGAGGGCCAGCCTTAAAGGGCCAGCCTTACATGGCCGACCTTAGAGGGCCAGCCTTAGAGGGCCAGCCTTACAGGGCCAGCTTAAAGGGCCAGCCATACAGGGCCCGCTTAAAGGGCCAGCTTAAAGGGCCAGCTTAAAGGGCCAGCCTTAGAGGGCCAGCCTTAAAGGGCCAGCCTTACATGGCCGACCTTAGAGGGCCAGCCTTAGAGGGCCAGCCTTAGAGGGCCAGCCTTAGAGGGCCAGCCTTAAGGGGCCATCCTTAAAGGGCCAGCCTTAGAGGGCCAGCCTTAGAGGGCCAGCTTAAAGGGCCAGCTTAAAGGGCCAGCCTTAAAGCTGTAGCCTTAAAGGGCCAGCCTTAGAGGGCCAGCCTTACAGGGCCCGCTTAAAGGGCCAGCCTTACAGGGCCCGCTTAAAGGGCCAGCTTAAAGGGCCAGCTTAAAGGGCCAGCCTTAGAGGGCCAGCCTTAGAGGGCCAGCCTTAGAGGGCCAGCCTTAAAGGGCCAGCCTTAGAGGGCCAGCCTTACAGGGCCAGCTTAAAGGGCCAGCTTAAAGGGCCAGCCTTAAAGGGCCAGCCTTAAAGGGCCAGCCTTAGAGGGCCAGCCTTAGAGGGCCAGCCTTAGAGGGCCAGCTTAAAGGGCCAGCCTTAGAGGGCCAGCCTTAGAGGGCCAGCCTTTAGGGGCCATTCTTAAAGGGCCAGCCTTAGAGGGCCAGCCTTAGAGGGCCAGCTTAAAGGGCCAGCTTAAAGGGCCAGCCTTAAAGCTGTAGCCTTAAAGGGCCAGCCTTAGAGGGCCAGCCTTACAGGGCCCGCTTAAAGGGCCAGCCTTACAGGGCCCGCTTAAAGGGCCAGCTTAAAGGGCCAGCCTTAAAGGGCCAGCCTTAGAGGGCCAGCCTTAAAGGGCCAGCCTTAGAGGGCCAGCCTTAGAGGGCCAGCCTTACAGGGCCAGCTTAAAGGGCCAGCTTAAAGGGCCAGCCTTAAAGGGCCAGCCTTAAAGGGCCAGCCTTAAAGGGCCAGCCTTAAAGGGCCAGCCTTGAAGGGCCAGCCTTAGAGGGCCAGCCTTACAGGGCCAGCTTAAAGGGCCGACTTTAGAGGGCCAGCCTTAAAGGGCCAGCTTAAAGGGCCAGCCTTAGAGGGCCAGCCTTCGAGGGCCAGTCTTACAGGGCCCGCTTAAAGGGCCAGCCTTAAAGGGCCATCCTGAAAGGGCCAGCCTTAGAGGGCCAGCCTTAGAGGGCCAGCCTTAAAGGGCCAGCTTAAAGGGCCAGCCTTAGAGGGCCAGCCTTTGAGGGCCAGACTTAGAGGGCAAGACTTAGAGGGCAACCCTTAAGGGGCCAGCTTAAAGGGCCAGCTTAAAGGGCCAGCCTTAGAGGGCCAGCCTTAGAGGGCCAGTCTTAGAGGGCCAGCATTAGAGGGCCAGCCTTACAGGGCCAGCCTTAGAGGGCCAGCTTTAGAGGGCCAGCCTTAAAGGGCCAGCTTAAAGGGCCAGCTTAAAGGGCCAGCCTTAGAGGGCCAGCCTTAAAGGGCCAGCCTTACATGGCCGACCTTAGAGGGCCAGCCTTAGAGTGCCAGCCTTAGAGGGCCAGCCTTAGAGGGCCAGCCTTAGAGGGCCAGCCTTAAGGGGCCATCCTTAAAGGGCCAGCCTTAGAGGGCCAGCCTTAGAGGGCCAGCTTAAAGGGCCAGCTTAAAGGGCCAGCCTTAAAGCTGTAGCCTTAAAGGGCCAGCCTTAGAGGGCCAGCCTTACAGGGCCCGCTTAAAGGGCCAGCCTTACAGGGCCCGCTTAAAGGGCCAGCTTAAAGGGCCAGCTTAAAGGGCCAGCGTTAGAGGGCCAGCCTTAGAGGGCCAGCCTTAGAGGGCCAGCCTTACAGGGCCAGCTTAAAGGGCCAGCTTAAAGGGCCAGCCTTAAAGGGCCGGCCTTAAAGGGCCAGCCTTAGAGGGCCAGCCTTAGAGGGCCAGCCTTAGAGGGCCAGCCTTAGAGGGCCAGCTTAAAGGGCCAGCTTAAAGGGCCAGCCTTAAAGCTGTAGCCTTAAAGGGCCAGCCTTAGAGGGCCAGCCTTACAGGGCCCGCTTAAAGGGCCAGCCTTACAGGGCCCGCTTAAAGGGCCAGCTTAAAGGGCCAGCCTTAGAGGGCCAGCCTTAGAGGGCCAGCCTTAAAGGGCCAGCCTTAGAGGGCCAGCCTTAAAGGGCCAGCCTTAGAGGGCCAGCCTTACAGGGCCAGCTTAAAGGGCCAGCTTAAAGGGCCAGCCTTAAAGGGCCAGCCTTAAAGGGCCAGCCTTAAAGGGCCAGCCTTGAAGGGCCAGCCTTAGAGGGCCAGCCTTACAGGGCCAGCTTAAAGGGCCGACTTTAGAGGGCCAGCCTTAAAGGGCCAGCTTAAAGGGCCAGCTTAAAGGGCCAGCCTTAGAGGGCCAGCCTTAGAGGGCCAGCCTTACAGGGCCCGCTTAAAGGGCCAGCCTTAAAGGGCCATCCTGAAAGGGCCATCCTGAAAGGGCCAGCCTTAGAGGGCCAGCCTTAAAGGGCCAGCTTAAAGGGCCAGCCTTAGAGGGCCAGCCTTAGAGGGCCAGTCTTAGAGGGCCAGCATTAGAGGGCCAGCCTTAGAGGGCCAGCCTTAGAGGGCCAGCTTTAGAGGGCCAGCCTTAAAGGGCCAGCCTTAAAGGGCCATCCTGAAAGGGCCATCCTGAAAGGGCCAGCCTTAGAGGGCCAGCCTTACATGGCCGACCTTAGAGGGCCAGCCTTAGAAGGCCAGCCTTAGAGGGCCAGCCTTAGAGGCCCAGCCTTAGAGGGCCAGCCTTAAAGGGCCAGCCTTAGAGGGCCAGCCTTAGAAGGCCAGCCTTAGAAGGCCAGCGAGGGTCAGCCTTAAAGGGTTAGCTTAAAGTGCCAGCCTTAAAGGGCCAGTCTTAGAGGGCCAGCCTTAGAGGGCAGCCTTAAAGGGTCAGCTTAGAGGGCCAGCCTTAGAGGGCCAGCCTTAAAGGGCCAGCCTTAAAGGCCCATCCTTAAAGGGCCAGCCTTAGAGGGCCAGCCTTAGAGGGCCAGCTTAAAGGGCCAGCCTTAGAGGGCCAGCCTTAGAGGGCCAGCCTTAGAGGGCAGCCTTAAAGGGTCAGCTTAGAGGGCCAGCCTTGGAGGGCCAGCTTTAGAGGGCCGGCTTAAAAGGCCAGCCTTAATGCGCCAGCTTTAGAGGGCCAGTGTAACCCATGTCTTCCCACCAGCCTCATCATGAGCAGCCATATGACTTGGTCAGCTGACGGTAGGTCCCCTCCTGATTGGCTGTCTGTGCTGCAAGGAAGCAGTAAAAGGCCAGCAGGTGCAGGTCATCAGTGGCTCCTGCTGTGGTTGGTCAACAAGCTGCATGCTCACAACCCTCTTTGATATCCATACCTACAGAAAACAACTTTGCGGTAAGCCTTTCCATTTCACCGGCCATGTCTGTGGCCGCTACATCTGAATGGATATATTATGTATATATATTATATATTATTATCTGTGTGTATATATATATTTCAACTGCTAAACTCATTGCTCGACAGTAAAGTGGGATGAATGCCACAAGTGAACTTTTACTGTCATTATGAAGGATGGCCATCTTGAATTGGATGTATAAGTGTTGGATTATTTACCGGTACATTTTGTAAAGTGGACTGACATGTTAATACCTGTTTCTGGCATTACAGGGCCAGCCTTGAAGGGCCGCCTTAAAGCTCTAGCCTTAAAGGGTCAGCTTAAAGGGCCAGCCTTAGAGGGCCAGCCTTAAAGGGCCAGCCTTAAAGGCCCATCCTTAAAGGGTCAGCTTAAAGGGCCAGCCTTAGAGGGCCAGCCTTAAAGGGCCAGCCTTAAAGGCCCATCCTTAAAGGGCCAGCCTTAGAGGGCCAGCCTTAGAGGGCCAGCTTAAAGGGCCAGCCTTAGAGGGCCAGCCTTAGAGGGCCAGCCTTAGAGGGCCAGCCTTAGAGGGCCAGCCTTAAGGGGCCATCCTTAAAGGGCCAGCCTTAGAGGGCCAGCCTTAGAGGGCCAGCCTTAGAGGGCCAGCTTAAAGGGCCAGCTTAAAGGGCCAGCTTTAAAGCTGTAGCCTTAAAGGGCCAGCCTTAGAGGGCCAGCCTTACAGGGCCCGCTTAAAGGGCCAGCCATACAGGGCCCGCTTAAAGGGCCAGCTTAAAGGGCCAGCTTAAAGGGCCAGCCTTAGAGGGCCAGCCTTAAAGGGCCAGCCTTACATGGCCGACCTTAGAGGGCCAGCCTTAGAGGGCCAGCCTTAGAGGGCCAGCCTTAGAGGGCCAGCCTTAGAGGGCCAGCCTTAAGGGGCCATCCTTAAAGGGCCAGCCTTAGAGGGCCAGCCTTAGAGGGCCAGCTTAAAGGGCCAGCTTAAAGGGCCAGCCTTAAAGCTGTAGCCTTAAAGGGCCAGCCTTAGAGGGCCAGCCTTAGAGGGCCAGCCTTACAGGGCCCGCTTAAAGGGCCAGCCTTACAGGGCCCGCTTAAAGGGCCAGCTTAAAGGGCCAGCTTAAAGGGCCAGCCTTAGAGGGCCAGCCTTAAAGGGCCAGCCTTAGAGGGCCAGCCTTAAAGGGCCAGCCTTAGAGGGCCAGCCTTACAGGGCCAGCTTAAAGGGCCAGCCATACAGGGCCCGCTTAAAGGGCCAGCTTAAAGGGCCAGCTTAAAGGGCCAGCCTTAGAGGGCCAGCCTTAAAGGGCCAGCCTTACATGGCCGACCTTAGAGGGCCAGCCTTAGAGGGCCAGCCTTAGAGGGCCAGCCTTAGAGGGCCAGCCTTAGAGGGCCAGCCTTAAGGGGCCATCCTTAGAAGGCCAGCGAGGGTCAGCCTTAAAGGGTTAGCTTAAAGTGCCAGCCTTAAAGGGCCAGTCTTAGAGGGCCAGCGAGGGTCAGCCTTAAAGGGTTAGCTTAAAGTGCCAGCCTTAAAGGGCCAGTCTTAGAGGGCCAGCCTTAGAGGGCAGCCTTAAAGGGTCAGCTTAGAGGGCCAGCCTTGGAGGGCCAGCTTTAGAGGGCCGGCTTAAAAGGCCAGCCTTAATGCGCCAGCTTTAGAGGGCCAGTGTAACCCATGTCTTCCCACCAGCCTCATCATGAGCAGCCATATGACTTGGTCAGCTGACGGTAGGTCCCCTCCTGATTGGCTGTCTGTGCTGCAAGGAAGCAGTAAAAGGCCAGCAGGTGCAGGTCATCAGTGGCTCCTGCTGTGGTTGGTCAACAAGCTGCATGCTCACAACCCTCTTTGATATCCATACCTACAGAAAACAACTTTGCGGTAAGCCTTTCCATTTCACCGGCCATGTCTGTGGCCGCTACATCTGAATGGATATATTATGTATATATATTATATATTATTATCTGTGTGTATATATATATTTCAACTGCTAAACTCATTGCTCGACAGTAAAGTGGGATGAATGCCACAAGTGAACTTTTACTGTCATTATGAAGGATGGCCATCTTGAATTGGATGTATAAGTGTTGGATTATTTACCGGTACATTTTGTAAAGTGGACTGACATGTTAATACCTGTTTCTGGCATTAAAGGGCCAGCCTTGAAGGGCCGCCTTAAAGCTCTAGCCTTAAAGGGTCAGCTTAAAGGGCCAGCCTTAGAGGGCCAGCCTTAAAGGGCCAGCCTTAAAGGCCCATCCTTAAATGGCCATCCTTAAAGGGCCAGCCTTAAAAGGCCAGCCTTAAAGGGCCAGCCTTAAAGGGCCAGCCTTAGAGGGCCAGCCTTACAGGGCCATCTTAAAGGGCCAGCTTAAAGGGCTAGCCTTAGAGGGCCAGCCTTAAAGGGCCAGCTTAAAGGGCCAGCCTTAGCGGCCCAGCCTTAGAGGGCCAGCCTTAGAGGGCCAGCTTAAAGGGCCAGCCTTAGAGGGCCAGCCTTAGAGGGCCAGCCTTAGAGGGCCAGCCTTAGAGGGCCAGCCTTAAGGGGCCATCCTTAAAGGGCCAGCCTTAGAGGGCCAGCCTTAGAGGGCCAGCCTTAGAGGGCCAGCTTAAAGGGCCAGCTTAAAGGGCCAGCTTTAAAGCTGTAGCCTTAAAGGGCCAGCCTTAGAGGGCCAGCCTTACAGGGCCCGCTTAAAGGGCCAGCCATACAGGGCCCGCTTAAAGGGCCAGCTTAAAGGGCCAGCCTTAGAGGGCCAGCCTTAAAGGGCCAGCCTTACATGGCCGACCTTAGAGGGCCAGCCTTAGAGGGCCAGCCTTAGATTGCCAGCCTTAGAGGGCCAGCCTTAGAGGGCCAGCCTTAAGGGGCCATCCTTAAAGGGCCAGCCTTAGAGGGCCAGCCTTAGAGGGCCAGCTTAAAGGGCCAGCTTAAAGGGCCAGCCTTAAAGCTGTAGCCTTAAAGGGCCAGCCTTAGAGGGCCAGCCTTACAGGGCCCGCTTAAAGGGCCAGCCTTACAGGGCCCGCTTAAAGGGCCAGCTTAAAGGGCCAGCTTAAAGGGCCAGCCTTAGAGGGCCAGCCTTAGAGGGCCAGCCTTAGAGGGCCAGCCTTAAAGGGCCAGCCTTAGAGGGCCAGCCTTACAGGGCCAGCTTAAAGGGCCAGCTTAAAGGGCCAGCCTTAAAGGGCCAGCCTTAAAGGGCCAGCCTTAGAGGGCCAGCCTTAGAGGGCCAGCTTAAAGGGCCAGCCTTAGAGGGCCAGCCTTACAGGGCCAGCTTAAAGGGCCAGCCATACAGGGCCCGCTTAAAGGGCCAGCTTAAAGGGCCAGCTTAAAGGGCCAGCCTTAGAGGGCCAGCCTTAAAGGGCCAGCCTTACATGGCCGACCTTAGAGGGCCAGCCTTAGAGGGCCAGCCTTAGAGGGCCAGCCTTAGAGGGCCAGCCTTAGAGGGCCAGCCTTAAGGGGCCATCCTTAGAAGGCCAGCGAGGGTCAGCCTTAAAGGGTTAGCTTAAAGTGCCAGCCTTAAAGGGCCAGTCTTAGAGGGCCAGCGAGGGTCAGCCTTAAAGGGTTAGCTTAAAGTGCCAGCCTTAAAGGGCCAGTCTTAGAGGGCCAGCCTTAGAGGGCAGCCTTAAAGGGTCAGCTTAGAGGGCCAGCCTTGGAGGGCCAGCTTTAGAGGGCCGGCTTAAAAGGCCAGCCTTAATGCGCCAGCTTTAGAGGGCCAGTGTAACCCATGTCTTCCCACCAGCCTCATCATGAGCAGCCATATGACTTGGTCAGCTGACGGTAGGTCCCCTCCTGATTGGCTGTCTGTGCTGCAAGGAAGCAGTAAAAGGCCAGCAGGTGCAGGTCATCAGTGGCTCCTGCTGTGGTTGGTCAACAAGCTGCATGCTCACAACCCTCTTTGATATCCATACCTACAGAAAACAACTTTGCGGTAAGCCTTTCCATTTCACCGGCCATGTCTGTGGCCGCTACATCTGAATGGATATATTATGTATATATATTATATATTATTATCTGTGTGTATATATATATTTCAACTGCTAAACTCATTGCTCGACAGTAAAGTGGGATGAATGCCACAAGTGAACTTTTACTGTCATTATGAAGGATGGCCATCTTGAATTGGATGTATAAGTGTTGGATTATTTACCGGTACATTTTGTAAAGTGGACTGACATGTTAATACCTGTTTCTGGCATTAAAGGGCCAGCCTTGAAGGGCCGCCTTAAAGCTCTAGCCTTAAAGGGTCAGCTTAAAGGGCCAGCCTTAGAGGGCCAGCCTTAAAGGGCCAGCCTTAAAGGCCCATCCTTAAATGGCCATCCTTAAAGGGCCAGCCTTAAAAGGCCAGCCTTAAAGGGCCAGCCTTAAAGGGCCAGCCTTAGAGGGCCAGCCTTACAGGGCCATCTTAAAGGGCCAGCTTAAAGGGCTAGCCTTAGAGGGCCAGCCTTAAAGGGCCAGCTTAAAGGGCCAGCCTTAGCGGCCCAGCCTTAGAGGGCCAGCCTTAGAGGGCCAGCTTAAAGGGCCAGCCTTAGAGGGCCAGCCTTAGAGGGCCAGCCTTAGAGGGCCAGCCTTAGAGGGCCAGCCTTAAGGGGCCATCCTTAAAGGGCCAGCCTTAGAGGGCCAGCCTTAGAGGGCCAGCCTTAGAGGGCCAGCTTAAAGGGCCAGCTTAAAGGGCCAGCTTTAAAGCTGTAGCCTTAAAGGGCCAGCCTTAGAGGGCCAGCCTTACAGGGCCCGCTTAAAGGGCCAGCCATACAGGGCCCGCTTAAAGGGCCAGCTTAAAGGGCCAGCCTTAGAGGGCCAGCCTTAAAGGGCCAGCCTTACATGGCCGACCTTAGAGGGCCAGCCTTAGAGGGCCAGCCTTAGATTGCCAGCCTTAGAGGGCCAGCCTTAGAGGGCCAGCCTTAAGGGGCCATCCTTAAAGGGCCAGCCTTAGAGGGCCAGCCTTAGAGGGCCAGCTTAAAGGGCCAGCTTAAAGGGCCAGCCTTAAAGCTGTAGCCTTAAAGGGCCAGCCTTAGAGGGCCAGCCTTACAGGGCCCGCTTAAAGGGCCAGCCTTACAGGGCCCGCTTAAAGGGCCAGCTTAAAGGGCCAGCTTAAAGGGCCAGCCTTAGAGGGCCAGCCTTAGAGGGCCAGCCTTAGAGGGCCAGCCTTAAAGGGCCAGCCTTAGAGGGCCAGCCTTACAGGGCCAGCTTAAAGGGCCAGCTTAAAGGGCCAGCCTTAAAGGGCCAGCCTTAAAGGGCCAGCCTTAGAGGGCCAGCCTTAGAGGGCCAGCTTAAAGGGCCAGCCTTAGAGGGCCAGCCTTTAGGGGCCATTCTTAAAGGGCCAGCCTTAGAGGGCCAGCCTTAGAGGGCCAGCTTAAAGGGCCAGCTTAAAGGGCCAGCCTTAAAGCTGTAGCCTTAAAGGGCCAGCCTTAGAGGGCCAGCCTTACAGGGCCCGCTTAAAGGGCCAGCCTTACAGGGCCCGCTTAAAGGGCCAGCTTAAAGGGCCAGCCTTAGAGGGCCAGCCTTAGAGGGCCAGCCTTAAAGGGCCAGCCTTAGAGGGCCAGCCTTAAAGGACCAGCCTTAGAGGGCCAGCCTTACAGGGCCAGCTTAAAGGGCCAGCTTAAAGGGCCAGCCTTAAAGGGCCAGCCTTAAAGGGCCAGCCTTAAAGGGCCAGCCTTAAAGGGCCAGCCTTAAAGGGCCAGCCTTAAAGGGCCAGCCTTGAAGGGCCAGCCTTAGAGGGCCAGCCTTACAGGGCCAGCTTAAAGGGCCGACTTTAGAGGGCCAGCCTTAAAGGGCCAGCTTAAAGGGCCAGCTTAAAGGGCCAGCCTTAGAGGGCCAGCCTTCGAGGGCCAGTCTTACAGGGCCCGCTTAAAGGGCCAGCCTTAAAGGGCAATCCTGAAAGGGCCAGCCTTAGAGGGCCAGCCTTAAAGGGCCAGCTTAAAGGGCCAGCCTTAGAGGGCCAGCCTTTGAGGGCCAGACTTAGAGGGCAAGACTTAGAGGGCAACCCTTAAGGGGCCAGCTTAAAGGGCCAGCTTAAAGGGCCAGCCTTAGAGGGCCAGCCTTAGAGGGCCAGTCTTAGAGGGCCAGCATTAGAGGGCCAGCCTTAGAGGGCCAGCCTTAGAGGGCCAGCTTTAGAGGGCCAGCCTTAAAGGGCCAGCCTTAAAGGGCCATCCTGAAAGGGCCATCCTGAAAGGGCCAGCCTTAGAGGGCCAGCCTTACATGGCCGACCTTAGAGGGCCAGCCTTAGAGGGCCAGCCTTAGAGGGCCAGCCTTAGAGGCCCAGCCTTAGAGGGCCAGCCTTAAAGGGCCAGCCTTAGAGGGCCAGCCTTAGAAGGCCAGCCTTAGAAGGCCAGCGAGGGTCAGCCTTAAAGGGTTAGCTTAAAGTGCCAGCCTTAAAGGGCCAGTCTTAGAGGGCCAGCGAGGGTCAGCCTTAAAGGGTTAGCTTAAAGTGCCAGCCTTAAAGGGCCAGTCTTAGAGGGCCAGCCTTAGAGGGCAGCCTTAAAGGGTCAGCTTAGAGGGCCAGCCTTGGAGGGCCAGCTTTAGAGGGCCGGCTTAAAAGGCCAGCCTTAATGCGCCAGCTTTAGAGGGCCAGTGTAACCCATGTCTTCCCACCAGCCTCATCATGAGCAGCCATATGACTTGGTCAGCTGACGGTAGGTCCCCTCCTGATTGGCTGTCTGTGCTGCAAGGAAGCAGTAAAAGGCCAGCAGGTGCAGGTCATCAGTGGCTCCTGCTGTGGTTGGTCAACAAGCTGCATGCTCACAACCCTCTTTGATATCCATACCTACAGAAAACAACTTTGCGGTAAGCCTTTCCATTTCACCGGCCATGTCTGTGGCCGCTACATCTGAATGGATATATTATGTATATATATTATATATTATTATCTGTGTGTATATATATATTTCAACTGCTAAACTCATTGCTCGACAGTAAAGTGGGATGAATGCCACAAGTGAACTTTTACTGTCATTATGAAGGATGGCCATCTTGAATTGGATGTATAAGTGTTGGATTATTTACCGGTACATTTTGTAAAGTGGACTGACATGTTAATACCTGTTTCTGGCATTAAAGGGCCAGCCTTGAAGGGCCGCCTTAAAGCTCTAGCCTTAAAGGGTCAGCTTAAAGGGCCAGCCTTAGAGGGCCAGCCTTAAAGGGCCAGCCTTAAAGGCCCATCCTTAAATGGCCATCCTTAAAGGGCCAGCCTTAAAAGGCCAGCCTTAAAGGGCCAGCCTTAAAGGGCCAGCCTTAGAGGGCCAGCCTTACAGGGCCATCTTAAAGGGCCAGCTTAAAGGGCTAGCCTTAGAGGGCCAGCCTTAAAGGGCCAGCTTAAAGGGCCAGCCTTAGCGGCCCAGCCTTAGAGGGCCAGCCTTAGAGGGCCAGCTTAAAGGGCCAGCCTTAGAGGGCCAGCCTTAGAGGGCCAGCCTTAGAGGGCCAGCCTTAGAGGGCCAGCCTTAAGGGGCCATCCTTAAAGGGCCAGCCTTAGAGGGCCAGCCTTAGAGGGCCAGCCTTAGAGGGCCAGCTTAAAGGGCCAGCTTAAAGGGCCAGCTTTAAAGCTGTAGCCTTAAAGGGCCAGCCTTAGAGGGCCAGCCTTACAGGGCCCGCTTAAAGGGCCAGCCTTAAAGGGCCAGCTTAAAGGGCCAGCCTTAGAGGGCCAGCCTTAAAGGGCCAGCCTTACATGGCCGACCTTAGAGGGCCAGCCTTAGAGGGCCAGCCTTACAGGGCCCGCTTAAAGGGCCAGCCTTAGAGGGCCAGCCTTAGAGGGCCAGCCTTAGAGGGCCAGCTTAAAGGGCCAGCCTTAGAGGGCCAGCCTTAGAGGGCCAGCCTTAGAGGGCCAGCCTTAAGGGGCCATCCTTAAAGGGCAAGCCTTAGAGGGCCAGCCTTAGAGGGCCAGCTTAAAGGGCCAGCTTAAAGGGCCAGCCTTAAAGCTGTAGCCTTAAAGGGCCAGCCTTAGAGGGCCAGCCTTACAGGGCCCGCTTAAAGGGCCAGCCTTACAGGGCTCGCTTAAAGGGCCAGCTTAAAGGGCCAGCCTTAGAGGGCCAGCCTTAAAGGGCCAGCCTTAGAGGGCCAGCCTTAAAGGGCCAGCCTTAGAGGGCCAGCCTTACAGGGCCAGCTTAAAGGGCCAGCCATACAGGGCCCGCTTAAAGGGCCAGCTTAAAGGGCCAGCTTAAAGGGCCAGCCTTAGAGGGCCAGCCTTAAAGGGCCAGCCTTACATGGCCGACCTTAGAGGGCCAGCCTTAGAGGGCCAGCCTTAGAGGGCCAGCCTTAGAGGGCCAGCCTTAGAGGGCCAGCCTTAAGGGGCCATCCTTAAAGGGCCAGCCTTAGAGGGCCAGCCTTAGAGGGCCAGCTTAAAGGGCCAGCTTAAAGGGCCAGCCTTAAAGCTGTAGCCTTAAAGGGCCAGCCTTAGAGGGCCAGCCTTACAGGGCCCGCTTAAAGGGCCAGCCTTACAGGGCCCGCTTAAAGGGCCAGCTTAAAGGGCCAGCTTAAAGGGCCAGCCTTAGAGGGCCAGCCCTAGAGGGCCAGCCTTAGAGGGCCAGCCTTAAAGGGCCAGCCTTAGAGGGCCAGCCTTACAGGGCCAGCTTAAAGGGCCAGCTTAAAGGGCCAGCCTTAAAGGGCCAGCCTTAAAGGGCCAGCCTTAGAGGGCCAGCCTTAGAGGGCCAGCCTTAGAGGGCCAGCTTAAAGGGCCAGCCTTAGAGGGCCAGCCTTAGAGGGCCAGCCTTTAGGGGCCATTCTTAAAGGGCCAGCCTTAGAGGGCCAGCCTTAGAGGGCCAGCTTAAAGGGCCAGCTTAAAGGGCCAGCCTTAAAGCTGTAGCCTTAAAGGGCCAGCCTTAGAGGGCCAGCCTTACAGGGCCCGCTTAAAGGGCCAGCCTTACAGGGCCCGCTTAAAGGGCCAGCTTAAAGGGCCAGCCTTAGAGGGCCAGCCTTAGAGGGCCAGCCTTAAAGGGCCAGCCTTAGAGGGCCAGCCTTACAGGGCCAGCCTTACAGGGCCAGCTTAAAGGGCCAGCCTTAAAGGGCCAGCCTTAAAGGGCCAGCCTTAAAGGGCCAGCCTTAAAGGGCCAGCCTTAAAGGGCCAGCCTTGAAGGGCCAGCCTTAGAGGGCCAGCCTTACAGGGCCAGCTTAAAGGGCCGACTTTAGAGGGCCAGCCTTAAAGGGCCAGCTTAAAGGGCCAGCCTTAGAGGGCCAGCCTTCGAGGGCCAGTCTTACAGGGCCCGCTTAAAGGGCCAGCCTTAAAGGGCCATCCTGAAAGGGCCAGCCTTAGAGGGCCAGCCTTAAAGGGCCAGCTTAAAGGGCCAGCCTTAGAGGGCCAGCCTTTGAGGGCCAGACTTAGAGGGCAAGACTTAGAGGGCAACCCTTAAGGGGCCAGCTTAAAGGGCCAGCTTAAAGGGCCAGCCTTAGAGGGCCAGCCTTAGAGGGCCAGTCTTAGAGGGCCAGCATTAGAGGGCCAGCCTTAGAGGGCCAGCCTTAGAGGGCCAGCTTTAGAGGGCCAGCCTTAAAGGGCCAGCCTTAAAGGGCCATCCTGAAAGGGCCATCCTGAAAGGGCCAGCCTTAGAGGGCCAGCCTTACATGGCCGACCTTAGAGGGCCAGCCTTAGAGGGCCAGCCTTAGAGGGCCAGCCTTAGAGGCCCAGCCTTAGAGGGCCAGCCTTAAAGGGCCAGCCTTAGAGGGCCAGCCTTAGAAGGCCAGCCTTAGAAGGCCAGCGAGGGTCAGCCTTAAAGGGTTGGCTTAAAGTGCCAGCCTTAAAGGGCCAGTCTTAGAGGGCCAGCGAGGGTCAGCCTTAAAGGGTTAGCTTAAAGTGCCAGCCTTAAAGGGCCAGTCTTAGAGGGCCAGCCTTAGAGGGCAGCCTTAAAGGGTCAGCTTAGAGGGCCAGCCTTGGAGGGCCAGCTTTAGAGGGCCGGCTTAAAAGGCCAGCCTTAATGCGCCAGCTTTAGAGGGCCAGTGTAACCCATGTCTTCCCACCAGCCTCATCATGAGCAGCCATATGACTTGGTCAGCTGACGGTAGGTCCCCTCCTGATTGGCTGTCTGTGCTGCAAGGAAGCAGTAAAAGGCCAGCAGGTGCAGGTCATCAGTGGCTCCTGCTGTGGTTGGTCAACAAGCTGCATGCTCACAACCCTCTTTGATATCCATACCTACAGAAAACAACTTTGCGGTAAGCCTTTCCATTTCACCGGCCATGTCTGTGGCCGCTACATCTGAATGGATATATTATGTATATATATTATATATTATTATCTGTGTGTATATATATATTTCAACTGCTAAACTCATTGCTCGACAGTAAAGTGGGATGAATGCCACAAGTGAACTTTTACTGTCATTATGAAGGATGGCCATCTTGAATTGGATGTATAAGTGTTGGATTATTTACCGGTACATTTTGTAAAGTGGACTGACATGTTAATACCTGTTTCTGGCATTAAAGGGCCAGCCTTGAAGGGCCGCCTTAAAGCTCTAGCCTTAAAGGGTCAGCTTAAAGGGCCAGCCTTAGAGGGCCAGCCTTAAAGGGCCAGCCTTAAAGGCCCATCCTTAAATGGCCATCCTTAAAGGGCCAGCCTTAAAAGGCCAGCCTTAAAGGGCCAGCCTTAAAGGGCCAGCCTTAGAGGGCCAGCCTTACAGGGCCATCTTAAAGGGCCAGCTTAAAGGGCTAGCCTGAGAGGGCCAGCCTTAAAGGGCCAGCTTAAAGGGCCAGCCTTAGCGGCCCAGCCTTAGAGGGCCAGCCTTAGAGGGCCAGCTTAAAGGGCCAGCCTTAGAGGGCCAGCCTTAGAGGGCCAGCCTTAGAGGGCCAGCCTTAGAGGGCCAGCCTTAAGGGGCCATCCTTAAAGGGCCAGCCTTAGAGGGCCAGCCTTAGAGGGCCAGCCTTAGAGGGCCAGCTTTAAGGGGCCAGCTTAAAGTGCCAGCTTTAAAGCTGTAGCCTTAAAGGGCCAGCCTTAGAGGGCCAGCCTTACAGGGCCCGCTTAAAGGGCCAGCCTTAAAGGGCCAGCTTAAAGGGCCAGCCTTAGAGGGCCAGCCTTAAAGGGCCAGCCTTACATGGCCGACCTTAGAGGGCCAGCCTTAGAGGGCCAGCCTTACAGGGCCCGCTTAAAGGGCCAGCCTTAGAGGGCCAGCCTTAGAGGGCCAGCCTTAGAGGGTCAGCCTTAGAGGGCCAGCCTTAGAGGGCCAGCTTAAAGGGCCAGCCTTAGAGGGCCAGCCTTAGAGGGCCAGCCTTACAGGGCCCGCTTAAAGGGCCAGCCTTAGAGGGCCAGCCTTAGAGGGCCAGCCTTAGAGGGCCAGCTTAAAGGGCCAGCCTTAGAGGGCCAGCCTTAGAGGGCCAGCCTTAGCGGCCCAGCCTTAGAGGGCCAGCTTAAAGGGCCAGCCTTAGAGGGCCAGCCTTAGAGGGCCAGCCTTAGAGGGCCAGCCTTAGAGGGCCAGCCTTAAGGGGCCATCCTTAAAGGGCCAGCCTTAGAGGGCCATCCTTAGAGGGCCAGCCTTAGAGGGCCAGCTTAAAGGGCCAGCTTAAAGGGCCAGCTTTAAAGCTGTAGCCTTAAAGGGCCAGCCTTAGAGGGCCAGCCTTACAGGGCCAGCTTTAAAGCTGTAGCCTTAAAGGGCCAGCCTTAGAGGGCCAGCCTTACAGGGCCCGCTTAAAGGGCCAGCCTTAAAGGGCCAGCTTAAAGGGCCAGCCTTAGAGGGCCAGCCTTAAAGGGCCAGCCTTACATGGCCAACCTTAGAGGGCCAGCCTTAGAGGGCCAGCCTTAGAGGGCCAGCCTTAGAGGGCCAGCCTTAGAGGGCCAGCCTTAAGGGGCCATCCTTAAAGGGCCAGCCTTAGAGGGCCAGCCTTAGAGGGCCAGCTTAAAGGGCCAGCTTAAAGGGCCAGCTTAAAGGGCCAGCCTTAAAGCTGTAGCCTTAAAGGGCCAGCCTTAGAGGGCCAGCCTTACAGGGCCCGCTTAAAGGGCCAGCTTAAAGGGCCAGCTTAAAGGGCCAGCCTTAGAGGGCCAGCCTTAGAGGGCCAGCCTTAGAGGGCCAGCCTTAAAGGGCCAGCCTTAGAGGGCCAGCCTTAAGGGGCCATCCTTAAAGGGCCAGCCTTAGAGGGCCAGCTTAAAGGGCCAGCTTAAAGGGCCAGCCTTAAAGCTGTAGCCTTAAAGGGCCAGCCTTAGAGGGCCAGCCTTACAGGGCCCGCTTAAAGGGCCAGCCTTACAGGGCTCGCTTAAAGGGCCAGCTTAAAGGGCCAGCTTAAAGGGCCAGCCTTAGAGGGCCAGCCTTAGAGGGCCAGCCTTAGAGGGCCAGCCTTAAAGGGCCAGCCTTAGAGGGCCAGCCTTACAGGGCCAGCTTAAAGGGCCAGCTTAAAGGGCCAGCCTTAAAGGGCCAGCCTTAAAGGGCCAGCCTTAGCGGCCCAGCCTTAGAGGGCCAGCCTTAGAGGGCCAGCTTAAAGGGCCAGCCTTAGAGGGCCAGCCTTAGAGGGCCAGCCTTAGAGGGCCAGCCTTAAGGGGCCATCCTTAAAGGGCCAGCCTTAGAGGGCCAGCCTTAGAAGGCCAGCCTTAGAGGGCCAGCTTAAAGGGCCAGCTTAAAGGGCCAGCTTTAAAGCTGTAGCCTTAAAGGGCCAGCCTTAGAGGGCCAGCCTTACAGGGCCCGCTTAAAGGGCCAGCCTTAAAGGGCCAGCTTAAAGGGCCAGCCTTAGAGGGCCAGCCTTAGAGGGCCAGCCTTACATGGCCGACCTTAGAGGGCCAGCCTTAGAAGGCCAGCCTTAGAGGGCCAGCCTTAGAGGCCCAGCCTTAGAGGGCCAGCCTTAAAGGGCCAGCCTTAGAGGGCCAGCCTTAGAAGGCCAGCCTTAGAAGGCCAGCGAGGGTCAGCCTTAAAGGGTTAGCTTAAAGTGCCAGCCTTAAAGGGCCAGTCTTAGAGGGCCAGCGAGGGTCAGCCTTAAAGGGTTAGCTTAAAGTGCCAGCCTTAAAGGGCCAGTCTTAGAGGGCAGCCTTAAAGGGTCAGCTTAGAGGGCCAGCCTTGGAGGGCCAGCTTTAGAGGGCCGGCTTAAAAGGCCAGCCTTAATGCGCCAGCTTTAGAGGGCCAGTGTAACCCATGTCTTCCCACCAGCCTAATCATGAGCAGCCATATGACTTGGTCAGCTGACGGTAGGTCCCCTCCTGATTGGCTTTCTGTGCTGCAAGGAAGCAGTAAAAGGCCAGCAGGTGCAGGTCATCAGTGGCTCCTGCTGTGGTTGGTCAACAAGCTGCATGCTCACAACCCTCTTTGATATCCATACCTACAGAAAACAACTTTGCGGTAAGCCTTTCCATTTCACCGGCCATGTCTGTGGCTGCTACATCTGAATGGATATATTATGTATATATATTATATATTATTATCTGTGTGTATATATATATTTCAACTGCTAAACTCATTGCTCGACAGTAAAGTGGGATGAATGCCACAAGTGAACTTTTACTGTCATTATGAAGGATGGCCATCTTGAATTGGATGTATAAGTGTTGGATTATTTACCGGTACATTTTGTAAAGTGGACTGACATGTTAATACCTGTTTCTGGCATTAAAGGGCCAGCCTTGAAGGGCCGCCTTAAAGCTCTAGCCTTAAAGGGTCAGCTTAAAGGGCCAGCCTTAGAGGGCCAGCCTTAAAGGGCCAGCCTTAAAGGCCCATCCTTAAATGGCCATCCTTAAAGGGCCAGCCTTAAAAGGCCAGCCTTAAAGGGCCAGCCTTAAAGGGCCAGCCTTAGAGGGCCAGCCTTACAGGGCCATCTTAAAGGGCCAGCTTAAAGGGCTAGCCTTAGAGGGCCAGCCTTAAAGGGCCAGCTTAAAGGGCCAGCCTTAGCGGCCCAGCCTTAGAGGGCCAGCCTTAGAGGGCCAGCTTAAAGGGCCAGCCTTAGAGGGCCAGCCTTAGAGGGCCAACCTTAGAGGGCCAGCCTTAGAGGGCCAGCCTTAAGGGGCCATCCTTAAAGGGCCAGCCTTAGAGGGCCAGCCTTAGAGGGCCAGCCTTAGAGGGCCAGCTTAAAGGGCCAGCTTAAAGGGCCAGCTTTAAAGCTGTAGCCTTAAAGGGCCAGCCTTAGAGGGCCAGCCTTACAGGGCCCGCTTAAAGGGCCAGCCATACAGGGCCCGCTTAAAGGGCCAGCTTAAAGGGCCAGCTTAAAGGGCCAGCCTTAGAGGGCCAGCCTTAAAGGGCCAGCCTTACATGGCCGACCTTAGAGGGCCAGCCTTAGAGGGCCAGCCTTAGAGGGCCAGCCTTAGAGGGCCAGCCTTAGAGGGCCAGCCTTAAGGGGCCATCCTTAAAGGGCCAGCCTTAGAGGGCCAGCCTTAGAGGGCCAGCTTAAAGGGCCAGCTTAAAGGGCCAGCCTTAAAGCTGTAGCCTTAAAGGGCCAGCCTTAGAGGGCCAGCCTTACAGGGCCCGCTTAAAGGGCCAGCCTTACAGGGCCCGCTTAAAGGGCCAGCTTAAAGGGCCAGCTTAAAGGGCCAGCCTTAGAGGGCCAGCCTTAGAGGGCCAGCCTTAGAGGGCCAGCCTTAAAGGGCCAGCCTTAGAGGGCCAGCCTTACAGGGCCAGCTTAAAGGGCCAGCTTAAAGGGCCAGCCTTAAAGGGCCAGCCTTAAAGGGCCAGCCTTAGAGGGCCAGCCTTAGAGGGCCAGCTTAAAGGGCCAGCCTTAGAGGGCCAGCCTTTAGGGGCCATTCTTAAAGGGCCAGCCTTAGAGGGCCAGCCTTAGAGGGCCAGCTTAAAGGGCCAGCTTAAAGGGCCAGCCTTAAAGCTGTAGCCTTAAAGGGCCAGCCTTAGAGGGCCAGCCTTACAGGGCCCGCTTAAAGGGCCAGCCTTACAGGGCCCGCTTAAAGGGCCAGCTTAAAGGGCCAGCCTTAGAGGGCCAGCCTTAGAGGGCCAGCCTTAAAGGGCCAGCCTTAGAGGGCCAGCCTTAAAGGGCCAGCCTTAGAGGGCCAGCCTTACAGGGCCAGCTTAAAGGGCCAGCTTAAAGGGCCAGCCTTAAAGGGCCAGCCTTAAAGGGCCAGCCTTAAAGGGCCAGCCTTAAAGGGCCAGCCTTAGAGGGCCAGCTTAAAGGGCCAGCTTAAAGGGCCAGCTTTAAAGCTGTAGCCTTAAAGGGCCAGCCTTAGAGGGCCAGCCTTACAGGGCCCGCTTAAAGGGCCAGCCTTAAAGGGCCAGCTTAAAGGGCCAGCCTTAGAGGGCCAGCCTTAAAGGGCCAGCCTTACATGGCCGACCTTAGAGGGCCAGCCTTAGAGGGCCAGCCTTACAGGGCCCGCTTAAAGGGCCAGCCTTAGAGGGCCAGCCTTAGAGGGCCAGCCTTAGAGGGCCAGCTTAAAGGGCCAGCCTTAGAGGGCCAGCCTTAGAGGGCCAGCCTTAGAGGGCCAGCCTTAGAGGGCCAGCCTTAAGGGGCCATCCTTAAAGGGCCAGCCTTAGAGGGCCAGCCTTAGAGGGCCAGCTTAAAGGGCCAGCTTAAAGGGCCAGCCTTAAAGCTGTAGCCTTAAAGGGCCAGCCTTAGAGGGCCAGCCATTATGAAGGATGGCCATCTTGAATTGGATGTATAAGTGTTGGATTATTTACCGGTACATTTTGTAAAGTGGACTGACATGTTAATACCTGTTTCTGGCATTAAAGGGCCAGCCTTGAAGGGCCGCCTTAAAGCTCTAGCCTTAAAGGGTCAGCTTAAAGGGCCAGCCTTAGAGGGCCAGCCTTAAAGGGCCAGCCTTAAAGGCCCATCCTTAAATGGCCATCCTTAAAGGGCCAGCCTTAAAAGGCCAGCCTTAAAGGGCCAGCCTTAAAGGGCCAGCCTTAGAGGGCCAGCCTTACAGGGCCATCTTAAAGGGCCAGCTTAAAGGGCTAGCCTTAGAGGGCCAGCCTTAAAGGGCCAGCTTAAAGGGCCAGCCTTAAAGCTGTAGCCTTAAAGGGCCAGCCTTAGAGGGCCAGCCTTACAGGGCCCGCTTAAAGGGCCAGCCTTACAGGGCCCGCTTAAAGGGCCAGCTTAAAGGGCCAGCTTAAAGGGCCAGCCTTAGAGGGCCAGCCTTAGAGGGCCAGCCTTAGAGGGCCAGCCTTAAAGGGCCAGCCTTAGAGGGCCAGCCTTACAGGGCCAGCTTAAAGGGCCAGCTTAAAGGGCCAGCCTTAAAGGGCCAGCCTTAAAGGGCCAGCCTTAGAGGGCCAGCCTTAGAGGGCCAGCTTAAAGGGCCAGCCTTAGAGGGCCAGCCTTTAGGGGCCATTCTTAAAGGGCCAGCCTTAGAGGGCCAGCCTTAGAGGGCCAGCTTAAAGGGCCAGCTTAAAGGGCCAGCCTTAAAGCTGTAGCCTTAAAGGGCCAGCCTTAGAGGGCCAGCCTTACAGGGCCCGCTTAAAGGGCCAGCCTTACAGGGCCCGCTTAAAGGGCCAGCTTAAAGGGCCAGCCTTAGAGGGCCAGCCTTAGAGGGCCAGCCTTAAAGGGCCAGCCTTAGAGGGCCAGCCTTAAAGGGCCAGCCTTAGAGGGCCAGCCTTACAGGGCCAGCTTAAAGGGCCAGCTTAAAGGGCCAGCCTTAAAGGGCCAGCCTTAAAGGGCCAGCCTTAAAGGGCCAGCCTTAAAGGGCCAGCCTTAGAGGGCCAGCTTAAAGGGCCAGCTTAAAGGGCCAGCTTTAAAGCTGTAGCCTTAAAGGGCCAGCCTTAGAGGGCCAGCCTTACAGGGCCCGCTTAAAGGGCCAGCCTTAAAGGGCCAGCTTAAAGGGCCAGCCTTAGAGGGCCAGCCTTAAAGGGCCAGCCTTACATGGCCGACCTTAGAGGGCCAGCCTTAGAGGGCCAGCCTTACAGGGCCCGCTTAAAGGGCCAGCCTTAGAGGGCCAGCCTTAGAGGGCCAGCCTTAGAGGGCCAGCTTAAAGGGCCAGCCTTAGAGGGCCAGCCTTAGAGGGCCAGCCTTAGAGGGCCAGCCTTAGAGGGCCAGCCTTAAGGGGCCATCCTTAAAGGGCCAGCCTTAGAGGGCCAGCCTTAGAGGGCCAGCTTAAAGGGCCAGCTTAAAGGGCCAGCCTTAAAGCTGTAGCCTTAAAGGGCCAGCCTTAGAGGGCCAGCCTTAGAGGGCCAGCCTTACAGGGCCCGCTTAAAGGGCCAGCCTTACAGGGCCCGCTTAAAGGGCCAGCTTAAAGGGCCAGCTTAAAGGGCCAGCCTTAGAGGGCCAGCCTTAAAGGGCCAGCCTTAGAGGGCCAGCCTTAGAGGGCCAGCTTAAAGGGCCAGCCTTAGAGGGCCAGCCTTTAGGGGCCATTCTTAAAGGGCCAGCCTTAGAGGGCCAGCCTTAGAGGGCCAGCTTAAAGGGCCAGCTTAAAGGGCCAGCCTTAAAGCTGTAGCCTTAAAGGGCCAGCCTTAGAGGGCCAGCCTTACAGGGCCCGCTTAAAGGGCCAGCTTAAAGGGCCAGCCTTAGAGGGCCAGCCTTAGAGGGCCAGCCTTAAAGGGCCAGCCTTAGAGGGCCAGCCTTAAAGGGCCAGCCTTAGAGGGCCAGCCTTACAGGGCCAGCTTAAAGGGCCAGCTTAAAGGGCCAGCCTTAAAGGGCCAGCCTTAAAGGGCCAGCCTTAAAGGGCCAGCCTTGAAGGGCCAGCCTTAGAGGGCCAGCCTTACAGGGCCAGCTTAAAGGGCCGACTTTAGAGGGCCAGCCTTAAAGGGCCAGCTTAAAGGGCCAGCTTAAAGGGCCAGCCTTAGAGGGCCAGCCTTCGAGGGCCAGTCTTACAGGGCCCGCTTAAAGGGCCAGCCTTAAAGGGCAATCCTGAAAGGGCCAGCCTTAGAGGGCCAGCCTTAAAGGGCCAGCTTAAAGGGCCAGCCTTAGAGGGCCAGCCTTTGAGGGCCAGACTTAGAGGGCAAGACTTAGAGGGCAACCCTTAAGGGGCCAGCTTAAAGGGCCAGCTTAAAGGGCCAGCCTTAGAGGGCCAGCCTTAGAGGGCCAGTCTTAGAGGGCCAGCATTAGAGGGCCAGCCTTAGAGGGCCAGCCTTAGAGGGCCAGCCTTAGAGGGCCAGCTTTAGAGGGCCAGCCTTAAAGGGCCAGCCTTAAAGGGCCATCCTGAAAGGGCCATCCTGAAAGGGCCAGCCTTAGAGGGCCAGCCTTACATGGCCGACCTTAGAGTGCCAGCCTTAGAGGGCCAGCCTTAGAGGGCCAGCCTTAGAGGCCCAGCCTTAGAGGGCCAGCCTTAAAGGGCCAGCCTTAGAGGGCCAGCCTTAGAAGGCCAGCCTTAGAAGGCCAGCGAGGGTCAGCCTTAAAGGGTTAGCTTAAAGTGCCAGCCTTAAAGGGCCAGTCTTAGAGGGCCAGCGAGGGTCAGCCTTAAAGGGTTACCTTAAAGTGCCAGCCTTAAAGGGCCAGTCTTAGAGGGCCAGCCTTAGAGGGCAGCCTTAAAGGGTCAGCTTAGAGGGCCAGCCTTGGAGGGCCAGCTTTAGAGGGCCGGCTTAAAAGGCCAGCCTTAATGCGCCAGCTTTAGAGGGCCAGTGTAACCCATGTCTTCCCACCAGCCTCATCATGAGCAGCCATATGACTTGGTCAGCTGACGGTAGGTCCCCTCCTGATTGGCTGTCTGTGCTGCAAGGAAGCAGTAAAAGGCCAGCAGGTGCAGGTCATCAGTGGCTCCTGCTGTGGTTGGTCAACAAGCTGCATGCTCACAACCCTCTTTGATATCCATACCTACAGAAAACAACTTTGCGGTAAGCCTTTCCATTTCACCGGCCATGTCTGTGGCCGCTACATCTGAATGGATATATTATGTATATATATTATATATTATTATCTGTGTGTATATATATATTTCAACTGCTAAACTCATTGCTCGACAGTAAAGTGGGATGAATGCCACAAGTGAACTTTTACTGTCATTATGAAGGATGGCCATCTTGAATTGGATGTATAAGTGTTGGATTATTTACCGGTACATTTTGTAAAGTGGACTGACATGTTAATACCTGTTTCTGGCATTAAAGGGCCAGCCTTGAAGGGCCGCCTTAAAGCTCTAGCCTTAAAGGGTCAGCTTAAAGGGCCAGCCTTAGAGGGCCAGCCTTAAAGGGCCAGCCTTAAAGGCCCATCCTTAAATGGCCATCCTTAAAGGGCCAGCCTTAAAAGGCCAGCCTTAAAGGGCCAGCCTTAAAGGGCCAGCCTTAGAGGGCCAGCCTTACAGGACCAGCTTAAAGGGCTAGCCTTAGAGGGCCAGCCTTAGAGGGCCAGCCTTAAAGGGCCAGCTTAAAGGGCCAGCCTTAGCGGCCCAGCCTTAGAGGGCCAGCCTTAGAGGGCCAGCTTAAAGGGCCAGCCTTAGAGGGCCAGCCTTAGAGGGCCAACCTTAGAGGGCCAGCCTTAGAGGGCCAGCCTTAAGGGGCCATCCTTAAAGGGCCAGCCTTAGAGGGCCAGCCTTAGAGGGCCAGCCTTAGAGGGCCAGCTTAAAGGGCCAGCTTAAAGGGCCAGCTTTAAAGCTGTAGCCTTAAAGGGCCAGCCTTAGAGGGCCAGCCTTACAGGGCCCGCTTAAAGGGCCAGCCATACAGGGCCCGCTTAAAGGGCCAGCTTAAAGGGCCAGCTTAAAGGGCCAGCCTTAGAGGGCCAGCCTTAAAGGGCCAGCCTTACATGGCCGACCTTAGAGGGCCAGCCTTAGAGGGCCAGCCTTAGAGGGCCAGCCTTAGAGGGCCAGCCTTAGAGGGCCAGCCTTAAGGGGCCATCCTTAAAGGGCCAGCCTTAGAGGGCCAGCCTTAGAGGGCCAGCTTAAAGGGCCAGCTTAAAGGGCCAGCCTTAAAGCTGTAGCCTTAAAGGGCCAGCCTTAGAGGGCCAGCCTTACAGGGCCCGCTTAAAGGGCCAGCCTTACAGGGCCCGCTTAAAGGGCCAGCTTAAAGGGCCAGCTTAAAGGGCCAGCCTTAGAGGGCCAGCCTTAGAGGGCCAGCCTTAGAGGGCCAGCCTTAAAGGGCCAGCCTTAGAGGGCCAGCCTTACAGGGCCAGCTTAAAGGGCCAGCTTAAAGGGCCAGCCTTAAAGGGCCAGCCTTAAAGGGCCAGCCTTAGAGGGCCAGCCTTAGAGGGCCAGCTTAAAGGGCCAGCCTTAGAGGGCCAGCCTTAGAGGGCCAGCCTTTAGGGGCCATTCTTAAAGGGCCAGCCTTAGAGGGCCAGCCTTAGAGGGCCAGCTTAAAGGGCCAGCTTAAAGGGCCAGCCTTAAAGCTGTAGCCTTAAAGGGCCAGCCTTAGAGGGCCAGCCTTACAGGGCCCGCTTAAAGGGCCAGCCTTACAGGGCCCGCTTAAAGGGCCAGCTTAAAGGGCCAGCCTTAGAGGGCCAGCCTTAGAGGGCCAGCCTTAAAGGGCCAGCCTTAGAGGGCCAGCCTTAAAGGGCCAGCCTTAGAGGGCCAGCCTTACAGGGCCAGCCTTACAGGGCCAGCTTAAAGGGCCAGCTTAAAGGGCCAGCCTTAAAGGGCCAGCCTTAAAGGGCCAGCCTTAAAGGGCCAGCCTTAAAGGGCCAGCCTTAAAGGGCCAGCCTTGAAGGGCCAGCCTTAGAGGGCCAGCCTTACAGGGCCAGCTTAAAGGGCCGACTTTAGAGGGCCAGCCTTAAAGGGCCAGCTTAAAGGGCCAGCTTAAAGGGCCAGCCTTAGAGGGCCAGCCTTCGAGGGCCAGTCTTACAGGGCCCGCTTAAAGGGCCAGCCTTAAAGGGCAATCCTGAAAGGGCCAGCCTTAGAGGGCCAGCCTTAGAGGGCCAGCTTTAGAGGGCCAGCCTTAAAGGGCCAGCCTTAAAGGGCCATCCTGAAAGGGCCATCCTGAAAGGGCCAGCCTTAGAGGGCCAGCCTTACATGGCCGACCTTAGAGGGCCAGCCTTAGAGGGCCAGCCTTAGAGGGCCAGCCTTAGAGGCCCAGCCTTAGAGGGCCAGCCTTAAAGGGCCAGCCTTAGAGGGCCAGCCTTAGAAGGCCAGCCTTAGAAGGCCAGCGAGGGTCAGCCTTAAAGGGTTAGCTTAAAGTGCCAGCCTTAAAGGGCCAGTCTTAGAGGGCCAGCGAGGGTCAGCCTTAAAGGGTTAGCTTAAAGTGCCAGCCTTAAAGGGCCAGTCTTAGAGGGCCAGCCTTAGAGGGCAGCCTTAAAGGGTCAGCTTAGAGGGCCAGCCTTGGAGGGCCAGCTTTAGAGGGCCGGCTTAAAAGGCCAGCCTTAATGCGCCAGCTTTAGAGGGCCAGTGTAACCCATGTCTTCCCACCAGCCTCATCATGAGCAGCCATATGACTTGGTCAGCTGACGGTAGGTCCCCTCCTGATTGGCTGTCTGTGCTGCAAGGAAGCAGTAAAAGGCCAGCAGGTGCAGGTCATCAGTGGCTCCTGCTGTGGTTGGTCAACAAGCTGCATGCTCACAACCCTCTTTGATATCCATACCTACAGAAAACAACTTTGCGGTAAGCCTTTCCATTTCACCGGCCATGTCTGTGGCCGCTACATCTGAATGGATATATTATGTATATATATTATATATTATTGTCTGTGTGTATATATATACAGTGAAGAAAATAAGTATTTGAACACCCTGCTATTTTGCTATTTCTCCCACTTAGAAATCATGGAGGGGTCTGAAATTTTCATCGTAGGTGCATGTCCACTGTGAGAGAGATAAACTAAAAAGAAAAATCCAGAAATCACAATGCATGATTTTTTAACAATTTATTTGTGTGATACAGCTGCAAATAAGTATTTGAACACCTGAGAAAATGAATGTTAATATTTGGTACAGTAGCCTTTGTTTGCTATTACAGAGGTCAAACGTTTCCTGTAGTTTTTCACCAGGTTTGCACACACTGCAGGAGGGATCTTGGCCCACTCCTCCACACAGATCTTCTCTAGATCAGTCAGGTTTCTGGGCTGTCGCTGAGAAACACAGAGTTTGAGCTCCCTCCAAAGATTTTCGATTGGGTTCAGGTCTGGAGACTGGCTGGGCCATGCTAGAACCTTGATATGCTTCTTACGGAGCCACTCCTTGGTTTTCCTGGCTGTGTGCTTCGGGTCGTTGTCGTGTTGGAAGACCCAGCCACGACCCATCTTCAATGCTCTGACAGAGGGAAGGAGGTTGTTCCCCAAAATCTCACAATACACGGCCCCAGTCATCCTCTCTTTAATGCAGTGCACTCGTCCTGTCCCATGTGCAGAAAAACACCCCCAAAGCATGATGCTACCACCCCCATGCTTCACAGTAGGGATGGTGTTCTTCGGATTGTACTCTTCATTCTTCTTCCTCCAAACACGCTTATTGGAATTATGACCAAAAAGTTCTATTTTGGTCTCATCTGACCATAAAACTTTCTCCCATGACTCCTCTGTATCATCCAAATGGTCATATGCAAACTTAAGACGGGCCTTGACATGTGCTGGTTTAAGCAGGGGAACCTTTCGTGCCATGCATGATTTCACATCATGACGTCTTAGTGTATTACCTACAGTAACCTTGGAAACGGTGGTCCCAGCTCTTTTCAGGTCATTGACCAAGTCCTGTCGTGTAGTTCTGGGCTGATTCCTCACCTTTCTTAGAATCATTGAGACCCCACGAGGTGATATCTTGCATGGGGCTCCACTCCGATTGAGATTGACCGTCATGTTTAGCTTCTTCCATTTTCTAATGATAGCTCCAACAGTGGACCTTTTTTCACCAAGCTGCTTGGTAATTGCTCCGTAGCCCTTTCCAGCCTTGTGGAGGTGTACAATTTTGTCTCTGGTGTCTTTGGACAGCTCTTTGGTCTTCGCCATGTTACAAGTTAAAGTCTTACTGATTGTATGGGGTGGACAGGTGTCTTTATGCAGCTAACGACCTCAAACAGGTGCATCTGATTCAGGATGATACATGGAGTGCAGGTGGACTTCTAATGGGCAGACTAACAGGTCTTTCAGGGTCAGAATTCTAGATGATACACAGGTGTTCAAATACTTATTTGCAGCTGTATCACACAAATAAATTGTTAAAAAATCATGCATTGTGATTTCTGGATTTTTCTTTTTAGTTTATCTCTCTCACAGTGGACATGCACCTACGATGAAAATTTCAGACCCCTCCATGATTTCTAAGTGGGAGAAATAGCAAAATAGCAGGGTGTTCAAATACTTATTTTCTTCACTGTATTTCAACTGCTAAACTCATTGCTCGACAGTAAAGTGGGATGAATGCCACAAGTGAACTTTTACTGTCATTATGAAGGATGGCCATCTTGAATTGGATGTATAAGTGTTGGATTATTTACCGGTACATTTTGTAAAGTGGACTGACATGTTAATACCTGTTTCTGGCATTAAAGGGCCAGCCTTGAAGGGCCGCCTTAAAGCTCTAGCCTTAAAGGGTCAGCTTAAAGGGCCAGCCTTAGAGGGCCAGCCTTAAAGGGCCAGCCTTAAAGGCCCATCCTTAAATGGCCATCCTTAAAGGGCCAGCCTTAAAAGGCCAGCCTTAAAGGGCCAGCCTTAAAGGGCCAGCCTTAGAGGGCCAGCCTTACAGGGCCATCTTAAAGGGCCAGCTTAAAGGGCTAGCCTTAGAGGGCCAGCCTTAAAGGGCCAGCTTAAAGGGCCAGCCTTAGAGGGCCAGCCTTAGAGGGCCAGCTTAAAGGGCAAGCCTTAGAGGGCCAGCCTTAGAGGGCCAGCCTTAGAGGGCCAGCCTTAGAGGGCCAGCCTTAGAGGGCCAGCCTTAAGGGGCCATCCTTAAAGGGCCAGCCTTAGAGGGCCAGCCTTAGAGGGCCAGCCTTAGAGGGCCAGCTTAAAGGGCCAGCTTAAAGGGCCAGCTTTAAAGCTGTAGCCTTAAAGGGCCAGCCTTAGAGGGCCAGCCTTACAGGGCCCGCTTAAAGGGCCAGCCATACAGGGACCGCTTAAAGGGCCAGCTTAAAGGGCCAGCTTAAAGGGCCAGCCTTAGAGGGCCAGCCTTAAAGGGCCAGCCTTACATGGCCGACCTTAGAGGGCCAGCCTTAGAGGGCCAGCCTTAGAGGGCCAGCCTTAGAGGGCCAGCCTTAAAGGGCCAGCCTTAGAGGGCCAGCTTAAAGGGCCAGCCTTAGAGGGCCAGCCTTTAGGGGCCATTCTTAAAGGGCCAGCCTTAGAGGGCCAGCCTTAGAGGGCCAGCTTAAAGGGCCAGCTTAAAGGGCCAGCCTTAAAGCTGTAGCCTTAAAGGGCCAGCCTTAGAGGGCCAGCCTTACAGGGCCCGCTTAAAGGGCCAGCCTTACAGGGCCCGCTTAAAGGGCCAGCTTAAAGGGCCAGCCTTAGAGGGCCAGCCTTAGAGGGCCAGCCTTAAAGGGCCAGCCTTAGAGGGCCAGCCTTAAAGGGCCAGCCTTAGAGGGCCAGCCTTACAGGGCCAGCTTAAAGGGCCAGCTTAAAGGGCCAGCCTTAAAGGGCCAGCCTTAAAGGGCCAGCCTTAAAGGGCCAGCCTTGAAGGGCCAGCCTTAGGGGGCCAGCCTTACAGGGCCAGCTTAAAGGGCCGACTTTAGAGGGCCAGCCTTAAAGGGCCAGCTTAAAGGGCCAGCCTTAGAGGGCCAGCCTTCGAGGGCCAGTCTTACAGGGCCCGCTTAAAGGGCCAGCCTTAAAGGGCAATCCTGAAAGGGCCAGCCTTAGAGGGCCAGCCTTAAAGGGCCAGCTTAAAGGGCCAGCCTTAGAGGGCCAGCCTTAGAGGGCCAGCCTTTGAGGGCTAGACTTAGAGGGCAAGACTTAGAGGGCAACCCTTAAGGGGCCAGCTTAAAGGGCCAGCTTAAAGGGCCAGCCTTAGAGGGCCAGCCTTCGAGGGCCAGTCTTAGAGGGCCAGCATTAGAGGGCCAGCCTTATAGGGCCAGCCTTAGAGGGCCAGCTTTAGAGGGCCAGCCTTAAAGGGCCAGCCTTAAAGGGCCATCCTGAAAGGGCCATCCTGAAAGGGCCAGCCTTAGAGGGCCAGCCTTACATGGCCGACCTTAGAGGGCCAGCCTTAGAGGGCCAGCCTTAGAGGGCCAGCCTTAGAGGCCCAGCCTTAGAGGGCCAGCCTTAAAGGGCCAGCCTTAGAGGGCCAGCCTTAGAAGGCCAGCCTTAGAAGGCCAGCGAGGGTCAGCCTTAAAGGGTTAGCTTAAAGTGCCAGCCTTAAAGGGCCAGTCTTAGAGGGCCAGCGAGGGTCAGCCTTAAAGGGTTAGCTTAAAGTGCCAGTCTTAGAGGGCCAGTCTTAGAGGGCCAGCCTTAGAGGGCAGCCTTAAAGGGTCAGCTTAGAGGGCCAGCCTTGGAGGGCCAGCTTTAGAGGGCCGGCTTAAAAGGCCAGCCTTAATGCGCCAGCTTTAGAGGGCCAGTGTAACCCATGTCTTCCCACCAGCCTCATCATGAGCAGCCATATGACTTGGTCAGCTGACGGTAGGTCCCCTCCTGATTGGCTGTCTGTGCTGCAAGGAAGCAGTAAAAGGCCAGCAGGTGCAGGTCATCAGTGGCTCCTGCTGTGGTTGGTCAACAAGCTGCATGCTCACAACCCTCTTTGATATCCATACCTACAGAAAACAACTTTGCGGTAAGCCTTTCCATTTCACCGGCCATGTCTGTGGCCGCTACATCTGAATGGATATATTATGTATATATATTATATATTATTATCTGTGTGTATATATATATTTCAACTGCTAAACTCATTGCTCGACAGTAAAGTGGGATGAATGCCACAAGTGAACTTTTACTGTCATTATGAAGGATGGCCATCTTGAATTGGATGTATAAGTGTTGGATTATTTACCGGTACATTTTGTAAAGTGGACTGACATGTTAATACCTGTTTCTGGCATTAAAGGGCCAGCCTTGAAGGGCCGCCTTAAAGCTCTAGCCTTAAAGGGTCAGCTTAAAGGGCCAGCCTTAGAGGGCCAGCCTTAAAGGGCCAGCCTTAAAGGCCCATCCTTAAATGGCCATCCTTAAAGGGCCAGCCTTAAAAGGCCAGCCTTAAAGGGCCAGCCTTAAAGGGCCAGCCTTAGAGGGCCAGCCTTACAGGGCCATCTTAAAGGGCCAGCTTAAAGGGCTAGCCTTAGAGGGCCAGCCTTAAAGGGCCAGCTTAAAGGGCCAGCCTTAGCGGCCCAGCCTTAGAGGGCCAGCCTTAGAGGGCCAGCTTAAAGGGCCAGCCTTAGAGGGCCAGCCTTAGAGGGCCAACCTTAGAGGGCCAGCCTTAGAGGGCCAGCCTTAGAGGGCCAGCCTTAAAGGGCCAGCCTTAGAGGGCCAGCCTTAGAGGGCCAGCCTTAGAGGGCCAGCCTTAGGGGGCCAGCCTTACAGGGCCAGCTTAAAGGGCCATCCTGAAAGGGCCAGCCTTAGAGGGCCAGCCTTACATGGCCGACCTTAGAGGGCCAGCCTTAGAGGGCCAGCCTTAGAGGGCCAGCCTTAGAGGCCCAGCCTTAGAGGGCCAGCCTTAAAGGGCCAGCCTTAGAGGGCCAGCCTTAGAAGGCCAGCCTTAGAAGGCCAGCGAGGGTCAGCCTTAAAGGGTTAGCTTAAAGTGCCAGCCTTAAAGGGCCAGTCTTAGAGGGCCAGCGAGGGTCAGCCTTAAAGGGTTAGCTTAAAGTGCCAGCCTTAAAGGGCCAGTCTTAGAGGGCCAGCCTTAGAGGGCAGCCTTAAAGGGTCAGCTTAGAGGGCCAGCCTTGGAGGGCCAGCTTTAGAGGGCCGGCTTAAAAGGCCAGCCTTAATGCGCCAGCTTTAGAGGGCCAGTGTAACCCATGTCTTCCCACCAGCCTCATCATGAGCAGCCATATGACTTGGTCAGCTGACGGTAGGTCCCCTCCTGATTGGCTGTCTGTGCTGCAAGGAAGCAGTAAAAGGCCAGCAGGTGCAGGTCATCAGTGGCTCCTGCTGTGGTTGGTCAACAAGCTGCATGCTCACAACCCTCTTTGATATCCATACCTACAGAAAACAACTTTGCGGTAAGCCTTTCCATTTCACCGGCCATGTCTGTGGCCGCTACATCTGAATGGATATATTATGTATATATATTATATATTATTATCTGTGTGTATATATATATTTCAACTGCTAAACTCATTGCTCGACAGTAAAGTGGGATGAATGCGAGTGAACAAGTGAACTTTTACTGTCATTATGAAGGATGGCCATCTTGAATTGGATGTATAAGTGTTGGATTATTTACCGGTACATTTTGTAAAGTGGACTGACATGTTAATACCTGTTTCTGGCATTAAAGGGCCAGCCTTGAAGGGCCGCCTTAAAGCTCTAGCCTTAAAGGGTCAGCTTAAAGGGCCAGCCTTAGAGGGCCAGCCTTAAAGGGCCAGCCTTAAAGGCCCATCCTTAAATGGCCATCCTTAAAGGGCCAGCCTTAAAAGGCCAGCCTTAAAGGGCCAGCCTTAAAGGGCCAGCCTTAGAGGGCCAGCCTTACAGGGCCATCTTAAAGGGCCAGCTTAAAGGGCTAGCCTTAGAGGGCCAGCCTTAAAGGGCCAGCTTAAAGGGCCAGCCTTAGCGGCCCAGCCTTAGAGGGCCAGCCTTAGAGGGCCAGCTTAAAGGGCCAGCCTTAGAGGGCCAGCCTTAGAGGGCCAACCTTAGAGGGCCAGCCTTAGAGGGCCAGCCTTAGAGGGCCAGCCTTAAAGGGCCAGCCTTAGAGGGCCAGCCTTAGAGGGCCAGCCTTAGAGGGCCAGCCTTAGAGGGCCAGCTTAAAGGGCCAGCTTAAAGGGCCAGCTTTAAAGCTGTAGCCTTAAAGGGCCAGCCTTAGAGGGCCAGCCTTACAGGGCCCGCTTAAAGGGCCAGCCATACAGGGCCCGCTTAAAGGGCCAGCTTAAAGGGCCAGCTTAAAGGGCCAGCCTTAGAGGGCCAGCCTTAAAGGGCCAGCCTTACATGGCCGACCTTAGAGGGCCAGCCTTAGAGGGCCAGCCTTAGAGGGCCAGCCTTAGAGGGCCAGCCTTAAGGGGCCATCCTTAAAGGGCCAGCCTTAGAGGGCCAGCCTTAGAGGGCCAGCTTAAAGGGCCAGCTTAAAGGGCCAGCCTTAAAGCTGTAGCCTTAAAGGGCCAGCCTTAGAGGGCCAGCCTTACAGGGCCCGCTTAAAGGGCCAGCCTTACAGGGCCCGCTTAAAGGGCCAGCTTAAAGGGCCAGCTTAAAGGGCCAGCCTTAGAGGGCCAGCCTTAGAGGGCCAGCCTTAGAGGGCCAGCCTTAAAGGGCCAGCCTTAGAGGGCCAGCCTTACAGGGCCAGCTTAAAGGGCCAGCTTAAAGGGCCAGCCTTAAAGGGCCAGCCTTAAAGGGCCAGCCTTAGAGGGCCAGCCTTAGAGGGCCAGCTTAAAGGGCCAGCCTTAGAGGGCCAGCCTTTAGGGGCCATTCTTAAAGGGCCAGCCTTAGAGGGCCAGCCTTAGAGGGCCAGCTTAAAGGGCCAGCCTTAAAGCTGTAGCCTTAAAGGGCCAGCCTTAGAGGGCCAGCCTTACAGGGCCCGCTTAAAGGGCCAGCCTTACAGGGCCAGCCTTACAGGGCCCGCTTAAAGGGCCAGCTTAAAGGGCCAGCCTTAGAGGGCCAGCCTTAGAGGGCCAGCCTTAAAGGGCCAGCCTTAGAGGGCCAGCCTTAAAGGGCCAGCCATAGAGGGCCAGCCTTACAGGGCCAGCTTAAAGGGCCAGCTTAAAGGGCCAGCCTTAAAGGGCCAGCCTTAAAGGGCCAGCCTTAAAGGGCCAGCCTTAAAGGGCCAGCCTTAAAGGGCCAGCCTTGAAGGGCCAGCCTTAGAGGGCCAGCCTTACAGGGCCAGCTTAAAGGGCCGACTTTAGAGGGCCAGCCTTAAAGGGCCAGCTTAAAGGGCCAGCTTAAAGGGCCAGCCTTAGAGGGCCAGCCTTCGAGGGCCAGTCTTACAGGGCCCGCTTAAAGGGCCAGCCTTAAAGGGCAATCCTGAAAGGGCCAGCCTTAGAGGGCCAGCCTTAGAGGGCCAGCCTTAAAGGGCCAGCTTAAAGGGCCAGCCTTAGAGGGCCAGCCTTTGAGGGCCAGACTTAGAGGGCAAGACTTAGAGGGCAACCCTTAAGGGGCCAGCTTAAAGGGCCAGCCTTAGAGGGCCAGCCTTAGAGGGCCAGCCTTAGAGGGCCAGTCTTAGAGGGCCAGCATTAGAGGGCCAGCCTTAGAGGGCCAGCCTTAGAGGGCCAGCTTTAGAGGGCCAGCCTTAAAGGGCCAGCCTTAAAGGGCCATCCTGAAAGGGCCATCCTGAAAGGGCCAGCCTTAGAGGGCCAGCCTTACATGGCCGACCTTAGAGGGCCAGCCTTAGAGGGCCAGCCTTAGAGGGCCATCCTTAGAGGCCCAGCCTTAGAGGGCCAGCCTTAAAGGGCCAGCCTTAGAGGGCCAGCCTTAGAAGGCCAGCCTTAGAAGGCCAGCGAGGGTCAGCCTTAAAGGGTTAGCTTAAAGTGCCAGCCTTAAAGGGCCAGTCTTAGAGGGCCAGCGAGGGTCAGCCTTAAAGGGTTAGCTTAAAGTGCCAGCCTTAAAGGGCCAGTCTTAGAGGGCCAGCCTTAGAGGGCAGCCTTAAAGGGTCAGCTTAAAGGGCCAGCTTAAAGGGCCAGCCTTAGAGGGCCAGCCTTCGAGGGCCAGTCTTACAGGGCCCGCTTAAAGGGCCAGCCTTAAAGGGCAATCCTGAAAGGGCCAGCCTTAGAGGGCCAGCCTTAAAGGGCCAGCTTAAAGGGCCAGCCTTAGAGGGCCAGCCTTTGAGGGCCAGACTTAGAGGGCAAGACTTAGAGGGCAACCCTTAAGGGGCCAGCTTAAAGGGCCAGCTTAAAGGGCCAGCCTTAGAGGGCCAGCCTTAGAGGGCCAGTCTTAGAGGGCCAGCATTAGAGGGCCAGCCTTAGAGGGCCAGCCTTAGAGGGCCAGCCTTAGAGGGCCAGCCTTAAAGGGCCAGCCTTAAAGGGCCATCCTGAAAGGGCCATCCTGAAAGGGCCAGCCTTAGAGGGCCAGCCTTACATGGCCGACCTTAGAGGGCCAGCCTTAGAGGGCCAGCCTTAGAGGGCCTGCCTTAGAGGCCCAGCCTTAGAGGGCCAGCCTTAAAGGGCCAGCCTTAGAGGGCCAGCCTTAGAAGGCCAGCCTTAGAAGGCCAGCGAGGGTCAGCCTTAAAGGGTTAGCTTAAAGTGCCAGCCTTAAAGGGCCAGTCTTAGAGGGCCAGCGAGGGTCAGCCTTAAAGGGCTAGCTTAAAGTGCCAGCCTTAAAGGGCCAGTCTTAGAGGGCCAGCCTTAGAGGGCAGCTTTAAAGGGTCAGCTTAGAGGGCCAGCCTTGGAGGGCCAGCTTTAGAGGGCCGGCTTAAAAGGCCAGCCTTAATGCGCCAGCTTTAGAGGGCCAGTGTAACCCATGTCTTCCCACCAGCCTCATCATGAGCAGCCATATGACTTGGTCAGCTGACGGTAGGTCCCCTCCTGATTGGCTGTCTGTGCTGCAAGGAAGCAGTAAAAGGCCAGCAGGTGCAGGTCATCAGTGGCTCCTGCTGTGGTTGGTCAACAAGCTGCATGCTCACAACCCTCTTTGATATCCATACCTACAGAAAACAACTTTGCGGTAAGCCTTTCCATTTCACCGGCCATGTCTGTGGCCGCTACATCTGAATGGATATATTATGTATATATATTATATATTATTATCTGTGTGTATATATATATTTCAACTGCTAAACTCATTGCTCGACAGTAAAGTGGGATGAATGCCACAAGTGAACTTTTACTGTCATTATGAAGGATGGCCATCTTGAATTGGATGTATAAGTGTTGGATTATTTACCGGTACATTTTGTAAAGTGGACTGACATGTTAATACCTGTTTCTGGCATTAAAGGGCCAGCCTTGAAGGGCCGCCTTAAAGCTCTAGCCTTAAAGGGTCAGCTTAAAGGGCCAGCCTTAGAGGGCCAGCCTTAAAGGGCCAGCCTTAAAGGCCCATCCTTAAATGGCCATCCTTAAAGGGCCAGCCTTAAAAGGCCAGCCTTAAAGGGCCAGCCTTAAAGGGCCAGCCTTAGAGGGCCAGCCTTACAGGGCCATCTTAAAGGGCCAGCTTAAAGGGCTAGCCTTAGAGGGCCAGCCTTAAAGGGCCAGCTTAAAGGGCCAGCCTTAGCGGCCCAGCCTTAGAGGGCCAGCCTTAGAGGGCCAGCTTAAAGGGCCAGCCTTAGAGGGCCAGCCTTAGAGGGCCAGCCTTAGAGGGCCAGCCTTAGAGGGCCAGCCTTAAGGGGCCATCCTTAAAGGGCCAGCCTTAGAGGGCCAGCCTTAGAGGGCCAGCCTTAGAGGGCCAGCTTAAAGGGCCAGCTTAAAGGGCCAGCTTTAAAGCTGTAGCCTTAAAGGGCCAGCCTTAGAGGGCCAGCCTTACAGGGCCCGCTTAAAGGGCCAGCCTTAAAGGGCCAGCTTAAAGGGCCAGCCTTAGAGGGCCAGCCTTAAAGGGCCAGCCTTACATGGCCGACCTTAGAGGGCCAGCCTTAGAGGGCCAGCCTTACAGGGCCCGCTTAAAGGGCCAGCCTTAGAGGGCCAGCCTTAGAGGGCCAGCCTTAGAGGGCCAGCTTAAAGGGCCAGCCTTAGAGGGCCAGCCTTAGAGGGCCAGCCTTAGAGGGCCAGCCTTAGAGGGCCAGCCTTAAGGGGCCATCCTTAAAGGGCCAGCCTTAGAGGGCCAGCCTTAGAGGGCCAGCTTAAAGGGCCAGCTTAAAAGGCCAGCCTTAAAGCTGTAGCCTTAAAGGGCCAGCCTTAGAGGGCCAGCCTTAGAGGGCCAGCCTTACAGGGCCCGCTTAAAGGGCCAGCCTTACAGGGCCCGCTTAAAGGGCCAGCTTAAAGGGCCAGCTTAAAGGGCCAGCCTTAGAGGGCCAGCCTTAAAGGGCCAGCCTTAGAGGGCCAGCCTTAGAGGGCCAGCTTAAAGGGCCAGCCTTAGAGGGCCAGCCTTTAGGGGCCATTCTTAAAGGGCCAGCCTTAGAGGGCCAGCCTTAGAGGGCCAGCTTAAAGGGCCAGCTTAAAGGGCCAGCCTTAAAGCTGTAGCCTTAAAGGGCCAGCCTTAGAGGGCCAGCCTTACAGGGCCCGCTTAAAGGGCCAGCCTTACAGGGCCCGCTTAAAGGGCCAGCTTAAAGGGCCAGCCTTAGAGGGCCAGCCTTAGAGGGCCAGCCTTAGAGGGCCAGCCTTAGAGGGCCAGCCTTAAAGGGCCAGCCTTAGAGGGCCAGCCTTACAGGGCCAGCTTAAAGGGCCAGCTTAAAGGGCCAGCCTTAAAGGGCCAGCCTTAAAGGGCCAGCCTTAAAGGGCCAGCCTTAAAGGGCCAGCCTTGAAGGGCCAGCCTTAGAGGGCCAGCCTTACAGGGCCAGCTTAAAGGGCCGACTTTAGAGGGCCAGCCTTAAAGGGCCAGCTTAAAGGGCCAGCTTAAAGGGCCAGCCTTAGAGGGCCAGCCTTCGAGGGCCAGTCTTACAGGGCCCGCTTAAAGGGCCAGCCTTAAAGGGCAATCCTGAAAGGGCCAGCCTTAGAGGGCCAGCCTTAAAGGGCCAGCTTAAAGGGCCAGCCTTAGAGGGCCAGCCTTTGAGGGCCAGACTTAGAGGGCAAGACTTAGAGGGCAACCCTTAAGGGGCCAGCTTAAAGGGCCAGCTTAAAGGGCCAGCCTTAGAGGGCCAGCCTTAGAGGGCCAGTCTTAGAGGGCCAGCATTAGAGGGCCAGCCTTAGAGGGCCAGCCTTAGAGGGCCAGCTTTAGAGGGCCAGCCTTAAAGGGCCAGCCTTAAAGGGCCATCCTGAAAGGGCCATCCTGAAAGGGCCAGCCTTAGAGGGCCAGCCTTACATGGCCGACCTTAGAGGGCCAGCCTTAGAGGGCCAGCCTTAGAGGGCCAGCCTTAGAGGCCCAGCCTTAGAGGGCCAGCCTTAAAGGGCCAGCCTTAGAGGGCCAGCCTTAGAAGGCCAGCCTTAGAAGGCCAGCGAGGGTCAGCCTTAAAGGGTTAGCTTAAAGTGCCAGCCTTAAAGGGCCAGTCTTAGAGGGCCAGCGAGGGTCAGCCTTAAAGGGTTAGCTTAAAGTGCCAGCCTTAAAGGGCCAGTCTTAGAGGGCCAGCCTTAGAGGGCAGCCTTAAAGGGTCAGCTTAGAGGGCCAGCCTTGGAGGGCCAGCTTTAGAGGGCCGGCTTAAAAGGCCAGCCTTAATGCGCCAGCTTTAGAGGGCCAGTGTAACCCATGTCTTCCCACCAGCCTCATCATGAGCAGCCATATGACTTGGTCAGCTGACGGTAGGTCCCCTCCTGATTGGCTGTCTGTGCTGCAAGGAAGCAGTAAAAGGCCAGCAGGTGCAGGTCATCAGTGGCTCCTGCTGTGGTTGGTCAACAAGCTGCATGCTCACAACCCTCTTTGATATCCATACCTACAGAAAACAACTTTGCGGTAAGCCTTTCCATTTCACCGGCCATGTCTGTGGCCGCTACATCTGAATGGATATATTATGTATATATATTATATATTATTATCTGTGTGTATATATATATTTCAACTGCTAAACTCATTGCTCGACAGTAAAGTGGGATGAATGCCACAAGTGAACTTTTACTGTCATTATGAAGGATGGCCATCTTGAATTGGATGTATAAGTGTTGGATTATTTACCGGTACATTTTGTAAAGTGGACTGACATGTTAATACCTGTTTCTGGCATTAAAGGGCCAGCCTTGAAGGGCCGCCTTAAAGCTCTAGCCTTAAAGGGTCAGCTTAAAGGGCCAGCCTTAGAGGGCCAGCCTTAAAGGGCCAGCCTTAAAGGCCCATCCTTAAATGGCCATCCTTAAAGGGCCAGCCTTAAAAGGCCAGCCTTAAAGGGCCAGCCTTAAAGGGCCAGCCTTAGAGGGCCAGCCTTACAGGGCCATCTTAAAGGGCCAGCTTAAAGGGCTAGCCTTAGAGGGCCAGCCTTAAAGGGCCAGCTTAAAGGGCCAGCCTTAGCGGCCCAGCCTTAGAGGGCCAGCCTTAGAGGGCCAGCTTAAAGGGCCAGCCTTAGAGGGCCAGCCTTAGAGGGCCAGCCTTAGAGGGCCAGCCTTAGAGGGCCAGCCTTAAGGGGCCATCCTTAAAGGGCCAGCCTTAGAGGGCCAGCCTTAGAGGGCCAGCCTTAGAGGGCCAGCTTAAAGGGCCAGCTTAAAGGGCCAGCTTTAAAGCTGTAGCCTTAAAGGGCCAGCCTTAGAGGGCCAGCCTTACAGGGCCCGCTTAAAGGGCCAGCCTTAAAGGGCCAGCTTAAAGGGCCAGCCTTAGAGGGCCAGCCTTAAAGGGCCAGCCTTACATGGCCGACCTTAGAGGGCCAGCCTTAGAGGGCCAGCCTTACAGGGCCCGCTTAAAGGGCCAGCCTTAGAGGGCCAGCCTTAGAGGGCCAGCCTTAGAGGGCCAGCTTAAAGGGCCAGCCTTAGAGGGCCAGCCTTAGAGGGCCAGCCTTACAGGGCCCGCTTAAAGGGCCAGCCTTAGAGGGCCAGCCTTAGAGGGCCAGCCTTAGAGGGCCAGCCTTAGAGGGCCAGCTTAAAGGGCCAGCCTTAGAGGGCCAGCCTTAGAGGGCCAGCCTTAGCGGCCCAGCCTTAGAGGGCCAGCCTTAGAGGGCCAGCTTAAAAAGCCAGCCTTAGAGGGCCAGCCTTAGAGGGCCAGCCTTAAGGGGCCATCCTTAAAGGGCCAGCCTTAGAGGGCCATCCTTAGAGGGCCAGCCTTAGAGGGCCAGCTTAAAGGGCCAGCTTAAAGGGCCAGCTTTAAAGCTGTAGCCTTAAAGGGCCAGCCTTAGAGGGCCAGCCTTACAGGGCCAGCTTTAAAGCTGTAGCCTTAAAGGGCCAGCCTTAGAGGGCCAGCCTTACAGGGCCCGCTTAAAGGGCCAGCCTTAAAGGGCCAGCTTAAAGGGCCAGCCTTAGAGGGCCAGCCTTAAAGGGCCAGCCTTACATGGCCGACCTTAGAGGGCCAGCCTTAGAGGGCCAGCCTTAGAGGGCCAGCCTTAGAGGGCCAGCCTTAGAGGGCCAGCCTTAGAGGGCCAGCCTTAAGGGGCCATCCTTAAAGGGCCAGCCTTAAGGGGCCATCCTTAAAGGGCCAGCCTTAGAGGGCCAGCCTTAGAGGGCCAGCTTAAAGGGCCAGCTTAAAGGGCCAGCCTTAGAGGGCCAGCCTTACAGGGCCCGCTTAAAGGGCCAGCCTTACAGGGCCCGCTTAAAGGGCCAGCTTAAAGGGCCAGCTTAAAGGGCCAGCCTTAGAGGGCCAGCCTTAGAGGGCCAGCCTTAGAGGGCCAGCCTTAGAGGGCCAGCCTTAAAGGGCCAGCCTTAGAGGGCCAGCCTTAAGGGGCCATCCTTAAAGGGCCAGCCTTAGAGGGCCAGCTTAAAGGGCCAGCTTAAAGGGCCAGCCTTAAAGCTGTAGCCTTAAAGGGCCAGCCTTAGAGGGCCAGCCTTAAAGCTGTAGCCTTAAAGGGCCAGCCTTAGAGGGCCAGCCTTACAGGGCCCGCTTAAAGGGCCAGCCTTACAGGGCCCGCTTAAAGGGCCAGCTTAAAGGGCCAGCTTAAAGGGCCAGCCTTAGAGGGCCAGCCTTAGAAGGCCAGCCTTAGAGGGCCAGCCTTAGAGGGCCAGCCTTACAGGGCCAGCTTAAAGGGCCAGCTTAAAGGGCCAGCCTTAAAGGGCCAGCCTTAAAGGGCCAGCCTTAGAGGGCCAGCCTTAGAGGGCCAGCCTTAGAGGGCCAGCCTTAGAGGGCCAGCCTTAAGGGGCCATCCTTAAAGGGCCAGCCTTAGAGGGCCAGCCTTAGAGGGCCAGCTTAAAGGGCCAGCTTAAAGGGCCAGCCTTAAAGCTGTAGCCTTAAAGGGCCAGCCTTAGAGGGCCAGCCTTACAGGGCCCGCTTAAAGGGCCAGCCTTACAGGGCCCGCTTAAAGGGCCAGCTTAAAGGGCCAGCCTTAGAGGGCCAGCCTTAGAGGGCCAGCCTTAAAGGGCCAGCCTTAGAGGGCCAGCCTTAAAGGGCCAGCCTTAGAGGGCCAGCCTTACAGGGCCAGCTTAAAGGGCCAGCTTAAAGGGCCAGCCTTAAAGGGCCAGCCTTAAAGGGCCAGCCTTGAAGGGCCAGCCTTAGAGGGCCAGCCTTACAGGGCCAGCTTAAAGGGCCGACTTTAGAGGGCCAGCCTTAAAGGGCCAGCTTATAGGGCCAGCTTAAAGTGCCAGCTTAAAGGGCCAGCCTTAGAGGGCCAGCCTTAGAGGGCCAGCCTTACAGGGCCCGCTTAAAGGGCCAGCCTTAAAGGGCCATCCTGAAAGGGCCAGCCTTAGAGGGCCAGCTTAAAGGGCCAGCTTAAAGGGCCAGCCTTAGAGGGCCAGCCTTAGAGGGCCAGTCTTAGAGGGCCAGCATTAGAGGGCCAGCCTTAGAGGGCCAGCCTTAAAGGGCCAGCCTTAAAGGGCCATCCTGAAAGGGCCATCCTGAAAGGGCCAGCCTTAGAGGGCCAGCCTTACATGGCCGACCTTAGAGGGCCAGCCTTAGAAGGCCAGCCTTAGAGGGCCAGCCTTAGAGGCCCAGCCTTAGAGGGCCAGCCTTAAAGGGCCAGCCTTAGAGGGCCAGCCTTAGAAGGCCAGCCTTAGAAGGCCAGCGAGGGTCAGCCTTAAAGGGTTAGCTTAAAGTGCCAGCCTTAAAGGGCCAGTCTTAGAGGGCCAGCGAGGGTCAGCCTTAAAGGGTTAGCTTAAAGTGCCAGCCTTAAAGGGCCAGTCTTAGAGGGCCAGCCTTAGAGGGCAGCCTTAAAGGGTCAGCTTAGAGGGCCAGCCTTGGAGGGCCAGCTTTAGAGGGCCGGCTTAAAAGGCCAGCCTTAATGCGCCAGCTTTAGAGGGCCAGTGTAACCCATGTCTTCCCACCAGCCTCATCATGAGCAGCCATATGACTTGGTCAGCTGACGGTAGGTCCCCTCCTGATTGGCTGTCTGTGCTGCAAGGAAGCAGTAAAAGGCCAGCAGGTGCAGGTCATCAGTGGCTCCTGCTGTGGTTGGTCAACAAGCTGCATGCTCACAACCCTCTTTGATATCCATACCTACAGAAAACAACTTTGCGGTAAGCCTTTCCATTTCACCGGCCATGTCTGTGGCCGCTACATCTGAATGGATATATTATGTATATATATTATATATTATTATCTGTGTGTATATATATATTTCAACTGCTAAACTCATTGCTCGACAGTAAAGTGGGATGAATGCCACAAGTGAACTTTTACTGTCATTATGAAGGATGGCCATCTTGAATTGGATGTATAAGTGTTGGATTATTTACCGGTACATTTTGTAAAGTGGACTGACATGTTAATACCTGTTTCTGGCATTAAAGGGCCAGCCTTGAAGGGCCGCCTTAAAGCTCTAGCCTTAAAGGGTCAGCTTAAAGGGCCAGCCTTAGAGGGCCAGCCTTAAAGGGCCAGCCTTAAAGGCCCATCCTTAAATGGCCATCCTTAAAGGGCCAGCCTTAAAAGGCCAGCCTTAAAGGGCCAGCCTTAAAGGGCCAGCCTTAGAGGGCCAGCCTTACAGGGCCATCTTAAAGGGCCAGCTTAAAGGGCTAGCCTTAGAGGGCCAGCCTTAAAGGGCCAGCTTAAAGGGCCAGCCTTAGCGGCCCAGCCTTAGAGGGCCAGCCTTAGAGGGCCAGCTTAAAGGGCCAGCCTTAGAGGGCCAGCCTTAGAGGGCCAGCCTTAGAGGGCCAGCCTTAGAGGGCCAGCCTTAAGGGGCCATCCTTAAAGGGCCAGCCTTAGAGGGCCAGCCTTAGAGGGCCAGCCTTAGAGGGCCAGCTTAAAGGGCCAGCTTAAAGGGCCAGCTTTAAAGCTGTAGCCTTAAAGGGCCAGCCTTAGAGGGCCAGCCTTACAGGGCCCGCTTAAAGGGCCAGCCATACAGGGCCCGCTTAAAGGGCCAGCTTAAAGGGCCAGCCTTAGAGGGCCAGCCTTAAAGGGCCAGCCTTACATGGCCGACCTTAGAGGGCCAGCCTTAGAGGGCCAGCCTTAGAGGGCCAGCCTTAGAGGGCCAGCCTTAGAGGGCCAGCCTTAAGGGGCCATCCTTAAAGGGCCAGCCTTAGAGGGCCAGCCTTAGAGGGCCAGCTTAAAGGGCCAGCTTAAAGGGCCAGCCTTAAAGCTGTAGCCTTAAAGGGCCAGCCTTAGAGGGCCAGCCTTACAGGGCCCGCTTAAAGGGCCAGCCTTACAGGGCCCGCTTAAAGGGCCAGCTTAAAGGGCCAGCTTAAAGGGCCAGCCTTAGAGGGCCAGCCTTAGAGGGCCAGCCTTAGAGGGCCAGCCTTAAAGGGCCAGCCTTAGAGGGCCAGCCTTACAGGGCCAGCTTAAAGGGCCAGCTTAAAGGGCCAGCCTTAAAGGGCCAGCCTTAAAGGGCCAGCCTTAGAGGGCCAGCCTTAGAGGGCCAGCCTTAGAGGGCCAGCTTAAAGGGCCAGCCTTAGAGGGCCAGCCTTAGAGGGCCAGCCTTTAGGGGCCATTCTTAAAGGGCCAGCCTTAGAGGGCCAGCCTTAGAGGGCCAGCTTAAAGGGCCAGCTTAAAGGGCCAGCCTTAAAGCTGTAGCCTTAAAGGGCCAGCCTTAGAGGGCCAGCCTTACAGGGCCCGCTTAAAGGGCCAGCCTTACAGGGCCCGCTTAAAGGGCCAGCTTAAAGGGCCAGCCTTAGAGGGCCAGCCTTAAAGGGCCAGCCTTAGAGGGCCAGCCTTAAAGGGCCAGCCTTAGAGGGCCAGCCTTACAGGGCCAGCCTTACAGGGCCAGCTTAAAGGGCCAGCCTTAAAGGGCCAGCCTTAAAGGGCCAGCCTTAAAGGGCCAGCCTTAAAGGGCCAGCCTTGAAGGGCCAGCCTTAGAGGGCCAGCCTTACAGGGCCAGCTTAAAGGGCCGACTTTAGAGGGCCAGCCTTAAAGGGCCAGCTTAAAGGGCCAGCCTTAGAGGGCCAGCCTTCGAGGGTCAGTCTTACAGGGCCCGCTTAAAGGGCCAGCCTTAAAGGGCCATCCTGAAAGGGCCAGCCTTAGAGGGCCAGCCTTAAAGGGCCAGCTTAAAGGGCCAGCCTTAGAGGGCCAGCCTTTGAGGGCCAGACTTAGAGGGCAAGACTTAGAGGGCAACCCTTAAGGGGCCAGCTTAAAGGGCCAGCTTAAAGGGCCAGCCTTAGAGGGCCAGCCTTAGAGGGCCAGTCTTAGAGGGCCAGCATTAGAGGGCCAGCCTTAGAGGGCCAGCCTTAGAGGGCCAGCTTTAGAGGGCCAGCCTTAAAGGGCCAGCCTTAAAGGGCCATCCTGAAAGGGCCATCCTGAAAGGGCCAGCCTTAGAGGGCCAGCCTTACATGGCCGACCTTAGAGAGCCAGCCTTAGAGGGCCAGCCTTAGAGGGCCAGCCTTAGAGGCCCAGCCTTAGAGGGCCAGCCTTAAAGGGCCAGCCTTAGAGGGCCAGCCTTAGAAGGCCAGCCTTAGAAGGCCAGCGAGGGTCAGCCTTAAAGGGTTAGCTTAAAGTGCCAGCCTTAAAGGGCCAGTCTTAGAGGGCCAGCGAGGGTCAGCCTTAAAGGGTTAGCTTAAAGTGCCAGCCTTAAAGGGCCAGTCTTAGAGGGCCAGCCTTAGAGGGCAGCCTTAAAGGGTCAGCTTAGAGGGCCAGCCTTGGAGGGCCAGCTTTAGAGGGCCGGCTTAAAAGGCCAGCCTTAATGCGCCAGCTTTAGAGGGCCAGTGTAACCCATGTCTTCCCACCAGCCTCATCATGAGCAGCCATATGACTTGGTCAGCTGACGGTAGGTCCCCTCCTGATTGGCTGTCTGTGCTGCAAGGAAGCAGTAAAAGGCCAGCAGGTGCAGGTCATCAGTGGCTCCTGCTGTGGTTGGTCAACAAGCTGCATGCTCACAACCCTCTTTGATATCCATACCTACAGAAAACAACTTTGCGGTAAGCCTTTCCATTTCACCGGCCATGTCTGTGGCCGCTACATCTGAATGGATATATTATGTATATATATTATATATTATTATCTGTGTGTATATATATATTTCAACTGCTAAACTCATTGCTCGACAGTAAAGTGGGATGAATGCCACAAGTGAACTTTTACTGTCATTATGAAGGATGGCCATCTTGAATTGGATGTATAAGTGTTGGATTATTTACCGGTACATTTTGTAAAGTGGACTGACATGTTAATACCTGTTTCTGGCATTACAGGGCCAGCCTTGAAGGGCCGCCTTAAAGCTCTAGCCTTAAAGGGTCAGCTTAAAGGGCCAGCCTTAGAGGGCCAGCCTTAAAGGGCCAGCCTTAAAGGCCCATCCTTAAAGGGTCAGCTTAAAGGGCCAGCCTTAGAGGGCCAGCCTTAAAGGGCCAGCCTTAAAGGCCCATCCTTAAAGGGCCAGCCTTAGAGGGCCAGCCTTAGAGGGCCAGCTTAAAGGGCCAGCCTTAGAGGGCCAGCCTTAGAGGGCCAGCCTTAGAGGGCCAGCCTTAGAGGGCCAGCCTTAAGGGGCCATCCTTAAAGGGCCAGCCTTAGAGGGCCAGCCTTAGAGGGCCAGCCTTAGAGGGCCAGCTTAAAGGGCCAGCTTAAAGGGCCAGCTTTAAAGCTGTAGCCTTAAAGGGCCAGCCTTAGAGGGCCAGCCTTACAGGGCCCGCTTAAAGGGCCAGCCATACAGGGCCCGCTTAAAGGGCCAGCTTAAAGGGCCAGCCTTAGAGGGCCAGCCTTAAAGGGCCAGCCTTACATGGCCGACCTTAGAGGGCCAGCCTTAGAGGGCCAGCCTTAGAGGGCCAGCCTTAGAGGGCCAGCCTTAGAGGGCCAGCCTTAAGGGGCCATCCTTAAAGGGCCAGCCTTAGAGGGCCAGCCTTAGAGGGCCAGCTTAAAGGGCCAGCTTAAAGGGCCAGCCTTAAAGCTGTAGCCTTAAAGGGCCAGCCTTAGAGGGCCAGCCTTAGAGGGCCAGCCTTACAGGGCCCGCTTAAAGGGCCAGCCTTACAGGGCCCGCTTAAAGGGCCAGCTTAAAGGGCCAGCTTAAAGGGCCAGCCTTAGAGGGCCAGCCTTAAAGGGCCAGCCTTAGAGGGCCAGCCTTAAAGGGCCAGCCTTAGAGGGCCAGCCTTACAGGGCCAGCTTAAAGGGCCAGCCATACAGGGCCCGCTTAAAGGGCCAGCTTAAAGGGCCAGCTTAAAGGGCCAGCCTTAGAGGGCCAGCCTTAAAGGGCCAGCCTTACATGGCCGACCTTAGAGGGCCAGCCTTAGAGGGCCAGCCTTAGAGGGCCAGCCTTAGAGGGCCAGCCTTAGAGGGCCAGCCTTAAGGGGCCATCCTTAAAGGGCCAGCCTTAGAGGGCCAGCCTTAGAGGGCCAGCTTAAAGGGCCAGCTTAAAGGGCCAGCCTTAAAGCTGTAGCCTTAAAGGGCCAGCCTTAGAGGGCCAGCCTTACAGGGCCAGCCTTACAGGGCCCGCTTAAAGGGCCAGCTTAAAGGGCCAGCTTAAAGGGCCAGCCTTAGAGGGCCAGCCTTAGAGGGCCAGCCTTAGAGGGCCAGCCTTAAAGGGCCAGCCTTAAAGGGCCAGCCTTAGAGGGCCAGCTTAAAGGGCCAGCTTAAAGGGCCAGCCTTAAAGGGCCAGCCTTAGAGGGCCAGCCTTAGAGGGCCAGCCTTAGAGGGCCAGCTTAAAGGGCCAGCCTTAGAGGGCCAGCCTTAGAGGGCCAGCCTTTAGGGGCCATTCTTAAAGGGCCAGCCTTAGAGGGCCAGCCTTAGAGGGCCAGCTTAAAGGGCCAGCTTAAAGGGCCAGCCTTAAAGCTGTAGCCTTAAAGGGCCAGCCTTAGAGGGCCAGCCTTAAAGGGCCCGCTTAAAGGGCCAGCTTAAAGGGCCAGCCTTAGAGGGCCAGCCTTAGAGGGCCAGCCTTAAAGGGCCAGCCTTAGAGGGCCAGCCTTACAGGGCCAGCCTTACAGGGCCAGCTTAAAGGGCCAGCTTAAAGGGCCAGCCTTAAAGGGCCAGCCTTAAAGGGCCAGCCTTAAAGGGCCAGCCTTAAAGGGCCAGCCTTGAAGGGCCAGCCTTAGAGGGCCAGCCTTACAGGGCCAGCTTAAAGGGCCGACTTTAGAGGGCCAGCCTTAAAGGGCCAGCTTAAAGGGCCAGCCTTAGAGGGCCAGCCTTCGAGGGCCAGTCTTACAGGGCCCGCTTAAAGGGCCAGCCTTAAAGGGCCATCCTGAAAGGGCCAGCCTTAGAGGGCCAGCCTTAAAGGGCCAGCTTAAAGGGCCAGCCTTAGAGGGCCAGCCTTTGAGGGCCAGACTTAGAGGGCAAGACTTAGAGGGCAACCCTTAAGGGGCCAGCTTAAAGGGCCAGCTTAAAGGGCCAGCCTTAGAGGGCCAGCCTTAGAGGGCCAGTCTTAGAGGGCCAGCATTAGAGGGCCAGCCTTAGAGGGCCAGCCTTAGAGGGCCAGCTTTAGAGGGCCAGCCTTAAAGGGCCAGCCTTAAAGGGCCATCCTGAAAGGGCCATCCTGAAAGGGCCAGCCTTAGAGGGCCAGCCTTACATGGCCGACCTTAGAGGGCCAGCCTTAGAGGGCCAGCCTTAGAGGGCCAGCCTTAGAGGCCCAGCCTTAGAGGGCCAGCCTTAAAGGGCCAGCCTTAGAGGGCCAGCCTTAGAAGGCCAGCCTTAGAAGGCCAGCGAGGGTCAGCCTTAAAGGGTTGGCTTAAAGTGCCAGCCTTAAAGGGCCAGTCTTAGAGGGCCAGCGAGGGTCAGCCTTAAAGGGTTAGCTTAAAGTGCCAGCCTTAAAGGGCCAGTCTTAGAGGGCCAGCCTTAGAGGGCAGCCTTAAAGGGTCAGCTTAGAGGGCCAGCCTTGGAGGGCCAGCTTTAGAGGGCCGGCTTAAAAGGCCAGCCTTAATGCGCCAGCTTTAGAGGGCCAGTGTAACCCATGTCTTCCCACCAGCCTCATCATGAGCAGCCATATGACTTGGTCAGCTGACGGTAGGTCCCCTCCTGATTGGCTGTCTGTGCTGCAAGGAAGCAGTAAAAGGCCAGCAGGTGCAGGTCATCAGTGGCTCCTGCTGTGGTTGGTCAACAAGCTGCATGCTCACAACCCTCTTTGATATCCATACCTACAGAAAACAACTTTGCGGTAAGCCTTTCCATTTCACCGGCCATGTCTGTGGCCGCTACATCTGAATGGATATATTATGTATATATATTATATATTATTATCTGTGTGTATATATATATTTCAACTGCTAAACTCATTGCTCGACAGTAAAGTGGGATGAATGCCACAAGTGAACTTTTACTGTCATTATGAAGGATGGCCATCTTGAATTGGATGTATAAGTGTTGGATTATTTACCGGTACATTTTGTAAAGTGGACTGACATGTTAATACCTGTTTCTGGCATTAAAGGGCCAGCCTTGAAGGGCCGCCTTAAAGCTCTAGCCTTAAAGGGTCAGCTTAAAGGGCCAGCCTTAGAGGGCCAGCCTTAAAGGGCCAGCCTTAAAGGCCCATCCTTAAATGGCCATCCTTAAAGGGCCAGCCTTAAAAGGCCAGCCTTAAAGGGCCAGCCTTAAAGGGCCAGCCTTAGAGGGCCAGCCTTACAGGGCCATCTTAAAGGGCCAGCTTAAAGGGCTAGCCTTAGAGGGCCAGCCTTAAAGGGCCAGCTTAAAGGGCCAGCCTTAGCGGCCCAGCCTTAGAGGGCCAGCCTTAGAGGGCCAGCTTAAAGGGCCAGCCTTAGAGGGCCAGCCTTAGAGGGCCAGCCTTAGAGGGCCAGCCTTAAGGGGCCATCCTTAAAGGGCCAGCCTTAGAGGGCCAGCCTTAGAGGGCCAGCCTTAGAGGGCCAGCTTAAAGGGCCAGCTTAAAGGGCCAGCTTTAAAGCTGTAGCCTTAAAGGGCCAGCCTTAGAGGGCCAGCCTTACAGGGCCCGCTTAAAGGGCCAGCCTTAAAGGGCCAGCTTAAAGGGCCAGCCTTAGAGGGCCAGCCTTAAAGGGCCAGCCTTACATGGCCGACCTTAGAGGGCCAGCCTTAGAGGGCCAGCCTTACAGGGCCCGCTTAAAGGGCCAGCCTTAGAGGGCCAGCCTTAGAGGGCCAGCCTTAGAGGGCCAGCCTTAGAGGGCCAGCTTAAAGGGCCAGCCTTAGAGGGCCAGCCTTAGAGGGCCAGCCTTACAGGGCCCGCTTAAAGGGCCAGCCTTAGAGGGCCAGCCTTAGAGGGCCAGCCTTAGAGGGCCAGCCTTAGAGGGCCAGCTTAAAGGGCCAGCCTTAGAGGGCCAGCCTTAGAGGGCCAGCCTTAGCGGCCCAGCCTTAGAGGGCCAGCTTAAAGGGCCAGCCTTAGAGGGCCAGCCTTAGAGGGCCAGCCTTAGAGGGCCAGCCTTAGAGGGCCAGCCTTAAGGGGCCATCCTTAAAGGGCCAGCCTTAGAGGGCCATCCTTAGAGGGCCAGCCTTAGAGGGCCAGCTTAAAGGGCCAGCTTTAAAGCTGTAGCCTTAAAGGGCCAGCCTTAGAGGGCCAGCCTTACAGGGCCAGCTTTAAAGCTGTAGCCTTAAAGGGCCAGCCTTAGAGGGCCAGCCTTACAGGGCCCGCTTAAAGGGCCAGCCTTAAAGGGCCAGCTTAAAGGGCCAGCCTTAGAGGGCCAGCCTTAAAGGGCCAGCCTTACATGGCCGACCTTAGAGGGCCAGCCTTAGAGGGCCAGCCTTAGAGGGCCAGCCTTAGAGGGCCAGCCTTAGAGGGCCAGCCTTAAGGGGCCATCCTTAAAGGGCCAGCCTTAGAGGGCCAGCCTTAGAGGGCCAGCTTAAAGGGCCAGCTTAAAGGGCCAGCTTAAAGGGCCAGCCTTAAAGCTGTAGCCTTAAAGGGCCAGCCTTAGAGGGCCAGCCTTACAGGGCCCGCTTAAAGGGCCAGCCTTACAGGGCCCGCTTAAAGGGCCAGCTTAAAGGGCCAGCTTAAAGGGCCAGCCTTAGAGGGCCAGCCTTAGAGGGCCAGCCTTAGAGGGCCAGCCTTAAAGGGCCAGCCTTAGAGGGCCAGCCTTAAGGGGCCATCCTTAAAGGGCCAGCCTTAGAGGGCCAGCTTAAAGGGCCAGCTTAAAGGGCCAGCCTTAAAGCTGTAGCCTTAAAGGGCCATCCTTAGAGGGCCAGCCTTACAGGGCCCGCTTAAAGGGCCAGCCTTACAGGGCTCGCTTAAAGGGCCAGCTTAAAGGGCCAGCTTAAAGGGCCAGCCTTAGAGGGCCAGCCTTAGAGGGCCAGCCTTAGAGGGCCAGCCTTAAAGGGCCAGCCTTAGAGGGCCAGCCTTACAGGGCCAGCTTAAAGGGCCAGCTTAAAGGGCCAGCCTTAAAGGGCCAGCCTTAAAGGGCCAGCCTTAGCGGCCCAGCCTTAGAGGGCCAGCCTTAGAGGGCCAGCTTAAAGGGCCAGCCTTAGAGGGCCAGCCTTAGAGGGCCAGCCTTAGAGGGCCAGCCTTAGAGGGCCAGCCTTAAGGGGCCATCCTTAAAGGGCCAGCCTTAGAGGGCCAGCCTTAGAGGGCCAGCCTTAGAGGGCCAGCTTAAAGGGCCAGCTTAAAGGGCCAGCTTTAAAGCTGTAGCCTTAAAGGGCCAGCCTTAGAGGGCCAGCCTTACAGGGCCCGCTTAAAGGGCCAGCCTTAAAGGGCCAGCTTAAAGGGCCAGCCTTAGAGGGCCAGCCTTAGAGGGCCAGCCTTACATGGCCGACCTTAGAGGGCCAGCCTTAGAAGGCCAGCCTTAGAGGGCCAGCCTTAGAGGCCCAGCCTTAGAGGGCCAGCCTTAAAGGGCCAGCCTTAGAGGGCCAGCCTTAGAAGGCCAGCCTTAGAAGGCCAGCGAGGGTCAGCCTTAAAGGGTTAGCTTAAAGTGCCAGCCTTAAAGGGCCAGTCTTAGAGGGCCAGCGAGGGTCAGCCTTAAAGGGTTAGCTTAAAGTGCCAGCCTTAAAGGGCCAGTCTTAGAGGGCCAGCCTTAGAGGGCAGCCTTAAAGGGTCAGCTTAGAGGGCCAGCCTTGGAGGGCCAGCTTTAGAGGGCCGGCTTCAAAGGCCAGCCTTAATGCGCCAGCTTTAGAGGGCCAGTGTAACCCATGTCTTCCCACCAGCCTAATCATGAGCAGCCATATGACTTGGTCAGCTGACGGTAGGTCCCCTCCTGATTGGCTGTCTGTGCTGCAAGGAAGCAGTAAAAGGCCAGCAGGTGCAGGTCATCAGTGGCTCCTGCTGTGGTTGGTCAACAAGCTGCATGCTCACAACCCTCTTTGATATCCATACCTACAGAAAACAACTTTGCGGTAAGCCTTTCCATTTCACCGGCCATGTCTGTGGCCGCTACATCTGAATGGATATATTATGTATATATATTATATATTATTATCTGTGTGTATATATATATTTCAACTGCTAAACTCATTGCTCGACAGTAAAGTGGGATGAATGCCACAAGTGAACTTTTACTGTCATTATGAAGGATGGCCATCTTGAATTGGATGTATAAGTGTTGGATTATTTACCGGTACATTTTGTAAAGTGGACTGACATGTTAATACCTGTTTCTGGCATTAAAGGGCCAGCCTTGAAGGGCCGCCTTAAAGCTCTAGCCTTAAAGGGTCAGCTTAAAGGGCCAGCCTTAGAGGGCCAGCCTTAAAGGGCCAGCCTTAAAGGCCCATCCTTAAATGGCCATCCTTAAAGGGCCAGCCTTAAAAGGCCAGCCTTAAAGGGCCAGCCTTAAAGGGCCAGCCTTAGAGGGCCAGCCTTACAGGGCCATCTTAAAGGGCCAGCTTAAAGGGCTAGCCTTAGAGGGCCAGCCTTAAAGGGCCAGCTTAAAGGGCCAGCCTTAGCGGCCCAGCCTTAGAGGGCCAGCCTTAGAGGGCCAGCTTAAAGGGCCAGCCTTAGAGGGCCAGCCTTAGAGGGCCAGCCTTAGAGGGCCAGCCTTAAGGGGCCATCCTTAAAGGGCCAGCCTTAGAGGGCCAGCCTTAGAGGGCCAGCCTTAGAGGGCCAGCTTAAAGGGCCAGCTTAAAGGGCCAGCTTTAAAGCTGTAGCCTTAAAGGGCCAGCCTTAGAGGGCCAGCCTTACAGGGCCCGCTTAAAGGGCCAGCCATACAGGGCCCGCTTAAAGGGCCAGCTTAAAGGGCCAGCTTAAAGGGCCAGCCTTAGAGGGCCAGCCTTAAAGGGCCAGCCTTACATGGCCGACCTTAGAGGGCCAGCCTTAGAGGGCCAGCCTTAGAGGGCCAGCCTTAGAGGGCCAGCCTTAAGGGGCCATCCTTAAAGGGCCAGCCTTAGAGGGCCAGCCTTAGAGGGCCAGCTTAAAGGGCCAGCTTAAAGGGCCAGCCTTAAAGCTGTAGCCTTAAAGGGCCAGCCTTAGAGGGCCAGCCTTACAGGGCCCGCTTAAAGGGCCAGCCTTACAGGGCCCGCTTAAAGGGCCAGCTTAAAGGGCCAGCTTAAAGGGCCAGCTTAAAGGGCCAGCCTTAGAGGGCCAGCCTTAGAGGGCCAGCCTTAAAGGGCCAGCCTTAGAGGGCCAGCCTTACAGGGCCAGCTTAAAGGGCCAGCTTAAAGGGCCAGCCTTAAATGGCCAGCCTTAAAGGGCCAGCCTTAGAGGGCCAGCCTTAGAGGGCCAGCTTAAAGGGCCAGCCTTAGAGGGCCAGCCTTAGAGGGCCAGCCTTTAGGGGCCATTCTTAAAGGGCCAGCCTTAGAGGGCCAGCCTTAGAGGGCCAGCTTAAAGGGCCAGCTTAAAGGGCCAGCCTTAAAGCTGTAGCCTTAAAGGGCCAGCCTTAGAGGGCCAGCCTTACAGGGCCCGCTTAAAGGGCCAGCCTTACAGGGCCCGCTTAAAGGGCCAGCTTAAAGGGCCAGCCTTAGAGGGCCAGCCTTAAAGGGCCAGCCTTAGAGGGCCAGCCTTAAAGGGCCAGCCTTAGAGGGCCAGCCTTACAGGGCCAGCCTTACAGGGCCAGCTTAAAGGGCCAGCTTAAAGGGCCAGCCTTAAAGGGCCAGCCTTAAAGGGCCAGCCTTAAAGGGCCAGCCTTAAAGGGCCAGCCTTGAAGGGCCAGCCTTAGAGGGCCAGCCTTACAGGGCCAGCTTAAAGGGCCGACTTTAGAGGGCCAGCCTTAAAGGCCCAGCTTAAAGGGCCAGCCTTAGAGGGCCAGCCTTCGAGGGCCAGTCTTACAGGGCCCGCTTAAAGGGCCAGCCTTAAAGGGCCATCCTGAAAGGGCCAGCCTTAGAGGGCCAGCCTTAAAGGGCCAGCTTAAAGGGCCAGCCTTAGAGGGCCAGCCTTTGAGGGCCAGACTTAGAGGGCAAGACTTAGAGGGCAACCCTTAAGGGGCCAGCTTAAAGGGCCAGCTTAAAGGGCCAGCCTTAGAGGGCCAGCCTTAGAGGGCCAGTCTTAGAGGGCCAGCATTAGAGGGCCAGCCTTAGAGGGCCAGCCTTAGAGGGCCAGCCTTAAAGGGCCAGCCTTAAAGGGCCATCCTGAAAGGGCCATCCTGAAAGGGCCAGCCTTAGAGGGCCAGCCTTACATGGCCGACCTTAGAGAGCCAGCCTTAGAGGGCCAGCCTTAGAGGGCCAGCCTTAGAGGCCCAGCCTTAGAGGGCCAGCCTTAAAGGGCCAGCCTTAGAGGGCCAGCCTTAGAAGGCCAGCCTTAGAAGGCCAGCGAGGGTCAGCCTTAAAGGGTTAGCTTAAAGTGCCAGCCTTAAAGGGCCAGTCTTAGAGGGCCAGCGAGGGTCAGCCTTAAAGGGTTAGCTTAAAGTGCCAGCCTTAAAGGGCCAGTCTTAGAGGGCCAGCCTTAAAGGGCCAGCCTTACATGGCCGACCTTAGAGGGCCAGCCTTAGAGGGCCAGCCTTAGAGGGCCAGCCTTAAGGGGCCATCCTTAAAGGGCCAGCCTTAGAGGGCCAGCCTTAGAGGGCCAGCTTAAAGGGCCAGCTTAAAGGGCCAGCCTTAAAGCTGTAGCCTTAAAGGGCCAGCCTTAGAGGGCCAGCCTTACAGGGCCCGCTTAAAGGGCCAGCCTTACAGGGCCCGCTTAAAGGGCCCGCTTAAAGGGCCAGCTTAAAGGGCCAGCCTTAGAGGGCCAGCCTTAGAGGGCCAGCCTTAAAGGGCCAGCCTTAGAGGGCCAGCCTTACAGGGCCAGCTTAAAGGGCCAGCTTAAAGGGCCAGCCTTAAAGGGCCAGCCTTAAAGGGCCAGCCTTAAAGGGCCAGCCTTAGAGGGCCAGCCTTAGAGGGCCAGCTTAAAGGGCCAGCCTTTAGGGGCCATTCTTAAAGGGCCAGCCTTAGAGGGCCAGCCTTAGAGGGCCAGCTTAAAGGGCCAGCTTAAAGGGCCAGCCTTAAAGCTGTAGCCTTAAAGGGCCAGCCTTAGAGGGCCAGCCTTACAGGGCCCGCTTAAAGGGCCAGCCTTACAGGGCCCGCTTAAAGGGCCAGCTTAAAGGGCCAGCCTTAGAGGGCCAGCCTTAGAGGGCCAGCCTTAGAGGGCCAGCCTTAGAGGGCCAGCCTTAGAGGGCCAGCCTTAAAGGGCCAGCCTTAGAGGGCCAGCCTTAAGGGGCCATCCTTAAAGGGCCAGCCTTAGAGGGCCAGCTTAAAGGGCCAGCTTAAAGGGCCAGCCTTAAAGCTGTAGCCTTAAAGGGCCAGCCTTAGAGGGCCAGCCTTACAGGGCCCGCTTAAAGGGCCAGCCTTACAGGGCTCGCTTAAAGGGCCAGCTTAAAGGGCCAGCTTAAAGGGCCAGCCTTAGAGGGCCAGCCTTAGAGGGCCAGCCTTAGAGGGCCAGCCTTAAAGGGCCAGCCTTAGAGGGCCAGCCTTACAGGGCCAGCTTAAAGGGCCAGCTTAAAGGGCCAGCCTTAAAGGGCCAGCCTTAAAGGGCCAGCCTTAGCGGCCCAGCCTTAGAGGGCCAGCCTTAGAGGGCCAGCTTAAAGGGCCAGCCTTAGAGGGCCAGCCTTAGAGGGCCAGCCTTAGAGGGCCAGCCTTAGAGGGCCAGCCTTAAGGGGCCATCCTTAAAGGGCCAGCCTTAGAGGGCCAGCCTTAGAGGGCCAGCCTTAGAGGGCCAGCTTAAAGGGCCAGCTTTAAAGCTGTAGCCTTAAAGGGCCAGCCTTAGAGGGCCAGCCTTACAGGGCCCGCTTAAAGGGCCAGCCTTAAAGGGCCAGCTTAAAGGGCCAGCCTTAGAGGGCCAGCCTTAGAGGGCCAGCCTTACATGGCCGACCTTAGAGGGCCAGCCTTAGAAGGCCAGCCTTAGAGGGCCAGCCTTAGAGGCCCAGCCTTAGAGGGCCAGCCTTAAAGGGCCAGCCTTAGAGGGCCAGCCTTAGAAGGCCAGCCTTAGAAGGCCAGCGAGGGTCAGCCTTAAAGGGTTAGCTTAAAGTGCCAGCCTTAAAGGGCCAGTCTTAGAGGGCCAGCGAGGGTCAGCCTTAAAGGGTTAGCTTAAAGTGCCAGCCTTAAAGGGCCAGTCTTAGAGGGCCAGCCTTAGAGGGCAGCCTTAAAGGGTCAGCTTAGAGGGCCAGCCTTGGAGGGCCAGCTTTAGAGGGCCGGCTTCAAAGGCCAGCCTTAATGCGCCAGCTTTAGAGGGCCAGTGTAACCCATGTCTTCCCACCAGCCTAATCATGAGCAGCCATATGACTTGGTCAGCTGACGGTAGGTCCCCTCCTGATTGGCTGTCTGTGCTGCAAGGAAGCAGTAAAAGGCCAGCAGGTGCAGGTCATCAGTGGCTCCTGCTGTGGTTGGTCAACAAGCTGCATGCTCACAACCCTCTTTGATATCCATACCTACAGAAAACAACTTTGCGGTAAGCCTTTCCATTTCACCGGCCATGTCTGTGGCCGCTACATCTGAATGGATATATTATGTATATATATTATATATTATTATCTGTGTGTATATATATATTTCAACTGCTAAACTCATTGCTCGACAGTAAAGTGGGATGAATGCCACAAGTGAACTTTTACTGTCATTATGAAGGATGGCCATCTTGAATTGGATGTATAAGTGTTGGATTATTTACCGGTACATTTTGTAAAGTGGACTGACATGTTAATACCTGTTTCTGGCATTAAAGGGCCAGCCTTGAAGGGCCGCCTTAAAGCTCTAGCCTTAAAGGGTCAGCTTAAAGGGCCAGCCTTAGAGGGCCAGCCTTAAAGGGCCAGCCTTAAAGGCCCATCCTTAAATGGCCATCCTTAAAGGGCCAGCCTTAAAAGGCCAGCCTTAAAGGGCCAGCCTTAAAGGGCCAGCCTTAGAGGGCCAGCCTTACAGGGCCATCTTAAAGGGCCAGCTTAAAGGGCTAGCCTTAGAGGGCCAGCCTTAAAGGGCCAGCTTAAAGGGCCAGCCTTAGCGGCCCAGCCTTAGAGGGCCAGCCTTAGAGGGCCAGCTTAAAGGGCCAGCCTTAGAGGGCCAGCCTTAGAGGGCCAGCCTTAGAGGGCCAGCCTTAGAGGGCCAGCCTTAAGGGGCCATCCTTAAAGGGCCAGCCTTAGAGGGCCAGCCTTAGAGGGCCAGCCTTAGAGGGCCAGCTTAAAGGGCCAGCTTAAAGGGCCAGCTTTAAAGCTGTAGCCTTAAAGGGCCAGCCTTAGAGGGCCAGCCTTACAGGGCCCGCTTAAAGGGCCAGCCATACAGGGCCCGCTTAAAGGGCCAGCTTAAAGGGCCAGCTTAAAGGGCCAGCCTTAGAGGGCCAGCCTTAAAGGGCCAGCCTTACATGGCCGACCTTAGAGGGCCAGCCTTAGAGGGCCAGCCTTAGAGGGCCAGCCTTAGAGGGCCAGCCTTAAGGGGCCATCCTTAAAGGGCCAGCCTTAGAGGGCCAGCCTTAGAGGGCCAGCTTAAAGGGCCAGCTTAAAGGGCCAGCCTTAAAGCTGTAGCCTTAAAGGGCCAGCCTTAGAGGGCCAGCCTTACAGGGCCCGCTTAAAGGGCCAGCCTTACAGGGCCCGCTTAAAGGGCCAGCTTAAAGGGCCAGCTTAAAGGGCCAGCCTTAGAGGGCCAGCCTTAGAGGGCCAGCCTTAGAGGGCCAGCCTTAAAGGGCCAGCCTTAGAGGGCCAGCCTTACAGGGCCAGCTTAAAGGGCCAGCTTAAAGGGCCAGCCTTAAAGGGCCAGCCTTAAAGGGCCAGCCTTAGAGGGCCAGCCTTAGAGGGCCAGCCTTAGAGGGCCAGCTTAAAGGGCCAGCCTTAGAGGGCCAGCCTTAGAGGGCCAGCCTTTAGGGGCCATTCTTAAAGGGCCAGCCTTAGAGGGCCAGCCTTAGAGGGCCAGCTTAAAGGGCCAGCTTAAAGGGCCAGCCTTAAAGCTGTAGCCTTAAAGGGCCAGCCTTAGAGGGCCAGCCTTACAGGGCCCGCTTAAAGGGCCAGCCTTACAGGTCCCGCTTAAAGGGCCAGCTTAAAGGGCCAGCCTTAGAGGGCCAGCCTTAAAGGGCCAGCCTTAGAGGGCCAGCCTTAAAGGGCCAGCCTTAGAGGGCCAGCCTTACAGGGCCAGCCTTACAGGGCCAGCTTAAAGGGCCAGCTTAAAGGGCCAGCCTTAAAGGGCCAGCCTTAAAGGGCCAGCCTTAAAGGGCCAGCCTTGAAGGGCCAGCCTTAGAGGGCCAGCCTTACAGGGCCAGCTTAAAGGGCCAACTTTAGAGGGCCAGCCTTAAAGGGCCAGCTTAAAGGGCCAGCCTTAGAGGGCCAGCCTTCGAGGGCCAGTCTTACAGGGCCCGCTTAAAGGGCCAGCCTTAAAGGGCCATCCTGAAAGGGCCAGCCTTAGAGGGCCAGCCTTAAAGGGCCAGCTTAAAGGGCCAGCCTTAGAGGGCCATTCTTTGAGGGCCAGCCTTAGAGGGCCAGCCTTAGAGGGCCAGCCTTAGAGGGCCAGCCTTAAGGGGCCATCCTTAAAGGGCCAGCCTTAGAGGGCCAGCCTTAGAGGGCCAGCTTAAAGGGCCAGCTTAAAGGGCCAGCCTTAAAGCTGTAGCCTTAAAGGGCCAGCCTTAGAGGGCCAGCCTTACAGGGCCCGCTTAAAGGGCCAGCCTTACAGGGCCCGCTTAAAGGGCCAGCTTAAAGGGCCAGCTTAAAGGGCCAGCCTTAGAGGGCCAGCCTTAGAGGGCCAGCCTTAGAGGGCCAGCCTTAAAGGGCCAGCCTTAGAGGGCCAGCCTTACAGGGCCAGCTTAAAGGGCCAGCTTAAAGGGCCAGCCTTAAAGGGCCAGCCTTAAAGGGCCAGCCTTAGAGGGCCAGCCTTAGAGGGCCAGCTTAAAGGGCCAGCCTTAGAGGGCCAGCCTTTAGGGGCCATTCTTAAAGGGCCAGCCTTAGAGGGCCAGCCTTAGAGGGCCAGCTTAAAGGGCCAGCTTAAAGGGCCAGCCTTAAAGCTGTAGCCTTAAAGGGCCAGCCTTAGAGGGCCAGCCTTACAGGGCCCGCTTAAAGGGCCAGCCTTACAGGGCCCGCTTAAAGGGCCAGCTTAAAGGGCCAGCCTTAGAGGGCCAGCCTTAGAGGGCCAGCCTTAAAGGGCCAGCCTTAGAGGGCCAGCCTTAAAGGGCCAGCCTTAGAGGGCCAGCCTTACAGGGCCAGCTTAAAGGGCCAGCTTAAAGGGCCAGCCTTAAAGGGCCAGCCTTAAAGGGCCAGCCTTAAAGGGCCAGCCTTAAAGGGCCAGCCTTGAAGGGCCAGCCTTAGAGGGCCAGCCTTACAGGGCCAGCTTAAAGGGCCGACTTTAGAGGGCCAGCCTTAAAGGGCCAGCTTAAAGGGCCAGCTTAAAGGGCCAGCCTTAGAGGGCCAGCCTTCGAGGGCCAGTCTTACAGGGCCCGCTTAAAGGGCCAGCCTTAAAGGGCAATCCTGAAAGGGCCAGCCTTAAAGGGCCAGCTTAAAGGGCCAGCCTTAGAGGGCCAGCCTTTGAGGGCCAGACTTAGAGGGCAAGACTTAGAGGGCAACCCTTAAGGGGCCAGCTTAAAGGGCCAGCTTAAAGGGCCAGCCTTAGAGGGCCAGCCTTAGAGGGCCAGTCTTAGAGGGCCAGCATTAGAGGGCCAGCCTTAGAGGGCCAGCCTTAGAGGGCCAGCTTTAGAGGGCCAGCCTTAAAGGGCCAGCCTTAAAGGGCCATCCTGAAAGGGCCATCCTGAAAGGGCCAGCCTTAGAGGGCCAGCCTTACATGGCCGACCTTAGAGGGCCAGCCTTAGAGGGCCAGCCTTAGAGGGCCAGCCTTAGAGGCCCAGCCTTAGAGGGCCAGCCTTAAAGGGCCAGCCTTAGAGGGCCAGCCTTAGAAGGCCAGCCTTAGAAGGCCAGCGAGGGTCAGCCTTAAAGGGTTAGCTTAAAGTGCCAGCCTTAAAGGGCCAGTCTTAGAGGGCCAGCGAGGGTCAGCCTTAAAGGGTTAGCTTAAAGTGCCAGCCTTAAAGGGCCAGTCTTAGAGGGCCAGCCTTAGAGGGCCAGCCTTTAGGGGCCATTCTTAAAGGGCCAGCCTTAGAGGGCCAGCCTTAGAGGGCCAGCTTAAAGGGCCAGCTTAAAGGGCCAGCCTTAAAGCTGTAGCCTTAAAGGGCCAGCCTTAGAGGGCCAGCCTTACAGGGCCCGCTTAAAGGGCCAGCCTTACAGGGCCCGCTTAAAGGGCCAGCTTAAAGGGCCAGCCTTAGAGGGCCAGCCTTAAAGGGCCAGCCTTAGAGGGCCAGCCTTAAAGGGCCAGCCTTAGAGGGCCAGCCTTACAGGGCCAGCCTTACAGGGCCAGCTTAAAGGGCCAGCTTAAAGGGCCAGCCTTAAAGGGCCAGCCTTAAAGGGCCAGCCTTAAAGGGCCAGCCTTAAAGGGCCAGCCTTGAAGGGCCAGCCTTAGAGGGCCAGCCTTACAGGGCCAGCTTAAAGGGCCGACTTTAGAGGGCCAGCCTTAAAGGGCCAGCTTAAAGGGCCAGCCTTAGAGGGCCAGCCTTCGAGGGCCAGTCTTACAGGGCCCGCTTAAAGGGCCAGCCTTAAAGGGCCATCCTGAAAGGGCCAGCCTTAGAGGGCCAGCCTTAAAGGGCCAGCTTAAAGGGCCAGCCTTAGAGGGCCAGCCTTTGAGGGCCAGACTTAGAGGGCAAGACTTAGAGGGCAACCCTTAAGGGGCCAGCTTAAAGGGCCAGCTTAAAGGGCCAGCCTTAGAGGGCCAGCCTTAGAGGGCCAGTCTTAGAGGGCCAGCATTAGAGGGCCAGCCTTAGAGGGCCAGCCTTAGAGGGCCAGCTTTAGAGGGCCAGCCTTAAAGGGCCAGCCTTAAAGGGCCATCCTGAAAGGGCCATCCTGAAAGGGCCAGCCTTAGAGGGCCAGCCTTACATGGCCGACCGTAGAGGGCCAGCCTTAGAGGGCCAGCCTTAGAGGGCCAGCCTTAGAGGCCCAGCCTTAGAGGGCCAGCCTTAAAGGGCCAGCCTTAGAGGGCCAGCCTTAGAAGGCCAGCCTTAGAAGGCCAGCGAGGGTCAGCCTTAAAGGGTTAGCTTAAAGTGCCAGCCTTAAAGGGCCAGTCTTAGAGGGCCAGCGAGGGTCAGCCTTAAAGGGTTAGCTTAAAGTGCCAGCCTTAAAGGGCCAGTCTTAGAGGGCCAGCCTTAGAGGGCAGCCTTAAAGGGTCAGCTTAGAGGGCCAGCCTTGGAGGGCCAGCTTTAGAGGGCCGGCTTAAAAGGCCAGCCTTAATGCGCCAGCTTTAGAGGGCCAGTGTAACCCATGTCTTCCCACCAGCCTCATCATGAGCAGCCATATGACTTGGTCAGCTGACGGTAGGTCCCCTCCTGATTGGCTGTCTGTGCTGCAAGGAAGCAGTAAAAGGCCAGCAGGTGCAGGTCATCAGTGGCTCCTGCTGTGGTTGGTCAACAAGCTGCATGCTCACAACCCTCTTTGATATCCATACCTACAGAAAACAACTTTGCGGTAAGCCTTTCCATTTCACCGGCCATGTCTGTGGCCGCTACATCTGAATGGATATATTATGTATATATATTATATATTATTATCTGTGTGTATATATATATTTCAACTGCTAAACTCATTGCTCGACAGTAAAGTGGGATGAATGCCACAAGTGAACTTTTACTGTCATTATGAAGGATGGCCATCTTGAATTGGATGTATAAGTGTTGGATTATTTACCGGTACATTTTGTAAAGTGGACTGACATGTTAATACCTGTTTCTGGCATTAAAGGGCCAGCCTTGAAGGGCCGCCTTAAAGCTCTAGCCTTAAAGGGCCAGCCTTAGAGGGCCAGCCTTAAAGGGCCAGCCTTAAAGGCCCATCCTTAAATGGCCATCCTTAAAGGGCCAGCCTTAAAAGGCCAGCCTTAAAGGGCCAGCCTTAAAGGGCCAGCCTTAGAGGGCCAGCCTTACAGGGCCATCTTAAAGGGCCAGCTTAAAGGGCTAGCCTTAGAGGGCCAGCCTTAAAGGGCCAGCTTAAAGGGCCAGCCTTAGCGGCCCAGCCTTAGAGGGCCAGCCTTAAAGGGCCAGCTTAAAGGGCCAGCCTTAGAGGGCCAGCCTTAGAGGGCCAGCCTTAGAGGGCCAGCCTTAGAGGGCCAGCCTTAGAGGGCCAGCCTTAAGGGGCCATCCTTAAAGGGCCAGCCTTAGAGGGCCAGCCTTAGAGGGCCAGCCTTAGAGGGCCAGCTTAAAGGGCCAGCTTAAAGGGCCAGCTTTAAAGCTGTAGCCTTAAAGTGCCAGCCTTAGAGGGCCAGCCTTACAGGGCCCGCTTAAAGGGCCAGCCTTAAAGGGCCAGCTTAAAGGGCCAGCCTTAGAGGGCCAGCCTTAAAGGGCCAGCCTTACATGGCCGACCTTAGAGGGCCAGCCTTAGAGGGCCAGCCTTACAGGGCCCGCTTAAAGGGCCAGCCTTAGAGGGCCAGCCTTAGAGGGCCAGCCTTAGAGGGCCAGCCTTAGAGGGCCAGCTTAAAGGGCCAGCCTTAGAGGGCCAGCCTTAGAGGGCCAGCCTTACAGGGCCCGCTTAAAGGGCCAGCCTTAGAGGGCCAGCCTTAGAGGGCCAGCCTTAGAGGGCCAGCCTTAGAGGGCCAGCTTAAAGGGCCAGCCTTAGAGGGCCAGCCTTAGAGGGCCAGCCTTAGCGGCCCAGCCTTAGAGGGCCAGCCTTAGAGGGCCAGCTTAAAGGGCCAGCCTTAGAGGGCCAGCCTTAGAGGGCCAGCCTTAGAGGGCCAGCCTTAAGGGGCCATCCTTAAAGGGCCAGCCTTAGAGGGCCATCCTTAGAGGGCCAGCCTTAGAGGGCCAGCTTAAAGGGCCAGCTTAAAGGGCCAGCTTTAAAGCTGTAGCCTTAAAGGGCCAGCCTTAGAGGGCCAGCCTTACAGGGCCAGCTTTAAAGCTGTAGCCTTAAAGGGCCAGCCTTAGAGGGCCAGCCTTACAGGGCCCGCTTAAAGGGCCAGCCTTAAAGGGCCAGCTTAAAGGGCCAGCCTTAGAGGGCCAGCCTTAAAGGGCCAGCCTTACATGGCCGACCTTAGAGGGCCAGCCTTAGAGGGCCAGCCTTAGAGGGCCAGCCTTAGAGGGCCAGCCTTAGAGGGCCAGCCTTAAGGGGCCATCCTTAAAGGGCCAGCCTTAGAGGGCCAGCCTTAGAGGGCCAGCTTAAAGGGCCAGCTTAAAGGGCCAGCCTTAAAGCTGTAGCCTTAAAGGGCCAGCCTTAGAGGGCCAGCCTTACAGGGCCCGCTTAAAGGGCCAGCCTTACAGGGCCCGCTTAAAGGGCCAGCTTAAAGGGCCAGCTTAAAGGGCCAGCCTTAGAGGGCCAGCCTTAGAGGGCCAGCCTTAGAGGGCCAGCCTTAAAGGGCCAGCCTTAGAGGGCCAGCCTTAAGGGGCCATCCTTAAAGGGCCAGCCTTAGAGGGCCAGCTTAAAGGGCCAGCTTAAAGGGCCAGCTTAAAGGGCCAGCCTTAAAGCTGTAGCCTTAAAGGGCCAGCCTTAGAGGGCCAGCCTTACAGGGCCCGCTTAAAGGGCCAGCCTTACAGGGCCCGCTTAAAGGGCCAGCTTAAAGGGCCAGCTTAAAGGGCCAGCCTTAGAGGGCCAGCCTTAGAGGGCCAGCCTTAGAGGGCCAGCCTTAGAGGGCCAGCCTTAAAGGGCCAGCCTTAGAGGGCCAGCCTTACAGGGCCAGCTTAAAGGGCCAGCTTAAAGGGCCAGCCTTAAAGGGCCAGCCTTAAAGGGCCAGCCTTAGAGGGCCAGCCTTAGAGGGCCAGCCTTAGAGGGCCAGCTTAAAGGGCCAGCCTTAGAGGGCCAGCCTTAAGGGGCCATCCTTAAAGGGCCATCCTTAGAGGGCCAGCCTTAGAGGGCCAGCTTAAAGGGCCAGCTTAAAGGGCCAGCCTTAAAGCTGTAGCCTTAAAGGGCCAGCCTTAGAGGGCCAGCCTTACAGGGCCCGCTTAAAGGGCCAGCCTTACAGGGCCCGCTTAAAGGGCCAGCTTAAAGGGCCAGCCTTAGAGGGCCAGCCTTAGAGGGCCAGCCTTAAAGGGCCAGCCTTAGAGGGCCAGCCTTAGAGGGCCAGCCTTAGAGGGCCAGCCTTACAGGGCCAGCTTAAAGGGCCAGCCTTAAAGGGCCAGCCTTAAAGGGCCAGCCTTAAAGGGCCAGCCTTGAAGGGCCAGCCTTGAAGGGCCAGCCTTAGAGGGCCAGCCTTACAGGGCCGCCTTAGAGGGCCGACTTTAGAGGGCCAGCCTTAAAGGGCCAGCTTAAAGGGCCAGCTTAAAGGGCCAGCTTAAAGGGCCAGCCTTAGAGGGCCAGCCTTAGAGGGCCAGCCTTACAGGGCCCGCTTAAAGGGCCAGCCTTAAAGGGCCATCCTGAAAGGGCCAGCCTTAGAGGGCCAGCCTTAAAGGGCCAGCTTAAAGGGCCAGCTTAAAGGGCCAGCCTTAGAGGGCCAGCCTTAGAGGGCCAGTCTTAGAGGGCCAGCATTAGAGGGCCAGCCTTAGAGGGCCAGCCTTAGAGGGCCAGCTTTAGAGGGCCAGCCTTAAAGGGCCAGCCTTAAAGGGCCATCCTGAAAGGGCCATCCTGAAAGGGCCAGCCTTAGAGGGCCAGCCTTACATGGCCGACCTTAGAGGGCCAGCCTTAGAAGGCCAGCCTTAGAGGGCCAGCCTTAGAGGCCCAGCCTTAGAGGGCCAGCCTTAAAGGGCCAGCCTTAGAGGGCCAGCCTTAGAAGGCCAGCCTTAGAAGGCCAGCGAGGGTCAGCCTTAAAGGGTTAGCTTAAAGTGCCAGCCTTAAAGGGCCAGTCTTAGAGGGCCAGCGAGGGTCAGCCTTAAAGGGTTAGCTTAAAGTGCCAGCCTTAAAGGGCCAGTCTTAGAGGGCCAGCCTTAGAGGGCAGCCTTAAAGGGTCAGCTTAGAGGGCCAGCCTTGGAGGGCCAGCTTTAGAGGGCCGGCTTAAAAGGCCAGCCTTAATGCGCCAGCTTTAGAGGGCCAGTGTAACCCATGTCTTCCCACCAGCCTAATCATGAGCAGCCATATGACTTGGTCAGCTGACGGTAGGTCCCCTCCTGATTGGCTGTCTGTGCTGCAAGGAAGCAGTAAAAGGCCAGCAGGTGCAGGTCATCAGTGGCTCCTGCTGTGGTTGGTCAACAAGCTGCATGCTCACAACCCTCTTTGATATCCATACCTACAGAAAACAACTTTGCGGTAAGCCTTTCCATTTCACCGGCAATGTCTGTGGCCGCTACATCTGAATGGATATATTATGTATATATATTATATATTATTATCTGTGTGTATATATATATTTCAACTGCTAAACTCATTGCTCGACAGTAAAGTGGGATGAATGCCACAAGTGAACTTTTACTGTCATTATGAAGGATGGCCATCTTGAATTGGATGTATAAGTGTTGGATTATTTACCGGTACATTTTGTAAAGTGGACTGACATGTTAATACCTGTTTCTGGCATTACAGGGCCAGCCTTGAAGGGCCGCCTTAAAGCTCTAGCCTTAAAGGGTCAGCTTAAAGGGCCAGCCTTAGAGGGCCAGCCTTAAAGGGCCAGCCTTAAAGGCCCATCCTTAAAGGGTCAGCTTAAAGGGCCAGCCTTAGAGGGCCAGCCTTAAAGGGCCAGCCTTAAAGGCCCATCCTTAAAGGGCCAGCCTTAGAGGGCCAGCCTTAGAGGGCCAGCTTAAAGGGCCAGCCTTAGAGGGCCAGCCTTAGAGGGCCAGCCTTAGAGGGCCAGCCTTAAGGGGCCATCCTTAAAGGGCCAGCCTTAGAGGGCCAGCCTTAGAGGGCCAGCTTAAAGGGCCAGCTTAAAGGGCCAGCTTTAAAGCTGTAGCCTTAAAGGGCCAGCCTTAGAGGGCCAGCCTTACAGGGCCCGCTTAAAGGGCCAGCCATACAGGGCCCGCTTAAAGGGCCAGCTTAAAGGGCCAGCTTAAAGGGCCAGCCTTAGAGGGCCAGCCTTAAAGGGCCAGCCTTACATGGCCGACCTTAGAGGGCCAGCCTTAGAGGGCCAGCCTTAGAGGGCCAGCCTTAGAGGGCCAGCCTTAGAGGGCCAGCCTTAGAGGGCCAGCCTTAAGGGGCCATCCTTAAAGGGCCAGCCTTAGAGGGCCAGCCTTAGAGGGCCAGCTTAAAGGGCCAGCTTAAAGGGCCAGCCTTAAAGCTGTAGCCTTAAAGGGCCAGCCTTAGAGGGCCAGCCTTAGAGGGCCAGCCTTACAGGGCCCGCTTAAAGGGCCAGCCTTACAGGGCCCGCTTAAAGGGCCAGCTTAAAGGGCCAGCTTAAAGGGCCAGCCTTAGAGGGCCAGCCTTAAAGGGCCAGCCTTAGAGGGCCAGCCTTAAAGGGCCAGCCTTAGAGGGCCAGCTTTACAGGGCCAGCTTAAAGGGCCAGCCATACAGGGCCCGCTTAAAGGGCCAGCTTAAAGGGCCAGCTTAAAGGGCCAGCCTTAGAGGGCCAGCCTTAAAGGGCCAGCCTTACATGGCCGACCTTAGAGGGCCAGCCTTAGAGGGCCAGCCTTAGAGGGCCAGCCTTAGAGGGCCAGCCTTAGAGGGCCAGCCTTAAGGGGCCATCCTTAAAGGGCCAGCCTTAGAGGGCCAGCCTTAGAGGGCCAGCTTAAAGGGCCAGCTTAAAGGGCCAGCCTTAAAGCTGTAGCCTTAAAGGGCCAGCCTTAGAGGGCCAGCCTTACAGGGCCAGCCTTACAGGGCCCGCTTAAAGGGCCAGCTTAAAGGGCCAGCTTAAAGGGCCAGCCTTAGAGGGCCAGCCTTAGAGGGCCAGCCTTAGAGGGCCAGCCTTAAAGGGCCAGCCTTACAGGGCCAGCCTTACAGGGCCAGCTTAAAGGGCCAGCTTAAAGGGCCAGCCTTAAAGGGCCAGCCTTAGAGGGCCAGCCTTAGAGGGCCAGCCTTAGAGGGCCAGCTTAAAGGGCCAGCCTTAGAGGGCCAGCCTTAGAGGGCCAGCCTTTAGGGGCCATTCTTAAAGGGCCAGCCTTAGAGGGCCAGCCTTAGAGGGCCAGCTTAAAGGGCCAGCTTAAAGGGCCAGCCTTAAAGCTGTAGCCTTAAAGGGCCAGCCTTAGAGGGCCAGCCTTACAGGGCCCGCTTAAAGGGCCAGCCTTACAGGGCCCGCTTAAAGGGCCAGCTTAAAGGGCCAGCCTTAGAGGGCCAGCCTTAGAGGGCCAGCCTTAAAGGGCCAGCCTTAGAGGGCCAGCCTTACAGGGCCAGCCTTACAGGGCCAGCTTAAAGGGCCAGCTTAAAGGGCCAGCCTTAAAGGGCCAGCCTTAAAGGGCCAGCCTTAAAGGGCCAGCCTTAAAGGGCCAGCCTTGAAGGGCCAGCCTTAGAGGGCCAGCCTTACAGGGCCAGCTTAAAGGGCCGACTTTAGAGGGCCAGCCTTAAAGGGCCAGCTTAAAGGGCCAGCCTTAGAGGGCCAGCCTTCGAGGGCCAGTCTTACAGGGCCCGCTTAAAGGGCCAGCCTTAAAGGGCCATCCTGAAAGGGCCAGCCTTAGAGGGCCAGCCTTAAAGGGCCAGCTTAAAGGGCCAGCCTTAGAGGGCCAGCCTTTGAGGGCCAGACTTAGAGGGCAAGACTTAGAGGGCAACCCTTAAGGGGCCAGCTTAAAGGGCCAGCTTAAAGGGCCAGCCTTAGAGGGCCAGCCTTAGAGGGCCAGTCTTAGAGGGCCAGCATTAGAGGGCCAGCCTTAGAGGGCCAGCCTTAGAGGGCCAGCTTTAGAGGGCCAGCCTTAAAGGGCCAGCCTTAAAGGGCCATCCTGAAAGGGCCATCCTGAAAGGGCCAGCCTTAGAGGGCCAGCCTTACATGGCCGACCTTAGAGGGCCAGCCTTAGAGGGCCAGCCTTAGAGGGCCAGCCTTAGAGGCCCAGCCTTAGAGGGCCAGCCTTAAAGGGCCAGCCTTAGAGGGCCAGCCTTAGAAGGCCAGCCTTAGAAGGCCAGCGAGGGTCAGCCTTAAAGGGTTGGCTTAAAGTGCCAGCCTTAAAGGGCCAGTCTTAGAGTGCCAGCGAGGGTCAGCCTTAAAGGGTTAGCTTAAAGTGCCAGCCTTAAAGGGCCAGTCTTAGAGGGCCAGCCTTAGAGGGCAGCCTTAAAGGGTCAGCTTAGAGGGCCAGCCTTGGAGGGCCAGCTTTAGAGGGCCGGCTTAAAAGGCCAGCCTTAATGCGCCAGCTTTAGAGGGCCAGTGTAACCCATGTCTTCCCACCAGCCTCATCATGAGCAGCCATATGACTTGGTCAGCTGACGGTAGGTCCCCTCCTGATTGGCTGTCTGTGCTGCAAGGAAGCAGTAAAAGGCCAGCAGGTGCAGGTCATCAGTGGCTCCTGCTGTGGTTGGTCAACAAGCTGCATGCTCACAACCCTCTTTGATATCCATACCTACAGAAAACAACTTTGCGGTAAGCCTTTCCATTTCACCGGCCATGTCTGTGGCCGCTACATCTGAATGGATATATTATGTATATATATTATATATTATTATCTGTGTGTATATATATATTTCAACTGCTAAACTCATTGCTCGACAGTAAAGTGGGATGAATGCCACAAGTGAACTTTTACTGTCATTATGAAGGATGGCCATCTTGAATTGGATGTATAAGTGTTGGATTATTTACCGGTACATTTTGTAAAGTGGACTGACATGTTAATACCTGTTTCTGGCATTAAAGGGCCAGCCTTGAAGGGCCGCCTTAAAGCTCTAGCCTTAAAGGGTCAGCTTAAAGGGCCAGCCTTAGAGGGCCAGCCTTAAAGGGCCAGCCTTAAAGGCCCATCCTTAAATGGCCATCCTTAAAGGGCCAGCCTTAAAAGGCCAGCCTTAAAGGGCCAGCCTTAAAGGGCCAGCCTTAGAGGGCCAGCCTTACAGGGCCATCTTAAAGGGCCAGCTTAAAGGGCTAGCCTTAGAGGGCTAGCCTTAAAGGGCCAGCTTAAAGGGCCAGCCTTAGAGGGCCAGCCTTAGAGGGCCAGCCTTAGAGGGCCAGCTTAAAGGGCCAGCCTTAGAGGGCCAGCCTTAGAGGGCCAGCCTTAGAGGGCCAGCCTTAGAGGGCCAGCCTTAAGGGGCCATCCTTAAAGGGCCAGCCTTAGAGGGCCAGCCTTAGAGGGCCAGCCTTAGAGGGCCAGCTTAAAGGGCCAGCTTAAAGGGCCAGCTTTAAAGCTGTAGCCTTAAAGGGCCAGCCTTAGAGGGCCAGCCTTACAGGGCCCGCTTAAAGGGCCAGCCTTAAAGGGCCAGCTTAAAGGGCCAGCCTTAGAGGGCCAGCCTTAAAGGGCCAGCCTTACATGGCCGACCTTAGAGGGCCAGCCTTAGAGGGCCAGCCTTACAGGGCCCGCTTAAAGGGCCAGCCTTAGAGGGCCAGCCTTAGAGGGCCAGCCTTAGAGGGCCAGCCTTAGAGGGCCAGCTTAAAGGGCCAGCCTTAGAGGGCCAGCCTTAGAGGGCCAGCCTTACAGGGCCCGCTTAAAGGGCCAGCCTTAGAGGGCCAGCCTTAGAGGGCCAGCCTTAGAGGGCCAGCTTAAAGGGCCAGCCTTAGAGGGCCAGCCTTAGAGGGCCAGCCTTAGCGGCCCAGCCTTAGAGGGCCAGCCTTAGAGGGCCAGCTTAAAGGGCCAGCCTTAGAGGGCCAGCCTTAGAGGGCCAGCCTAAGAGGGCCAGCCTTAGAGGGCCAGCCTTAAGGGGCCATCCTTAAAGGGCCAGCCTTAGAGGGCCATCCTTAGAGGGCCAGCCTTAGAGGGCCAGCTTAAAGGGCCAGCTTAAAGGGCCAGCTTTAAAGCTGTAGCCTTAAAGGGCCAGCCTTAGAGGGCCAGCCTTACAGGGCCAGCTTTAAAGCTGTAGCCTTAAAGGGCCAGCCTTAGAGGGCCAGCCTTACAGGGCCCGCTTAAAGGGCCAGCCTTAAAGGGCCAGCTTAAAGGGCCAGCCTTAGAGGGCCAGCCTTAAAGGGCCAGCCTTACATGGCCGACCTTAGAGGGCCAGCCTTAGAGGGCCAGCCTTAGAGGGCCAGCCTTAGAGGGCCAGCCTTAGAGGGCCAGCCTTAGAGGGCCAGCCTTAAGGGGCCATCCTTAAAGGGCCAGCCTTAGAGGGCCAGCCTTAGAGGGCCAGCTTAAAGGGCCAGCTTAAAGGGCCAGCCTTAAAGCTGTAGCCTTAAAGGGCCAGCCTTAGAGGGCCAGCCTTACAGGGCCCGCTTAAAGGGCCAGCCTTACAGGGCCCGCTTAAAGGGCCAGCTTAAAGGGCCAGCTTAAAGGGCCAGCCTTAGAGGGCCAGCCTTAGAGGGCCAGCCTTAGAGGGCCAGCCTTAAAGGGCCAGCCTTAGAGGGCCAGCCTTAAGGGGCCATCCTTAAAGGGCCAGCCTTAGAGGGCCAGCTTAAAGGGCCAGCTTAAAGGGCCAGCCTTAAAGCTGTAGCCTTAAAGGGCCAGCCTTAGAGGGCCAGCCTTACAGGGCCCGCTTAAAGGGCCAGCCTTACAGGGCCCGCTTAAAGGGCCAGCTTAAAGGGCCAGCTTAAAGGGCCAGCCTTAGAGGGCCAGCCTTAGAGGGCCAGCCTTAGAGGGCCAGCCTTAAAGGGCCAGCCTTAGAGGGCCAGCCTTAAGGGGCCATCCTTAAAGGGCCAGCCTTAGAGGGCCAGCTTAAAGGGCCAGCTTAAAGGGCCAGCCTTAAAGCTGTAGCCTTAAAGGGCCAGCCTTAGAGGGCCAGCCTTACAGGGCCCGCTTAAAGGGCCAGCCTTACAGGGCCCGCTTAAAGGGCCAGCTTAAAGGGCCAGCTTAAAGGGCCAGCCTTAGAGGGCCAGCCTTAGAGGGCCAGCCTTAGAGGGCCAGCCTTAAAGGGCCAGCCTTAGAGGGCCAGCCTTACAGGGCCAGCTTAAAGGGCCAGCTTAAAGGGCCAGCCTTAAAGGGCCAGCCTTAAAGGGCCAGCCTTAGAGGGCCAGCCTTAGAGGGCCAGCCTTAGAGGGCCAGCTTAAAGGGCCAGCCTTAGAGGGCCAGCCTTAAGGGGCCATCCTTAAAGGGCCAGCCTTAGAGGGCCAGCCTTAGAGGGCCAGCTTAAAGGGCCAGCTTAAAGGGCCAGCCTTAAAGCTGTAGCCTTAAAGGGCCAGCCTTAGAGGGCCAGCCTTACAGGGCCCGCTTAAAGGGCCAGCCTTACAGGGCCCGCTTAAAGGGCCAGCTTAAAGGGCCAGCCTTAGAGGGCCAGCCTTAGAGGGCCAGCCTTAAAGGGCCAGCCTTAGAGGGCCAGCCTTAAAGGGCCAGCCTTAGAGGGCCAGCCTTACAGGGCCAGCTTAAAGGGCCAGCTTAAAGGGCCAGCCTTAAAGGGCCAGCCTTAAAGGGCCAGCCTTGAAGGGCCAGCCTTAGAGGGCCAGCCTTACAGGGCCAGCTTAAAGGGCCGACTTTAGAGGGCCAGCCTTAAAGGGCCAGCTTATAGGGCCAGCTTAAAGTGCCAGCTTAAAGGGCCAGCCTTAGAGGGCCAGCCTTAAAGGGCCAGCCTTACATGGCCGACCTTAGAGGGCCAGCCTTAGAGGGCCAGCCTTAGAGGGCCAGCCTTAGAGGGCCAGCCTTAGAGGGCCAGCCTTAGAGGGCCAGCCTTAGAGGGCCAGCTTAAAGGGCCAGCCTTAGAGGGCCAGCCTTAGAGGGCCAGCCTTAGCGGCCCAGCCTTAGAGGGCCAGCCTTAGAGGGCCAGCTTAAAGGGCCAGCCTTAGAGGGCCAGCCTTAGAGGGCCAGCCTTAGAGGGCCAGCCTTAAAGGGCCAGCCTTAGAGGGCCAGCCTTAAGGGGCCATCCTTAAAGGGCCAGCCTTAGAGGGCCAGCTTAAAGGGCCAGCTTAAAGGGCCAGCCTTAAAGCTGTAGCCTTAAAGGGCCAGCCTTAGAGGGCCAGCCTTACAGGGCCCGCTTAAAGGGCCAGCCTTACAGGGCCCGCTTAAAGGGCCAGCTTAAAGGGCCAGCTTAAAGGGCCAGCCTTAGAGGGCCAGCCTTAGAGGGCCAGCCTTAGAGGGCCAGCCTTAAAGGGCCAGCCTTAGAGGGCCAGCCTTACAGGGCCAGCTTAAAGGGCCAGCTTAAAGGGCCAGCCTTAAAGGGCCAGCCTTAAAGGGCCAGCCTTAGAGGGCCAGCCTTAGAGGGCCAGCCTTAGAGGGCCAGCTTAAAGGGCCAGCCTTAGAGGGCCAGCCTTAAGGGGCCATCCTTAAAGGGCCAGCCTTAGAGGGCCAGCCTTAGAGGGCCAGCTTAAAGGGCCAGCTTAAAGGGCCAGCCTTAAAGCTGTAGCCTTAAAGGGCCAGCCTTAGAGGGCCAGCCTTACAGGGCCCGCTTAAAGGGCCAGCCTTACAGGGCCCGCTTAAAGGGCCAGCTTAAAGGGCCAGCCTTAGAGGGCCAGCCTTAGAGGGCCAGCCTTAAAGGGCCAGCCTTAGAGGGCCAGCCTTAAAGGGCCAGCCTTAGAGGGCCAGCCTTACAGGGCCAGCTTAAAGGGCCAGCTTAAAGGGCCAGCCTTAAAGGGCCAGCCTTAAAGGGCCAGCCTTGAAGGGCCAGCCTTAGAGGGCCAGCCTTACAGGGCCAGCTTAAAGGGCCGACTTTAGAGGGCCAGCCTTAAAGGGCCAGCTTATAGGGCCAGCTTAAAGTGCCAGCTTAAAGGGCCAGCCTTAGAGGGCCAGCCTTAAAGGGCCAGCCTTACATGGCCGACCTTAGAGGGCCAGCCTTAGAGGGCCAGCCTTAGAGGGCCAGCCTTAGAGGGCCAGCCTTAGAGGGCCAGCCTTAGAGGGCCAGCCTTAGAGGGCCAGCCTTAGAGGGCCAGCTTAAAGGGCCAGCCTTAGAGGGCCAGCCTTAGAGCGCCAGCCTTAGCGGCCCAGCCTTAGAGGGCCAGCCTTAGAGGGCCAGCTTAAAGGGCCAGCCTTAGAGGGCCAGCCTTAGAGGGCCAGCCTTAGAGGGCCAGCCTTAGAGGGCCAGCCTTAAGGGGCCATCCTTAAAGGGCCAGCCTTAGAGGGCCATCCTTAGAGGGCCAGCCTTAGAGGGCCAGCTTAAAGGGCCAGCTTAAAGGGCCAGCTTTAAAGCTGTAGCCTTAAAGGGCCAGCCTTAGAGGGCCAGCCTTACAGGGCCAGCTTTAAAGCTGTAGCCTTAAAGGGCCAGCCTTAGAGGGCCAGCCTTACAGGGCCCGCTTAAAGGGCCAGCCTTAAAGGGCCAGCTTAAAGGGCCAGCCTTAGAGGGCCAGCCTTAAAGGGCCAGCCTTACATGGCCGACCTTAGAGGGCCAGCCTTAGAGGGCCAGCCTTAGAGGGCCAGCCTTAGAGGGCCAGCCTTAGAGGGCCAGCCTTAAGGGGCCATCCTTAAAGGGCCAGCCTTAGAGGGCCAGCCTTAGAGGGCCAGCTTAAAGGGCCAGCTTAAAGGGCCAGCCTTAAAGCTGTAGCCTTAAAGGGCCAGGCTTAGAGGGCCAGCCTTACAGGGCCCGCTTAAAGGGCCAGCCTTACAGGGCCCGCTTAAAGGGCCAGCTTAAAGGGCCAGCTTAAAGGGCCAGCCTTAGAGGGCCAGCCTTAGAGGGCCAGCCTTAGAGGGCCAGCCTTAAAGGGCCAGCCTTAGAGGGCCAGCCTTAAGGGGCCATCCTTAAAGGGCCAGCCTTAGAGGGCCAGCTTAAAGGGCCAGCTTAAAGGGCCAGCCTTAAAGCTGTAGCCTTAAAGGGCCAGCCTTAGAGGGCCAGCCTTACAGGGCCCGCTTAAAGGGCCAGCCTTACAGGGCCCGCTTAAAGGGCCAGCTTAAAGGGCCAGCTTAAAGGGCTAGCCTTAGAGGGCCAGCCTTAGAGGGCCAGCCTTAGAGGGCCAGCCTTAGAGGGCCAGCCTTACAGGGCCAGCTTAAAGGGCCAGCCTTAAAGGGCCAGCCTTAAAGGGCCAGCCTTAGAGGGCCAGCCTTAGAGGGCCAGCCTTAGAGGGCCAGCCTTAGAGGGCCAGCCTTAAGGGGCCATCCTTAAAGGGCCAGCCTTAGAGGGCCAGCCTTAGAGGGCCAGCTTAAAGGGCCAGCTTAAAGGGCCAGCCTTAAAGCTGTAGCCTTAAAGGGCCAGCCTTAGAGGGCCAGCCTTACAGGGCCCGCTTAAAGGGCCAGCCTTACAGGGCCCGCTTAAAGGGCCAGCTTAAAGGGCCAGCCTTAGAGGGCCAGCCTTAGAGGGCCAGCCTTAAAGGGCCAGCCTTAGAGGGCCAGCCTTAAAGGGCCAGCCTTAGAGGGCCAGCCTTACAGGGCCAGCTTAAAGGGCCAGTTTAAAGGGCCAGCCTTAAAGGGCCAGCCTTAAAGGGCCAGCCTTGAAGGGCCAGCCTTAGAGGGCCAGCCTTACAGGGCCAGCTTAAAGGGCCGACTTTAGAGGGCCAGCCTTAAAGGGCCAGCTTATAGGGCCAGCTTAAAGTGCCAGCTTAAAGGGCCAGCCTTAGAGGGCCAGCCTTAGAGGGCCAGCCTTACAGGGCCCGCTTAAAGGGCCAGCCTTAAAGGGCCATCCTGAAAGGGCCAGCCTTAGAGGGCCAGCTTAAAGGGCCAGCTTAAAGGGCCAGCCTTAGAGGGCCAGCCTTAGAGGGCCAGTCTTAGAGGGCCAGCATTAGAGGGCCAGCCTTAGAGGGCCAGCCTTAGAGGGCCAGCTTTAGAGGGCCAGCCTTAAAGGGCCAGCCTTAAAGGGCCATCCTGAAAGGGCCATCCTGAAAGGGCCAGCCTTAGAGGGCCAGCCTTACATGGCCGACCGTAGAGGGCCAGCCTTAGAGGGCCAGCCTTAGAGGGCCAGCCTTAGAGGCCCAGCCTTAGAGGGCCAGCCTTAAAGGGCCAGCCTTAGAGGGCCAGCCTTAAGGGGCCATCCTTAAAGGGCCAGTCTTAGAGGGCCAGCCTTAGAGGGCCAGCCTTAGAGGGCCAGCTTAAAGGGCCAGCTTAAAGGGCCAGCTTTAAAGCTGTAGCCTTAAAGGGCCAGCCTTAGAGGGCCAGCCTTACAGGGCCCGCTTAAAGGGCCAGCCTTAAAGGGCCAGCTTAAAGGGCCAGCCTTAGAGGGCCAGCCTTAAAGGGCCAGCCTTACATGGCCGACCTTAGAGGGCCAGCCTTAGAGGGCCAGCCTTACAGGGCCCGCTTAAAGGGCCAGCCTTAGAGGGCCAGCCTTAGAGGGCCAGCCTTAGAGGGCCAGCTTAAAGGGCCAGCCTTAGAGGGCCAGCCTTAGAGGGCCAGCCTTAGAGGGCCAGCCTTAAGGGGCCATCCTTAAAGGGCCAGCCTTAGAGGGCCAGCCTTAGAGGGCCAGCTTAAAGGGCCAGCTTAAAGGGCCAGCCTTAAAGCTGTAGCCTTAAAGGGCCAGCCTTAGAGGGCCAGCCTTAGAGGGCCAGCCTTACAGGGCCCGCTTAAAGGGCCAGCCTTACAGGGCCCGCTTAAAGGGCCAGCTTAAAGGGCCAGCTTAAAGGGCCAGCCTTAGAGGGCCAGCCTTAAAGGGCCAGCCTTAGAGGGCCAGCCTTAAAGGGCCAGCCTTAGAGGGCCAGCCTTACAGGGCCAGCTTAAAGGGCCAGCCATACAGGGCCCGCTTAAAGGGCCAGCTTAAAGGGCCAGCTTAAAGGGCCAGCCTTAGAGGGCCAGCCTTAAAGGGCCAGCCTTACATGGCCGACCTTAGAGGGCCAGCCTTAGAGGGCCAGCCTTAGAGGGCCAGCCTTAGAGGGCCAGCCTTAGAGGGCCAGCCTTAAGGGGCCAGCCTTAAGGGGCCATCCTTAAAGGGCCAGCCTTAGAGGGCCAGCCTTAGAGGGCCAGCTTAAAGGGCCAGCCTTAAAGCTGTAGCCTTAAAGGGCCAGCCTTAGAGGGCCAGCCTTAGAGGGCCAGCCTTACAGGGCCAGCCTTACAGGGCCCGCTTAAAGGGCCAGCTTAAAGGGCCAGCCTTAGAGGGCCAGCCTTAGAGGGCCAGCTTTAGAGGGCCAGCCTTAAAGGGCCAGCCTTAGAGGGCCAGCCTTACAGGGCCAGCTTAAAGGGCCAGCTTAAAGGGCCAACCTTAAAGGGCCAGCCTTAAAGGGCCAGCCTTAGAGGGCCAGCCTTAGAGGGCCAGCTTAAAGGGCCAGCCTTAGAGGGCCAGCCTTAGAGGGCCAGCCTTTAGGGGCCATTCTTAAAGGGCCAGCCTTAGAGGGCCAGCCTTAGAGGGCCAGCTTAAAGGGCCAGCTTAAAGGGCCAGCCTTAAAGCTGTAGCCTTAAAGGGCCAGCCTTAGAGGGCCAGCCTTACAGGGCCCGCTTAAAGGGCCAGCCTTACAGGGCCCGCTTAAAGGGCCAGCTTAAAGGGCCAGCCTTAGAGGGCCAGCCTTAGAGGGCCAGCCTTAAAGGGCCAGCCTTAGAGGGCCAGCCTTACAGGGCCAGCCTTACAGGGCCAGCTTAAAGGGCCAGCTTAAAGGGCCAGCCTTAAAGGGCCAGCCTTAAAGGGCCAGCCTTAAAGGGCCAGCCTTAAAGGGCCAGCCTTGAAGGGCCAGCCTTAGAGGGCCAGCCTTACAGGGCCAGCTTAAAGGGCCGACTTTAGAGGGCCAGCTTAAAGGGCCAGCCTTAGAGGGCCAGCCTTCGAGGGCCAGTCTTACAGGGCCCGCTTAAAGGGCCAGCCTTAAAGGGCCATCCTGAAAGGGCCAGCCTTAGAGGGCCAGCCTTAAAGGGCCAGCTTAAAGGGCCAGCCTTAGAGGGCCAGCCTTTGAGGGCCAGACTTTGAGGGCAAGACTTAGAGGGCAACCCTTAAGGGGCCAGCTTAAAGGGCCAGCTTAAAGGGCCAGCCTTAGAGGGCCAGCCTTAGAGGGCCAGTCTTAGAGGGCCAGCATTAGAGGGCCAGCCTTAGAGGGCCAGCCTTAGAGGGCCAGCTTTAGAGGGCCAGCCTTAAAGGGCCAGCCTTAAAGGGCCATCCTGAAAGGGCCATCCTGAAAGGGCCAGCCTTAGAGGGCCAGCCTTACATGGCCGACCTTAGAGGGCCAGCCTTAGAGGGCCAGCCTTAGAGGGCCAGCCTTAGAGGGCCAGCCTTAGAGGCCCAGCCTTAGAGGGCCAGCCTTAAAGGGCCAGCCTTAGAGGGCCAGCCTTAGAAGGCCAGCCTTAGAAGGCCAGCGAGGGTCAGCCTTAAAGGGTTGGCTTAAAGTGCCAGCCTTAAAGGGCCAGTCTTAGAGGGCCAGCGAGGGTCAGCCTTAAAGGGTTAGCTTAAAGTGCCAGCCTTAAAGGGCCAGTCTTAGAGGGCCAGCCTTAGAGGGCAGCCTTAAAGGGTCAGCTTAGAGGGCCAGCCTTGGAGGGCCAGCTTTAGAGGGCCGGCTTAAAAGGCCAGCCTTAATGCGCCAGCTTTAGAGGGCCAGTGTAACCCATGTCTTCCCACCAGCCTCATCATGAGCAGCCATATGACTTGGTCAGCTGACGGTAGGTCCCCTCCTGATTGGCTGTCTGTGCTGCAAGGAAGCAGTAAAAGGCCAGCAGGTGCAGGTCATCAGTGGCTCCTGCTGTGGTTGGTCAACAAGCTGCATGCTCACAACCCTCTTTGATATCCATACCTACAGAAAACAACTTTGCGGTAAGCCTTTCCATTTCACCGGCCATGTCTGTGGCCACTACATCTGAATGGATATATTATGTATATATATTATATATTATTATCTGTGTGTATATATATATTTCAACTGCTAAACTCATTGCTCGACAGTAAAGTGGGATGAATGCCACAAGTGAACTTTTACTGTCATTATGAAGGATGGCCATCTTGAATTGGATGTATAAGTGTTGGATTATTTACCGGTACATTTTGTAAAGTGGACTGACATGTTAATACCTGTTTCTGGCATTAAAGGGCCAGCCTTGAAGGGCCGCCTTAAAGCTCTAGCCTTAAAGGGTCAGCTTAAAGGGCCAGCCTTAGAGGGCCAGCCTTAAAGGGCCAGCCTTAAAGGCCCATCCTTAAATGGCCATCCTTAAAGGGCCAGCCTTAAAAGGTCAGCCTTAAAGGGCCAGCCTTAAAGGGCCAGCCTTAGAGGGCCAGCCTTACAGGGCCATCTTAAAGGGCCAGCTTAAAGGGCTAGCCTTAGAGGGCCAGCCTTAAAGGGCCAGCTTAAAGGGCCAGCCTTAGCGGCCCAGCCTTAGAGGGCCAGCCTTAGAGGGCCAGCTTAAAGGGCCAGCCTTAGAGGGCCAGCCTTAGAGGGCCAGCCTTAGAGGGCCAGCCTTAGAGGGCCAGCCTTAAGGGGCCATCCTTAAAGGGCCAGCCTTAGAGGGCCAGCCTTAGAGGGCCAGCCTTAGAGGGCCAGCTTAAAGGGCCAGCTTAAAGGGCCAGCTTTAAAGCTGTAGCCTTAAAGGGCCAGCCTTAGAGGGCCAGCCTTACAGGGCCCGCTTAAAGGGCCAGCCTTAAAGGGCCAGCTTAAAGGGCCAGCCTTAGAGGGCCAGCCTTAAAGGGCCAGCCTTACATGGCCGACCTTAGAGGGCCAGCCTTAGAGGGCCAGCCTTACAGGGCCCGCTTAAAGGGCCAGCCTTAGAGGGCCAGCCTTAGAGGGCCAGCCTTAGAGGGCCAGCTTAAAGGGCCAGCCTTAGAGGGCCAGCCTTAGAGGGCCAGCCTTACAGGGCCCGCTTAAAGGGCCAGCCTTAGAGGGCCAGCCTTAGAGGGCCAGCCTTAGAGGGCCAGCCTTAGAGGGCCAGCTTAAAGGGCCAGCCTTAGAGGGCCAGCCTTAGAGGGCCAGCCTTAGCGGCCCAGCCTTAGAGGGCCAGCCTTAGAGGGCCAGCTTAAAGGGCCAGCCTTAGAGGGCCAGCCTTAGAGTGCCAGCCTTAGAGGGCCAGCCTTAGAGGGCCAGCCTTAAGGGGCCATCCTTAAAGGCCCAGCCTTAGAGGGCCATCCTTAGAGGGCCAGCCTTAGAGGGCCAGCTTAAAGGGCCAGCTTAAAGGGCCAGCTTTAAAGCTGTAGCCTTAAAGGGCCAGCCTTAGAGGGCCAGCCTTACAGGGCCAGCTTTAAAGCTGTAGCCTTAAAGGGCCAGCCTTAGAGGGCCAGCCTTACAGGGCCCGCTTAAAGGGCCAGCCTTAAAGGGCCAGCTTAAAGGGCCAGCCTTAGAGGGCCAGCCTTAAAGGGCCAGCCTTACATGGCCGACCTTAGAGGGCCAGCCTTAGAGGGCCAGCCTTAGAGGGCCAGCCTTAGAGGGCCAGCCTTAGAGGGCCAGCCTTAAGGGGCCATCCTTAAAGGGCCAGCCTTAGAGGGCCAGCCTTAGAGGGCCAGCTTAAAGGGCCAGCTTAAAGGGCCAGCCTTAAAGCTGTAGCCTTAAAGGGCCAGCCTTAGAGGGCCAGCCTTACAGGGCCCGCTTAAAGGGCCAGCCTTACAGGGCCCGCTTAAAGGGCCAGCTTAAAGGGCCAGCTTAAAGGGCCAGCCTTAGAGGGCCAGCCTTAGAGGGCCAGCCTTAGAGGGCCAGCCTTAAAGGGCCAGCCTTAGAGGGCCAGCCTTAAGGGGCCATCCTTAAAGGGCCAGCCTTAGAGGGCCAGCTTAAAGGGCCAGCTTAAAGGGCCAGCCTTAAAGCTGTAGCCTTAAAGGGCCAGCCTTAGAGGGCCAGCCTTACAGGGCCCGCTTAAAGGGCCAGCCTTACAGGGCCCGCTTAAAGGGCCAGCTTAAAGGGCCAGCTTAAAGGGCCAGCCTTAGAGGGCCAGCCTTAGAGGGCCAGCCTTAGAGGGCCAGCCTTACAGGGCCAGCTTAAAGGGCCAGCTTAAAGGGCCAGCCTTAAAGGGCCAGCCTTAAAGGGCCAGCCTTAGAGGGCCAGCCTTAGAGGGCCAGCCTTAGAGGGCCAGCCTTAGAGGGCCAGCCTTAAGGGGCCATCCTTAAAGGGCCAGCCTTAGAGGGCCAGCCTTAGAGGGCCAGCTTAAAGGGCCAGCTTAAAGGGCCAGCCTTAAAGCTGTAGCCTTAAAGGGCCAGCCTTAGAGGGCCAGCCTTACAGGGCCCGCTTAAAGGGCCAGCCTTACAGGGCCCGCTTAAAGGGCCAGCTTAAAGGGCCAGCCTTAGAGGGCCAGCCTTAGAGGGCCAGCCTTAAAGGGCCAGCCTTAGAGGGCCAGCCTTAAAGGGCCAGCCTTAGAGGGCCAGCCTTACAGGGCCAGCTTAAAGGGCCAGCTTAAAGGGCCAGCCTTAAAGGGCCAGCCTTGAAGGGCCAGCCTTAGAGGGCCAGCCTTACAGGGCCAGCTTAAAGGGCCGACTTTAGAGGGCCAGCCTTAAAGGGCCAGCTTATAGGGCCAGCTTAAAGTGCCAGCTTAAAGGGCCAGCCTTAGAGGGCCAGCCTTAGAGGGCCAGCCTTACAGGGCCCGCTTAAAGGGCCAGCCTTAAAGGGCCATCCTGAAAGGGCCAGCCTTAGAGGGCCAGCTTAAAGGGCCAGCTTAAAGGGCCAGCCTTAGAGGGCCAGCCTTAGAGGGCCAGTCTTAGAGGGCCAGCATTAGAGGGCCAGCCTTAGAGGGCCAGCCTTAGAGGGCCAGCTTTAGAGGGCCAGCCTTAAAGGGCCAGCCTTAAAGGGCCATCCTGAAAGGGCCATCCTGAAAGGGCCAGCCTTAGAGGGCCAGCCTTACATGGCCGACCTTAGAGGGCCAGCCTTAGAAGGCCAGCCTTAGAGGGCCAGCCTTAGAGGCCCAGCCTTAGAGGGCCAGCCTTAAAGGGCCAGCCTTAGAGGGCCAGCCTTAGAAGGCCAGCCTTAGAAGGCCAGCGAGGGTCAGCCTTAAAGGGTTAGCTTAAAGTGCCAGCCTTAAAGGGCCAGTCTTAGAGGGCCAGCGAGGTTAGCCTTAAAGGGTTAGCTTAAAGTGCCAGCCTTAAAGGGCCAGTCTTAGAGGGCCAGCCTTAGAGGGCAGCCTTAAAGGGTCAGCTTAGAGGGCCAGCCTTGGAGGGCCAGCTTTAGAGGGCCGGCTTAAAAGGCCAGCCATAATGCGCCAGCTTTAGAGGGCCAGTGTAACCCATGTCTTCCCACCAGCCTAATCATGAGCAGCCATATGACTTGGTCAGCTGACGGTAGGTCCCCTCCTGATTGGCTGTCTGTGCTGCAAGGAAGCAGTAAAAGGCCAGCAGGTGCAGGTCATCAGTGGCTCCTGCTGTGGTTGGTCAACAAGCTGCATGCTCACAACCCTCTTTGATATCCATACCTACAGAAAACAACTTTGCGGTAAGCCTTTCCATTTCACCGGCCATGTCTGTGGCCGCTACATCTGAATGGATATATTATGTATATATATTATATATTATTATCTGTGTGTATATATATATTTCAACTGCTAAACTCATTGCTCGACAGTAAAGTGGGATGAATGCCACAAGTGAACTTTTACTGTCATTATGAAGGATGGCCATCTTGAATTGGATGTATAAGTGTTGGATTATTTACCGGTACATTTTGTAAAGTGGACTGACATGTTAATACCTGTTTCTGGCATTAAAGGGCCAGCCTTGAAGGGCCGCCTTAAAGCTCTAGCCTTAAAGGGTCAGCTTAAAGGGCCAGCCTTAGAGGGCCAGCCTTAAAGGGCCAGCCTTAAAGGCCCATCCTTAAATGGCCATCCTTAAAGGGCCAGCCTTAAAAGGCCAGCCTTAAAGGGCCAGCCTTAAAGGGCCAGCCTTAGAGGGCCAGCCTTACAGGGCCATCTTAAAGGGCCAGCTTAAAGGGCTAGCCTTAGAGGGCCAGCCTTAAAGGGCCAGCTTAAAGGGCCAGCCTTAGCGGCCCAGCCTTAGAGGGCCAGCCTTAGAGGGCCAGCTTAAAGGGCCAGCCTTAGAGGGCCAGCCTTAGAGGGCCAGCCTTAGAGGGCCAGCCTTAGAGGGCCAGCCTTAAGGGGCCATCCTTAAAGGACCAGCCTTAGAGGGCCAGCCTTAGAGGGCCAGCCTTAGAGGGCCAGCTTAAAGGGCCAGCTTAAAGGGCCAGCTTTAAAGCTGTAGCCTTAAAGGGCCAGCCTTAGAGGGCCAGCCTTACAGGGCCCGCTTAAAGGGCCAGCCATACAGGGCCCGCTTAAAGGGCCAGCTTAAAGGGCCAGCTTAAAGGGCCAGCCTTAGAGGGCCAGCCTTAAAGGGCCAGCCTTACATGGCCGACCTTAGAGGGCCAGCCTTAGAGGGCCAGCCTTAGAGGGCCAGCCTTAGAGGGCCAGCCTTAGAGGGCCAGCCTTAAGGGGCCATCCTTAAAGGGCCAGCCTTAGAGGGCCAGCCTTAGAGGGCCAGCTTAAAGGGCCAGCTTAAAGGGCCAGCCTTAAAGCTGTAGCCTTAAAGGGCCAGCCTTAGAGGGCCAGCCTTACAGGGCCCGCTTAAAGGGCCAGCCTTACAGGGCCCGCTTAAAGGGCCAGCTTAAAGGGCCAGCTTAAAGGGCCAGCCTTAGAGGGCCAGCCTTAGAGGGCCAGCCTTAGAGGGCCAGCCTTAAAGGGCCAGCCTTAGAGGGCCAGCCTTACAGGGCCAGCTTAAAGGGCCAGCTTAAAGGGCCAGCCTTAAAGGGCCAGCCTTAAAGGGCCAGCCTTAGAGGGCCAGCCTTAGAGGGCCAGCCTTAGAGGGCCAGCTTAAAGGGCCAGCCTTAGAGGGCCAGCCTTAGAGGGCCAGCCTTTAGGGGCCATTCTTAAAGGGCCAGCCTTAGAGGGCCAGCCTTAGAGGGCCAGCTTAAAGGGCCAGCTTAAAGGGCCAGCCTTAAAGCTGTAGCCTTAAAGGGCCAGCCTTAGAGGGCCAGCCTTACAGGGCCCGCTTAAAGGGCCAGCCTTACAGGGCCCGCTTAAAGGGCCAGCTTAAAGGGCCAGCCTTAGAGGGCCAGCCTTAAAGGGCCAGCCTTAGAGGGCCAGCCTTAAAGGGCCAGCCTTAGAGGGCCAGCCTTACAGGGCCAGCCTTACAGGGCCAGCTTAAAGGGCCAGCTTAAAGGGCCAGCCTTAAAGGGCCAGCCTTAAAGGGCCAGCCTTAAAGGGCCAGCCTTAAAGGGCCAGCCTTGAAGGGCCAGCCTTAGAGGGCCAGCCTTACAGGGCCAGCTTAAAGGGCCGACTTTAGAGGGCCAGCCTTAAAGGGCCAGCTTAAAGGGCCAGCCTTAGAGGGCCAGCCTTCGAGGGCCAGTCTTACAGGGCCCGCTTAAAGGGCCAGCCTTAAAGGGCCATCCTGAAAGGGCCAGCCTTAGAGGGCCAGCCTTAAAGGGCCAGCTTAAAGGGCCAGCCTTAGAGGGCCAGCCTTTGAGGGCCAGACTTAGAGGGCAAGACTTAGAGGGCAACCCTTAAGGGGCCAGCTTAAAGGGCCAGCTTAAAGGGCCAGCCTTAGAGGGCCAGCCTTAGAGGGCCAGTCTTAGAGGGCCAGCATTAGAGGGCCAGCCTTAGAGGGCCAGCTTTAGAGGGCCAGCCTTAAAGGGCCAGCCTTAAAAGGCCATCCTGAAAGGGCCATCCTGAAAGGGCCAGCCTTAGAGGGCCAGCCTTACATGGCCGACCTTAGAGAGCCAGCCTTAGAGGGCCAGCCTTAGAGGGCCAGCCTTAGAGGCCCAGCCTTAGAGGGCCAGCCTTAAAGGGCCAGCCTTAGAGGGCCAGCCTTAGAAGGCCAGCCTTAGAAGGCCAGCGAGGGTCAGCCTTAAAGGGTTAGCTTAAAGTGCCAGCCTTAAAGGGCCAGTCTTAGAGGGCCAGCGAGGGTCAGCCTTAAAGGGTTAGCTTAAAGTGCCAGCCTTAAAGGGCCAGTCTTAGAGGGCCAGCCTTAAAGGGCCAGCCTTACATGGCCGACCTTAGAGGGCCAGCCTTAGAGGGCCAGCCTTAGAGGGCCAGCCTTAGAGGGCCAGCCTTAGAGGGCCAGCCTTAAGGGGCCATCCTTAAAGGGCCAGCCTTAGAGGGCCAGCCTTAGAGGGCCAGCTTAAAGGGCCAGCTTAAAGGGCCAGCCTTAAAGCTGTAGCCTTAAAGGGCCAGCCTTAGAGGGCCAGCCTTACAGGGCCCGCTTAAAGGGCCAGCCTTACAGGGCCCGCTTAAAGGGCCAGCTTAAAGGGCCAGCTTAAAGGGCCAGCCTTAGAGGGCCAGCCTTAGAGGGCCAGCCTTAGAGGGCCAGCCTTAAAGGGCCAGCCTTAGAGGGCCAGCCTTACAGGGCCAGCTTAAAGGGCCAGCTTAAAGGGCCAGCCTTAAAGGGCCAGCCTTAAAGGGCCAGCCTTAGAGGGCCAGCCTTAGAGGGCCAGCTTAAAGGGCCAGCCTTAGAGGGCCAGCCTTTAGGGGCCATTCTTAAAGGGCCAGCCTTAGAGGGCCAGCCTTAGAGGGCCAGCTTAAAGGGCCAGCTTAAAGGGCCAGCCTTAAAGCTGTAGCCTTAAAGGGCCAGCCTTAGAGGGCCAGCCTTACAGGGCCCGCTTAAAGGGCCAGCCTTACAGGGCCCGCTTAAAGGGCCAGCTTAAAGGGCCAGCCTTAGAGGGCCAGCCTTAGAGGGCCAGCCTTAAAGGGCCAGCCTTAGAGGGCCAGCCTTAAAGGGCCAGCCTTAAAGGGCCAGCCTTGAAGGGCCAGCCTTAGAGGGCCAGCCTTACAGGGCCAGCTTAAAGGGCCGACTTTAGAGGGCCAGCCTTAAAGGGCCAGCTTAAAGGGCCAGCTTAAAGGGCCAGCCTTAGAGGGCCAGCCTTCGAGGGCCAGTCTTACAGGGCCCGCTTAAAGGGCCAGCCTTAAAGGGCAATCCTGAAAGGGCCAGCCTTAGAGGGCCAGCCTTAAAGGGCCAGCTTAAAGGGCCAGCCTTAGAGGGCCAGCCTTTGAGGGCCAGACTTAGAGGGCAAGACTTAGAGGGCAACCCTTAAGGGGCCAGCTTAAAGGGCCAGCTTAAAGGGCCAGCCTTAGAGGGCCAGCCTTAGAGGGCCAGTCTTAGAGGGCCAGCATTAGAGGGCCAGCCTTAGAGGGCCAGCCTTAGAAGGCCAGCCTTAGAAGGCCAGCGAGGGTCAGCCTTAAAGGGTTAGCTTAAAGTGCCAGCCTTAAAGGGCCAGTCTTAGAGGGCCAGCGAGGGTCAGCCTTAAAGGGTTAGCTTAAAGTGCCAGCCTTAAAGGGCCAGTCTTAGAGGGCCAGCCTTAAAGGGCCAGCCTTACATGGCCGACCTTAGAGGGCCAGCCTTAGAGGGCCAGCCTTAGAGGGCCAGCCTTAGAGGGCCAGCCTTAAGGGGCCATCCTTAAAGGGCCAGCCTTAGAGGGCCAGCCTTAGAGGGCCAGCTTAAAGGGCCAGCTTAAAGGGCCAGCCTTAAAGCTGTAGCCTTAAAGGGCCAGCCTTAGAGGGCCAGCCTTACAGGGCCCGCTTAAAGGGCCAGCCTTACAGGGCCCGCTTAAAGGGCCAGCTTAAAGGGCCAGCTTAAAGGGCCAGCCTTAGAGGGCCAGCCTTAGAGGGCCAGCCTTAGAGGGCCAGCCTTAAAGGGCCAGCCTTAGAGGGCCAGCCTTACAGGGCCAGCTTAAAGGGCCAGCTTAAAGGGCCAGCCTTAAAGGGCCAGCCTTAAAGGGCCAGCCTTAGAGGGCCAGCCTTAGAGGGCCAGCTTAAAGGGCCAGCCTTAGAGGGCCAGCCTTTAGGGGCCATTCTTAAAGGGCCAGCCTTAGAGGGCCAGCCTTAGAGGGCCAGCTTAAAGGGCCAGCTTAAAGGGCCAGCCTTAAAGCTGTAGCCTTAAAGGGCCAGCCTTAGAGGGCCAGCCTTACAGGGCCCGCTTAAAGGGCCAGCCTTACAGGGCCCGCTTAAAGGGCCAGCTTAAAGGGCCAGCCTTAGAGGGCCAGCCTTAGAGGGCCAGCCTTAAAGGGCCAGCCTTAGAGGGCCAGCCTTAAAGGGCCAGCCTTAAAGGGCCAGCCTTGAAGGGCCAGCCTTAGAGGGCCAGCCTTACAGGGCCAGCTTAAAGGGCCGACTTTAGAGGGCCAGCCTTAAAGGGCCAGCTTAAAGGGCCAGCTTAAAGGGCCAGCCTTAGAGGGCCAGCCTTCGAGGGCCAGTCTTACAGGGCCCGCTTAAAGGGCCAGCCTTAAAGGGCAATCCTGAAAGGGCCAGCCTTAGAGGGCCAGCCTTAAAGGGCCAGCTTAAAGGGCCAGCCTTAGAGGGCCAGCCTTTGAGGGCCAGACTTAGAGGGCAAGACTTAGAGGGCAACCCTTAAGGGGCCAGCTTAAAGGGCCAGCTTAAAGGGCCAGCCTTAGAGGGCCAGCCTTAGAGGGCCAGTCTTAGAGGGCCAGCATTAGAGGGCCAGCCTTAGAGGGCCAGCCTTAGAGGGCCAGCTTTAGAGGGCCAGCCTTAAAGGGCCAGCCTTAAAGGGCCATCCTGAAAGGGCCATCCTTAAAGGGCCAGCCTTAGAGGGCCAGCCTTAGAGGGCCAGCCTTAGAGGGCCAGCTTAAAGGGCCAGCTTAAAGGGCCAGCTTTAAAGCTGTAGCCTTAAAGGGCCAGCCTTAGAGGGCCAGCCTTACAGGGCCCGCTTAAATGGCCAGCCATACAGGGCCCGCTTAAAGGGCCAGCTTAAAGGGCCAGCTTAAAGGGCCAGCCTTAGAGGGCCAGCCTTAAAGGGCCAGCCTTACATGGCTGACCTTAGAGGGCCAGCCTTAGAGGGCCAGCCTTAGAGGGCCAGCCTTAGAGGGCCAGCCTTAGAGGGCCAGCCTTAAGGGGCCATCCTTAAAGGGCCAGCCTTAGAGGGCCAGCCTTAGAGGGCCAGCTTAAAGGGCCAGCTTAAAGGGCCAGCCTTAAAGCTGTAGCCTTAAAGGGCCAGCCTTAGAGGGCCAGCCTTACAGGGCCCGCTTAAAGGGCCAGCCTTACAGGGCCCGCTTAAAGGGCCAGCTTAAAGGGCCAGCTTAAAGGGCCAGCCTTAGAGGGCCAGCCTTAGAGGGCCAGCCTTAGAGGGCCAGCCTTAAAGGGCCAGCCTTAGAGGGCCAGCCTTACAGGGCCAGCTTAAAGGGCCAGCTTAAAGGGCCAGCCTTAAAGGGCCAGCCTTAAAGGGCCAGCCTTAGAGGGCCAGCCTTAGAGGGCCAGCTTAAAGGGCCAGCCTTAGAGGGCCAGCCTTTAGGGGCCATTCTTAAAGGGCCAGCCTTAGAGGGCCAGCCTTAGAGGGCCAGCTTAAAGGGCCAGCTTAAAGGGCCAGCCTTAAAGCTGTAGCCTTAAAGGGCCAGCCTTAGAGGGCCAGCCTTACAGGGCCCGCTTAAAGGGCCAGCCTTACAGGGCCCGCTTAAAGGGCCAGCTTAAAGGGCCAGCCTTAGAGGGCCAGCCTTAGAGGGCCAGCCTTAAAGGGCCAGCCTTAGAGGGCCAGCCTTAAAGGGCCAGCCTTAAAGGGCCAGCCTTGAAGGGCCAGCCTTAGAGGGCCAGCCTTACAGGGCCAGCTTAAAGGGCCGACTTTAGAGGGCCAGCCTTAAAGGGCCAGCTTAAAGGGCCAGCTTAAAGGGCCAGCCTTAGAGGGCCAGCCTTCGAGGGCCAGTCTTACAGGGCCCGCTTAAAGGGCCAGCCTTAAAGGGCAATCCTGAAAGGGCCAGCCTTAGAGGGCCAGCCTTAAAGGGCCAGCTTAAAGGGCCAGCCTTAGAGGGCCAGCCTTTGAGGGCCAGACTTAGAGGGCAAGACTTAGAGGGCAACCCTTAAGGGGCCAGCTTAAAGGGCCAGCTTAAAGGGCCAGCCTTAGAGGGCCAGCCTTAGAGGGCCAGTCTTAGAGGGCCAGCATTAGAGGGCCAGCCTTAGAGGGCCAGCCTTAGAGGGCCAGCTTTAGAGGGCCAGCCTTAAAGGGCCAGCCTTAAAGGGCCATCCTGAAAGGGCCATCCTGAAAGGGCCAGCCTTAGAGGGCCAGCCTTACATGGCCGACCTTAGAGGGCCAGCCTTAGAGGGCCAGCCTTAGAGGGCCAGCCTTAGAGGCCCAGCCTTAGAGGGCCAGCCTTAAAGGGCCAGCCTTAGAGGGCCAGCCTTAGAAGGCCAGCCTTAGAAGGCCAGCGAGGGTCAGCCTTAAAGGGTTAGCTTAAAGTGCCAGCCTTAAAGGGCCAGTCTTAGAGGGCCAGCGAGGGTCAGCCTTAAAGGGTTAGCTTAAAGTGCCAGCCTTAAAGGGCCAGTCTTAGAGGGCCAGCCTTAGAGGGCAGCCTTTAAAGGGTCAGCTTAGAGGGCCAGCCTTGGAGGGCCAGCTTTAGAGGGCCGGCTTAAAAGGCCAGCCTTAATGCGCCAGCTTTAGAGGGCCAGTGTAACCCATGTCTTCCCACCAGCCTCATCATGAGCAGCCATATGACTTGGTCAGCTGACGGTAGGTCCCCTCCTGATTGGCTGTCTGTGCTGCAAGGAAGCAGTAAAAGGCCAGCAGGTGCAGGTCATCAGTGGCTCCTGCTGTGGTTGGTCAACAAGCTGCATGCTCACAACCCTCTTTGATATCCATACCTACAGAAAACAACTTTGCGGTAAGCCTTTCCATTTCACCGGCCATGTCTGTGGCCGCTACATCTGAATGGATATATTATGTATATATATTATATATTATTATCTGTGTGTATATATATATTTCAACTGCTAAACTCATTGCTCGACAGTAAAGTGGGATGAATGCCACAAGTGAACTTTTACTGTCATTATGAAGGATGGCCATCTTGAATTGGATGTATAAGTGTTGGATTATTTACCGGTACATTTTGTAAAGTGGACTGACATGTTAATACCTGTTTCTGGCATTAAAGGGCCAGCCTTGAAGGGCCGCCTTAAAGCTCTAGCCTTAAAGGGTCAGCTTAAAGGGCCAGCCTTAGAGGGCCAGCCTTAAAGGGCCAGCCTTAAAGGCCCATCCTTAAATGGCCATCCTTAAAGGGCCAGCCTTAAAAGGTCAGCCTTAAAGGGCCAGCCTTAAAGGGCCAGCCTTAGAGGGCCAGCCTTACAGGGCCATCTTAAAGGGCCAGCTTAAAGGGCTAGCCTTAGAGGGCCAGCCTTAAAGGGCCAGCTTAAAGGGCCAGCCTTAGCGGCCCAGCCTTAGAGGGCCAGCCTTAGAGGGCCAGCTTAAAGGGCCAGCCTTAGAGGGCCAGCCTTAGAGGGCCAGCCTTAGAGGGCCAGCCTTAGAGGGCCAGCCTTAAGGGGCCATCCTTAAAGGGCCAGCCTTAGAGGGCCAGCCTTAGAGGGCCAGCCTTAGAGGGCCAGCTTAAAGGGCCAGCTTAAAGGGCCAGCTTTAAAGCTGTAGCCTTAAAGGGCCAGCCTTAGAGGGCCAGCCTTACAGGGCCCGCTTAAAGGGCCAGCCTTAAAGGGCCAGCTTAAAGGGCCAGCCTTAGAGAGCCAGCCTTAAAGGGCCAGCCTTACATGGCCGACCTTAGAGGGCCAGCCTTAGAGGGCCAGCCTTACAGGGCCCGCTTAAAGGGCCAGCCTTAGAGGGCCAGCCTTAGAGGGCCAGCCTTAGAGGGCCAGCTTAAAGGGCCAGCCTTAGAGGGCCAGCCTTAGAGGGCCAGCCTTACAGGGCCCGCTTAAAGGGCCAGCCTTAGAGGGCCAGCCTTAGAGGGCCAGCCTTAGCGGCCCAGCCTTAGAGGGCCAGCCTTAGAGGGCCAGGCTTAAAGGGCCAGCCTTAGAGGGCCAGCCTTAGAGGGCCAGCCTTAGAGGGCCAGCCTTAGAGGGCCAGCCTTAAGGGGCCATCCTTAAAGGGCCAGCCTTAGAGGGCCAGCCTTAGAGGGCCAGCTTAAAGGGCCAGCTTAAAGGGCCAGCTTTAAAGCTGTAGCCTTAAAGGGCCAGCCTTAGAGGGCCAGCCTTACAGGGCCAGCTTTAAAGCTGTAGCCTTAAAGGGCCAGCCTTAGAGGGCCAGCCTTACAGGGCCCGCTTAAAGGGCCAGCCTTAAAGGGCCAGCTTAAAGGGCCAGCCTTAGAGGGCCAGCCTTAAAGGGCCAGCCTTACATGGCTGACCTTAGAGGGCCAGCCTTAGAGGGCCAGCCTTAGAGGGCCAGCCTTAGAGGGCCAGCCTTAGAGGGCCAGCCTTAAGGGGCCATCCTTAAAGGGCCAGCCTTAGAGGGCCAGCCTTAGAGGGCCAGCTTAAAGGGCCAGCTTAAAGGGCCAGCCTTAAAGCTGTAGCCTTAAAGGGCCAGCCTTAGAGGGCCAGCCTTACAGGGCCCGCTTAAAGGGCCAGCCTTACAGGGCCCGCTTAAAGGGCCAGCTTAAAGGGCCAGCTTAAAGGGCCAGCCTTAGAGGGCCAGCCTTAGAGGGCCAGCCTTAGAGGGCCAGCCTTAAAGGGCCAGCCTTAGAGGGCCAGCCTTAAGGGGCCATCCTTAAAGGGCCAGCCTTAGAGGGCCAGCTTAAAGGGCCAGCTTAAAGGGCCAGCCTTAAAGCTGTAGCCTTAAAGGGCCAGCCTTAGAGGGCCAGCCTTACAGGGCCCGCTTAAAGGGCCAGCCTTACAGGGCCCGCTTAAAGGGCCAGCTTAAAGGGCCAGCTTAAAGGGCCAGCCTTAGAGGGCCAGCCTTAGAGGGCCAGCCTTAGAGGGCCAGCCTTAAAGGGCCAGCCTTAGAGGGCCAGCCTTACAGGGCCAGCTTAAAGGGCCAGCTTAAAGGGCCAGCCTTAAAGGGCCAGCCTTAAAGGGCCAGCCTTAGAGGGCCAGCCTTAGAGGGCCAGCCTTAGAGGGCCAGCTTAAAGGGCCAGCCTTAGAGGGCCAGCCTTAAGGGGCCATCCTTAAAGGGCCAGCCTTAGAGGGCCAGCCTTAGAGGGCCAGCTTAAAGGGCCAGCTTAAAGGGCCAGCCTTAAAGCTGTAGCCTTAAAGGGCCAGCCTTAGAGGGCCAGCCTTACAGGGCCCGCTTAAAGGGCCAGCCTTACAGGGCCCGCTTAAAGGGCCAGCTTAAAGGGCCAGCCTTAGAGGGCCAGCCTTAGAGGGCCAGCCTTAAAGGGCCAGCCTTAGAGGGCCAGCCTTAAAGGGCCAGCCTTAGAGGGCCAGCCTTACAGGGCCAGCTTAAAGGGCCAGCCTTAAAGGGCCAGCCTTAAAGGGCCAGCCTTAAAGGGCCAGCCTTAAAGGGCCAGCCTTGAAGGGCCAGCCTTAGAGGGCCAGCCTTACAGGGCCAGCTTAAAGGGCCGACTTTAGAGGGCCAGCCTTAAAGGGCCAGCTTAAAGGGCCAGCTTAAAGGGCCAGCTTAAAGGGCCAGCCTTAGAGGGCCAGCCTTAGAGGGCCAGCCTTACAGGGCCCGCTTAAAGGGCCAGCCTTAAAGGGCCATCCTGAAAGGGCCAGCCTTAGAGGGCCAGCCTTAAAGGGCCAGCTTAAAGGGCCAGCTTAAAGGGCCAGCCTTAGAGGGCCAGCCTTAGAGGGCCAGTCTTAGAGGGCCAGCATTAGAGGGCCAGCCTTAGAGGGCCAGCCTTAGAGGGCCAGCTTTAGAGGGCCAGCCTTAAAGGGCCAGCCTTAAAGGGCCATCCTGAAAGGGCCATCCTGAAAGGGCCAGCCTTAGAGGGCCAGCCTTACATGGCCGACCTTAGAGGGCCAGCCTTAGAGGGCCAGCCTTAGAGGGCCAGCCTTAGAGGCCCAGCCTTAGAGGGCCAGCCTTAAAGGGCCAGCCTTAGAGGCCCAGCCTTAGAAGGCCAGCCTTAGAAGGCCAGCGAGGGTCAGCCTTAAAGGGTTGGCTTAAAGTGCCAGCCTTAAAGGGCCAGTCTTAGAGGGCCAGCGAGGGTCAGCCTTAAAGGGTTAGCTTAAAGTGCCAGCCTTAAAGGGCCAGTCTTAGAGGGCCAGCCTTAGAGGGCAGCCTTAAAGGGTCAGCTTAGAGGGCCAGCCTTGGAGGGCCAGCTTTAGAGGGCCGGCTTAAAAGGCCAGCCTTAATGCGCCAGCTTTAGAGGGCCAGTGTAACCCATGTCTTCCCACCAGCCTCATCATGAGCAGCCATATGACTTGGTCAGCTGACGGTAGGTCCCCTCCTGATTGGCTGTCTGTGCTGCAAGGAAGCAGTAAAAGGCCAGCAGGTGCAGGTCATCAGTGGCTCCTGCTGTGGTTGGTCAACAAGCTGCATGCTCACAACCCTCTTTGATATCCATACCTACAGAAAACAACTTTGCGGTAAGCCTTTCCATTTCACCGGCCATGTCTGTGGCCACTACATCTGAATGGATATATTATGTATATATATTATATATTATTATCTGTGTGTATATATATATTTCAACTGCTAAACTCATTGCTCGACAGTAAAGTGGGATGAATGCCACAAGTGAACTTTTACTGTCATTATGAAGGATGGCCATCTTGAATTGGATGTATAAGTGTTGGATTATTTACCGGTACATTTTGTAAAGTGGACTGACATGTTAATACCTGTTTCTGGCATTAAAGGGCCAGCCTTGAAGGGCCGCCTTAAAGCTCTAGCCTTAAAGGGTCAGCTTAAAGGGCCAGCCTTAGAGGGCCAGCCTTAAAGGGCCAGCCTTAAAGGCCCATCCTTAAATGGCCATCCTTAAAGGGCCAGCCTTAAAAGGTCAGCCTTAAAGGGCCAGCCTTAAAGGGCCAGCCTTAGAGGGCCAGCCTTACAGGGCCATCTTAAAGGGCCAGCTTAAAGGGCTAGCCTTAGAGGGCCAGCCTTAAAGGGCCAGCTTAAAGGGCCAGCCTTAGCGGCCCAGCCTTAGAGGGCCAGCCTTAGAGGGCCAGCTTAAAGGGCCAGCCTTAGAGGGCCAGCCTTAGAGGGCCAGCCTTAGAGGGCCAGCCTTAGAGGGCCAGCCTTAAGGGGCCATCCTTAAAGGGCCAGCCTTAGAGGGCCAGCCTTAGAGGGCCAGCCTTAGAGGGCCAGCTTAAAGGGCCAGCTTAAAGGGCCAGCTTTAAAGCTGTAGCCTTAAAGGGCCAGCCTTAGAGGGCCAGCCTTACAGGGCCCGCTTAAAGGGCCAGCCTTAAAGGGCCAGCTTAAAGGGCCAGCCTTAGAGGGCCAGCCTTAAAGGGCCAGCCTTACATGGCCGACCTTAGAGGGCCAGCCTTAGAGGGCCAGCCTTACAGGGCCCGCTTAAAGGGCCAGCCTTAGAGGGCCAGCCTTAGAGGGCCAGCCTTAGAGGGCCAGCCTTAGAGGGCCAGCCTTAGAGGGCCAGCTTAAAGGGCCAGCCTTAGAGGGCCAGCCTTAGAGGGCCAGCCTTACAGGGCCCGCTTAAAGGGCCAGCCTTAGAGGGCCAGCCTTAGAGGGCCAGCCTTAGAGGGCCAGCCTTAGAGGGCCAGCTTAAAGGGCCAGCCTTAGAGGGCCAGCCTTAGAGGGCCAGCCTTAGCGGCCCAGCCTTAGAGGGCCAGCCTTAGAGGGCCAGCTTAAAGGGCCAGCATTAGAGGGCCAGCCTTAGAGGGCCAGCCTTAGAGGGCCAGCCTTAGAGGGCCAGCCTTAAGGGGCCATCCTTAAAGGGCCAGCCTTAGAGGGCCATCCTTAGAGGGCCAGCCTTAGAGGGCCAGCTTAAAGGGCCAGCTTAAAGGGCCAGCTTTAAAGCTGTAGCCTTAAAGGGCCAGCCTTAGAGGGCCAGCCTTACAGGGCCAGCTTTAAAGCTGTAGCCTTAAAGGGCCAGCCTTAGAGGGCCAGCCTTACAGGGCCCGCTTAAAGGGCCAGCCTTAAAGGGCCAGCTTAAAGGGCCAGCCTTAGAGGGCCAGCCTTAAAGGGCCAGCCTTACATGGCCGACCTTAGAGGGCCAGCCTTAGAGGGCCAGCCTTAGAGGGCCAGCCTTAGAGGGCCAGCCTTAGAGGGCCAGCCTTAAGGGGCCATCCTTAAAGGGCCAGCCTTAGAGGGCCAGCCTTAGAGGGCCAGCTTAAAGGGCCAGCTTAAAGGGCCAGCCTTAAAGCTGTAGCCTTAAAGGGCCAGCCTTAGAGGGCCAGCCTTACAGGGCCCGCTTAAAGGGCCAGCCTTACAGGGCCCGCTTAAAGGGCCAGCTTAAAGGGCCAGCTTAAAGGGCCAGCCTTAGAGGGCCAGCCTTAGAGGGCCAGCCTTAGAGGGCCAGCCTTAAAGGGCCAGCCTTAGAGGGCCAGCCTTAAGGGGCCATCCTTAAAGGGCCAGCCTTAGAGGGCCAGCTTAAAGGGCCAGCTTAAAGGGCCAGCCTTAAAGGGCCAGCCTTAAAGGGCCAGCCTTAGAGGGCCAGCCTTAGAGGGCCAGCCTTAGAGGGCCAGCCTTAAGGGGCCATCCTTAAAGGGCCAGCCTTAGAGGGCCAGCCTTAGAGGGCCAGCTTAAAGGGCCAGCTTAAAGGGCCAGCCTTAAAGCTGTAGCCTTAAAGGGCCAGCCTTAGAGGGCCAGCCTTACAGGGCCCGCTTAAAGGGCCAGCCTTACAGGGCCCGCTTAAAGGGCCAGCTTAAAGGGCCAGCCTTAGAGGGCCAGCCTTAGAGGGCCAGCCTTAAAGGGCCAGCCTTAGAGGGCCAGCCTTAAAGGGCCAGCCTTAGAGGGCCAGCCTTACAGGGCCAGCTTAAAGGGCCAGCTTAAAGGGCCAGCCTTAAAGGGCCAGCCTTAAAGGGCCAGCCTTGAAGGGCCAGCCTTAGAGGGCCAGCCTTACAGGGCCAGCTTAAAGGGCCGACTTTAGAGGGCCAGCCTTAAAGGGCCAGCTTATAGGGCCAGCTTAAAGTGCCAGCTTAAAGGGCCAGCCTTAGAGGGCCAGCCTTAGAGGGCCAGCCTTACAGGGCCCGCTTAAAGGGCCAGCCTTAAAGGGCCATCCTGAAAGGGCCAGCCTTAGAGGGCCAGCTTAAAGGGCCAGCTTAAAGGGCCAGCCTTAGAGGGCCAGCCTTAGAGGGCCAGTCTTAGAGGGCCAGCATTAGAGGGCCAGCGTTAGAGGGCCAGCCTTAGAGGGCCAGCTTTAGAGGGCCAGCCTTAAAGGGCCAGCCTTAAAGGGCCATCCTGAAAGGGCCATCCTGAAAGGGCCAGCCTTAGAGGGCCAGCCTTACATGGCCGACCTTAGAGGGCCAGCCTTAGAAGGCCAGCCTTAGAGGGCCAGCCTTAGAGGCCCAGCCTTAGAGGGCCAGCCTTAAAGGGCCAGCCTTAGAGGGCCAGCCTTAGAAGGCCAGCCTTAGAAGGCCTGCGAGGGTCAGCCTTAAAGTGTTAGCTTAAAGTGCCAGCCTTAAAGGGCCAGTCTTAGAGGGCCAGCGAGGTTAGCCTTAAAGGGTTAGCTTAAAGTGCCAGCCTTAAAGGGCCAGTCTTAGAGGGCCAGCCTTAGAGGGCAGCCTTAAAGGGTCAGCTTAGAGGGCCAGCCTTGGAGGGCCAGCTTTAGAGGGCCGGCTTAAAAGGCCAGCCTTAATGCGCCAGCTTTAGAGGGCCAGTGTAACCCATGTCTTCCCACCAGCCTAATCATGAGCAGCCATATGACTTGGTCAGCTGACGGTAGGTCCCCTCCTGATTGGCTGTCTGTGCTGCAAGGAAGCAGTAAATGGCCAGCAGGTGCAGGTCATCAGTGGCTCCTGCTGTGGTTGGTCAACAAGCTGCATGCTCACAACCCTCTTTGATATCCATACCTACAGAAAACAACTTTGCGGTAAGCCTTTCCATTTCACCGGCCATGTCTGTGGCCGCTACATCTGAATGGATATATTATGTATATATATTATATATTATTATCTGTGTGTATATATATATTTCAACTGCTAAACTCATTGCTCGACAGTAAAGTGGGATGAATGCCACAAGTGAACTTTTACTGTCATTATGAAGGATGGCCATCTTGAATTGGATGTATAAGTGTTGGATTATTTACCGGTACATTTTGTAAAGTGGACTGACATGTTAATACCTGTTTCTGGCATTAAAGGGCCAGCCTTGAAGGGCCGCCTTAAAGCTCTAGCCTTAAAGGGTCAGCTTAAAGGGCCAGCCTTAGAGGGCCAGCCTTAAAGGGCCAGCCTTAAAGGCCCATCCTTAAATGGCCATCCTTAAAGGGCCAGCCTTAAAAGGCCAGCCTTAAAGGGCCAGCCTTAAAGGGCCAGCCTTAGAGGGCCAGCCTTACAGGGCCATCTTAAAGGGCCAGCTTAAAGGGCTAGCCTTAGAGGGCCAGCCTTAAAGGGCCAGCTTAAAGGGCCAGCCTTAGCGGCCCAGCCTTAGAGGGCCAGCCTTAGAGGGCCAGCTTAAAGGGCCAGCCTTAGAGGGCCAGCCTTAGAGGGCCAGCCTTAGAGGGCCAGCCTTAGAGGGCCAGCCTTAAGGGGCCATCCTTAAAGGGCCAGCCTTAGAGGGCCAGCCTTAGAGGGCCAGCCTTAGAGGGCCAGCTTAAAGGGCCAGCTTAAAAGGCCAGCTTTAAAGCTGTAGCCTTAAAGGGCCAGCCTTAGAGGGCCAGCCTTACAGGGCCCGCTTAACGGGCCAGCCATACAGGGCCCGCTTAAAGGGCCAGCTTAAAGGGCCAGCTTAAAGGGCCAGCCTTAGAGGGCCAGCCTTAAAGGGCCAGCCTTACATGGCCGACCTTAGAGGGCCAGCCTTAGAGGGCCAGCCTTAGAGGGCCAGCCTTAGAGGGCCAGCCTTAGAGGGCCAGCCTTAAGGGGCCATCCTTAAAGGGCCAGCCTTAGAGGGCCAGCCTTAGAGGGCCAGCTTAAAGGGCCAGCTTAAAGGGCCAGCCTTAAAGCTGTAGCCTTAAAGGGCCAGCCTTAGAGGGCCAGCCTTACAGGGCCCGCTTAAAGGGCCAGCCTTACAGGGCCCGCTTAAAGGGCCAGCTTAAAGGGCCAGCCTTAGAGGGCCAGCCTTAGAGGGCCAGCCTTAGAGGGCCAGCCTTAAAGGGCCAGCCTTAGAGGGCCAGCCTTAGAGGGCCAGCCTTACAGGGCCAGCTTAAAGGGCCAGCTTAAAGGGCCAGCCTTAAAGGGCCAGCCTTAAAGGGCCAGCCTTAGAGGGCCAGCCTTAGAGGGCCAGCCTTAGAGGGCCAGCTTAAAGGGCCAGCCTTAGAGGGCCAGCCTTAGAGGGCCAGCCTTTAGGGGCCATTCTTAAAGGGCCAGCCTTAGAGGGCCAGCCTTAGAGGGCCAGCTTAAAGGGCCAGCTTAAAGGGCCAGCCTTAAAGCTGTAGCCTTAAAGGGCCAGCCTTAGAGGGCCAGCCTTACAGGGCCCGCTTAAAGGGCCAGCCTTACAGGGCCCGCTTAAAGGGCCAGCTTAAAGGGCCAGCCTTAGAGGGCCAGCCTTAAAGGGCCAGCCTTAGAGGGCCAGCCTTAAAGGGCCAGCCTTAGAGGGCCAGCCTTACAGGGCCAGCCTTACAGGGCCAGCTTAAAGGGCCAGCTTAAAGGGCCAGCCTTAAAGGGCCAGCCTTAAAGGGCCAGCCTTAAAGGGCCAGCCTTAAAGGGCCAGCCTTGAAGGGCCAGCCTTAGAGGGCCAGCCTTACAGGGCCAGCTTAAAGGGCCGACTTTAGAGGGCCAGCCTTAAAGGGCCAGCTTAAAGGGCCAGCCTTAGAGGGCCAGCCTTCGAGGGCCAGTCTTACAGGGCCCGCTTAAAGGGCCAGCCTTAAAGGGCCATCCTGAAAGGGCCAGCCTTAGAGGGCCAGCCTTAAAGGGCCAGCTTAAAGGGCCAGCCTTAGAGGGCCAGCCTTTGAGGGCCAGACTTAGAGGGCAAGACTTAGAGGGCAACCCTTAAGGGGCCAGCTTAAAGGGCCAGCTTAAAGGGCCAGCCTTAGAGGGCCAGCCTTAGAGGGCCAGTCTTAGAGGGCCAGCATTAGAGGGCCAGCCTTAGAGGGCCAGCCTTAAAGGGCCAGCCTTAAAGGGCCAGCCTTGAAGGGCCAGCCTTAGAGGGCCAGCCTTACAGGGCCAGCTTAAAGGGCCGACTTTAGAGGGCCAGCCTTAAAGGGCCAGCTTAAAGGGCCAGCTTAAAGGGCCAGCCTTAGAGGGCCAGCCTTCGAGGGCCAGTCTTACAGGGCCCGCTTAAAGGGCCAGCCTTAAAGGGCAATCCTGAAAGGGCCAGCCTTAGAGGGCCAGCCTTAAAGGGCCAGCTTAAAGGGCCAGCCTTAGAGGGCCAGCCTTTGAGGGCCAGACTTAGAGGGCAAGACTTAGAGGGCAACCCTTAAGGGGCCAGCTTAAAGGGCCAGTCTTAGAGGGCCAGCCTTAAAGGGCCAGCCTTACATGGCCGACCTTAGAGGGCCAGCCTTAGAGGGCCAGCCTTAGAGGGCCAGCCTTAGAGGGCCAGCCTTAGAGGGCCAGCCTTAAGGGGCCATCCTTAAAGGGCCAGCCTTAGAGGGCCAGCCTTAGAGGGCCAGCTTAAAGGGCCAGCTTAAAGGGCCAGCCTTAAAGCTGTAGCCTTAAAGGGCCAGCCTTAGAGGGCCAGCCTTACAGGGCCCGCTTAAAGGGCCAGCCTTACAGGGCCCGCTTAAAGGGCCAGCTTAAAGGGCCAGCTTAAAGGGGCAGCCTTAGAGGGCCAGCCTTAGAGGGCCAGCCTTAGAGGGCCAGCCTTAAAGGGCCAGCCTTAGAGGGCCAGCCTTACAGGGCCAGCTTAAAGGGCCAGCTTAAAGGGCCAGCCTTAAAGGGCCAGCCTTAAAGGGCCAGCCTTAGAGGGCCAGCCTTAGAGGGCCAGCCTTAAAGCTGTAGCCTTAAAGGGCCAGCCTTAGAGGGCCAGCCTTACAGGGCCCGCTTAAAGGGCCAGCCTTACAGGGCCCGCTTAAAGGGCCAGCTTAAAGGGCCAGCTTAAAGGGCCAGCCTTAGAGGGCCAGCCTTAGAGGGCCAGCCTTAGAGGGCCAGCCTTAAAGGGCCAGCCTTAGAGGGCCAGCCTTAAGGGGCCATCCTTAAAGGGCCAGCCTTAGAGGGCCAGCTTAAAGGGCCAGCTTAAAGGGCCAGCCTTAAAGCTGTAGCCTTAAAGGGCCAGCCTTAGAGGGCCAGCCTTACAGGGCCCGCTTAAAGGGCCAGCCTTACAGGGCCCGCTTAAAGGGCCAGCTTAACGGGCCAGCTTAAAGGGCCAGCCTTAGAGGGCCAGCCTTAGAGGGCCAGCCTTAGAGGGCCAGCCTTAAAGGGCCAGCCTTAGAGGGCCAGCCTTACAGGGCCAGCTTAAAGGGCCAGCTTAAAGGGCCAGCCTTAAAGGGCCAGCCTTAAAGGGCCAGCCTTAGAGGGCCAGCCTTAGAGGGCCAGCCTTAGAGGGCCAGCTTAAAGGGCCAGCCTTAGAGGGCCAGCCTTAAGGGGCCATCCTTAAAGGGCCAGCCTTAGAGGGCCAGCCTTAGAGGGCCAGCTTAAAGGGCCAGCCTTAAAGCTGTAGCCTTAAAGGGCCAGCCTTAGAGGGCCAGCCTTACAGGGCCCGCTTAAAGGGCCAGCCTTACAGGGCCCGCTTAAAGGGCCAGCTTAAAGGGCCAGCCTTAGAGGGCCAGCCTTAGAGGGCCAGCCTTAAAGGGCCAGCCTTAGAGGGCCAGCCTTAAAGGGCCAGCCTTAGAGGGCCAGCCTTACAGGGCCAGCTTAAAGGGCCAGCTTAAAGGGCCAGCCTTAAAGGGCCAGCCTTAAAGGGCCAGCCTTAAAGGGCCAGCCTTGAAGGGCCAGCCTTAGAGGGCCAGCCTTACAGGGCCAGCTTAAAGGGCCGACTTTAGAGGGCCAGCCTTAAAGGGCCAGCTTAAAGGGCCAGCTTAAAGGGCCAGCTTAAAGGGCCAGCCTTAGAGGGCCAGCCTTAGAGGGCCAGCCTTACAGGGCCCGCTTAAAGGGCCAGCCTTAAAGGGCCATCCTGAAAGGGCCAGCCTTAGAGGGCCAGCCTTAAAGGGCCAGCCTTAAAGGCCCATCCTTAAATGGCCATCCTTAAAGGGCCAGCCTTAAAAGGCCAGCCTTAAAGGGCCAGCCTTAAAGGGCCAGCCTTAGAGGGCCAGCCTTACAGGGCCATCTTAAAGGGCCAGCTTAAAGGGCTAGCCTTAGAGGGCCAGCCTTAAAGGGCCAGCTTAAAGGGCCAGCCTTAGCGGCCCAGCCTTAGAGGGCCAGCCTTAGAGGGCCAGCTTAAAGGGCCAGCCTTAGAGGGCCAGCCTTAGAGGGCCAGCCTTAGAGGGCCAGCCTTAGAGGGCCAGCCTTAAGGGGCCATCCTTAAAGGGCCAGCCTTAGAGGGCCAGCCTTAGAGGGCCAGCTTAAAGGGCCAGCTTAAAGGGCCAGCTTTAAAGCTGTAGCCTTAAAGGGCCAGCCTTAGAGGGCCAGCCTTACAGGGCCCGCTTAAAGGGCCAGCCTTAAAGGGCCAGCTTAAAGGGCCAGCCTTAGAGGGCCAGCCTTAAAGGGCCAGCCTTACATGGCTGACCTTAGAGGGCCAGCCTTAGAGGGCCAGCCTTACAGGGCCCGCTTAAAGGGCCAGCCTTAGAGGGCCAGCCTTAGAGGGCCAGCCTTAGAGGGCCAGCCTTAGAGGGCCAGCCTTAGAGGGCCAGCTTAAAGGGCCAGCCTTAGAGGGCCAGCCTTAGAGGGCCAGCCTTAGAGGGCCAGCCTTACAGGGCCAGCCTTAGAGGGCCAGCCTTAGAGGGCCAGCCTTAGAGGGCCAGCTTAAAGGGCCAGCCTTAGAGGGCCAGCCTTAGAGGGCCAGCCTTAGCGGCCCAGCCTTAGAGGGCCAGCCTTAGAGGGCCAGCTTAAAGGGCCAGCCTTAGAGGGCCAGCCTTAGAGGGCCAGCCTTAGAGGGCCAGCCTTAGAGGGCCAGCCTTAAGGGGCCATCCTTAAAGGGCCAGCCTTAGAGGGCCATCCTTAGAGGGCCAGCCTTAGAGGGCCAGCTTAAAGGGCCAGCTTAAAGGGCCAGCTTTAAAGCTGTAGCCTTAAAGGGCCAGCCTTAGAGGGCCAGCCTTACAGGGCCAGCTTTAAAGCTGTAGCCTTAAAGGGCCAGCCTTAGAGGGCCAGCCTTACAGGGCCCGCTTAAAGGGCCAGCCTTAAAGGGCCAGCTTAAAGGGCCAGCCTTAGAGGGCCAGCCTTAAAGGGCCAGCCTTACATGGCCGACCTTAGAGGGCCAGCCTTAGAGGGCCAGCCTTAGAGGGCCAGCCTTAGAGGGCCAGCCTTAGAGGGCCAGCCTTAGAGGGCCAGCCTTAAGGGGCCATCCTTAAAGGGCCAGCCTTAGAGGGCCAGCCTTAGAGGGCCAGCTTAAAGGGCCAGCTTAAAGGGCCAGCCTTAAAGCTGTAGCCTTAAAGGGCCAGCCTTAGAGGGCCAGCCTTACAGGGCCCGCTTAAAGGGCCAGCCTTACAGGGCCCGCTTAAAGGGCCAGCTTAAAGGGCCAGCTTAAAGGGCCAGCCTTAGAGGGCCAGCCTTAGAGGGCCAGCCATAGAGGGCCAGCCTTAAAGGGCCAGCCTTAGAGGGCCAGCCTTAAGGGGCCATCCTTAAAGGGCCAGCCTTAGAGGGCCAGCTTAAAGGGCCAGCTTAAAGGGCCAGCCTTAAAGCTGTAGCCTTAAAGGGCCAGCCTTAGAGGGCCAGCCTTACAGGGCCCGCTTAAAGGGCCAGCCTTACAGGGCCCGCTTAAAGGGCCAGCTTAAAGGGCCAGCTTAAAGGGCCAGCCTTAGAGGGCCAGCCTTAGAGGGCCAGCCTTAGAGGGCCAGCCTTAAAGGGCCAGCCTTAGAGGGCCAGCCTTACAGGGCCAGCTTAAAGGGCCAGCCTTAAAGGGCCAGCCTTAAAGGGCCAGCCTTAGAGGGCCAGCCTTAGAGGGCCAGCCTTAGAGGGCCAGCTTAAAGGGCCAGCCTTAGAGGGCCAGCCTTAGAGGGCCAGCCTTAGAGGGCCAGCTTAAAGGGCCAGCTTAAAGGGCCAGCCTTAAAGCTGTAGCCTTAAAGGGCCAGCCTTAGAGGGCCAGCCTTACAGGGCCCGCTTAAAGGGCCAGCCTTACAGGGCCCGCTTAAAGGGCCAGCTTAAAGGGCCAGCCTTAGAGGGCCAGCCTTAGAGGGCCAGCCTTAAAGGGCCAGCCTTAGAGGGCCAGCCTTAAAGGGCCAGCCTTAGAGGGCCAGCCTTACAGGGCCAGCTTAAAGGGCCAGCTTAAAGGGCCAGCCTTAAAGGGCCAGCCTTAAAGGGCCAGCCTTAAAGGGCCAGCCTTGAAGGGCCAGCCTTAGAGGGCCAGCCTTACAGGGCCAGCTTAAAGGGCCGACTTTAGAGGGCCAGCCTTAAAGGGCCAGCTTATAGGGCCAGCTTAAAGTGCCAGCTTAAAGGGCCAGCCTTAGAGGGCCAGCCTTAGAGGGCCAGCCTTACAGGGCCCGCTTAAAGGGCCAGCCTTAAAGGGCCATCCTGAAAGGGCCAGCCTTAGAGGGCCAGCTTAAAGGGCCAGCTTAAAGGGCCAGCCTTAGAGGGCCAGCCTTAGAGGGCCAGCCTTTGAGGGCCAGACTTAGAGGGCAAGACTTAGAGGGCAACCCTTAAGGGGCCAGCTTAAAGGGCCAGCTTAAAGGGCCAGCCTTAGAGGGCCAGCCTTAGAGGGCCAGTCTTAGAGGGACAGCATTAGAGGGCCAGCCTTAGAGGGCCAGCATTAGAGGGCCAGCGTTAGAGGGCCAGCCTTAGAGGGCCAGCTTTAGAGGGCCAGCCTTAAAGGGCCAGCCTTAAAGGGCCATCCTGAAAGGGCCATCCTGAAAGGGCCAGCCTTAGAGGGCCAGCCTTACATGGCCGACCTTAGAGGGCCAGCCTTAGAAGGCCAGCCTTAGAGGGCCAGCCTTAGAGGCCCAGCCTTAGAGGGCCAGCCTTAAAGGGCCAGCCTTAGAGGGCCAGCCTTAGAAGGCCAGCCTTAGAAGGCCAGCGAGGGTCAGCCTTAAAGTGTTAGCTTAAAGTGCCAGCCTTAAAGGGCCAGTCTTAGAGGGCCAGCGAGGTTAGCCTTAAAGGGTTAGCTTAAAGTGCCAGCCTTAAAGGGCCAGTCTTAGAGGGCCAGCCTTAGAGGGCAGCCTTAAAGGGTCAGCTTAGAGGGCCAGCCTTGGAGGGCCAGCTTTAGAGGGCCGGCTTAAAAGGCCAGCCTTAATGCGCCAGCTTTAGAGGGCCAGTGTAACCCATGTCTTCCCACCAGCCTAATCATGAGCAGCCATATGACTTGGTCAGCTGACGGTAGGTCCCCTCCTGATTGGCTGTCTGTGCTGCAAGGAAGCAGTAAATGGCCAGCAGGTGCAGGTCATCAGTGGCTCCTGCTGTGGTTGGTCAACAAGCTGCATGCTCACAACCCTCTTTGATATCCATACCTACAGAAAACAACTTTGCGGTAAGCCTTTCCATTTCACCGGCCATGTCTGTGGCCGCTACATCTGAATGGATATATTATGTATATATATTATATATTATTATCTGTGTGTATATATATATTTCAACTGCTAAACTCATTGCTCGACAGTAAAGTGGGATGAATGCCACAAGTGAACTTTTACTGTCATTATGAAGGATGGCCATCTTGAATTGGATGTATAAGTGTTGGATTATTTACCGGTACATTTTGTAAAGTGGACTGACATGTTAATACCTGTTTCTGGCATTAAAGGGCCAGCCTTGAAGGGCCGCCTTAAAGCTCTAGCCTTAAAGGGTCAGCTTAAAGGGCCAGCCTTAGAGGGCCAGCCTTAAAGGGCCAGCCTTAAAGGCCCATCCTTAAATGGCCATCCTTAAAGGGCCAGCCTTAAAAGGCCAGCCTTAAAGGGCCAGCCTTAAAGGGCCAGCCTTAGAGGGCCAGCCTTACAGGGCCATCTTAAAGGGCCAGCTTAAAGGGCTAGCCTTAGAGGGCCAGCCTTAAAGGGCCAGCTTAAAGGGCCAGCCTTAGCGGCCCAGCCTTAGAGGGCCAGCCTTAGAGGGCCAGCTTAAAGGGCCAGCCTTAGAGGGCCAGCCTTAGAGGGCCAGCCTTAGAGGGCCAGCCTTAGAGGGCCAGCCTTAAGGGGCCATCCTTAAAGGGCCAGCCTTAGAGGGCCAGCCTTAGAGGGCCAGCCTTAGAGGGCCAGCTTAAAGGGCCAGCTTAAAGGGCCAGCTTTAAAGCTGTAGCCTTAAAGGGCCAGCCTTAGAGGGCCAGCCTTACAGGGCCCGCTTAACGGGCCAGCCATACAGGGCCCGCTTAAAGGGCCAGCTTAAAGGGCCAGCTTAAAGGGCCAGCCTTAGAGGGCCAGCCTTAAAGGGCCAGCCTTACATGGCCGACCTTAGAGGGCCAGCCTTAGAGGGCCAGCCTTAGAGGGCCAGCCTTAGAGGGCCAGCCTTAGAGGGCCAGCCTTAAGGGGCCATCCTTAAAGGGCCAGCCTTAGAGGGCCAGCCTTAGAGGGCCAGCTTAAAGGGCCAGCTTAAAGGGCCAGCCTTAAAGCTGTAGCCTTAAAGGGCCAGCCTTAGAGGGCCAGCCTTACAGGGCCCGCTTAAAGGGCCAGCCTTACAGGGCCCGCTTAAAGGGCCAGCTTAAAGGGCCAGCCTTAGAGGGCCAGCCTTAGAGGGCCAGCCTTAGAGGGCCAGCCTTAAAGGGCCAGCCTTAGAGGGCCAGCCTTAGAGGGCCAGCCTTACAGGGCCAGCTTAAAGGGCCAGCTTAAAGGGCCAGCCTTAAAGGGCCAGCCTTAAAGGGCCAGCCTTAGAGGGCCAGCCTTAGAGGGCCAGCCTTAGAGGGCCAGCTTAAAGGGCCAGCCTTAGAGGGCCAGCCTTAGAGGGCCAGCCTTTAGGGGCCATTCTTAAAGGGCCAGCCTTAGAGGGCCAGCCTTAGAGGGCCAGCTTAAAGGGCCAGCTTAAAGGGCCAGCCTTAAAGCTGTAGCCTTAAAGGGCCAGCCTTAGAGGGCCAGCCTTACAGGGCCCGCTTAAAGGGCCAGCCTTACAGGGCCCGCTTAAAGGGCCAGCTTAAAGGGCCAGCCTTAGAGGGCCAGCCTTAAAGGGCCAGCCTTAGAGGGCCAGCCTTAAAGGGCCAGCCTTAGAGGGCCAGCCTTACAGGGCCAGCCTTACAGGGCCAGCTTAAAGGGCCAGCTTAAAGGGCCAGCCTTAAAGGGCCAGCCTTAAAGGGCCAGCCTTAAAGGGCCAGCCTTAAAGGGCCAGCCTTGAAGGGCCAGCCTTAGAGGGCCAGCCTTACAGGGCCAGCTTAAAGGGCCGACTTTAGAGGGCCAGCCTTAAAGGGCCAGCTTAAAGGGCCAGCCTTAGAGGGCCAGCCTTCGAGGGCCAGTCTTACAGGGCCCGCTTAAAGGGCCAGCCTTAAAGGGCCATCCTGAAAGGGCCAGCCTTAGAGGGCCAGCCTTAAAGGGCCAGCTTAAAGGGCCAGCCTTAGAGGGCCAGCCTTTGAGGGCCAGACTTAGAGGGCAAGACTTAGAGGGCAACCCTTAAGGGGCCAGCTTAAAGGGCCAGCTTAAAGGGCCAGCCTTAGAGGGCCAGCCTTAGAGGGCCAGTCTTAGAGGGCCAGCATTAGAGGGCCAGCCTTAGAGGGCCAGCCTTAAAGGGCCAGCCTTAAAGGGCCAGCCTTGAAGGGCCAGCCTTAGAGGGCCAGCCTTACAGGGCCAGCTTAAAGGGCCGACTTTAGAGGGCCAGCCTTAAAGGGCCAGCTTAAAGGGCCAGCTTAAAGGGCCAGCCTTAGAGGGCCAGCCTTCGAGGGCCAGTCTTACAGGGCCCGCTTAAAGGGCCAGCCTTAAAGGGCAATCCTGAAAGGGCCAGCCTTAGAGGGCCAGCCTTAAAGGGCCAGCTTAAAGGGCCAGCCTTAGAGGGCCAGCCTTTGAGGGCCAGACTTAGAGGGCAAGACTTAGAGGGCAACCCTTAAGGGGCCAGCTTAAAGGGCCAGTCTTAGAGGGCCAGCCTTAAAGGGCCAGCCTTACATGGCCGACCTTAGAGGGCCAGCCTTAGAGGGCCAGCCTTAGAGGGCCAGCCTTAGAGGGCCAGCCTTAGAGGGCCAGCCTTAAGGGGCCATCCTTAAAGGGCCAGCCTTAGAGGGCCAGCCTTAGAGGGCCAGCTTAAAGGGCCAGCTTAAAGGGCCAGCCTTAAAGCTGTAGCCTTAAAGGGCCAGCCTTAGAGGGCCAGCCTTACAGGGCCCGCTTAAAGGGCCAGCCTTACAGGGCCCGCTTAAAGGGCCAGCTTAAAGGGCCAGCTTAAAGGGGCAGCCTTAGAGGGCCAGCCTTAGAGGGCCAGCCTTAGAGGGCCAGCCTTAAAGGGCCAGCCTTAGAGGGCCAGCCTTACAGGGCCAGCTTAAAGGGCCAGCTTAAAGGGCCAGCCTTAAAGGGCCAGCCTTAAAGGGCCAGCCTTAGAGGGCCAGCCTTAGAGGGCCAGCCTTAAAGCTGTAGCCTTAAAGGGCCAGCCTTAGAGGGCCAGCCTTACAGGGCCCGCTTAAAGGGCCAGCCTTACAGGGCCCGCTTAAAGGGCCAGCTTAAAGGGCCAGCTTAAAGGGCCAGCCTTAGAGGGCCAGCCTTAGAGGGCCAGCCTTAGAGGGCCAGCCTTAAAGGGCCAGCCTTAGAGGGCCAGCCTTAAGGGGCCATCCTTAAAGGGCCAGCCTTAGAGGGCCAGCTTAAAGGGCCAGCTTAAAGGGCCAGCCTTAAAGCTGTAGCCTTAAAGGGCCAGCCTTAGAGGGCCAGCCTTACAGGGCCCGCTTAAAGGGCCAGCCTTACAGGGCCCGCTTAAAGGGCCAGCTTAACGGGCCAGCTTAAAGGGCCAGCCTTAGAGGGCCAGCCTTAGAGGGCCAGCCTTAGAGGGCCAGCCTTAAAGGGCCAGCCTTAGAGGGCCAGCCTTACAGGGCCAGCTTAAAGGGCCAGCTTAAAGGGCCAGCCTTAAAGGGCCAGCCTTAAAGGGCCAGCCTTAGAGGGCCAGCCTTAGAGGGCCAGCCTTAGAGGGCCAGCTTAAAGGGCCAGCCTTAGAGGGCCAGCCTTAAGGGGCCATCCTTAAAGGGCCAGCCTTAGAGGGCCAGCCTTAGAGGGCCAGCTTAAAGGGCCAGCCTTAAAGCTGTAGCCTTAAAGGGCCAGCCTTAGAGGGCCAGCCTTACAGGGCCCGCTTAAAGGGCCAGCCTTACAGGGCCCGCTTAAAGGGCCAGCTTAAAGGGCCAGCCTTAGAGGGCCAGCCTTAGAGGGCCAGCCTTAAAGGGCCAGCCTTAGAGGGCCAGCCTTAAAGGGCCAGCCTTAGAGGGCCAGCCTTACAGGGCCAGCTTAAAGGGCCAGCTTAAAGGGCCAGCCTTAAAGGGCCAGCCTTAAAGGGCCAGCCTTAAAGGGCCAGCCTTGAAGGGCCAGCCTTAGAGGGCCAGCCTTACAGGGCCAGCTTAAAGGGCCGACTTTAGAGGGCCAGCCTTAAAGGGCCAGCTTAAAGGGCCAGCTTAAAGGGCCAGCTTAAAGGGCCAGCCTTAGAGGGCCAGCCTTAGAGGGCCAGCCTTACAGGGCCCGCTTAAAGGGCCAGCCTTAAAGGGCCATCCTGAAAGGGCCAGCCTTAGAGGGCCAGCCTTAAAGGGCCAGCCTTAAAGGCCCATCCTTAAATGGCCATCCTTAAAGGGCCAGCCTTAAAAGGCCAGCCTTAAAGGGCCAGCCTTAAAGGGCCAGCCTTAGAGGGCCAGCCTTACAGGGCCATCTTAAAGGGCCAGCTTAAAGGGCTAGCCTTAGAGGGCCAGCCTTAAAGGGCCAGCTTAAAGGGCCAGCCTTAGCGGCCCAGCCTTAGAGGGCCAGCCTTAGAGGGCCAGCTTAAAGGGCCAGCCTTAGAGGGCCAGCCTTAGAGGGCCAGCCTTAGAGGGCCAGCCTTAGAGGGCCAGCCTTAAGGGGCCATCCTTAAAGGGCCAGCCTTAGAGGGCCAGCCTTAGAGGGCCAGCTTAAAGGGCCAGCTTAAAGGGCCAGCTTTAAAGCTGTAGCCTTAAAGGGCCAGCCTTAGAGGGCCAGCCTTACAGGGCCCGCTTAAAGGGCCAGCCTTAAAGGGCCAGCTTAAAGGGCCAGCCTTAGAGGGCCAGCCTTAAAGGGCCAGCCTTACATGGCTGACCTTAGAGGGCCAGCCTTAGAGGGCCAGCCTTACAGGGCCCGCTTAAAGGGCCAGCCTTAGAGGGCCAGCCTTAGAGGGCCAGCCTTAGAGGGCCAGCCTTAGAGGGCCAGCCTTAGAGGGCCAGCTTAAAGGGCCAGCCTTAGAGGGCCAGCCTTAGAGGGCCAGCCTTAGAGGGCCAGCCTTACAGGGCCAGCCTTAGAGGGCCAGCCTTAGAGGGCCAGCCTTAGAGGGCCAGCTTAAAGGGCCAGCCTTAGAGGGCCAGCCTTAGAGGGCCAGCCTTAGCGGCCCAGCCTTAGAGGGCCAGCCTTAGAGGGCCAGCTTAAAGGGCCAGCCTTAGAGGGCCAGCCTTAGAGGGCCAGCCTTAGAGGGCCAGCCTTAGAGGGCCAGCCTTAAGGGGCCATCCTTAAAGGGCCAGCCTTAGAGGGCCATCCTTAGAGGGCCAGCCTTAGAGGGCCAGCTTAAAGGGCCAGCTTAAAGGGCCAGCTTTAAAGCTGTAGCCTTAAAGGGCCAGCCTTAGAGGGCCAGCCTTACAGGGCCAGCTTTAAAGCTGTAGCCTTAAAGGGCCAGCCTTAGAGGGCCAGCCTTACAGGGCCCGCTTAAAGGGCCAGCCTTAAAGGGCCAGCTTAAAGGGCCAGCCTTAGAGGGCCAGCCTTAAAGGGCCAGCCTTACATGGCCGACCTTAGAGGGCCAGCCTTAGAGGGCCAGCCTTAGAGGGCCAGCCTTAGAGGGCCAGCCTTAGAGGGCCAGCCTTAGAGGGCCAGCCTTAAGGGGCCATCCTTAAAGGGCCAGCCTTAGAGGGCCAGCCTTAGAGGGCCAGCTTAAAGGGCCAGCTTAAAGGGCCAGCCTTAAAGCTGTAGCCTTAAAGGGCCAGCCTTAGAGGGCCAGCCTTACAGGGCCCGCTTAAAGGGCCAGCCTTACAGGGCCCGCTTAAAGGGCCAGCTTAAAGGGCCAGCTTAAAGGGCCAGCCTTAGAGGGCCAGCCTTAGAGGGCCAGCCATAGAGGGCCAGCCTTAAAGGGCCAGCCTTAGAGGGCCAGCCTTAAGGGGCCATCCTTAAAGGGCCAGCCTTAGAGGGCCAGCTTAAAGGGCCAGCTTAAAGGGCCAGCCTTAAAGCTGTAGCCTTAAAGGGCCAGCCTTAGAGGGCCAGCCTTACAGGGCCCGCTTAAAGGGCCAGCCTTACAGGGCCCGCTTAAAGGGCCAGCTTAAAGGGCCAGCTTAAAGGGCCAGCCTTAGAGGGCCAGCCTTAGAGGGCCAGCCTTAGAGGGCCAGCCTTAAAGGGCCAGCCTTAGAGGGCCAGCCTTACAGGGCCAGCTTAAAGGGCCAGCCTTAAAGGGCCAGCCTTAAAGGGCCAGCCTTAGAGGGCCAGCCTTAGAGGGCCAGCCTTAGAGGGCCAGCTTAAAGGGCCAGCCTTAGAGGGCCAGCCTTAGAGGGCCAGCCTTAGAGGGCCAGCTTAAAGGGCCAGCTTAAAGGGCCAGCCTTAAAGCTGTAGCCTTAAAGGGCCAGCCTTAGAGGGCCAGCCTTACAGGGCCCGCTTAAAGGGCCAGCCTTACAGGGCCCGCTTAAAGGGCCAGCTTAAAGGGCCAGCCTTAGAGGGCCAGCCTTAGAGGGCCAGCCTTAAAGGGCCAGCCTTAGAGGGCCAGCCTTAAAGGGCCAGCCTTAGAGGGCCAGCCTTACAGGGCCAGCTTAAAGGGCCAGCTTAAAGGGCCAGCCTTAAAGGGCCAGCCTTAAAGGGCCAGCCTTAAAGGGCCAGCCTTGAAGGGCCAGCCTTAGAGGGCCAGCCTTACAGGGCCAGCTTAAAGGGCCGACTTTAGAGGGCCAGCCTTAAAGGGCCAGCTTATAGGGCCAGCTTAAAGTGCCAGCTTAAAGGGCCAGCCTTAGAGGGCCAGCCTTAGAGGGCCAGCCTTACAGGGCCCGCTTAAAGGGCCAGCCTTAAAGGGCCATCCTGAAAGGGCCAGCCTTAGAGGGCCAGCTTAAAGGGCCAGCTTAAAGGGCCAGCCTTAGAGGGCCAGCCTTAGAGGGCCAGCCTTTGAGGGCCAGACTTAGAGGGCAAGACTTAGAGGGCAACCCTTAAGGGGCCAGCTTAAAGGGCCAGCTTAAAGGGCCAGCCTTAGAGGGCCAGCCTTAGAGGGCCAGTCTTAGAGGGACAGCATTAGAGGGCCAGCCTTAGAGGGCCAGCCTTAGAGGGCCAGCTTTAGAGGGCCAGCCTTAAAGGGCCAGCCTTAAAGGGCCATCCTGAAAGGGCCATCCTGAAAGGGCCAGCCTTAGAGGGCCAGCCTTACATGGCCGACCTTAGAGAGCCAGCCTTAGAGGGCCAGCCTTAGAGGGCCAGCCTTAGAGGCCCAGCCTTAGAGGGCCAGCCTTAAAGGGCCAGCCTTAGAGGGCCAGCCTTAGAAGGCCAGCCTTAGAAGGCCAGCGAGGGTCAGCCTTAAAGGGTTAGCTTAAAGTGCCAGCCTTAAAGGGCCAGTCTTAGAGGGCCAGCGAGGGTCAGCCTTAAAGGGTTAGCTTAAAGTGCCAGCCTTAAAGGGCCAGTCTTAGAGGGCCAGCCTTAGAGGGCAGCCTTAAAGGGTCAGCTTAGAGGGCCAGCCTTGGAGGGCCAGCTTTAGAGGGCCGGCTTAAAAGGCCAGCCTTAATGCGCCAGCTTTAGAGGGCCAGTGTAACCCATGTCTTCCCACCAGCCTCATCATGAGCAGCCATATGACTTGGTCAGCTGACGGTAGGTCCCCTCCTGATTGGCTGTCTGTGCTGCAAGGAAGCAGTAAAAGGCCAGCAGGTGCAGGTCATCAGTGGCTCCTGCTGTGGTTGGTCAACAAGCTGCATGCTCACAACCCTCTTTGATATCCATACCTACAGAAAACAACTTTGCGGTAAGCCTTTCCATTTCACCGGCCATGTCTGTGGCCGCTACATCTGAATGGATATATTATGTATATATATTATATATTATTATCTGTGTGTATATATATATTTCAACTGCTAAACTCATTGCTCGACAGTAAAGTGGGATGAATGCCACAAGTGAACTTTTACTGTCATTATGAAGGATGGCCATCTTGAATTGGATGTATAAGTGTTGGATTATTTACCGGTACATTTTGTAAAGTGGACTGACATGTTAATACCTGTTTCTGGCATTAAAGGGCCAGCCTTGAAGGGCCGCCTTAAAGCTCTAGCCTTAAAGGGTCAGCTTAAAGGGCCAGCCTTAGAGGGCCAGCCTTAAAGGGCCAGCCTTAAAGGCCCATCCTTAAATGGCCATCCTTAAAGGGCCAGCCTTAAAAGGCCAGCCTTAAAGGGCCAGCCTTAAAGGGCCAGCCTTAGAGGGCCAGCCTTACAGGGCCATCTTAAAGGGCCAGCTTAAAGGGCTAGCCTTAGAGGGCCAGCCTTAAAGGGCCAGCTTAAAGGGCCAGCCTTAGCGGCCCAGCCTTAGAGGGCCAGCCTTAAAGGGCCAGCTTAAAGGGCCAGCCTTAGAGGGCCAGCCTTAGAGGGCCAGCCTTAGAGGGCCAGCCTTAGAGGGCCAGCCTTAGAGGGCCAGCCTTAGAGGGCCAGCCTTAAGGGGCCATCCTTAAAGGGCCAGCCTTAGAGGGCCAGCCTTAGAGGGCCAGCCTTAGAGGGCCAGCTTAAAGGGCCAGCTTAAAGGGCCAGCTTTAAAGCTGTAGCCTTAAAGTGCCAGCCTTAGAGGGCCAGCCTTACAGGGCCCGCTTAAAGGGCCAGCCTTAAAGGGCCAGCTTAAAGGGCCAGCCTTAGAGGGCCAGCCTTAAAGGGCCAGCCTTACATGGCCGACCTTAGAGGGCCAGCCTTAGAGGGCCAGCCTTACAGGGCCCGCTTAAAGGGCCAGCCTTAGAGGGCCAGCCTTAGAGGGCCAGCCTTAGAGGGCCAGCCTTAGAGGGCCAGCTTAAAGGGCCAGCCTTAGAGGGCCAGCCTTAGAGGGCCAGCCTTTCAGGGCCCGCTTAAAGGGCCAGCCTTAGAGGGCCAGCCTTAGAGGGCCAGCCTTAGAGGGCCAGCCTTAGAGGGCCAGCTTAAAGGGCCAGCCTTAGAGGGCCAGCCTTAGAGGGCCAGCCTTAGCGGCCCAGCCTTAGAGGGCCAGCCTTAGAGGGCCAGCCTTAGAGGGCCAGCTTAAAGGGCCAGCCTTAGAGGGCCAGCCTTAGAGGGCCAGCCTTAGAGGGCCAGCCTTAGAGGGCCAGCCTTAAGGGGCCATCCTTAAAGGGCCAGCCTTAGAGGGCCATCCTTAGAGGGCCAGCCTTAGAGGGCCAGCTTAAAGGGCCAGCTTAAAGGGCCAGCTTTAAAGCTGTAGCCTTAAAGGGCCAGCCTTAGAGGGCCAGCCTTACAGGGCCAGCTTTAAAGCTGTAGCCTTAAAGGGCCAGCCTTAGAGGGCCAGCCTTACAGGGCCCGCTTAAAGGGCCAGCCTTAAAGGGCCAGCTTAAAGGGCCAGCCTTAGAGGGCCAGCCTTAAAGGGCCAGCCTTACATGGCCGACCTTAGAGGGCCAGCCTTAGAGGGCCAGCCTTAGAGGGCCAGCCTTAGAGGGCCAGCCTTAGAGGGCCAGCCTTAAGGGGCCATCCTTAAAGGGCCAGCCTTAGAGGGCCAGCCTTAGAGGGCCAGCTTAAAGGGCCAGCTTAAAGGGCCAGCCTTAAAGCTGTAGCCTTAAAGGGCCAGCCTTAGAGGGCCAGCCTTACAGGGCCCGCTTAAAGGGCCAGCCTTACAGGGCCCGCTTAAAGGGCCAGCTTAAAGGGCCAGCTTAAAGGGCCAGCCTTAGAGGGCCAGCCTTAGAGGGCCAGCCTTAGAGGGCCAGCCTTAAAGGGCCAGCCTTAGAGGGCCAGCCTTAAGGGGCCATCCTTAAAGGGCCAGCCTTAGAGGGCCAGCTTAAAGGGCCAGCTTAAAGGGCCAGCCTTAAAGCTGTAGCCTTAAAGGGCCAGCCTTAGAGGGCCAGCCTTACAGGGCCCGCTTAAAGGGCCAGCCTTACAGGGCCCGCTTAAAGGGCCAGCTTAAAGGGCCAGCTTAAAGGGCCAGCCTTAGAGGGCCAGCCTTAGAGGGCCAGCCTTAGAGGGCCAGCCTTAAAGGGCCAGCCTTAGAGGGCCAGCCTTAAGGGGGCCATCCTTAAAGGGCCAGCCTTAGAGGGCCAGCTTAAAGGGCCAGCTTAAAGGGCCAGCCTTAAAGCTGTAGCCTTAAAGGGCCAGCCTTAGAGGGCCAGCCTTACAGGGCCCGCTTAAAGGGCCAGCCTTACAGGGCCCGCTTAAAGGGCCAGCTTAAAGGGCCAGCTTAAAGGGCCAGCCTTAGAGGGCCAGCCTTAGAGGGCCAGCCTTAGAGGGCCAGCCTTAAAGGGCCAGCCTTAGAGGGCCAGCCTTACAGGGCCAGCTTAAAGGGCCAGCTTAAAGGGCCAGCCTTAAAGGGCCAGCCTTAAAGGGCCAGCCTTAGAGGGCCAGCCTTAGAGGGCCAGCCTTAGAGGGCCAGCTTAAAGGGCCAGCCTTAGAGGGCCAGCCTTAAGGGGCCATCCTTAAAGGGCCAGCCTTAGAGGGCCAGCCTTAGAGGGCCAGCTTAAAGGGCCAGCTTAAAGGGCCAGCCTTAAAGCTGTAGCCTTAAAGGGCCAGCCTTAGAGGGCCAGCCTTACAGGGCCCGCTTAAAGGGCCAGCCTTACAGGGCCCGCTTAAAGGGCCAGCTTAAAGGGCCAGCCTTAGAGGGCCAGCCTTAGAGGGCCAGCCTTAAAGGGCCAGCCTTAGAGGGCCAGCCTTAAAGGGCCAGCCTTAGAGGGCCAGCCTTACAGGGCCAGCTTAAAGGGCCAGCTTAAAGGGCCAGCCTTAAAGGGCCAGCCTTAAAGGGCCAGCCTTGAAGGGCCAGCCTTAGAGGGCCAGCCTTACAGGGCCAGCTTAAAGGGCCGACTTTAGAGGGCCAGCCTTAAAGGGCCAGCTTATAGGGCCAGCTTAAAGTGCCAGCTTAAAGGGCCAGCCTTAGAGGGCCAGCCTTAGAGGGCCAGCCTTACAGGGCCCGCTTAAAGGGCCAGCCTTAAAGGGCCATCCTGAAAGGGCCAGCCTTAGAGGGCCAGCTTAAATGGCCAGCTTAAAGGGCCAGCCTTAGAGGGCCAGCCTTAGAGGGCCAGCCTTTGAGGGCCAGACTTAGAGGGCAAGACTTAGAGGGCAACCCTTAAGGGGCCAGCTTAAAGGGCCAGCTTAAAGGGCCAGCCTTAGAGGGCCAGCCTTAGAGGGCCAGTCTTAGAGGGCCAGCATTAGAGGGCCAGCCTTAGAGGGCCAGCCTTAGAGGGCCAGCTTTAGAGGGCCAGCCTTAAAGGGCCAGCCTTAAAGGGCCATCCTGAAAGGGCCATCCTGAAAGGGCCAGCCTTAGAGGGCCAGCCTTACATGGCCGACCTTAGAGAGCCAGCCTTAGAGGGCCAGCCTTAGAGGGCCAGCCTTAGAGGCCCAGCCTTAGAGGGCCAGCCTTAAAGGGCCAGCCTTAGAGGGCCAGCCTTAGAAGGCCAGCCTTAGAAGGCCAGCGAGGGTCAGCCTTAAAGGGTTAGCTTAAAGTGCCAGCCTTAAAGGGCCAGTCTTAGAGGGCCAGCGAGGGTCAGCCTTAAAGGGTTAGCTTAAAGTGCCAGCCTTAAAGGGCCAGTCTTAGAGGGCCAGCCTTAGAGGGCAGCCTTAAAGGGTCAGCTTAGAGGGCCAGCCTTGGAGGGCCAGCTTTAGAGGGCCGGCTTAAAAGGCCAGCCTTAATGCGCCAGCTTTAGAGGGCCAGTGTAACCCATGTCTTCCCACCAGCCTCATCATGAGCAGCCATATGACTTGGTCAGCTGACGGTAGGTCCCCTCCTGATTGGCTGTCTGTGCTGCAAGGAAGCAGTAAAAGGCCAGCAGGTGCAGGTCATCAGTGGCTCCTGCTGTGGTTGGTCAACAAGCTGCATGCTCACAACCCTCTTTGATATCCATACCTACAGAAAACAACTGCGGTAAGCCTTTCCATTTCACCGGCCATGTCTGTGGCCGCTACATCTGAATGGATATATTATGTATATATATTATATATTATTATCTGTGTGTATATATATATTTCAACTGCTAAACTCATTGCTCGACAGTAAAGTGGGATGAATGCCACAAGTGAACTTTTACTGTCATTATGAAGGATGGCCATCTTGAATTGGATGTATAAGTGTTGGATTATTTACCGGTACATTTTGTAAAGTGGACTGACATGTTAATACCTGTTTCTGGCATTAAAGGGCCAGCCTTGAAGGGCCGCCTTAAAGCTCTAGCCTTAAAGGGTCAGCTTAAAGGGCCAGCCTTAGAGGGCCAGCCTTAAAGGGCCAGCCTTAAAGGCCCATCCTTAAATGGCCATCCTTAAAGGGCCAGCCTTAAAAGGCCAGCCTTAAAGGGCCAGCCTTAAAGGGCCAGCCTTAGAGGGCCAGCCTTACAGGGCCATCTTAAAGGGCCAGCTTAAAGGGCTAGCCTTAGAGGGCCAGCCTTAAAGGGCCAGCTTAAAGGGCCAGCCTTAGCGGCCCAGCCTTAGAGGGCCAGCCTTAAAGGGCCAGCTTAAAGGGCCAGCCTTAGAGGGCCAGCCTTAGAGGGCCAGCCTTAGAGGGCCAGCCTTAGAGGGCCAGCCTTAGAGGGCCAGCCTTAGAGGGCCAGCCTTAAGGGGCCATCCTTAAAGGGCCAGCCTTAGAGGGCCAGCCTTAGAGGGCCAGCCTTAGAGGGCCAGCTTAAAGGGCCAGCTTAAAGGGCCAGCTTTAAAGCTGTAGCCTTAAAGTGCCAGCCTTAGAGGGCCAGCCTTACAGGGCCCGCTTAAAGGGCCAGCCTTAAAGGGCCAGCTTAAAGGGCCAGCCTTAGAGGGCCAGCCTTAAAGGGCCAGCCTTACATGGCCGACCTTAGAGGGCCAGCCTTAGAGGGCCAGCCTTACAGGGCCCGCTTAAAGGGCCAGCCTTAGAGGGCCAGCCTTAGAGGGCCAGCCTTAGAGGGCCAGCCTTAGAGGGCCAGCTTAAAGGGCCAGCCTTAGAGGGCCAGCCTTAGAGGGCCAGCCTTACAGGGCCCGCTTAAAGGGCCAGCCTTAGAGGGCCAGCCTTAGAGGGCCAGCCTTAGAGGGCCAGCTTAAAGGGCCAGCCTTAGAGGGCCAGCCTTAGAGGGCCAGCCTTAGCGGCCCAGCCTTAGAGGGCCAGCCTTAGAGGGCCAGCTTAAAGGGCCAGCCTTAGAGGGCCAGCCTTAGAGGGCCAGCCTTAGAGGGCCAGCCTTAGAGGGCCAGCCTTAAGGGGCCATCCTTAAAGGGCCAGCCTTAGAGGGCCATCCTTAGAGGGCCAGCCTTAGAGGGCCAGCTTAAAGGGCCAGCTTAAAGGGCCAGCTTTAAAGCTGTAGCCTTAAAGGGCCAGCCTTAGAGGGCCAGCCTTACAGGGCCAGCTTTAAAGCTGTAGCCTTAAAGGGCCAGCCTTAGAGGGCCAGCCTTACAGGGCCCGCTTAAAGGGCCAGCCTTAAAGGGCCAGCTTAAAGGGCCAGCCTTAGAGGGCCAGCCTTAAAGGGCCAGCCTTACATGGCCGACCTTAGAGGGCCAGCCTTAGAGGGCCAGCCTTAGAGGGCCAGCCTTAGAGGGCCAGCCTTAGAGGGCCAGCCTTAAGGGGCCATCCTTAAAGGGCCAGCCTTAGAGGGCCAGCCTTAGAGGGCCAGCTTAAAGGGCCAGCTTAAAGGGCCAGCCTTAAAGCTGTAGCCTTAAAGGGCCAGCCTTAGAGGGCCAGCCTTACAGGGCCCGCTTAAAGGGCCAGCCTTACAGGGCCCGCTTAAAGGGCCAGCTTAAAGGGCCAGCTTAAAGGGCCAGCCTTAGAGGGCCAGCCTTAGAGGGCCAGCCTTAAAGGGCCAGCCTTAGAGGGCCAGCCTTAAGGGGCCATCCTTAAAGGGCCAGCCTTAGAGGGCCAGCTTAAAGGGCCAGCTTAAAGGGCCAGCCTTAAAGCTGTAGCCTTAAAGGGCCAGCCTTAGAGGGCCAGCCTTACAGGGCCCGCTTAAAGGGCCAGCCTTACAGGGCCCGCTTAAAGGGCCAGCTTAAAGGGCCAGCTTAAAGGGCCAGCCTTAGAGGGCCAGCCTTAGAGGGCCAGCCTTAGAGGGCCAGCCTTAGAGGGCCAGCCTTACAGGGCCAGCTTAAAGGGCCAGCCTTAAAGGGCCAGCCTTAAAGGGCCAGCCTTAGAGGGCCAGCCTTAGAGGGCCAGCCTTAGAGGGCCAGCCTTAGAGGGCCAGCCTTAAGGGGCCATCCTTAAAGGGCCAGCCTTAGAGGGCCAGCTTAAAGGGCCAGCTTAAAGGGCCAGCCTTAAAGCTGTAGCCTTAAAGGGCCAGCCTTAGAGGGCCAGCCTTACAGGGCCCGCTTAAAGGGCCAGCCTTACAGGGCCCGCTTAAAGGGCCAGCTTAAAGGGCCAGCCTTAGAGGGCCAGCCTTAGAGGGCCAGCCTTAAAGGGCCAGCCTTAGAGGGCCAGCCTTAAAGGGCCAGCCTTAGAGGGCCAGCCTTACAGGGCCAGCTTAAAGGGCCAGCTTAAAGGGCCAGCCTTAAAGGGCCAGCCTTAAAGGGCCAGCCTTGAAGGGCCAGCCTTAGAGGGCCAGCCTTACAGGGCCAGCTTAAAGGGCCGACTTTAGAGGGCCAGCCTTAAAGGGCCAGCTTATAGGGCCAGCTTAAAGTGCCAGCTTAAAGGGCCAGCCTTAGAGGGCCAGCCTTAGAGGGCCAGCCTTACAGGGCCCGCTTAAAGGGCCAGCCTTAAAGGGCCATCCTGAAAGGGCCAGCCTTAGAGGGCCAGCTTAAAGGGCCAGCTTAAAGGGCCAGCCTTAGAGGGCCAGCCTTAGAGGGCCAGTCTTAGAGGGCCAGCATTAGAGGGCCAGCCTTAGAGGGCCAGCCTTAGAGGGCCAGCTTTAGAGGGCCAGCCTTAAAGGGCCAGCCTTAAAGGGCCATCCTGAAAGGGCCATCCTGAAAGGGCCAGCCTTAGAGGGCCAGCCTTACATGGCCGACCTTAGAGAGCCAGCCTTAGAGGGCCAGCCTTAGAGGGCCAGCCTTAGAGGCCCAGCCTTAGAGGGCCAGCCTTAAAGGGCCAGCCTTAGAGGGCCAGCCTTAGAAGGCCAGCCTTAGAAGGCCAGCGAGGGTCAGCCTTAAAGGGTTAGCTTAAAGTGCCAGCCTTAAAGGGCCAGTCTTAGAGGGCCAGCGAGGGTCAGCCTTAAAGGGTTAGCTTAAAGTGCCAGCCTTAAAGGGCCAGTCTTAGAGGGCCAGCCTTAGAGGGCAGCCTTAAAGGGTCAGCTTAGAGGGCCAGCCTTGGAGGGCCAGCTTTAGAGGGCCGGCTTAAAAGGCCAGCCTTAATGCGCCAGCTTTAGAGGGCCAGTGTAACCCATGTCTTCCCACCAGCCTCATCATGAGCAGCCATATGACTTGGTCAGCTGACGGTAGGTCCCCTCCTGATTGGCTGTCTGTGCTGCAAGGAAGCAGTAAAAGGCCAGCAGGTGCAGGTCATCAGTGGCTCCTGCTGTGGTTGGTCAACAAGCTGCATGCTCACAACCCTCTTTGATATCCATACCTACAGAAAACAACTGCGGTAAGCCTTTCCATTTCACCGGCCATGTCTGTGGCCGCTACATCTGAATGGATATATTATGTATATATATTATATATTATTATCTGTGTGTATATATATATTTCAACTGCTAAACTCATTGCTCGACAGTAAAGTGGGATGAATGCCACAAGTGAACTTTTACTGTCATTATGAAGGATGGCCATCTTGAATTGGATGTATAAGTGTTGGATTATTTACCGGTACATTTTGTAAAGTGGACTGACATGTTAATACCTGTTTCTGGCATTAAAGGGCCAGGTTTGAAGGGCCGCCTTAAAGCTCTAGCCTTAAAGGGTCAGCTTAAAGGGCCAGCCTTAGAGGGCCAGCCTTAAAGGGCCAGCCTTAAAGGCCCATCCTTAAATGGCCATCCTTAAAGGGCCAGCCTTAAAAGGCCAGCCTTAAAGGGCCAGCCTTAAAGGGCCAGCCTTAGAGGGCCAGCCTTACAGGGCCATCTTAAAGGGCCAGCTTAAAGGGCTAGCCTTAGAGGGCCAGCCTTAAAGGGCCAGCTTAAAGGGCCAGCCTTAGCGGCCCAGCCTTAGAGGGCCAGCCTTAAAGGGCCAGCTTAAAGGGCCAGCCTTAGAGGGCCAGCCTTAGAGGGCCAGCCTTAGAGGGCCAGCCTTAGAGGGCCAGCCTTAGAGGGCCAGCCTTAGAGGGCCAGCCTTAAGGGGCCATCCTTAAAGGGCCAGCCTTAGAGGGCCAGCCTTAGAGGGCCAGCCTTAGAGGGCCAGCTTAAAGGGCCAGCTTAAAGGGCCAGCTTTAAAGCTGTAGCCTTAAAGTGCCAGCCTTAGAGGGCCAGCCTTACAGGGCCCGCTTAAAGGGCCAGCCTTAAAGGGCCAGCTTAAAGGGCCAGCCTTAGAGGGCCAGCCTTAAAGGGCCAGCCTTACATGGCCGACCTTAGAGGGCCAGCCTTAGAGGGCCAGCCTTACAGGGCCCGCTTAAAGGGCCAGCCTTAGAGGGCCAGCCTTAGAGGGCCAGCCTTAGAGGGCCAGCCTTAGAGGGCCAGCTTAAAGGGCCAGCCTTAGAGGGCCAGCCTTAGAGGGCCAGCCTTACAGGGCCCGCTTAAAGGGCCAGCCTTAGAGGGCCAGCCTTAGAGGGCCAGCCTTAGAGGGCCAGCCTTAGAGGGCCAGCTTAAAGGGCCAGCCTTAGAGGGCCAGCCTTAGAGGGCCAGCCTTAGCGGCCCAGCCTTAGAGGGCCAGCCTTAGAGGGCCAGCTTAAAGGGCCAGCCTTAGAGGGCCAGCCTTAGAGGGCCAGCCTTAGAGGGCCAGCCTTAAGGGGCCATCCTTAAAGGGCCAGCCTTAGAGGGCCATCCTTAGAGGGCCAGCCTTAGAGGGCCAGCTTAAAGGGCCAGCTTAAAGGGCCAGCTTTAAAGCTGTAGCCTTAAAGGGCCAGCCTTAGAGGGCCAGCCTTACAGGGCCAGCTTTAAAGCTGTAGCCTTAAAGGGCCAGCCTTAGAGGGCCAGCCTTACAGGGCCCGCTTAAAGGGCCAGCCTTAAAGGGCCAGCTTAAAGGGCCAGCCTTAGAGGGCCAGCCTTAAAGGGCCAGCCTTACATGGCCGACCTTAGAGGGCCAGCCTTAGAGGGCCAGCCTTAGAGGGCCAGCCTTAGAGGGCCAGCCTTAGAGGGCCAGCCTTAAGGGGCCATCCTTAAAGGGCCAGCCTTAGAGGGCCAGCCTTAGAGGGCCAGCTTAAAGGGCCAGCTTAAAGGGCCAGCCTTAAAGCTGTAGCCTTAAAGGGCCAGCCTTAGAGGGCCAGCCTTACAGGGCCCGCTTAAAGGGCCAGCCTTACAGGGCCCGCTTAAAGGGCCAGCTTAAAGGGCCAGCTTAAAGGGCCAGCCTTAGAGGGCCAGCCTTAGAGGGCCAGCCTTAAAGGGCCAGCCTTAGAGGGCCAGCCTTAAGGGGCCATCCTTAAAGGGCCAGCCTTAGAGGGCCAGCTTAAAGGGCCAGCTTAAAGGGCCAGCCTTAAAGCTGTAGCCTTAAAGGGCCAGCCTTAGAGGGCCAGCCTTACAGGGCCCGCTTAAAGGGCCAGCCTTACAGGGCCCGCTTAAAGGGCCAGCTTAAAGGGCCAGCTTAAAGGGCCAGCCTTAGAGGGCCAGCCTTAGAGGGCCAGCCTTAGAGGGCCAGCCTTAGAGGGCCAGCCTTACAGGGCCAGCTTAAAGGGCCAGCCTTAAAGGGCCAGCCTTAAAGGGCCAGCCTTAGAGGGCCAGCCTTAGAGGGCCAGCCTTAGAGGGCCAGCCTTAGAGGGCCAGCCTTAAGGGGCCATCCTTAAAGGGCCAGCCTTAGAGGGCCAGCTTAAAGGGCCAGCTTAAAGGGCCAGCCTTAAAGCTGTAGCCTTAAAGGGCCAGCCTTAGAGGGCCAGCCTTACAGGGCCCGCTTAAAGGGCCAGCCTTACAGGGCCCGCTTAAAGGGCCAGCTTAAAGGGCCAGCCTTAGAGGGCCAGCCTTAGAGGGCCAGCCTTAAAGGGCCAGCCTTAGAGGGCCAGCCTTAAAGGGCCAGCCTTAGAGGGCCAGCCTTACAGGGCCAGCTTAAAGGGCCAGCTTAAAGGGCCAGCCTTAAAGGGCCAGCCTTAAAGGGCCAGCCTTGAAGGGCCAGCCTTAGAGGGCCAGCCTTACAGGGCCAGCTTAAAGGGCCGACTTTAGAGGGCCAGCCTTAAAGGGCCAGCTTATAGGGCCAGCTTAAAGTGCCAGCTTAAAGGGCCAGCCTTAGAGGGCCAGCCTTAGAGGGCCAGCCTTACAGGGCCCGCTTAAAGGGCCAGCCTTAAAGGGCCATCCTGAAAGGGCCAGCCTTAGAGGGCCAGCTTAAAGGGCCAGCTTAAAGGGCCAGCCTTAGAGGGCCAGCCTTAGAGGGCCAGCCTTAGAGGGCCAGTCTTAGAGGGCCAGCCTTAGAGGGCCAGCCTTAGAGGGCCAGCTTTAGAGGGCCAGCCTTAAAGGGCCAGCCTTAAAGGGCCATCCTGAAAGGGCCATCCTGAAAGGGCCAGCCTTAGAGGGCCAGCCTTACATGGCCGACCTTAGAGGGCCAGCCTTAGAAGGCCAGCCTTAGAGGGCCAGCCTTAGAGGCCCAGCCTTAGAGGGCCAGCCTTAAAGGGCCAGCCTTAGAGGGCCAGCCTTAGAAGGCCAGCCTTAGAAGGCCAGCGAGGGTCAGCCTTAAAGGGTTAGCTTAAAGTGCCAGCCTTAAAGGGCCAGTCTTAGAGGGCCAGCGAGGGTCAGCCTTAAAGGGTTAGCTTAAAGTGCCAGCCTTAAAGGGCCAGTCTTAGAGGGCCAGCCTTAGAGGGCAGCCTTAAAGGGTCAGCTTAGAGGGCCAGCCTTGGAGGGCCAGCTTTAGAGGGCCGGCTTAAAAGGCCAGCCTTAATGCGCCAGCTTTAGAGGGCCAGTGTAACCCATGTCTTCCCACCAGCCTCATCATGAGCAGCCATATGACTTGGTCAGCTGACGGTAGGTCCCCTCCTGATTGGCTGTCTGTGCTGCAAGGAAGCAGTAAAAGGCCAGCAGGTGCAGGTCATCAGTGGCTCCTGCTGTGGTTGGTCAACAAGCTGCATGCTCACAACCCTCTTTGATATCCATACCTACAGAAAACAACTTTGCGGTAAGCCTTTCCATTTCACCGGCCATGTCTGTGGCCGCTACATCTGAATGGATATATTATGTATATATATTATATATTATTATCTGTGTGTATATATATATTTCAACTGCTAAACTCATTGCTCGACAGTAAAGTGGGATGAATGCCACAAGTGAACTTTTACTGTCATTATGAAGGATGGCCATCTTGAATTGGATGTGTAAGTGTTGGATTATTTACCGGTACATTTTGTAAAGTGGACTGACATGTTAATACCTGTTTCTGGCATTAAAGGGCCAGCCTTGAAGGGCCGCCTTAAAGCTCTAGCCTTAAAGGGTCAGCTTAAAGGGCCAGCCTTAGAGGGCCAGCCTTAAAGGGCCAGCCTTAAAGGCCCATCCTTAAATGGCCATCCTTAAAGGGCCAGCCTTAAAAGGCCAGCCTTAAAGGGCCAGCCTTAAAGGGCCAGCCTTAGAGGGCCAGCCTTACAGGGCCATCTTAAAGGGCCAGCTTAAAGGGCTAGCCTTAGAGGGCCAGCCTTAAAGGGCCAGCTTAAAGGGCCAGCCTTAGCGGCCCAGCCTTAGAGGGCCAGCCTTAGAGGGCCAGCTTAAAGGGCCAGCCTTAGAGGGCCAGCCTTAGAGGGCCAGCCTTAGAGGGCCAGCCTTAGAGGGCCAGCCTTAAGGGGCCATCCTTAAAGGGCCAGCCTTAGAGGGCCAGCCTTAGAGGGCCAGCCTTAGAGGGCCAGCTTAAAGGGCCAGCTTAAAGGGCCAGCTTTAAAGCTGTAGCCTTAAAGGGCCAGCCTTAGAGGGCCAGCCTTACAGGGCCCGCTTAAAGGGCCAGCCATACAGGGCCCGCTTAAAGGGCCAGCTTAAAGGGCCAGCTTAAAGGGCCAGCCTTAGAGGGCCAGCCTTAAAGGGCCAGCCTTACATGGCCGACCTTAGAGGGCCAGCCTTAGAGGGCCAGCCTTAGAGGGCCAGCCTTAGAGGGCCAGCCTTAGAGGGCCAGCCTTAGAGGGCCAGCCTTAAGGGGCCATCCTTAAAGGGCCAGCCTTAGAGGGCCATCCTTAGAGGGCCAGCCTTAGAGGGCCAGCTTAAAGGGCCAGCTTAAAGGGCCAGCTTTAAAGCTGTAACCTTAAAGGGCCAGCCTTAGAGGGCCAGCCTTACAGGGCCAGCTTTAAAGCTGTAGCCTTAAAGGGCCAGCCTTAGAGGGCCAGCCTTACAGGGCCCGCTTAAAGGGCCAGCCTTAAAGGGCCAGCTTAAAGGGCCAGCCTTAGAGGGCCAGCCTTAAAGGGCCAGCCTTACATGGCCGACCTTAGAGGGCCAGCCTTAGAGGGCCAGCCTTAGAGGGCCAGCCTTAGAGGGCCAGCCTTAGAGGGCCAGCCTTAGAGGGCCAGCCTTAAGGGGCCATCCTTAAAGGGCCAGCCTTAGAGGGCCAGCCTTAGAGGGCCAGCTTAAAGGGCCAGCTTAAAGGGCCAGCCTTAAAGCTGTAGCCTTAAAGGGCCAGCCTTAGAGGGCCAGCCTTACAGGGCCCGCTTAAAGGGCCAGCCTTACAGGGCCCGCTTAAAGGGCCAGCTTAAAGGGCCAGCTTAAAGGGCCAGCCTTAGAGGGCCAGCCTTAGAGGGCCAGCCTTAGAGGGCCAGCCTTAAAGGGCCAGCCTTAGAGGGCCAGCCTTAAGGGGCCATCCTTAAAGGGCCAGCCTTAGAGGGCCAGCTTAAAGGGCCAGCTTAAAGGGCCAGCCTTAAAGCTGTAGCCTTAAAGGGCCAGCCTTAGAGGGCCAGCCTTACAGGGCCCGCTTAAAGGGCCAGCCTTACAGGGCCCGCTTAAAGGGCCAGCTTAAAGGGCCAGCTTAAAGGGCCAGCCTTAGAGGGCCAGCCTTAGAGGGCCAGCCTTAGAGGGCCAGCCTTAAAGGGCCAGCCTTAGAGGGCCAGCCTTAAGGGGGCCATCCTTAAAGGGCCAGCCTTAGAGGGCCAGCTTAAAGGGCCAGCTTAAAGGGCCAGCCTTAAAGCTGTAGCCTTAAAGGGCCAGCCTTAGAGGGCCAGCCTTACAGGGCCCGCTTAAAGGGCCAGCCTTACAGGGCCCGCTTAAAGGGCCAGCTTAAAGGGCCAGCTTAAAGGGCCAGCCTTAGAGGGCCAGCCTTAGAGGGCCAGCCTTAGAGGGCCAGCCTTAAAGGGCCAGCCTTAGAGGGCCAGCCTTACAGGGCCAGCTTAAAGGGCCAGCTTAAAGGGCCAGCCTTAAAGGGCCAGCCTTAAAGGGCCAGCCTTAGAGGGCCAGCCTTAGAGGGCCAGCCTTAGAGGGCCAGCTTAAAGGGCCAGCCTTAGAGGGCCAGCCTTAAGGGGCCATCCTTAAAGGGCCAGCCTTAGAGGGCCAGCCTTAGAGGGCCAGCTTAAAGGGCCAGCTTAAAGGGCCAGCCTTAAAGCTGTAGCCTTAAAGGGCCAGCCTTAGAGGGCCAGCCTTACAGGGCCCGCTTAAAGGGCCAGCCTTACAGGGCCCGCTTAAAGGGCCAGCTTAAAGGGCCAGCCTTAGAGGGCCAGCCTTAGAGGGCCAGCCTTAAAGGGCCAGCCTTAGAGGGCCAGCCTTAAAGGGCCAGCCTTAGAGGGCCAGCCTTACAGGGCCAGCTTAAAGGGCCAGCTTAAAGGGCCAGCCTTAAAGGGCCAGCCTTAAAGGGCCAGCCTTGAAGGGCCAGCCTTAGAGGGCCAGCCTTACAGGGCCAGCTTAAAGGGCCGACTTTAGAGGGCCAGCCTTAAAGGGCCAGCTTATAGGGCCAGCTTAAAGTGCCAGCTTAAAGGGCCAGCCTTAGAGGGCCAGCCTTAGAGGGCCAGCCTTACAGGGCCCGCTTAAAGGGCCAGCCTTAAAGGGCCATCCTGAAAGGGCCAGCCTTAGAGGGCCAGCTTAAATGGCCAGCTTAAAGGGCCAGCCTTAGAGGGCCAGCCTTAGAGGGCCAGCCTTTGAGGGCCAGACTTAGAGGGCAAGACTTAGAGGGCAACCCTTAAGGGGCCAGCTTAAAGGGCCAGCTTAAAGGGCCAGCCTTAGAGGGCCAGCCTTAGAGGGCCAGTCTTAGAGGGCCAGCATTAGAGGGCCAGCCTTAGAGGGCCAGCCTTAGAGGGCCAGCTTTAGAGGGCCAGCCTTAAAGGGCCAGCCTTAAAGGGCCATCCTGAAAGGGCCATCCTGAAAGGGCCAGCCTTAGAGGGCCAGCCTTACATGGCCGACCTTAGAGAGCCAGCCTTAGAGGGCCAGCCTTAGAGGGCCAGCCTTAGAGGCCCAGCCTTAGAGGGCCAGCCTTAAAGGGCCAGCCTTAGAGGGCCAGCCTTAGAAGGCCAGCCTTAGAAGGCCAGCGAGGGTCAGCCTTAAAGGGTTAGCTTAAAGTGCCAGCCTTAAAGGGCCAGTCTTAGAGGGCCAGCGAGGGTCAGCCTTAAAGGGTTAGCTTAAAGTGCCAGCCTTAAAGGGCCAGTCTTAGAGGGCCAGCCTTAGAGGGCAGCCTTAAAGGGTCAGCTTAGAGGGCCAGCCTTGGAGGGCCAGCTTTAGAGGGCCGGCTTAAAAGGCCAGCCTTAATGCGCCAGCTTTAGAGGGCCAGTGTAACCCATGTCTTCCCACCAGCCTCATCATGAGCAGCCATATGACTTGGTCAGCTGACGGTAGGTCCCCTCCTGATTGGCTGTCTGTGCTGCAAGGAAGCAGTAAAAGGCCAGCAGGTGCAGGTCATCAGTGGCTCCTGCTGTGGTTGGTCAACAAGCTGCATGCTCACAACCCTCTTTGATATCCATACCTACAGAAAACAACTGCGGTAAGCCTTTCCATTTCACCGGCCATGTCTGTGGCCGCTACATCTGAATGGATATATTATGTATATATATTATATATTATTATCTGTGTGTATATATATATTTCAACTGCTAAACTCATTGCTCGACAGTAAAGTGGGATGAATGCCACAAGTGAACTTTTACTGTCATTATGAAGGATGGCCATCTTGAATTGGATGTATAAGTGTTGGATTATTTACCGGTACATTTTGTAAAGTGGACTGACATGTTAATACCTGTTTCTGGCATTAAAGGGCCAGCCTTGAAGGGCCGCCTTAAAGCTCTAGCCTTAAAGGGTCAGCTTAAAGGGCCAGCCTTAGAGGGCCAGCCTTAAAGGGCCAGCCTTAAAGGCCCATCCTTAAATGGCCATCCTTAAAGGGCCAGCCTTAAAAGGCCAGCCTTAAAGGGCCAGCCTTAAAGGGCCAGCCTTAGAGGGCCAGCCTTACAGGGCCATCTTAAAGGGCCAGCTTAAAGGGCTAGCCTTAGAGGGCCAGCCTTAAAGGGCCAGCTTAAAGGGCCAGCCTTAGCGGCCCAGCCTTAGAGGGCCAGCCTTAAAGGGCCAGCTTAAAGGGCCAGCCTTAGAGGGCCAGCCTTAGAGGGCCAGCCTTAGAGGGCCAGCCTTAGAGGGCCAGCCTTAGAGGGCCAGCCTTAGAGGGCCAGCCTTAAGGGGCCATCCTTAAAGGGCCAGCCTTAGAGGGCCAGCCTTAGAGGGCCAGCCTTAGAGGGCCAGCTTAAAGGGCCAGCTTAAAGGGCCAGCTTTAAAGCTGTAGCCTTAAAGTGCCAGCCTTAGAGGGCCAGCCTTACAGGGCCCGCTTAAAGGGCCAGCCTTAAAGGGCCAGCTTAAAGGGCCAGCCTTAGAGGGCCAGCCTTAAAGGGCCAGCCTTACATGGCCGACCTTAGAGGGCCAGCCTTAGAGGGCCAGCCTTACAGGGCCCGCTTAAAGGGCCAGCCTTAGAGGGCCAGCCTTAGAGGGCCAGCCTTAGAGGGCCAGCCTTAGAGGGCCAGCTTAAAGGGCCAGCCTTAGAGGGCCAGCCTTAGAGGGCCAGCCTTACAGGGCCCGCTTAAAGGGCCAGCCTTAGAGGGCCAGCCTTAGAGGGCCAGCCTTAGAGGGCCAGCCTTAGAGGGCCAGCTTAAAGGGCCAGCCTTAGAGGGCCAGCCTTAGAGGGCCAGCCTTAGCGGCCCAGCCTTAGAGGGCCAGCCTTAGAGGGCCAGCTTAAAGGGCCAGCCTTAGAGGGCCAGCCTTAGAGGGCCAGCCTTAGAGGGCCAGCCTTAGAGGGCCAGCCTTAAGGGGCCATCCTTAAAGGGCCAGCCTTAGAGTGCCATCCTTAGAGGGCCAGCCTTAGAGGGCCAGCTTAAAGGGCCAGCTTAAAGGGCCAGCTTTAAAGCTGTAGCCTTAAAGGGCCAGCCTTAGAGGGCCAGCCTTACAGGGCCAGCTTTAAAGCTGTAGCCTTAAAGGGCCAGCCTTAGAGGGCCAGCCTTACAGGGCCCGCTTAAAGGGCCAGCCTTAAAGGGCCAGCTTAAAGGGCCAGCCTTAAAGGGCCAGCCTTACATGGCCGACCTTAGAGGGCCAGCCTTAGAGGGCCAGCCTTAGAGGGCCAGCCTTAGAGGGCCAGCCTTAGAGGGCCAGCCTTAAGGGGCCATCCTTAAAGGGCCAGCCTTAGAGGGCCAGCCTTAGAGGGCCAGCTTAAAGGGCCAGCTTAAAGGGCCAGCCTTAAAGCTGTAGCCTTAAAGGGCCAGCCTTAGAGGGCCAGCCTTACAGGGCCCGCTTAAAGGGCCAGCCTTACAGGGCCCGCTTAAAGGGCCAGCTTAAAGGGCCAGCTTAAAGGGCCAGCCTTAGAGGGCCAGCCTTAGAGGGCCAGCCTTAAAGGGCCAGCCTTAGAGGGCCAGCCTTAAGGGGCCATCCTTAAAGGGCCAGCCTTAGAGGGCCAGCTTAAAGGGCCAGCTTACAGGGCCAGCCTTAAAGCTGTAGCCTTAAAGGGCCAGCCTTAGAGGGCCAGCCTTACAGGGCCCGCTTAAAGGGCCAGCCTTACAGGGCCCGCTTAAAGGGCCAGCTTAAAGGGCCAGCTTAAAGGGCCAGCCTTAGAGGGCCAGCTTTAGAGGGCCAGCCTTAGAGGGCCAGCCTTAGAGGGCCAGCCTTACAGGGCCAGCTTAAAGGGCCAGCCTTAAAGGGCCAGCCTTAAAGGGCCAGCCTTAGAGGGCCAGCCTTAGAGGGCCAGCCTTAGAGGGCCAGCCTTAGAGGGCCAGCCTTAAGGGGCCATCCTTAAAGGGCCAGCCTTAGAGGGCCAGCTTAAAGGGCCAGCTTAAAGGGCCAGCCTTAAAGCTGTAGCCTTAAAGGGCCAGCCTTAGAGGGCCAGCCTTACAGGGCCCGCTTAAAGGGCCAGCCTTACAGGGCCCGCTTAAAGGGCCAGCTTAAAGGGCCAGCCTTAGAGGGCCAGCCTTAGAGGGCCAGCCTTAAAGGGCCAGCCTTAGAGGGCCAGCCTTAAAGGGCCAGCCTTAGAGGGCCAGCCTTACAGGGCCAGCTTAAAGGGCCAGCTTAAAGGGCCAGCCTTAAAGGGCCAGCCTTAAAGGGCCAGCCTTGAAGGGCCAGCCTTAGAGGGCCAGCCTTACAGGGCCAGCTTAAAGGGCCAACTTTAGAGGGCCAGCCTTAAAGGGCCAGCTTATAGGGCCAGCTTAAAGTGCCAGCTTAAAGGGCCAGCCTTAGAGGGCCAGCCTTAGAGGGCCAGCCTTACAGGGCCCGCTTAAAGGGCCAGCCTTAAAGGGCCATCCTGAAAGGGCCAGCCTTAGAGGGCCAGCTTAAAGGGCCAGCTTAAAGGGCCAGCCTTAGAGGGCCAGCCTTAGAGGGCCAGTCTTAGAGGGCCAGCATTAGAGGGCCAGCCTTAGAGGGCCAGCCTTAGAGGGCCAGCTTTAGAGGGCCAGCCTTAAAGGGCCAGCCTTAAAGGGCCATCCTGAAAGGGCCATCCTGAAAGGGCCAGCCTTAGAGGGCCAGCCTTACATGGCCGACCTTAGAGGGCCAGCCTTAGAAGGCCAGCCTTAGAGGGCCAGCCTTAGAGGCCCAGCCTTAGAGGGCCAGCCTTAAAGGGCCAGCCTTAGAGGGCCAGCCTTAGAAGGCCAGCCTTAGAAGGCCAGCGAGGGTCAGCCTTAAAGGGTTAGCTTAAAGTGCCAGCCTTAAAGGGCCAGTCTTAGAGGGCCAGCGAGGGTCAGCCTTAAAGGGTTAGCTTAAAGTGCCAGCCTTAAAGGGCCAGTCTTAGAGGGCCAGCCTTAGAGGGCAGCCTTAAAGGGTCAGCTTAGAGGGCCAGCCTTGGAGGGCCAGCTTTAGAGGGCCGGCTTAAAAGGCCAGCCTTAATGCGCCAGCTTTAGAGGGCCAGTGTAACCCATGTCTTCCCACCAGCCTCATCATGAGCAGCCATATGACTTGGTCAGCTGACGGTAGGTCCCCTCCTGATTGGCTGTCTGTGCTGCAAGGAAGCAGTAAAAGGCCAGCAGGTGCAGGTCATCAGTGGCTCCTGCTGTGGTTGGTCAACAAGCTGCATGCTCACAACCCTCTTTGATATCCATACCTACAGAAAACAACTTTGCGGTAAGCCTTTCCATTTCACCGGCCATGTCTGTGGCCGCTACATCTGAATGGATATATTATGTATATATATTATATATTATTATCTGTGTGTATATATATATTTCAACTGCTAAACTCATTGCTCGACAGTAAAGTGGGATGAATGCCACAAGTGAACTTTTACTGTCATTATGAAGGATGGCCATCTTGAATTGGATGTATAAGTGTTGGATTATTTACCGGTACATTTTGTAAAGTGGACTGACATGTTAATACCTGTTTCTGGCATTAAAGGGCCAGCCTTGAAGGGCCGCCTTAAAGCTCTAGCCTTAAAGGGTCAGCTTAAAGGGCCAGCCTTAGAGGGCCAGCCTTAAAGGGCCAGCCTTAAAGGCCCATCCTTAAATGGCCATCCTTAAAGGGCCAGCCTTAAAAGGCCAGCCTTAAAGGGCCATCCTTAAAGGGCCAGCCTTAAAAGGCCATCTTAAAGGGCCAGCTTAAAGGGCTAGCCTTAGAGGGCCAGCCTTAAAGGGCCAGCTTAAAGGGCCAGCCTTAGCGGCCCAGCCTTAGAGGGCCAGCCTTAGAGGGCCAGCTTAAAGGGCCAGCCTTAGAGGGCCAGCCTTAGAGGGCCAGCCTTAGAGGGCCAGCCTTAGAGGGCCAGCCTTAAGGGGCCATCCTTAAAGGGCCAGCCTTAGAGGGCCAGCCTTAGAGGGCCAGCCTTAGAGGGCCAGCTTAAAGGGCCAGCTTAAAGGGCCAGCTTTAAAGCTGTAGCCTTAAAGGGCCAGCCTTAGAGGGCCAGCCTTACAGGGCCCGCTTAAAGGGCCAGCCATACAGGGCCCGCTTAAAGGGCCAGCTTAAAGGGCCAGCTTAAAGGGCCAGCCTTAGAGGGCCAGCCTTAAAGGGCCAGCCTTACATGGCCGACCTTAGAGGGCCAGCCTTAGAGGGCCAGCCTTAGAGGGCCAGCCTTAGAGGGCCAGCCTTAGAGGGCCAGCCTTAGAGGGCCAGCCTTAAGGGGCCATCCTTAAAGGGCCAGCCTTAGAGGGCCAGCCTTAGAGGGCCAGCTTAAAGGGCCAGCTTAAAGGGCCAGCCTTAAAGCTGTAGCCTTAAAGGGCCAGCCTTAGAGGGCCAGCCTTACAGGGCCCGCTTAAAGGGCCAGCCTTACAGGGCCCGCTTAAAGGGCCAGCTTAAAGGGCCAGCTTAAAGGGCCAGCCTTAGAGGGCCAGCCTTAGAGGGCCAGCCTTAGAGGGCCAGCCTTAAAGGGCCAGCCTTAGAGGGCCAGCCTTACAGGGCCAGCTTAAAGGGCCAGCTTAAAGGGCCAGCCTTAAAGGGCCAGCCTTAAAGGGCCAGCCTTAGAGGGCCAGCCTTAGAGGGCCAGCCTTAGAGGGCCAGCTTAAAGGGCCAGCCTTAGAGGGCCAGCCTTAGAGGGCCAGCCTTTAGGGGCCATTCTTAAAGGGCCAGCCTTAGAGGGCCAGCCTTAGAGGGCCAGCTTAAAGGGCCAGCTTAAAGGGCCAGCCTTAAAGCTGTAGCCTTAAAGGGCCAGCCTTAGAGGGCCAGCCTTACAGGGCCCGCTTAAAGGGCCAGCCTTACAGGGCCCGCTTAAAGGGCCAGCTTAAAGGGCCAGCCTTAGAGGGCCAGCCTTAAAGGGCCAGCCTTAGAGGGCCAGCCTTAAAGGGCCAGCCTTAGAGGGCCAGCCTTACAGGGCCAGCCTTACAGGGCCAGCTTAAAGGGCCAGCTTAAAGGGCCAGCCTTAAAGGGCCAGCCTTAAAGGGCCAGCCTTAAAGGGCCAGCCTTGAAGGGCCAGCCTTAGAGGGCCAGCCTTACAGGGCCAGCTTAAAGGGCCGACTTTAGAGGGCCAGCCTTAAAGGGCCAGCTTAAAGGGCCAGCCTTAGAGGGCCAGCCTTCGAGGGCCAGTCTTACAGGGCCCGCTTAAAGGGCCAGCCTTAAAGGGCCATCCTGAAAGGGCCAGCCTTAGAGGGCCAGCCTTAAAGGGCCAGCTTAAAGGGCCAGCCTTAGAGGGCCAGCCTTTGAGGGCCAGACTTAGAGGGCCAGCCTTAGAGGGCCAGCCTTACAGGGCCCGCTTAAAGGGCCAGCCTTAGAGGGCCAGCCTTAGAGGGCCAGCCTTAGAGGGCCAGCTTAAAGGGCCAGCCTTAGAGGGCCAGCCTTAGAGGGCCAGCCTTACAGGGCCCGCTTAAAGGGCCAGCCTTAGAGGGCCAGCCTTAGAGGGCCAGCCTTAGAGGGCCAGCTTAAAGGGCCAGCCTTAGAGGGCCAGCCTTAGAGGGCCAGCCTTAGCGGCCCAGCCTTAGAGGGCCAGCCTTAGAGGGCCAGCCTTAGAGGGCCAGCCTTAGAGGGCCAGCCTTAGAGGGCCAGCCTTAGAGGGCCAGCCTTAAGGGGCCATCCTTAAAGGGCCAGCCTTAGAGGGCCATCCTTAGAGGGCCAGCCTTAGAGGGCCAGCTTAAAGGGCCAGCTTAAAGGGCCAGCTTTAAAGCTGTAGCCTTAAAGGGCCAGCCTTAGAGGGCCAGCCTTACAGGGCCAGCTTTAAAGCTGTAGCCTTAAAGGGCCAGCCTTAGAGGGCCAGCCTTACAGGGCCCGCTTAAAGGGCCAGCCTTAAAGGGCCAGCTTAAAGGGCCAGCCTTAGAGGGCCAGCCTTAAAGGGCCAGCCTTACATGGCCGACCTTAGAGGGCCAGCCTTAGAGGGCCAGCCTTAGAGGGCCAGCCTTAGAGGGCCAGCCTTAAGGGGCCAGCCTTAGAGGGCCAGCCTTAGAGGGCCAGCTTAAAGGGCCAGCTTAAAGGGCCAGCCTTAAAGCTGTAGCCTTAAAGGGCCAGCCTTAGAGGGCCAGCCTTACAGGGCCCGCTTAAAGGGCCAGCCTTACAGGGCCCGCTTAAAGGGCCAGCTTAAAGGGCCAGCTTAAAGGGCCAGCCTTAGAGGGCCAGCCTTAGAGGGCCAGCCTTAGAGGGCCAGCCTTAAAGGGCCAGCCTTAGAGGGCCAGCCTTAAGGGGCCATCCTTAAAGGGCCAGCCTTAGAGGGCCAGCTTAAAGGGCCAGCTTAAAGGGCCAGCCTTAAAGCTGTAGCCTTAAAGGGCCAGCCTTAGAGGGCCAGCCTTACAGGGCCCGCTTAAAGGGCCAGCCTTACAGGGCCCGCTTAAAGGGCCAGCTTAAAGGGCCAGCTTAAAGGGCCAGCCTTAGAGGGCCAGCCTTAGAGGGCCAGCCTTAGAGGGCCAGCCTTAAAGGGCCAGCCTTAGAGGGCCAGCCTTACAGGGCCAGCTTAAAGGGCCAGCTTAAAGGGCCAGCCTTAAAGGGCCAGCCTTAAAGGGCCAGCCTTAGAGGGCCAGCCTTAGAGGGCCAGCCTTAGAGGGCCAGCTTAAAGGGCCAGCCTTAGAGGGCCAGCCTTAAGGGGCCATCCTTAAAGGGCCAGCCTTAGAGGGCCAGCCTTAGAGGGCCAGCTTAAAGGGCCAGCTTAAAGGGCCAGCCTTAAAGCTGTAGCCTTAAAGGGCCAGCCTTAGAGGGCCAGCCTTACAGGGCCCGCTTAAAGGGCCAGCCTTACAGGGCCCGCTTAAAGGGCCAGCTTAAAGGGCCAGCCTTAGAGGGCCAGCCTTAGAGGGCCAGCCTTAAAGGGCCAGCCTTAGAGGGCCAGCCTTAAAGGGCCAGCCTTAGAGGGCCAGCCTTACAGGGCCAGCTTAAAGGGCCAGCTTAAAGGGCCAGCCTTAAAGGGCCAGCCTTAAAGGGCCAGCCTTAAAGGGCCAGCCTTGAAGGGCCAGCCTTAGAGGGCCAGCCTTACAGGGCCAGCTTAAAGGGCCGACTTTAGAGGGCCAGCCTTAAAGGGCCAGCTTAAAGGGCCAGCTTAAAGGGCCAGCTTAAAGGGCCAGCCTTAGAGGGCCAGCCTTAGAGGGCCAGCCTTACAGGGCCCGCTTAAAGGGCCAGCCTTACAGGGCCCGCTTAAAGGGCCAGCCTTAAAGGGCCATCCTGAAAGGGCCAGCCTTAGAGGGCCAGCCTTAAAGGGCCAGCTTAAAGGGCCAGCTTAAAGGGCCAGCCTTAGAGGGCCAGCCTTAGAGGGCCAGTCTTAGAGGGCCAGCATTAGAGGGCCAGCCTTAGAGGGCCAGCCTTAGAGGGCCAGCTTTAGAGGGCCAGCCTTAAAGGGCCAGCCTTAAAGGGCCATCCTGAAAGGGCCATCCTGAAAGGGCCAGCCTTAGAGGGCCAGCCTTACATGGCCGACCTTAGAGGGCCAGCCTTAGAAGGCCAGCCTTAGAGGGCCAGCCTTAGAGGCCCAGCCTTAGAGGGCCAGCCTTAAAGGGCCAGCCTTAGAGGGCCAGCCTTAGAAGGCCAGCCTTAGAAGGCCAGCGAGGGTCAGCCTTAAAGGGTTAGCTTAAAGTGCCAGCCTTAAAGGGCCAGTCTTAGAGGGCCAGCGAGGGTCAGCCTTAAAGGGTTAGCTTAAAGTGCCAGCCTTAAAGGGCCAGTATTAGAGGGCCAGCCTTAGAGGGCAGCCTTAAAGGGTCAGCTTAGAGGGCCAGCCTTGGAGGGCCAGCTTTAGAGGGCCGGCTTAAAAGGCCAGCCTTAATGCGCCAGCTTTAGAGGGCCAGTGTAACCCATGTCTTCCCACCAGCCTCATCATGAGCAGCCATATGACTTGGTCAGCTGACGGTAGGTCCCCTCCTGATTGGCTGTCTGTGCTGCAAGGAAGCAGTAAAAGGCCAGCAGGTGCAGGTCATCAGTGGCTCCTGCTGTGGTTGGTCAACAAGCTGCATGCTCACAACCCTCTTTGATATCCATACCTACAGAAAACAACTTTGCGGTAAGCCTTTCCATTTCACCGGCCATGTCTGTGGCCGCTACATCTGAATGGATATATTATGTATATATATTATATATTATTATCTGTGTGTATATATATATTTCAACTGCTAAACTCATTGCTCGACAGTAAAGTGGGATGAATGCCACAAGTGAACTTTTACTGTCATTATGAAGGATGGCCATCTTGAATTGGATGTATAAGTGTTGGATTATTTACCGGTACATTTTGTAAAGTGGACTGACATGTTAATACCTGTTTCTGGCATTACAGGGCCAGCCTTGAAGGGCCGCCTTAAAGCTCTAGTCTTAAAGGGTCAGCTTAAAGGGCCAGCCTTAGAGGGCCAGCCTTAAAGGGCCAGCCTTAAAGGCCCATCCTTAAAGGGTCAGCTTAAAGGGCCAGCCTTAGAGGGCCAGCCTTAAAGGGCCAGCCTTAAAGGCCCATCCTTAAAGGGCCAGCCTTAGAGGGCCAGCCTTAGAGGGCCAGCTTAAAGGGCCAGCCTTAGAGGGCCAGCCTTAGAGGGCCAGCCTTAGAGGGCCAGCCTTAAGGGGCCATCCTTAAAGGGCCAGCCTTAGAGGGCCAGCCTTAGAGGGCCAGCCTTAGAGGGCCAGCTTAAAGGGCCAGCTTAAAGGGCCAGCTTTAAAGCTGTAGCCTTAAAGGGCCAGCCTTAGAGGGCCAGCCTTACAGGGCCCGCTTAAAGGGCCAGCCATACAGGGCCCGCTTAAAGGGCCAGCTTAAAGGGCCAGCTTAAAGGGCCAGCCTTAGAGGGCCAGCCTTAAAGGGCCAGCCTTACATGGCCGACCTTAGAGGGCCAGCCTTAGAGGGCCAGCCTTAGAGGGCCAGCCTTAGAGGGCCAGCCTTAAGGGGCCATCCTTAAAGGGCCAGCCTTAGAGGGCCAGCCTTAGAGGGCCAGCTTAAAGGGCCAGCTTAAAGGGCCAGCCTTAAAGCTGTAGCCTTAAAGGGCCAGCCTTAGAGGGCCAGCCTTAGAGGGCCAGCCTTACAGGGCCAGCTTAAAGGGCCAGCCTTACAGGGCCCGCTTAAAGGGCCAGCTTAAAGGGCCAGCTTAAAGGGCCAGCCTTAGAGGGCCAGCCTTAAAGGGCCAGCCTTAGAGGGCCAGCCTTAAAGGGCCAGCCTTAGAGGGCCAGCCTTACAGGGCCAGCTTAAAGGGCCAGCCATACAGGGCCCGCTTAAAGGGCCAGCTTAAAGGGCCAGCTTAAAGGGCCAGCCTTAGAGGGCCAGCCTTAAAGGGCCAGCCTTACATGGCCGACCTTAGAGGGCCAGCCTTAGAGGGCCAGCCTTAGAGGGCCAGCCTTAGAGGGCCAGCCTTAGAGGGCCAGCCTTAAGGGGCCATCCTTAAAGGGCCAGCCTTAGAGGGCCAGCCTTAGAAGGCCAGCCTTAGAAGGCCAGCGAGGGTCAGCCTTAAAGGGTTGGCTTAAAGTGCCAGCCTTAAAGGGCCAGTCTTAGAGGGCCAGCGAGGGTCAGCCTTAAAGGGTTAGCTTAAAGTGCCAGCCTTAAAGGGCCAGTCTTAGAGGGCCAGCCTTTGAGGGCAGCCTTAAAGGGTCAGCTTAGAGGGCCAGCCTTGGAGGGCCAGCTTTAGAGGGCCGGCTTAAAAGGCCAGCCTTAATGCGCCAGCTTTAGAGGGCCAGTGTAACCCATGTCTTCCCACCAGCCTCATCATGAGCAGCCATATGACTTGGTCAGCTGACGGTAGGTCCCCTCCTGATTGGCTGTCTGTGCTGCAAGGAAGCAGTAAAAAGCCAGCAGGTGCAGGTCATCAGTGGCTCCTGCTGTGGTTGGTCAACAAGCTGCATGCTCACAACCCTCTTTGATATCCATACCTACAGAAAACAACTTTGCGGTAAGCCTTTCCATTTCACCGGCCATGTCTGTGGCCGCTACATCTGAATGGATATATTATGTATATATATTATATATTATTATCTGTGTGTATATATATATTTCAACTGCTAAACTCATTGCTCGACAGTAAAGTGGGATGAATGCCACAAGTGAACTTTTACTGTCATTATGAAGGATGGCCATCTTGAATTGGATGTATAAGTGTTGGATTATTTACCGGTACATTTTGTAAAGTGGACTGACATGTTAATACCTGTTTCTGGCATTAAAGGGCCAGCCTTGAAGGGCCGCCTTAAAGCTCTAGCCTTAAAGGGTCAGCTTAAAGGGCCAGCCTTAGAGGGCCAGCCTTAAAGGGCCAGCCTTAAAGGCCCATCCTTAAATGGCCATCCTTAAAGGGCCAGCCTTAAAAGGCCAGCCTTAAAGTGCCAGCCTTAAAGGGCCAGCCTTAGAGGGCCAGCCTTACAGGGCCAGCTTAAAGGGCCAGCTTAAAGGGCTAGCCTTAGAGGGCCAGCCTTAAAGGGCCAGCTTAAAGGGCCAGCCTTAGCGGCCCAGCCTTAGAGGGCCAGCCTTAGAGGGCCAGCTTAAAGGGCCAGCCTTAGAGGGCCAGCCTTAGAGGGCCAGCCTTAGAGGGCCAGCCTTAGAGGGCCAGCCTTAAGGGGCCATCCTTAAAGGGCCAGCCTTAGAGGGCCAGCCTTAGAGGGCCAGCTTAAAGGGCCAGCTTAAAGGGCCAGCTTTAAAGCTGTAGCCTTAAAGGGCCAGCCTTAGAGGGCCAGCCTTACAGGGCCCGCTTAAAGGGCCAGCCTTAAAGGGCCAGCTTAAAGGGCCAGCCTTAGAGGGCCAGCCTTAAAGGGCCAGCCTTACATGGCCGACCTTAGAGGGCCAGCCTTAGAGGGCCAGCCTTACAGGGCCCGCTTAAAGGGCCAGCCTTAGAGGGCCAGCCTTAGAGGGCCAGCCTTAGAGGGCCAGCCTTAGAGGGCCAGCTTAAAGGGCCAGCCTTAGAGGGCCAGCCTTAGAGGGCCAGCCTTACAGGGCCCGCTTAAAGGGCCAGCCTTAGAGGGCCAGCCTTAGAGGGCCAGCCTTAGAGGGCCAGCTTAAAGGGCCAGCCTTAGAGGGCCAGCCTTAGAGGGCCAGCCTTAGCGGCCCAGCCTTAGAGGGCCAGCCTTAGAGGGCCAGCTTAAAGGGCCAGCCTTAGAGGGCCAGCCTTAGAGGGCCAGCCTTAGAGGGCCAGCCTTAGAGGGCCAGCCTTAAGGGGCCATCCTTAAAGGGCCAGCCTTAGAGGGCCATCCTTAGAGGGCCAGCCCTAGAGGGCCAGCTTAAAGGGCCAGCTTAAAGGGCCAGCTTTAAAGCTGTAGCCTTAAAGGGCCAGCCTTAGAGGGCCAGCCTTACAGGGCCAGCTTTAAAGCTGTAGCCTTAAAGGGCCAGCCTTAGAGGGCCAGCCTTACAGGGCCCGCTTAAAGGGCCAGCCTTAAAGGGCCAGCTTAAAGGGCCAGCCTTAGAGGGCCAGCCTTAAAGGGCCAGCCTTACATGGCCGACCTTAGAGGGCCAGCCTTAGAGGGCCAGCCTTAGAGGGCCAGCCTTAGAGGGCCAGCCTTAGAGGGCCAGCCTTAGAGGGCCAGCCTTAAGGGGCCATCCTTAAAGGGCCAGCCTTAGAGGGCCAGCCTTAGAGGGCCAGCTTAAAGGGCCAGCTTAAAGGGCCAGCCTTAAAGCTGTAGCCTTAAAGGGCCAGCCTTAGAGGGCCAGCCTTACAGGGCCCGCTTAAAGGGCCAGCCTTACAGGGCCTGCTTAAAGGGCCAGCTTAAAGGGCCAGCTTAAAGGGCCAGCCTTAGAGGGCCAGCCTTAGAGGGCCAGCCTTAGAGGGCCAGCCTTAAAGGGCCAGCCTTAGAGGGCCAGCCTTAAGGGGCCATCCTTAAAGGGCCAGCCTTAGAGGGCCAGCTTAAAGGGCCAGCTTAAAGGGCCAGCCTTAAAGCTGTAGCCTTAAAGGGCCAGCCTTAGAGGGCCAGCCTTACAGGGCCCGCTTAAAGGGCCAGCCTTACAGGGCCCGCTTAAAGGGCCAGCTTAAAGGGCCAGCTTAAAGGGCCAGCCTTAGAGGGCCAGCCTTAGAGGGCCAGCCTTAGAGGGCCAGCCTTAAAGGGCCAGCCTTAGAGGGCCAGCCTTACAGGGCCAGCTTAAAGGGCCAGCCTTAAAGGGCCAGCCTTAAAGGGCCAGCCTTAGAGGGCCAGCCTTAGAGGGCCAGCCTTAGAGGGCCAGCTTAAAGGGCCAGCCTTAGAGGGCCAGCCTTAAGGGGCCATCCTTAAAGGGCCAGCCTTAGAGGGCCAGCCTTAGAGGGCCAGCTTAAAGGGCCAGCTTAAAGGGCCAGCCTTAAAGCTGTAGCCTTAAAGGGCCAGCCTTAGAGGGCCAGCCTTACAGGGCCCGCTTAAAGGGCCAGCCTTACAGGGCCCGCTTAAAGGGCCAGCTTAAAGGGCCAGCCTTAGAGGGCCAGCCTTAGAGGGCCAGCCTTAAAGGGCCAGCCTTAGAGGGCCAGCCTTAAAGGGCCAGCCTTAGAGGGCCAGCCTTACAGGGCCAGCTTAAAGGGCCAGCTTAAAGGGCCAGCCTTAAAGGGCCAGCCTTAAAGGGCCAGCCTTAAAGGGCCAGCCTTGAAGGGCCAGCCTTAGAGGGCCAGCCTTACAGGGCCAGCTTAAAGGGCCGACTTTAGAGGGCCAGCCTTAAAGGGCCAGCTTATAGGGCCAGCTTAAAGTGCCAGCTTAAAGGGCCAGCCTTAGAGGGCCAGCCTTAGAGGGCCAGCCTTACAGGGCCCGCTTAAAGGGCCAGCCTTAAAGGGCCATCCTGAAAGGGCCAGCCTTAGAGGGCCAGCTTAAAGGGCCAGCTTAAAGGGCCAGCCTTAGAGGGCCAGCCTTAGAGGGCCAGCCTTTGAGGGCCAGACTTAGAGGGCAAGACTTAGAGGGCAACCCTTAAGGGGCCAGCTTAAAGGGCCAGCTTAAAGGGCCAGCCTTAGAGGGCCAGCCTTAGAGGGCCAGTCTTAGAGGGCCAGCATTAGAGGGCCAGCCTTAGAGGGCCAGCCTTAGAGGGCCAGCTTTAGAGGGCCAGCCTTAAAGGGCCAGCCTTAAAGGGCCATCCTGAAAGGGCCATCCTGAAAGGGCCAGCCTTAGAGGGCCAGCCTTACATGGCCGACCTTAGAGAGCCAGCCTTAGAGGGCCAGCCTTAGAGGGCCAGCCTTAGAGGCCCAGCCTTAGAGGGCCAGCCTTAAAGGGCCAGCCTTAGAGGGCCAGCCTTAGAAGGCCAGCCTTAGAAGGCCAGCGAGGGTCAGCCTTAAAGGGTTAGCTTAAAGTGCCAGCCTTAAAGGGCCAGTCTTAGAGGGCCAGCGAGGGTCAGCCTTAAAGGGTTAGCTTAAAGTGCCAGCCTTAAAGGGCCAGTCTTAGAGGGCCAGCCTTAGAGGGCAGCCTTAAAGGGTCAGCTTAGAGGGCCAGCCTTGGAGGGCCAGCTTTAGAGGGCCGGCTTAAAAGGCCAGCCTTAATGCGCCAGCTTTAGAGGGCCAGTGTAACCCATGTCTTCCCACCAGCCTCATCATGAGCAGCCATATGACTTGGTCAGCTGACGGTAGGTCCCCTCCTGATTGGCTGTCTGTGCTGCAAGGAAGCAGTAAAAGGCCAGCAGGTGCAGGTCATCAGTGGCTCCTGCTGTGGTTGGTCAACAAGCTGCATGCTCACAACCCTCTTTGATATCCATACCTACAGAAAACAACTTTGCGGTAAGCCTTTCCATTTCACCGGCCATGTCTGTGGCCGCTACATCTGAATGGATATATTATGTATATATATTATATATTATTATCTGTGTGTATATATATATTTCAACTGCTAAACTCATTGCTCGACAGTAAAGTGGGATGAATGCCACAAGTGAACTTTTACTGTCATTATGAAGGATGGCCATCTTGAATTGGATGTATAAGTGTTGGATTATTTACCGGTACATTTTGTAAAGTGGACTGACATGTTAATACCTGTTTCTGGCATTAAAGGGCCAGCCTTGAAGGGCCGCCTTAAAGCTCTAGCCTTAAAGGGTCAGCTTAAAGGGCCAGCCTTAGAGGGCCAGCCTTAAAGGGCCAGCCTTAAAGGCCCATCCTTAAATGGCCATCCTTAAAGGGCCAGCCTTAAAAGGCCAGCCTTAAAGGGCCAGCCTTAAAGGGCCAGCCTTAGAGGGCCAGCCTTACAGGGCCAGCTTAAAGGGCTAGCCTTAGAGGGCCAGCCTTAAAGGGCCAGCTTAAAGGGCCAGCCTTAGCGGCCCAGCCTTAGAGGGCCAGCCTTAAAGGGCCAGCTTAAAGGGCCAGCCTTAGAGGGCCAGCCTTAGAGGGCCAGCCTTAGAGGGCCAGCCTTAGAGGGCCAGCCTTAGAGGGCCAGCCTTAGAGGGCCAGCCTTAAGGGGCCATCCTTAAAGGGCCAGCCTTAGAGGGCCAGCCTTAGAGGGCCAGCCTTAGAGGGCCAGCTTAAAGGGCCAGCTTAAAGGGCCAGCTTTAAAGCTGTAGCCTTAAAGTGCCAGCCTTAGAGGGCCAGCCTTACAGGGCCCGCTTAAAGGGCCAGCCTTAAAGGGCCAGCTTAAAGGGCCAGCCTTAGAGGGCCAGCCTTAAAGGGCCAGCCTTACATGGCCGACCTTAGAGGGCCAGCCTTAGAGGGCCAGCCTTACAGGGCCCGCTTAAAGGGCCAGCCTTAGAGGGCCAGCCTTAGAGGGCCAGCCTTAGAGGGCCAGCCTTAGAGGGCCAGCTTAAAGGGCCAGCCTTAGAGGGCCAGCCTTAGAGGGCCAGCCTTAGAGGGCCAGCCTTACAGGGCCCGCTTAAAGGGCCAGCCTTAGAGGGCCAGCCTTAGAGGGCCAGCCTTAGAGGGCCAGCCTTAGAGGGCCAGCCTTAGAGGGCCAGCCTTAGCGGCCCAGCCTTAGAGGGCCAGCCTTAGAGGGCCAGCTTAAAGGGCCAGCCTTAGAGGGCCAGCCTTAGAGGGCCAGCCTTAGAGGGCCAGCCTTAGAGGGCCAGCCTTAAGGGGCCAGCCTTAGAGGGCCATCCTTAGAGGGCCAGCCTTAGAGGGCCAGCTTAAAGGGCCAGCTTAAAGGGCCAGCTTTAAAGCTGTAGCCTTAAAGGGCCAGCCTTAGAGGGCCAGCCTTACAGGGCCAGCTTTAAAGCTGTAGCCTTAAAGGGCCAGCCTTAGAGGGCCAGCCTTACAGGGCCCGCTTAAAGGGCCAGCCTTAAAGGGCCAGCTTAAAGGGCCAGCCTTAGAGGGCCAGCCTTAAAGGGCCAGCCTTACATGGCCGACCTTAGAGGGCCAGCCTTAGAGGGCCAGCCTTAGAGGGCCAGCCTTAGAGGGCCAGCCTTAGAGGGCCAGCCTTAAGGGGCCATCCTTAAAGGGCCAGCCTTAGAGGGCCAGCCTTAGAGGGCCAGCTTAAAGGGCCAGCTTAAAGGGCCAGCCTTAAAGCTGTAGCCTTAAAGGGCCAGCCTTAGAGGGCCAGCCTTACAGGGCCCGCTTAAAGGGCCAGCCTTACAGGGCCCGCTTAAAGGGCCAGCTTAAAGGGCCAGCTTAAAGGGCCAGCTTAAAGGGCCAGCCTTAGAGGGCCAGCCTTAGAGGGCCAGCCTTAGAGGGCCAGCCTTAAAGGGCCAGCCTTAGAGGGCCAGCCTTAAGGGGCCATCCTTAAAGGGCCAGCCTTAGAGGGCCAGCTTAAAGGGCCAGCTTAAAGGGCCAGCCTTAAAGCTGTAGCCTTAAAGGGCCAGCCTTAGAGGGCCAGCCTTACAGGGCCCGCTTAAAGGGCCAGCCTTACAGGGCCCGCTTAAAGGGCCAGCTTAAAGGGCCAGCTTAAAGGGCCAGCCTTAGAGGGCCAGCCTTAGAGGGCCAGCCTTAGAGGGCCAGCCTTAGAGGGCCAGCCTTACAGGGCCAGCTTAAAGGGCCAGCTTAAAGGGCCAGCCTTAAAGGGCCAGCCTTAAAGGGCCAGCCTTAGAGGGCCAGCCTTAGAGGGCCAGCCTTAGAGGGCCAGCCTTAGAGGGCCAGCCTTAAGGGGCCATCCTTAAAGGGCCAGCCTTAGAGGGCCAGCCTTAGAGGGCCAGCTTAAAGGGCCAGCTTAAAGGGCCAGCCTTAAAGCTGTAGCCTTAAAGGGCCAGCCTTAGAGGGCCAGCCTTACAGGGCCCGCTTAAAGGGCCAGCCTTACAGGGCCCGCTTAAAGGGCCAGCTTAAAGGCCCAGCCTTAGAGGGCCAGCCTTAGAGGGCCAGCCTTAAAGGGCCAGCCTTAGAGGGCCAGCCTTAAAGGGCCAGCCTTAGAGGGCCAGCCTTACAGGGCCAGCTTAAAGGGCCAGCTTAAAGGGCCAGCCTTAAAGGGCCAGCCTTAAAGGGCCAGCCTTAAAGGGCCAGCCTTGAAGGGCCAGCCTTAGAGGGCCAGCCTTACAGGGCCAGCTTAAAGGGCCGACTTTAGAGGGCCAGCCTTAAAGGGCCAGCTTAAAGGGCCAGCTTAAAGGGCCAGCTTAAAGGGCCAGCCTTAGAGGGCCAGCCTTAGAGGGCCAGCCTTACAGGGCCCGCTTAAAGGGCCAGCCTTAAAGGGCCATCCTGAAAGGGCCAGCCTTAGAGGGCCAGCCTTAAAGGGCCAGCTTAAAGGGCCAGCTTAAAGGGCCAGCCTTAGAGGGCCAGCCTTAGAGGGCCAGTCTTAGAGGGCCAGCATTAGAGGGCCAGCCTTAGAGGGCCAGCCTTAGAGGGCCAGCTTTAGAGGGCCAGCCTTAAAGGGCCAGCCTTAAAGGGCCATCCTGAAAGGGCCATCCTGAAAGGGCCAGCCTTAGAGGGCCAGCCTTACATGGCCGACCTTAGAGGGCCAGCCTTAGAAGGCCAGCCTTAGAGGGCCAGCCTTAGAGGCCCAGCCTTAGAGGGCCAGCCTTAAAAGGCCAGCCTTAAAGGGCCAGCCTTAAAGGGCCAGCCTTAGAGGGCCAGCCTTACAGGGCCATCTTAAAGGGCCAGCTTAAAGGGCTAGCCTTAGAGGGCCAGCCTTAAAGGGCCAGCTTAAAGGGCCAGCCTTAGCGGCCCAGCCTTAGAGGGCCAGCCTTAGAGGGCCAGCTTAAAGGGCCAGCCTTAGAGGGCCAGCCTTAGAGGGCCAGCCTTAGAGGGCCAGCCTTAGAGGGCCAGCCTTAAGGGGCCATCCTTAAAGGGCCAGCCTTAGAGGGCCAGCCTTAGAGGGCCAGCCTTAGAGGGCCAGCTTAAAGGGCCAGCTTAAAGGGCCAGCTTTAAAGCTGTAGCCTTAAAGGGCCAGCCTTAGAGGGCCAGCCTTACAGGGCCCGCTTAAAGGGCCAGCCTTAAAGGGCCAGCTTAAAGGGCCAGCCTTAGAGGGCCAGCCTTAAAGGGCCAGCCTTACATGGCCGACCTTAGAGGGCCAGCCTTAGAGGGCCAGCCTTACAGGGCCCGCTTAAAGGGCCAGCCTTAGAGGGCCAGCCTTAGAGGGCCAGCCTTAGAGGGCCAGCCTTAGAGGGCCAGCTTAAAGGGCCAGCCTTAGAGGGCCAGCCTTAGAGGGCCAGCCTTACAGGGCCCGCTTAAAGGGCCAGCCTTAGAGGGCCAGCCTTAGAGGGCCAGCCTTAGAGGGCCAGCCTTAGAGGGCCAGCCTTAGAGGGCCAGCCTTAGAGGGCCAGCCTTAGCGGCCCAGCCTTAGAGGGCCAGCCTTAGAGGGCCAGCTTAAAGGGCCAGCCTTAGAGGGCCAGCCTTAGAGGGCCAGCCTTAGAGGGCCAGCCTTAGAGGGCCAGCCTTAAGGGGCCATCCTTAAAGGGCCAGCCTTAGAGGGCCATCCTTAGAGGGCCAGCCTTAGAGGGCCAGCTTAAAGGGCCAGCTTAAAGGGCCAGCTTTAAAGCTGTAGCCTTAAAGGGCCAGCCTTAGAGGGCCAGCCTTACAGGGCCAGCCTTACAGGGCCAGCTTTAAAGCTGTAGCCTTAAAGGGCCAGCCTTAGAGGGCCAGCCTTACAGGGCCCGCTTAAAGGGCCAGCCTTAAAGGGCCAGCTTAAAGGGCCAGCCTTAGAGGGCCAGCCTTAAAGGGCCAGCCTTACATGGCCGACCTTAGAGGGCCAGCCTTAGAGGGCCAGCCTTAGAGGGCCAGCCTTAGAGGGCCAGCCTTAGAGGGCCAGCCTTAAGGGGCCATCCTTAAAGGGCCAGCCTTAGAGGGCCAGCCTTAGAGGGCCAGCTTAAAGGGCCAGCTTAAAGGGCCAGCCTTAAAGCTGTAGCCTTAAAGGGCCAGCCTTAGAGGGCCAGCCTTACAGGGCCCGCTTAAAGGGCCAGCCTTACAGGGCCCGCTTAAAGGGCCAGCTTAAAGGGCCAGCTTAAAGGGCCAGCCTTAGAGGGCCAGCCTTAGAGGGCCAGCCTTAGAGGGCAAGCCTTAAAGGGCCAGCCTTAGAGGGCCAGCCTTAAGGGGCCATCCTTAAAGGGCCAGCCTTAGAGGGCCAGCTTAAAGGGCCAGCTTAAAGGGCCAGCCTTAAAGCTGTAGCCTTAAAGGGCCAGCCTTAGAGGGCCAGCCTTACAGGGCCCGCTTAAAGGGCCAGCCTTACAGGGCCCGCTTAAAGGGCCAGCTTAAAGGGCCAGCTTAAAGGGCCAGCCTTAGAGGGCCAGCCTTAGAGGGCCAGCCTTAGAGGGCCAGCCTTAAAGGGCCAGCCTTAGAGGGCCAGCCTTAAGGGGCCATCCTTAAAGGGCCAGCCTTAGAGGGCCAGCTTAAAGGGCCAGCTTAAAGGGCCAGCCTTAAAGCTGTAGCCTTAAAGGGCCAGCCTTAGAGGGCCAGCCTTACAGGGCCCGCTTAAAGGGCCAGCCTTACAGGGCCCGCTTAAAGGGCCAGCTTAAAGGGCCAGCTTAAAGGGCCAGCCTTAGAGGGCCAGCCTTAGAGGGCCAGCCTTAGAGGGCCAGCCTTAAAGGGCCAGCCTTAGAGGGCCAGCCTTACAGGGCCAGCTTAAAGGGCCAGCTTAAAGGGCCAGCCTTAAAGGGCCAGCCTTAAAGGGCCAGCCTTAGAGGGCCAGCCTTAGAGGGCCAGCCTTAGAGGGCCAGCTTAAAGGGCCAGCCTTAGAGGGCCAGCCTTAAGGGGCCATCCTTAAAGGGCCAGCCTTAGAGGGCCAGCCTTAGAGGGCCAGCTTAAAGGGCCAGCTTAAAGGGCCAGCCTTAAAGCTGTAGCCTTAAAGGGCCAGCCTTAGAGGGCCAGCCTTACAGGGCCCGCTTAAAGGGCCAGCCTTACAGGGCCCGCTTAAAGGGCCAGCTTAAAGGGCCAGCCTTAGAGGGCCAGCCTTAGAGGGCCAGCCTTAAAGGGCCAGCCTTAGAGGGCCAGCCTTAAAGGGCCAGCCTTAGAGGGCCAGCCTTACAGGGCCAGCTTAAAGGGCCAGCTTAAAGGGCCAGCCTTAAAGGGCCAGCCTTAAAGGGCCAGCCTTGAAGGGCCAGCCTTAGAGGGCCAGCCTTACAGGGCCAGCTTAAAGGGCCGACTTTAGAGGGCCAGCCTTAAAGGGCCAGCTTATAGGGCCAGCTTAAAGTGCCAGCTTAAAGGGCCAGCCTTAGAGGGCCAGCCTTAGAGGGCCAGCCTTACAGGGCCCGCTTAAAGGGCCAGCCTTAAAGGGCCATCCTGAAAGGGCCAGCCTTAGAGGGCCAGCTTAAAGGGCCAGCTTAAAGGGCCAGCCTTAGAGGGCCAGCCTTAGAGGGCCAGCCTTTGAGGGCCAGACTTAGAGGGCAAGACTTAGAGGGCAACCCTTAAGGGGCCAGCTTAAAGGGCCAGCTTAAAGGGCCAGCCTTAGAGGGCCAGCCTTAGAGGGCCAGTCTTAGAGGGCCAGCATTAGAGGGCCAGCCTTAGAGGGCCAGCCTTAGAGGGCCAGCTTTAGAGGGCCAGCCTTAAAGGGCCAGCCTTAAAGGGCCATCCTGAAAGGGCCATCCTGAAAGGGCCAGCCTTAGAGGGCCAGCCTTACATGGCCGACCTTAGAGAGCCAGCCTTAGAGGGCCAGCCTTAGAGGGCCAGCCTTAGAGGCCCAGCCTTAGAGGGCCAGCCTTAAAGGGCCAGCCTTGAAGGGCCGCCTTAAAGCTCTAGCCTTAAAGGGTCAGCTTAAAGGGCCAGCCTTAGAGGGCCAGCCTTAAAGGGCCAGCCTTAAAGGCCCATCCTTAAATGGCCATCCTTAAAGGGCCAGCCTTAAAAGGCCAGCCTTAAAGGGCCAGCCTTAAAGGGCCAGCCTTAGAGGGCCAGCCTTGCAGGGCCATCTTAAAGGGCCAGCTTAAAGGGCTAGCCTTAGAGGGCCAGCCTTAAAGGGCCAGCTTAAAGGGCCAGCCTTAGCGGCCCAGCCTTAGAGGGCCAGCCTTAAAGGGCCAGCTTAAAGGGCCAGCCTTAGAGGGCCAGCCTTAGAGGGCCAGCCTTAGAGGGCCAGCCTTAGAGGGCCAGCCTTAGAGGGCCAGCCTTAGAGGGCCAGCCTTAAGGGGCCATCCTTAAAGGGCCAGCCTTAGAGAGCCAGCCTTAGAGGGCCAGCCTTAGAGGGCCAGCTTAAAGGGCCAGCTTAAAGGGCCAGCTTTAAAGCTGTAGCCTTAAAGTGCCAGCCTTAGAGGGCCAGCCTTACAGGGCCCGCTTAAAGGGCCAGCCTTAAAGGGCCAGCTTAAAGGGCCAGCCTTAGAGGGCCAGCCTTAAAGGGCCAGCCTTACATGGACGACCTTAGAGGGCCAGCCTTAGAGGGCCAGCCTTACAGGGCCCGCTTAAAGGGCCAGCCTTAGAGGGCCAGCCTTAGAGGGCCAGCCTTAGAGGGCCAGCCTTAGAGGGCCAGCTTAAAGGGCCAGCCTTAGAGGGCCAGCCTTAGAGGGCCAGCCTTACAGGGCCCGCTTAAAGGGCCAGCCTTAGAGGGCCAGCCTTAGAGGGCCAGCCTTAGAGGGCCAGCCTTAGAGGGCCAGCTTAAAGGGCCAGCCTTAGAGGGCCAGCCTTAGAGGGCCAGCCTTAGCGGCCCAGCCTTAGAGGGCCAGCCTTAGAGGGCCAGCTTAAAGGGCCAGCCTTAGAGGGCCAGCCTTAGAGGGCCAGCCTTAGAGGGCCAGCCTTAGAGGGCCAGCCTTAAGGGGCCATCCTTAAAGGGCCAGCCTTAGAGGGCCATCCTTAGAGGGCCAGCCTTAGAGGGCCAGCTTAAAGGGCCAGCTTAAAGGGCCAGCTTTAAAGCTGTAGCCTTAAAGGGCCAGCCTTAGAGGGCCAGCCTTACAGGGCCAGCTTTAAAGCTGTAGCCTTAAAGGGCCAGCCTTAGAGGGCCAGCCTTACAGGGCCCGCTTAAAGGGCCAGCCTTAAAGGGCCAGCTTAAAGGGCCAGCCTTAGAGGGCCAGCCTTAAAGGGCCAGCCTTACATGGCCGACCTTAGAGGGCCAGCCTTAGAGGGCCAGCCTTAGAGGGCCAGCCTTAGAGGGCCAGCCTTAAGGGGCCATCCTTAAAGGGCCAGCCTTAGAGGGCCAGCCTTAGAGGGCCAGCTTAAAGGGCCAGCTTAAAGGGCCAGCCTTAAAGCTGTAGCCTTAAAGGGCCAGCCTTAGAGGGCCAGCCTTACAGGGCCCGCTTAAAGGGCCAGCCTTACAGGGCCCGCTTAAAGGGCCAGCTTAAAGGGCCAGCTTAAAGGGCCAGCCTTAGAGGGCCAGCCTTAGAGGGCCAGCCTTAGAGGGCCAGCCTTAAAGGGCCAGCCTTAGAGGGCCAGCCTTAAGGGGCCATCCTTAAAGGGCCAGCCTTAGAGGGCCAGCTTAAAGGGCCAGCTTAAAGGGCCAGCCTTAAAGCTGTAGCCTTAAAGGGCCAGCCTTAGAGGGCCAGCCTTACAGGGCCCGCTTAAAGGGCCAGCCTTACAGGGCCCGCTTAAAGGGCCAGCTTAAAGGGCCAGCTTAAAGGGCCAGCCTTAGAGGGCCAGCCTTAGAGGGCCAGCCTTAGAGGGCCAGCCTTAAAGGGCCAGCCTTAGAGGGCCAGCCTTACAGGGCCAGCTTAAAGGGCCAGCTTAAAGGGCCAGCCTTAAAGGGCCAGCCTTAAAGGGCCAGCCTTAGAGGGCCAGCCTTAGAGGGCCAGCCTTAGAGGGCCAGCTTAAAGGGCCAGCCTTAGAGGGCCAGCCTTAAGGGGCCATCCTTAAAGGGCCAGCCTTAGAGGGCCAGCCTTAGAGGGCCAGCTTAAAGGGCCAGCTTAAAGGGCCAGCCTTAAAGCTGTAGCCTTAAAGGGCCAGCCTTAGAGGGCCAGCCTTACAGGGCCCGCTTAAAGGGCCAGCCTTACAGGGCCCGCTGAAAGGGCCAGCTTAAAGGGCCAGCCTTAGAGGGCCAGCCTTAGAGGGCCAGCCTTAAAGGGCCAGCCTTAGAGGGCCAGCCTTAAAGGGCCAGCCTTAGAGGGCCAGCCTTACAGGGCCAGCTTAAAGGGCCAGCTTAAAGGGCCAGCCTTAAAGGGCCAGCCTTAAAGGGCCAGCCTTAAAGGGCCAGCCTTGAAGGGCCAGCCTTAGAGGGCCAGCCTTACAGGGCCAGCTTAAAGGGCCGACTTTAGAGGGCCAGCCTTAAAGGGCCAGCTTAAAGGGCCAGCTTAAAGGGCCAGCTTAAAGGGCCAGCCTTAGAGGGCCAGCCTTAGAGGGCCAGCCTTACAGGGCCCGCTTAAAGGGCCAGCCTTAAAGGGCCATCCTGAAAGGGCCAGCCTTAGAGGGCCAGCCTTAAAGGGCCAGCTTAAAGGGCCAGCTTAAAGGGCCAGCCTTAGAGGGCCAGCCTTAGAGGGCCAGTCTTAGAGGGCCAGCATTAGAGGGCCAGCCTTAGAGGGCCAGCCTTAGAGGGCCAGCTTTAGAGGGCCAGCCTTAAAGGGCCAGCCTTAAAGGGCCATCCTGAAAGGGCCATCCTGAAAGGGCCAGCCTTAGAGGGCCAGCCTTACATGGCCGACCTTAGAGGGCCAGCCTTAGAAGGCCAGCCTTAGAGGGCCAGCCTTAGAGGCCCAGCCTTAGAGGGCCAGCCTTAAAGGGCCAGCCTTAGAGGGCCAGCCTTAAAGGGCCAGCCTTAAAGGCCCATCCTTAAAGGGTCAGCTTAAAGGGCCAGCCTTAGAGGGCCAGCCTTAAAGGGCCAGCCTTAAAGGCCCATCCTTAAAGGGCCAGCCTTAGAGGGCCAGCCTTAGAGGGCCAGCTTAAAGGGCCAGCCTTAGAGGGCCAGCCTTAGAGGGCCAGCCTTAGAGGGCCAGCCTTAAGGGGCCATCCTTAAAGGGCCAGCCTTAGAGGGCCAGCCTTAGAGGGCCAGCCTTAGAGGGCCAGCTTAAAGGGCCAGCTTAAAGGGCCAGCTTTAAAGCTGTAGCCTTAAAGGGCCAGCCTTAGAGGGCCAGCCTTACAGGGCCCGCTTAAAGGGCCAGCCATACAGGGCCCGCTTAAAGGGCCAGCTTAAAGGGCCAGCTTAAAGGGCCAGCCTTAGAGGGCCAGCCTTAAAGGGCCAGCCTTACATGGCCGACCTTAGAGGGCCAGCCTTAGAGGGCCAGCCTTAGAGGGCCAGCCTTAGAGGGCCAGCCTTAGAGGGCCAGCCTTAAGGGGCCATCCTTAAAGGGCCAGCCTTAGAGGGCCAGCCTTAGAGGGCCAGCTTAAAGGGCCAGCTTAAAGGGCCAGCCTTAAAGCTGTAGCCTTAAAGGGCCAGCCTTAGAGGGCCAGCCTTAGAGGGCCAGCCTTACAGGGCCCGCTTAAAGGGCCAGCCTTACAGGGCCCGCTTAAAGGGCCAGCTTAAAGGGCCAGCTTAAAGGGCCAGCCTTAGAGGGCCAGCCTTAAAGGGCCAGCCTTAGAGGGCCAGCCTTAAAGGGCCAGCCTTAGAGGGCCAGCCTTACAGGGCCAGCTTAAAGGGCCAGCCATACAGGGCCCGCTTAAAGGGCCAGCTTAAAGGGCCAGCTTAAAGGGCCAGCCTTAGAGGGCCAGCCTTAAAGGGCCAGCCTTACATGGCCGACCTTAGAGGGCCAGCCTTAGAGGGCCAGCCTTAGAGGGCCAGCCTTAGAGGGCCAGCCTTAGAGGGCCAGCCTTAAGGGGCCATCCTTAAAGGGCCAGCCTTAGAGGGCCAGCCTTAGAAGGCCAGCCTTAGAAGGCCAGCGAGGGTCAGCCTTAAAGGGTTGGCTTAAAGTGCCAGCCTTAAAGGGCCAGTCTTAGAGGGCCAGCGAGGGTCAGCCTTAAAGGGTTAGCTTAAAGTGCCAGCCTTAAAGGGCCAGTCTTAGAGGGCCAGCCTTAGAGGGCAGCCTTAAAGGGTCAGCTTAGAGGGCCAGCCTTGGAGGGCCAGCTTTAGAGCGCCGGCTTAAAAGGCCAGCCTTAATGCGCCAGCTTTAGAGGGCCAGTGTAACCCATGTCTTCCCACCAGCCTCATCATGAGCAGCCATATGACTTGGTCAGCTGACGGTAGGTCCCCTCCTGATTGGCTGTCTGTGCTGCAAGGAAGCAGTAAAAGGCCAGCAGGTGCAGGTCATCAGTGGCTCCTGCTGTGGTTGGTCAACAAGCTGCATGCTCACAACCCTCTTTGATATCCATACCTACAGAAAACAACTTTGCGGTAAGCCTTTCCATTTCACCGGCCATGTCTGTGGCCGCTACATCTGAATGGATATATTATGTATATATATTATATATTATTATCTGTGTGTATATATATATTTCAACTGCTAAACTCATTGCTCGACAGTAAAGTGGGATGAATGCCACAAGTGAACTTTTACTGTCATTATGAAGGATGGCCATCTTGAATTGGATGTATAAGTGTTGGATTATTTACCGGTACATTTTGTAAAGTGGACTGACATGTTAATACCTGTTTCTGGCATTAAAGGGCCAGCCTTGAAGGGCCGCCTTAAAGCTCTAGCCTTAAAGGGTCAGCTTAAAGGGCCAGCCTTAGAGGGCCAGCCTTAAAGGGCCAGCCTTAAAGGCCCATCCTTAAATGGCCATCCTTAAAGGGCCAGCCTTAAAAGGCCAGCCTTAAAGGGCCAGCCTTAAAGGGCCAGCCTTAGAGGGCCAGCCTTACAGGGCCATCTTAAAGGGCCAGCTTAAAGGGCTAGCCTTAGAGGGCCAGCCTTAAAGGGCCAGCTTAAAGGGCCAGCCTTAGCGGCCCAGCCTTAGAGGGCCAGCCTTAGAGGGCCAGCTTAAAGGGCCAGCCTTAGAGGGCCAGCCTTAGAGGGCCAGCCTTAGAGGGCCAGCCTTAGAGGGCCAGCCTTAAGGGGCCATCCTTAAAGGGCCAGCCTTAGAGGGCCAGCCTTAGAGGGCCAGCCTTAGAGGGCCAGCTTAAAGGGCCAGCTTAAAGGGCCAGCTTTAAAGCTGTAGCCTTAAAGGGCCAGCCTTAGAGGGCCAGCCTTACAGGGCCCGCTTAAAGGGCCAGCCATACAGGGCCCGCTTAAAGGGCCAGCTTAAAGGGCCAGCTTAAAGGGCCAGCCTTAGAGGGCCAGCCTTAAAGGGCCAGCCTTACATGGCCGACCTTAGAGGGCCAGCCTTAGAGGGCCAGCCTTAGAGGGCCAGCCTTAGAGGGCCAGCCTTAGAGGGCCAGCCTTAAGGGGCCATCCTTAAAGGGCCAGCCTTAGAGGGCCAGCCTTAGAGGGCCAGCTTAAAGGGCCAGCTTAAAGGGCCAGCCTTAAAGCTGTAGCCTTAAAGGGCCAGCCTTAGAGGGCCAGCCTTACAGGGCCCGCTTAAAGGGCCAGCCTTACAGGGCCCGCTTAAAGGGCCAGCTTAAAGGGCCAGCTTAAAGGGCCAGCCTTAGAGGGCCAGCCTTAGAGGGCCAGCCTTAGAGGGCCAGCCTTAAAGGGCCAGCCTTAGAGGGCCAGCCTTACAGGGCCAGCTTAAAGGGCCAGCTTAAAGGGCCAGCCTTAAAGGGCCAGCCTTAAAGGGCCAGCCTTAGAGGGCCAGCCTTAGAGGGCCAGCCTTAGAGGGACAGCCTTAGAGGGCCAGCCTTAGAGGGCCAGCCTTTAGGGGCCATTCTTAAAGGGCCAGCCTTAGAGGGCCAGCCTTAGAGGGCCAGCTTAAAGGGCCAGCTTAAAGGGCCAGCCTTAAAGCTGTAGCCTTAAAGGGCCAGCCTTAGAGGGCCAGCCTTACAGGGCCCGCTTAAAGGGCCAGCCTTACAGGGCCCGCTTAAAGGGCCAGCTTAAAGGGCCAGCCTTAGAGGGCCAGCCTTAAAGGGCCAGCCTTAGAGGGCCAGCCTTACAGGGCCAGCCTTACAGGGCCAGCTTAAAGGGCCAGCTTAAAGGGCCAGCCTTAAAGGGCCAGCCTTAAAGGGCCAGCCTTAAAGGGCCAGCCTTAAAGGGCCAGCCTTGAAGGGCCAGCCTTAGAGGGCCAGCCTTACAGGGCCAGTTTAAAGGGCCGACTTTAGAGGGCCAGCCTTAAAGGGCCAGCTTAAAGGGCCAGCCTTAGAGGGCCAGCCTTCGAGGGCCAGTCTTACAGGGCCCGCTTAAAGGGCCAGCCTTAAAGGGCCATCCTGAAAGGGCCAGCCTTAGAGGGCCAGCCTTAAAGGGCCAGCTTAAAGGGCCAGCCTTAGAGGGCCAGCCTTTGAGGGCCAGACTTAGAGGGCAAGACTTAGAGGGCAACCCTTAAGGGGCCAGCTTAAAGGGCCAGCTTAAAGGGCCAGCCTTAGAGGGCCAGCCTTAGAGGGCCAGTCTTAGAGGGCCAGCATTAGAGGGCCAGCCTTAGAGGGCCAGCCTTAGAGGGCCAGCTTTAGAGGGCCAGCCTTAAAGGGCCAGCCTTAAAGGGCCATCCTGAAAGGGCCATCCTGAAAGGGCCAGCCTTAGAGGGCCAGCCTTACATGGCCGACCTTAGAGGGCCAGCCTTAGAAGGCCAGCCTTAGAGGGCCAGCCTTAGAGGCCCAGCCTTAGAGGGCCAGCCTTAAAGGGCCAGCCTTAGAGGGCCAGCCTTAGAAGGCCAGCCTTAGAAGGCCAGCGAGGGTCAGCCTTAAAGGGTTAGCTTAAAGTGCCAGCCTTAAAGGGCCAGTCTTAGAGGGCCAGCGAGGGTCAGCCTTAAAGGGTTAGCTTAAAGTGCCAGCCTTAAAGGGCCAGTCTTAGAGGGCCAGCCTTAGAGGGCAGCCTTAAAGGGTCAGCTTAGAGGGCCAGCCTTGGAGGGCCAGCTTTAGAGGGCCGGCTTAAAAGGCCAGCCTTAATGCGCCAGCTTTAGAGGGCCAGTGTAACCCATGTCTTCCCACCAGCCTCATCATGAGCAGCCATATGACTTGGTCAGCTGACGGTAGGTCCCCTCCTGATTGGCTGTCTGTGCTGCAAGGAAGCAGTAAAAGGCCAGCAGGTGCAGGTCATCAGTGGCTCCTGCTGTGGTTGGTCAACAAGCTGCATGCTCACAACCCTCTTTGATATCCATACCTACAGAAAACAACTTTGCGGTAAGCCTTTCCATTTCACCGGCCATGTCTGTGGCCGCTACATCTGAATGGATATATTATGTATATATATTATATATTATTATCTGTGTGTATATATATATTTCAACTGCTAAACTCATTGCTCGACAGTAAAGTGGGATGAATGCCACAAGTGAACTTTTACTGTCATTATGAAGGATGGCCATCTTGAATTGGATGTATAAGTGTTGGATTATTTACCGGTACATTTTGTAAAGTGGACTGACATGTTAATACCTGTTTCTGGCATTAAAGGGCCAGCCTTGAAGGGCCGCCTTAAAGCTCTAGCCTTAAAGGGTCAGCTTAAAGGGCCAGCCTTAGAGGGCCAGCCTTAAAGGGCCAGCCTTAAAGGCCCATCCTTAAATGGCCATCCTTAAAGGGCCAGCCTTAAAAGGCCAGCCTTAAAGGGCCAGCCTTAAAGGGCCAGCCTTAGAGGGCCAGCCTTACAGGGCCATCTTAAAGGGCCAGCTTAAAGGGCTAGCCTTAGAGGGCCAGCCTTAAAGGGCCAGCTTAAAGGGCCAGCCTTAGCGGCCCAGCCTTAGAGGGCCAGCCTTAGAGGGCCAGCTTAAAGGGCCAGCCTTAGAGGGCCAGCCTTAGAGGGCCAGCCTTAGAGGGCCAGCCTTAGAGGGCCAGCCTTAAGGGGCCATCCTTAAAGGGCCAGCCTTAGAGGGCCAGCCTTAGAGGGCCAGCTTAAAGGGCCAGCTTAAAGGGCCAGCTTTAAAGCTGTAGCCTTAAAGGGCCAGCCTTAGAGGGCCAGCCTTACAGGGCCCGCTTAAAGGGCCAGCCTTAAAGGGCCAGCTTAAAGGGCCAGCCTTAGAGGGCCAGCCTTAAAGGGCCAGCCTTACATGGCCGACCTTAGAGGGCCAGCCTTAGAGGGCCAGCCTTACAGGGCCCGCTTAAAGGGCCAGCCTTAGAGGGCCAGCCTTAGAGGGCCAGCCTTAGAGGGCCAGCCTTAGAGGGCCAGCTTAAAGGGCCAGCCTTAGAGGGCCAGCCTTAGAGGGCCAGCCTTACAGGGCCCGCTTAAAGGGCCAGCCTTAGAGGGCCAGCCTTAGAGGGCCAGCCTTAGAGGGCCAGCTTAAAGGGCCAGCCTTAGAGGGCCAGCCTTAGAGGGCCAGCCTTAGCGGCCCAGCCTTAGAGGGCCAGCCTTAGAGGGCCAGCTTAAAGGGCCAGCCTTAGAGGGCCAGCCTTAGAGGGCCAGCCTTAGAGGGCCAGCCTTAGAGGGCCAGCCTTAAGGGGCCATCCTTAAAGGGCCAGCCTTAGAGGGCCATCCTTAGAGGGCAAGCCTTAGAGGGCCAGCTTAAAGGGCCAGCTTAAAGGGCCAGCTTTAAAGCTGTAGCCTTAAAGGGCCAGCCTTAGAGGGCCAGCCTTACAGGGCCAGCTTTAAAGCTGTAGCCTTAAAGGGCCAGCCTTAGAGGGCCAGCCTTACAGGGCCCGCTTAAAGGGCCAGCCTTAAAGGGCCAGCTTAAAGGGCCAGCCTTAGAGGGCCAGCCTTAAAGGGCCAGCCTTACATGGCCGACCTTAGAGGGCCAGCCTTAGAGGGCCAGCCTTAGAGGGCCAGCCTTAGAGGGCCAGCCTTAGAGGGCCAGCCTTAAGGGGCCATCCTTAAAGGGCCAGCCTTAGAGGGCCAGCCTTAGAGGGCCAGCTTAAAGGGCCAGCTTAAAGGGCCAGCCTTAAAGCTGTAGCCTTAAAGGGCCAGCCTTAGAGGGCCAGCCTTACAGGGCCCGCTTAAAGGGCCAGCCTTACAGGGCCCGCTTAAAGGGCCAGCTTAAAGGGCCAGCTTAAAGGGCCAGCCTTAGAGGGCCAGCCTTAGAGGGCCAGCCTTAGAGGGCCAGCCTTAAAGGGCCAGCCTTAGAGGGCCAGCCTTAAGGGGCCATCCTTAAAGGGCCAGCCTTAGAGGGCCAGCTTAAAGGGCCAGCTTAAAGGGCGAGCCTTAAAGCTGTAGCCTTAAAGGGCCAGCCTTAGAGGGCCAGCCTTACAGGGCCCGCTTAAAGGGCCAGCCTTACAGGGCCCGCTTAAAGGGCCAGCTTAAAGGGCCAGCTTAAAGGGCCAGCTTAAAGGGCCAGCCTTAGAGGGCCAGCCTTAGAGGGCCAGCCTTAGAGGGCCAGCCTTAAAGGGCCAGCCTTAGAGGGCCAGCCTTACAGGGCCAGCTTAAAGGGCCAGCCTTAAAGGGCCAGCCTTAAAGGGCCAGCCTTAGAGGGCCAGCCTTAGAGGGCCAGCCTTAGAGGGCCAGCTTAAAGGGCCAGCCTTAGAGGGCCAGCCTTAAGGGGCCATCCTTAAAGGGCCAGCCTTAGAGGGCCAGCCTTAGAGGGCCAGCTTAAAGGGCCAGCTTAAAGGGCCAGCCTTAAAGCTGTAGCCTTAAAGGGCCAGCCTTAGAGGGCCAGCCTTACAGGGCCCGCTTAAAGGGCCAGCCTTACAGGGCCCGCTTAAAGGGCCAGCTTAAAGGGCCAGCCTTAGAGGGCCAGCCTTAGAGGGCCAGCCTTAAAGGGCCAGCCTTAAAGGGCCAGCCTTAGAGGGCCAGCCTTAAAGGGCCAGCCTTAGAGGGCCAGCCTTACAGGGCCAGCTTAAAGGGCCAGCTTAAAGGGCCAGCCTTAAAGGGCCAGCCTTAAAGGGCCAGCCTTAAAGGGCCAGCCTTGAAGGGCCAGCCTTAGAGGGCCAGCCTTACAGGGCCAGCTTAAAGGGCCGACTTTAGAGGGCCAGCCTTAAAGGGCCAGCTTATAGGGCCAGCTTAAAGTGCCAGCTTAAAGGGCCAGCCTTAGAGGGCCAGCCTTAGAGGGCCAGCCTTACAGGGCCCGCTTAAAGGGCCAGCCTTAAAGGGCCATCCTGAAAGGGCCAGCCTTAGAGGGCCAGCTTAAAGGGCCAGCTTAAAGGGCCAGCCTTAGAGGGCCAGCCTTAGAGGGCCAGCCTTTGAGGGCCAGACTTAGAGGGCAAGACTTAGAGGGCAACCCTTAAGGGGCCAGCTTAAAGGGCCAGCTTAAAGGGCCAGCCTTAGAGGGCCAGCCTTAGAGGGCCAGTCTTAGAGGGCCAGCATTAGAGGGCCAGCCTTAGAGGGCCAGCCTTAGAGGGCCAGCTTTAGAGGGCCAGCCTTAAAGGGCCAGCCTTAAAGGGCCATCCTGAAAGGGCCATCCTGAAAGGGCCAGCCTTAGAGGGCCAGCCTTACATGGCCGACCTTAGAGAGCCAGCCTTAGAGGGCCAGCCTTAGAGGGCCAGCCTTAGAGGCCCAGCCTTAGAGGGCCAGCCTTAAAGGGCCAGCCTTAGAGGGCCAGCCTTAGAAGGCCAGCCTTAGAAGGCCAGCGAGGGTCAGCCTTAAAGGGTTAGCTTAAAGTGCCAGCCTTAAAGGGCCAGTCTTAGAGGGCCAGCGAGGGTCAGCCTTAAAGGGTTAGCTTAAAGTGCCAGCCTTAAAGGGCCAGTCTTAGAGGGCCAGCCTTAGAGGGCAGCCTTAAAGGGTCAGCTTAGAGGGCCAGCCTTGGAGGGCCAGCTTTAGAGGGCCGGCTTAAAAGGCCAGCCTTAATGCGCCAGCTTTAGAGGGCCAGTGTAACCCATGTCTTCCCACCAGCCTCATCATGAGCAGCCATATGACTTGGTCAGCTGACGGTAGGTCCCCTCCTGATTGGCTGTCTGTGCTGCAAGGAAGCAGTAAAAGGCCAGCAGGTGCAGGTCATCAGTGGCTCCTGCTGTGGTTGGTCAACAAGCTGCATGCTCACAACCCTCTTTGATATCCATACCTACAGAAAACAACTTTGCGGTAAGCCTTTCCATTTCACCGGCCATGTCTGTGGCCGCTACATCTGAATGGATATATTATGTATATATATTATATATTATTATCTGTGTGTATATATATATTTCAACTGCTAAACTCATTGCTCGACAGTAAAGTGGGATGAATGCCACAAGTGAACTTTTACTGTCATTATGAAGGATGGCCATCTTGAATTGGATGTATAAGTGTTGGATTATTTACCGGTACATTTTGTAAAGTGGACTGACATGTTAATACCTGTTTCTGGCATTAAAGGGCCAGCCTTGAAGGGCCGCCTTAAAACTCTAGCCTTAAAGGGTCAGCTTAAAGGGCCAGCCTTAGAGGGCCAGCCTTAAAGGGCCAGCCTTAAAGGCCCATCCTTAAATGGCCATCCTTAAAGGGCCAGCCTTAAAAGGCCAGCCTTAAAGGGCCAGCCTTAAAGGGCCAGCCTTAGAGGGCCAGCCTTACAGGGCCATCTTAAAGGGCCAGCTTAAAGGGCTAGCCTTAGAGGGCCAGCCTTAAAGGGCCAGCTTAAAGGGCCAGCCTTAGCGGCCCAGCCTTAGAGGGCCAGCCTTAAAGGGCCAGCTTAAAGGGCCAGCCTTAGAGGGCCAGCCTTAGAGGGCCAGCCTTAGAGGGCCAGCCTTAGAGGGCCAGCCTTAGAGGGCCAGCCTTAGAGGGCCAGCCTTAAGGGGCCATCCTTAAAGGGCCAGCCTTAGAGGGCCAGCCTTAGAGGGCCAGCCTTAGAGGGCCAGCTTAAAGGGCCAGCTTAAAGGGCCAGCTTTAAAGCTGTAGCCTTAAAGTGCCAGCCTTAGAGGGCCAGCCTTACAGGGCCCGCTTAAAGGGCCAGCCTTAAAGGGCCAGCTTAAAGGGCCAGCCTTAGAGGGCCAGCCTTAAAGGGCCAGCCTTACATGGCCGACCTTAGAGGGCCAGCCTTAGAGGGCCAGCCTTACAGGGCCCGCTTAAAGGGCCAGCCTTAGAGGGCCAGCCTTAGAGGGCCAGCCTTAGAGGGCCAGCCTTAGAGGGCCAGCTTAAAGGGCCAGCCTTAGAGGGCCAGCCTTAGAGGGCCAGCCTTACAGGGCCCGCTTAAAGGGCCAGCCTTAGAGGGCCAGCCTTAGAGGGCCAGCCTTAGAGGGCCAGCCTTAGAGGGCCAGCCTTAGAGGGCCAGCCTTAGAGGGCCAGCCTTAGAGGGCCAGCTTAAAGGGCCAGCCTTAGAGGGCCAGCCTTAGAGGGCCAGCCTTAGAGGGCCAGCCTTAGAGGGCCAGCCTTAGAGGGCAAGCCTTAAAGGGCCAGCCTTAGAGGGCCATCCTTAGAGGGCCAGCCTTAGAGGGCCAGCTTAAAGGGCCAGCTTAAAGGGCCAGCTTTAAAGCTGTAGCCTTAAAGGGCCAGCCTTAGAGGGCCAGCCTTACAGGGCCAGCTTTAAAGCTGTAGCCTTAAAGGGCCAGCCTTAGAGGGCCAGCCTTACAGGGCCCGCTTAAAGGGCCAGCCTTAAAGGGCCAGCTTAAAGGGCCAGCCTTAGAGGGCCAGCCTTAAAGGGCCAGCCTTACATGGCCGACCTTAGAGGGCCAGCCTTAGAGGGCCAGCCTTAGAGGGCCAGCCTTAGAGGGCCAGCCTTAGAGGGCCAGCCTTAGAGGGCCAGCCTTAAGGGGCCATCCTTAAAGGGCCAGCCTTAGAGGGCCAGCCTTAGAGGGCCAGCTTAAAGGGCCAGCTTAAAGTGCCAGCCTTAAAGCTGTAGCCTTAAAGGGCCAGCCTTAGAGGGCCAGCCTTACAGGGCCCGCTTAAAGGGCCAGCCTTACAGGGCCCGCTTAAAGGGCCAGCTTAAAGGGCCAGCTTAAAGGGCCAGCCTTAGAGGGCCAGCCTTAGAGGGCCAGCCTTAGAGGGCCAGCCTTAAAGGGCCAGCCTTAGAGGGCCAGCCTTAAGGGGCCATCCTTAAAGGGCCAGCCTTAGAGGGCCAGCTTAAAGGGCCAGCTTAAAGGGCCAGCCTTAAAGCTGTAGCCTTAAAGGGCCAGCCTTAGAGGGCCAGCCTTACAGGGCCCGCTTAAAGGGCCAGCCTTACAGGGCCCGCTTAAAGGGCCAGCTTAAAGGGCCAGCTTAAAGGGCCAGCCTTAGAGGGCCAGCCTTAGAGGGCCAGCCTTAGAGGGCCAGCCTTAAAGGGCCAGCCTTAGAGGGCCAGCCTTACAGGGCCAGCTTAAAGGGCCAGCTTAAAGGGCCAGCCTTAAAGGGCCAGCCTTAAAGGGCCAGCCTTAGAGGGCCAGCCTTAGAGGGCCAGCTTAAAGGGCCAGCCTTAGAGGGCCAGCCTTAAGGGGCCATCCTTAAAGGGCCAGCCTTAGAGGGCCAGCCTTAGAGGGCCAGCTTAAAGGGCCAGCTTAAAGGGCCAGCCTTAAAGCTGTAGCCTTAAAGGGCCAGCCTTAGAGGGCCAGCCTTACAGGGCCCGCTTAAAGGGCCAGCCTTACAGGGCCCGCTTAAAGGGCCAGCTTAAAGGGCCAGCCTTAGAGGGCCAGCCTTAGAGGGCCAGCCTTAAAGGGCCAGCCTTAGAGGGCCAGCCTTAAAGGGCCAGCCTTAGAGGGCCAGCCTTACAGGGCCAGCTTAAAGGGCCAGCTTAAAGGGCCAGCCTTAAAGGGCCAGCCTTAAAGGGCCAGCCTTAAAGGGCCAGCCTTGAAGGGCCAGCCTTAGAGGGCCAGCCTTACAGGGCCAGCTTAAAGGGCCGACTTTAGAGGGCCAGCCTTAAAGGGCCAGCTTAAAGGGCCAGCTTAAAGGGCCAGCTTAAAGGGCCAGCCTTAGAGGGCCAGCCTTAGAGGGCCAGCCTTACAGGGCCCGCTTAAAGGGCCAGCCTTAAAGGGCCATCCTGAAAGGGCCAGCCTTAGAGGGCCAGCCTTAAAGGGCCAGCTTAAAGGGCCAGCTTAAAGGGCCAGCCTTAGAGGGCCAGCCTTAGAGGGCCAGTCTTAGAGGGCCAGCATTAGAGGGCCAGCCTTAGAGGGCCAGCCTTAGAGGGCCAGCTTTAGAGGGCCAGCCTTAAAGGGCCAGCCTTAAAGGGCCATCCTGAAAGGGCCATCCTGAAAGGGCCAGCCTTAGAGGGCCAGCCTTACATGGCCGACCTTAGAGGGCCAGCCTTAGAAGGCCAGCCTTAGAGGGCCAGCCTTAGAGGCCCAGCCTTAGAGGGCCAGCCTTAAAGGGCCAGCCTTAGAGGGCCAGCCTTAGAAGGCCAGCCTTAGAAGGCCAGCGAGGGTCAGCCTTAAAGGGTTAGCTTAAAGTGCCAGCCTTAAAGGGCCAGTCTTAGAGGGCCAGCGAGGGTCAGCCTTAAAGGGTTAGCTTAAAGTGCCAGCCTTAAAGGGCCAGTCTTAGAGGGCCAGCCTTAGAGGGCAGCCTTAAAGGGTCAGCTTAGAGGGCCAGCCTTGGAGGGCCAGCTTTAGAGGGCCGGCTTAAAAGGCCAGCCTTAATGCGCCAGCTTTAGAGGGCCAGTGTAACCCATGTCTTCCCACCAGCCTCATCATGAGCAGCCATATGACTTGGTCAGCTGACGGTAGGTCCCCTCCTGATTGGCTGTCTGTGCTGCAAGGAAGCAGTAAAAGGCCAGCAGGTGCAGGTCATCAGTGGCTCCTGCTGTGGTTGGTCAACAAGCTGCATGCTCACAACCCTCTTTGATATCCATACCTACAGAAAACAACTTTGCGGTAAGCCTTTCCATTTCACCGGCCATGTCTGTGGCCGCTACATCTGAATGGATATATTATGTATATATATTATATATTATTATCTGTGTGTATATATATATTTCAACTGCTAAACTCATTGCTCGACAGTAAAGTGGGATGAATGCCACAAGTGAACTTTTACTGTCATTATGAAGGATGGCCATCTTGAATTGGATGTATAAGTGTTGGATTATTTACCGGTACATTTTGTAAAGTGGACTGACATGTTAATACCTGTTTCTGGCATTACAGGGCCAGCCTTGAAGGGCCGCCTTAAAGCTCTAGCCTTAAAGGGTCAGCTTAAAGGGCCAGCCTTAGAGGGCCAGCCTTAAAGGGCCAGCCTTAAAGGCCCATCCTTAAAGGGTCAGCTTAAAGGGCCAGCCTTAGAGGGCCAGCCTTAAAGGGCCAGCCTTAAAGGCCCATCCTTAAAGGGCCAGCCTTAGAGGGCCAGCCTTAGAGGGCCAGCTTAAAGGGCCAGCCTTAGAGGGCCAGCCTTAGAGGGCCAGCCTTAGAGGGCCAGCCTTAGAGGGCCAGCCTTAAGGGGCCATCCTTAAAGGGCCAGCCTTAGAGGGCCAGCCTTAGAGGGCCAGCCTTAGAGGGCCAGCTTAAAGGGCCAGCTTAAAGGGCCAGCTTTAAAGCTGTAGCCTTAAAGGGCCAGCCTTAGAGGGCCAGCCTTACAGGGCCCGCTTAAAGGGCCAGCCATACAGGGCCCGCTTAAAGGGCCAGCTTAAAGGGCCAGCTTAAAGGGCCAGCCTTAGAGGGCCAGCCTTAAAGGGCCAGCCTTACATGGCCGACCTTAGAGGGCCAGCCTTAGAGGGCCAGCCTTAGAGGGCCAGCCTTAGAGGGCCAGCCTTAGAGGGCCAGCCTTAAGGGGCCATCCTTAAAGGGCCAGCCTTAGAGGGCCAGCCTTAGAGGGCCAGCTTAAAGGGCCAGCTTAAAGGGCCAGCCTTAAAGCTGTAGCCTTAAAGGGCCAGCCTTAGAGGGCCAGCCTTAGAGGGCCAGCCTTACAGGGCCCGCTTAAAGGGCCAGCCTTACAGGGCCCGCTTAAAGGGCCAGCTTAAAGGGCCAGCTTAAAGGGCCAGCCTTAGAGGGCCAGCCTTAAAGGGCCAGCCTTAGAGGGCCAGCCTTAAAGGGCCAGCCTTAGAGGGCCAGCCTTACAGGGCCAGCTTAAAGGGCCAGCCATACAGGGCCCGCTTAAAGGGCCAGCTTAAAGGGCCAGCTTAAAGGGCCAGCCTTAGATGGCCAGCCTTAAAGGGCCAGCCTTACATGGCCGACCTTAGAGGGCCAGCCTTAGAGGGCCAGCCTTACAGGGCCCGCTTAAAGGGCCAGCCTTAAAGGGCCAGCTTAAAGGGCCAGCCTTAGAGGGCCAGCCTTAAAGGGCCAGCCTTACATGGCCGACCTTAGAGGGCCAGCCTTAGAGGGCCAGCCTTACAGGGCCCGCTTAAAGGGCCAGCCTTAGAGGGCCAGCCTTAGAGGGCCAGCCTTAGAGGGCCAGCTTAAAGGGCCAGCCTTAGAGGGCCAGCCTTAGAGGGCCAGCCTTACAGGGCCCGCTTAAAGGGCCAGCCTTAGAGGGCCAGCCTTAGAGGGCCAGCCTTAGAGGGCCAGCCTTAGAGGGCCAGCTTAAAGGGCCAGCCTTAGAGGGCCAGCCTTAGAGGGCCAGCCTTAGCGGCCCAGCCTTAGAGGGCCAGCCTTAGAGGGCCAGCTTAAAGGGCCAGCCTTAGAGGGCCAGCCTTAGAGGGCCAGCCTTAGAGGGCCAGCCTTAGAGGGCCAGCCTTAAGGGGCCATCCTTAAAGGGCCAGCCTTAGAGGGCCATCCTTAGAGGGCCAGCCTTAGAGGGCCAGCTTAAAGTGCCAGCTTAAAGGGCCAGCTTTAAAGCTGTAGCCTTAAAGGGCCAGCCTTAGAGGGCCAGCCTTACAGGGCCAGCTTTAAAGCTGTAGCCTTAAAGGGCCAGCCTTAGAGGGCCAGCCTTACAGGGCCCGCTTAAAGGGCCAGCCTTAAAGGGCCAGCTTAAAGGGCCAGCCTTAGAGGGCCAGCCTTAAAGGGCCAGCCTTACATGGCCGACCTTAGAGTGCCAGCCTTAGAGGGCCAGCCTTAGAGGGCCAGCCTTAGAGGGCCAGCCTTAGAGGGCCAGCCTTAAGGGGCCATCCTTAAAGGGCCAGCCTTAGAGGGCCAGCCTTAGAGGGCCAGCTTAAAGGGCCAGCTTAAAGGGCCAGCCTTAAAGCTGTAGCCTTAAAGGGCCAGCCTTAAAGGGCCAGCCTTAGAGGGCCAGCCTTACAGGGCCCGCTTAAAGGGCCAGCCTTACAGGGCCCGCTTAAAGGGCCAGCTTAAAGGGCCAGCTTAAAGGGCCAGCCTTAGAGGGCCAGCCTTAGAGGGCCAGCCTTAGAGGGCCAGCCTTAAAGAGCCAGCCTTAGAGGGCCAGCCTTAAGGGGCCATCCTTAAAGGGCCAGCCTTAGAGGGCCAGCTTAAAGGGCCAGCTTAAAGGGCCAGCCTTAAAGCTGTAGCCTTAAAGGGCCAGCCTTAGAGGGCCAGCCTTACAGGGCCCGCTTAAAGGGCCAGCCTTACAGGGCCCGCTTAAAGGGCCAGCTTAAAGGGCCAGCTTAAAGGGCCAGCCTTAGAGGGCCAGCCTTAGAGGGCCAGCCTTAGAGGGCCAGCCTTAAAGGGCCAGCCTTAGAGGGCCAGCCTTACAGGGCCAGCTTAAAGGGCCAGCTTAAAGGGCCAGCCTTAAAGGGCCAGCCTTAAAGGGCCAGCCTTAGAGGGCCAGCCTTAGAGGGCCAGCTTAAAGGGCCAGCCTTAGAGGGCCAGCCTTAAGGGGCCATCCTTAAAGGGCCAGCCTTAGAGGGCCAGCCTTAGAGGGCCAGCTTAAAGGGCCAGCTTAAAGGGCCAGCCTTAAAGCTGTAGCCTTAAAGGGCCAGCCTTAGAGGGCCAGCCTTACAGGGCCCGCTTAAAGGGCCAGCCTTACAGGGCCCGCTTAAAGGGCCAGCTTAAAGGGCCAGCCTTAGAGGGCCAGCCTTAGAGGGCCAGCCTTAAAGGGCCAGCCTTAGAGGGCCAGCCTTAAAGGGCCAGCCTTAGAGGGCCAGCCTTACAGGGCCAGCTTAAAGGGCCAGCTTAAAGGGCCAGCCTTAAAGGGCCAGCCTTAAAGGGCCAGCCTTAAAGGGCCAGCCTTGAAGGGCCAGCCTTAGAGGGCCAGCCTTACAGGGCCAGCTTAAAGGGCCGACTTTAGAGGGCCAGCCTTAAAGGGCCAGCTTAAAGGGCCAGCTTAAAGGGCCAGCTTAAAGGGCCAGCCTTAGAGGGCCAGCCTTAGAGGGCCAGCCTTACAGGGCCCGCTTAAAGGGCCAGCCTTAAAGGGCCATCCTGAAAGGGCCAGCCTTAGAGGGCCAGCCTTAAAGGGCCAGCTTAAAGGGCCAGCTTAAAGGGCCAGCCTTAGAGGGCCAGCCTTAGAGGGCCAGTCTTAGAGGGCCAGCATTAGAGGGCCAGCCTTAGAGGGCCAGCCTTAGAGGGCCAGCTTTAGAGGGCCAGCCTTAAAGGGCCAGCCTTAAAGGGCCATCCTGAAAGGGCCATCCTGAAAGGGCCAGCCTTAGAGGGCCAGCCTTACATGGCCGACCTTAGAGGGCCAGCCTTAGAAGGCCAGCCTTAGAGGGCCAGCCTTAGAGGCCCAGCCTTAGAGGGCCAGCCTTAAAGGGCCAGCCTTAGAGGGCCAGCCTTAGAAGGCCAGCCTTAGAAGGCCAGCGAGGGTCAGCCTTAAAGGGTTAGCTTAAAGTGCCAGCCTTAAAGGGCCAGTCTTAGAGGGCCAGCGAGGGTCAGCCTTAAAGGGTTAGCTTAAAGTGCCAGCCTTAAAGGGCCAGTCTTAGAGGGCCAGCCTTAGAGGGCAGCCTTAAAGGGTCAGCTTAGAGGGCCAGCCTTGGAGGGCCAGCTTTAGAGGGCCGGCTTAAAAGGCCAGCCTTAATGCGCCAGCTTTAGAGGGCCAGTGTAACCCATGTCTTCCCACCAGCCTCATCATGAGCAGCCATATGACTTGGTCAGCTGACGGTAGGTCCCCTCCTGATTGGCTGTCTGTGCTGCAAGGAAGCAGTAAAAGGCCAGCAGGTGCAGGTCATCAGTGGCTCCTGCTGTGGTTGGTCAACAAGCTGCATGCTCACAACCCTCTTTGATATCCATACCTACAGAAAACAACTTTGCGGTAAGCCTTTCCATTTCACCGGCCATGTCTGTGGCCGCTACATCTGAATGGATATATTATGTATATATATTATATATTATTATCTGTGTGTATATATATATTTCAACTGCTAAACTCATTGCTCGACAGTAAAGTGGGATGAATGCCACAAGTGAACTTTTACTGTCATTATGAAGGATGGCCATCTTGAATTGGATGTATAAGTGTTGGATTATTTACCGGTACATTTTGTAAAGTGGACTGACATGTTAATACCTGTTTCTGGCATTACAGGGCCAGCCTTGAAGGGCCGCCTTAAAGCTCTAGCCTTAAAGGGTCAGCTTAAAGGGCCAGCCTTAGAGGGCCAGCCTTAAAGGGCCAGCCTTAAAGGCCCATCCTTAAAGGGTCAGCTTAAAGGGCCAGCCTTAGAGGGCCAGCCTTAAAGGGCCAGCCTTAAAGGCCCATCCTTAAAGGGCCAGCCTTAGAGGGCCAGCCTTAGAGGGCCAGCTTAAAGGGCCAGCCTTAGAGGGCCAGCCTTAGAGGGCCAGCCTTAGAGGGCCAGCCTTAGAGGGCCAGCCTTAAGGGGCCATCCTTAAAGGGCCAGCCTTAGAGGGCCAGCCTTAGAGGGCCAGCCTTAGAGGGCCAGCTTAAAGGGCCAGCTTAAAGGGCCAGCTTTAAAGCTGTAGCCTTAAAGGGCCAGCCTTAGAGGGCCAGCCTTACAGGGCCCGCTTAAAGGGCCAGCCATACAGGGCCCGCTTAAAGGGCCAGCTTAAAGGGCCAGCTTAAAGGGCCAGCCTTAGAGGGCCAGCCTTAAAGGGCCAGCCTTACATGGCCGACCTTAGAGGGCCAGCCTTAGAGGGCCAGCCTTAGAGGGCCAGCCTTAGAGGGCCAGCCTTAGAGGGCCAGCCTTAAGGGGCCATCCTTAAAGGGCCAGCCTTAGAGGGCCAGCCTTAGAGGGCCAGCTTAAAGGGCCAGCTTAAAGGGCCAGCCTTAAAGCTGTAGCCTTAAAGGGCCAGCCTTAGAGGGCCAGCCTTAGAGGGCCAGCCTTACAGGGCCCGCTTAAAGGGCCAGCCTTACAGGGCCCGCTTAAAGGGCCAGCTTAAAGGGCCAGCTTAAAGGGCCAGCCTTAGAGGGCCAGCCTTAAAGGGCCAGCCTTAGAGGGCCAGCCTTAAAGGGCCAGCCTTAGAGGGCCAGCCTTACAGGGCCAGCTTAAAGGGCCAGCCATACAGGGCCCGCTTAAAGGGCCAGCTTAAAGGGCCAGCTTAAAGGGCCAGCCTTAGAGGGCCAGCCTTAAAGGGCCAGCCTTACATGGCCGACCTTAGAGGGCCAGCCTTAGAGGGCCAGCCTTAGAGGGCCAGCCTTAGAGGGCCAGCCTTAGAGGGCCAGCCTTAAGGGGCCATCCTTAAAGGGCCAGCCTTAGAGGGCCAGCCTTAGAAGGCCAGCCTTAGAAGGCCAGCGAGGGTCAGCCTTAAAGGGTTGGCTTAAAGTGCCAGCCTTAAAGGGCCAGTCTTAGAGGGCCAGCGAGGGTCAGCCTTAAAGGGTTAGCTTAAAGTGCCAGCCTTAAAGGGCCAGTCTTAGAGGGCCAGCCTTAGAGGGCAGCCTTAAAGGGTCAGCTTAGAGGGCCAGCCTTGGAGGGCCAGCTTTAGAGGGCCGGCTTAAAAGGCCAGCCTTAATGCGCCAGCTTTAGAGGGCCAGTGTAACCCATGTCTTCCCACCAGCCTCATCATGAGCAGCCATATGACTTGGTCAGCTGACGGTAGGTCCCCTCCTGATTGGCTGTCTGTGCTGCAAGGAAGCAGTAAAAGGCCAGCAGGTGCAGGTCATCAGTGGCTCCTGCTGTGGTTGGTCAACAAGCTGCATGCTCACAACCCTCTTTGATATCCATACCTACAGAAAACAACTTTGCGGTAAGCCTTTCCATTTCACCGGCCATGTCTGTGGCCGCTACATCTGAATGGATATATTATGTATATATATTATATATTATTATCTGTGTGTATATAAATATTTCAACTGCTAAACTCATTGCTCGACAGTAAAGTGGGATGAATGCCACAAGTGAACTTTTACTGTCATTATGAAGGATGGCCATCTTGAATTGGATGTATAAGTGTTGGATTATTTACCGGTACATTTTGTAAAGTGGACTGACATGTTAATACCTGTTTCTGGCATTAAAGGGCCAGCCTTGAAGGGCCGCCTTAAAGCTCTAGCCTTAAAGGGTCAGCTTAAAGGGCCAGCCTTAGAGGGCCAGCCTTAAAGGGCCAGCCTTAAAGGCCCATCCTTAAATGGCCATCCTTAAAGGGCCAGCCTTAAAAGGCCAGCCTTAAAGGGCCAGCCTTAAAGGGCCAGCCTTAGAGGGCCAGCCTTACAGGGCCATCTTAAAGGGCCAGCTTAAAGGGCTAGCCTTAGAGGGCCAGCCTTAAAGGGCCAGCTTAAAGGGCCAGCCTTAGCGGCCCAGCCTTAGAGGGCCAGCCTTAGAGGGCCAGCTTAAAGGGCCAGCCTTAGAGGGCCAGCCTTAGAGGGCCAGCCTTAGAGGGCCAGCCTTAGAGGGCCAGCCTTAAGGGGCCATCCTTAAAGGGCCAGCCTTAGAGGGCCAGCCTTAGAGGGCCAGCCTTAGAGGGCCAGCTTAAAGGGCCAGCTTAAAGGGCCAGCTTTAAAGCTGTAGCCTTAAAGGGCCAGCCTTAGAGGGCCAGCCTTACAGGGCCCGCTTAAAGGGCCAGCCTTAAAGGGCCAGCTTAAAGGGCCAGCCTTAGAGGGCCAGCCTTAAAGGGCCAGCCTTACATGGCCGACCTTAGAGGGCCAGCCTTAGAGGGCCAGCCTTACAGGGCCCGCTTAAAGGGCCAGCCTTAGAGGGCCAGCCTTAGAGGGCCAGCCTTAGAGGGCCAGCCTTAGAGGGCCAGCTTAAAGGGCCAGCCTTAGAGGGCCAGCCTTAGAGGGCCAGCCTTACAGGGCCCGCTTAAAGGGCCAGCCTTAGAGGGCCAGCCTTAGAGGGCCAGCCTTAGAGGGCCAGCTTAAAGGGCCAGCCTTAGAGGGCCAGCCTTAGAGGGCCAGCCTTAGCGGCCCAGCCTTAGAGGGCCAGCCTTAGAGGGCCAGCTTAAAGGGCCAGCCTTAGAGGGCCAGCCTTAGAGGGCCAGCCTTAAGGGGCCATCCTTAAAGGGCCAGCCTTAGAGGGCCATCCTTAGAGGGCCAGCCTTAGAGGGCCAGCTTAAAGGGCCAGCTTTAAAGCTGTAGCCTTAAAGGGCCAGCCTTAGAGGGCCAGCCTTACAGGGCCAGCTTTAAAGCTGTAGCCTTAAAGGGCCAGCCTTAGAGGGCCAGCCTTACAGGGCCCGCTTAAAGGGCCAGCCTTAAAGGGCCAGCTTAAAGGGCCAGCCTTAGAGGGCCAGCCTTAAAGGGCCAGCCTTACATGGCCGACCTTAGAGGGCCAGCCTTAGAGGGCCAGCCTTAGAGGGCCAGCCTTAGAGGGCCAGCCTTAGAGGGCCAGCCTTAAGGGGCCATCCTTAAAGGGCCAGCCTTAGAGGGCCAGCCTTAGAGGGCCAGCTTAAAGGGCCAGCTTAAAGGGCCAGCCTTAAAGCTGTAGCCTTAAAGGGCCAGCCTTAGAGGGCCAGCCTTACAGGGCCCGCTTAAAGGGCCAGCCTTAGAGGGCCCGCTTAAAGGGCCAGCTTAAAGGGCCAGCCTTAGAGGGCCAGCCTTAGAGGGCCAGCCTTAAAGGGCCAGCCTTAGAGGGCCAGCCTTAAAGGGCCAGCCTTAGAGGGCCAGCCTTACAGGGCCAGCTTAAAGGGCCAGCTTAAAGGGCCAGCCTTAAAGGGCCAGCCTTAAAGGGCCAGCCTTAAAGGGCCAGCCTTGAAGGGCCAGCCTTAGAGGGCCAGCCTTACAGGGCCAGCTTAAAGGGCCGACTTTAGAGGGCCAGCCTTAAAGGGCCAGCTTAAAGGGCCAGCTTAAAGGGCCAGCTTAAAGGGCCAGCCTTAGAGGGCCAGCCTTAGAGGGCCAGCCTTACAGGGCCCGCTTAAAGGGCCAGCCTTAAAGGGCCATCCTGAAAGGGCCAGCCTTAGAGGGCCAGCCTTAAAGGGCCAGCTTAAAGGGCCAGCTTAAAGGGCCAGCCTTAGAGGGCCAGCCTTAGAGGGCCAGTCTTAGAGGGCCAGCATTAGAGGGCCAGCCTTAGAGGGCCAGCCTTAGAGGGCCAGCTTTAGAGGGCCAGCCTTAAAGGGCCAGCCTTAAAGGGCCATCCTGAAAGGGCCATCCTGAAAGGGCCAGCCTTAGAGGGCCAGCCTTACATGGCCGACCTTAGAGGGCCAGCCTTAGAAGGCCAGCCTTAGAGGGCCAGCCTTAAAGGGCCAGCCTTAGAGGGCCAGCCTTAGAAGGCCAGCCTTAGAAGGCCAGCGAGGGTCAGCCTTAAAGGGTTAGCTTAAAGTGCCAGCCTTAAAGGGCCAGTCTTAGAGGGCCAGCGAGGGTCAGCCTTAAAGGGTTAGCTTAAAGTGCCAGCCTTAAAGGGCCAGTCTTAGAGGGCCAGCCTTAGAGGGCAGCCTTAAAGGGTCAGATTAGAGGGCCAGCCTTGGAGGGCCAGCTTTAGAGGGCCGGCTTAAAAGGCCAGCCTTAATGCGCCAGCTTTAGAGGGCCAGTGTAACCCATGTCTTCCCACCAGCCTCATCATGAGCAGCCATATGACTTGGTCAGCTGACGGTAGGTCCCCTCCTGATTGGCTGTCTGTGCTGCAAGGAAGCAGTAAAAGGCCAGCAGGTGCAGGTCATCAGTGGCTCCTGCTGTGGTTGGTCAACAAGCTGCATGCTCACAACCCTCTTTGATATCCATACCTACAGAAAACAACTTTGCGGTAAGCCTTTCCATTTCACCGGCCATGTCTGTGGCCGCTACATCTGAATGGATATATTATGTATATATATTATATATTATTATCTGTGTGTATATATATATTTCAACTGCTAAACTCATTGCTCGACAGTAAAGTGGGATGAATGCCACAAGTGAACTTTTACTGTCATTATGAAGGATGGCCATCTTGAATTGGATGTATAAGTGTTGGATTATTTACCGGTACATTTTGTAAAGTGGACTGACATGTTAATACCTGTTTCTGGCATTACAGGGCCAGCCTTGAAGGGCCGCCTTAAAGCTCTAGCCTTAAAGGGTCAGCTTAAAGGGCCAGCCTTAGAGGGCCAGCCTTAAAGGGCCAGCCTTAAAGGCCCATCCTTAAAGGGTCAGCTTAAAGGGCCAGCCTTAGAGGGCCAGCCTTAAAGGGCCAGCCTTAAAGGCCCATCCTTAAAGGGCCAGCCTTAGAGGGCCAGCCTTAGAGGGCCAGCTTAAAGGGCCAGCCTTAGAGGGCCAGCCTTAGAGGGCCAGCCTTAGAGGGCCAGCCTTAGAGGGCCAGCCTTAAGGGGCCATCCTTAAAGGGCCAGCCTTAGAGGGCCAGCCTTAGAGGGCCAGCCTTAGAGGGCCAGCTTAAAGGGCCAGCTTAAAGGGCCAGCTTTAAAGCTGTAGCCTTAAAGGGCCAGCCTTAGAGGGCCAGCCTTACAGGGCCCGCTTAAAGGGCCAGCCATACAGGGCCCGCTTAAAGGGCCAGCTTAAAGGGCCAGCTTAAAGGGCCAGCCTTAGAGGGCCAGCCTTAAAGGGCCAGCCTTACATGGCCGACCTTAGAGGGCCAGCCTTAGAGGGCCAGCCTTAGAGGGCCAGCCTTAGAGGGCCAGCCTTAGAGGGCCAGCCTTAAGGGGCCATCCTTAAAGGGCCAGCCTTAGAGGGCCAGCCTTAGAGGGCCAGCTTAAAGGGCCAGCTTAAAGGGCCAGCCTTAAAGCTGTAGCCTTAAAGGGCCAGCCTTAGAGGGCCAGCCTTAGAGGGCCAGCCTTACAGGGCCCGCTTAAAGGGCCAGCCTTACAGGGCCCGCTTAAAGGGCCAGCTTAAAGGGCCAGCTTAAAGGGCCAGCCTTAGAGGGCCAGCCTTAAAGGGCCAGCCTTAGAGGGCCAGCCTTAAAGGGCCAGCCTTAGAGGGCCAGCCTTACAGGGCCAGCTTAAAGGGCCAGCCATACAGGGCCCGCTTAAAGGGCCAGCTTAAAGGGCCAGCTTAAAGGGCCAGCCTTAGAGGGCCAGCCTTAAAGGGCCAGCCTTACATGGCCGACCTTAGAGGGCCAGCCTTAGAGGGCCAGCCTTAGAGGGCCAGCCTTAGAGGGCCAGCCTTAAGGGGCCATCCTTAAAGGGCCAGCCTTAGAGGGCCAGCCTTAGAAGGCCAGCCTTAGAAGGCCAGCGAGGGTCAGCCTTAAAGGGTTGGCTTAAAGTGCCAGCCTTAAAGGGCCAGTCTTAGAGGGCCAGCGAGGGTCAGCCTTAAAGGGTTAGCTTAAAGTGCCAGCCTTAAAGGGCCAGTCTTAGAGGGCCAGCCTTAGAGGGCAGCCTTAAAGGGTCAGCTTAGAGGGCCAGCCTTGGAGGGCCAGCTTTAGAGGGCCGGCTTAAAAGGCCAGCCTTAATGCGCCAGCTTTAGAGGGCCAGTGTAACCCATGTCTTCCCACCAGCCTCATCATGAGCAGCCATATGACTTGGTCAGCTGACGGTAGGTCCCCTCCTGATTGGCTGTCTGTGCTGCAAGGAAGCAGTAAAAGGCCAGCAGGTGCAGGTCATCAGTGGCTCCTGCTGTGGTTGGTCAACAAGCTGCATGCTCACAACCCTCTTTGATATCCATACCTACAGAAAACAACTTTGCGGTAAGCCTTTCCATTTCACCGGCCATGTCTGTGGCCGCTACATCTGAATGGATATATTATGTATATATATTATATATTATTATCTGTGTGTATATATATATTTCAACTGCTAAACTCATTGCTCGACAGTAAAGTGGGATGAATGCCACAAGTGAACTTTTACTGTCATTATGAAGGATGGCCATCTTGAATTGGATGTATAAGTGTTGGATTATTTACCGGTACATTTTGTAAAGTGGACTGACATGTTAATACCTGTTTCTGGCATTAAAGGGCCAGCCTTGAAGGGCCGCCTTAAAGCTCTAGCCTTAAAGGGTCAGCTTAAAGGGCCAGCCTTAGAGGGCCAGCCTTAAAGGGCCAGCCTTAAAGGCCCATCCTTAAATGGCCATCCTTAAAGGGCCAGCCTTAAAAGGCCAGCCTTAGAGGGCCAGCCTTACAGGGCCATCTTAAAGGGCCAGCTTAAAGGGCTAGCCTTAGAGGGCCAGCCTTAAAGGGCCAGCTTAAAGGGCCAGCCTTAGCGGCCCAGCCTTAGAGGGCCAGCCTTAGAGGGCCAGCTTAAAGGGCCAGCCTTAGAGGGCCAGCCTTAGAGGGCCAGCCTTAGAGGGCCAGCCTTAGAGGGCCAGCCTTAAGGGGCCATCCTTAAAGGGCCAGCCTTAGAGGGCCAGCCTTAGAGGGCCAGCTTAAAGGGCCAGCTTAAAGGGCCAGCTTTAAAGCTGTAGCCTTAAAGGGCCAGCCTTAGAGGGCCAGCCTTACAGGGCCCGCTTAAAGGGCCAGCCTTAAAGGGCCAGCTTAAAGGGCCAGCCTTAGAGGGCCAGCCTTAAAGGGCCAGCCTTACATGGCCGACCTTAGAGGGCCAGCCTTAGAGGGCCAGCCTTACAGGGCCCGCTTAAAGGGCCAGCCTTAGAGGGCCAGCCTTAGAGGGCCAGCCTTAGAGGGCCAGCCTTAGAGGGCCAGCTTAAAGGGCCAGCCTTAGAGGGCCAGCCTTAGAGGGCCAGCCTTACAGGGCCCGCTTAAAGGGCCAGCCTTAGAGGGCCAGCCTTAGAGGGCCAGCCTTAGAGGGCCAGCTTAAAGGGCCAGCCTTAGAGGGCCAGCCTTAGAGGGCCAGCCTTAGCGGCCCAGCCTTAGAGGGCCAGCCTTAGAGGGCCAGCTTAAAGGGCCAGCCTTAGAGGGCCAGCCTTAGAGGGCCAGCCTTAGAGGGCCAGCCTTAAGGGGCCATCCTTAAAGGGCCAGCCTTAGAGGGCCATCCTTAGAGGGCCAGCCTTAGAGGGCCAGCTTAAAGGGCCAGCTTAAAGGGCCAGCTTTAAAGCTGTAGCCTTAAAGGGCCAGCCTTAGAGGGCCAGCCTTACAGGGCCAGCTTTAAAGCTGTAGCCTTAAAGGGCCAGCCTTAGAGGGCCAGCCTTACAGGGCCCGCTTAAAGGGCCAGCCTTAAAGGGCCAGCTTAAAGGGCCAGCCTTAGAGGGCCAGCCTTAAAGGGCCAGCCTTACATGGCCGACCTTAGAGGGCCAGCCTTAGAGGGCCAGCCTTAGAGGGCCAGCCTTAGAGGGCCAGCCTTAGAGGGCCAGCCTTAAGGGGCCATCCTTAAAGGGCCAGCCTTAGAGGGCCAGCCTTAGAGGGCCAGCTTAAAGGGCCAGCTTAAAGGGCCAGCCTTAAAGCTGTAGCCTTAAAGGGCCAGCCTTAGAGGGCCAGCCTTACAGGGCCCGCTTAAAGGGCCAGCCTTACAGGGCCCGCTTAAAGGGCCAGCTTAAAGGGCCAGCTTAAAGGGCCAGCCTTAGAGGGCCAGCCTTAGAGGGCCAGCCTTAGAGGGCCAGCCTTAAAGGGCCAGCCTTAGAGGGCCAGCCTTAAGGGGCCATCCTTAAAGGGCCAGCCTTAGAGGGCCAGCTTAAAGGGCCAGCTTAAAGGGCCAGCCTTAAAGCTGTAGCCTTAAAGGGCCAGCCTTAGAGGGCCAGCCTTACAGGGCCCGCTTAAAGGGCCAGCCTTACAGGGCCCGCTTAAAGGGCCAGCTTAAAGGGCCAGCTTAAAGGGCCAGCCTTAGAGGGCCAGCCTTAGAGGGCCAGCCTTAGAGGGCCAGCCTTAAAGGGCCAGCCTTAGAGGGCCAGCCTTACAGGGCCAGCTTAAAGGGCCAGCCTTAAAGGGCCAGCCTTAAAGGGCCAGCCTTAGAGGGCCAGCCTTAGAGGGCCAGCCTTAGAGGGCCAGCTTAAAGGGCCAGCCTTAGAGGGCCAGCCTTAAGGGGCCATCCTTAAAGGGCCAGCCTTAAAGGGCCAGCCTTAGAGGGCCAGCCTTACAGGGCCCGCTTAAAGGGCCAGCCTTAAAGGGCCAGCTTAAAGGGCCAGCCTTAGAGGGCCAGCCTTAAAGGGCCAGCCTTACATGGCCGACCTTAGAGGGCCAGCCTTAGAGGGCCAGCCTTACAGGGCCCGCTTAAAGGGCCAGCCTTAGAGGGCCAGCCTTAGAGGGCCAGCCTTAGAGGGCCAGCCTTAGAGGGCCAGCTTAAAGGGCCAGCCTTAGAGGGCCAGCCTTAGAGGGCCAGCCTTACAGGGCCTGCTTAAAGGGCCAGCCTTAGAGGGCCAGCCTTAGAGGGCCAGCCTTAGAGGGCCAGCTTAAAGGGCCAGCCTTAGAGGGCCAGCCTTAGAGGGCCAGCCTTAGCGGCCCAGCCTTAGAGGGCCAGCCTTAGAGGGCCAGCTTAAAGGGCCAGCCTTAGAGGGCCAGCCTTAGAGGGCCAGCCTTAGAGGGCCAGCCTTAAGGGGCCATCCTTAAAGGGCCAGCCTTAGAGGGCCATCCTTAGAGGGCCAGCCTTAGAGGGCCAGCTTAAAGGGCCAGCTTAAAGGGCCAGCTTTAAAGCTGTAGCCTTAAAGGGCCAGCCTTAGAGGGCCAGCCTTACAGGGCCAGCTTTAAAGCTGTAGCCTTAAAGGGCCAGCCTTAGAGGGCCAGCCTTACAGGGCCCGCTTAAAGGGCCAGCCTTAAAGGGCCAGCTTAAAGGGCCAGCCTTAGAGGGCCAGCCTTAAAGGGCCAGCCTTACATGGCCGACCTTAGAGGGCCAGCCTTAGAGGGCCAGCCTTAGAGGGCCAGCCTTAGAGGGCCAGCCTTAAGGGGCCATCCTTAAAGGGCCAGCCTTAGAGGGCCAGCCTTAGAGGGCCAGCTTAAAGGGCCAGCTTAAAGGGCCAGCCTTAAAGCTGTAGCCTTAAAGGGCCAGCCTTAGAGGGCCAGCCTTACAGGGCCCGCTTAAAGGGCCAGCCTTACAGGGCCCGCTTAAAGGGCCAGCTTAAAGGGCCAGCTTAAACGGCCAGCCTTAGAGGGCCAGCCTTAGAGGGCCAGCCTTAGAGGGCCAGCCTTAAAGGGCCAGCCTTAGAGGGCCAGCCTTAAGGGGCCATCCTTAAAGGGCCAGCCTTAGAGGGCCAGCTTAAAGGGCCAGCTTAAAGGGCCAGCCTTAAAGCTGTAGCCTTAAAGGGCCAGCCTTAGAGGGCCAGCCTTACAGGGCCCGCTTAAAGGGCCAGCCTTACAGGGCCCGCTTAAAGGGCCAGCTTAAAGGGCCAGCTTAAAGGGCCAGCCTTAGAGGGCCAGCCTTAGAGGGCCAGCCTTAGAGGGCCAGCCTTAAAGGGCCAGCCTTAGAGGGCCAGCCTTACAGGGCCAGCTTAAAGGGCCAGCCTTAAAGGGCCAGCCTTAAAGGGCCAGCCTTAGAGGGCCAGCCTTAGAGGGCCAGCCTTAGAGGGCCAGCTTAAAGGGCCAGCCTTAGAGGGCCAGCCTTAAGGGGCCATCCTTAAAGGGCCAGCCTTAGAGGGCCAGCCTTAGAGGGCCAGCTTAAAGGGCCAGCTTAAAGGGCCAGCCTTAAAGCTGTAGCCTTAAAGGGCCAGCCTTAGAGGGCCAGCCTTACAGGGCCCGCTTAAAGGGCCAGCCTTACAGGGCCCGCTTAAAGGGCCAGCTTAAAGGGCCAGCCTTAGAGGGCCAGCCTTAGAGGGCCAGCCTTAAAGGGCCAGCCTTAGAGGGCCAGCCTTAAAGGGCCAGCCTTACAGGGCCAGCTTAAAGGGCCAGCTTAAAGGGCCAGCCTTAAAGGGCCAGCCTTAAAGGGCCAGCCTTAAAGGGCCAGCCTTGAAGGGCCAGCCTTAGAGGGCCAGCCTTACAGGGCCAGCTTAAAGGGCCGACTTTAGAGGGCCAGCCTTAAAGGGCCAGCTTATAGGGCCAGCTTAAAGTGCCAGCTTAAAGGGCCAGCCTTAGAGGGCCAGCCTTAGAGGGCCAGCCTTACAGGGCCCGCTTAAATGGCCAGCCTTAAAGGGCCATCCTGAAAGGGCCAGCCTTAGAGGGCCAGCTTAAAGGGCCAGCTTAAAGGGCCAGCCTTAGAGGGCCAGCCTTAGAGGGCCAGCCTTTGAGGGCCAGACTTAGAGGGCAAGACTTAGAGGGCAACCCTTAAGGGGCCAGCTTAAAGGGCCAGCTTAAAGGGCCAGCCTTAGAGGGCCAGCCTTAGAGGGCCAGTCTTAGAGGGCCAGCATTAGAGGGCCAGCCTTAGAGGGCCAGCCTTAGAGGGCCAGCTTTAGAGGGCCAGCCTTAAAGGGCCAGCCTTAAAGGGCCATCCTGAAAGGGCCATCCTGAAAGGGCCAGCCTTAGAGGGCCAGCCTTACATGGCCGACCTTAGAGAGCCAGCCTTAGAGGGCCAGCCTTAGAGGGCCAGCCTTAGAGGCCCAGCCTTAGAGGGCCAGCCTTAAAGGGCCAGCCTTAGAGGGCCAGCCTTAGAAGGCCAGCCTTAGAAGGCCAGCGAGGGTCAGCCTTAAAGGGTTAGCTTAAAGTGCCAGCCTTAAAGGGCCAGTCTTAGAGGGCCAGCGAGGGTCAGCCTTAAAGGGTTAGCTTAAAGTGCCAGCCTTAAAGGGCCAGTCTTAGAGGGCCAGCCTTAGAGGGCAGCCTTAAAGGGTCAGCTTAGAGGGCCAGCCTTGGAGGGCCAGCTTTAGAGGGCCGGCTTAAAAGGCCAGCCTTAATGCGCCAGCTTTAGAGGGCCAGTGTAACCCATGTCTTCCCACCAGCCTCATCATGAGCAGCCATATGACTTGGTCAGCTGACGGTAGGTCCCCTCCTGATTGGCTGTCTGTGCTGCAAGGAAGCAGTAAAAGGCCAGCAGGTGCAGCTCATCAGTGGCTCCTGCTGTGGTTGGTCAACAAGCTGCATGCTCACAACCCTCTTTGATATCCATACCTACAGAAAACAACTTTGCGGTAAGCCTTTCCATTTCACCGGCCATGTCTGTGGCCGCTACATCTGAATGGATATATTATGTATATATATTATATATTATTATCTGTGTGTATATATATATTTCAACTGCTAAACTCATTGCTCGACAGTAAAGTGGGATGAATGCCACAAGTGAACTTTTACTGTCATTATGAAGGATGGCCATCTTGAATTGGATGTATAAGTGTTGGATTATTTACCGGTACATTTTGTAAAGTGGACTGACATGTTAATACCTGTTTCTGGCATTAAAGGGCCAGCCTTGAAGGGCCGCCTTAAAGCTCTAGCCTTAAAGGGTCAGCTTAAAGGGCCAGCCTTAGAGGGCCAGCCTTAAAGGGCCAGCCTTAAAGGCCCATCCTTAAATGGCCATCCTTAAAGGGCCAGCCTTAAAAGGCCAGCCTTAAAGGGCCAGCCTTAAAGGGCCAGCCTTAGAGGGCCAGCCTTACAGGGCCATCTTAAAGGGCCAGCTTAAAGGGCTAGCCTTAGAGGGCCAGCCTTAAAGGGCCAGCTTAAAGGGCCAGCCTTAGAGGGCCAGCCTTAGAGGGCCAGCCTTAGAGGGCCAGCCTTAAGGGGCCATCCTTAAAGGGCCAGCCTTAGAGGGCCAGCCTTAGAGGGCCAGCCTTAGAGGGCCAGCTTAAAGGGCCAGCTTAAAGGGCCAGCTTTAAAGCTGTAGCCTTAAAGTGCCAGCCTTAGAGGGCCAGCCTTACAGGGCCCGCTTAAAGGGCCAGCCTTAAAGGGCCAGCTTAAAGGGCCAGCCTTAGAGGGCCAGCCTTAAAGGGCCAGCCTTACATGGCCGACCTTAGAGGGCCAGCCTTAGAGGGCCAGCCTTAAAGGGCCCGCTTAAAGGGCCAGCCTTAGAGGGCCAGCCTTAGAGGGCCAGCCTTAGAGGGCCAGCCTTAGAGGGCCAGCTTAAAGGGCCAGCCTTAGAGGGCCAGCCTTAGAGGGCCAGCCTTACAGGGCCCGCTTAAAGGGCCAGCCTTAGAGGGCCAGCCTTAGAGGGCCAGCCTTAGAGGGCCAGCCTTAGAGGGCCAGCTTAAAGGGCCAGCCTTAGAGGGCCAGCCTTAGAGGGCCAGCCTTAGCGGCCCAGCCTTAGAGGGCCAGCCTTAGAGGGCCAGCTTAAAGGGCCAGCCTTAGAGGGCCAGCCTTAGAGGGCCAGCCTTAGAGGGCCAGCCTTAGAGGGCAAGCCTTAAGGGGCCATCCTTAAAGGGCCAGCCTTAGAGGGCCATCCTTAGAGGGCCAGCCTTAGAGGGCCAGCTTAAAGGGCCAGCTTAAAGGGCCAGCTTTAAAGCTGTAGCCTTAAAGGGCCAGCCTTAGAGGGCCAGCCTTACAGGGCCAGCTTTAAAGCTGTAGCCTTAAAGGGCCAGCCTTAGAGGGCCAGCCTTACAGGGCCCGCTTAAAGGGCCAGCCTTAAAGGGCCAGCTTAAAGGGCCAGCCTTAGAGGGCCAGCCTTAAAGGGCCAGCCTTACATGGCCGACCTTAGAGGGCCAGCCTTAGAGGGCCAGCCTTAGAGGGCCAGCCTTAGAGGGCCAGCCTTAGAGGGCCAGCCTTAAGGGGCCATCCTTAAAGGGCCAGCCTTAGAGGGCCAGCCTTAGAGGGCCAGCTTAAAGGGCCAGCTTAAAGGGCCAGCCTTAAAGCTGTAGCCTTAAAGGGCCAGCCTTAGAGGGCCAGCCTTACAGGGCCCGCTTAAAGGGCCAGCCTTACAGGGCCAGCTTAAAGGGCCAGCCTTAGAGGGCCAGCCTTAGAGGGCCAGCCTTAGAGGGCCAGCCTTAAAGGGCCAGCCTTAGAGGGCCAGCCTTAAGGGGCCATCCTTAAAGGGCCAGCCTTAGAGGGCCAGCTTAAAGGGCCAGCTTAAAGGGCCAGCCTTAAAGCTGTAGCCTTAAAGGGCCAGCCTTAGAGGGCCAGCCTTACAGGGCCCGCTTAAAGGGCCAGCCTTACAGGGCCCGCTTAAAGGGCCAGCTTAAAGGGCCAGCTTAAAGGGCCAGCCTTAGAGGGCCAGCCTTAGAGGGCCAGCCTTAGAGGGCCAGCCTTAAAGGGCCAGCCTTAGAGGGCCAGCCTTACAGGGCCAGCTTAAAGGGCCAGCTTAAAGGGCCAGCCTTAAAGGGCCAGCCTTAAAGGGCCAGCCTTAGAGGGCCAGCCTTAGAGGGCCAGCCTTAGAGGGCCAGCTTAAAGGGCCAGCCTTAGAGGGCCAGCCTTAAGGGGCCATCCTTAAAGGGCCAGCCTTAGAGGGCCAGCCTTAGAGGGCCAGCTTAAAGGGCCAGCTTAAAGGGCCAGCCTTAAAGCTGTAGCCTTAAAGGGCCAGCCTTAGAGGGCCAGCCTTACAGGGCCCGCTTAAAGGGCCAGCCTTACAGGGCCCGCTTAAAGGGCCAGCTTAAAGGGCCAGCCTTAGAGGGCCAGCCTTAGAGGGCCAGCCTTAAAGGGCCAGCCTTAGAGGGCCAGCCTTAAAGGGCCAGCCTTAGAGGGCCAGCCTTACAGGGCCAGCTTAAAGGGCCAGCTTAAAGGGCCAGCCTTAAAGGGCCAGCCTTAAAGGGCCAGCCTTAAAGGGCCAGCCTTGAAGGGCCAGCCTTAGAGGGCCAGCCTTACAGGGCCAGCTTAAAGGGCCGACTTTAGAGGGCCAGCCTTAAAGGGCCAGCTTAAAGGGCGAGCTTAAAGGGCCAGCTTAAAGGGCCAGCCTTAGAGGGCCAGCCTTAGAGGGCCAGCCTTACAGGGCCCGCTTAAAGGGCCAGCCTTAAAGGGCCATCCTGAAAGGGCCAGCCTTAGAGGGCCAGCCTTAAAGGGCCAGCTTAAAGGGCCAGCTTAAAGGGCCAGCCTTAGAGGGCCAGCCTTAGAGGGCCAGTCTTAGAGGGCCAGCATTAGAGGGCCAGCCTTAGAGGGCCAGCCTTAGAGGGCCAGCTTTAGAGGGCCAGCCTTAAAGGGCCAGCCTTAAAGGGCCATCCTGAAAGGGCCATCCTGAAAGGGCCAGCCTTAGAGGGCGAGCCTTACATGGCCGACCTTAGAGGGCCAGCCTTAGAGGGCCAGCCTTAAGGGGCCATCCTTAAAGGGCCAGCCTTAGAGGGCCAGCTTAAAGGGCCAGCTTAAAGGGCCAGCCTTAAAGCTGTAGCCTTAAAGGGCCAGCCTTAGAGGGCCAGCCTTACAGGGCCCGCTTAAAGGGCCAGCCTTACAGGGCCCGCTTAAAGGGCCAGCTTAAAGGGCCAGCTTAAAGGGCCAGCCTTAGAGGGCCAGCCTTAGAGGGCCAGCCTTAGAGGGCCAGCCTTAAAGGGCCAGCCTTAGAGGGCCAGCCTTACAGGGCCAGCTTAAAGGGCCAGCCTTAAAGGGCCAGCCTTAAAGGGCCAGCCTTAGAGGGCCAGCCTTAGAGGGCCAGCTTAAAGGGCCAGCCTTAGAGGGCCAGCCTTAAGGGGCCATCCTTAAAGGGCCAGCCTTAGAGGGCCAGCCTTAGAGGGCCAGCTTAAAGGGCCAGCTTAAAGGGCCAGCCTTAAAGCTGTAGCCTTAAAGGGCCAGCCTTAGAGGGCCAGCCTTACAGGGCCCGCTTAAAGGGCCAGCCATACAGGGCCCGCTTAAAGGGCCAGCTTAAAGGGCCAGCTTAAAGGGCCAGCCTTAGAGGGCCAGCCTTAAAGGGCCAGCCTTACATGGCCGACCTTAGAGGGCCAGCCTTAGAGGGCCAGCCTTAGAGGGCCAGCCTTAGAGGGCCAGCCTTAGAGGGCCAGCCTTAAGGGGCCATCCTTAAAGGGCCAGCCTTAGAGGGCCAGCCTTAGAGGGCCAGCTTAAAGGGCCAGCTTAAAGGGCCAGCCTTAAAGCTGTAGCCTTAAAGGGCCAGCCTTAGAGGGCCAGCCTTAGAGGGCCAGCCTTACAGGGCCCGCTTAAAGGGCCAGCCTTACAGGGCCCGCTTAAAGGGCCAGCTTAAAGGGCCAGCTTAAAGGGCCAGCCTTAGAGGGCCAGCCTTAGAGGGCCAGCCTTAAAGGGCCAGCCTTAGAGGGCCAGCCTTAAAGGGCCAGCCTTAGAGGGCCAGCCTTACAGGGCCAGCTTAAAGGGCCAGCCATACAGGGCCCGCTTAAAGGGCCAGCTTAAAGGGCCAGCTTAAAGGGCCAGCCTTAGAGGGCCAGCCTTAAAGGGCCAGCCTTACATGGCCGACCTTAGAGGGCCAGCCTTAGAGGGCCAGCCTTAGAGGGCCAGCCTTAGAGGGCCAGCCTTAGAGGGCCAGCCTTAAGGGGCCATCCTTAAAGGGCCAGCCTTAGAGGGCCAGCCTTAGAAGGCCAGCCTTAGAAGGCCAGCGAGGGTCAGCCTTAAAGGGTTGGCTTAAAGTGCCAGCCTTAAAGGGCCAGTCTTAGAGGGCCAGCGAGGGTCAGCCTTAAAGGGTTAGCTTAAAGTGCCAGCCTTAAAGGGCCAGTCTTAGAGGGCCAGCCTTAGAGGGCAGCCTTAAAGGGTCAGCTTAGAGGGCCAGCCTTGGAGGGCCAGCTTTAGAGGGCCGGCTTAAAAGGCCAGCCTTAATGCGCCAGCTTTAGAGGGCCAGTGTAACCCATGTCTTCCCACCAGCCTCATCATGAGCAGCCATATGACTTGGTCAGCTGACGGTAGGTCCCCTCCTGATTGGCTGTCTGTGCTGCAAGGAAGCAGTAAAAGGCCAGCAGGTGCAGGTCATCAGTGGCTCCTGCTGTGGTTGGTCAACAAGCTGCATGCTCACAACCCTCTTTGATATCCATACCTACAGAAAACAACTTTGCGGTAAGCCTTTCCATTTCACCGGCCATGTCTGTGGCCGCTACATCTGAATGGATATATTATGTATATATATTATATATTATTATCTGTGTGTATATATATATTTCAACTGCTAAACTCATTGCTCGACAGTAAAGTGGGATGAATGCCACAAGTGAACTTTTACTGTCATTATGAAGGATGGCCATCTTGAATTGGATGTATAAGTGTTGGATTATTTACCGGTACATTTTGTAAAGTGGACTGACATGTTAATACCTGTTTCTGGCATTAAAGGGCCAGCCTTGAAGGGCCGCCTTAAAGCTCTAGCCTTAAAGGGTCAGCTTAAAGGGCCAGCCTTAGAGGGCCAGCCTTAAAGGGCCAGCCTTAAAGGCCCATCCTTAAATGGCCATCCTTAAAGGGCCAGCCTTAAAAGGCCAGCCTTAAAGGGCCAGCCTTAAAGGGCCAGCCTTAGAGGGCCAGCCTTACAGGGCCATCTTAAAGGGCCAGCTTAAAGGGCTAGCCTTAGAGGGCCAGCCTTAAAGGGCCAGCTTAAAGGGCCAGCCTTAGCGGCCCAGCCTTAGAGGGCCAGCCTTAGAGGGCCAGCTTAAAGGGCCAGCCTTAGAGGGCCAGCCTTAGAGGGCCAGCCTTAGAGGGCCAGCCTTAGATGGCCAGCCTTAAGGGGCCATCCTTAAAGGGCCAGCCTTAGAGGGCCAGCCTTAGAGGGCCAGCTTAAAGGGCCAGCTTAAAGGGCCAGCTTTAAAGCTGTAGCCTTAAAGGGCCAGCCTTAGAGGGCCAGCCTTACAGGGCCCGCTTAAAGGGCCAGCCTTAAAGGGCCAGCTTAAAGGGCCAGCCTTAGAGGGCCAGCCTTAAAGGGCCAGCCTTACATGGCCGACCTTAGAGGGCCAGCCTTAGAGGGCCAGCCTTACAGGGCCCGCTTAAAGGGCCAGCCTTAGAGGGCCAGCCTTAGAGGGCCAGCCTTAGAGGGCCAGCCTTAGAGGGCCAGCTTAAAGGGCCAGCCTTAGAGGGTTAGCCTTAGAGGGCCAGCCTTACAGGGCCCGCTTAAAGGGCCAGCCTTAGAGGGCCAGCCTTAGAGGGCCAGCCTTAGAGGGCCAGCTTAAAGGGCCAGCCTTAGAGGGCCAGCCTTAGAGGGCCAGCCTTAGCGGCCCAGCCTTAGAGGGCCAGCCTTAGAGGGCCAGCTTAAAGGGCCAGCCTTAGAGGGCCAGCCTTAGAGGGCCAGCCTTAGAGGGCCAGCCTTAAGGGGCCATCCTTAAAGGGCCAGCCTTAGAGGGCCATCCTTAGAGGGCCAGCCTTAGAGGGCCAGCTTAAAGGGCCAGCTTAAAGGGCCAGCTTTAAAGCTGTAGCCTTAAAGGGCCAGCCTTAGAGGGCCAGCCTTACAGGGCCAGCTTTAAAGCTGTAGCCTTAAAGGGCCAGCCTTAGAGGGCCAGCCTTACAGGGCCCGCTTAAAGGGCCAGCCTTAAAGGGCCAGCTTAAAGGGCCAGCCTTAGAGGGCCAGCCTTAAAGGGCCAGCCTTACATGGCCGACCTTAGAGGGCCAGCCTTAGAGGGCCAGCCTTAGAGGGCCAGCCTTAGAGGGCCAGCCTTAGAGGGCCAGCCTTAAGGGGCCATCCTTAAAGGGCCAGCCTTAGAGGGCCAGCCTTAGAGGGCCAGCTTAAAGGGCCAGCTTAAAGGGCCAGCCTTAAAGCTGTAGCCTTAAAGGGCCAGCCTTAGAGGGCCAGCCTTACAGGGCCCGCTTAAAGGGCCAGCCTTACAGGGCCCGCTTAAAGGGCCAGCTTAAAGGGCCAGCTTAAAGGGCCAGCCTTAGAGGGCCAGCCTTAGAGGGCCAGCCTTAGAGGGCCAGCCTTAAAGGGCCAGCCTTAGAGGGCCAGCCTTAAGGGGCCATCCTTAAAGGGCCAGCCTTAGAGGGCCAGCTTAAAGGGCCAGCTTAAAGGGCCAGCCTTAAAGCTGTAGCCTTAAAGGGCCAGCCTTAGAGGGCCAGCCTTACAGGGCCCGCTTAAAGGGCCAGCCTTACAGGGCCCGCTTAAAGGGCCAGTTTAAAGGGCCAGCTTAAAGGGCCAGCCTTAGAGGGCCAGCCTTAGAGGGCCAGCCTTAGAGTGCCAGCCTTAAAGGGCCAGCCTTAGAGGGCCAGCCTTACAGGGCCAGCTTAAAGGGCCAGCTTAAAGGGCCAGCCTTAAAGGGCCAGCCTTAAAGGGCCAGCCTTAGAGGGCCAGCCTTAGAGGGCCAGCCTTAGAGGGCCAGCTTAAAGGGCCAGCCTTAGAGGGCCAGCCTTAAGGGGCCATCCTTAAAGGGCCAGCCTTAGAGGGCCAGCCTTAGAGGGCCAGCTTAAAGGGCCAGCTTAAAGGGCCAGCCTTAAAGCTGTAGCCTTAAAGGGCCAGCCTTAGAGGGCCAGCCTTACAGGGCCCGCTTAAAGGGCCAGCCTTACAGGGCCCGCTTAAAGGGCCAGCTTAAAGGGCCAGCCTTAGAGGGCCAGCCTTAGAGGGCCAGCCTTAAAGGGCCAGCCTTAGAGGGCCAGCCTTAAAGGGCCAGCCTTAGAGGGCCAGCCTTACAGGGCCAGCTTAAAGGGCCAGCTTAAAGGGCCAGCCTTAAAGGGCCAGCCTTAAAGGGCCAGCCTTAAAGGGCCAGCCTTGAAGGGCCAGCCTTAGAGGGCCAGCCTTACAGGGCCAGCTTAAAGGGCCGACTTTAGAGGGCCAGCCTTAAAGGGCCAGCTTAAAGGGCCAGCTTAAAGGGCCAGCTTAAAGGGCCAGCCTTAGAGGGCCAGCCTTAGAGGGCCAGCCTTACAGGGCCCGCTTAAAGGGCCAGCCTTAAAGGGCCATCCTGAAAGGGCCAGCCTTAGAGGGCCAGCCTTAAAGGGCCAGCTTAAAGGGCCAGCTTAAAGGGCCAGCCTTAGAGGGCCAGCCTTAGAGGGCCAGTCTTAGAGGGCCAGCATTAGAGGGCCAGCCTTAGAGGGCCAGCCTTAGAGGGCCAGCTTTAGAGGGCCAGCCTTAAAGGGCCAGCCTTAAAGGGCCATCCTGAAAGGGCCATCCTGAAAGGGCCAGCCTTAGAGGGCCAGCCTTACATGGCCGACCTTAGAGGGCCAGCCTTAGAAGGCCAGCCTTAGAGGGCCAGCCTTAGAGGCCCAGCCTTAGAGGGCCAGCCTTAAAGGGCCAGCCTTAGAGGGCCAGCCTTAGAAGGCCAGCCTTAGAAGGCCAGCGAGGGTCAGCCTTAAAGGGTTAGCTTAAAGTGCCAGCCTTAAAGGGCCAGTCTTAGAGGGCCAGCGAGGGTCAGCCTTAAAGGGTTAGCTTAAAGTGCCAGCCTTAAAGGGCCAGTCTTAGAGGGCCAGCCTTAGAGGGCAGCCTTAAAGGGTCAGCTTAGAGGGCCAGCCTTGGAGGGCCAGCTTTAGAGGGCCGGCTTAAAAGGCCAGCCTTAATGCGCCAGCTTTAGAGGGCCAGTGTAACCCATGTCTTCCCACCAGCCTCATCATGAGCAGCCATATGACTTGGTCAGCTGACGGTAGGTCCCCTCCTGATTGGCTGTCTGTGCTGCAAGGAAGCAGTAAAAGGCCAGCAGGTGCAGGTCATCAGTGGCTCCTGCTGTGGTTGGTCAACAAGCTGCATGCTCACAACCCTCTTTGATATCCATACCTACAGAAAACAACTTTGCGGTAAGCCTTTCCATTTCACCGGCCATGTCTGTGGCCGCTACATCTGAATGGATATATTATGTATATATATTATATATTATTATCTGTGTGTATATATATATTTCAACTGCTAAACTCATTGCTCGACAGTAAAGTGGGATGAATGCCACAAGTGAACTTTTACTGTCATTATGAAGGATGGCCATCTTGAATTGGATGTATAAGTGTTGGATTATTTACCGGTACATTTTGTAAAGTGGACTGACATGTTAATACCTGTTTCTGGCATTAAAGGGCCAGCCTTGAAGGGCCGCCTTAAAGCTCTAGCCTTAAAGGGTCAGCTTAAAGGGCCAGCCTTAGAGGGCCAGCCTTAAAGGGCCAGCCTTAAAGGCCCATCCTTAAATGGCCATCCTTAAAGGGCCAGCCTTAAAAGGCCAGCCTTAAAGGGCCAGCCTTAAAGGGCCAGCCTTAGAGGGCCAGCCTTACAGGGCCATCTTAAAGGGCCAGCTTAAAGGGCTAGCCTTAGAGGGCCAGCCTTAAAGGGCCAGCTTAAAGGGCCAGCCTTAGCGGCCCAGCCTTAGAGGGCCAGCCTTAGAGGGCCAGCTTAAAGGGCCAGCCTTAGAGGGCCAGCCTTAGAGGGCCAGCCTTAGAGGGCCAGCCTTAAGGGGCCATTCTTAAAGGGCCAGCCTTAGAGGGCCAGCCTTAGAGGGCCAGCCTTAGAGGGCCAGCTTAAAGGGCCAGCTTAAAGGGCCAGCTTTAAAGCTGTAGCCTTAAAGGGCCAGCCTTAGAGGGCCAGCCTTACAGGGCCCGCTTAAAGGGCCAGCCTTAAAGGGCCAGCTTAAAGGGCCAGCCTTAGAGGGCCAGCCTTAAAGGGCCAGCCTTAAAGGGCCAGCCTTACATGGCCGACCTTAGAGGGCCAGCCTTAGAGGGCCAGCCTTACAGGGCCCGCTTAAAGGGCCAGCCTTAGAGGGCCAGCCTTAGAGGGCCAGCCTTAGAGGGCCAGCCTTAGAAGGCCAGCTTAAAGGGCCAGCCTTAGAGGGCCAGCCTTAGAGGGCCAGCCTTAGAGGGCCAGCCTTAGAGGGCCAGCCTTAAGGGGCCATCCTTAAAGGGCCAGCCTTAGAGGGCCAGCCTTAGAGGGCCAGCTTAAAGGGCCAGCTTAAAGGGCCAGCCTTAAAGGGCCAGCCTTAGAGGGCCAGCCTTAGAGGGCCAGCTTAAAGGGCCAGCTTAAAGGGCCAGCCTTAAAGCTGTAGCCTTAAAGGGCCAGCCTTAGAGGGCCAGCCTTACAGGGCCCGCTTAAAGGGCCAGCCTTACAGGGCCCGCTTAAAGGGCCAGCTTAAAGGGCCAGCTTAAAGGGCCAGCCTTAGAGGGCCAGCCTTAGAGGGCCAGCCTTAGAGGGCCAGCCTTAAAGGGCCAGCCTTAGAGGGCCAGCCTTACAGGGCCAGCTTAAAGGGCCAGCCATACAGGGCCCGCTTAAAGGGCCAGCTTAAAGGGCCAGCTTAAAGGGCCAGCCTTAGAGGGCCAGCCTTAAAGGGCCAGCCTTACATGGCCGACCTTAGAGGGCCAGCCTTAGAGGGCCAGCCTTAGAGGGCCAGCCTTAGAGGGCCAGCCTTAGAGGGCCAGCCTTAAGGGGCCATCCTTAAAGGGCCAGCCTTAGAGGGCCAGCCTTAGAGGGCCAGCTTAAAGGGCCAGCTTAAAGGGCCAGCCTTAAAGCTGTAGCCTTAAAGGGCCAGCCTTAGAGGGCCAGCCTTACAGGGCCCGCTTAAAGGGCCAGCCTTACAGGGCCCGCTTAAAGGGCCAGCTTAAAGGGCCAGCTTAAAGGGCCAGCCTTAGAGGGCCAGCCTTAGAGGGCCAGCCTTAGAGGGCCAGCCTTAAAGGGCCAGCCTTAGAGGGCCAGCCTTACAGGGCCAGCTTAAAGGGCCAGCTTAAAGGGCCAGCCTTAAAGGGCCAGCCTTAAAGGGCCAGCCTTAGAGGGCCAGCCTTAGAGGGCCAGCCTTAGAGGGCCAGCTTAAAGGGCCAGCCTTAGAGGGCCAGCCTTAGAGGGCCAGCCTTTAGGGGCCATTCTTAAAGGGCCAGCCTTAGAGGGCCAGCCTTAGAGGGCCAGCTTAAAGGGCCAGCTTAAAGGGCCAGCCTTAAAGCTGTAGCCTTAAAGGGCCAGCCTTAGAGGGCCAGCCTTACAGGGCCCGCTTAAAGGGCCAGCTTAAAGGGCCAGCCTTAGAGGGCCAGCCTTAGAGGGCCAGCCTTAAAGGGCCAGCCTTAGAGGGCCAGCCTTAAAGGGCCAGCCTTAGAGGGCCAGCCTTACAGGGCCAGCTTAAAGGGCCAGCTTAAAGGGCCAGCCTTAAAGGGCCAGCCTTAAAGGGCCAGCCTTAAAGGGCCAGCCTTAAAGGGCCAGCCTTGAAGGGCCAGCCTTAGAGGGCCAGCCTTACAGGGCCAGCTTAAAGGGCCGACTTTAGAGGGCCAGCCTTAAAGGGCCAGCTTAAAGGGCCAGCTTAAAGGGCCAGCCTTAGAGGGCCAGCCTTCGAGGGCCAGTCTTACAGGGCCCGCTTAAAGGGCCAGCCTTAAAGGGCCATCCTGAAAGGGCCAGCCTTAGAGGGCCAGCCTTAAAGGGCCAGCTTAAAGGGCCAGCCTTAGAGGGCCAGCCTTTGAGGGCCAGACTTAGAGGGCAAGACTTAGAGGGCAACCCTTAAGGGGCCAGCTTAAAGGGCCAGCTTAAAGGGCCAGCCTTAGAGGGCCAGCCTTAGAGGGCCAGTCTTAGAGGGCCAGCATTAGAGGGCCAGCCTTAGAGGGCCAGCCTTAGAGGGCCAGCTTTAGAGGGCCAGCCTTAAAGGGCCAGCCTTAAAGGGCCATCCTGAAAGGGCCATCCTGAAAGGGCCAGCCTTAGAGGGCCAGCCTTACATGGCCGACCTTAGAGGGCCAGCCTTAGAGGGCCAGCCTTAGAGGCCCAGCCTTAGAGGGCCAGCCTTAAAGGGCCAGCCTTAGAGGGCCAGCCTTAGAAGGCCAGCCTTAGAAGGCCAGCGAGGGTCAGCCTTAAAGGGTTAGCTTAAAGTGCCAGCCTTAAAGGGCCAGTCTTAGAGGGCCAGCGAGGGTCAGCCTTAAAGGGTTAGCTTAAAGTGCCAGCCTTAAAGGGCCAGTCTTAGAGGGCCAGCCTTAGAGGGCAGCCTTAAAGGGTCAGCTTAGAGGGCCAGCCTTGGAGGGCCAGCTTTAGAGGGCCGGCTTAAAAGGCCAGCCTTAATGCGCCAGCTTTAGAGGGCCAGTGTAACCCATGTCTTCCCACCAGCCTCATCATGAGCAGCCATATGACTTGGTCAGCTGACGGTAGGTCCCCTCCTGATTGGCTGTCTGTGCTGCAAGGAAGCAGTAAAAGGCCAGCAGGTGCAGGTCATCAGTGGCTCCTGCTGTGGTTGGTCAACAAGCTGCATGCTCACAACCCTCTTTGATATCCATACCTACAGAAAACAACTTTGCGGTAAGCCTTTCCATTTCACCGGCCATGTCTGTGGCCGCTACATCTGAATGGATATATTATGTATATATATTATATATTATTATCTGTGTGTATATATATATTTCAACTGCTAAACTCATTGCTCGACAGTAAAGTGGGATGAATGCCACAAGTGAACTTTTACTGTCATTATGAAGGATGGCCATCTTGAATTGGATGTATAAGTGTTGGATTATTTACCGGTACATTTTGTAAAGTGGACTGACATGTTAATACCTGTTTCTGGCATTAAAGGGCCAGCCTTGAAGGGCCGCCTTAAAGCGCTAGCCTTAAAGGGTCAGCTTAAAGGGCCAGCCTTAGAGGGCCAGCCTTAAAGGGCCAGCCTTAAAGGCCCATCCTTAAATGGCCATCCTTAAAGGGCCAGCCTTAAAAGGCCAGCCTTAAAGGGCCAGCCTTAAAGGGCCAGCCTTAAAGGGCCAGCCTTAGAGGGCCAGCCTTACAGGGCCATCTTAAAGGGCCAGCTTAAAGGGCTAGCCTTAGAGGGCCAGCCTTAAAGGGCCAGCTTAAAGGGCCAGCCTTAGCGGCCCAGCCTTAGAGGGCCAGCCTTAGAGGGCCAGCTTAAAGGGCCAGCCTTAGAGGGCCAGCCTTAGAGGGCCAGCCTTAGAGGGCCAGCCTTAGAGGGCCAGCCTTAAGGGGCCATCCTTAAAGGGCCAGCCTTAGAGGGCCAGCCTTAGAGGGCCAGCCTTAGAGGGCCAGCTTAAAGGGCCAGCTTAAAGGGCCAGCTTTAAAGCTGTAGCCTTAAAGGGCCAGCCTTAGAGGGCCAGCCTTACAGGGCCCGCTTAAAGGGCCAGCCTTAAAGGGCCAGCTTAAAGGGCCAGCCTTAGAGGGCCAGCCTTAAAGGGCCAGCCTTACATGGCCGACCTTAGAGGGCCAGCCTTAGAGGGCCAGCCTTACAGGGCCCGCTTAAAGGGCCAGCCTTAGAGGGCCAGCCTTAGAGGGCCAGCCTTAGAGGGCCAGCCTTAGAGGGCCAGCTTAAAGGGCCAGCCTGAGAGGGCCAGCCTTAGAGGGCCAGCCTTAGAGGGCCAGCCTTAGAGGGCCAGCCTTAAGGGGCCATCCTTAAAGGGCCAGCCTTAGAGGGCCAGCCTTAGAGGGCCAGCTTAAAGGGCCAGCTTAAAGGGCCAGCCTTAAAGCTGTAGCCTTAAAGGGCCAGCCTTAGAGGGCCAGCCTTACAGGGCCCGCTTAAAGGGCCAGCCTTACAGGGCCCGCTTAAAGGGCCAGCTTAAAGGGCCAGCTTAAAGGGCCAGCCTTAGAGGGCCAGCCTTAGAGGGCCAGCCTTAGAGGGCCAGCCTTAAAGGGCCAGCCTTAGAGGGCCAGCCTTACAGGGCCAGCTTAAAGGGCCAGCCATACAGGGCCCGCTTAAAGGGCCAGCTTAAAGGGCCAGCTTAAAGGGCCAGCCTTAGAGGGCCAGCCTTAAAGGGCCAGCCTTACATGGCCGACCTTAGAGGGCCAGCCTTAGAGGGCCAGCCTTAGAGGGCCAGCCTTAGAGGGCCAGCCTTAAGGGGCCATCCTTAAAGGGCCAGCCTTAGAGGGCCAGCCTTAGAGGGCCAGCTTAAAGGGCCAGCTTAAAGGGCCAGCCTTAAAGCTGTAGCCTTAAAGGGCCAGCCTTAGAGGGCCAGCCTTAAAGCTGTAGCCTTAAAGGGCCAGCCTTAGAGGGCCAGCCTTACAGGGCCCGCTTAAAGGGCCAGCCTTACAGGGCCCGCTTAAAGGGCCAGCTTAAAGGGCCAGCTTAAAGGGCCAGCCTTAGAGGGCCAGCCTTAGAGGGCCAGCCTTAGAGGGCCAGCCTTAAAGGGCCAGCCTTAGAGGGCCAGCCTTACAGGGCCAGCTTAAAGGGCCAGCTTAAAGGGCCAGCCTTAAAGGGCCAGCCTTAGAGGGCCAGCCTTAGAGGGCCAGCTTAAAGGGCCAGCCTTAGAGGGCCAGCCTTTAGGGGCCATTCTTAAAGGGCCAGCCTTAGAGGGCCAGCCTTAGAGGGCCAGCTTAAAGGGCCAGCTTAAAGGGCCAGCCTTAAAGCTGTAGCCTTAAAGGGCCAGCCTTAGAGGGCCAGCCTTACAGGGCCCGCTTAAAGGGCCAGCCTTACAGGGCCCGCTTAAAGGGCCAGCTTAAAGGGCCAGCCTTAGAGGGCCAGCCTTAGAGGGCCAGCCTTAAAGGGCCAGCCTTAGAGGGCCAGCCTTAAAGGGCCAGCCTTAGAGGGCCAGCCTTACAGGGCCAGCTTAAAGGGCCAGCTTAAAGGGCCAGCCTTAAAGGGCCAGCCTTAAAGGGCCAGCCTTGAAGGGCCAGCCTTAGAGGGCCAGCCTTACAGGGCCAGCTTAAAGGGCCGACTTTAGAGGGCCAGCCTTAAAGGGCCAGCTTAAAGGGCCAGCCTTAAAGGGCCAGCCTTAGAGGGCCAGCCTTCGAGGGCCAGTCTTACAGGGCCCGCTTAAAGGGCCAGCCTTAAAGGGCCATCCTGAAAGGGCCAGCCTTAGAGGGCCAGCCTTAAAGGGCCAGCTTAAAGGGCCAGCCTTAGAGGGCCAGCCTTTGAGGGCCAGACTTAGAGGGCAAGACTTAGAGGGCAACCCTTAAGGGGCCAGCTTAAAGGGCCAGCTTAAAGGGCCAGCCTTAGAGGGCCAGCCTTAGAGGGCCAGTCTTAGAGGGCCAGCATTAGAGGGCCAGCCTTAGAGGGCCAGCCTTAGAGGGCCAGCTTTAGAGGGCCAGCCTTAAAGGGCCAGCCTTAAAGGGCCATCCTGAAAGGGCCATCCTGAAAGGGCCAGCCTTAGAGGGCCAGCCTTACATGGCTGACCTTAGAGGGCCAGCCTTAGAGGGCCAGCCTTAGAGGCCCAGCCTTAGAGGGCCAGCCTTAAAGGGCCAGCCTTAGAGGGCCAGCCTTAGAAGGCCAGCCTTAGAAGGCCAGCGAGGGTCAGCCTTAAAGGGTTAGCTTAAAGTGCCAGCCTTAAAGGGCCAGTCTTAGAGGGCCAGCGAGGGTCAGCCTTAAAGGGTTAGCTTAAAGTGCCAGCCTTAAAGGGCCAGTCTTAGAGGGCCAGCCTTAGAGGGCAGCCTTAAAGTGTCAGCTTAGAGGGCCAGCCTTGGAGGGCCAGCTTTAGAGGGCCGGCTTAAAAGGCCAGCCTTAATGCGCCAGCTTTAGAGGGCCAGTGTAACCCATGTCTTCCCACCAGCCTCATCATGAGCAGCCATATGACTTGGTCAGCTGACGGTAGGTCCCCTCCTGATTGGCTGTCTGTGCTGCAAGGAAGCAGTAAAAGGCCAGCAGGTGCAGGTCATCAGTGGCTCCTGCTGTGGTTGGTCAACAAGCTGCATGCTCACAACCCTCTTTGATATCCATACCTACAGAAAACAACTTTGCGGTAAGCCTTTCCATTTCACCGGCCATGTCTGTGGCCGCTACATCTGAATGGATATATTATGTATATATATTATATATTATTATCTGTGTGTATATATATATTTCAACTGCTAAACTCATTGCTCGACAGTAAAGTGGGATGAATGCCACAAGTGAACTTTTACTGTCATTATGAAGGATGGCCATCTTGAATTGGATGTATAAGTGTTGGATTATTTACCGGTACATTTTGTAAAGTGGACTGACATGTTAATACCTGTTTCTGGCATTAAAGGGCCAGCCTTGAAGGGCCGCCTTAAAGCTCTAGCCTTAAAGGGTCAGCTTAAAGGGCCAGCCTTAGAGGGCCAGCCTTAAAGGGCCAGCCTTAAAGGCCCATCCTTAAATGGCCATCCTTAAAGGGCCAGCCTTAAAAGGCCAGCCTTAAAGGGCCAGCCTTAAAGGGCCAGCCTTAGAGGGCCAGCCTTACAGGGCCATCTTAAAGGGCCAGCTTAAAGGGCTAGCCTTAGAGGGCCAGCCTTAAAGGGCCAGCTTAAAGGGCCAGCCTTAGCGGCCCATCCTTAGAGGGCCAGCCTTAGAGGGCCAGCTTAAAGGGCCAGCCTTAGAGGGCCAGCCTTAGAGGGCCAGCCTTAGAGGGCCAGCCTTAGAGGGCCAGCCTTAAGGGGCCATCCTTAAAGGGCCAGCCTTAGAGGGCCAGCCTTAGAGGGCCAGCCTTAGAGGGCCAGCTTAAAGGGCCAGCTTAAAGGGCCAGCTTTAAAGCTGTAGCCTTAAAGGGCCAGCCTTAGAGGGCCAGCCTTACAGGGCCCGCTTAAAGGGCCAGCCTTAAAGGGCCAGCCTTAGAGGGCCAGCCTTAGAGGGCCAGCCTTAGAGGGCCAGCCTTAAGGGGCCATCCTTAAAGGGCCAGCCTTAGAGGGCCAGCCTTAGAGGGCCAGCTTAAAGGGCCAGCTTAAAGGGCCAGCCTTAAAGCTGTAGCCTTAAAGGGCCAGCCTTAGAGGGCCAGCCTTACAGGGCCCGCTTAAAGGGCCAGCCTTACAGGGCCCGCTTAAAGGGCCAGCTTAAAGGGCCAGCTTAAAGGGCCAGCCTTAGAGGGCCAGCCTTAGAGGGCCAGCCTTAGAGGGCCAGCCTTAAAGGGCCAGCCTTAGAGGGCCAGCCTTAAGGGGCCATCCTTAAAGGGCCAGCCTTACAGGGCCAGCTTAAAGGGCAAGCTTAAAGGGCCAGCCTTAAAGCTGTAGCCTTAAAGGGCCAGCCTTAGAGGGCCAGCCTTACAGGGCCCGCTTAAAGGGCCAGCCTTACAGGGCCCGCTTAAAGGGCCAGCTTAAAGGGCCAGCTTAAAGGGCCAGCCTTAAAGGGCCAGCCTTAAAGGGCCAGCCTTAGAGGGCCAGCCTTAGAGGGCCAGCTTAAAGGGCCAGCCTTAGAGGGCCAGCCTTTAGGGGCCATTCTTAAAGGGCCAGCCTTAGAGGGCCAGCCTTAGAGGGCCAGCTTAAAGGGCCAGCTTAAAGGGCCAGCCTTAAAGCTGTAGCCTTAAAGGGCCAGCCTTAGAGGGCCAGCCTTACAGGGCCCGCTTAAAGGGCCAGCCTTACAGGGCCCGCTTAAAGGGCCAGCTTAAAGGGCCAGCCTTAGAGGGCCAGCCTTAGAGGGCCAGCCTTAAAGGGCCAGCCTTAGAGGGCCAGCCTTAAAGGGCCAGCCTTAGAGGGCCAGCCTTACAGGGCCAGCTTAAAGGGCCAGCTTAAAGGGCCAGCCTTAAAGGGCCAGCCTTAAAGGGCCAGCCTTAAAGGGCCAGCCTTAAAGGGCCAGCCTTGAAGGGCCAGCCTTAGAGGGCCAGCCTTACAGGGCCAGCTTAAAGGGCCGACTTTAGAGGGCCAGCCTTAAAGGGCCAGCTTAAAGGGCCAGCTTAAAGGGCCAGCCTTAGAGGGCCAGCCTTCGAGGGCCAGTCTTACAGGGCCCGCTTAAAGGGCCAGCCTTAAAGGGCCATCCTGAAAGGGCCAGCCTTAGAGGGCCAGCCTTAAAGGGCCAGCTTAAAGGGCCAGCCTTAGAGGGCCAGCCTTTGAGGGCCAGACTTAGAGGGCAAGACTTAGAGGGCAACCCTTAAGGGGCCAGCTTAAAGGGCCAGCTTAAAGGGCCAGCCTTAGAGGGCCAGCCTTAGAGGGCCAGTCTTAGAGGGCCAGCATTAGAGGGCCAGCCTTAGAGGGCCAGCCTTAGAGGGCCAGCTTTAGAGGGCCAGCCTTAAAGGGCCAGCCTTAAAGGGCCATCCTGAAAGGGCCATCCTGAAAGGGCCAGCCTTAGAGGGCCAGCCTTACATGGCCGACCTTAGAGGGCCAGCCTTAGAGGGCCAGCCTTAGAGGCCCAGCCTTAGAGGGCCAGCCTTAAAGGGCCAGCCTTAGAGGGCCAGCCTTAGAGGGCCAGCCTTAGAAGGCCAGCCTTAGAGGGCCAGCCTTAGAGGCCCAGCCTTAGAGGGCCAGCCTTAAAGGGCCAGCCTTAGAGGGCCAGCCTTAGAAGGCCAGCCTTAGAAGGCCAGCGAGGGTCAGCCTTAAAGGGTTAGCTTAAAGTGCCAGCCTTAAAGGGCCAGTCTTAGAGGGCCAGCGAGGGTCAGCCTTAAAGGGTTAGCTTAAAGTGCCAGCCTTAAAGGGCCAGTCTTAGAGGGCCAGCCTTAGAGGGCAGCCTTAAAGGGTCAGCTTAGAGGGCCAGCCTTGGAGGGCCAGCTTTAGAGGGCCGGCTTAAAAGGCCAGCCTTAATGCGCCAGCTTTAGAGGGCCAGTGTAACCCATGTCTTCCCACCAGCCTCATCATGAGCAGCCATATGACTTGGTCAGCTGACGGTAGGTCCCCTCCTGATTGGCTGTCTGTGCTGCAAGGAAGCAGTAAAAGGCCAGCAGGTGCAGGTCATCAGTGGCTCCTGCTGTGGTTGGTCAACAAGCTGCATGCTCACAACCCTCTTTGATATCCATACCTACAGAAAACAACTTTGCGGTAAGCCTTTCCATTTCACCGGCCATGTCTGTGGCCGCTACATCTGAATGGATATATTATGTATATATATTATATATTATTATCTGTGTGTATATATATATTTCAACTGCTAAACTCATTGCTCGACAGTAAAGTGGGATGAATGCCACAAGTGAACTTTTACTGTCATTATGAAGGATGGCCATCTTGAATTGGATGTATAAGTGTTGGATTATTTACCGGTACATTTTGTAAAGTGGACTGACATGTTAATACCTGTTTCTGGCATTAAAGGGCCAGCCTTGAAGGGCCGCCTTAAAGCTCTAGCCTTAAAGGGTCAGCTTAAAGGGCCAGCCTTAGAGGGCCAGCCTTAAAGGGCCAGCCTTAAAGGCCCATCCTTAAATGGCCATCCTTAAAGGGCCAGCCTTAAAAGGCCAGCCTTAAAGGGCCAGCCTTAAAGGGCCAGCCTTAGAGGGCCAGCCTTACAGGGCCATCTTAAAGGGCCAGCTTAAAGGGCTAGCCTTAGAGGGCCAGCCTTAAAGGGCCAGCTTAAAGGGCCAGCCTTAGAGGGCCAGCCTTAGAGGGCCAGCTTAAAGGGCCAGCCTTAGAGGGCCAGCCTTAGAGGGCCAGCCTTAGAGGGCCAGCCTTAGAGGGCCAGCCTTAAGGGGCCATTCTTAAAGGGCCAGCCTTAGAGGGCCAGCCTTAGAGGGCCAGCCTTAGAGGGCCAGCTTAAAGGGCCAGCTTAAAGGGCCAGCTTTAAAGCTGTAGCCTTAAAGGGCCAGCCTTAGAGGGCCAGCCTTACAGGGCCCGCTTAAAGGGCCAGCCTTAAAGGGCCAGCTTAAAGGGCCAGCCTTAGAGGGCCAGCCTTAAAGGGCCAGCCTTAAAGGGCCAGCCTTACATGGCCGACCTTAGAGGGCCAGCCTTAGAGGGCCAGCCTTACAGGGCCCGCTTAAAGGGCCAGCCTTAGAGGGCCAGCCTTAGAGGGCCAGCCTTAGAGGGCCAGCCTTAGAGGGCCAGCTTAAAGGGCCAGCCTTAGAGGGCCAGCCTTAGAGGGCCAGCCTTAGAGGGCCAGCCTTAGAGGGCCAGCCTTAAGGGGCCATCCTTAAAGGGCCAGCCTTAGAGGGCCAGCCTTAGAGGGCCAGCTTAAAGGGCCAGCTTAAAGGGCCAGCCTTAAAGGGCCAGCCTTAGAGGGCCAGCCTTAGAGGGCCAGCTTAAAGGGCCAGCTTAAAGGGCCAGCCTTAAAGCTGTAGCCTTAAAGGGCCAGCCTTAGAGGGCCAGCCTTACAGGGCCCGCTTAAAGGGCCAGCCTTACAGGGCCCGCTTAAAGGGCCAGCTTAAAGGGCCAGCTTAAAGGGCCAGCCTTAGAGGGCCAGCCTTAGAGGGCCAGCCTTAGAGGGCCAGCCTTAAAGGGCCAGCCTTAGAGGGCCAGCCTTACAGGGCCAGCTTAAAGGGCCAGCCATACAGGGCCCGCTTAAAGGGCCAGCTTAAAGGGCCAGCTTAAAGGGCCAGCCTTAGAGGGCCAGCCTTAAAGGGCCAGCCTTACATGGCCGACCTTAGAGGGCCAGCCTTAGAGGGCCAGCCTTAGAGGGCCAGCCTTAGAGGGCCAGCCTTAGAGGGCCAGCCTTAAGGGGCCATCCTTAAAGGGCCAGCCTTAGAGGGCCAGCTTAAAGGGCCAGCTTAAAGGGCCAGCCTTAAAGCTGTAGCCTTAAAGGGCCAGCCTTAGAGGGCCAGCCTTACAGGGCCCGCTTAAAGGGCCAGCCTTACAGGGCCCGCTTAAAGGGCCAGCTTAAAGGGCCAGCTTAAAGGGCCAGCCTTAGAGGGCCAGCCTTAGAGGGCCAGCCTTAGAGGGCCAGCCTTAAAGGGCCAGCCTTAGAGGGCCAGCCTTACAGGGCCAGCTTAAAGGGCCAGCTTAAAGGGCCAGCCTTAAAGGGCCAGCCTTAAAGGGCCAGCCTTAGAGGGCCAGCCTTAGAGGGCCAGCCTTAGAGGGCCAGCTTAAAGGGCCAGCCTTAGAGGGCCAGACTTAGAGGGCCAGCCTTTAGGGGCCATTCTTAAAGGGCCAGCCTTAGAGGGCCAGCCTTAGAGGGCCAGCTTAAAGGGCCAGCTTAAAGGGCCAGCCTTAAAGCTGTAGCCTTAAAGGGCCAGCCTTAGAGGGCCAGCCTTACAGGGCCCGCTTAAAGGGCCAGCTTAAAGGGCCAGCCTTAGAGGGCCAGCCTTAGAGGGCCAGCCTTAAAGGGCCAGCCTTAGAGGGCCAGCCTTAAAGGGCCAGCCTTAGAGGGCCAGCCTTACAGGGCCAGCTTAAAGGGCCAGCTTAAAGGGCCAGCCTTAAAGGGCCAGCCTTAAAGGGCCAGCCTTAAAGGGCCAGCCTTGAAGGGCCAGCCTTAGAGGGCCAGCCTTACAGGGCCAGCTTAAAGGGCCGACTTTAGAGGGCCAGCCTTAAAGGGCCAGCTTAAAGGGCCAGCTTAAAGGGCCAGCCTTAGAGGGCCAGCCTTCGAGGGCCAGTCTTACAGGGCCCGCTTAAAGGGCCAGCCTTAAAGGGCCATCCTGAAAGGGCCAGCCTTAGAGGGCCAGCCTTAAAGGGCCAGCTTAAAGGGCCAGCCTTAGAGGGCCAGCCTTTGAGGGCCAGACTTAGAGGGCAAGACTTAGAGGGCAACCCTTAAGGGGCCAGCTTAAAGGGCCAGCTTAAAGGGCCAGCCTTAGAGGGCCAGCCTTAGAGGGCCAGTCTTAGAGGGCCAGCATTAGAGGGCCAGCCTTAGAGGGCCAGCCTTAGAGGGCCAGCTTTAGAGGGCCAGCCTTAAAGGGCCAGCCTTAAAGGGCCATCCTGAAAGGGCCATCCTGAAAGGGCCAGCCTTAGAGGGCCAGCCTTACATGGCCGACCTTAGAGGGCCAGCCTTAGAGGGCCAGCCTTAGAGGCCCAGCCTTAGAGGGCCAGCCTTAAAGGGCCAGCCTTAGAGGGCCAGCCTTAGAAGGCCAGCCTTAGAAGGCCAGCGATGGTCAGCCTTAAAGGGTTAGCTTAAAGTGCCAGCCTTAAAGGGCCAGTCTTAGAGGGCCAGCGAGGGTCAGCCTTAAAGGGTTAGCTTAAAGTGCCAGCCTTAAAGGGCCAGTCTTAGAGGGCCAGCCTTAGAGGGCAGCCTTAAAGGGTCAGCTTAGAGGGCCAGCCTTGGAGGGCCAGCTTTAGAGGGCCGGCTTAAAAGGCCAGCCTTAATGCGCCAGCTTTAGAGGGCCAGTGTAACCCATGTCTTCCCACCAGCCTCATCATGAGCAGCCATATGACTTGGTCAGCTGACGGTAGGTCCCCTCCTGATTGGCTGTCTGTGCTGCAAGGAAGCAGTAAAAGGCCAGCAGGTGCAGGTCATCAGTGGCTCCTGCTGTGGTTGGTCAACAAGCTGCATGCTCACAACCCTCTTTGATATCCATACCTACAGAAAACAACTTTGCGGTAAGCCTTTCCATTTCACCGGCCATGTCTGTGGCCGCTACATCTGAATGGATATATTATGTATATATATTATATATTATTATCTGTGTGTATATATATATTTCAACTGCTAAACTCATTGCTCGACAGTAAAGTGGGATGAATGCCACAAGTGAACTTTTACTGTCATTATGAAGGATGGCCATCTTGAATTGGATGTATAAGTGTTGGATTATTTACCGGTACATTTTGTAAAGTGGACTGACATGTTAATACCTGTTTCTGGCATTAAAGGGCCAGCCTTGAAGGGCCGCCTTAAAGCTCTAGCCTTAAAGGGTCAGCTTAAAGGGCCAGCCTTAGAGGGCCAGCCTTAAAGGGCCAGCCTTAAAGGCCCATCCTTAAATGGCCATCCTTAAAGGGCCAGCCTTAAAAGGCCAGCCTTAAAGGGCCAGCCTTAAAGGGCCAGCCTTAGAGGGCCAGCCTTACAGGGCCATCTTAAAGGGCCAGCTTAAAGGGCTAGCCTTAGAGGGCCAGCCTTAAAGGGCCAGCTTAAAGGGCCAGCCTTAGCGGCCCAGCCTTCGAGGGCCAGCCTTAGAGGGCCAGCTTAAAGGGCCAGCCTTAGAGGGCCAGCCTTAGAGGGCCAGCCTTAGAGGGCCAGCCTTAAGGGGCCATCCTTAAAGGGCCAGCCTTAGAGGGCCAGCCTTAGAGGGCCAGCTTAAAGGGCCAGCTTAAAGGGCCAGCTTTAAAGCTGTAGCCTTAAAGGGCCAGCCTTAGAGGGCCAGCCTTACAGGGCCCGCTTAAAGGGCCAGCCTTAAAGGGCCAGCTTAAAGGGCCAGCCTTAGAGGGCCAGCCTTAAAGGGCCAGCCTTACATGGCCGACCTTAGAGGGCCAGCCTTAGAGGGCCAGCCTTACAGGGCCCGCTTAAAGGGCCAGCCTTAGAGGGCCAGCCTTAGAGGGCCAGCCTTAGAGGGCCAGCCTTAGAGGGCCAGCTTAAAGGGCCAGCCTTAGAGGGCCAGCCTTAGAGGGCCAGCCTTAGAGGGCCAGCCTTAGAGGGCCAGCCTTAAGGGGCCATCCTTAAAGGGCCAGCCTTAGAGGGCCAGCCTTAGAGGGCCAGCTTAAAGGGCCAGCTTAAAGGGCCAGCCTTAAAGCTGTAGCCTTAAAGGGCCAGCCTTAGAGGGCCAGCCTTACAGGGCCCGCTTAAAGGGCCAGCCTTACAGGGCCCGCTTAAAGGGCCAGCTTAAAGGGCCAGCTTAAAGGGCCAGCCTTAGAGGGCCAGCCTTAGAGGGCCAGCCTTAGAGGGCCAGCCTTAAAGGGCCAGCCTTAGAGGGCCAGCCTTACAGGGCCAGCTTAAAGGGCCAGCCATACAGGGCCCGCTTAAAGGGCCAGCTTAAAGGGCCAGCTTAAAGGGCCAGCCTTAGAGGGCCAGCCTTAAAGGGCCAGCCTTACATGGCCGACCTTAGAGGGCCAGCCTTAGAGGGCCAGCCTTAGAGGGCCAGCCTTAGAGGGCCAGCCTTAAGGGGCCATCCTTAAAGGGCCAGCCTTAGAGGGCCAGCTTAAAGGGCCAGCTTAAAGGGCCAGCCTTAAAGCTGTAGCCTTAAAGGGCCAGCCTTAGAGGGCCAGCCTTAAAGCTGTAGCCTTAAAGGGCCAGCCTTAGAGGGCCAGCCTTACAGGGCCCGCTTAAAGGGCCAGCCTTACAGGGCCCGCTTAAAGGGCCAGCTTAAAGGGCCAGCTTAAAGGGCCAGCCTTAGAGGGCCAGCCTTAGAGGGCCAGCCTTAGAGGGCCAGCCTTAAAGGGCCAGCCTTAGAGGGCCAGCCTTACAGGGCCAGCTTAAAGGGCCAGCTTAAAGGGCCAGCCTTAAAGGGCCAGCCTTAAAGGGCCAGCCTTAGAGGGCCAGCCTTAGAGGGCCAGCTTAAAGGGCCAGCCTTAGAGGGCCAGCCTTAGAGGGCCAGCCTTTAGGGGCCATTCTTAAAGGGCCAGCCTTAGAGGGCCAGCCTTAGAGGGCCAGCTTAAAGGGCCAGCTTAAAGGGCCAGCCTTAAAGCTGTAGCCTTAAAGGGCCAGCCTTAGAGGGCCAGCCTTACAGGGCCCGCTTAAAGGGCCAGCTTAAAGGGCCAGCCTTAGAGGGCCAGCCTTAGAGGGCCAGCCTTAAAGGGCCAGCCTTAGAGGGCCAGCCTTAAAGGGCCAGCCTTAGAGGGCCAGCCTTACAGGGCCAGCTTAAAGGGCCAGCTTAAAGGGCCAGCCTTAAAGGGCCAGCCTTAAAGGGCCAGCCTTAAAGGGCCAGCCTTAAAGGGCCAGCCTTGAAGGGCCAGCCTTAGAGGGCCAGCCTTACAGGGCCAGCTTAAAGGGCCGACTTTAGAGGGCCAGCCTTAAAGGGCCAGCTTAAAGGGCCAGCTTAAAGGGCCAGCCTTAGAGGGCCAGCCTTCGAGGGCCAGTCTTACAGGGCCCGCTTAAAGGGCCAGCCTTAAAGGGCCATCCTGAAAGGGCCAGCCTTAGAGGGCCAGCCTTAAAGGGCCAGCTTAAAGGGCCAGCCTTAGAGGGCCAGCCTTTGAGGGCCAGACTTAGAGGGCAAGACTTAGAGGGCAACCCTTAAGGGGCCAGCTTAAAGGGCCAGCTTAAAGGGCCAGCCTTAGAGGGCCAGCCTTAGAGGGCCAGTCTTAGAGGGCCAGCATTAGAGGGCCAGCCTTAGAGGGCCAGCCTTAGAGGGCCAGCTTTAGAGGGCCAGCCTTAAAGGGCCAGCCTTAAAGGGCCATCCTGAAAGGGCCATCCTGAAAGGGCCAGCCTTAGAGGGCCAGCCTTACATGGCCGACCTTAGAGGGCCAGCCTTAGAGGGCCAGCCTTAGAGGGCCAGCCTTAGAGGCCCAGCCTTAGAGGGCCAGCCTTAAAGGGCCAGCCTTAGAGGGCCAGCCTTAGAAGGCCAGCCTTAGAAGGCCAGCGAGGGTCAGCCTTAAAGGGTTAGCTTAAAGTGCCAGCCTTAAAGGGCCAGTCTTAGAGGGCCAGCGAGGGTCAGCCTTAAAGGGTTAGCTTAAAGTGCCAGCCTTAAAGGGCCAGTCTTAGAGGGCCAGCCTTAGAGGGCAGCCTTAAAGGGTCAGCTTAGAGGGCCAGCCTTGGAGGGCCAGCTTTAGAGGGCCGGCTTAAAAGGCCAGCCTTAATGCGCCAGCTTTAGAGGGCCAGTGTAACCCATGTCTTCCCACCAGCCTCATCATGAGCAGCCATATGACTTGGTCAGCTGACGGTAGGTCCCCTCCTGATTGGCTGTCTGTGCTGCAAGGAAGCAGTAAAAGGCCAGCAGGTGCAGGTCATCAGTGGCTCCTGCTGTGGTTGGTCAACAAGCTGCATGCTCACAACCCTCTTTGATATCCATACCTACAGAAAACAACTTTGCGGTAAGCCTTTCCATTTCACCGGCCATGTCTGTGGCCGCTACATCTGAATGGATATATTATGTATATATATTATATATTATTATCTGTGTGTATATATATATTTCAACTGCTAAACTCATTGCTCGACAGTAAAGTGGGATGAATGCCACAAGTGAACTTTTACTGTCATTATGAAGGATGGCCATCTTGAATTGGATGTATAAGTGTTGGATTATTTACCGGTACATTTTGTAAAGTGGACTGACATGTTAATACCTGTTTCTGGCATTAAAGGGCCAGCCTTGAAGGGCCGCCTTAAAGCTCTAGCCTTAAAGGGTCAGCTTAAAGGGCCAGCCTTAGAGGGCCAGCCTTAAAGGGCCAGCCTTAAAGGCCCATCCTTAAATGGCCATCCTTAAAGGGCCAGCCTTAAAAGGCCAGCCTTAAAGGGCCAGCCTTAAAGGGCCAGCCTTAGAGGGCCAGCCTTACAGGGCCATCTTAAAGGGCCAGCTTAAAGGGCTAGCCTTAGAGGGCCAGCCTTAAAGGGCCAGCTTAAAGGGCCAGCCTTAGCGGCCCAGCCTTAGAGGGCCAGCCTTAGAGGGCCAGCTTAAAGGGCCAGCCTTAGAGGGCCAGCCTTAGAGGGCCAGCCTTAGAGGGCCAGCCTTAGAGGGCCAGCCTTAAGGGGCCAGCCTTAGAGGGCCAGCCTTAGAGGGCCAGCCTTAGAGGGCCAGCCTTAGAGGGCCAGCTTAAAGGGCCAGCTTAAAGGGCCAGCTTTAAAGCTGTAGCCTTAAAGGGCCAGCCTTAGAGGGCCAGCCTTACAGGGCCCGCTTAAAGGGCCAGCCTTAAAGGGCCAGCTTAAAGGGCCAGCCTTAGAGGGCCAGCCTTAAAGGGCCAGCCTTAAAGGGCCAGCCTTACATGGCCGACCTTAGAGGGCCAGCCTTAGAGGGCCAGCCTTAGAGGGCCAGCCTTACAGGGCCCGCTTAAAGGGCCAGCCTTAGAGGGCCAGCCTTAGAGGGCCAGCCTTAGAGGGCCAGCTTAAAGGGCCAGCCTTAGAGGGCCAGCCTTAGAGGGCCAGCCTTAGAGGGCCAGCCTTAGAGGGCCAGCCTTAGAGGGCCAGCCTTAGAGGGCCAGCCTTACAGGGCCAGCTTAAAGGGCCAGCCATACAGGGCCCGCTTAAAGGGCCAGCTTAAAGGGCCAGCTTAAAGGGCCAGCCTTAGAGGGCCAGCCTTAAAGGGCCAGCCTTACATGGCCGACCTTAGAGGGCCAGCCTTAGAGGGCCAGCCTTAGAGGGCCAGCCTTAGAGGGCCAGCCTTAAGGGGCCATCCTTAAAGGGCCAGCCTTAGAGGGCCAGCCTTAGAGGGCCAGCTTAAAGGGCCAGCCTTAAAGCTGTAGCCTTAAAGGGCCAGCCTTAGAGGGCCAGCCTTACAGGGCCCGCTTAAAGGGCCAGCCTTACAGGGCCCGCTTAAAGGGCCAGCTTAAAGGGCCAGCTTAAAGGGCCAGCCTTAGAGGGCCAGCCTTAGAGGGCCAGCCTTAGAGGGCCAGCCTTAAAGGGCCAGCCTTAGAGGGCCAGCCTTACAGGGCCAGCTTAAAGGGCCAGCTTAAAGGGCCAGCCTTAAAGGGCCAGCCTTAAAGGGCCAGCCTTAGAGGGCCAGCCTTAGAGGGCCAGCTTAAAGGGCCAGCCTTAGAGGGCCAGCCTTTAGGGGCCATTCTTAAAGGGCCAGCCTTAGAGGGCCAGCCTTAGAGGGCCAGCTTAAAGGGCCAGCTTAAAGGGCCAGCCTTAAAGCTGTAGCCTTAAAGGGCCAGCCTTAGAGGGCCAGCCTTACAGGGCCCGCTTAAAGGGCCAGCCTTACAGGGCCCGCTTAAAGGGCCAGCTTAAAGGGCCAGCCTTAGAGGGCCAGTCTTAGAGGGCCAGCCTTAAAGGGCCAGCCTTAGAGGGCCAGCCTTAAAGGGCCAGCCTTAGAGGGCCAGCCTTACAGGGCCAGCTTAAAGGGCCAGCTTAAAGGGCCAGCCTTAAAGGGCCAGCCTTAAAGGGCCAGCCTTAAAGGGCCAGCCTTAAAGGGCCAGCCTTGAAGGGCCAGCCTTAGAGGGCCAGCCTTACAGGGCCAGCTTAAAGGGCCGACTTTAGAGGGCCAGCCTTAAAGGGCCAGCTTAAAGGGCCAGCTTAAAGGGCCAGCCTTAGAGGGCCAGCCTTCGAGGGCCAGTCTTACAGGGCCCGCTTAAAGGGCCAGCCTTAAAGGGCCATCCTGAAAGGGCCAGCCTTAGAGGGCCAGCCTTAAAGGGCCAGCCTTAAAGGGCCAGCTTAAAGGGCCAGCCTTAGAGGGCCAGCCTTTGAGGGCCAGACTTAGAGGGCAAGACTTAGAGGGCAACCCTTAAGGGGCCAGCTTAAAGGGCCAGCTTAAAGGGCCAGCCTTAGAGGGCCAGCCTTAGAGGGCCAGTCTTAGAGGGCCAGCATTAGAGGGCCAGCCTTAGAGGGCCAGCCTTAGAGGGCCAGCCTTAAAGGGCCAGCCTTAAAGGGCCATCCTGAAAGGGCCATCCTGAAAGGGCCAGCCTTAGAGGGCCAGCCTTACATGGCCGACCTTAGAAGGCCAGCCTTAGAGGGCCAGCCTTAGAGGGCCAGCCTTAGAGGCCCAGCCTTAGAGGGCCAGCCTTAAAGGGCCAGCCTTAGAGGGCCAGCCTTAAAGGGCCAGCCTTAGAGGGCCAGCCTTAGAGGGCCAGCCTTAGAAGGCCAGCCTTAGAAGGCCAGCGAGGGTCAGCCTTAAAGGGTTAGCTTAAAGTGCCAGCCTTAAAGGGCCAGTCTTAGAGGGCCAGCGAGGGTCAGCCTTAAAGGGTTAGCTTAAAGTGCCAGCCTTAAAAGGCCAGTCTTAGAGGGCCAGCCTTAGAGGGCAGCCTTAAAGGGTCAGCTTAGAGGGCCAGCCTTGGAGGGCCAGCTTTAGAGGGCCGGCTTAAAAGGCCAGCCTTAATGCGCCAGCTTTAGAGGGCCAGTGTAACCCATGTCTTCCCACCAGCCTCATCATGAGCAGCCATATGACTTGGTCAGCTGACGGTAGGTCCCCTCCTGATTGGCTGTCTGTGCTGCAAGGAAGCAGTAAAAGGCCAGCAGGTGCAGGTCATCAGTGGCTCCTGCTGTGGTTGGTCAACAAGCTGCATGCTCACAACCCTCTTTGATATCCATACCTACAGAAAACAACTTTGCGGTAAGCCTTTCCATTTCACCGGCCATGTCTGTGGCCGCTACATCTGAATGGATATATTATGTATATATATTATATATTATTATCTGTGTGTATATATATATTTCAACTGCTAAACTCATTGCTCGACAGTAAAGTGGGATGAATGCCACAAGTGAACTTTTACTGTCATTATGAAGGATGGCCATCTTGAATTGGATGTATAAGTGTTGGATTATTTACCGGTACATTTTGTAAAGTGGACTGACATGTTAATACCTGTTTCTGGCATTAAAGGGCCAGCCTTGAAGGGCCGCCTTAAAGCTCTAGCCTTAAAGGGCCAGCCTTAGAGGGCCAGCCTTAAAGGGCCAGCCTTAAAGGCCCATCCTTAAATGGCCATCCTTAAAGGGCCAGCCTTAAAAGGCCAGCCTTAAAGGGCCAGCCTTAAAGGGCCAGCCTTAGAGGGCCAGCCTTACAGGGCCATCTTAAAGGGCCAGCTTAAAGGGCTAGCCTTAGAGGGCCAGCCTTAAAGGGCCAGCTTAAAGGGCCAGCCTTAGCGGCCCAGCCTTCGAGGGCCAGCCTTAGAGGGCCAGCTTAAAGGGCCAGCCTTAGAGGGCCAGCCTTAGAGGGCCAGCCTTAGAGGGCCAGCCTTAGAGGGCCAGCCTTAAGGGGCCATCCTTAAAGGGCCAGCCTTAGAGGGCCAGCCTTAGAGGGCCAGCCTTAGAGGGCCAGCTTAAAGGGCCAGCTTAAAGGGCCAGCTTTAAAGCTGTAGCCTTAAAGGGCCAGCCTTAGAGGGCCAGCCTTACAGGGCCCGCTTAAAGGGCCAGCCTTAAAGGGCCAGCTTAAAGGGCCAGCCTTAGAGGGCCAGCCTTAAAGGGCCAGCCTTACATGGCCGACCTTAGAGGGCCAGCCTTAGAGGGCCAGCCTTACAGGGCCCGCTTAAAGGGCCAGCCTTAGAGGGCCAGCCTTAGAGGGCCAGCCTTAGAGGGCCAGCCTTAGAGGGCCAGCTTAAAGGGCCAGCCTTAGAGGGCCAGCCTTAGAGGGCCAGCCTTACAGGGCCCGCTTAAAGGGCCAGCCTTAGAGGGCCAGCCTTAGAGGGCCAGCCTTAGAGGGCCAGCCTTAGAGGGCCAGCTTAAAGGGCCAGCCTTAGAGGGCCAGCCTTAGAGGGCCAGCCTTAGCGGCCCAGCCTTAGAGGGCCAGCCTTAGAGGGCCAGCTTAAAGGGCCAGCCTTAGAGGGCCAGCCTTAGAGGGCCAGCCTTAGAGGGCCAGCCTTAGAGGGCCAGCCTTAAGGGGCCATCCTTAAAGGGCCAGGCTTAGAGGGCCATCCTTAGAGGGCCAGCCTTAGAGGGCCAGCTTAAAGGGCCAGCCTTAGAGGGCCAGCCTTACAGGGCCAGCTTTAAAGCTGTAGCCTTAAAGGGCCAGCCTTAGAGGGCCAGCCTTACAGGGCCCGCTTAAAGGGCCAGCCTTAAAGGGCCAGCTTAAAGGGCCAGCCTTAGAGGGCCAGCCTTAAAGGGCCAGCCTTACATGGCCGACCTTAGAGGGCCAGCCTTAGAGGGCCAGCCTTAGAGGGCCAGCCTTAGAGGGCCAGCCTTAGAGGGCCAGCCTTAAGGGGCCATCCTTAAAGGGCCAGCCTTAGAGGGCCAGCCTTAGAGGGCCAGCTTAAAGGGCCAGCTTAAAGGGCCAGCCTTAAAGCTGTAGCCTTAAAGGGCCAGCCTTAGAGGGCCAGCCTTACAGGGCCCGCTTAAAGGGCCAGCCTTACAGGGCCCGCTTAAAGGGCCAGCTTAAAGGGCCAGCCTTAGAGGGCCAGCCTTAGAGGGCCAGCCTTAGAGGGCCAGCCTTAAAGGGCCAGCCTTAGAGGGCCAGCCTTAAGGGGCCATCCTTAAAGGGCCAGCCTTAGAGGGCCAGCTTAAAGGGCCAGCTTAAAGGGCCAGCCTTAAAGCTGTAGCCTTAAAGGGCCAGCCTTAGAGGGCCAGCCTTACAGGGCCCGCTTAAAGGGCCAGCCTTACAGGGCCCGCTTAAAGGGCCAGCTTAAAGGGCCAGCTTAAAGGGCCAGCCTTAGAGGGCCAGCCTTAGAGGGCCAGCCTTAGAGGGCCAGCCTTAAAGGGCCAGCCTTAGAGGGCCAGCCTTACAGGGCCAGCTTAAAGGGCCAGCTTAAAGGGCCAGCCTTAAAGGGCCAGCCTTAAAGGGCCAGCCTTAGAGGGCCAGCCTTAGAGGGCCAGCCTTAGAGGGCCAGCTTAAAGGGCCAGCCTTAGAGGGCCAGCCTTAGAGGGCCAGCCTTTAGGGGCCATTCTTAAAGGGCCAGCCTTAGAGGGCCAGCCTTAGAGGGCCAGCTTAAAGGGCCAGCCTTAAAGCTGTAGCCTTAAAGGGCCAGCCTTAGAGGGCCAGCCTTACAGGGCCCGCTTAAAGGGCCAGCCTTACAGGGCCCGCTTAAAGGGCCCGCTTAAAGGGCCAGCTTAAAGGGCCAGCCTTAGAGGGCCAGCCTTAGAGGGCCAGCCTTAAAGGGCCAGCCTTAGAGGGCCAGCCTTAAAGGGCCAGTCTTAGAGGGCCAGCCTTACAGGGCCAGCTTAAAGGGCCAGCTTAAAGGGCCAGCCTTAAAGGGCCAGCCTTAAAGGGCCAGCCTTAAAGGGCCAGCCTTGAAGGGCCAGCCTTGAAGGGCCAGCCTTAGAGGGCCAGCCTTACAGGGCCAGCTTAAAGGGCCGACTTTAGAGGGCCAGCCTTAAAGGGCCAGCTTAAAGGGCCAGCTTAAAGGGCCAGCCTTAGAGGGCCAGCCTTCGAGGGCCAGTCTTACAGGGCCCGCTTAAAGGGCCAGCCTTAAAGGGCCATCCTGAAAGGGCCAGCCTTAGAGGGCCAGCCTTAAAGGGCCAGCTTAAAGGGCCAGCCTTAGAGGGCCAGCCTTTGAGGGCCAGACTTAGAGGGCAAGACTTAGAGGGCAACCCTTAAGGGGCCAGCTTAAAGGGCCAGCTTAAAGGGCCAGCCTTAGAGGGCCAGCCTTAGAGGGCCAGTCTTAGAGGGCCAGCATTAGAGGGCCAGCCTTAGAGGGCCAGCCTTAGAGGGCCAGCTTTAGAGGGCCAGCCTTAAAGGGCCAGCCTTAAAGGACCATCCTGAAAGGGCCATCCTGAAAGGGCCAGCCTTAGAGGGCCAGCCTTACATGGCCGACCTTAGAGGGCCAGCCTTAGAGGGCCAGCCTTAGAGGGCCAGCCTTAGAGGCCCAGCCTTAAAGGGCCAGCCTTAGAGGGCCAGCCTTAGAAGGCCAGCCTTAGAAGGCCAGCGAGGGTCAGCCTTAAAGGGTTAGCTTAAAGTGCCAGCCTTAAAGGGCCAGTCTTAGAGGGCCAGCGAGGGTCAGCCTTAAAGGGTTAGCTTAAAGTGCCAGCCTTAAAGGGCCAGTCTTAGAGGGCCAGCCTTAGAGGGCAGCCTTAAAGGGTCAGCTTAGAGGGCCAGCCTTGGAGGGCCAGCTTTAGAGGGCCGGCTTAAAAGGCCAGCCTTAATGCGCCAGCTTTAGAGGGCCAGTGTAACCCATGCCTTCCCACCAGCCTCATCATGAGCAGCCATATGACTTGGTCAGCTGACGGTAGGTCCCCTCCTGATTGGCTGTCTGTGCTGCAAGGAAGCAGTAAAAGGCCAGCAGGTGCAGGTCATCAGTGGCTCCTGCTGTGGTTGGTCAACAAGCTGCATGCTCACAACCCTCTTTGATATCCATACCTACAGAAAACAACTTTGCGGTAAGCCTTTCCATTTCACCGGCCATGTCTGTGGCCGCTACATCTGAATGGATATATTATGTATATATATTATATATTATTATCTGTGTGTATATATATATTTCAACTGCTAAACTCATTGCTCGACAGTAAAGTGGGATGAATGCCACAAGTGAACTTTTACTGTCATTATGAAGGATGGCCATCTTGAATTGGATGTATAAGTGTTGGATTATTTACCGGTACATTTTGTAAAGTGGACTGACATGTTAATACCTGTTTCTGGCATTAAAGGGCCAGCCTTGAAGGGCCGCCTTAAAGCTCTAGCCTTAAAGGGTCAGCTTAAAGGGCCAGCCTTAGAGGGCCAGCCTTAAAGGGCCAGCCTTAAAGGCCCATCCTTAAATGGCCATCCTTAAAGGGCCAGCCTTAAAAGGCCAGCCTTAAAGGGCCAGCCTTAAAGGGCCAGCCTTAGAGGGCCAGCCTTACAGGGCCATCTTAAAGGGCCAGCTTAAAGGGCTAGCCTTAGAGGGCCAGCCTTAAAGGGCCAGCTTAAAGGGCCAGCCTTAGCGGCCCAGCCTTAGAGGGCCAGCTTAAAGGGCCAGCCTTAGAGGGCCAGCCTTAGAGGGCCAGCCTTAGAGGGCCAGCCTTAGAGGGCCAGCCTTAAGGGGCCAGCCTTAGAGGGCCAGCCTTAGAGGGCCAGCCTTAGAGGGCCAGCCTTAGAGGGCCAGCTTAAAGGGCCAGCTTAAAGGGCCAGCTTTAAAGCTGTAGCCTTAAAGGGCCAGCCTTAGAGGGCCAGCCTTACAGGGCCCGCTTAAAGGGCCAGCCTTAAAGGGCCAGCTTAAAGGGCCAGCCTTAGAGGGCCAGCCTTAAAGGGCCAGCCTTAAAGGGCCAGCCTTACATGGCCGACCTTAGAGGGCCAGCCTTAGAGGGCCAGCCTTACAGGGCCCGCTTAAAGGGCCAGCCTTAGAGGGCCAGCCTTAGAGGGCCAGCCTTAGAGGGCCAGCCTTAGAGGGCCAGCTTAAAGGGCCAGCCTTAGAGGGCCAGCCTTAGAGGGCCAGCCTTAGAGGGCCAGCCTTAGAGGGCCAGCCTTAAGGGGCCATCCTTAAAGGGCCAGCCTTAGAGGGCCAGCTTAAAGGGCCAGCTTAAAGGGCCAGCCTTAAAGCTGTAGCCTTAAAGGGCCAGCCTTAGAGGGCCAGCCTTAAAGCTGTAGCCTTAAAGGGCCAGCCTTAGAGGGCCAGCCTTACAGGGCCCGCTTAAAGGGCCAGCCTTACAGGGCCCGCTTAAAGGGCCAGCTTAAAGGGCCAGCTTAAAGGGCCAGCCTTAGAGGGCCAGCCTTAGAGGGCCAGCCTTAGAGGGCCAGCCTTAAAGGGCCAGCCTTAGAGGGCCAGCCTTACAGGGCCAGCTTAAAGGGCCAGCTTAAAGGGCCAGCCTTAAAGGGCCAGCCTTAAAGGGCCAGCCTTAGAGGGCCAGCCTTAGAGGGCCAGCTTAAAGGGCCAGCCTTAGAGGGCCAGCCTTAGAGGGCCAGCCTTTAGGGGCCATTCTTAAAGGGCCAGCCTTAGAGGGCCAGCCTTAGAGGGCCAGCTTAAAGGGCCAGCTTAAAGGGCCAGCCTTAAAGCTGTAGCCTTAAAGGGCCAGCCTTAGAGGGCCAGCCTTACAGGGCCCGCTTAAAGGGCCAGCTTAAAGGGCCAGCCTTAGAGGGCCAGCCTTAGAGGGCCAGCCTTAAAGGGCCAGCCTTAGAGGGCCAGCCTTAAAGGGCCAGCCTTAGAGGGCCAGCCTTACAGGGCCAGCTTAAAGGGCCAGCTTAAAGGGCCAGCCTTAAAGGGCCAGCCTTAAAGGGCCAGCCTTAAAGGGCCAGCCTTAAAGGGCCAGCCTTGAAGGGCCAGCCTTAGAGGGCCAGCCTTACAGGGCCAGCTTAAAGGGCCGACTTTAGAGGGCCAGCCTTAAAGGGCCAGCTTAAAGGGCCAGCTTAAAGGGCCAGCCTTAGAGGGCCAGCCTTCGAGGGCCAGTCTTACAGGGCCCGCTTAAAGGGCCAGCCTTAAAGGGCCATCCTGAAAGGGCCAGCCTTAGAGGGCCAGCCTTAAAGGGCCAGCTTAAAGGGCCAGCCTTAGAGGGCCAGCCTTTGAGGGCCAGACTTAGAGGGCAAGACTTAGAGGGCAACCCTTAAGGGGCCAGCTTAAAGGGCCAGCTTAAAGGGCCAGCCTTAGAGGGCCAGCCTTAGAGGGCCAGTCTTAGAGGGCCAGCATTAGAGGGCCAGCCTTAGAGGGCCAGCCTTAGAGGGCCAGCTTTAGAGGGCCAGCCTTAAAGGGCCAGCCTTAAAGGGCCATCCTGAAAGGGCCATCCTGAAAGGGCCAGCCTTAGAGGGCCAGCCTTACATGGCCGACCTTAGAGGGCCAGCCTTAGAGGGCCAGCCTTAGAGGCCCAGCCTTAGAGGGCCAGCCTTAAAGGGCCAGCCTTAGAGGGCCAGCCTTAGAAGGCCAGCCTTAGAAGGCCAGCGAGGGTCAGCCTTAAAGGGTTAGCTTAAAGTGCCAGCCTTAAAGGGCCAGTCTTAGAGGGCCAGCGAGGGTCAGCCTTAAAGGGTTAGCTTAAAGTGCCAGCCTTAAAGGGCCAGTCTTAGAGGGCCAGCCTTAGAGGGCAGCCTTAAAGGGTCAGCTTAGAGGGCCAGCCTTGGAGGGCCAGCTTTAGAGGGCCGGCTTAAAAGGCCAGCCTTAATGCGCCAGCTTTAGAGGGCCAGTGTAACCCATGTCTTCCCACCAGCCTCATCATGAGCAGCCATATGACTTGGTCAGCTGACGGTAGGTCCCCTCCTGATTGGCTGTCTGTGCTGCAAGGAAGCAGTAAAAGGCCAGCAGGTGCAGGTCATCAGTGGCTCCTGCTGTGGTTGGTCAACAAGCTGCATGCTCACAACCCTCTTTGATATCCATACCTACAGAAAACAACTTTGCGGTAAGCCTTTCCATTTCACCGGCCATGTCTGTGGCCGCTACATCTGAATGGATATATTATGTATATATATTATATATTATTATCTGTGTGTATATATATATTTCAACTGCTAAACTCATTGCTCGACAGTAAAGTGGGATGAATGCCACAAGTGAACTTTTACTGTCATTATGAAGGATGGCCATCTTGAATTGGATGTATAAGTGTTGGATTATTTACCGGTACATTTTGTAAAGTGGACTGACATGTTAATACCTGTTTCTGGCATTAAAGGGCCAGCCTTGAAGGGCCGCCTTAAAGCTCTAGCCTTAAAGGGTCAGCTTAAAGGGCCAGCCTTAGAGGGCCAGCCTTAAAGGGCCAGCCTTAAAGGCCCATCCTTAAATGGCCATCCTTAAAGGGCCAGCCTTAAAAGGCCAGCCTTAAAGGGCCAGCCTTAAAGGGCCAGCCTTAAAGGGCCAGCCTTAGAGGGCCAGCCTTACAGGGCCATCTTAAAGGGCCAGCTTAAAGGGCTAGCCTTAGAGGGCCAGCCTTAAAGGGCCAGCTTAAAGGGCCAGCCTTAGCGGCCCAGCCTTAGAGGGCCAGCCTTAGAGGGCCAGCTTAAAGGGCCAGCCTTAGAGGGCCAGCCTTAGAGGGCCAGCCTTAGAGGGCCAGCCTTAAGGGGCCATCCTTAAAGGGCCAGCCTTAGAGGGCCAGCCTTAGAGGGCCAGCCTTAGAGGGCCAGCTTAAAGGGCCAGCTTAAAGGGCCAGCTTTAAAGCTGTAGCCTTAAAGGGCCAGCCTTAGAGGGCCAGCCTTACAGGGCCCGCTTAAAGGGCCAGCCTTAAAGGGCCAGCTTAAAGGGCCAGCCTTAGAGGGCCAGCCTTAAAGGGCCAGCCTTACATGGCCGACCTTAGAGGGCCAGCCTTAGAGGGCCAGCCTTACAGGGCCCGCTTAAAGGGCCAGCCTTAGAGGGCCAGCCTTAGAGGGCCAGCCTTAGAGGGCCAGCCTTAGAGGGCCAGCTTAAAGGGCCAGCCTTAGAGGGCCAGCCTTAGAGGGCCAGCCTTAGAGGGCCAGCCTTAGAGGGCCAGCCTTAAGGGGCCATCCTTAAAAGGCCAGCCTTAGAGGGCCAGCCTTAGAGGGCCAGCTTAAAGGGCCAGCTTAAAGGGCCAGCCTTAAAGCTGTAGCCTTAAAGGGCCAGCCTTAGAGGGCCAGCCTTACAGGGCCCGCTTAAAGGGCCAGCCTTACAGGGCCCGCTTAAAGGGCCAGCTTAAAGGGCCAGCTTAAAGGGCCAGCCTTAGAGGGCCAGCCTTAGAGGGCCAGCCTTAGAGGGCCAGCCTTAAAGGGCCAGCCTTAGAGGGCCAGCCTTACAGGCCAGCTTAAAGGGCCAGCCATACAGGGCCCGCTTAAAGGGCCAGCTTAAAGGGCCAGCTTAAAGGGCCAGCCTTAGAGGGCCAGCCTTAAAGGGCCAGCCTTACATGGCCGACCTTAGAGGGCCAGCCTTAGAGGGCCAGCCTTAGAGGGCCAGCCTTAGAGGGCCAGCCTTAAGGGGCCATCCTTAAAGGGCCAGCCTTAGAGGGCCAGCCTTAGAGGGCCAGCTTAAAGGGCCAGCTTAAAGGGCCAGCCTTAAAGCTGTAGCCTTAAAGGGCCAGCCTTAGAGGGCCAGCCTTACAGGGCCCGCTTAAAGGGCCAGCCTTACAGGGCCCGCTTAAAGGGCCAGCTTAAAGGGCCAGCCTTAGAGGGCCAGCCTTAGAGGGCCAGCCTTAGAGGGCCAGCCTTAGAGGGCCAGCCTTAAAGGGCCAGCCTTAGAGGGCCAGCCTTACAGGGCCAGCTTAAAGGGCCAGCTTAAAGGGCCAGCCTTAAAGGGCCAGCCTTAAAGGGCCAGCCTTAGAGGGCCAGCCTTAGAGGGCCAGCTTAAAGGGCCAGCCTTAGAGGGCCAGCCTTAGAGGGCCAGCCTTTAGGGGCCATTCTTAAAGGACCAGCCTTAGAGGGCCAGCCTTAGAGGGCCAGCTTAAAGGGCCAGCTTAAAGGGCCAGCCTTAAAGCTGTAGCCTTAAAGGGCCAGCCTTAGAGGGCCAGCCTTACAGGGCCCGCTTAAAGGGCCAGCCTTACAGGGCCCGCTTAAAGGGCCAGCTTAAAGGGCCAGCCTTAGAGGGCCAGCCTTAGAGGGCCAGCCTTAAAGGGCCAGCCTTAGAGGGCCAGCCTTAGAGGGCCAGCCTTACAGGGCCAGCTTAAAGGGCCAGCTTAAAGGGCCAGCTTAAAGGGCCAGCCTTAAAGGGCCAGCCTTAAAGGGCCAGCCTTAAAGGGCCAGCCTTAAAGGGCCAGCCTTGAAGGGCCAGCCTTAGAGGGCCAGCCTTACAGGGCCAGCTTAAAGGGCCGACTTTAGAGGGCCAGCCTTAAAGGGCCAGCTTAAAGGGCCAGCTTAAAGGGCCAGCCTTAGAGGGCCAGCCTTCGAGGGCCAGTCTTACAGGGCCCGCTTAAAGGGCCAGCCTTAAAGGGCCATCCTGAAAGGGCCAGCCTTAGAGGGCCAGCCTTAAAGGGCCAGCTTAAAGGGCCAGCCTTAGAGGGCCAGCCTTTGAGGGCCAGACTTAGAGGGCAAGACTTAGAGGGCAACCCTTAAGGGGCCAGCTTAAAGGGCCAGCTTAAAGGGCCAGCCTTAGAGGGCCAGCCTTAGAGGGCCAGTCTTAGAGGGCCAGCATTAGAGGGCCAGCCTTAGAGGGCCAGCCTTAGAGGGCCAGCTTTAGAGGGCCAGCCTTAGAGGGCCAGCCTTAAAGGGCCATCCTGAAAGGGCCATCCTGAAAGGGCCAGCCTTAGAGGGCCAGCCTTACATGGCCGACCTTAGAGGGCCAGCCTTAGAGGGCCAGCCTTAGAGGCCCAGCCTTAGAGGGCCAGCCTTAAAGGGCCAGCCTTAGAGGGCCAGCCTTAGAAGGCCAGCCTTAGAAGGCCAGCGAGGGTCAGCCTTAAAGGGTTAGCTTAAAATGCCAGCCTTAAAGGGACAGTCTTAGAGGGCCAGCGAGGGTCAGCCTTAAAGGGTTAGCTTAAAGTGCCAGCCTTAAAGGGCCAGTCTTAGAGGGCCAGCCTTAGAGGGCAGCCTTAAAGGGTCAGCTTAGAGGGCCAGCCTTGGAGGGCCAGCTTTAGAGGGCCGGCTTAAAAGGCCAGCCTTAATGCGCCAGCTTTAGAGGGCCAGTGTAACCCATGCCTTCCCACCAGCCTCATCATGAGCAGCCATATGACTTGGTCAGCTGACGGTAGGTCCCCTCCTGATTGGCTGTCTGTGCTGCAAGGAAGCAGTAAAAGGCCAGCAGGTGCAGGTCATCAGTGGCTCCTGCTGTGGTTGGTCAACAAGCTGCATGCTCACAACCCTCTTTGATATCCATACCTACAGAAAACAACTTTGCGGTAAGCCTTTCCATTTCACCGGCCATGTCTGTGGCCGCTACATCTGAATGGATATATTATGTATATATATTATATATTATTATCTGTGTGTATATATATATTTCAACTGCTAAACTCATTGCTCGACAGTAAAGTGGGATGAATGCCACAAGTGAACTTTTACTGTCATTATGAAGGATGGCCATCTTGAATTGGATGTATAAGTGTTGGATTATTTACCGGTACATTTTGTAAAGTGGACTGACATGTTAATACCTGTTTCTGGCATTAAAGGGCCAGCCTTGAAGGGCCGCCTTAAAGCTCTAGCCTTAAAGGGTCAGCTTAAAGGGCCAGCCTTAGAGGGCCAGCCTTAAAGGGCCAGCCTTAAAGGCCCATCCTTAAATGGCCATCCTTAAAGGGCCAGCCTTAAAAGGCCAGCCTTAAAGGGCCAGCCTTAAAGGGCCAGCCTTAGAGGGCCAGCCTTACAGGGCCATCTTAAAGGGCCAGCTTAAAGGGCTAGCCTTAGAGGGCCAGCCTTAAAGGGCCAGCTTAAAGGGCCAGCCTTAGCGGCCCAGCCTTAGAGGGCCAGCCTTAGAGGGCCAGCTTAAAGGGCCAGCCTTAGAGGGCCAGCCTTAGAGGGCCAGCCTTAGAGGGCCAGCTTAAAGGGCCAGCTTAAAAGGCCAGCTTTAAAGCTGTAGCCTTAAAGGGCCAGCCTTAGAGGGCCAGCCTTACAGGGCCCGCTTAAAGGGCCAGCCTTAAAGGGCCAGCTTAAAGGGCCAGCCTTAGAGGGCCAGCCTTAAAGGGCCAGCCTTAAAGGGCCAGCCTTACATGGCCGACCTTAGAGGGCCAGCCTTAGAGGGCCAGCCTTACAGGGCCCGCTTAAAGGGCCAGCCTTAGAGGGCCAGCCTTAGAGGGCCAGCCTTAGAGGGCCAGCTTAAAGGGCCAGCCTTAGAGGGCCAGCCTTAGAGGGCCAGCCTTAGAGGGCCAGCCTTAAGGGGCCATCCTTAAAGGGCCAGCCTTAGAGGGCCAGCCTTAGAGGGCCAGCTTAAAGGGCCAGCTTAAAGGGCCAGCTTAAAGGGCCAGCCTTAAAGCTGTAGCCTTAAAGGGCCAGCCTTAGAGGGCCAGCCTTACAGGGCCCGCTTAAAGGGCCAGCCTTACAGGGCCCGCTTAAAGGGCCAGCTTAAAGGGCCAGCTTAAAGGGCCAGCCTTAGAGGGCCAGCCTTAGAGGGCCAGCCTTAGAGGGCCAGCCTTAGAGGGCCAGCCTTAAAGGGCCAGCCTTAGAGGGCCAGCCTTACAGGGCCAGCTTAAAGGTCCAGCCATACAGGGCCCGCTTAAAGGGCCAGCTTAAAGGGCCAGCTTAAAGGGCCAGCCTTAGAGGGCCAGCCTTAAAGGGCCAGCCTTACATGGCCGACCTTAGAGGGCCAGCCTTAGAGGGCCAGCCTTAGAGGGCCAGCCTTAGAGGGCCAGCCTTAGAGGGCCAGCCTTAAGGGGCCATCCTTAAAGGGCCAGCCTTAGAGGGCCAGCCTTAGAGGGCCAGCTTAAAGGGCCAGCCTTAAAGCTGTAGCCTTAAAGGGCCAGCCTTAGAGGGCCAGCCTTACAGGGCCCGCTTAAAGGGCCAGCCTTACAGGGCCCGCTTAAAGGGCCAGCTTAAAGGGCCAGCTTAAAGGGCCAGCCTTAGAGGGCCAGCCTTAGAGGGCCAGCCTTAGAGGGCCAGCCTTAAAGGGCCAGCCTTAGAGGGCCAGCCTTACAGGGCCAGCTTAAAGGGCCAGCTTAAAGGGCCAGCCTTAAAGGGCCAGCCTTAAAGGGCCAGCCTTAGAGGGCCAGCCTTAGAGGGCCAGCTTAAAGGGCCAGCCTTAGAGGGCCAGCCTTTAGGGGCCATTCTTAAAGGGCCAGCCTTAGAGGGCCAGCCTTAGAGGGCCAGCTTAAAGGGCCAGCTTAAAGGGCCAGCCTTAAAGCTGTAGCCTTAAAGGGCCAGCCTTAGAGGGCCAGCCTTACAGGGCCCGCTTAAAGGGCCAGCCTTACAGGGCCCGCTTAAAGGGCCAGCTTAAAGGGCCAGCCTTAGAGGGCCAGCCTTAGAGGGCCAGCCTTAAAGGGCCAGCCTTAAAGGCCCATCCTTAAATGGCCATCCTTAAAGGGCCAGCCTTAAAAGGCCAGCCTTAAAGGGCCAGCCTTAAAGGGCCAGCCTTAGAGGGCCAGCCTTACAGGGCCATCTTAAAGGGCCAGCTTAAAGGGCTAGCCTTAGAGGGCCAGCCTTAAAGGGCCAGCTTAAAGGGCCAGCCTTAGCGGCCCAGCCTTAGAGGGCCAGCCTTAGAGGGCCAGCTTAAAGGGCCAGCCTTAGAGGGCCAGCCTTAGAGGGCCAGCCTTAGAGGGCCAGCCTTAGAGGGCCAGCCTTAAGGGGCCATCCTTAAAGGGCCAGCCTTAGAGGGCCAGCCTTAGAGGGCCAGCCTTAGAGGGCCAGCTTAAAGGGCCAGCTTAAAGGGCCAGCTTTAAAGCTGTAGCCTTAAAGGGCCAGCCTTAGAGGGCCAGCCTTACAGGGCCCGCTTAAAGGGCCAGCCTTAAAGGGCCAGCTTAAAGGGCCAGCCTTAGAGGGCCAGCCTTAAAGGGCCAGCCTTACATGGCCGACCTTAGAGGGCCAGCCTTAGAGGGCCAGCCTTACAGGGCCCGCTTAAAGGGCCAGCCTTAGAGGGCCAGCCTTAGAGGGCCAGCCTTAGAGGGCCAGCCTTAGAGGGCCAGCCTTAGAGGGCCAGCTTAAAGGGCCAGCCTTAGAGGGCCAGCCTTAGAGGGCCAGCCTTAGAGGGCCAGCCTTAGAGGGCCAGCCTTAAGGGGCCATCCTTAAAGGGCCAGCCTTAGAGGGCCAGCCTTAGAGGGCCAGCTTAAAGGGCCAGCTTAAAGGGCCAGCCTTAAAGCTGTAGCCTTAAAGGGCCAGCCTTAGAGGGCCAGCCTTACAGGGCCCGCTTAAAGGGCCAGCCTTACAGGGCCCGCTTAAAGGGCCAGCCTTAAAGGGCCAGCTTAAAGGGCCAGCCTTAGAGGGCCAGCCTTAAAGGGCCAGCCTTACATGGCCGACCTTAGAGGGCCAGCCTTAGAGGGCCAGCCTTACAGGGCCCGCTTAAAGGGCCAGCCTTAGAGGGCCAGCCTTAGAGGGCCAGCCTTAGAGGGCCAGCCTTAGAGGGCCAGCCTTAGAGGGCCAGCTTAAAGGGCCAGCCTTAGAGGGCCAGCCTTAGAGGGCCAGCCTTAGAGGGCCAGCCTTAGAGGGCCAGCCTTAAGGGGCCATCCTTAAAGGGCCAGCCTTAGAGGGCCAGCCTTAGAGGGCCAGCTTAAAGGGCCAGCTTAAAGGGCCAGCCTTAAAGCTGTAGCCTTAAAGGGCCAGCCTTAGAGGGCCAGCCTTACAGGGCCCGCTTAAAGGGCCAGCCTTACAGGGCCCGCTTAAAGGGCCAGCTTAAAGGGCCAGCTTAAAGGGCCAGCCTTAGAGGGCCAGCCTTAGAGGGCCAGCCTTAGAGGGCCAGCCTTAAAGGGCCAGCCTTAGAGGGCCAGCCTTACAGGGCCAGCTTAAAGGGCCAGCCATACAGGGCCCGCTTAAAGGGCCAGCTTAAAGGGCCAGCTTAAAGGGCCAGCCTTAGAGGGCCAGCCTTAAAGGGCCAGCCTTACATGGCCGACCTTAGAGGGCCAGCCTTAGAGGGCCAGCCTTAGAGGGCCAGCCTTAGAGGGCCAGCCTTAAGGGGCCATCCTTAAAGGGCCAGCCTTAGAGGGCCAGCCTTAGAGGGCCAGCTTAAAGGGCCAGCTTAAAGGGCCAGCCTTAAAGCTGTAGCCTTAAAGGGCCAGCCTTAGAGGGCCAGCCTTAAAGCTGTAGCCTTAAAGGGCCAGCCTTAGAGGGCCAGCCTTACAGGGCCCGCTTAAAGGGCCAGCCTTACAGGGCCCGCTTAAAGGGCCAGCTTAAAGGGCCAGCTTAAAGGGCCAGCCTTAGAGGGCCAGCCTTAGAGGGCCAGCCTTAGAGGGCCAGCCTTAAAGGGCCAGCCTTAGAGGGCCAGCCTTACAGGGCCAGCTTAAAGGGCCAGCTTAAAGGGCCAGCCTTAAAGGGCCAGCCTTAGAGGGCCAGCCTTAGAGGGCCAGCTTAAAGGGCCAGCCTTAGAGGGCCAGCCTTAGAGGGCCAGCCTTTAGGGGCCATTCTTAAAGGGCCAGCATTAGAGGGCCAGCCTTAGAGGGCCAGCTTAAAGGGCCAGCTTAAAGGGCCAGCCTTAAAGCTGTAGCCTTAAAGGGCCAGCCTTAGAGGGCCAGCCTTACAGGGCCCGCTTAAAGGGCCAGCCTTACAGGGCCCGCTTAAAGGGCCAGCTTAAAGGGCCAGCCTTAGAGGGCCAGCCTTAGAGGGCCAGCCTTAAAGGGCCAGCCTTAGAGGGCCAGCCTTAAAGGGCCAGCCTTAGAGGGCCAGCCTTACAGGGCCAGCTTAAAGGGCCAGCTTAAAGGGCCAGCCTTAAAGGGCCAGCCTTAAAGGGCCAGCCTTAAAGGGCCAGCCTTAAAGGGCCAGCCTTGAAGGGCCAGCCTTGAAGGGCCAGCCTTAGAGGGCCAGCCTTACAGGGCCAGCTTAAAGGGCCGACTTTAGAGGGCCAGCCTTAAAGGGCCAGCTTAAAGGGCCAGCTTAAAGGGCCAGCCTTAGAGGGCCAGCCTTCGAGGGCCAGTCTTACAGGGCCCGCTTAAAGGGCCAGCCTTAAAGGGCCATCCTGAAAGGGCCAGCCTTAGAGGGCCAGCCTTAAAGGCCCAGCTTAAAGGGCCAGCCTTTGAGGGCCAGCCTTTGAGGGCCAGACTTAGAGGGCAAGACTTAGAGGGCAACCCTTAAGGGGCCAGCTTAAAGGGCCAGCTTAAAGGGCCAGCCTTAGAGGGCCAGCCTTAGAGGGCCAGTCTTAGAGGGCCAGCATTAGAGGGCCAGCCTTAGAGGGCCAGCCTTAGAGGGCCAGCTTTAGAGGGCCAGCCTTAAAGGGCCAGCCTTAAAGGGCCATCCTGAAAGGGCCATCCTGAAAGGGCCAGCCTTAGAGGGCCAGCCTTACATGGCCGACCTTAGAGGGCCAGCCTTAGAGGGCCAGCCTTAGAGGCCCAGCCTTAGAGGGCCAGCCTTAAAGGGCCAGCCTTAGAGGGCCAGCCTTAGAAGGCCAGCCTTAGAAGGCCAGCGAGGGTCAGCCTTAAAGGGTTAGCTTAAAGTGCCAGCCTTAAAGGGCCAGTCTTAGAGGGCCAGCCTTAGAGGGCAGCCTTAAAGGGTCAGCTTAGAGGGCCAGCCTTGGAGGGCCAGCTTTAGAGGGCCGGCTTAAAAGGCCAGCCTTAATGCGCCAGCTTTAGAGGGCCAGTGTAACCCATGTCTTCCCACCAGCCTCATCATGAGCAGCCATATGACTTGGTCAGCTGACGGTAGGTCCCCTCCTGATTGGCTGTCTGTGCTGCAAGGAAGCAGTAAAAGGCCAGCAGGTGCAGGTCATCAGTGGCTCCTGCTGTGGTTGGTCAACAAGCTGCATGCTCACAACCCTCTTTGATATCCATACCTACAGAAAACAACTTTGCGGTAAGCCTTTCCATTTCACCGGCCATGTCTGTGGCCGCTACATCTGAATGGATATATTATGTATATATATTATATATTATTATCTGTGTGTATATATATATTTCAACTGCTAAACTCATTGCTCGACAGTAAAGTGGGATGAATGCCACAAGTGAACTTTTACTGTCATTATGAAGGATGGCCATCTTGAATTGGATGTATAAGTGTTGGATTATTTACCGGTACATTTTGTAAAGTGGACTGACATGTTAATACCTGTTTCTGGCATTAAAGGGCCAGCCTTGAAGGGCCGCCTTAAAGCTCTAGCCTTAAAGGGTCAGCTTAAAGGGCCAGCCTTAGAGGGCCAGCCTTAAAGGGCCAGCCTTAAAGGCCCATCCTTAAATGGCCATCCTTAAAGGGCCAGCCTTAAAAGGCCAGCCTTAAAGGGCCAGCCTTAAAGGGCCAGCCTTAGAGGGCCAGCCTTACAGGGCCATCTTAAAGGGCCAGCTTAAAGGGCTAGCCTTAGAGGGCCAGCCTTAAAGGGCCAGCTTAAAGGGCCAGCCTTAGCGGCCCAGCCTTAGAGGGCCAGCCTTAGAGGGCCAGCTTAAAGGGCCAGCCTTAGAGGGCCAGCCTTAGAGGGCCAGCCTTAGAGGGCCAGCCTTAGAGGGCCAGCCTTAAGGGGCCATCCTTAAAGGGCCAGCCTTAGAGGGCCAGCCTTAGAGGGCCAGCCTTAGAGGGCCAGCTTAAAGGGCCAGCTTAAAGGGCCAGCTTTAAAGCTGTAGCCTTAAAGGGCCAGCCTTAGAGGGCCAGCCTTACAGGGCCCGCTTAAAGGGCCAGCCTTAAAGGGCCAGCTTAAAGGGCCAGCCTTAGAGGGCCAGCCTTAAAGGGCCAGCCTTACATGGCCGACCTTAGAGGGCCAGCCTTAGAGGGCCAGCCTTACAGGGCCCGCTTAAAGGGCCAGCCTTAGAGGGCCAGCCTTAGAGGGCCAGCCTTAGAGGGCCAGCCTTAGAGGGCCAGCCTTAGAGGGCCAGCTTAAAGGGCCAGCCTTAGAGGGCCAGCCTTAGAGGGCCAGCCTTAGAGGGCCAGCCTTAGAGGGCCAGCCTTAAGGGGCCATCCTTAAAGGGCCAGCCTTAGAGGGCCAGCCTTAGAGGGCCAGCTTAAAGGGCCAGCTTAAAGGGCCAGCCTTAAAGCTGTAGCCTTAAAGGGCCAGCCTTAGAGGGCCAGCCTTACAGGGCCCGCTTAAAGGGCCAGCCTTACAGGGCCCGCTTAAAGGGCCAGCTTAAAGGGCCAGCTTAAAGGGCCAGCCTTAGAGGGCCAGCCTTAGAGGGCCAGCCTTAGAGGGCCAGCCTTAAAGGGCCAGCCTTAGAGGGCCAGCCTTACAGGGCCAGCTTAAAGGGCCAGCCATACAGGGCCCGCTTAAAGGGCCAGCTTAAAGGGCCAGCTTAAAGGGCCAGCCTTAGAGGGCCAGCCTTAAAGGGCCAGCCTTACATGGCCGACCTTAGAGGGCCAGCCTTAGAGGGCCAGCCTTAGAGGGCCAGCCTTAGAGGGCCAGCCTTAAGGGGCCATCCTTAAAGGGCCAGCCTTAGAGGGCCAGCCTTAGAGGGCCAGCTTAAAGGGCCAGCTTAAAGGGCCAGCCTTAAAGCTGTAGCCTTAAAGGGTCAGCTTAAAGGGCCAGCCTTAGAGGGCCAGCCTTAAAGGGCCAGCCTTAAAGGCCCATCCTTAAATGGCCATCCTTAAAGGGCCAGCCTTAAAAGGCCAGCCTTAAAGGGCCAGCCTTAAAGGGCCAGCCTTAGAGGGCCAGCCTTACAGGGCCATCTTAAAGGGCCAGCTTAAAGGGCTAGCCTTAGAGGGCCAGCCTTAAAGGGCCAGCTTAAAGGGCCAGCCTTAGCGGCCCAGCCTTAGAGGGCCAGCCTTAGAGGGCCAGCTTAAAGGGCCAGCCTTAGAGGGCCAGCCTTAGAGGGCCAGCCTTAGAGGGCCAGCCTTAGAGGGCCAGCCTTAGAGGGCCAGCCTTAAGGGGCCATCCTTAAAGGGCCAGCCTTAGAGGGCCAGCCTTAGAGGGCCAGCCTTAGAGGGCCAGCCTTAGAGGGCCAGCTTAAAGGGCCAGCTTTAAAGCTGTAGCCTTAAAGGGCCAGCCTTAGAGGGCCAGCCTTACAGGGCCCGCTTAAAGGGCCAGCCTTAAAGGGCCAGCTTAAAGGGCCAGCCTTAGAGGGCCAGCCTTAAAGGGCCAGCCTTACATGGCCGACCTTAGAGGGCCAGCCTTAGAGGGCCAGCCTTACAGGGCCCGCTTAAAGGGCCAGCCTTAGAGGGCCAGCCTTAGAGGGCCAGCCTTAGAGGGCCAGCCTTAGAGGGCCAGCCTTAGAGGGCCAGCTTAAAGGGCCAGCCTTAGAGGGCCAGCCTTAGAGGGCCAGCCTTAGAGGGCCAGCCTTAGAGGGCCAGCCTTAAGGGGCCATCCTTAAAGGGCCAGCCTTAGAGGGCCAGCCTTAGAGGGCCAGCTTAAAGGGCCAGCTTAAAGGGCCAGCCTTAAAGCTGTAGCCTTAAAGGGCCAGCCTTAGAGGGCCAGCCTTACAGGGCCCGCTTAAAGGGCCAGCCTTACAGGGCCCGCTTAAAGGGCCAGCTTAAAGGGCCAGCTTAAAGGGCCAGCCTTAGAGGGCCAGCCTTAGAGGGCCAGCCTTAGAGGGCCAGCCTTAAAGGGCCAGCCTTAGAGGGCCAGCCTTACAGGGCCAGCTTAAAGGGCCAGCCATACAGGGCCCGCTTAAAGGGCCAGCTTAAAGGGCCAGCTTAAAGGGCCAGCCTTAGAGGGCCAGCCTTAAAGGGCCAGCCTTACATGGCCGACCTTAGAGGGCCAGCCTTAGAGGGCCAGCCTTAGAGGGCCAGCCTTAGAGGGCCAGCCTTAAGGGGCCATCCTTAAAGGGCCAGCCTTAGAGGGCCAGCCTTAGAGGGCCAGCTTAAAGGGCCAGCTTAAAGGGCCAGCCTTAAAGCTGTAGCCTTAAAGGGCCAGCCTTAGAGGGCCAGCCTTAAAGCTGTAGCCTTAAAGGGCCAGCCTTAGAGGGCCAGCCTTACAGGGCCCGCTTAAAGGGCCAGCCTTACAGGGCCCGCTTAAAGGGCCAGCTTAAAGGGCCAGCTTAAAGGGCCAGCCTTAGAGGGCCAGCCTTAGAGGGCCAGCCTTAGAGGGCCAGCCTTAAAGGGCCAGCCTTAGAGGGCCAGCCTTACAGGGCCAGCTTAAAGGGCCAGCTTAAAGGGCCAGCCTTAAAGGGCCAGCCTTAGAGGGCCAGCCTTAGAGGGCCAGCTTAAAGGGCCAGCCTTAGAGGGCCAGCCTTAGAGGGCCAGCCTTTAGGGGCCATTCTTAAAGGGCCAGCATTAGAGGGCCAGCCTTAGAGGGCCAGCTTAAAGGGCCAGCTTAAAGGGCCAGCCTTAAAGCTGTAGCCTTAAAGGGCCAGCCTTAGAGGGCCAGCCTTACAGGGCCCGCTTAAAGGGCCAGCCTTACAGGGCCCGCTTAAAGGGCCAGCTTAAAGGGCCAGCCTTAGAGGGCCAGCCTTAGAGGGCCAGCCTTAAAGGGCCAGCCTTAGAGGGCCAGCCTTAAAGGGCCAGCCTTAGAGGGCCAGCCTTACAGGGCCAGCTTAAAGGGCCAGCTTAAAGGGCCAGCCTTAAAGGGCCAGCCTTAAAGGGCCAGCCTTAAAGGGCCAGCCTTAAAGGGCCAGCCTTGAAGGGCCAGCCTTGAAGGGCCAGCCTTAGAGGGCCAGCCTTACAGGGCCAGCTTAAAGGGCCGACTTTAGAGGGCCAGCCTTAAAGGGCCAGCTTAAAGGGCCAGCTTAAAGGGCCAGCCTTAGAGGGCCAGCCTTCGAGGGCCAGTCTTACAGGGCCCGCTTAAAGGGCCAGCCTTAAAGGGCCATCCTGAAAGGGCCAGCCTTAGAGGGCCAGCCTTAAAGGCCCAGCTTAAAGGGCCAGCCTTTGAGGGCCAGCCTTTGAGGGCCAGACTTAGAGGGCAAGACTTAGAGGGCAACCCTTAAGGGGCCAGCTTAAAGGGCCAGCTTAAAGGGCCAGCCTTAGAGGGCCAGCCTTAGAGGGCCAGTCTTAGAGGGCCAGCATTAGAGGGCCAGCCTTAGAGGGCCAGCCTTAGAGGGCCAGCTTTAGAGGGCCAGCCTTAAAGGGCCAGCCTTAAAGGGCCATCCTGAAAGGGCCATCCTGAAAGGGCCAGCCTTAGAGGGCCAGCCTTACATGGCCGACCTTAGAGGGCCAGCCTTAGAGGGCCAGCCTTAGAGGCCCAGCCTTAGAGGGCCAGCCTTAAAGGGCCAGCCTTAGAGGGCCAGCCTTAGAAGGCCAGCCTTAGAAGGCCAGCGAGGGTCAGCCTTAAAGGGTTAGCTTAAAGTGCCAGCCTTAAAGGGCCAGTCTTAGAGGGCCAGCCTTAGAGGGCAGCCTTAAAGGGTCAGCTTAGAGGGCCAGCCTTGGAGGGCCAGCTTTAGAGGGCCGGCTTAAAAGGCCAGCCTTAATGCGCCAGCTTTAGAGGGCCAGTGTAACCCATGTCTTCCCACCAGCCTCATCATGAGCAGCCATATGACTTGGTCAGCTGACGGTAGGTCCCCTCCTGATTGGCTGTCTGTGCTGCAAGGAAGCAGTAAAAGGCCAGCAGGTGCAGGTCATCAGTGGCTCCTGCTGTGGTTGGTCAACAAGCTGCATGCTCACAACCCTCTTTGATATCCATACCTACAGAAAACAACTTTGCGGTAAGCCTTTCCATTTCACCGGCCATGTCTGTGGCCGCTACATCTGAATGGATATATTATGTATATATATTATATATTATTATCTGTGTGTATATATATATTTCAACTGCTAAACTCATTGCTCGACAGTAAAGTGGGATGAATGCCACAAGTGAACTTTTACTGTCATTATGAAGGATGGCCATCTTGAATTGGATGTATAAGTGTTGGATTATTTACCGGTACATTTTGTAAAGTGGACTGACATGTTAATACCTGTTTCTGGCATTAAAGGGCCAGCCTTGAAGGGCCGCCTTAAAGCTCTAGCCTTAAAGGGTCAGCTTAAAGGGCCAGCCTTAGAGGGCCAGCCTTAAAGGGCCAGCCTTAAAGGCCCATCCTTAAATGGCCATCCTTAAAGGGCCAGCCTTAAAAGGCCAGCCTTAAAGGGCCAGCCTTAAAGGGCCAGCCTTAGAGGGCCAGCCTTACAGGGCCATCTTAAAGGGCCAGCTTAAAGGGCTAGCCTTAGAGGGCCAGCCTTAAAGGGCCAGCTTAAAGGGCCAGCCTTAGCGGCCCAGCCTTCGAGGGCCAGCCTTAGAGGGCCAGCTTAAAGGGCCAGCCTTAGAGGGCCAGCCTTAGAGGGCCAGCCTTAGAGGGCCAGCCTTAAGGGGCCATCCTTAAAGGGCCAGCCTTAGAGGGCCAGCCTTAGAGGGCCAGCCTTAGAGGGCCAGCTTAAAGGGCCAGCTTAAAGGGCCAGCTTTAAAGCTGTAGCCTTAAAGGGCCAGCCTTAGAGGGCCAGCCTTACAGGGCCCGCTTAAAGGGCCAGCCTTAAAGGGCCAGCTTAAAGGGCCAGCCTTAGAGGGCCAGCCTTAAAGGGCCAGCCTTACATGGCCGACCTTAGAGGGCCAGCCTTAGAGGGCCAGCCTTACAGGGCCCGCTTAAAGGGCCAGCCTTAGAGGGCCAGCCTTAGAGGGCCAGCCTTAGAGGGCCAGCCTTAGAGGGCCAGCTTAAAGGGCCAGCCTTAGAGGGCCAGCCTTAGAGGGCCAGCCTTACAGGGCCCGCTTAAAGGGCCAGCCTTAGAGGGCCAGCCTTAGAGGGCCAGCCTTAGAGGGCCAGCTTAAAGGGCCAGCCTTAGAGGGCCAGCCTTAGAGGGCCAGCCTTAGCGGCCCAGCCTTAGAGGGCCAGCCTTAGAGGGCCAGCTTAAAGGGCCAGCCTTAGAGGGCCAGCCTTAGAGGGCCAGCCTTAGAGGGCCAGCCTTAGAGGGCCAGCCTTAAGGGGCCATCCTTAAAGGGCCAGCCTTAGAGGGCCATCCTTAGAGGGCCAGCCTTAGAGGGCCAGCTTAAAGGGCCAGCTAAAAGGGCCAGCTTTAAAGCTGTAGCCTTAAAGGGCCAGCCTTAGAGGGCCAGCCTTACAGGGCCAGCTTTAAAGCTGTAGCCTTAAAGGGCCAGCCTTAGAGGGCCAGCCTTACAGGGCCCGCTTAAAGGGCCAGCCTTACAGGGCCCGCTTAAAGGGCCAGCTTAAAGGGCCAGCTTAAAGGGCCAGCCTTAGAGGGCCAGCCTTAGAGGGCCAGCCTTAGAGGGCCAGCCTTAAAGGGCCAGCCTTAGAGGGCCAGCCTTACAGGGCCAGCTTAAAGGGCCAGCCATACAGGGCCCGCTTAAAGGGCCAGCTTAAAGGGCCAGCTTAAAGGGCCAGCTTAAAGGGCCAGCCTTAGAGGGCCAGCCTAAAAAGGGCCAGCCTTACATGGCCGACCTTAGAGGGCCAGCCTTAGAGGGCCAGCCTTAGAGGGCCAGCCTTAGAGGGCCAGCCTTAGAGGGCCAGCCTTAAGGGGCCATCCTTAAAGGGCCAGCCTTAGAGGGCCAGCCTTAGAGGGCCAGCTTAAAGGGCCAGCCTTAAAGCTGTAGCCTTAAAGGGCCAGCCTTAGAGGGCCAGCCTTACAGGGCCCGCTTAAAGGGCCAGCCTTACAGGGCCCGCTTAAAGGGCCAGCTTAAAGGGCCAGCTTAAAGGGCCAGCCTTAGAGGGCCAGCCTTAGAGGGCCAGCCTTAGAGGGCCAGCCTTAAAGGGCCAGCCTTAGAGGGCCAGCCTTACAGGGCCAGCTTAAAGGGCCAGCTTAAAGGGCCAGCCTTAAAGGGCCAGCCTTAAAGGGCCAGCTTTAGAAGGCCAGCCTTAGAGGGCCAGCCTTAGAGGGCCAGCTTAAAGGGCCAGCCTTAGAGGGCCAGCCTTAGAGGGCCAGCCTTTAGGGGCCATTCTTAAAGGGCCAGCCTTAGAGGGCCAGCCTTAGAGGGCCAGCTTAAAGGGCCAGCTTAAAGGGCCAGCCTTAAAGCTGTAGCCTTAAAGGGCCAGCCTTAGAGGGCCAGCCTTACAGGGCCCGCTTAAAGGGCCAGCCTTACAGGGCCCGCTTAAAGGGCCAGCTTAAAGGGCCAGCCTTAGAGGGCCAGCCTTAGAGGGCCAGCCTTAAAGGGCCAGCCTTAGAGGGCCAGCCTTAAAGGGCCAGCCTTAGAGGGCCAGCCTTACAGGGCCAGCTTAAAGGGCCAGCTTAAAGGGCCAGCCTTAAAGGGCCAGCCTTAAAGGGCCAGCCTTAAAGGGCCAGCCTTAAAGGGCCAGCCTTGAAGGGCCAGCCTTAGAGGGCCAGCCTTACAGGGCCAGCTTAAAGGGCCGACTTTAGAGGGCCAGCCTTAAAGGGCCAGCTTAAAGGGCCAGCTTAAAGGGCCAGCCTTAGAGGGCCAGCCTTCGAGGGCCAGTCTTACAGGGCCCGCTTAAAGGGCCAGCCTTAAAGGGCCATCCTGAAAGGGCCAGCCTTAGAGGGCCAGCCTTAAAGGGCCAGCTTAAAGGGCCAGCCTTAGAGGGCCAGCCTTTGAGGGCCAGACTTAGAGGGCAAGACTTAGAGGGCAACCCTCAAGGGGCCAGCTTAAAGGGCCAGCTTAAAGGGCCAGCCTTAGAGGGCCAGCCTTAGAGGGCCAGTCTTAGAGGGCCAGCATTAGAGGGCCAGCCTTAGAGGGCCAGCCTTAAAGGGCCAGCCTTAGAGGGCCAGCCTTACAGGGCCAGCTTAAAGGGCCAGCTTAAAGGGCCAGCCTTAAAGGGCCAGCCTTAAAGGGCCAGCCTTAGAGGGCCAGCCTTAGAGGGCCAGCCTTAGAGGGCCAGCTTAAAGGGCCAGCCTTAGAGGGCCAGCCTTAGAGGGCCAGCCTTTAGGGGCCATTCTTAAAGGGCCAGCCTTAGAGGGCCAGCCTTAGAGGGCCAGCTTAAAGGGCCAGCTTAAAGGGCCAGCCTTAAAGCTGTAGCCTTAAAGGGCCAGCCTTAGAGGGCCAGCCTTACAGGGCCCGCTTAAAGGGCCAGCCTTACAGGGCCCGCTTAAAGGGCCAGCTTAAAGGGCCAGCCTTAGAGGGCCAGCCTTAGAGGGCCAGCCTTAAAGGGCCAGCCTTAGAGGGCCAGCCTTAAAGGGCCAGCCTTAGAGGGCCAGCCTTACAGGGCCAGCTTAAAGGGCCAGCTTAAAGGGCCAGCCTTAAAGGGCCAGCCTTAAAGGGCCAGCCTTAAAGGGCCAGCCTTAAAGGGCCAGCCTTGAAGGGCCAGCCTTAGAGGGCCAGCCATACAGGGCCAGCTTAAAGGGCCGACTTTAGAGGGCCAGCCTTAAAGGGCCAGCTTAAAGGGCCAGCTTAAAGGGCCAGCCTTAGAGGGCCAGCCTTCGAGGGCCAGTCTTACAGGGCCCGCTTAAAGGGCCAGCCTTAAAGGGCCATCCTGAAAGGGCCAGCCTTAGAGGGCCAGCCTTAAAGGGCCAGCTTAAAGGGCCAGCCTTAGAGGGCCAGCCTTTGAGGGCCAGACTTAGAGGGCAAGACTTAGAGGGCAACCCTTAAGGGGCCAGCTTAAAGGGCCAGCTTAAAGGGCCAGCCTTAGAGGGCCAGCCTTAGAGGGCCAGTCTTAGAGGGCCAGCATTAGAGGGCCAGCCTTAGAGGGCCAGCCTTAGAGGGCCAGCTTTAGAGGGCCAGCCTTAAAGGGCCAGCCTTAAAGGACCATCCTGAAAGGGCCATCCTGAAAGGGCCAGCCTTAGAGGGCCAGCCTTACATGGCCGACCTTAGAGGGCCAGCCTTAGAGGGCCAGCCTTAGAGGGCCAGCCTTAGAGGCCCAGCCTTAAAGGGCCAGCTTTAGAGGGCCAGCCTTAGAAGGCCAGCCTTAGAAGGCCAGCGAGGGTCAGCCTTAAAGGGTTAGCTTAAAGTGCCAGCCTTAAAGGGCCAGTCTTAGAGGGCCAGCGAGGGTCAGCCTTAAAGGGTTAGCTTAAAGTGCCAGCCTTAAAGGGCCAGTCTTAGAGGGCCAGCCTTAGAGGGCAGCCTTAAAGGGTCAGCTTAGAGGGCCAGCCTTGGAGGGCCAGCTTTAGAGGGCTGGCTTAAAAGGCCAGCCTTAATGCGCCAGCTTTAGAGGGCCAGTGTAACCCATGCCTTCCCACCAGCCTCATCATGAGCAGCCATATGACTTGGTCAGCTGACGGTAGGTCCCCTCCTGATTGGCTGTCTGTGCTGCAAGGAAGCAGTAAAAGGCCAGCAGGTGCAGGTCATCAGTGGCTCCTGCTGTGGTTGGTCAACAAGCTGCATGCTCACAACCCTCTTTGATATCCATACCTACAGAAAACAACTTTGCGGTAAGCCTTTCCATTTCACCGGCCATGTCTGTGGCCGCTACATCTGAATGGATATATTATGTATATATATTATATATTATTATCTGTGTGTATATATATATTTCAACTGCTAAACTCATTGCTCGACAGTAAAGTGGGATGAATGCCACAAGTGAACTTTTACTGTCATTATGAAGGATGGCCATCTTGAATTGGATGTATAAGTGTTGGATTATTTACCGGTACATTTTGTAAAGTGGACTGACATGTTAATACCTGTTTCTGGCATTAAAGGGCCAGCCTTGAAGGGCCGCCTTAAAGCTCTAGCCTTAAAGGGTCAGCTTAAAGGGCCAGCCTTAGAGGGCCAGCCTTAAAGGGCCAGCCTTAAAGGCCCATCCTTAAATGGCCATCCTTAAAGGGCCAGCCTTAAAAGGCCAGCCTTAAAGGGCCAGCCTTAAAGGGCCAGCCTTAGAGGGCCAGCCTTACAGGGCCATCTTAAAGGGCCAGCTTAAATGGCTAGCCTTAGAGGGCCAGCCTTAAAGGGCCAGCTTAAAGGGCCAGCCTTAGCGGCCCAGCCTTCGAGGGCCAGCCTTAGAGGGCCAGCTTAAAGGGCCAGCCTTAGAGGGCCAGCCTTAGAGGGCCAGCCTTAGAGGGCCAGCCTTAAGGGGCCATCCTTAAAGGGCCAGCCTTAGAGGGCCAGCCTTAGAGGGCCAGCCTTAGAGGGCCAGCTTAAAGGGCCAGCTTAAAGGGCCAGCTTTAAAGCTGTAGCCTTAAAGGGCCAGCCTTAGAGGGCCAGCCTTACAGGGCCCGCTTAAAGGGCCAGCCTTAAAGGGCCAGCTTAAAGGGCCAGCTTAAAGGGCCAGCCTTAGAGGGCCAGCCTTAGAGGGCCAGCCTTAGAGGGCCAGCCTTAAAGGGCCAGCCTTAGAGGGCCAGCCTTACAGGGCCAGCTTAAAGGGCCAGCTTAAAGGGCCAGCCTTAAAGGGCCAGCCTTAAAGGGCCAGCCTTAGAGGGCCAGCCTTAGAGGGCCAGCCTTAGAGGGCCAGCTTAAAGGGCCAGCCTTAGAGGGCCAGCCTTAGAGGGCCAGCCTTTAGGGGCCATTCTTAAAGGGCCAGCCTTAGAGGGCCAGCCTTAGAGGGCCAGCTTAAAGGGCCAGCCTTAAAGCTGTAGCCTTAAAGGGCCAGCCTTAGAGGGCCAGCCTTACAGGGCCCGCTTAAAGGGCCAGCCTTACAGGGCCCGCTTAAAGGGCCAGCTTAAAGGGCCAGCCTTAGAGGGCCAGCCTTAGAGGGCCAGCCTTAAAGGGCCAGCCTTAGAGGGCCAGCCTTAAAGGGCCAGCCTTAGAGGGCCAGCCTTACAGGGCCAGCTTAAAGGGCCAGCTTAAAGGGCCAGCCTTAAAGGGCCAGCCTTAAAGGGCCAGCCTTAAAGGGCCAGCCTTAAAGGGCCAGCCTTGAAGGGCCAGCCTTAGAGGGCCAGCCTTACAGGGCCAGCTTAAAGGGCCGACTTTAGAGGGCCAGCCTTAAAGGGCCAGCTTAAAGGGCCAGCTTAAAGGGCCAGCCTTAGAGGGCCAGCCTTCGAGGGCCAGTCTTACAGGTTCCGCTTAAAGGGCCAGCCTTAAAGGGCCATCCTGAAAGGGCCAGCCTTAGAGGGCCAGCCTTAAAGGGCCAGCTTAAAGGGCCAGCCTTAGAGGGCCAGCCTTTGAGGGCCAGACTTAGAGGGCAAGACTTAGAGGGCAACCCTTAAGGGGCCAGCTTAAAGGGCCAGCCTTAGAGGGCCAGCCTTAGAGGGCCAGTCTTAGAGGGCCAGCATTAGAGGGCCAGCCTTAGAGGGCCAGCCTTAGAGGGCCAGCTTTAGAGGGCCAGCCTTAAAGGGCCAGCCTTAAAGGGCCATCCTGAAAGGGCCATCCTGAAAGGGCCAGCCTTAGAGGGCCAGCCTTACATGGCCGACCTTAGAGGGCCAGCCTTAGAGGGCCAGCCTTAGAGGGCCAGCCTTAGAGGCCCAGCCTTAGAGGGCCAGCCTTAAAGGGCCAGCCTTAGAGGGCCAGCCTTAGAAGGCCAGCCTTAGAAGGCCAGCGAGGGTCAGCCTTAAAGGGTTAGCTTAAAGTGCCAGCCTTAAAGGGCCAGTCTTAGAGGGCCAGCCTTAGAGGGCAGCCTTAAAGGGTCAGCTTAGAGGGCCAGCCTTGGAGGGCCAGCTTTAGAGGGCCGGCTTAAAAGGCCAGCCTTAATGCGCCAGCTTTAGAGGGCCAGTGTAACCCATGTCTTCCCACCAGCCTCATCATGAGCAGCCATATGACTTGGTCAGCTGACGGTAGGTCCCCTCCTGATTGGCTGTCTGTGCTGCAAGGAAGCAGTAAAAGGCCAGCAGGTGCAGGTCATCAGTGGCTCCTGCTGTGGTTGGTCAACAAGCTGCATGCTCACAACCCTCTTTGATATCCATACCTACAGAAAACAACTTTGCGGTAAGCCTTTCCATTTCACCGGCCATGTCTGTGGCCGCTACATCTGAATGGATATATTATGTATATATATTATATATTATTATCTGTGTGTATATATATATTTCAACTGCTAAACTCATTGCTCGACAGTAAAGTGGGATGAATGCCACAAGTGAACTTTTACTGTCATTATGAAGGATGGCCATCTTGAATTGGATGTATAAGTGTTGGATTATTTACCGGTACATTTTGTAAAGTGGACTGACATGTTAATACCTGTTTCTGGCATTAAAGGGCCAGCCTTGAAGGGCCGCCTTAAAGCTCTAGCCTTAAAGGGTCAGCTTAAAGGGCCAGCCTTAGAGGGCCAGCCTTAAAGGGCCAGCCTTAAAGGCCCATCCTTAAATGGCCATCCTTAAAGGGCCAGCCTTAAAAGGCCAGCCTTAAAGGGCCAGCCTTAAAGGGCCAGCCTTAGAGGGCCAGCCTTACAGGGCCATCTTAAAGGGCCAGCTTAAAGGGCTAGCCTTAGAGGGCCAGCCTTAAAGGGCCAGCTTAAAGGGCCAGCCTTAGCGGCCCAGCCTTCGAGGGCCAGCCTTAGAGGGCCAGCTTAAAGGGCCAGCCTTAGAGGGCCAGCCTTAGAGGGCCAGCCTTAGAGGGCCAGCCTTAAGGGGCCATCCTTAAAGGGCCAGCCTTAGAGGGCCAGCCTTAGAGGGCCAGCCTTAGAGGGCCAGCTTAAAGGGCCAGATTAAAGGGCCAGCTTTAAAGCTGTAGCCTTAAAGGGCCAGCCTTAGAGGGCCAGCCTTACAGGGCCCGCTTAAAGGGCCAGCCTTAAAGGGCCAGCTTAAAGGGCCAGCCTTAGAGGGCCAGCCTTAAAGGGCCAGCCTTACATGGCCGACCTTAGAGGGCCAGCCTTAGAGGGCCAGCCTTACAGGGCCCGCTTAAAGGGCCAGCCTTAGAGGGCCAGCCTTAGAGGGCCAGCCTTAGAGGGCCAGCCTTAGAGGGCCAGCTTAAAGGGCCAGCCTTAGAGGGCCAGCCTTAGAGGGCCAGCCTTACAGGGCCCGCTTAAAGGGCCAGCCTTAGAGGGCCAGCCTTAGAGGGCCAGCCTTAGAGGGCCAGCCTTAGAGGGCCAGCTTAAAGGGCCAGCCTTAGAGGGCCAGCCTTAGAGGGCCAGCCTTAGCGGCCCAGCCTTAGAGGGCCAGCCTTAGAGGGCCAGCTTAAAGGGCCAGCCTTAGAGGGCCAGCCTTAGAGGGCCAGCCTTAAGGGGCCATCCTTAAAGGGCCAGCCTTAAGGGGCCATCCTTAAAGGGCCAGCCTTAGAGGGCCATCCTTAGAGGGCCAGCCTTAGAGGGCCAGCTTAAAGGGCCAGCTAAAAGGGCCAGCTTTAAAGCTGTAGCCTTAAAGGGCCAGCCTTAGAGGGCCAGCCTTACAGGGCCAGCTTTAAAGCTGTAGCCTTAAAGGGCCAGCCTTAGAGGGCCAGCCTTACAGGGCCCGCTTAAAGGGCCAGCCTTACAGGGCCCGCTTAAAGGGCCAGCTTAAAGGGCCAGCTTAAAGGGCCAGCCTTAGAGGGCCAGCCTTAGAGGGCCAGCCTTAGAGGGCCAGCCTTAAAGGGCCAGCCTTAGAGGGCCAGCCTTACAGGGCCAGCTTAAAGGGCCAGCCATACAGGGCCCGCTTAAAGGGCCAGCTTAAAGGGCCAGCTTAAAGGGCCAGCCTTAGAGGGCCAGCCTAAAAAGGGCCAGCCTTACATGGCCGACCTTAGAGGGCCAGCCTTAGAGGGCCAGCCTTAGAGGGCCAGCCTTAGAGGGCCAGCCTTAGAGGGCCAGCCTTAGAGGGCCAGCCTTACAGGGCCAGCTTAAAGGGCCAGCTTAAAGGGCCAGCCTTAAAGCTGTAGCCTTAAAGGGCCAGCCTTAGAGGGCCAGCCTTACACGGCCCGCTTAAAGGGCCAGCCTTACAGGGCCCGCTTAAAGGGCCAGCTTAAAGGGCCAGCTTAAAGGGCCAGCCTTAGAGGGCCAGCCTTAGAGGGCCAGCTTAAAGGGCCAGCTTAAAGGGCCAGCCTTAAAGCTGTAGCCTTAAAGGGCCAGCCTTAGAGGGCCAGCCTTACAGGGCCCGCTTAAAGGGCCAGCCTTACAGGGCCCGCTTAAAGGGCCAGCTTAAAGGGCCAGCTTAAAGGGCCAGCCTTAGAGGGCCAGCCTTAGAGGGCCAGCCTTAGAGGGCCAGCCTTAAAGGGCCAGCCTTAGAGGGCCAGCCTTACAGGGCCAGCTTAAAGGGCCAGCTTAAAGGGCCAGCCTTAAAGGGCCAGCCTTAAAGGGCCAGCCTTAGAGGGCCAGCCTTAGAGGGCCAGCCTTAGAGGGCCAGCCTTAGAGGGCCAGCTTAAAGGGCCAGCCTTAGAGGGCCAGCCTTAGAGGGCCAGCCTTTAGGGGCCATTCTTAAAGGGCCAGCCTTAGAGGGCCAGCCTTAGAGGGCCAGCTTAAAGGGCCAGCTTAAAGGGCCAGCCTTAAAGCTGTAGCCTTAAAGGGCCAGCCTTAGAGGGCCAGCCTTACAGGGCCCGCTTAAAGGGCCAGCCTTACAGGGCCCGCTTAAAGGGCCAGCTTAAAGGGCCAGCTTAAAGGGCCAGCCTTAGAGGGCCAGCCTTAGAGGGCCAGCCTTAAAGGGCCAGCCTTAGAGGGCCAGCCTTAAGGGGCCATCCTTAAAGAGCCAGCCTTAGAGGGCCAGCTTAAAGGGCCAGCTTAAAGGGCCAGCCTTACAGGGCCCGCTTAAAGGGCCAGCTTAAAGGGCCAGCTTAAAGGGCCAGCCTTAGAGGGCCAGCCTTAGAGGGCCAGCCTTAGAGGGCCAGCCTTAAAGGGCCAGCCTTAGAGGGCCAGCCTTACAGGGCCAGCTTAAAGGGCCAGCTTAAAGGGCCAGCCTTAAAGGGCCAGCCTTAGAGGGCCAGCCTTAGAGGGCCAGCCTTAGAGGGCCAGCTTAAAGGGCCAGCCTTAGAGGGCCAGCCTTAAGGGGCCATCCTTAAAGGGCCAGCCTTAGATGGCCAGCCTTAGAGGGCCAGCTTAAAGGGCCAGCTTAAAGGGCCAGCCTTAAAGCTGTAGCCTTAAAGGGCCAGCCTTAGAGGGCCAGCCTTACAGGGCCCGCTTAAAGGGCCAGCCTTACAGGGCCCGCTTAAAGGGCTAGCTTAAAGGGCCAGCCTTAGAGGGCCAGCCTTAGAGGGCCAGCCTTAAAGGGCCAGCCTTAGAGGGCCAGCCTTAAAGGGCCAGCCTTAGAGGGCCAGCCTTACAGGGCCAGCTTAAAGGGCCAGCTTAAAGGGCCAGCCTTAAAGGGCCAGCCTTAAAGGGCCAGCCTTGAAGGGCCAGCCTTAGAGGGCCAGCCTTACAGGGCCAGCTTAAAGGGCCGACTTTAGAGGGCCAGCCTTAAAGGGCCAGCTTAAAGGGCCAGCTTAAAGGGCCAGCTTAAAGGGCCAGCCTTAGAGGGCCAGCCTTAGAGGGCCAGCCTTACAGGGCCCGCTTAAAGGGCCAGCCTTAAAGGGCCATCCTGAAAGGGCCAGCCTTAGAGGGCCAGCCTTAAAGGGCCAGCTTAAAGGGCCAGCTTAAAGGGCCAGCCTTAGAGGGCCAGCCTTAGAGGGCCAGTCTTAGAGGGCCAGCATTAGAGGGCCAGCCTTAGAGGGCCAGCCTTAGAGGGCCAGCTTTAGAGGGCCAGCCTTAAAGGGCCAGCCTTAAAGGGCCATCCTGAAAGGGCCATCCTGAAAGGGCCAGCCTTAGAGGGCCAGCCTTACATGGCCGACCTTAGAGGGCCAGCCTTAGAAGGCCAGCCTTAGAGGGCCAGCCTTAGAGGCCCAGCCTTAGAGGGCCAGCCTTAAAGGGCCAGCCTTAGAGGGCCAGCCTTAGAAGGCCAGCCTTAGAAGGCCAGCGAGGGTCAGCCTTAAAGGGTTAGCTTAAAGTGCCAGCCTTAAAGGGCCAGTCTTAGAGGGCCAGCGAGGGTCAGCCTTAAAGGGTTAGCTTAAAGTGCCAGCCTTAAAGGGCCAGTCTTAGAGGGCCAGCCTTAGAGGGCAGCCTTAAAGTGTCAGCTTAGAGGGCCAGCCTTGGAGGGCCAGCTTTAGAGGGCCGGCTTAAAAGGCCAGCCTTAATGCGCCAGCTTTAGAGGGCCAGTGTAACCCATGTCTTCCCACCAGCCTAATCATGAGCAGCCATATGACTTGGTCAGCTGACGGTAGGTCCCCTCCTGATTGGCTGTCTGTGCTGCAAGGAAGCAGTAAAAGGCCAGCAGGTGCAGGTCATCAGTGGCTCCTGCTGTGGTTGGTCAACAAGCTGCATGCTCACAACCCTCTTTGATATCCATACCTACAGAAAACAACTTTGCGGTAAGCCTTTCCATTTCACCGGCCATGTCTGTGGCCGCTACATCTGAATGGATATATTATGTATATATATTATATATTATTATCTGTGTGTATATATATATTTCAACTGCTAAACTCATTGCTCGACAGTAAAGTGGGATGAATGCCACAAGTGAACTTTTACTGTCATTATGAAGGATGGCCATCTTGAATTGGATGTATAAGTGTTGGATTATTTACCGGTACATTTTGTAAAGTGGACTGACATGTTAATACCTGTTTCTGGCATTAAAGGGCCAGCCTTGAAGGGCCGCCTTAAAGCTCTAGCCTTAAAGGGTCAGCTTAAAGGGCCAGCCTTAGAGGGCCAGCCTTAAAGGGCCAGCCTTAAAGGCCCATCCTTAAATGGCCATCCTTAAAGGGCCAGCCTTAAAAGGCCAGCCTTAAAGGGCCAGCCTTAAAGGGCCAGCCTTAGAGGGCCAGCCTTACAGGGCCATCTTAAAGGGCCAGCTTAAAGGGCTAGCCTTAGAGGGCCAGCCTTAAAGGGCCAGCTTAAAGGGCCAGCCTTAGCGGCCCAGCCTTAGAGGGCCAGCCTTAGAGGGCCAGCTTAAAGGGCCAGCCTTAGAGGGCCAGCCTTAGAGGGCCAGCCTTAAGGGGCCATCCTTAAAGGGCCAGCCTTAGAGGGCCAGCCTTAGAGGGCCAGCCTTAGAGGGCCAGCTTAAAGGGCCAGCTTAAAGGGCCAGCTTTAAAGCTGTAGCCTTAAAGGGCCAGCCTTAGAGGGCCAGCCTTACAGGGCCCGCTTAAAGGGCCAGCCATACAGGGCCAGCTTAAAGGGCCAGCCTTAGAGGGCCAGCCTTAAAGGGCCAGCCTTACATGGCCGACCTTAGAGGGCCAGCCTTAGAGGGCCAGCCTTAGAGGGCCAGCCTTAAGGGGCCATCCTTAAAGGGCCAGCCTTAGAGGGCCAGCCTTAGAGGGCCAGCTTAAAGGGCCAGCTTAAAGGGCCAGCCTTAAAGCTGTAGCCTTAAAGGGCCAGCCTTAGAGGGCCAGCCTTACAGGGCCCGCTTAAAGGGCCAGCCTTACAGGGCCCGCTTAAAGGGCCAGCTTAAAGGGCCAGCTTAAAGGGCCAGCCTTAGAGGGCCAGCCTTAGAGGGCCAGCCTTAGAGGGCCAGCCTTAAAGGGCCAGCCTTAGAGGGCCAGCCTTACAGGGCCAGCTTAAAGGGCCAGCTTAAAGGGCAAGCCTTAAAGGGCCAGCCTTAAAGGGCCAGCCTTAGAGGGCCAGCCTTAGAGGGCCAGCCTTAGAGGGCCAGCTTAAAGGGCCAGCCTTAGAGGGCCAGCCTTAGAGGGCCAGCCTTTAGGGGCCATTCTTAAAGGGCCAGCCTTAGAGGGCCAGCCTTAGAGGGCCGGCTTAAAGGGCCAGCTTAAAGGGCCAGCCTTAAAGCTGTAGCCTTAAAGGGCCAGCCTTAGAGGGCCAGCCTTACAGGGCCCGCTTAAAGGGCCAGCCTTACAGGGCCCGCTTAAAGGGCCAGCTTAAAGGGCCAGCCTTAGAGGGCCAGCCTTAGAGGGCCAGCCTTAAAGGGCCAGCCTTAGAGGGCCAGCCTTAAAGGGCCAGCCTTAGAGGGCCAGCCTTACAGGGCCAGCTTAAAGGGCCAGCTTAAAGGGCCAGCCTTAAAGGGCCAGCCTTAAAGGGCCAGCCTTAAAGGGCCAGCCTTAAAGGGCCAGCCTTGAAGGGCCAGCCTTAGAGGGCCAGCCTTACAGGGCCAGCTTAAAGGGCCGACTTTAGAGGGCCAGCCTTAAAGGGCCAGCTTAAAGGGCCAGCTTAAAGGGCCAGCCTTAGAGGGCCAGCCTTCGAGGGCCAGTCTTACAGGGCCCGCTTAAAGGGCCAGCCTTAAAGGGCCATCCTGAACGGGCCAGCCTTAGAGGGCCAGCCTTAAAGGGCCAGCTTAAAGGGCCAGCCTTAGAGGGCCAGCCTTTGAGGGCCAGACTTAGAGGGCAAGACTTAGAGGGCAACCCTTAAGGGGCCAGCTTAAAGGGCCAGCTTAAAGGGCCAGCCTTAGAGGGCCAGCCTTAGAGGGCCAGTCTTAGAGGGCCAGCATTAGAGGGCCAGCCTTAGAGGGCCAGCCTTAGAGGGCCAGCTTTAGAGGGCCAGCCTTAAAGGGCCAGCCTTAAAGGACCATCCTGAAAGGGCCATCCTGAAAGGGCCAGCCTTAGAGGGCCAGCCTTACATGGCCGACCTTAGAGGGCCAGCCTTAGAGGGCCAGCCTTAGAGGGCCAGCCTTAGAGGCCCAGCCTTAAAGGGCCAGCCTTAGAGGGCCAGCCTTAGAAGGCCAGCCTTAGAAGGCCAGCGAGGGTCAGCCTTAAAGGGTTAGCTTAAAGTGCCAGCCTTAAAGGGCCAGTCTTAGAGGGCCAGCGAGGGTCAGCCTTAAAGGGTTAGCTTAAAGTGCCAGCCTTAAAGGGCCAGTCTTAGAGGGCCAGCCTTAGAGGGCAGCCTTAAAGGGTCAGCTTAGAGGGCCAGCCTTGGAGGGCCAGCTTTAGAGGGCTGGCTTAAAAGGCCAGCCTTAATGCGCCAGCTTTAGAGGGCCAGTGTAACCCATGCCTTCCCACCAGCCTCATCATGAGCAGCCATATGACTTGGTCAGCTGACGGTAGGTCCCCTCCTGATTGGCTGTCTGTGCTGCAAGGAAGCAGTAAAAGGCCAGCAGGTGCAGGTCATCAGTGGCTCCTGCTGTGGTTGGTCAACAAGCTGCATGCTCACAACCCTCTTTGATATCCATACCTACAGAAAACAACTTTGCGGTAAGCCTTTCCATTTCACCGGCCATGTCTGTGGCCGCTACATCTGAATGGATATATTATGTATATATATTATATATTATTATCTGTGTGTATATATATATTTCAACTGCTAAACTCATTGCTCGACAGTAAAGTGGGATGAATGCCACAAGTGAACTTTTACTGTCATTATGAAGGATGGCCATCTTGAATTGGATGTATAAGTGTTGGATTATTTACCGGTACATTTTGTAAAGTGGACTGACATGTTAATACCTGTTTCTGGCATTAAAGGGCCAGCCTTGAAGGGCCGCCTTAAAGCTCTAGCCTTAAAGGGTCAGCTTAAAGGGCCAGCCTTAGAGGGCCAGCCTTAAAGGGCCAGCCTTAAAGGCCCATCCTTAAATGGCCATCCTTAAAGGGCCAGCCTTAAAAGGCCAGCCTTAAAGGGCCAGCCTTAAAGGGCCAGCCTTAGAGGGCCAGCCTTACAGGGCCATCTTAAAGGGCCAGCTTAAAGGGCTAGCCTTAGAGGGCCAGCCTTAAAGGGCCAGCTTAAAGGGCCAGCCTTAGCGGCCCAGCCTTCGAGGGCCAGCCTTAGAGGGCCAGCTTAAAGGGCCAGCCTTAGAGGGCCAGCCTTAGAGGGCCAGCCTTAGAGGGCCAGCCTTAAGGGGCCATCCTTAAAGGGCCAGCCTTAGAGGGCCAGCCTTAGAGGGCCAGCCTTAGAGGGCCAGCTTAAAGGGCCAGCTTAAAGGGCCAGCCTTAAAGCTGTAGCCTTAAAGGGCCAGCCTTAGAGGGCCAGCCTTACAGGGCCCGCTTAAAGGGCCAGCCTTAAAGGGCCAGCTTAAAGGGCCAGCCTTAGAGGGCCAGCCTTAAAGGGCCAGCCTTACATGGCCGACCTTAGAGGGCCAGCCTTAGAGGGCCAGCCTTACAGGGCCCGCTTAAAGGGCCAGCCTTAGAGGGCCAGCCTTAGAGGGCCAGCCTTAGAGGGCCAGCCTTAGAGGGCCAGCTTAAAGGGCCAGCCTTAGAGGGCCAGCCTTAGAGGGCCAGCCTTACAGGGCCCGCTTAAAGGGCCAGCCTTAGAGGGCCAGCCTTAGAGGGCCAGCCTTAGAGGGCCAGCCTTAGAGGGCCAGCTTAAAGGGCCAGCCTTAGAGGGCCAGCCTTAGAGGGCCAGCCTTAGCGGCCCAGCCTTAGAGGGCCAGCCTTAGAGGGCCAGCTTAAAGGGCCAGCCTTAGAGGGCCAGCCTTAGAGGGCCAGCCTTAGAGGGCCAGCCTTAAGGGGCCATCCTTAAAGGGCCAGCCTTAGAGGGCCATCCTTAGAGGGCCAGCCTTAGAGGGCCAGCTTAAAGGGCCAGCTAAAAGGGCCAGCTTTAAAGCTGTAGCCTTAAAGGGCCAGCCTTAGAGGGCCAGCCTTACAGGGCCAGCTTTAAAGCTGTAGCCTTAAAGGGCCAGCCTTAGAGGGCCAGCCTTACAGGGCCCGCTTAAAGGGCCAGCCTTAAAGGGCCAGCTTAAAGGGCCAGCCTTAGAGGGCCAGCCTTAAAGGGCCAGCCTTACATGGCCGACCTTAGAGGGCCAGCCTTAGAGGGCCAGCCTTAGAGGGCCAGCCTTAGAGGGCCAGCCTTAGAGGGCCAGCCTTAAGGGGCCATCCTTAAAGGGCCAGCCTTAGAGGGCCAGCTTAAAGGGCCAGCTTAAAGGGCCAGCCTTAAAGCTGTAGCCTTAAAGGGCCAGCCTTAGAGGGCCAGCCTTACAGGGCCCGCTTAAAGGGCCAGCCTTACAGGGCCCGCTTAAAGGGCCAGCTTAAAGGGCCAGCTTAAAGGGCCAGCCTTAGAGGGCCAGCCTTAGAGGGCCAGCCTTAGAGGGCCAGCCTTAAAGGGCCAGCCTTAGAGGGCCAGCCTTAAGGGGCCATCCTTAAAGGGCCAGCCTTAGAGGGCCAGCTTAAAGGGCCAGCTTAAAGGGCCAGCCTTAAAGCTGTAGCCTTAAAGGGCCAGCCTTAGAGGGCCAGCCTTACAGGGCCCGCTTAAAGGGCCAGCCTTACAGGGCCCGCTTAAAGGGCCAGCTTAAAGGGCCAGCTTAAAGGGCCAGCCTTAGAGGGCCAGCCTTAGAGGGCCAGCCTTAGAGGGCCAGCCTTAAAGGGCCATCCTTAGAGGGCCAGCCTTACAGGGCCAGCTTAAAGGGCCAGCTTAAAGGGCCAGCCTTAAAGGGCCAGCCTTAAAGGGCCAGCCTTAGAGGGCCAGCCTTAGAGGGCCAGCCTTAGAGGGCCAGCTTAAAGGGCCAGCCTTAGAGGGCCAGCCTTAAGGGGCCATCCTTAAAGGGCCAGCCTTAGAGGGCCAGCCTTAGAGGGCCAGCTTAAAGGGCCAGCTTAAAGGGCCAGCCTTAAAGCTGTAGCCTTAAAGGGCCAGCCTTAGAGGGCCAGCCTTACAGGGCCCGCTTAAAGGGCCAGCCTTACAGGGCCCGCTTAAAGGGCCAGCCTTAGAGGGCCAGCCTTAGAGGGCCAGCCTTAGAGGGCCAGCCTTAAAGGGCCAGCCTTAGAGGGCCAGCCTTAAAGGGCCAGCCTTAGAGGGCCAGCCTTACAGGGCCAGCTTAAAGGGCCAGCCTTAGAGGGCCCGCTTAAAGGGCCAGCTTAAAGGGCCAGCCTTAGAGGGCCAGCCTTAGAGGGCCAGCCTTAAAGGGCCAGCCTTAGAGGGCCAGCCTTAAAGGGCCAGCCTTAGAGGGCCAGCCTTACAGGGCCAGCTTAAAGGGCCAGCTTAAAGGGCCAGCTTAAAGGGCCAGCCTTAGAGGGCCAGCCTTAGAGGGCCAGCCTTACAGGGCCCGCTTAAAGGGCCAGCCTTAAAGGGCCATCCTGAAAGGGCCAGCCTTAGAGGGCCAGCCTTACAGGGCCAGCTTAAAGGGCCAGCTTAAAGGGCCAGCCTTAAAGGGCCAGCCTTAGAGGGCCAGCCTTAGAGGGCCAGCCTTAGAGGGCCAGCTTAAAGGGCCAGCCTTAGAGGGCCAGCCTTAAGGGGCCATCCTTAAAGGGCCAGCCTTAGATGGCCAGCCTTAGAGGGCCAGCTTAAAGGGCCAGCTTAAAGGGCCAGCCTTAAAGCTGTAGCCTTAAAGGGCCAGCCTTAGAGGGCCAGCCTTACAGGGCCCGCTTAAAGGGCCAGCCTTACAGGGCCCGCTTAAAGGGCCAGCTTAAAGGGCCAGCCTTAGAGGGCCAGCCTTAGAGGGCCAGCCTTAAAGGGCCAGCCTTAGAGGGCCAGCCTTAAAGGGCCAGCCTTAGAGGGCCAGCCTTACAGGGCCAGCTTAAAGGGCCAGCTTAAAGGGCCAGCCTTAAAGGGCCAGCCTTAAAGGGCCAGCCTTGAAGGGCCAGCCTTAGAGGGCCAGCCTTACAGGGCCAGCTTAAAGGGCCGACTTTAGAGGGCCAGCCTTAAAGGGCCAGCTTAAAGGGCCAGCTTAAAGGGCCAGCTTAAAGGGCCAGCCTTAGAGGGCCAGCCTTAGAGGGCCAGCCTTACAGGGCCCGCTTAAAGGGCCAGCCTTAAAGGGCCATCCTGAAAGGGCCAGCCTTAGAGGGCCAGCCTTAAAGGGCCAGCTTAAAGGGCCAGCTTAAAGGGCCAGCCTTAGAGGGCCAGCCTTAGAGGGCCAGTCTTAGAGGGCCAGCATTAGAGGGCCAGCCTTAGAGGGCCAGCCTTAGAGGGCCAGCTTTAGAGGGCCAGCCTTAAAGGGCCAGCCTTAAAGGGCCATCCTGAAAGGGCCATCCTGAAAGGGCCAGCCTTAGAGGGCCAGCCTTACATGGCCGACCTTAGAGGGCCAGCCTTAGAAGGCCAGCCTTAGAGGGCCAGCTTAAAGGGCCAGCTTAAAGGGCCAGCCTTAAAGCTGTAGCCTTAAAGGGCCAGCCTTAGAGGGCCAGCCTTACAGGGCCCGCTTAAAGGGCCAGCCTTACAGGGCCCGCTTAAAGGGCCAGCTTAAAGGGCCAGCCTTAGAGGGCCAGCCTTAGAGGGCCAGCCTTAAAGGGCCAGCCTTAGAGGGCCAGCCTTAAAGGGCCAGCCTTAGAGGGCCAGCCTTACAGGGCCAGCTTAAAGGGCCAGCTTAAAGGGCCAGCCTTAAAGGGCCAGCCTTAAAGGGCCAGCCTTAAAGGGCCAGCCTTAAAGGGCCAGCCTTGAAGGGCCAGCCTTAGAGGGCCAGCCTTACAGGGCCAGCTTAAAGGGCCGACTTTAGAGGGCCAGCCTTAAAGGGCCAGCTTAAAGGGCCAGCTTAAAGGGCCAGCCTTAGAGGGCCAGCCTTCGAGGGCCAGTCTTACAGGGCCCGCTTAAAGGGCCAGCCTTAAAGGGCCATCCTGAAAGGGCCAGCCTTAGAGGGCCAGCCTTAAAGGGCCAGCTTAAAGGGCCAGCCTTAGAGGGCCAGCCTTTGAGGGCCAGACTTAGAGGGCAAGACTTAGAGGGCAACCCTTAAGGGGCCAGCTTAAAGGGCCAGCTTAAAGGGCCAGCCTTAGAGGGCCAGCCTTAGAGGGCCAGTCTTAGAGGGCCAGCATTAGAGGGCCAGCCTTAGAGGGCCAGCCTTAGAGGGCCAGCTTTAGAGGGCCAGCCTTAAAGGGCCAGCCTTAAAGGACCATCCTGAAAGGGCCATCCTGAAAGGGCCAGCCTTAGAGGGCCAGCCTTACATGGCCGACCTTAGAGGGCCAGCCTTAGAGGCCCAGCCTTAGAGGGCCAGCCTTAAAGGGCCAGCCTTAGAGGGCCAGCCTTAGAAGGCCAGCCTTAGAAGGCCAGCGAGGGTCAGCCTTAAAGGGTTAGCTTAAAGTGCCAGCCATAAAGGGCCAGTCTTAGAGGGCCAGCGAGGGTCAGCCTTAAAGGGTTAGCTTAAAGTGCCAGCCTTAAAGGGCCAGTCTTAGAGGGCCAGCCTTAGAGGGCCCGCCTTAGAGGGCCAGCTTAAAGGGCCAGCTTAAAGGGCCAGCTTTAAAGCTGTAGCCTTAAAGGGCCAGCCTTAGAGGGCCAGCCTTACAGGGCCCGCTTAAAGGGCCAGCCTTAAAGGGCCAGCTTAAAGGGCCAGCCTTAGAGGGCCAGCCTTAAAGGGCCAGCCTTACATGGCCGACCTTAGAGGGCCAGCCTTAGAGGGCCAGCCTTACAGGGCCCGCTTAAAGGGCCAGCCTTAGAGGGCCAGCCTTAGAGGGCCAGCCTTAGAGGGCCAGCTTAAAGGGCCAGCCTTAGAGGGCCAGCCTTAGAGGGCCAGCCTTACAGGGCCCGCTTAAAGGGCCAGCCTTAGAGGGCCAGCCTTAGAGGGCCAGCCTTAGAGGGCCAGCCTTAGAGGGCCAGCTTAAAGGGCCAGCCTTAGAGGGCCAGCCTTAGAGGGCCAGCCTTAGCGGCCCAGCCTTAGAGGGCCAGCCTTAGAGGGCCAGCTTAAAGGGCCAGCCTTAGAGGGCCAGCCTTAGAGGGCCAGCCTTAGAGGGCCAGCCTTAAGGGGCCATCCTTAAAGGGCCAGCCTTAGAGGGCCATCCTTAGAGGGCCAGCCTTAGAGGGCCAGCTTAAAGGGCCAGCTAAAAGGGCCAGCTTTAAAGCTGTAGCCTTAAAGGGCCAGCCTTAGAGGGCCAGCCTTACAGGGCCAGCTTTAAAGCTGTAGCCTTAAAGGGCCAGCCTTAGAGGGCCAGCCTTACAGGGCCCGCTTAAAGGGCCAGCCTTAAAGGGCCAGCTTAAAGGGCCAGCCTTAGAGGGCCAGCCTTAAAGGGCCAGCCTTACATGGCCGACCTTAGAGGGCCAGCCTTAGAGGGCCAGCCTTAGAGGGCCAGCCTTAGAGGGCCAGCCTTAGAGGGCCAGCCTTAGAGGGCCAGCCTTAGAGGGCCAGCCTTAAGGGGCCATCCTTAAAGGGCCAGCCTTAGAGGGCCAGCTTAAAGGGCCAGCTTAAAGGGCCAGCCTTAAAGCTGTAGCCTTAAAGGGCCAGCCTTAGAGGGCCAGCCTTACAGGGCCCGCTTAAAGGGCCAGCCTTACAGGGCCCGCTTAAAGGGCCAGCTTAAAGGGCCAGCTTAAAGGGCCAGCCTTAGAGGGCCAGCCTTAGAGGGCCAGCCTTAGAGGGCCAGCCTTAAAGGGCCAGCCTTAGAGGGCCAGCCTTAAGGGGCCATCCTTAAAGGGCCAGCCTTAGAGGGCCAGCTTATAGGGCCAGCTTAAAGGGCCAGCCTTAAAGCTGTAGCCTTAAAGGGCCAGCCTTAGAGGGCCAGCCTTACAGGGCCCGCTTAAAGGGCCAGCCTTACAGGGCCCGCTTAAAGGGCCAGCTTAAAGGGCCAGCTTAAAGGGCCAGCCTTAGAGGGCCAGCCTTAGAGGGCCAGCCTTAGAGGGCCAGCCTTAAAGGGCCAGCCTTAGAGGGCCAGCCTTACAGGGCCAGCTTAAAGGGCCAGCTTAAAGGGCCAGCCTTAAAGGGCCAGCCTTAAAGGGCCAGCCTTAGAGGGCCAGCCTTAGAGGGCCAGCCTTAGAGGGCCAGCTTAAAGGGCCAGCCTTAGAGGGCCAGCCTTAAGGGGCCATCCTTAAAGGGCCAGCCTTAGAGGGCCAGCCTTAGAGGGCCAGCTTAAAGGGCCAGCTTAAAGGGCCAGCCTTAAAGCTGTAGCCTTAAAGGGCCAGCCTTAGAGGGCCAGCCTTACAGGGCCCGCTTAAAGGGCCAGCCTTACAGGGCCCGCTTAAAGGGCCAGCTTAAAGGGCCAGCCTTAGAGGGCCAGCCTTAGAGGGCCAGCCTTAAAGGGCCAGCCTTAGAGGGCCAGCCTTAAAGGGCCAGCCTTAGAGGGCCAGCCTTACAGGGCCAGCTTAAAGGGCCAGCTTAAAGGGCCAGCCTTAAAGGGCCAGCCTTAAAGGGCCAGCCTTAAAGGGCCAGCCTTGAAGGGCCAGCCTTAGAGGGCCAGCCTTACAGGGCCAGCTTAAAGGGCCGACTTTAGAGGGCCAGCCTTAAAGGGCCAGCTTAAAGGGCCAGCTTAAAGGGCCAGCTTAAAGGGCCAGCCTTCGAGGGCCAGCCTTAGAGGGCCAGCCTTACAGGGCCCGCTTAAAGGGCCAGCCTTAAAGGGCCATCCTGAAAGGGCCAGCCTTAGAGGGCCAGCCTTAAAGGGCCAGCTTAAAGGGCCAGCCTTAGAGGGCCAGCCTTTGAGGGCCAGACTTAGAGGGCAAGACTTAGAGGGCAACCCTTAAGGGGCCAGCTTAAAGGGCCAGCTTAAAGGGCCAGCCTTAGAGGGCCAGTCTTAGAGGGCCAGCATTAGAGGGCCAGCCTTAAAGGACCATCCTGAAAGGGCCATCCTGAAAGGGCCAGCCTTAGAGGGCCAGCCTTAAAGGACCATCCTGAAAGGGCCATCCTGAAAGGGCCAGCCTTAGAGGGCCAGCCTTACATGGCCGACCTTAGAGGGCCAGCCTTAGAGGGCCAGCCTTAGAGGCCCAGCCTTAGAGGCCCAGCCTTAAAGGGCCAGCCTTAGAGGGCCAGCCTTAGAAGGCCAGCCTTAGAAGGCCAGCGAGGGTCAGCCTTAAAGGGTTAGCTTAAAGTGCCAGCCTTAAAGGGCCAGTCTTAGAGGGCCAGCGAGGGTCAGCCTTAAAGGGTTAGCTTAAAGTGCCAGCCTTAAAGGGCCAGTCTTAGAGGGCCAGCCTTAGAGGGCAGCCTTAAAGGGTCAGCTTAGAGGGCCAGCCTTGGAGGGCCAGCTTTAGAGGGCCGGCTTAAAAGGCCAGCCTTAATGCGCCAGCTTTAGAGGGCCAGTGTAACCCATGTCTTCCCACCAGCCTCATCATGAGCAGCCATATGACTTGGTCAGCTGACGGTAGGTCCCCTCCTGATTGGCTGTCTGTGCTGCAAGGAAGCAGTAAAAGGCCAGCAGGTGCAGGTCATCAGTGGCTCCTGCTGTGGTTGGTCAACAAGCTGCATGCTCACAACCCTCTTTGATATCCATACCTACAGAAAACAACTTTGCGGTAAGCCTTTCCATTTCACCGGCCATGTCTGTGGCCGCTACATCTGAATGGATATATTATGTATATATATTATATATTATTATCTGTGTGTATATATATATTTCAACTGCTAAACTCATTGCTCGACAGTAAAGTGGGATGAATGCCACAAGTGAACTTTTACTGTCATTATGAAGGATGGCCATCTTGAATTGGATGTATAAGTGTTGGATTATTTACCGGTACATTTTGTAAAGTGGACTGACATGTTAATACCTGTTTCTGGCATTAAAGGGCCAGCCTTGAAGGGCCGCCTTAAAGCTCTAGCCTTAAAGGGTCAGCTTAAAGGGCCAGCCTTAGAGGGCCAGCCTTAAAGGGCCAGCCTTAAAGGCCCATCCTTAAATGGCCATCCTTAAAGGGCCAGCCTTAAAAGGCCAGCCTTAAAGGGCCAGCCTTAAAGGGCCAGCCTTAGAGGGCCAGCCTTACAGGGCCATCTTAAAGGGCCAGCTTAAAGGGCTAGCCTTAGAGGGCCAGCCTTAAAGGGCCAGCTTAAAGGGCCAGCCTTAGCGGCCCAGCCTTCGAGGGCCAGCCTTAGAGGGCCAGCTTAAAGGGCCAGCCTTAGAGGGCCAGCCTTAGAGGGCCAGCCTTAGAGGGCCAGCCTTAAGGGGCCATCCTTAAAGGGCCAGCCTTAGAGGGCCAGCCTTAGAGGGCCAGCCTTAGAGGGCCAGCTTAAAGGGCCAGCTTAAAGGGCCAGCTTTAAAGCTGTAGCCTTAAAGGGCCAGCCTTAGAGGGCCAGCCTTACAGGGCCCGCTTAAAGGGCCAGCCTTAAAGGGCCAGCTTAAAGGGCCAGCCTTAGAGGGCCAGCCTTAAAGGGCCAGCCTTACATGGCCGACCTTAGAGGGCCAGCCTTAGAGGGCCAGCCTTACAGGGCCCGCTTAAAGGGCCAGCCTTAGAGGGCCAGCCTTAGAGGGCCAGCCTTAGAGGGCCAGCCTTAGAGGGCCAGCTTAAAGGGCCAGCCTTAGAGGGCCAGCCTTAGAGGGCCAGCCTTACAGGGCCCGCTTAAAGGGCCAGCCTTAGAGGGCCAGCCTTAGAGGGCCAGCCTTAGAGGGCCAGCCTTAGAGGGCCAGCTTAAAGGGCCAGCCTTAGAGGGCCAGCCTTAGAGGGCCAGCCTTAGCGGCCCAGCCTTAGAGGGCCAGCCTTAGAGGGCCAGCTTAAAGGGCCAGCCTTAGAGGGCCAGCCTTAGAGGGCCAGCCTTAGAGGGCCAGCCTAAGAGGGCCAGCCTTAAGGGGCCATCCTTAAAGGGCCAGGCTTAGAGGGCCATCCTTAGAGGGCCAGCCTTAGAGGGCCAGCTTAAAGGGCCAGCTTAAAGGGCCAGCTTTAAAGCTGTAGCCTTAAAGGGCCAGCCTTAGAGGGCCAGCCTTACAGGGCCAGCTTTAAAGCTGTTGCCTTAAAGGGCCAGCCTTAGAGGGCCAGCCTTACAGGGCCCGCTTAAAGGGCCAGCCTTAAAGGGCCAGCTTAAAGGGCCAGCCTTAGAGGGCCAGCCTTAAAGGGCCAGCCTTACATGGCCGACCTTAGAGGGCCAGCCTTAGAGGGCCAGCCTTAGAGGGCCAGCCTTAGAGGGCCAGCCTTAGAGGGCCAGCCTTAGAGGGCCAGCCTTAAGGGGCCATCCTTAAAGGGCCAGCCTTAGAGGGCCAGCCTTAGAGGGCCAGCTTAAAGGGCCAGCTTAAAGGGCCAGCCTTAAAGCTGTAGCCTTAAAGGGCCAGCCTTAGAGGGCCAGCCTTACAGGGCCCGCTTAAAGGGCCAGCCTTACAGGGCCCGCTTAAAGGGCCAGCTTAAAGGGCCAGCTTAAAGGGCCAGCCTTAGAGGGCCAGCCTTAGAGGGCCAGCCTTAGAGGGCCAGCCTTAGAGGGCCAGCCTTAAAGGGCCAGCCTTAGAGGGCCAGCCTTAAGGGGCCATCCTTAAAGGGCCAGCCTTAGAGGGCCAGCTTAAAGGGCCAGCTTAAAGGGCCAGCCTTAAAGCTGTAGCCTTAAAGGGCCAGCCTTAGAGGGCCAGCCTTACAGGGCCCGCTTAAAGGGCCAGCCTTACAGGGCCCGCTTAAAGGGCCAGCTTAAAGGGCCAGCTTAAAGGGCCAGCCTTAGAGGGCCAGCCTTAGAGGGCCAGCCTTAGAGGGCCAGCCTTAAAGGGCCAGCCTTAGAGGGCCAGCCTTACAGGGCCAGCTTAAAGGGCCAGCTTAAAGGGCCAGCCTTAAAAGGCCAGCCTTAAAGGGCCAGCCTTAGAGGGCCAGCCTTAGAGGGCCAGCTTAAAGGGCCAGCCTTAGAGGGCCAGCCTTAGAGGGCCAGCCTTTAGGGGCCATTCTTAAAGGGCCAGCCTTAGAGGGCCAGCCTTAGAGGGCCAGCTTAAAGGGCCAGCTTAAAGGGCCAGCCTTAAAGCTGTAGCCTTAAAGGGCCAGCCTTAGAGGGCCAGCCTTACAGGGCCCGCTTAAAGGGCCAGCCTTACAGGGCCCGCTTAAAGGGCCAGCTTAAAGGGCCAGCCTTAGAGGGCCAGCCTTAGAGGGCCAGCCTTAAAGGGCCAGCCTTAGAGGGCCAGCCTTAAAGGGCCAGCCTTAGAGGGCCAGCCTTACAGGGCCAGCTTAAAGGGCCAGCTTAAAGGGCCAGCCTTAAAGGGCCAGCCTTAAAGGGCCAGCCTTAAAGGGCCAGCCTTAAAGGGCCAGCCTTGAAGGGCCAGCCTTAGAGGGCCAGCCTTACAGGGCCAGCTTAAAGGGCCGACTTTAGAGGGCCAGCCTTAAAGGGCCAGCTTAAAGGGCCAGCTTAAAGGGCCAGCCTTAGAGGGCCAGCCTTCGAGGGCCAGTCTTACAGGGCCCGCTTAAAGGGCCAGCCTTAAAGGGCCATCCTGAAAGGGCCAGCCTTAGAGGGCCAGCCTTAAAGGGCCAGCTTAAAGGGCCAGCCTTAGAGGGCCAGCCTTTGAGGGCCAGCCTTTGAGGGCCAGACTTAGAGGGCAAGACTTAGAGGGCAACCCTTAAGGGGCCAGCTTAAAGGGCCAGCTTAAAGGGCCAGCCTTAGAGGGCCAGCCTTAGAGGGCCAGTCTTAGAGGGCCAGCATTAGAGGGCCAGCCTTAGAGGGCCAGCCTTAGAGGGCCAGCTTTAGAGGGCCAGCCTTAAAGGGCCAGCCTTAAAGGACCATCCTGAAAGGGCCATCCTGAAAGGGCCAGCCTTAGAGGGCCAGCCTTACATGGCCGACCTTAGAGGGCCAGCCTTAGAGGGCCAGCCTTAGAGGGCCAGCCTTAGAGGCCCAGCCTTAAAGGGCCAGCCTTAGAGGGCCAGCCTTAGAAGGCCAGCCTTAGAAGGCCAGCGAGGGTCAGCCTTAAAGGGTTAGCTTAAAGTGCCAGCCTTAAAGGGCCAGTCTTAGAGGGCCAGCGAGGGTCAGCCTTAAAGGGTTAGCTTAAAGTGCCAGCCTTAAAGGGCCAGTCTTAGAGGGCCAGCCTTAGAGGGCAGCCTTAAAGGGTCAGCTTAGAGGGCCAGCCTTGGAGGGCCAGCTTTAGAGGGCCGGCTTAAAAGGCCAGCCTTAATGCGCCAGCTTTAGAGGGCCAGTGTAACCCATGTCTTCCCACCAGCCTCATCATGAGCAGCCATATGACTTGGTCAGCTGACGGTAGGTCCCCTCCTGATTGGCTGTCTGTGCTGCAAGGAAGCAGTAAAAGGCCAGCAGGTGCAGGTCATCAGTGGCTCCTGCTGTGGTTGGTCAACAAGCTGCATGCTCACAACCCTCTTTGATATCCATACCTACAGAAAACAACTTTGCGGTAAGCCTTTCCATTTCACCGGCCATGTCTGTGGCCGCTACATCTGAATGGATATATTATGTATATATATTATATATTATTATCTGTGTGTATATATATATTTCAACTGCTAAACTCATTGCTCGACAGTAAAGTGGGATGAATGCCACAAGTGAACTTTTACTGTCATTATGAAGGATGGCCATCTTGAATTGGATGTATAAGTGTTGGATTATTTACCGGTACATTTTGTAAAGTGGACTGACATGTTAATACCTGTTTCTGGCATTAAAGGGCCAGCCTTGAAGGGCCGCCTTAAAGCTCTAGCCTTAAAGGGTCAGCTTAAAGGGCCAGCCTTAGAGGGCCAGCCTTAAAGGGCCAGCCTTAAAGGCCCATCCTTAAATGGCTATCCTTAAAGGGCCAGCCTTAAAAGGCCAGCCTTAAAGGGCCAGCCTTAAAGGGCCAGCCTTAGAGGGCCAGCCTTACAGGGCCATCTTAAAGGGCCAGCTTAAAGGGCTAGCCTTAGAGGGCCAGCCTTAAAGGGCCAGCTTAAAGGGCCAGCCTTAGCGGCCCAGCCTTCGAGGGCCAGCCTTAGAGGGCCAGCTTAAAGGGCCAGCCTTAGAGGGCCAGCCTTAGAGGGCCAGCCTTAGAGGGCCAGCCTTAGAGGGCCAGCCTTAGAGGGCCAGCTTAAAGGGCCAGCCTTAGAGGGCCAGCCTTAGAGGGCCAGCCTTACAGGGCCCGCTTAAAGGGCCAGCCTTAGAGGGCCAGCCTTAGAGGGCCAGCCTTAGAGGGCCAGCTTAAAGGGCCAGCCTTAGAGGGCCAGCCTTAGAGGGCCAGCCTTAGCGGCCCAGCCTTAGAGGGCCAGCCTTAGAGGGCCAGCTTAAAGGGCCAGCCTTAGAGGGCCAGCCTTAGAGGGCCAGCCTTAGAGGGCCAGCCTTAAGGGGCCATCCTTAAAGGGCCAGCCTTAGAGGGCCATCCTTAGAGGGCCAGCCTTAGAGGGCCAGCTTAAAGGGCCAGCTAAAAGGGCCAGCTTTAAAGCTGTAGCCTTAAAGGGCCAGCCTTAGAGGGCCAGCCTTACAGGGCCAGCTTTAAAGCTGTAGCCTTAAAGGGCCAGCCTTAGAGGGCCAGCCTTACAGGGCCCGCTTAAAGGGCCAGCCTTAAAGGGCCAGCTTAAAGGGCCAGCCTTAGAGGGCCAGCCTTAAAGGGCCAGCCTTACATGGCCGACCTTAGAGGGCCAGCCTTAGAGGGCCAGCCTTAGAGGGCCAGCCTTAGAGGGCCAGCCTTAGAGGGCCAGCCTTACAGGGCCAGCCTTAAGGGGCCATCCTTAAAGGGCCAGCCTTAGAGGGCCAGCTTAAAGGGCCAGCTTAAAGGGCCAGCCTTAAAGCTGTAGCCTTAAAGGGCCAGCCTTAGAGGGCCAGCCTTACAGGGCCCGCTTAAAGGGCCAGCCTTACAGGGCCCGCTTAAAGGGCCAGCTTAAAGGGCCAGCTTAAAGGGCCAGCCTTAGAGGGCCAGCCTTAGAGGGCCAGCCTTAGAGGGCCAGCCTTAAAGGGCCAGCCTTAGAGGGCCAGCCTTAAGGGGCCATCCTTAAAGGGCCAGCCTTAGAGGGCCAGCTTAAAGGGCCAGCTTAAAGGGCCAGCCTTAAAGCTGTAGCCTTAAAGGGCCAGCCTTAGAGGGCCAGCCTTACAGGGCCCGCTTAAAGGGCCAGCCTTACAGGGCCCGCTTAAAGGGCCAGCTTAAAGGGCCAGCTTAAAGGGCCAGCCTTAGAGGGCCAGCCTTAGAGGGCCAGCCTTACAGGGCCAGCCTTAAAGGGCCAGCCTTAGAGGGCCAGCCTTACAGGGCCAGCTTAAAGGGCCAGCTTAAAGGGCCAGCCTTAAAGGGCCAGCCTTAAAGGGCCAGCCTTAGAGGGCCAGCCTTAGAGGGCCAGCCTTAGAGGGCCAGCTTAAAGGGCCAGCCTTAGAGGGCCAGCCTTAAGGGGCCATCCTTAAAGGGCCAGCCTTAGAGGGCCAGCCTTAGAGGGCCAGCTTAAAGGGCCAGCTTAAAGGGCCAGCCTTAAAGCTGTAGCCTTAAAGGGCCAGCCTTAGAGGGCCAGCCTTACAGGGCCCGCTTAAAGGGCCAGCCTTACAGGGCCCGCTTAAAGGGCCAGCTTAAAGGGCCAGCCTTAGAGGGCCAGCCTTAGAGGGCCAGCCTTAAAGGGCCAGCCTTAGAGGGCCAGCCTTAAAGGGCCAGCCTTAGAGGGCCAGCCTTACAGGGCCAGCTTAAAGGGCCAGCTTAAAGGGCCAGCCTTAAAGGGCCAGCCTTAAAGGGCCAGCCTTAAAGGGCCAGCCTTGAAGGGCCAGCCTTAGAGGGCCTGCCTTACAGGGCCAGCTTAAAGGGCCGACTTTAGAGGGCCAGCCTTAAAGGGCCAGCTTAAAGGGCCAGCTTAAAGGGCCAGCTTAAAGGGCCAGCCTTAGAGGGCCAGCCTTAGAGGGCCAGCCTTACAGGGCCCGCTTAAAGGGCCAGCCTTAAATGGCCATCCTTAAAGGGCCAGCCTTAAAAGGCCAGCCTTAAAGGGCCAGCCTTAAAGGGCCAGCCTTAGAGGGCCAGCCTTACAGGGCCATCTTAAAGGGCCAGCTTAAAGGGCTAGCCTTAGAGGGCCAGCCTTAAAGGGCCAGCTTAAAGGGCCAGCCTTAGCGGCCCAGCCTTAGAGGGCCAGCCTTAGAGGGCCAGCTTAAAGGGCCAGCCTTAGAGGGCCAGCCTTAGAGGGCCAGCCTTAGAGGGCCAGCCTTAGAGGGCCAGCCTTAAGGGGCCATCCTTAAAGGGCCAGCCTTAGAGGGCCAGCCTTAGAGGGCCAGCCTTAGAGGGCCAGCCTTAGAGGGCCAGCCTTAAGGGGCCATCCTTAAAGGGCCAGCCTTAGAGGGCCAGCCTTAGAGGGCCAGCCTTACAGGGCCCGCTTAAAGGGCCAGCCATACAGGGCCCGCTTAAAGGGCCAGCTTAAAGGGCCAGCTTAAAGGGCCAGCCTTAGAGGGCCAGCCTTAAAGGGCCAGCCTTACATGGCCGACCTTAGAGGGCCAGCCTTAGAGGGCCAGCCTTAGAGGGCCAGCCTTAGAGGGCCAGCCTTAGAGGGCCAGCCTTAAGGGGCCATCCTTAAAGGGCCAGCCTTAGAGGGCCAGCCTTAGAGGGCCAGCTTAAAGGGCCAGCTTAAAGGGCCAGCCTTAAAGCTGTAGCCTTAAAGGGCCAGCCTTAGAGGGCCAGCCTTACAGGGCCCGCTTAAAGGGCCAGCCTTACAGGGCCCGCTTAAAAGGCCAGCTTAAAGGGCCAGCTTAAAGGGCCAGCCTTAGAGGGCCAGCCTTAGAGGGCCAGCCTTAGAGGGCCAGCCTTAAAGGGCCAGCCTTAGAGGGCCAGCCTTACAGGGCCAGCTTAAAGGGCCAGCTTAAAGGGCCAGCCTTAAAGGGCCAGCCTTAAAGGGCCAGCCTTAGAGGGCCAGCCTTAGAGGGCCAGCCTTAGAGGGCCAGCTTAAAGGGCCAGCCTTAGAGGGCCAGCCTTAGAGGGCCAGCCTTTAGGGGCCATTCTTAAAGGGCCAGCCTTAGAGGGCCAGCCTTAGAGGGCCAGCTTAAAGGGCCAGCTTAAAGGGCCAGCCTTAAAGCTGTAGCCTTAAAGGGCCAGCCTTAGAGGGCCCGCTTAAAGGGCCAGCTTAAAGGGCCAGCCTTAGAGGGCCAGCCTTAGAGGGCCAGCCTTAAAGGGCCAGCCTTAGAGGGCCAGCCTTAAAGGGCCAGCCTTAGAGGGCCAGCCTTACAGGGCCAGCTTAAAGGGCCAGCTTAAAGGGCCAGCCTTAAAGGGCCAGCCTTAAAGGGCCAGCCTTAAAGGGCCAGCTTGAAGGGCCAGCCTTAGAGGGCCAGCCTTACAGGGCCAGCTTAAAGGGCCGACTTTAGAGGGCCAGCCTTAAAGGGCCAGCTTAAAGGGCCAGCTTAAAGGGCCAGCCTTCGAGGGCCAGCCTTCGAGGGCCAGTCTTACAGGGCCCGCTTAAAGGGCCAGCCTTAAAGGGCCATCCTGAAAGGGCCAGCCTTAGAGGGCCAGCCTTAAAGGGCCAGCTTAAAGGGCCAGCCTTAGAGGGCCAGCCTTTGAGGGCCAGACTTAGAGGGCAAGACTTAGAGGGCAACCCTTCAGGGGCCAGCTTAAAGGGCCAGCTTAAAGGGCCAGCCTTAGAGGGCCAGCCTTAGAGGGCCAGTCTTAGAGGGCCAGCATTAGAGGGCCAGCCTTAGAGGGCCAGCCTTACAGGGCCAGCTTAAAGGGCCAGCTTAAAGGGCCAGCCTGAAAGGGCCAGCCTTAGAGGGCCAGCCTTAGAGGGCCAGCCTTAGAGGGCCAGCTTAAAGGGCCAGCTTAAAGGGCCAGCTTTAAAGCTGTAGCCTTAAAGGGCCAGCCTTAGAGGGCCAGCCTTACAGGGCCCGCTTAAAGGGCCAGCCATACAGGGCCCGCTTAAAGGGCCAGCTTAAAGGGCCAGCTTAAAGGGCCAGCCTTAGAGGGCCAGCCTTAAAGGGCCAGCCTTACATGGCCGACCTTAGAGGGCCAGCCTTAGAGGGCCAGCCTTAGAGGGCCAGCCTTAGAGGGCCAGCCTTAGAGGGCCAGCCTTAAGGGGCCATCCTTAAAGGGCCAGCCTTAGAGGGCCAGCCTTAGAGGGCCAGCTTAAAGGGCCAGCTTAAAGGGCCAGCCTTAAAGCTGTAGCCTTAAAGGGCCAGCCTTAGAGGGCCAGCCTTACAGGGCCCGCTTAAAGGGCCAGCCTTACAGGGCCCGCTTAAAGGGCCAGCTTAAAGGGCCAGCTTAAAGGGCCAGCCTTAGAGGGCCAGCCTTAGAGGGCCAGCCTTAGAGGGCCAGCCTTAGAGGGCCAGCCTTACAGGGCCAGCTTAAAGGGCCAGCTTAAAGGGCCAGCCTTAAAGGGCCAGCCATAAAGGGCCAGCCTTAAAGGGCCAGCCTTACAGGGCCAGCTTAAAGGGCCAGCTTAAAGGGCCAGCCTTAAAGGGCCAGCCTTAAAGGGCCAGCCTTAAAGGGCCAGCCTTACAGGGCCAGCTTAAAGGGCCAGCTTAAAGGGCCAGCCTTAAAGGGCCAGCCTTAAAGGGCCAGCCTTAAAGGGCCAGCCTTGAAGGGCCAGCCTTAGAGGGCCAGCCTTACAGGGCCAGCTTAAAGGGCCGACTTTAGAGGGCCAGCCTTAAAGGGCCAGCTTAAAGGGCCAGCTTAAAGGGCCAGCCTTCGAGGGCCAGCCTTCGAGGGCCAGTCTTACAGGGCCCGCTTAAAGGGCCAGCCTTAAAGGGCCATCCTGAAAGGGCCAGCCTTAGAGGGCCAGCCTTAAAGGGCCAGCTTAAAGGGCCAGCCTTAGAGGGCCAGCCTTTGAGGGCCAGACTTAGAGGGCAAGACTTAGAGGGCAACCCTTCAGGGGCCAGCTTAAAGGGCCAGCTTAAAGGGCCAGCCTTAGAGGGCCAGCCTTAGAGGGCCAGTCTTAGAGGGCCAGCATTAGAGGGCCAGCCTTAGAGGGCCAGCCTTAGAGGGCCAGCTTTAGAGGGCCAGCCTTAAAGGGCCAGCCTTAAAGGGCCATCCTGAAAGGGCCATCCTGAAAGGGCCAGCCTTAGAGGGCCAGCCTTACATGGCCGACCTTAGAGGGCCAGCCTTAGAAGGCCAGCCTTAGAGGGCCAGCCTTAGAGGCCCAGCCTTAGAGGGCCAGCCTTAAAGGGCCAGCCTTAGAGGGCCAGCCTTAGAAGGCCAGCCTTAGAAGGCCAGCGAGGGTCAGCCTTAAAGGGTTAGCTTAAAGTGCCAGCCTTAAAGGGCCAGTCTTAGAGGGCCAGCGAGGGTCAGCCTTAAAGGGTTAGCTTAAAGTGCCAGCCTTAAAGGGCCAGTCTTAGAGGGCCAGCCTTAGAGGGCAGCCTTAAAGGGTCAGCTTAGAGGGCCAGCCTTGGAGGGCCAGCTTTAGAGGGCCGGCTTAAAAGGCCAGCCTTAATGCGCCAGCTTTAGAGGGCCAGTGTAACCCATGTCTTCCCACCAGCCTAATCATGAGCAGCCATATGACTTGGTCAGCTGACGGTAGGTCCCCTCCTGATTGGCTGTCTGTGCTGCAAGGAAGCAGTAAAAGGCCAGCAGGTGCAGGTCATCAGTGGCTCCTGCTGTGGTTGGTCAACAAGCTGCATGCTCACAACCCTCTTTGATATCCATACCTACAGAAAACAACTTTGCGGTAAGCCTTTCCATTTCACCGGCCATGTCTGTGGCCGCTACATCTGAATGGATATATTATGTATATATATTATATATTATTATCTGTGTGTATATATATATTTCAACTGCTAAACTCATTGCTCGACAGTAAAGTGGGATGAATGCCACAAGTGAACTTTTACTGTCATTATGAAGGATGGCCATCTTGAATTGGATGTATAAGTGTTGGATTATTTACCGGTACATTTTGTAAAGTGGACTGACATGTTAATACCTGTTTCTGGCATTAAAGGGCCAGCCTTGAAGGGCCGCCTTAAAGCTCTAGCCTTAAAGGGTCAGCTTAAAGGGCCAGCCTTAGAGGGCCAGCCTTAAAGGGCCAGCCTTAAAGGCCCATCCTTAAATGGCCATCCTTAAAGGGCCAGCCTTAAAAGGCCAGCCTTAAAGGGCCAGCCTTAAAGGGCCAGCCTTAGAGGGCCAGCCTTACAGGGCCATCTTAAAGGGCCAGCTTAAAGGGCTAGCCTTAGAGGGCCAGCCTTAAAGGGCCAGCCTTACATGGCCGACCTTAGAGGGCCAGCCTTAGAGGGCCAGCCTTAGAGGGCCAGCCTTAGAGGGCCAGCCTTAAGGGGCCATCCTTAAAGGGCCAGCCTTAGAGGGCCAGCCTTAGAGGGCCAGCTTAAAGGGCCAGCTTAAAGGGCCAGCCTTAAAGCTGTAGCCTTAAAGGGCCAGCCTTAGAGGGCCAGCCTTACAGGGCCCGCTTAAAGGGCCAGCCTTACAGGGCCCGCTTAAAGGGCCAGCTTAAAGGGCCAGCTTAAAGGGCCAGCCTTAGAGGGCCAGCCTTAGAGGGCCAGCCTTAGAGGGCCAGCCTTAAAGGGCCAGCCTTAGAGGGCCAGCCTTACAGGGCCCGCTTAAAGGGCCAGCCTTACAGGGCCCGCTTAAAGGGCCAGCTTAAAGGGCCAGCTTAAAGGGCCAGCTTTAGAGGGCCAGCCTTAGAGGGCCAGCCTTAGAGGGCCAGCCTTAAAGGGCCAGCCTTAGAGGGCCAGCCTTACAGGGCCAGCTTAAAGGGCCAGCTTAAAGGGCCAGCCTTAAAGGGCCAGCCTTAAAGGGCCAGCCTTAGAGGGCCAGCCTTAGAGGGCCAGCCTTAGAGGGCCAGCTTAAAGGGCCAGCCTTAGAGGGCCAGCCTTAGAGGGCCAGCCTTTAGGGGCCATTCTTAAAGGGCCAGCCTTAGAGGGCCAGCCTTAGAGGGCCAGCTTAAAGGGCCAGCTTAAAGGGCCAGCCTTAAAGCTGTAGCCTTAAAGGGCCAGCCTTAGAGGGCCAGCCTTACAGGGCCCGCTTAAAGGGCTAGCCTTAGAGGGCCAGCCTTAAAGGGCCAGCTTAAAGGGCCAGCCTTAGCGGCCCAGCCTTAGAGGGCCAGCCTTAGAGGGCCAGCTTAAAGGGCCAGCCTTAGAGGGCCAGCCTTAGAGGGCCAGCCTTAGAGGGCCAGCCTTAGAGGGCCAGCCTTAAGGGGCCATCCTTAAAGGGCCAGCCTTAGAGGGCCAGCCTTAGAGGGCCAGCCTTAAAGGGCCAGCTTAAAGGGCCAGCCTTAGCGGCCCAGCCTTAGAGGGCCAGTCTTAGAGGGCCAGCTTAAAGGGCCAGCCTTAGAGGGCCAGCCTTAGAGGGCCAGCCTTAGAGGGCCAGCCTTAGAGGGCCAGCCTTAAGGGGCCATCCTTAAAGGGCCAGCCTTAGAGGGCCAGCCTTAGAGGGCCAGCCTTAGAGGGCCAGCTTAAAGGGCCAGCTTAAAGGGCCAGCTTTAAAGCTGTAGCCTTAAAGGGCCAGCCTTAGAGGGCCAGCCTTACAGGGCCCGCTTAAAGGGCCAGCCATACAGGGCCCGCTTAAAGGGCCAGCTTAAAGGGCCAGCTTAAAGGGCCAGCTTAAAGGGCCAGCCTTAGAGGGCCAGCCTTAAAGGGCCAGCCTTACATGGCCGACCTTAGAGGGCCAGCCTTAGAGGGCCAGCCTTAGAGGGCCAGCCTTAGAGGGCCAGCCTTAGAGGGCCAGCCTTAAGGGGCCATCCTTAAAGGGCCAGCCTTAGAGGGCCATCCTTAGAGGGCCAGCTTAAAGGGCCAGCTTAAAGGGCCAGCCTTAAAGCTGTAGCCTTAAAGGGCCAGCCTTAGAGGGCCAGCCTTACAGGGCCCGCTTAAAGGGCCAGCCTTACAGGGCCCGCTTAAAGGGCCAGCTTAAAGGGCCAGCTTAAAGGGCCAGCCTTAGAGGGCCAGCCTTAGAGGGCCAGCCTTAGAGGGCCAGCCTTAAAGGGCCAGCCTTAGAGGGCCAGCCTTACAGGGCCCGCTTAAAGGGCCAGCCTTACAGGGCCCGCTTAAAGGGCCAGCTTAAAGGGCCAGCTTAAAGGGCCAGCCTTAGAGGGCCAGCCTTAGAGGGCCAGCCTTAGAGGGCCAGCCTTAAAGGGCCAGCCTTAGAGGGCCAGCCTTACAGGGCCAGCTTAAAGGGCCAGCTTAAAGGGCCAGCCTTAAAGGGCCAGCCTTAAAGGGCCAGCCTTAGAGGGCCAGCCTTAGAGGGCCAGCCTTAGAGGGCCAGCTTAAAGGGCCAGCCTTAGAGGGCCAGCCTTTAGGGGCCATTCTTAAAGGGCCAGCCTTAGAGGGCCAGCCTTAGAGGGCCAGCTTAAAGGGCCAGCTTAAAGGGCCAGCCTTAAAGCTGTAGCCTTAAAGGGCCAGCCTTAGAGGGCCAGCCTTACAGGGCCCGCTTAAAGGGCCAGCCTTACAGGGCCCGCTTAAAGGGCCAGCTTAAAGGGCCAGCCTTAGAGGGCCAGCCTTAGAGGGCCAGCCTTAAAGGGCCAGCCTTAGAGGGCCAGCCTTAAAGGGCCAGCCTTAGAGGGCCAGCCTTAGAGGGCCAGCTTAAAGGGCCAGCTTAAAGGGCCAGCCTTAAAGGGCCAGCCTTAAAGGGCCAGCCTTAAAGGGCCAGCCTTAAAGGGCCAGCCTTGAAGGGCCAGCCTTAGAGGGCCAGCCTTACAGGGCCAGCTTAAAGGGCCGACTTTAGAGGGCCAGCCTTAAAGGGCCAGCTTAAAGGGCCAGCTTAAAGGGCCAGCCTTAGAGGGCCAGCCTTCGAGGGCCAGCCTTACAGGGCCAGCTTAAAGGGCCGACTTTAGAGGGCCAGCCTTAGAGGGCCAGCCTTAAAGGGCCAGCTTAAAGGCCCAGCCTTAGAGGGCCAGCCTTAGAGGGCCAGCCTTAGAGGGCCAGCTTAAAGGGCCAGCCTTAGAGGGCCAGCCTTAGAGGGCCAGCCTTAGAGGGCCAGCCTTAGAGGGCCAGCCTTAAGGGGCCATCCTTAAAGGGCCAGCCTTAGAGGGCCAGCCTTAGAGGGCCAGCCTTAGAGGGCCAGCTTAAAGGGCCAGCTTAAAGGGCCAGCTTTAAAGCTGTAGCCTTAAAGGGCCAGCCTTAGAGGGCCAGCCTTACAGGGCCAGCTTAAAGGTCCAGCCATACAGGGCCCGCTTAAAGGGCCAGCTTAAAGGGCCAGCTTAAAGGGCCAGCCTTAGAGGGCCAGCCTTAAAGGGCCAGCCTTACATGGCCGACCTTAGAGGGCCAGCCTTAGAGGGCCAGCCTTAGAGGGCCAGCCTTAGAGGGCCAGCCTTAGAGGGCCAGCCTTAAGGGGCCATCCTTAAAGGGCCAGCCTTAGAGGGCCAGCCTTAGAGGGCCAGCTTAAAGGGCCAGCCTTAAAGCTGTAGCCTTAAAGGGCCAGCCTTAGAGGGCCAGCCTTACAGGGCCCGCTTAAAGGGCCAGCCTTACAGGGCCCGCTTAAAGGGCCAGCTTAAAGGGCCAGCTTAAAGGGCCAGCCTTAGAGGGCCAGCCTTAGAGGGCCAGCCTTAGAGGGCCAGCCTTAAAGGGCCAGCCTTAGAGGGCCAGCCTTACAGGGCCAGCTTAAAGGGCCAGCTTAAAGGGCCAGCCTTAAAGGGCCAGCCTTAAAGGGCCAGCCTTAGAGGGCCAGCCTTAGAGGGCCAGCTTAAAGGGCCAGCCTTAGAGGGCCAGCCTTTAGGGGCCATTCTTAAAGGGCCAGCCTTAGAGGGCCAGCCTTAGAGGGCCAGCTTAAAGGGCCAGCTTAAAGGGCCAGCCTTAAAGCTGTAGCCTTAAAGGGCCAGCCTTAGAGGGCCAGCCTTACAGGGCCCGCTTAAAGGGCCAGCCTTACAGGGCCCGCTTAAAGGGCCAGCTTAAAGGGCCAGCCTTAGAGGGCCAGCCTTAGAGGGCCAGCCTTAAAGGGCCAGCCTTAAAGGCCCATCCTTAAATGGCCATCCTTAAAGGGCCAGCCTTAAAAGGCCAGCCTTAAAGGGCCAGCCTTAAAGGGCCAGCCTTAGAGGGCCAGCCTTACAGGGCCATCTTAAAGGGCCAGCTTAAAGGGCTAGCCTTAGAGGGCCAGCCTTAAAGGGCCAGCTTAAAGGGCCAGCCTTAGCGGCCCAGCCTTAGAGGGCCAGCCTTAGAGGGCCAGCTTAAAGGGCCAGCCTTAGAGGGCCAGCCTTAGAGGGCCAGCCTTAGAGGGCCAGCCTTAGAGGGCCAGCCTTAAGGGGCCATCCTTAAAGGGCCAGCCTTAGAGGGCCAGCCTTAGAGGGCCAGCCTTAGAGGGCCAGCTTAAAGGGCCAGCTTAAAGGGCCAGCTTTAAAGCTGTAGCCTTAAAGGGCCAGCCTTAGAGGGCCAGCCTTACAGGGCCCGCTTAAAGGGCCAGCCTTAAAGGGCCAGCTTAAAGGGCCAGCCTTAGAGGGCCAGCCTTAAAGGGCCAGCCTTACATGGCCGACCTTAGAGGGCCAGCCTTAGAGGGCCAGCCTTACAGGGCCCGCTTAAAGGGCCAGCCTTAGAGGGCCAGCCTTAGAGGGCCAGCCTTAGAGGGCCAGCCTTAGAGGGCCAGCCTTAGAGGGCCAGCTTAAAGGGCCAGCCTTAGAGGGCCAGCCTTAGAGGGCCAGCCTTAGAGGGCCAGCCTTAGAGGGCCAGCCTTAAGGGGCCATCCTTAAAGGGCCAGCCTTAGAGGGCCAGCCTTAGAGGGCCAGCTTAAAGGGCCAGCTTAAAGGGCCAGCCTTAAAGCTGTAGCCTTAAAGGGCCAGCCTTAGAGGGCCAGCCTTACAGGGCCCGCTTAAAGGGCCAGCCTTACAGGGCCCGCTTAAAGGGCCAGCCTTAAAGGGCCAGCTTAAAGGGCCAGCCTTAGAGGGCCAGCCTTAAAGGGCCAGCCTTACATGGCCGACCTTAGAGGGCCAGCCTTAGAGGGCCAGCCTTACAGGGCCCGCTTAAAGGGCCAGCCTTAGAGGGCCAGCCTTAGAGGGCCAGCCTTAGAGGGCCAGCCTTAGAGGGCCAGCCTTAGAGGGCCAGCTTAAAGGGCCAGCCTTAGAGGGCCAGCCTTAGAGGGCCAGCCTTAGAGGGCCAGCCTTAGAGGGCCAGCCTTAAGGGGCCATCCTTAAAGGGCCAGCCTTAGAGGGCCAGCCTTAGAGGGCCAGCTTAAAGGGCCAGCTTAAAGGGCCAGCCTTAAAGCTGTAGCCTTAAAGGGCCAGCCTTAGAGGGCCAGCCTTACAGGGCCCGCTTAAAGGGCCAGCCTTACAGGGCCCGCTTAAAGGGCCAGCTTAAAGGGCCAGCTTAAAGGGCCAGCCTTAGAGGGCCAGCCTTAGAGGGCCAGCCTTAGAGGGCCAGCCTTAAAGGGCCAGCCTTAGAGGGCCAGCCTTACAGGGCCAGCTTAAAGGGCCAGCCATACAGGGCCCGCTTAAAGGGCCAGCTTAAAGGGCCAGCTTAAAGGGCCAGCCTTAGAGGGCCAGCCTTAAAGGGCCAGCCTTACATGGCCGACCTTAGAGGGCCAGCCTTAGAGGGCCAGCCTTAGAGGGCCAGCCTTAGAGGGCCAGCCTTAAGGGGCCATCCTTAAAGGGCCAGCCTTAGAGGGCCAGCCTTAGAGGGCCAGCTTAAAGGGCCAGCTTAAAGGGCCAGCCTTAAAGCTGTAGCCTTAAAGGGCCAGCCTTAGAGGGCCAGCCTTAAAGCTGTAGCCTTAAAGGGCCAGCCTTAGAGGGCCAGCCTTACAGGGCCCGCTTAAAGGGCCAGCCTTACAGGGCCCGCTTAAAGGGCCAGCTTAAAGGGCCAGCTTAAAGGGCCAGCCTTAGAGGGCCAGCCTTAGAGGGCCAGCCTTAGAGGGCCAGCCTTAAAGGGCCAGCCTTAGAGGGCCAGCCTTACAGGGCCAGCTTAAAGGGCCAGCTTAAAGGGCCAGCCTTAAAGGGCCAGCCTTAGAGGGCCAGCCTTAGAGGGCCAGCTTAAAGGGCCAGCCTTAGAGGGCCAGCCTTAGAGGGCCAGCCTTTAGGGGCCATTCTTAAAGGGCCAGCATTAGAGGGCCAGCCTTAGAGGGCCAGCTTAAAGGGCCAGCTTAAAGGGCCAGCCTTAAAGCTGTAGCCTTAAAGGGCCAGCCTTAGAGGGCCAGCCTTACAGGGCCCGCTTAAAGGGCCAGCCTTACAGGGCCCGCTTAAAGGGCCAGCTTAAAGGGCCAGCCTTAGAGGGCCAGCCTTAGAGGGCCAGCCTTAAAGGGCCAGCCTTAGAGGGCCAGCCTTAAAGGGCCAGCCTTAGAGGGCCAGCCTTACAGGGCCAGCTTAAAGGGCCAGCTTAAAGGGCCAGCCTTAAAGGGCCAGCCTTAAAGGGCCAGCCTTAAAGGGCCAGCCTTAAAGGGCCAGCCTTGAAGGGCCAGCCTTGAAGGGCCAGCCTTAGAGGGCCAGCCTTACAGGGCCAGCTTAAAGGGCCGACTTTAGAGGGCCAGCCTTAAAGGGCCAGCTTAAAGGGCCAGCTTAAAGGGCCAGCCTTAGAGGGCCAGCCTTCGAGGGCCAGTCTTACAGGGCCCGCTTAAAGGGCCAGCCTTAAAGGGCCATCCTGAAAGGGCCAGCCTTAGAGGGCCAGCCTTAAAGGCCCAGCTTAAAGGGCCAGCCTTTGAGGGCCAGCCTTTGAGGGCCAGACTTAGAGGGCAAGACTTAGAGGGCAACCCTTAAGGGGCCAGCTTAAAGGGCCAGCTTAAAGGGCCAGCCTTAGAGGGCCAGCCTTAGAGGGCCAGTCTTAGAGGGCCAGCATTAGAGGGCCAGCCTTAGAGGGCCAGCCTTAGAGGGCCAGCTTTAGAGGGCCAGCCTTAAAGGGCCAGCCTTAAAGGGCCATCCTGAAAGGGCCATCCTGAAAGGGCCAGCCTTAGAGGGCCAGCCTTACATGGCCGACCTTAGAGGGCCAGCCTTAGAGGGCCAGCCTTAGAGGCCCAGCCTTAGAGGGCCAGCCTTAAAGGGCCAGCCTTAGAGGGCCAGCCTTAGAAGGCCAGCCTTAGAAGGCCAGCGAGGGTCAGCCTTAAAGGGTTAGCTTAAAGTGCCAGCCTTAAAGGGCCAGTCTTAGAGGGCCAGCCTTAGAGGGCAGCCTTAAAGGGTCAGCTTAGAGGGCCAGCCTTGGAGGGCCAGCTTTAGAGGGCCGGCTTAAAAGGCCAGCCTTAATGCGCCAGCTTTAGAGGGCCAGTGTAACCCATGTCTTCCCACCAGCCTCATCATGAGCAGCCATATGACTTGGTCAGCTGACGGTAGGTCCCCTCCTGATTGGCTGTCTGTGCTGCAAGGAAGCAGTAAAAGGCCAGCAGGTGCAGGTCATCAGTGGCTCCTGCTGTGGTTGGTCAACAAGCTGCATGCTCACAACCCTCTTTGATATCCATACCTACAGAAAACAACTTTGCGGTAAGCCTTTCCATTTCACCGGCCATGTCTGTGGCCGCTACATCTGAATGGATATATTATGTATATATATTATATATTATTATCTGTGTGTATATATATATTTCAACTGCTAAACTCATTGCTCGACAGTAAAGTGGGATGAATGCCACAAGTGAACTTTTACTGTCATTATGAAGGATGGCCATCTTGAATTGGATGTATAAGTGTTGGATTATTTACCGGTACATTTTGTAAAGTGGACTGACATGTTAATACCTGTTTCTGGCATTAAAGGGCCAGCCTTGAAGGGCCGCCTTAAAGCTCTAGCCTTAAAGGGTCAGCTTAAAGGGCCAGCCTTAGAGGGCCAGCCTTAAAGGGCCAGCCTTAAAGGCCCATCCTTAAATGGCCATCCTTAAAGGGCCAGCCTTAAAAGGCCAGCCTTAAAGGGCCAGCCTTAAAGGGCCAGCCTTAGAGGGCCAGCCTTACAGGGCCATCTTAAAGGGCCAGCTTAAAGGGCTAGCCTTAGAGGGCCAGCCTTAAAGGGCCAGCTTAAAGGGCCAGCCTTAGCGGCCCAGCCTTAGAGGGCCAGCCTTAGAGGGCCAGCTTAAAGGGCCAGCCTTAGAGGGCCAGCCTTAGAGGGCCAGCCTTAGAGGGCCAGCCTTAGAGGGCCAGCCTTAAGGGGCCATCCTTAAAGGGCCAGCCTTAGAGGGCCAGCCTTAGAGGGCCAGCCTTAGAGGGCCAGCTTAAAGGGCCAGCTTAAAGGGCCAGCTTTAAAGCTGTAGCCTTAAAGGGCCAGCCTTAGAGGGCCAGCCTTACAGGGCCCGCTTAAAGGGCCAGCCTTAAAGGGCCAGCTTAAAGGGCCAGCCTTAGAGGGCCAGCCTTAAAGGGCCAGCCTTACATGGCCGACCTTAGAGGGCCAGCCTTAGAGGGCCAGCCTTACAGGGCCCGCTTAAAGGGCCAGCCTTAGAGGGCCAGCCTTAGAGGGCCAGCCTTAGAGGGCCAGCCTTAGAGGGCCAGCCTTAGAGGGCCAGCTTAAAGGGCCAGCCTTAGAGGGCCAGCCTTAGAGGGCCAGCCTTAGAGGGCCAGCCTTAGAGGGCCAGCCTTAAGGGGCCATCCTTAAAGGGCCAGCCTTAGAGGGCCAGCCTTAGAGGGCCAGCTTAAAGGGCCAGCTTAAAGGGCCAGCCTTAAAGCTGTAGCCTTAAAGGGCCAGCCTTAGAGGGCCAGCCTTACAGGGCCCGCTTAAAGGGCCAGCCTTACAGGGCCCGCTTAAAGGGCCAGCTTAAAGGGCCAGCTTAAAGGGCCAGCCTTAGAGGGCCAGCCTTAGAGGGCCAGCCTTAGAGGGCCAGCCTTAAAGGGCCAGCCTTAGAGGGCCAGCCTTACAGGGCCAGCTTAAAGGGCCAGCCATACAGGGCCCGCTTAAAGGGCCAGCTTAAAGGGCCAGCTTAAAGGGCCAGCCTTAGAGGGCCAGCCTTAAAGGGCCAGCCTTACATGGCCGACCTTAGAGGGCCAGCCTTAGAGGGCCAGCCTTAGAGGGCCAGCCTTAGAGGGCCAGCCTTAAGGGGCCATCCTTAAAGGGCCAGCCTTAGAGGGCCAGCCTTAGAGGGCCAGCTTAAAGGGCCAGCTTAAAGGGCCAGCCTTAAAGCTGTAGCCTTAAAGGGTCAGCTTAAAGGGCCAGCCTTAGAGGGCCAGCCTTAAAGGGCCAGCCTTAAAGGCCCATCCTTAAATGGCCATCCTTAAAGGGCCAGCCTTAAAAGGCCAGCCTTAAAGGGCCAGCCTTAAAGGGCCAGCCTTAGAGGGCCAGCCTTACAGGGCCATCTTAAAGGGCCAGCTTAAAGGGCTAGCCTTAGAGGGCCAGCCTTAAAGGGCCAGCTTAAAGGGCCAGCCTTAGCGGCCCAGCCTTAGAGGGCCAGCCTTAGAGGGCCAGCTTAAAGGGCCAGCCTTAGAGGGCCAGCCTTAGAGGGCCAGCCTTAGAGGGCCAGCCTTAGAGGGCCAGCCTTAGAGGGCCAGCCTTAAGGGGCCATCCTTAAAGGGCCAGCCTTAGAGGGCCAGCCTTAGAGGGCCAGCCTTAGAGGGCCAGCCTTAGAGGGCCAGCTTAAAGGGCCAGCTTTAAAGCTGTAGCCTTAAAGGGCCAGCCTTAGAGGGCCAGCCTTACAGGGCCCGCTTAAAGGGCCAGCCTTAAAGGGCCAGCTTAAAGGGCCAGCCTTAGAGGGCCAGCCTTAAAGGGCCAGCCTTACATGGCCGACCTTAGAGGGCCAGCCTTAGAGGGCCAGCCTTACAGGGCCCGCTTAAAGGGCCAGCCTTAGAGGGCCAGCCTTAGAGGGCCAGCCTTAGAGGGCCAGCCTTAGAGGGCCAGCCTTAGAGGGCCAGCTTAAAGGGCCAGCCTTAGAGGGCCAGCCTTAGAGGGCCAGCCTTAGAGGGCCAGCCTTAGAGGGCCAGCCTTAAGGGGCCATCCTTAAAGGGCCAGCCTTAGAGGGCCAGCCTTAGAGGGCCAGCTTAAAGGGCCAGCTTAAAGGGCCAGCCTTAAAGCTGTAGCCTTAAAGGGCCAGCCTTAGAGGGCCAGCCTTACAGGGCCCGCTTAAAGGGCCAGCCTTACAGGGCCCGCTTAAAGGGCCAGCTTAAAGGGCCAGCTTAAAGGGCCAGCCTTAGAGGGCCAGCCTTAGAGGGCCAGCCTTAGAGGGCCAGCCTTAAAGGGCCAGCCTTAGAGGGCCAGCCTTACAGGGCCAGCTTAAAGGGCCAGCCATACAGGGCCCGCTTAAAGGGCCAGCTTAAAGGGCCAGCTTAAAGGGCCAGCCTTAGAGGGCCAGCCTTAAAGGGCCAGCCTTACATGGCCGACCTTAGAGGGCCAGCCTTAGAGGGCCAGCCTTAGAGGGCCAGCCTTAGAGGGCCAGCCTTAAGGGGCCATCCTTAAAGGGCCAGCCTTAGAGGGCCAGCCTTAGAGGGCCAGCTTAAAGGGCCAGCTTAAAGGGCCAGCCTTAAAGCTGTAGCCTTAAAGGGCCAGCCTTAGAGGGCCAGCCTTAAAGCTGTAGCCTTAAAGGGCCAGCCTTAGAGGGCCAGCCTTACAGGGCCCGCTTAAAGGGCCAGCCTTACAGGGCCCGCTTAAAGGGCCAGCTTAAAGGGCCAGCTTAAAGGGCCAGCCTTAGAGGGCCAGCCTTAGAGGGCCAGCCTTAGAGGGCCAGCCTTAAAGGGCCAGCCTTAGAGGGCCAGCCTTACAGGGCCAGCTTAAAGGGCCAGCTTAAAGGGCCAGCCTTAAAGGGCCAGCCTTAGAGGGCCAGCCTTAGAGGGCCAGCTTAAAGGGCCAGCCTTAGAGGGCCAGCCTTAGAGGGCCAGCCTTTAGGGGCCATTCTTAAAGGGCCAGCATTAGAGGGCCAGCCTTAGAGGGCCAGCTTAAAGGGCCAGCTTAAAGGGCCAGCCTTAAAGCTGTAGCCTTAAAGGGCCAGCCTTAGAGGGCCAGCCTTACAGGGCCCGCTTAAAGGGCCAGCCTTACAGGGCCCGCTTAAAGGGCCAGCTTAAAGGGCCAGCCTTAGAGGGCCAGCCTTAGAGGGCCAGCCTTAAAGGGCCAGCCTTAGAGGGCCAGCCTTAAAGGGCCAGCCTTAGAGGGCCAGCCTTACAGGGCCAGCTTAAAGGGCCAGCTTAAAGGGCCAGCCTTAAAGGGCCAGCCTTAAAGGGCCAGCCTTAAAGGGCCAGCCTTAAAGGGCCAGCCTTGAAGGGCCAGCCTTGAAGGGCCAGCCTTAGAGGGCCAGCCTTACAGGGCCAGCTTAAAGGGCCGACTTTAGAGGGCCAGCCTTAAAGGGCCAGCTTAAAGGGCCAGCTTAAAGGGCCAGCCTTAGAGGGCCAGCCTTCGAGGGCCAGTCTTACAGGGCCCGCTTAAAGGGCCAGCCTTAAAGGGCCATCCTGAAAGGGCCAGCCTTAGAGGGCCAGCCTTAAAGGCCCAGCTTAAAGGGCCAGCCTTTGAGGGCCAGCCTTTGAGGGCCAGACTTAGAGGGCAAGACTTAGAGGGCAACCCTTAAGGGGCCAGCTTAAAGGGCCAGCTTAAAGGGCCAGCCTTAGAGGGCCAGCCTTAGAGGGCCAGTCTTAGAGGGCCAGCATTAGAGGGCCAGCCTTAGAGGGCCAGCCTTAGAGGGCCAGCTTTAGAGGGCCAGCCTTAAAGGGCCAGCCTTAAAGGGCCATCCTGAAAGGGCCATCCTGAAAGGGCCAGCCTTAGAGGGCCAGCCTTACATGGCCGACCTTAGAGGGCCAGCCTTAGAGGGCCAGCCTTAGAGGCCCAGCCTTAGAGGGCCAGCCTTAAAGGGCCAGCCTTAGAGGGCCAGCCTTAGAAGGCCAGCCTTAGAAGGCCAGCGAGGGTCAGCCTTAAAGGGTTAGCTTAAAGTGCCAGCCTTAAAGGGCCAGTCTTAGAGGGCCAGCCTTAGAGGGCAGCCTTAAAGGGTCAGCTTAGAGGGCCAGCCTTGGAGGGCCAGCTTTAGAGGGCCGGCTTAAAAGGCCAGCCTTAATGCGCCAGCTTTAGAGGGCCAGTGTAACCCATGTCTTCCCACCAGCCTCATCATGAGCAGCCATATGACTTGGTCAGCTGACGGTAGGTCCCCTCCTGATTGGCTGTCTGTGCTGCAAGGAAGCAGTAAAAGGCCAGCAGGTGCAGGTCATCAGTGGCTCCTGCTGTGGTTGGTCAACAAGCTGCATGCTCACAACCCTCTTTGATATCCATACCTACAGAAAACAACTTTGCGGTAAGCCTTTCCATTTCACCGGCCATGTCTGTGGCCGCTACATCTGAATGGATATATTATGTATATATATTATATATTATTATCTGTGTGTATATATATATTTCAACTGCTAAACTCATTGCTCGACAGTAAAGTGGGATGAATGCCACAAGTGAACTTTTACTGTCATTATGAAGGATGGCCATCTTGAATTGGATGTATAAGTGTTGGATTATTTACCGGTACATTTTGTAAAGTGGACTGACATGTTAATACCTGTTTCTGGCATTAAAGGGCCAGCCTTGAAGGGCCGCCTTAAAGCTCTAGCCTTAAAGGGTCAGCTTAAAGGGCCAGCCTTAGAGGGCCAGCCTTAAAGGGCCAGCCTTAAAGGCCCATCCTTAAATGGCCATCCTTAAAGGGCCAGCCTTAAAAGGCCAGCCTTAAAGGGCCAGCCTTAAAGGGCCAGCCTTAGAGGGCCAGCCTTACAGGGCCATCTTAAAGGGCCAGCTTAAAGGGCTAGCCTTAGAGGGCCAGCCTTAAAGGGCCAGCTTAAAGGGCCAGCCTTAGCGGCCCAGCCTTCGAGGGCCAGCCTTAGAGGGCCAGCTTAAAGGGCCAGCCTTAGAGGGCCAGCCTTAGAGGGCCAGCCTTAGAGGGCCAGCCTTAAGGGGCCATCCTTAAAGGGCCAGCCTTAGAGGGCCAGCCTTAGAGGGCCAGCCTTAGAGGGCCAGCTTAAAGGGCCAGCTTAAAGGGCCAGCTTTAAAGCTGTAGCCTTAAAGGGCCAGCCTTAGAGGGCCAGCCTTACAGGGCCCGCTTAAAGGGCCAGCCTTAAAGGGCCAGCTTAAAGGGCCAGCCTTAGAGGGCCAGCCTTAAAGGGCCAGCCTTACATGGCCGACCTTAGAGGGCCAGCCTTAGAGGGCCAGCCTTACAGGGCCCGCTTAAAGGGCCAGCCTTAGAGGGCCAGCCTTAGAGGGCCAGCCTTAGAGGGCCAGCCTTAGAGGGCCAGCTTAAAGGGCCAGCCTTAGAGGGCCAGCCTTAGAGGGCCAGCCTTACAGGGCCCGCTTAAAGGGCCAGCCTTAGAGGGCCAGCCTTAGAGGGCCAGCCTTAGAGGGCCAGCTTAAAGGGCCAGCCTTAGAGGGCCAGCCTTAGAGGGCCAGCCTTAGCGGCCCAGCCTTAGAGGGCCAGCCTTAGAGGGCCAGCTTAAAGGGCCAGCCTTAGAGGGCCAGCCTTAGAGGGCCAGCCTTAGAGGGCCAGCCTTAGAGGGCCAGCCTTAAGGGGCCATCCTTAAAGGGCCAGCCTTAGAGGGCCATCCTTAGAGGGCCAGCCTTAGAGGGCCAGCTTAAAGGGCCAGCTAAAAGGGCCAGCTTTAAAGCTGTAGCCTTAAAGGGCCAGCCTTAGAGGGCCAGCCTTACAGGGCCAGCTTTAAAGCTGTAGCCTTAAAGGGCCAGCCTTAGAGGGCCAGCCTTACAGGGCCCGCTTAAAGGGCCAGCCTTACAGGGCCCGCTTAAAGGGCCAGCTTAAAGGGCCAGCTTAAAGGGCCAGCCTTAGAGGGCCAGCCTTAGAGGGCCAGCCTTAGAGGGCCAGCCTTAAAGGGCCAGCCTTAGAGGGCCAGCCTTACAGGGCCAGCTTAAAGGGCCAGCCATACAGGGCCCGCTTAAAGGGCCAGCTTAAAGGGCCAGCTTAAAGGGCCAGCTTAAAGGGCCAGCCTTAGAGGGCCAGCCTAAAAAGGGCCAGCCTTACATGGCCGACCTTAGAGGGCCAGCCTTAGAGGGCCAGCCTTAGAGGGCCAGCCTTAGAGGGCCAGCCTTAGAGGGCCAGCCTTAAGGGGCCATCCTTAAAGGGCCAGCCTTAGAGGGCCAGCCTTAGAGGGCCAGCTTAAAGGGCCAGCCTTAAAGCTGTAGCCTTAAAGGGCCAGCCTTAGAGGGCCAGCCTTACAGGGCCCGCTTAAAGGGCCAGCCTTACAGGGCCCGCTTAAAGGGCCAGCTTAAAGGGCCAGCTTAAAGGGCCAGCCTTAGAGGGCCAGCCTTAGAGGGCCAGCCTTAGAGGGCCAGCCTTAAAGGGCCAGCCTTAGAGGGCCAGCCTTACAGGGCCAGCTTAAAGGGCCAGCTTAAAGGGCCAGCCTTAAAGGGCCAGCCTTAAAGGGCCAGCTTTAGAAGGCCAGCCTTAGAGGGCCAGCCTTAGAGGGCCAGCTTAAAGGGCCAGCCTTAGAGGGCCAGCCTTAGAGGGCCAGCCTTTAGGGGCCATTCTTAAAGGGCCAGCCTTAGAGGGCCAGCCTTAGAGGGCCAGCTTAAAGGGCCAGCTTAAAGGGCCAGCCTTAAAGCTGTAGCCTTAAAGGGCCAGCCTTAGAGGGCCAGCCTTACAGGGCCCGCTTAAAGGGCCAGCCTTACAGGGCCCGCTTAAAGGGCCAGCTTAAAGGGCCAGCCTTAGAGGGCCAGCCTTAGAGGGCCAGCCTTAAAGGGCCAGCCTTAGAGGGCCAGCCTTAAAGGGCCAGCCTTAGAGGGCCAGCCTTACAGGGCCAGCTTAAAGGGCCAGCTTAAAGGGCCAGCCTTAAAGGGCCAGCCTTAAAGGGCCAGCCTTAAAGGGCCAGCCTTAAAGGGCCAGCCTTGAAGGGCCAGCCTTAGAGGGCCAGCCTTACAGGGCCAGCTTAAAGGGCCGACTTTAGAGGGCCAGCCTTAAAGGGCCAGCTTAAAGGGCCAGCTTAAAGGGCCAGCCTTAGAGGGCCAGCCTTCGAGGGCCAGTCTTACAGGGCCCGCTTAAAGGGCCAGCCTTAAAGGGCCATCCTGAAAGGGCCAGCCTTAGAGGGCCAGCCTTAAAGGGCCAGCTTAAAGGGCCAGCCTTAGAGGGCCAGCCTTTGAGGGCCAGACTTAGAGGGCAAGACTTAGAGGGCAACCCTCAAGGGGCCAGCTTAAAGGGCCAGCTTAAAGGGCCAGCCTTAGAGGGCCAGCCTTAGAGGGCCAGTCTTAGAGGGCCAGCATTAGAGGGCCAGCCTTAGAGGGCCAGCCTTAAAGGGCCAGCCTTAGAGGGCCAGCCTTACAGGGCCAGCTTAAAGGGCCAGCTTAAAGGGCCAGCCTTAAAGGGCCAGCCTTAAAGGGCCAGCCTTAGAGGGCCAGCCTTAGAGGGCCAGCCTTAGAGGGCCAGCTTAAAGGGCCAGCCTTAGAGGGCCAGCCTTAGAGGGCCAGCCTTTAGGGGCCATTCTTAAAGGGCCAGCCTTAGAGGGCCAGCCTTAGAGGGCCAGCTTAAAGGGCCAGCTTAAAGGGCCAGCCTTAAAGCTGTAGCCTTAAAGGGCCAGCCTTAGAGGGCCAGCCTTACAGGGCCCGCTTAAAGGGCCAGCCTTACAGGGCCCGCTTAAAGGGCCAGCTTAAAGGGCCAGCCTTAGAGGGCCAGCCTTAGAGGGCCAGCCTTAAAGGGCCAGCCTTAGAGGGCCAGCCTTAAAGGGCCAGCCTTAGAGGGCCAGCCTTACAGGGCCAGCTTAAAGGGCCAGCTTAAAGGGCCAGCCTTAAAGGGCCAGCCTTAAAGGGCCAGCCTTAAAGGGCCAGCCTTAAAGGGCCAGCCTTGAAGGGCCAGCCTTAGAGGGCCAGCCATACAGGGCCAGCTTAAAGGGCCGACTTTAGAGGGCCAGCCTTAAAGGGCCAGCTTAAAGGGCCAGCTTAAAGGGCCAGCCTTAGAGGGCCAGCCTTCGAGGGCCAGTCTTACAGGGCCCGCTTAAAGGGCCAGCCTTAAAGGGCCATCCTGAAAGGGCCAGCCTTAGAGGGCCAGCCTTAAAGGGCCAGCTTAAAGGGCCAGCCTTAGAGGGCCAGCCTTTGAGGGCCAGACTTAGAGGGCAAGACTTAGAGGGCAACCCTTAAGGGGCCAGCTTAAAGGGCCAGCTTAAAGGGCCAGCCTTAGAGGGCCAGCCTTAGAGGGCCAGTCTTAGAGGGCCAGCATTAGAGGGCCAGCCTTAGAGGGCCAGCCTTAGAGGGCCAGCTTTAGAGGGCCAGCCTTAAAGGGCCAGCCTTAAAGGACCATCCTGAAAGGGCCATCCTGAAAGGGCCAGCCTTAGAGGGCCAGCCTTACATGGCCGACCTTAGAGGGCCAGCCTTAGAGGGCCAGCCTTAGAGGGCCAGCCTTAGAGGCCCAGCCTTAAAGGGCCAGCTTTAGAGGGCCAGCCTTAGAAGGCCAGCCTTAGAAGGCCAGCGAGGGTCAGCCTTAAAGGGTTAGCTTAAAGTGCCAGCCTTAAAGGGCCAGTCTTAGAGGGCCAGCGAGGGTCAGCCTTAAAGGGTTAGCTTAAAGTGCCAGCCTTAAAGGGCCAGTCTTAGAGGGCCAGCCTTAGAGGGCAGCCTTAAAGGGTCAGCTTAGAGGGCCAGCCTTGGAGGGCCAGCTTTAGAGGGCTGGCTTAAAAGGCCAGCCTTAATGCGCCAGCTTTAGAGGGCCAGTGTAACCCATGCCTTCCCACCAGCCTCATCATGAGCAGCCATATGACTTGGTCAGCTGACGGTAGGTCCCCTCCTGATTGGCTGTCTGTGCTGCAAGGAAGCAGTAAAAGGCCAGCAGGTGCAGGTCATCAGTGGCTCCTGCTGTGGTTGGTCAACAAGCTGCATGCTCACAACCCTCTTTGATATCCATACCTACAGAAAACAACTTTGCGGTAAGCCTTTCCATTTCACCGGCCATGTCTGTGGCCGCTACATCTGAATGGATATATTATGTATATATATTATATATTATTATCTGTGTGTATATATATATTTCAACTGCTAAACTCATTGCTCGACAGTAAAGTGGGATGAATGCCACAAGTGAACTTTTACTGTCATTATGAAGGATGGCCATCTTGAATTGGATGTATAAGTGTTGGATTATTTACCGGTACATTTTGTAAAGTGGACTGACATGTTAATACCTGTTTCTGGCATTAAAGGGCCAGCCTTGAAGGGCCGCCTTAAAGCTCTAGCCTTAAAGGGTCAGCTTAAAGGGCCAGCCTTAGAGGGCCAGCCTTAAAGGGCCAGCCTTAAAGGCCCATCCTTAAATGGCCATCCTTAAAGGGCCAGCCTTAAAAGGCCAGCCTTAAAGGGCCAGCCTTAAAGGGCCAGCCTTAGAGGGCCAGCCTTACAGGGCCATCTTAAAGGGCCAGCTTAAATGGCTAGCCTTAGAGGGCCAGCCTTAAAGGGCCAGCTTAAAGGGCCAGCCTTAGCGGCCCAGCCTTCGAGGGCCAGCCTTAGAGGGCCAGCTTAAAGGGCCAGCCTTAGAGGGCCAGCCTTAGAGGGCCAGCCTTAGAGGGCCAGCCTTAAGGGGCCATCCTTAAAGGGCCAGCCTTAGAGGGCCAGCCTTAGAGGGCCAGCCTTAGAGGGCCAGCTTAAAGGGCCAGCTTAAAGGGCCAGCTTTAAAGCTGTAGCCTTAAAGGGCCAGCCTTAGAGGGCCAGCCTTACAGGGCCCGCTTAAAGGGCCAGCCTTAAAGGGCCAGCTTAAAGGGCCAGCTTAAAGGGCCAGCCTTAGAGGGCCAGCCTTAGAGGGCCAGCCTTAGAGGGCCAGCCTTAAAGGGCCAGCCTTAGAGGGCCAGCCTTACAGGGCCAGCTTAAAGGGCCAGCTTAAAGGGCCAGCCTTAAAGGGCCAGCCTTAAAGGGCCAGCCTTAGAGGGCCAGCCTTAGAGGGCCAGCCTTAGAGGGCCAGCTTAAAGGGCCAGCCTTAGAGGGCCAGCCTTAGAGGGCCAGCCTTTAGGGGCCATTCTTAAAGGGCCAGCCTTAGAGGGCCAGCCTTAGAGGGCCAGCTTAAAGGGCCAGCCTTAAAGCTGTAGCCTTAAAGGGCCAGCCTTAGAGGGCCAGCCTTACAGGGCCCGCTTAAAGGGCCAGCCTTACAGGGCCCGCTTAAAGGGCCAGCTTAAAGGGCCAGCCTTAGAGGGCCAGCCTTAGAGGGCCAGCCTTAAAGGGCCAGCCTTAGAGGGCCAGCCTTAAAGGGCCAGCCTTAGAGGGCCAGCCTTACAGGGCCAGCTTAAAGGGCCAGCTTAAAGGGCCAGCCTTAAAGGGCCAGCCTTAAAGGGCCAGCCTTAAAGGGCCAGCCTTAAAGGGCCAGCCTTGAAGGGCCAGCCTTAGAGGGCCAGCCTTACAGGGCCAGCTTAAAGGGCCGACTTTAGAGGGCCAGCCTTAAAGGGCCAGCTTAAAGGGCCAGCTTAAAGGGCCAGCCTTAGAGGGCCAGCCTTCGAGGGCCAGTCTTACAGGTTCCGCTTAAAGGGCCAGCCTTAAAGGGCCATCCTGAAAGGGCCAGCCTTAGAGGGCCAGCCTTAAAGGGCCAGCTTAAAGGGCCAGCCTTAGAGGGCCAGCCTTTGAGGGCCAGACTTAGAGGGCAAGACTTAGAGGGCAACCCTTAAGGGGCCAGCTTAAAGGGCCAGCCTTAGAGGGCCAGCCTTAGAGGGCCAGTCTTAGAGGGCCAGCATTAGAGGGCCAGCCTTAGAGGGCCAGCCTTAGAGGGCCAGCTTTAGAGGGCCAGCCTTAAAGGGCCAGCCTTAAAGGGCCATCCTGAAAGGGCCATCCTGAAAGGGCCAGCCTTAGAGGGCCAGCCTTACATGGCCGACCTTAGAGGGCCAGCCTTAGAGGGCCAGCCTTAGAGGGCCAGCCTTAGAGGCCCAGCCTTAGAGGGCCAGCCTTAAAGGGCCAGCCTTAGAGGGCCAGCCTTAGAAGGCCAGCCTTAGAAGGCCAGCGAGGGTCAGCCTTAAAGGGTTAGCTTAAAGTGCCAGCCTTAAAGGGCCAGTCTTAGAGGGCCAGCCTTAGAGGGCAGCCTTAAAGGGTCAGCTTAGAGGGCCAGCCTTGGAGGGCCAGCTTTAGAGGGCCGGCTTAAAAGGCCAGCCTTAATGCGCCAGCTTTAGAGGGCCAGTGTAACCCATGTCTTCCCACCAGCCTCATCATGAGCAGCCATATGACTTGGTCAGCTGACGGTAGGTCCCCTCCTGATTGGCTGTCTGTGCTGCAAGGAAGCAGTAAAAGGCCAGCAGGTGCAGGTCATCAGTGGCTCCTGCTGTGGTTGGTCAACAAGCTGCATGCTCACAACCCTCTTTGATATCCATACCTACAGAAAACAACTTTGCGGTAAGCCTTTCCATTTCACCGGCCATGTCTGTGGCCGCTACATCTGAATGGATATATTATGTATATATATTATATATTATTATCTGTGTGTATATATATATTTCAACTGCTAAACTCATTGCTCGACAGTAAAGTGGGATGAATGCCACAAGTGAACTTTTACTGTCATTATGAAGGATGGCCATCTTGAATTGGATGTATAAGTGTTGGATTATTTACCGGTACATTTTGTAAAGTGGACTGACATGTTAATACCTGTTTCTGGCATTAAAGGGCCAGCCTTGAAGGGCCGCCTTAAAGCTCTAGCCTTAAAGGGTCAGCTTAAAGGGCCAGCCTTAGAGGGCCAGCCTTAAAGGGCCAGCCTTAAAGGCCCATCCTTAAATGGCCATCCTTAAAGGGCCAGCCTTAAAAGGCCAGCCTTAAAGGGCCAGCCTTAAAGGGCCAGCCTTAGAGGGCCAGCCTTACAGGGCCATCTTAAAGGGCCAGCTTAAAGGGCTAGCCTTAGAGGGCCAGCCTTAAAGGGCCAGCTTAAAGGGCCAGCCTTAGCGGCCCAGCCTTCGAGGGCCAGCCTTAGAGGGCCAGCTTAAAGGGCCAGCCTTAGAGGGCCAGCCTTAGAGGGCCAGCCTTAGAGGGCCAGCCTTAAGGGGCCATCCTTAAAGGGCCAGCCTTAGAGGGCCAGCCTTAGAGGGCCAGCCTTAGAGGGCCAGCTTAAAGGGCCAGATTAAAGGGCCAGCTTTAAAGCTGTAGCCTTAAAGGGCCAGCCTTAGAGGGCCAGCCTTACAGGGCCCGCTTAAAGGGCCAGCCTTAAAGGGCCAGCTTAAAGGGCCAGCCTTAGAGGGCCAGCCTTAAAGGGCCAGCCTTACATGGCCGACCTTAGAGGGCCAGCCTTAGAGGGCCAGCCTTACAGGGCCCGCTTAAAGGGCCAGCCTTAGAGGGCCAGCCTTAGAGGGCCAGCCTTAGAGGGCCAGCCTTAGAGGGCCAGCTTAAAGGGCCAGCCTTAGAGGGCCAGCCTTAGAGGGCCAGCCTTACAGGGCCCGCTTAAAGGGCCAGCCTTAGAGGGCCAGCCTTAGAGGGCCAGCCTTAGAGGGCCAGCCTTAGAGGGCCAGCTTAAAGGGCCAGCCTTAGAGGGCCAGCCTTAGAGGGCCAGCCTTAGCGGCCCAGCCTTAGAGGGCCAGCCTTAGAGGGCCAGCTTAAAGGGCCAGCCTTAGAGGGCCAGCCTTAGAGGGCCAGCCTTAAGGGGCCATCCTTAAAGGGCCAGCCTTAAGGGGCCATCCTTAAAGGGCCAGCCTTAGAGGGCCATCCTTAGAGGGCCAGCCTTAGAGGGCCAGCTTAAAGGGCCAGCTAAAAGGGCCAGCTTTAAAGCTGTAGCCTTAAAGGGCCAGCCTTAGAGGGCCAGCCTTACAGGGCCAGCTTTAAAGCTGTAGCCTTAAAGGGCCAGCCTTAGAGGGCCAGCCTTACAGGGCCCGCTTAAAGGGCCAGCCTTACAGGGCCCGCTTAAAGGGCCAGCTTAAAGGGCCAGCTTAAAGGGCCAGCCTTAGAGGGCCAGCCTTAGAGGGCCAGCCTTAGAGGGCCAGCCTTAAAGGGCCAGCCTTAGAGGGCCAGCCTTACAGGGCCAGCTTAAAGGGCCAGCCATACAGGGCCCGCTTAAAGGGCCAGCTTAAAGGGCCAGCTTAAAGGGCCAGCCTTAGAGGGCCAGCCTAAAAAGGGCCAGCCTTACATGGCCGACCTTAGAGGGCCAGCCTTAGAGGGCCAGCCTTAGAGGGCCAGCCTTAGAGGGCCAGCCTTAGAGGGCCAGCCTTAGAGGGCCAGCCTTACAGGGCCAGCTTAAAGGGCCAGCTTAAAGGGCCAGCCTTAAAGCTGTAGCCTTAAAGGGCCAGCCTTAGAGGGCCAGCCTTACACGGCCCGCTTAAAGGGCCAGCCTTACAGGGCCCGCTTAAAGGGCCAGCTTAAAGGGCCAGCTTAAAGGGCCAGCCTTAGAGGGCCAGCCTTAGAGGGCCAGCTTAAAGGGCCAGCTTAAAGGGCCAGCCTTAAAGCTGTAGCCTTAAAGGGCCAGCCTTAGAGGGCCAGCCTTACAGGGCCCGCTTAAAGGGCCAGCCTTACAGGGCCCGCTTAAAGGGCCAGCTTAAAGGGCCAGCTTAAAGGGCCAGCCTTAGAGGGCCAGCCTTAGAGGGCCAGCCTTAGAGGGCCAGCCTTAAAGGGCCAGCCTTAGAGGGCCAGCCTTACAGGGCCAGCTTAAAGGGCCAGCTTAAAGGGCCAGCCTTAAAGGGCCAGCCTTAAAGGGCCAGCCTTAGAGGGCCAGCCTTAGAGGGCCAGCCTTAGAGGGCCAGCCTTAGAGGGCCAGCTTAAAGGGCCAGCCTTAGAGGGCCAGCCTTAGAGGGCCAGCCTTTAGGGGCCATTCTTAAAGGGCCAGCCTTAGAGGGCCAGCCTTAGAGGGCCAGCTTAAAGGGCCAGCTTAAAGGGCCAGCCTTAAAGCTGTAGCCTTAAAGGGCCAGCCTTAGAGGGCCAGCCTTACAGGGCCCGCTTAAAGGGCCAGCCTTACAGGGCCCGCTTAAAGGGCCAGCTTAAAGGGCCAGCTTAAAGGGCCAGCCTTAGAGGGCCAGCCTTAGAGGGCCAGCCTTAAAGGGCCAGCCTTAGAGGGCCAGCCTTAAGGGGCCATCCTTAAAGAGCCAGCCTTAGAGGGCCAGCTTAAAGGGCCAGCTTAAAGGGCCAGCCTTACAGGGCCCGCTTAAAGGGCCAGCTTAAAGGGCCAGCTTAAAGGGCCAGCCTTAGAGGGCCAGCCTTAGAGGGCCAGCCTTAGAGGGCCAGCCTTAAAGGGCCAGCCTTAGAGGGCCAGCCTTACAGGGCCAGCTTAAAGGGCCAGCTTAAAGGGCCAGCCTTAAAGGGCCAGCCTTAGAGGGCCAGCCTTAGAGGGCCAGCCTTAGAGGGCCAGCTTAAAGGGCCAGCCTTAGAGGGCCAGCCTTAAGGGGCCATCCTTAAAGGGCCAGCCTTAGATGGCCAGCCTTAGAGGGCCAGCTTAAAGGGCCAGCTTAAAGGGCCAGCCTTAAAGCTGTAGCCTTAAAGGGCCAGCCTTAGAGGGCCAGCCTTACAGGGCCCGCTTAAAGGGCCAGCCTTACAGGGCCCGCTTAAAGGGCTAGCTTAAAGGGCCAGCCTTAGAGGGCCAGCCTTAGAGGGCCAGCCTTAAAGGGCCAGCCTTAGAGGGCCAGCCTTAAAGGGCCAGCCTTAGAGGGCCAGCCTTACAGGGCCAGCTTAAAGGGCCAGCTTAAAGGGCCAGCCTTAAAGGGCCAGCCTTAAAGGGCCAGCCTTGAAGGGCCAGCCTTAGAGGGCCAGCCTTACAGGGCCAGCTTAAAGGGCCGACTTTAGAGGGCCAGCCTTAAAGGGCCAGCTTAAAGGGCCAGCTTAAAGGGCCAGCTTAAAGGGCCAGCCTTAGAGGGCCAGCCTTAGAGGGCCAGCCTTACAGGGCCCGCTTAAAGGGCCAGCCTTAAAGGGCCATCCTGAAAGGGCCAGCCTTAGAGGGCCAGCCTTAAAGGGCCAGCTTAAAGGGCCAGCTTAAAGGGCCAGCCTTAGAGGGCCAGCCTTAGAGGGCCAGTCTTAGAGGGCCAGCATTAGAGGGCCAGCCTTAGAGGGCCAGCCTTAGAGGGCCAGCTTTAGAGGGCCAGCCTTAAAGGGCCAGCCTTAAAGGGCCATCCTGAAAGGGCCATCCTGAAAGGGCCAGCCTTAGAGGGCCAGCCTTACATGGCCGACCTTAGAGGGCCAGCCTTAGAAGGCCAGCCTTAGAGGGCCAGCCTTAGAGGCCCAGCCTTAGAGGGCCAGCCTTAAAGGGCCAGCCTTAGAGGGCCAGCCTTAGAAGGCCAGCCTTAGAAGGCCAGCGAGGGTCAGCCTTAAAGGGTTAGCTTAAAGTGCCAGCCTTAAAGGGCCAGTCTTAGAGGGCCAGCGAGGGTCAGCCTTAAAGGGTTAGCTTAAAGTGCCAGCCTTAAAGGGCCAGTCTTAGAGGGCCAGCCTTAGAGGGCAGCCTTAAAGTGTCAGCTTAGAGGGCCAGCCTTGGAGGGCCAGCTTTAGAGGGCCGGCTTAAAAGGCCAGCCTTAATGCGCCAGCTTTAGAGGGCCAGTGTAACCCATGTCTTCCCACCAGCCTAATCATGAGCAGCCATATGACTTGGTCAGCTGACGGTAGGTCCCCTCCTGATTGGCTGTCTGTGCTGCAAGGAAGCAGTAAAAGGCCAGCAGGTGCAGGTCATCAGTGGCTCCTGCTGTGGTTGGTCAACAAGCTGCATGCTCACAACCCTCTTTGATATCCATACCTACAGAAAACAACTTTGCGGTAAGCCTTTCCATTTCACCGGCCATGTCTGTGGCCGCTACATCTGAATGGATATATTATGTATATATATTATATATTATTATCTGTGTGTATATATATATTTCAACTGCTAAACTCATTGCTCGACAGTAAAGTGGGATGAATGCCACAAGTGAACTTTTACTGTCATTATGAAGGATGGCCATCTTGAATTGGATGTATAAGTGTTGGATTATTTACCGGTACATTTTGTAAAGTGGACTGACATGTTAATACCTGTTTCTGGCATTAAAGGGCCAGCCTTGAAGGGCCGCCTTAAAGCTCTAGCCTTAAAGGGTCAGCTTAAAGGGCCAGCCTTAGAGGGCCAGCCTTAAAGGGCCAGCCTTAAAGGCCCATCCTTAAATGGCCATCCTTAAAGGGCCAGCCTTAAAAGGCCAGCCTTAAAGGGCCAGCCTTAAAGGGCCAGCCTTAGAGGGCCAGCCTTACAGGGCCATCTTAAAGGGCCAGCTTAAAGGGCTAGCCTTAGAGGGCCAGCCTTAAAGGGCCAGCTTAAAGGGCCAGCCTTAGCGGCCCAGCCTTAGAGGGCCAGCCTTAGAGGGCCAGCTTAAAGGGCCAGCCTTAGAGGGCCAGCCTTAGAGGGCCAGCCTTAAGGGGCCATCCTTAAAGGGCCAGCCTTAGAGGGCCAGCCTTAGAGGGCCAGCCTTAGAGGGCCAGCTTAAAGGGCCAGCTTAAAGGGCCAGCTTTAAAGCTGTAGCCTTAAAGGGCCAGCCTTAGAGGGCCAGCCTTACAGGGCCCGCTTAAAGGGCCAGCCATACAGGGCCAGCTTAAAGGGCCAGCCTTAGAGGGCCAGCCTTAAAGGGCCAGCCTTACATGGCCGACCTTAGAGGGCCAGCCTTAGAGGGCCAGCCTTAGAGGGCCAGCCTTAAGGGGCCATCCTTAAAGGGCCAGCCTTAGAGGGCCAGCCTTAGAGGGCCAGCTTAAAGGGCCAGCTTAAAGGGCCAGCCTTAAAGCTGTAGCCTTAAAGGGCCAGCCTTAGAGGGCCAGCCTTACAGGGCCCGCTTAAAGGGCCAGCCTTACAGGGCCCGCTTAAAGGGCCAGCTTAAAGGGCCAGCTTAAAGGGCCAGCCTTAGAGGGCCAGCCTTAGAGGGCCAGCCTTAGAGGGCCAGCCTTAAAGGGCCAGCCTTAGAGGGCCAGCCTTACAGGGCCAGCTTAAAGGGCCAGCTTAAAGGGCAAGCCTTAAAGGGCCAGCCTTAAAGGGCCAGCCTTAGAGGGCCAGCCTTAGAGGGCCAGCCTTAGAGGGCCAGCTTAAAGGGCCAGCCTTAGAGGGCCAGCCTTAGAGGGCCAGCCTTTAGGGGCCATTCTTAAAGGGCCAGCCTTAGAGGGCCAGCCTTAGAGGGCCGGCTTAAAGGGCCAGCTTAAAGGGCCAGCCTTAAAGCTGTAGCCTTAAAGGGCCAGCCTTAGAGGGCCAGCCTTACAGGGCCCGCTTAAAGGGCCAGCCTTACAGGGCCCGCTTAAAGGGCCAGCTTAAAGGGCCAGCCTTAGAGGGCCAGCCTTAGAGGGCCAGCCTTAAAGGGCCAGCCTTAGAGGGCCAGCCTTAAAGGGCCAGCCTTAGAGGGCCAGCCTTACAGGGCCAGCTTAAAGGGCCAGCTTAAAGGGCCAGCCTTAAAGGGCCAGCCTTAAAGGGCCAGCCTTAAAGGGCCAGCCTTAAAGGGCCAGCCTTGAAGGGCCAGCCTTAGAGGGCCAGCCTTACAGGGCCAGCTTAAAGGGCCGACTTTAGAGGGCCAGCCTTAAAGGGCCAGCTTAAAGGGCCAGCTTAAAGGGCCAGCCTTAGAGGGCCAGCCTTCGAGGGCCAGTCTTACAGGGCCCGCTTAAAGGGCCAGCCTTAAAGGGCCATCCTGAACGGGCCAGCCTTAGAGGGCCAGCCTTAAAGGGCCAGCTTAAAGGGCCAGCCTTAGAGGGCCAGCCTTTGAGGGCCAGACTTAGAGGGCAAGACTTAGAGGGCAACCCTTAAGGGGCCAGCTTAAAGGGCCAGCTTAAAGGGCCAGCCTTAGAGGGCCAGCCTTAGAGGGCCAGTCTTAGAGGGCCAGCATTAGAGGGCCAGCCTTAGAGGGCCAGCCTTAGAGGGCCAGCTTTAGAGGGCCAGCCTTAAAGGGCCAGCCTTAAAGGACCATCCTGAAAGGGCCATCCTGAAAGGGCCAGCCTTAGAGGGCCAGCCTTACATGGCCGACCTTAGAGGGCCAGCCTTAGAGGGCCAGCCTTAGAGGGCCAGCCTTAGAGGCCCAGCCTTAAAGGGCCAGCCTTAGAGGGCCAGCCTTAGAAGGCCAGCCTTAGAAGGCCAGCGAGGGTCAGCCTTAAAGGGTTAGCTTAAAGTGCCAGCCTTAAAGGGCCAGTCTTAGAGGGCCAGCGAGGGTCAGCCTTAAAGGGTTAGCTTAAAGTGCCAGCCTTAAAGGGCCAGTCTTAGAGGGCCAGCCTTAGAGGGCAGCCTTAAAGGGTCAGCTTAGAGGGCCAGCCTTGGAGGGCCAGCTTTAGAGGGCTGGCTTAAAAGGCCAGCCTTAATGCGCCAGCTTTAGAGGGCCAGTGTAACCCATGCCTTCCCACCAGCCTCATCATGAGCAGCCATATGACTTGGTCAGCTGACGGTAGGTCCCCTCCTGATTGGCTGTCTGTGCTGCAAGGAAGCAGTAAAAGGCCAGCAGGTGCAGGTCATCAGTGGCTCCTGCTGTGGTTGGTCAACAAGCTGCATGCTCACAACCCTCTTTGATATCCATACCTACAGAAAACAACTTTGCGGTAAGCCTTTCCATTTCACCGGCCATGTCTGTGGCCGCTACATCTGAATGGATATATTATGTATATATATTATATATTATTATCTGTGTGTATATATATATTTCAACTGCTAAACTCATTGCTCGACAGTAAAGTGGGATGAATGCCACAAGTGAACTTTTACTGTCATTATGAAGGATGGCCATCTTGAATTGGATGTATAAGTGTTGGATTATTTACCGGTACATTTTGTAAAGTGGACTGACATGTTAATACCTGTTTCTGGCATTAAAGGGCCAGCCTTGAAGGGCCGCCTTAAAGCTCTAGCCTTAAAGGGTCAGCTTAAAGGGCCAGCCTTAGAGGGCCAGCCTTAAAGGGCCAGCCTTAAAGGCCCATCCTTAAATGGCCATCCTTAAAGGGCCAGCCTTAAAAGGCCAGCCTTAAAGGGCCAGCCTTAAAGGGCCAGCCTTAGAGGGCCAGCCTTACAGGGCCATCTTAAAGGGCCAGCTTAAAGGGCTAGCCTTAGAGGGCCAGCCTTAAAGGGCCAGCTTAAAGGGCCAGCCTTAGCGGCCCAGCCTTCGAGGGCCAGCCTTAGAGGGCCAGCTTAAAGGGCCAGCCTTAGAGGGCCAGCCTTAGAGGGCCAGCCTTAGAGGGCCAGCCTTAAGGGGCCATCCTTAAAGGGCCAGCCTTAGAGGGCCAGCCTTAGAGGGCCAGCCTTAGAGGGCCAGCTTAAAGGGCCAGCTTAAAGGGCCAGCCTTAAAGCTGTAGCCTTAAAGGGCCAGCCTTAGAGGGCCAGCCTTACAGGGCCCGCTTAAAGGGCCAGCCTTAAAGGGCCAGCTTAAAGGGCCAGCCTTAGAGGGCCAGCCTTAAAGGGCCAGCCTTACATGGCCGACCTTAGAGGGCCAGCCTTAGAGGGCCAGCCTTACAGGGCCCGCTTAAAGGGCCAGCCTTAGAGGGCCAGCCTTAGAGGGCCAGCCTTAGAGGGCCAGCCTTAGAGGGCCAGCTTAAAGGGCCAGCCTTAGAGGGCCAGCCTTAGAGGGCCAGCCTTACAGGGCCCGCTTAAAGGGCCAGCCTTAGAGGGCCAGCCTTAGAGGGCCAGCCTTAGAGGGCCAGCCTTAGAGGGCCAGCTTAAAGGGCCAGCCTTAGAGGGCCAGCCTTAGAGGGCCAGCCTTAGCGGCCCAGCCTTAGAGGGCCAGCCTTAGAGGGCCAGCTTAAAGGGCCAGCCTTAGAGGGCCAGCCTTAGAGGGCCAGCCTTAGAGGGCCAGCCTTAAGGGGCCATCCTTAAAGGGCCAGCCTTAGAGGGCCATCCTTAGAGGGCCAGCCTTAGAGGGCCAGCTTAAAGGGCCAGCTAAAAGGGCCAGCTTTAAAGCTGTAGCCTTAAAGGGCCAGCCTTAGAGGGCCAGCCTTACAGGGCCAGCTTTAAAGCTGTAGCCTTAAAGGGCCAGCCTTAGAGGGCCAGCCTTACAGGGCCCGCTTAAAGGGCCAGCCTTAAAGGGCCAGCTTAAAGGGCCAGCCTTAGAGGGCCAGCCTTAAAGGGCCAGCCTTACATGGCCGACCTTAGAGGGCCAGCCTTAGAGGGCCAGCCTTAGAGGGCCAGCCTTAGAGGGCCAGCCTTAGAGGGCCAGCCTTAAGGGGCCATCCTTAAAGGGCCAGCCTTAGAGGGCCAGCTTAAAGGGCCAGCTTAAAGGGCCAGCCTTAAAGCTGTAGCCTTAAAGGGCCAGCCTTAGAGGGCCAGCCTTACAGGGCCCGCTTAAAGGGCCAGCCTTACAGGGCCCGCTTAAAGGGCCAGCTTAAAGGGCCAGCTTAAAGGGCCAGCCTTAGAGGGCCAGCCTTAGAGGGCCAGCCTTAGAGGGCCAGCCTTAAAGGGCCAGCCTTAGAGGGCCAGCCTTAAGGGGCCATCCTTAAAGGGCCAGCCTTAGAGGGCCAGCTTAAAGGGCCAGCTTAAAGGGCCAGCCTTAAAGCTGTAGCCTTAAAGGGCCAGCCTTAGAGGGCCAGCCTTACAGGGCCCGCTTAAAGGGCCAGCCTTACAGGGCCCGCTTAAAGGGCCAGCTTAAAGGGCCAGCTTAAAGGGCCAGCCTTAGAGGGCCAGCCTTAGAGGGCCAGCCTTAGAGGGCCAGCCTTAAAGGGCCATCCTTAGAGGGCCAGCCTTACAGGGCCAGCTTAAAGGGCCAGCTTAAAGGGCCAGCCTTAAAGGGCCAGCCTTAAAGGGCCAGCCTTAGAGGGCCAGCCTTAGAGGGCCAGCCTTAGAGGGCCAGCTTAAAGGGCCAGCCTTAGAGGGCCAGCCTTAAGGGGCCATCCTTAAAGGGCCAGCCTTAGAGGGCCAGCCTTAGAGGGCCAGCTTAAAGGGCCAGCTTAAAGGGCCAGCCTTAAAGCTGTAGCCTTAAAGGGCCAGCCTTAGAGGGCCAGCCTTACAGGGCCCGCTTAAAGGGCCAGCCTTACAGGGCCCGCTTAAAGGGCCAGCCTTAGAGGGCCAGCCTTAGAGGGCCAGCCTTAGAGGGCCAGCCTTAAAGGGCCAGCCTTAGAGGGCCAGCCTTAAAGGGCCAGCCTTAGAGGGCCAGCCTTACAGGGCCAGCTTAAAGGGCCAGCCTTAGAGGGCCCGCTTAAAGGGCCAGCTTAAAGGGCCAGCCTTAGAGGGCCAGCCTTAGAGGGCCAGCCTTAAAGGGCCAGCCTTAGAGGGCCAGCCTTAAAGGGCCAGCCTTAGAGGGCCAGCCTTACAGGGCCAGCTTAAAGGGCCAGCTTAAAGGGCCAGCTTAAAGGGCCAGCCTTAGAGGGCCAGCCTTAGAGGGCCAGCCTTACAGGGCCCGCTTAAAGGGCCAGCCTTAAAGGGCCATCCTGAAAGGGCCAGCCTTAGAGGGCCAGCCTTACAGGGCCAGCTTAAAGGGCCAGCTTAAAGGGCCAGCCTTAAAGGGCCAGCCTTAGAGGGCCAGCCTTAGAGGGCCAGCCTTAGAGGGCCAGCTTAAAGGGCCAGCCTTAGAGGGCCAGCCTTAAGGGGCCATCCTTAAAGGGCCAGCCTTAGATGGCCAGCCTTAGAGGGCCAGCTTAAAGGGCCAGCTTAAAGGGCCAGCCTTAAAGCTGTAGCCTTAAAGGGCCAGCCTTAGAGGGCCAGCCTTACAGGGCCCGCTTAAAGGGCCAGCCTTACAGGGCCCGCTTAAAGGGCCAGCTTAAAGGGCCAGCCTTAGAGGGCCAGCCTTAGAGGGCCAGCCTTAAAGGGCCAGCCTTAGAGGGCCAGCCTTAAAGGGCCAGCCTTAGAGGGCCAGCCTTACAGGGCCAGCTTAAAGGGCCAGCTTAAAGGGCCAGCCTTAAAGGGCCAGCCTTAAAGGGCCAGCCTTGAAGGGCCAGCCTTAGAGGGCCAGCCTTACAGGGCCAGCTTAAAGGGCCGACTTTAGAGGGCCAGCCTTAAAGGGCCAGCTTAAAGGGCCAGCTTAAAGGGCCAGCTTAAAGGGCCAGCCTTAGAGGGCCAGCCTTAGAGGGCCAGCCTTACAGGGCCCGCTTAAAGGGCCAGCCTTAAAGGGCCATCCTGAAAGGGCCAGCCTTAGAGGGCCAGCCTTAAAGGGCCAGCTTAAAGGGCCAGCTTAAAGGGCCAGCCTTAGAGGGCCAGCCTTAGAGGGCCAGTCTTAGAGGGCCAGCATTAGAGGGCCAGCCTTAGAGGGCCAGCCTTAGAGGGCCAGCTTTAGAGGGCCAGCCTTAAAGGGCCAGCCTTAAAGGGCCATCCTGAAAGGGCCATCCTGAAAGGGCCAGCCTTAGAGGGCCAGCCTTACATGGCCGACCTTAGAGGGCCAGCCTTAGAAGGCCAGCCTTAGAGGGCCAGCTTAAAGGGCCAGCTTAAAGGGCCAGCCTTAAAGCTGTAGCCTTAAAGGGCCAGCCTTAGAGGGCCAGCCTTACAGGGCCCGCTTAAAGGGCCAGCCTTACAGGGCCCGCTTAAAGGGCCAGCTTAAAGGGCCAGCCTTAGAGGGCCAGCCTTAGAGGGCCAGCCTTAAAGGGCCAGCCTTAGAGGGCCAGCCTTAAAGGGCCAGCCTTAGAGGGCCAGCCTTACAGGGCCAGCTTAAAGGGCCAGCTTAAAGGGCCAGCCTTAAAGGGCCAGCCTTAAAGGGCCAGCCTTAAAGGGCCAGCCTTAAAGGGCCAGCCTTGAAGGGCCAGCCTTAGAGGGCCAGCCTTACAGGGCCAGCTTAAAGGGCCGACTTTAGAGGGCCAGCCTTAAAGGGCCAGCTTAAAGGGCCAGCTTAAAGGGCCAGCCTTAGAGGGCCAGCCTTCGAGGGCCAGTCTTACAGGGCCCGCTTAAAGGGCCAGCCTTAAAGGGCCATCCTGAAAGGGCCAGCCTTAGAGGGCCAGCCTTAAAGGGCCAGCTTAAAGGGCCAGCCTTAGAGGGCCAGCCTTTGAGGGCCAGACTTAGAGGGCAAGACTTAGAGGGCAACCCTTAAGGGGCCAGCTTAAAGGGCCAGCTTAAAGGGCCAGCCTTAGAGGGCCAGCCTTAGAGGGCCAGTCTTAGAGGGCCAGCATTAGAGGGCCAGCCTTAGAGGGCCAGCCTTAGAGGGCCAGCTTTAGAGGGCCAGCCTTAAAGGGCCAGCCTTAAAGGACCATCCTGAAAGGGCCATCCTGAAAGGGCCAGCCTTAGAGGGCCAGCCTTACATGGCCGACCTTAGAGGGCCAGCCTTAGAGGCCCAGCCTTAGAGGGCCAGCCTTAAAGGGCCAGCCTTAGAGGGCCAGCCTTAGAAGGCCAGCCTTAGAAGGCCAGCGAGGGTCAGCCTTAAAGGGTTAGCTTAAAGTGCCAGCCATAAAGGGCCAGTCTTAGAGGGCCAGCGAGGGTCAGCCTTAAAGGGTTAGCTTAAAGTGCCAGCCTTAAAGGGCCAGTCTTAGAGGGCCAGCCTTAGAGGGCCCGCCTTAGAGGGCCAGCTTAAAGGGCCAGCTTAAAGGGCCAGCTTTAAAGCTGTAGCCTTAAAGGGCCAGCCTTAGAGGGCCAGCCTTACAGGGCCCGCTTAAAGGGCCAGCCTTAAAGGGCCAGCTTAAAGGGCCAGCCTTAGAGGGCCAGCCTTAAAGGGCCAGCCTTACATGGCCGACCTTAGAGGGCCAGCCTTAGAGGGCCAGCCTTACAGGGCCCGCTTAAAGGGCCAGCCTTAGAGGGCCAGCCTTAGAGGGCCAGCCTTAGAGGGCCAGCTTAAAGGGCCAGCCTTAGAGGGCCAGCCTTAGAGGGCCAGCCTTACAGGGCCCGCTTAAAGGGCCAGCCTTAGAGGGCCAGCCTTAGAGGGCCAGCCTTAGAGGGCCAGCCTTAGAGGGCCAGCTTAAAGGGCCAGCCTTAGAGGGCCAGCCTTAGAGGGCCAGCCTTAGCGGCCCAGCCTTAGAGGGCCAGCCTTAGAGGGCCAGCTTAAAGGGCCAGCCTTAGAGGGCCAGCCTTAGAGGGCCAGCCTTAGAGGGCCAGCCTTAAGGGGCCATCCTTAAAGGGCCAGCCTTAGAGGGCCATCCTTAGAGGGCCAGCCTTAGAGGGCCAGCTTAAAGGGCCAGCTAAAAGGGCCAGCTTTAAAGCTGTAGCCTTAAAGGGCCAGCCTTAGAGGGCCAGCCTTACAGGGCCAGCTTTAAAGCTGTAGCCTTAAAGGGCCAGCCTTAGAGGGCCAGCCTTACAGGGCCCGCTTAAAGGGCCAGCCTTAAAGGGCCAGCTTAAAGGGCCAGCCTTAGAGGGCCAGCCTTAAAGGGCCAGCCTTACATGGCCGACCTTAGAGGGCCAGCCTTAGAGGGCCAGCCTTAGAGGGCCAGCCTTAGAGGGCCAGCCTTAGAGGGCCAGCCTTAGAGGGCCAGCCTTAGAGGGCCAGCCTTAAGGGGCCATCCTTAAAGGGCCAGCCTTAGAGGGCCAGCTTAAAGGGCCAGCTTAAAGGGCCAGCCTTAAAGCTGTAGCCTTAAAGGGCCAGCCTTAGAGGGCCAGCCTTACAGGGCCCGCTTAAAGGGCCAGCCTTACAGGGCCCGCTTAAAGGGCCAGCTTAAAGGGCCAGCTTAAAGGGCCAGCCTTAGAGGGCCAGCCTTAGAGGGCCAGCCTTAGAGGGCCAGCCTTAAAGGGCCAGCCTTAGAGGGCCAGCCTTAAGGGGCCATCCTTAAAGGGCCAGCCTTAGAGGGCCAGCTTATAGGGCCAGCTTAAAGGGCCAGCCTTAAAGCTGTAGCCTTAAAGGGCCAGCCTTAGAGGGCCAGCCTTACAGGGCCCGCTTAAAGGGCCAGCCTTACAGGGCCCGCTTAAAGGGCCAGCTTAAAGGGCCAGCTTAAAGGGCCAGCCTTAGAGGGCCAGCCTTAGAGGGCCAGCCTTAGAGGGCCAGCCTTAAAGGGCCAGCCTTAGAGGGCCAGCCTTACAGGGCCAGCTTAAAGGGCCAGCTTAAAGGGCCAGCCTTAAAGGGCCAGCCTTAAAGGGCCAGCCTTAGAGGGCCAGCCTTAGAGGGCCAGCCTTAGAGGGCCAGCTTAAAGGGCCAGCCTTAGAGGGCCAGCCTTAAGGGGCCATCCTTAAAGGGCCAGCCTTAGAGGGCCAGCCTTAGAGGGCCAGCTTAAAGGGCCAGCTTAAAGGGCCAGCCTTAAAGCTGTAGCCTTAAAGGGCCAGCCTTAGAGGGCCAGCCTTACAGGGCCCGCTTAAAGGGCCAGCCTTACAGGGCCCGCTTAAAGGGCCAGCTTAAAGGGCCAGCCTTAGAGGGCCAGCCTTAGAGGGCCAGCCTTAAAGGGCCAGCCTTAGAGGGCCAGCCTTAAAGGGCCAGCCTTAGAGGGCCAGCCTTACAGGGCCAGCTTAAAGGGCCAGCTTAAAGGGCCAGCCTTAAAGGGCCAGCCTTAAAGGGCCAGCCTTAAAGGGCCAGCCTTGAAGGGCCAGCCTTAGAGGGCCAGCCTTACAGGGCCAGCTTAAAGGGCCGACTTTAGAGGGCCAGCCTTAAAGGGCCAGCTTAAAGGGCCAGCTTAAAGGGCCAGCTTAAAGGGCCAGCCTTCGAGGGCCAGCCTTAGAGGGCCAGCCTTACAGGGCCCGCTTAAAGGGCCAGCCTTAAAGGGCCATCCTGAAAGGGCCAGCCTTAGAGGGCCAGCCTTAAAGGGCCAGCTTAAAGGGCCAGCCTTAGAGGGCCAGCCTTTGAGGGCCAGACTTAGAGGGCAAGACTTAGAGGGCAACCCTTAAGGGGCCAGCTTAAAGGGCCAGCTTAAAGGGCCAGCCTTAGAGGGCCAGTCTTAGAGGGCCAGCATTAGAGGGCCAGCCTTAAAGGACCATCCTGAAAGGGCCATCCTGAAAGGGCCAGCCTTAGAGGGCCAGCCTTAAAGGACCATCCTGAAAGGGCCATCCTGAAAGGGCCAGCCTTAGAGGGCCAGCCTTACATGGCCGACCTTAGAGGGCCAGCCTTAGAGGGCCAGCCTTAGAGGCCCAGCCTTAGAGGCCCAGCCTTAAAGGGCCAGCCTTAGAGGGCCAGCCTTAGAAGGCCAGCCTTAGAAGGCCAGCGAGGGTCAGCCTTAAAGGGTTAGCTTAAAGTGCCAGCCTTAAAGGGCCAGTCTTAGAGGGCCAGCGAGGGTCAGCCTTAAAGGGTTAGCTTAAAGTGCCAGCCTTAAAGGGCCAGTCTTAGAGGGCCAGCCTTAGAGGGCAGCCTTAAAGGGTCAGCTTAGAGGGCCAGCCTTGGAGGGCCAGCTTTAGAGGGCCGGCTTAAAAGGCCAGCCTTAATGCGCCAGCTTTAGAGGGCCAGTGTAACCCATGTCTTCCCACCAGCCTCATCATGAGCAGCCATATGACTTGGTCAGCTGACGGTAGGTCCCCTCCTGATTGGCTGTCTGTGCTGCAAGGAAGCAGTAAAAGGCCAGCAGGTGCAGGTCATCAGTGGCTCCTGCTGTGGTTGGTCAACAAGCTGCATGCTCACAACCCTCTTTGATATCCATACCTACAGAAAACAACTTTGCGGTAAGCCTTTCCATTTCACCGGCCATGTCTGTGGCCGCTACATCTGAATGGATATATTATGTATATATATTATATATTATTATCTGTGTGTATATATATATTTCAACTGCTAAACTCATTGCTCGACAGTAAAGTGGGATGAATGCCACAAGTGAACTTTTACTGTCATTATGAAGGATGGCCATCTTGAATTGGATGTATAAGTGTTGGATTATTTACCGGTACATTTTGTAAAGTGGACTGACATGTTAATACCTGTTTCTGGCATTAAAGGGCCAGCCTTGAAGGGCCGCCTTAAAGCTCTAGCCTTAAAGGGTCAGCTTAAAGGGCCAGCCTTAGAGGGCCAGCCTTAAAGGGCCAGCCTTAAAGGCCCATCCTTAAATGGCCATCCTTAAAGGGCCAGCCTTAAAAGGCCAGCCTTAAAGGGCCAGCCTTAAAGGGCCAGCCTTAGAGGGCCAGCCTTACAGGGCCATCTTAAAGGGCCAGCTTAAAGGGCTAGCCTTAGAGGGCCAGCCTTAAAGGGCCAGCTTAAAGGGCCAGCCTTAGCGGCCCAGCCTTCGAGGGCCAGCCTTAGAGGGCCAGCTTAAAGGGCCAGCCTTAGAGGGCCAGCCTTAGAGGGCCAGCCTTAGAGGGCCAGCCTTAAGGGGCCATCCTTAAAGGGCCAGCCTTAGAGGGCCAGCCTTAGAGGGCCAGCCTTAGAGGGCCAGCTTAAAGGGCCAGCTTAAAGGGCCAGCTTTAAAGCTGTAGCCTTAAAGGGCCAGCCTTAGAGGGCCAGCCTTACAGGGCCCGCTTAAAGGGCCAGCCTTAAAGGGCCAGCTTAAAGGGCCAGCCTTAGAGGGCCAGCCTTAAAGGGCCAGCCTTACATGGCCGACCTTAGAGGGCCAGCCTTAGAGGGCCAGCCTTACAGGGCCCGCTTAAAGGGCCAGCCTTAGAGGGCCAGCCTTAGAGGGCCAGCCTTAGAGGGCCAGCCTTAGAGGGCCAGCTTAAAGGGCCAGCCTTAGAGGGCCAGCCTTAGAGGGCCAGCCTTACAGGGCCCGCTTAAAGGGCCAGCCTTAGAGGGCCAGCCTTAGAGGGCCAGCCTTAGAGGGCCAGCCTTAGAGGGCCAGCTTAAAGGGCCAGCCTTAGAGGGCCAGCCTTAGAGGGCCAGCCTTAGCGGCCCAGCCTTAGAGGGCCAGCCTTAGAGGGCCAGCTTAAAGGGCCAGCCTTAGAGGGCCAGCCTTAGAGGGCCAGCCTTAGAGGGCCAGCCTAAGAGGGCCAGCCTTAAGGGGCCATCCTTAAAGGGCCAGGCTTAGAGGGCCATCCTTAGAGGGCCAGCCTTAGAGGGCCAGCTTAAAGGGCCAGCTTAAAGGGCCAGCTTTAAAGCTGTAGCCTTAAAGGGCCAGCCTTAGAGGGCCAGCCTTACAGGGCCAGCTTTAAAGCTGTTGCCTTAAAGGGCCAGCCTTAGAGGGCCAGCCTTACAGGGCCCGCTTAAAGGGCCAGCCTTAAAGGGCCAGCTTAAAGGGCCAGCCTTAGAGGGCCAGCCTTAAAGGGCCAGCCTTACATGGCCGACCTTAGAGGGCCAGCCTTAGAGGGCCAGCCTTAGAGGGCCAGCCTTAGAGGGCCAGCCTTAGAGGGCCAGCCTTAGAGGGCCAGCCTTAAGGGGCCATCCTTAAAGGGCCAGCCTTAGAGGGCCAGCCTTAGAGGGCCAGCTTAAAGGGCCAGCTTAAAGGGCCAGCCTTAAAGCTGTAGCCTTAAAGGGCCAGCCTTAGAGGGCCAGCCTTACAGGGCCCGCTTAAAGGGCCAGCCTTACAGGGCCCGCTTAAAGGGCCAGCTTAAAGGGCCAGCTTAAAGGGCCAGCCTTAGAGGGCCAGCCTTAGAGGGCCAGCCTTAGAGGGCCAGCCTTAGAGGGCCAGCCTTAAAGGGCCAGCCTTAGAGGGCCAGCCTTAAGGGGCCATCCTTAAAGGGCCAGCCTTAGAGGGCCAGCTTAAAGGGCCAGCTTAAAGGGCCAGCCTTAAAGCTGTAGCCTTAAAGGGCCAGCCTTAGAGGGCCAGCCTTACAGGGCCCGCTTAAAGGGCCAGCCTTACAGGGCCCGCTTAAAGGGCCAGCTTAAAGGGCCAGCTTAAAGGGCCAGCCTTAGAGGGCCAGCCTTAGAGGGCCAGCCTTAGAGGGCCAGCCTTAAAGGGCCAGCCTTAGAGGGCCAGCCTTACAGGGCCAGCTTAAAGGGCCAGCTTAAAGGGCCAGCCTTAAAAGGCCAGCCTTAAAGGGCCAGCCTTAGAGGGCCAGCCTTAGAGGGCCAGCTTAAAGGGCCAGCCTTAGAGGGCCAGCCTTAGAGGGCCAGCCTTTAGGGGCCATTCTTAAAGGGCCAGCCTTAGAGGGCCAGCCTTAGAGGGCCAGCTTAAAGGGCCAGCTTAAAGGGCCAGCCTTAAAGCTGTAGCCTTAAAGGGCCAGCCTTAGAGGGCCAGCCTTACAGGGCCCGCTTAAAGGGCCAGCCTTACAGGGCCCGCTTAAAGGGCCAGCTTAAAGGGCCAGCCTTAGAGGGCCAGCCTTAGAGGGCCAGCCTTAAAGGGCCAGCCTTAGAGGGCCAGCCTTAAAGGGCCAGCCTTAGAGGGCCAGCCTTACAGGGCCAGCTTAAAGGGCCAGCTTAAAGGGCCAGCCTTAAAGGGCCAGCCTTAAAGGGCCAGCCTTAAAGGGCCAGCCTTAAAGGGCCAGCCTTGAAGGGCCAGCCTTAGAGGGCCAGCCTTACAGGGCCAGCTTAAAGGGCCGACTTTAGAGGGCCAGCCTTAAAGGGCCAGCTTAAAGGGCCAGCTTAAAGGGCCAGCCTTAGAGGGCCAGCCTTCGAGGGCCAGTCTTACAGGGCCCGCTTAAAGGGCCAGCCTTAAAGGGCCATCCTGAAAGGGCCAGCCTTAGAGGGCCAGCCTTAAAGGGCCAGCTTAAAGGGCCAGCCTTAGAGGGCCAGCCTTTGAGGGCCAGCCTTTGAGGGCCAGACTTAGAGGGCAAGACTTAGAGGGCAACCCTTAAGGGGCCAGCTTAAAGGGCCAGCTTAAAGGGCCAGCCTTAGAGGGCCAGCCTTAGAGGGCCAGTCTTAGAGGGCCAGCATTAGAGGGCCAGCCTTAGAGGGCCAGCCTTAGAGGGCCAGCTTTAGAGGGCCAGCCTTAAAGGGCCAGCCTTAAAGGACCATCCTGAAAGGGCCATCCTGAAAGGGCCAGCCTTAGAGGGCCAGCCTTACATGGCCGACCTTAGAGGGCCAGCCTTAGAGGGCCAGCCTTAGAGGGCCAGCCTTAGAGGCCCAGCCTTAAAGGGCCAGCCTTAGAGGGCCAGCCTTAGAAGGCCAGCCTTAGAAGGCCAGCGAGGGTCAGCCTTAAAGGGTTAGCTTAAAGTGCCAGCCTTAAAGGGCCAGTCTTAGAGGGCCAGCGAGGGTCAGCCTTAAAGGGTTAGCTTAAAGTGCCAGCCTTAAAGGGCCAGTCTTAGAGGGCCAGCCTTAGAGGGCAGCCTTAAAGGGTCAGCTTAGAGGGCCAGCCTTGGAGGGCCAGCTTTAGAGGGCCGGCTTAAAAGGCCAGCCTTAATGCGCCAGCTTTAGAGGGCCAGTGTAACCCATGTCTTCCCACCAGCCTCATCATGAGCAGCCATATGACTTGGTCAGCTGACGGTAGGTCCCCTCCTGATTGGCTGTCTGTGCTGCAAGGAAGCAGTAAAAGGCCAGCAGGTGCAGGTCATCAGTGGCTCCTGCTGTGGTTGGTCAACAAGCTGCATGCTCACAACCCTCTTTGATATCCATACCTACAGAAAACAACTTTGCGGTAAGCCTTTCCATTTCACCGGCCATGTCTGTGGCCGCTACATCTGAATGGATATATTATGTATATATATTATATATTATTATCTGTGTGTATATATATATTTCAACTGCTAAACTCATTGCTCGACAGTAAAGTGGGATGAATGCCACAAGTGAACTTTTACTGTCATTATGAAGGATGGCCATCTTGAATTGGATGTATAAGTGTTGGATTATTTACCGGTACATTTTGTAAAGTGGACTGACATGTTAATACCTGTTTCTGGCATTAAAGGGCCAGCCTTGAAGGGCCGCCTTAAAGCTCTAGCCTTAAAGGGTCAGCTTAAAGGGCCAGCCTTAGAGGGCCAGCCTTAAAGGGCCAGCCTTAAAGGCCCATCCTTAAATGGCTATCCTTAAAGGGCCAGCCTTAAAAGGCCAGCCTTAAAGGGCCAGCCTTAAAGGGCCAGCCTTAGAGGGCCAGCCTTACAGGGCCATCTTAAAGGGCCAGCTTAAAGGGCTAGCCTTAGAGGGCCAGCCTTAAAGGGCCAGCTTAAAGGGCCAGCCTTAGCGGCCCAGCCTTCGAGGGCCAGCCTTAGAGGGCCAGCTTAAAGGGCCAGCCTTAGAGGGCCAGCCTTAGAGGGCCAGCCTTAGAGGGCCAGCCTTAGAGGGCCAGCCTTAGAGGGCCAGCTTAAAGGGCCAGCCTTAGAGGGCCAGCCTTAGAGGGCCAGCCTTACAGGGCCCGCTTAAAGGGCCAGCCTTAGAGGGCCAGCCTTAGAGGGCCAGCCTTAGAGGGCCAGCTTAAAGGGCCAGCCTTAGAGGGCCAGCCTTAGAGGGCCAGCCTTAGCGGCCCAGCCTTAGAGGGCCAGCCTTAGAGGGCCAGCTTAAAGGGCCAGCCTTAGAGGGCCAGCCTTAGAGGGCCAGCCTTAGAGGGCCAGCCTTAAGGGGCCATCCTTAAAGGGCCAGCCTTAGAGGGCCATCCTTAGAGGGCCAGCCTTAGAGGGCCAGCTTAAAGGGCCAGCTAAAAGGGCCAGCTTTAAAGCTGTAGCCTTAAAGGGCCAGCCTTAGAGGGCCAGCCTTACAGGGCCAGCTTTAAAGCTGTAGCCTTAAAGGGCCAGCCTTAGAGGGCCAGCCTTACAGGGCCCGCTTAAAGGGCCAGCCTTAAAGGGCCAGCTTAAAGGGCCAGCCTTAGAGGGCCAGCCTTAAAGGGCCAGCCTTACATGGCCGACCTTAGAGGGCCAGCCTTAGAGGGCCAGCCTTAGAGGGCCAGCCTTAGAGGGCCAGCCTTAGAGGGCCAGCCTTACAGGGCCAGCCTTAAGGGGCCATCCTTAAAGGGCCAGCCTTAGAGGGCCAGCTTAAAGGGCCAGCTTAAAGGGCCAGCCTTAAAGCTGTAGCCTTAAAGGGCCAGCCTTAGAGGGCCAGCCTTACAGGGCCCGCTTAAAGGGCCAGCCTTACAGGGCCCGCTTAAAGGGCCAGCTTAAAGGGCCAGCTTAAAGGGCCAGCCTTAGAGGGCCAGCCTTAGAGGGCCAGCCTTAGAGGGCCAGCCTTAAAGGGCCAGCCTTAGAGGGCCAGCCTTAAGGGGCCATCCTTAAAGGGCCAGCCTTAGAGGGCCAGCTTAAAGGGCCAGCTTAAAGGGCCAGCCTTAAAGCTGTAGCCTTAAAGGGCCAGCCTTAGAGGGCCAGCCTTACAGGGCCCGCTTAAAGGGCCAGCCTTACAGGGCCCGCTTAAAGGGCCAGCTTAAAGGGCCAGCTTAAAGGGCCAGCCTTAGAGGGCCAGCCTTAGAGGGCCAGCCTTACAGGGCCAGCCTTAAAGGGCCAGCCTTAGAGGGCCAGCCTTACAGGGCCAGCTTAAAGGGCCAGCTTAAAGGGCCAGCCTTAAAGGGCCAGCCTTAAAGGGCCAGCCTTAGAGGGCCAGCCTTAGAGGGCCAGCCTTAGAGGGCCAGCTTAAAGGGCCAGCCTTAGAGGGCCAGCCTTAAGGGGCCATCCTTAAAGGGCCAGCCTTAGAGGGCCAGCCTTAGAGGGCCAGCTTAAAGGGCCAGCTTAAAGGGCCAGCCTTAAAGCTGTAGCCTTAAAGGGCCAGCCTTAGAGGGCCAGCCTTACAGGGCCCGCTTAAAGGGCCAGCCTTACAGGGCCCGCTTAAAGGGCCAGCTTAAAGGGCCAGCCTTAGAGGGCCAGCCTTAGAGGGCCAGCCTTAAAGGGCCAGCCTTAGAGGGCCAGCCTTAAAGGGCCAGCCTTAGAGGGCCAGCCTTACAGGGCCAGCTTAAAGGGCCAGCTTAAAGGGCCAGCCTTAAAGGGCCAGCCTTAAAGGGCCAGCCTTAAAGGGCCAGCCTTGAAGGGCCAGCCTTAGAGGGCCTGCCTTACAGGGCCAGCTTAAAGGGCCGACTTTAGAGGGCCAGCCTTAAAGGGCCAGCTTAAAGGGCCAGCTTAAAGGGCCAGCTTAAAGGGCCAGCCTTAGAGGGCCAGCCTTAGAGGGCCAGCCTTACAGGGCCCGCTTAAAGGGCCAGCCTTAAATGGCCATCCTTAAAGGGCCAGCCTTAAAAGGCCAGCCTTAAAGGGCCAGCCTTAAAGGGCCAGCCTTAGAGGGCCAGCCTTACAGGGCCATCTTAAAGGGCCAGCTTAAAGGGCTAGCCTTAGAGGGCCAGCCTTAAAGGGCCAGCTTAAAGGGCCAGCCTTAGCGGCCCAGCCTTAGAGGGCCAGCCTTAGAGGGCCAGCTTAAAGGGCCAGCCTTAGAGGGCCAGCCTTAGAGGGCCAGCCTTAGAGGGCCAGCCTTAGAGGGCCAGCCTTAAGGGGCCATCCTTAAAGGGCCAGCCTTAGAGGGCCAGCCTTAGAGGGCCAGCCTTAGAGGGCCAGCCTTAGAGGGCCAGCCTTAAGGGGCCATCCTTAAAGGGCCAGCCTTAGAGGGCCAGCCTTAGAGGGCCAGCCTTACAGGGCCCGCTTAAAGGGCCAGCCATACAGGGCCCGCTTAAAGGGCCAGCTTAAAGGGCCAGCTTAAAGGGCCAGCCTTAGAGGGCCAGCCTTAAAGGGCCAGCCTTACATGGCCGACCTTAGAGGGCCAGCCTTAGAGGGCCAGCCTTAGAGGGCCAGCCTTAGAGGGCCAGCCTTAGAGGGCCAGCCTTAAGGGGCCATCCTTAAAGGGCCAGCCTTAGAGGGCCAGCCTTAGAGGGCCAGCTTAAAGGGCCAGCTTAAAGGGCCAGCCTTAAAGCTGTAGCCTTAAAGGGCCAGCCTTAGAGGGCCAGCCTTACAGGGCCCGCTTAAAGGGCCAGCCTTACAGGGCCCGCTTAAAAGGCCAGCTTAAAGGGCCAGCTTAAAGGGCCAGCCTTAGAGGGCCAGCCTTAGAGGGCCAGCCTTAGAGGGCCAGCCTTAAAGGGCCAGCCTTAGAGGGCCAGCCTTACAGGGCCAGCTTAAAGGGCCAGCTTAAAGGGCCAGCCTTAAAGGGCCAGCCTTAAAGGGCCAGCCTTAGAGGGCCAGCCTTAGAGGGCCAGCCTTAGAGGGCCAGCTTAAAGGGCCAGCCTTAGAGGGCCAGCCTTAGAGGGCCAGCCTTTAGGGGCCATTCTTAAAGGGCCAGCCTTAGAGGGCCAGCCTTAGAGGGCCAGCTTAAAGGGCCAGCTTAAAGGGCCAGCCTTAAAGCTGTAGCCTTAAAGGGCCAGCCTTAGAGGGCCCGCTTAAAGGGCCAGCTTAAAGGGCCAGCCTTAGAGGGCCAGCCTTAGAGGGCCAGCCTTAAAGGGCCAGCCTTAGAGGGCCAGCCTTAAAGGGCCAGCCTTAGAGGGCCAGCCTTACAGGGCCAGCTTAAAGGGCCAGCTTAAAGGGCCAGCCTTAAAGGGCCAGCCTTAAAGGGCCAGCCTTAAAGGGCCAGCCTTAAAGGGCCAGCTTGAAGGGCCAGCCTTAGAGGGCCAGCCTTACAGGGCCAGCTTAAAGGGCCGACTTTAGAGGGCCAGCCTTAAAGGGCCAGCTTAAAGGGCCAGCTTAAAGGGCCAGCCTTCGAGGGCCAGCCTTCGAGGGCCAGTCTTACAGGGCCCGCTTAAAGGGCCAGCCTTAAAGGGCCATCCTGAAAGGGCCAGCCTTAGAGGGCCAGCCTTAAAGGGCCAGCTTAAAGGGCCAGCCTTAGAGGGCCAGCCTTTGAGGGCCAGACTTAGAGGGCAAGACTTAGAGGGCAACCCTTCAGGGGCCAGCTTAAAGGGCCAGCTTAAAGGGCCAGCCTTAGAGGGCCAGCCTTAGAGGGCCAGTCTTAGAGGGCCAGCATTAGAGGGCCAGCCTTAGAGGGCCAGCCTTACAGGGCCAGCTTAAAGGGCCAGCTTAAAGGGCCAGCCTGAAAGGGCCAGCCTTAGAGGGCCAGCCTTAGAGGGCCAGCCTTAGAGGGCCAGCTTAAAGGGCCAGCTTAAAGGGCCAGCTTTAAAGCTGTAGCCTTAAAGGGCCAGCCTTAGAGGGCCAGCCTTACAGGGCCCGCTTAAAGGGCCAGCCATACAGGGCCCGCTTAAAGGGCCAGCTTAAAGGGCCAGCTTAAAGGGCCAGCCTTAGAGGGCCAGCCTTAAAGGGCCAGCCTTACATGGCCGACCTTAGAGGGCCAGCCTTAGAGGGCCAGCCTTAGAGGGCCAGCCTTAGAGGGCCAGCCTTAGAGGGCCAGCCTTAAGGGGCCATCCTTAAAGGGCCAGCCTTAGAGGGCCAGCCTTAGAGGGCCAGCTTAAAGGGCCAGCTTAAAGGGCCAGCCTTAAAGCTGTAGCCTTAAAGGGCCAGCCTTAGAGGGCCAGCCTTACAGGGCCCGCTTAAAGGGCCAGCCTTACAGGGCCCGCTTAAAGGGCCAGCTTAAAGGGCCAGCTTAAAGGGCCAGCCTTAGAGGGCCAGCCTTAGAGGGCCAGCCTTAGAGGGCCAGCCTTAGAGGGCCAGCCTTACAGGGCCAGCTTAAAGGGCCAGCTTAAAGGGCCAGCCTTAAAGGGCCAGCCATAAAGGGCCAGCCTTAAAGGGCCAGCCTTACAGGGCCAGCTTAAAGGGCCAGCTTAAAGGGCCAGCCTTAAAGGGCCAGCCTTAAAGGGCCAGCCTTAAAGGGCCAGCCTTACAGGGCCAGCTTAAAGGGCCAGCTTAAAGGGCCAGCCTTAAAGGGCCAGCCTTAAAGGGCCAGCCTTAAAGGGCCAGCCTTGAAGGGCCAGCCTTAGAGGGCCAGCCTTACAGGGCCAGCTTAAAGGGCCGACTTTAGAGGGCCAGCCTTAAAGGGCCAGCTTAAAGGGCCAGCTTAAAGGGCCAGCCTTCGAGGGCCAGCCTTCGAGGGCCAGTCTTACAGGGCCCGCTTAAAGGGCCAGCCTTAAAGGGCCATCCTGAAAGGGCCAGCCTTAGAGGGCCAGCCTTAAAGGGCCAGCTTAAAGGGCCAGCCTTAGAGGGCCAGCCTTTGAGGGCCAGACTTAGAGGGCAAGACTTAGAGGGCAACCCTTCAGGGGCCAGCTTAAAGGGCCAGCTTAAAGGGCCAGCCTTAGAGGGCCAGCCTTAGAGGGCCAGTCTTAGAGGGCCAGCATTAGAGGGCCAGCCTTAGAGGGCCAGCCTTAGAGGGCCAGCTTTAGAGGGCCAGCCTTAAAGGGCCAGCCTTAAAGGGCCATCCTGAAAGGGCCATCCTGAAAGGGCCAGCCTTAGAGGGCCAGCCTTACATGGCCGACCTTAGAGGGCCAGCCTTAGAAGGCCAGCCTTAGAGGGCCAGCCTTAGAGGCCCAGCCTTAGAGGGCCAGCCTTAAAGGGCCAGCCTTAGAGGGCCAGCCTTAGAAGGCCAGCCTTAGAAGGCCAGCGAGGGTCAGCCTTAAAGGGTTAGCTTAAAGTGCCAGCCTTAAAGGGCCAGTCTTAGAGGGCCAGCGAGGGTCAGCCTTAAAGGGTTAGCTTAAAGTGCCAGCCTTAAAGGGCCAGTCTTAGAGGGCCAGCCTTAGAGGGCAGCCTTAAAGGGTCAGCTTAGAGGGCCAGCCTTGGAGGGCCAGCTTTAGAGGGCCGGCTTAAAAGGCCAGCCTTAATGCGCCAGCTTTAGAGGGCCAGTGTAACCCATGTCTTCCCACCAGCCTAATCATGAGCAGCCATATGACTTGGTCAGCTGACGGTAGGTCCCCTCCTGATTGGCTGTCTGTGCTGCAAGGAAGCAGTAAAAGGCCAGCAGGTGCAGGTCATCAGTGGCTCCTGCTGTGGTTGGTCAACAAGCTGCATGCTCACAACCCTCTTTGATATCCATACCTACAGAAAACAACTTTGCGGTAAGCCTTTCCATTTCACCGGCCATGTCTGTGGCCGCTACATCTGAATGGATATATTATGTATATATATTATATATTATTATCTGTGTGTATATATATATTTCAACTGCTAAACTCATTGCTCGACAGTAAAGTGGGATGAATGCCACAAGTGAACTTTTACTGTCATTATGAAGGATGGCCATCTTGAATTGGATGTATAAGTGTTGGATTATTTACCGGTACATTTTGTAAAGTGGACTGACATGTTAATACCTGTTTCTGGCATTAAAGGGCCAGCCTTGAAGGGCCGCCTTAAAGCTCTAGCCTTAAAGGGTCAGCTTAAAGGGCCAGCCTTAGAGGGCCAGCCTTAAAGGGCCAGCCTTAAAGGCCCATCCTTAAATGGCCATCCTTAAAGGGCCAGCCTTAAAAGGCCAGCCTTAAAGGGCCAGCCTTAAAGGGCCAGCCTTAGAGGGCCAGCCTTACAGGGCCATCTTAAAGGGCCAGCTTAAAGGGCTAGCCTTAGAGGGCCAGCCTTAAAGGGCCAGCCTTACATGGCCGACCTTAGAGGGCCAGCCTTAGAGGGCCAGCCTTAGAGGGCCAGCCTTAGAGGGCCAGCCTTAAGGGGCCATCCTTAAAGGGCCAGCCTTAGAGGGCCAGCCTTAGAGGGCCAGCTTAAAGGGCCAGCTTAAAGGGCCAGCCTTAAAGCTGTAGCCTTAAAGGGCCAGCCTTAGAGGGCCAGCCTTACAGGGCCCGCTTAAAGGGCCAGCCTTACAGGGCCCGCTTAAAGGGCCAGCTTAAAGGGCCAGCTTAAAGGGCCAGCCTTAGAGGGCCAGCCTTAGAGGGCCAGCCTTAGAGGGCCAGCCTTAAAGGGCCAGCCTTAGAGGGCCAGCCTTACAGGGCCCGCTTAAAGGGCCAGCCTTACAGGGCCCGCTTAAAGGGCCAGCTTAAAGGGCCAGCTTAAAGGGCCAGCTTTAGAGGGCCAGCCTTAGAGGGCCAGCCTTAGAGGGCCAGCCTTAAAGGGCCAGCCTTAGAGGGCCAGCCTTACAGGGCCAGCTTAAAGGGCCAGCTTAAAGGGCCAGCCTTAAAGGGCCAGCCTTAAAGGGCCAGCCTTAGAGGGCCAGCCTTAGAGGGCCAGCCTTAGAGGGCCAGCTTAAAGGGCCAGCCTTAGAGGGCCAGCCTTAGAGGGCCAGCCTTTAGGGGCCATTCTTAAAGGGCCAGCCTTAGAGGGCCAGCCTTAGAGGGCCAGCTTAAAGGGCCAGCTTAAAGGGCCAGCCTTAAAGCTGTAGCCTTAAAGGGCCAGCCTTAGAGGGCCAGCCTTACAGGGCCCGCTTAAAGGGCTAGCCTTAGAGGGCCAGCCTTAAAGGGCCAGCTTAAAGGGCCAGCCTTAGCGGCCCAGCCTTAGAGGGCCAGCCTTAGAGGGCCAGCTTAAAGGGCCAGCCTTAGAGGGCCAGCCTTAGAGGGCCAGCCTTAGAGGGCCAGCCTTAGAGGGCCAGCCTTAAGGGGCCATCCTTAAAGGGCCAGCCTTAGAGGGCCAGCCTTAGAGGGCCAGCCTTAAAGGGCCAGCTTAAAGGGCCAGCCTTAGCGGCCCAGCCTTAGAGGGCCAGTCTTAGAGGGCCAGCTTAAAGGGCCAGCCTTAGAGGGCCAGCCTTAGAGGGCCAGCCTTAGAGGGCCAGCCTTAGAGGGCCAGCCTTAAGGGGCCATCCTTAAAGGGCCAGCCTTAGAGGGCCAGCCTTAGAGGGCCAGCCTTAGAGGGCCAGCTTAAAGGGCCAGCTTAAAGGGCCAGCTTTAAAGCTGTAGCCTTAAAGGGCCAGCCTTAGAGGGCCAGCCTTACAGGGCCCGCTTAAAGGGCCAGCCATACAGGGCCCGCTTAAAGGGCCAGCTTAAAGGGCCAGCTTAAAGGGCCAGCTTAAAGGGCCAGCCTTAGAGGGCCAGCCTTAAAGGGCCAGCCTTACATGGCCGACCTTAGAGGGCCAGCCTTAGAGGGCCAGCCTTAGAGGGCCAGCCTTAGAGGGCCAGCCTTAGAGGGCCAGCCTTAAGGGGCCATCCTTAAAGGGCCAGCCTTAGAGGGCCATCCTTAGAGGGCCAGCTTAAAGGGCCAGCTTAAAGGGCCAGCCTTAAAGCTGTAGCCTTAAAGGGCCAGCCTTAGAGGGCCAGCCTTACAGGGCCCGCTTAAAGGGCCAGCCTTACAGGGCCCGCTTAAAGGGCCAGCTTAAAGGGCCAGCTTAAAGGGCCAGCCTTAGAGGGCCAGCCTTAGAGGGCCAGCCTTAGAGGGCCAGCCTTAAAGGGCCAGCCTTAGAGGGCCAGCCTTACAGGGCCCGCTTAAAGGGCCAGCCTTACAGGGCCCGCTTAAAGGGCCAGCTTAAAGGGCCAGCTTAAAGGGCCAGCCTTAGAGGGCCAGCCTTAGAGGGCCAGCCTTAGAGGGCCAGCCTTAAAGGGCCAGCCTTAGAGGGCCAGCCTTACAGGGCCAGCTTAAAGGGCCAGCTTAAAGGGCCAGCCTTAAAGGGCCAGCCTTAAAGGGCCAGCCTTAGAGGGCCAGCCTTAGAGGGCCAGCCTTAGAGGGCCAGCTTAAAGGGCCAGCCTTAGAGGGCCAGCCTTTAGGGGCCATTCTTAAAGGGCCAGCCTTAGAGGGCCAGCCTTAGAGGGCCAGCTTAAAGGGCCAGCTTAAAGGGCCAGCCTTAAAGCTGTAGCCTTAAAGGGCCAGCCTTAGAGGGCCAGCCTTACAGGGCCCGCTTAAAGGGCCAGCCTTACAGGGCCCGCTTAAAGGGCCAGCTTAAAGGGCCAGCCTTAGAGGGCCAGCCTTAGAGGGCCAGCCTTAAAGGGCCAGCCTTAGAGGGCCAGCCTTAAAGGGCCAGCCTTAGAGGGCCAGCCTTAGAGGGCCAGCTTAAAGGGCCAGCTTAAAGGGCCAGCCTTAAAGGGCCAGCCTTAAAGGGCCAGCCTTAAAGGGCCAGCCTTAAAGGGCCAGCCTTGAAGGGCCAGCCTTAGAGGGCCAGCCTTACAGGGCCAGCTTAAAGGGCCGACTTTAGAGGGCCAGCCTTAAAGGGCCAGCTTAAAGGGCCAGCTTAAAGGGCCAGCCTTAGAGGGCCAGCCTTCGAGGGCCAGCCTTACAGGGCCAGCTTAAAGGGCCGACTTTAGAGGGCCAGCCTTAGAGGGCCAGCCTTAAAGGGCCAGCTTAAAGGCCCAGCCTTAGAGGGCCAGCCTTAGAGGGCCAGCCTTAGAGGGCCAGCTTAAAGGGCCAGCCTTAGAGGGCCAGCCTTAGAGGGCCAGCCTTAGAGGGCCAGCCTTAGAGGGCCAGCCTTAAGGGGCCATCCTTAAAGGGCCAGCCTTAGAGGGCCAGCCTTAGAGGGCCAGCCTTAGAGGGCCAGCTTAAAGGGCCAGCTTAAAGGGCCAGCTTTAAAGCTGTAGCCTTAAAGGGCCAGCCTTAGAGGGCCAGCCTTACAGGGCCCGCTTAAAGGGCCAGCCATACAGGGCCCGCTTAAAGGGCCAGCTTAAAGGGCCAGCTTAAAGGGCCAGCCTTAGAGGGCCAGCCTTAAAGGGCCAGCCTTACATGGCCGACCTTAGAGGGCCAGCCTTAGAGGGCCAGCCTTAGAGGGCCAGCCTTAGAGGGCCAGCCTTAGAGGGCCAGCCTTAAGGGGCCATCCTTAAAGGGCCAGCCTTAGAGGGCCAGCCTTAGAGGGCCAGCTTAAAGGGCCAGCCTTAAAGCTGTAGCCTTAAAGGGCCAGCCTTAGAGGGCCAGCCTTACAGGGCCCGCTTAAAGGGCCAGCCTTACAGGGCCCGCTTAAAGGGCCAGCTTAAAGGGCCAGCTTAAAGGGCCAGCCTTAGAGGGCCAGCCTTAGAGGGCCAGCCTTAGAGGGCCAGCCTTAAAGGGCCAGCCTTAGAGGGCCAGCCTTACAGGGCCAGCTTAAAGGGCCAGCTTAAAGGGCCAGCCTTAAAGGGCCAGCGTTAAAGGGCCAGCCTTAGAGGGCCAGCCTTAGAGGGCCAGCCTTAGAGGGCCAGCTTAAAGGGCCAGCCTTAGAGGGCCAGCCTTAGAGGGCCAGCCTTTAGGGGCCATTCTTAAAGGGCCAGCCTTAGAGGGCCAGCCTTAGAGGGCCAGCTTAAAGGGCCAGCTTAAAGGGCCAGCCTTAAAGCTGTAGCCTTAAAGGTTCAGCCTTAGAGGGCCAGCCTTACAGGGCCCGCTTAAAGGGCCAGCCTTACAGGGCCCGCTTAAAGGGCCAGCTTTAAAGGGCCAGCCTTGAAGGGCCAGCCTTAGAGGGCCAGCCTTACAGGGCCAGCTTAAAGGGCCGACTTTAGAGGGCCAGCCTTAAAGGGCCAGCTTAAAGGGCCAGCTTAAAGGGCCAGCCTTAGAGGGCCAGCCTTCGAGGGCCAGTCTTACAGGGCCCGCTTAAAGGGCCAGCCTTAAAGGGCCATCCTGAAAGGGCCAGCCTTAGAGGGCCAGCCTTAAAGGGCCAGCTTAAAGGGCCAGCCTTAGAGGGCCAGCCTTTGAGGGCCAGACTTAGAGGGCAAGACTTAGAGGGCAACCCTTAAGGGGCCAGCTTAAAGGGCCAGCTTAAAGGGCCAGCCTTAGAGGGCCAGCCTTAGAGGGCCAGTCTTAGAGGGCCAGCATTAGAGGGCCAGCCTTAGAGGGCCAGCCTTAGAGGGCCAGCTTTAGAGGGCCAGCCTTAAAGGGCCAGCCTTAAAGGGCCATCCTGAAAGGGCCATCCTGAAAGGGCCAGCCTTAGAGGGCCAGCCTTACATGGCCGACCTTAGAGGGCCAGCCTTAGAGGGCCAGCCTTAGAGGGCCAGCCTTAGAGGCCCAGCCTTAGAGGGCCAGCCTTAAAGGGCCAGCCTTAGAGGGCCAGCCTTAGAAGGCCAGCCTTAGAAGGCCAGCGAGGGTCAGCCTTAAAGGGTTAGCTTAAAGTGCCAGCCTTAAAGGGCCAGTCTTAGAGGGCCAGCGAGGGTCAGCCTTAAAGGGTTAGCTTAAAGTGCCAGCCTTAAAGGGCCAGTCTTAGAGGGCCAGCCTTAGAGGGCAGCCTTAAAGGGTCAGCTTAGAGGGCCAGCCTTGGAGGGCCAGCTTTAGAGGGCCGGCTTAAAAGGCCAGCCTTAATGCGCCAGCTTTAGAGGGCCAGTGTAACCCATGTCTTCCCACCAGCCTCATCATGAGCAGCCATATGACTTGGTCAGCTGACGGTAGGTCCCCTCCTGATTGGCTGTCTGTGCTGCAAGGAAGCAGTAAAAGGCCAGCAGGTGCAGGTCATCAGTGGCTCCTGCTGTGGTTGGTCAACAAGCTGCATGCTCACAACCCTCTTTGATATCCATACCTACAGAAAACAACTTTGCGGTAAGCCTTTCCATTTCACCGGCCATGTCTGTGGCCGCTACATCTGAATGGATAAATTATGTATATATATTATATATTATTATCTGTGTGTATATATATATTTCAACTGCTAAACTCATTGCTCGACAGTAAAGTGGGATGAATGCCACAAGTGAACTTTTACTGTCATTATGAAGGATGGCCATCTTGAATTGGATGTATAAGTGTTGGATTATTTACCGGTACATTTTGTAAAGTGGACTGACATGTTAATACCTGTTTCTGGCATTAAAGGGCCAGCCTTGAAGGGCCGCCTTAAAGCTCTAGCCTTAAAGGGCCAGCCTTAGAGGGCCAGCCTTAAAGGGCCAGCCTTAAAGGCCCATCCTTAAATGGCCATCCTTAAAGGGCCAGCCTTAAAAGGCCAGCCTTAAAGGGCCAGCCTTAAAGGGCCAGCCTTAGAGGGCCAGCCTTACAGGGCCATCTTAAAGGGCCAGCTTAAAGGGCTAGCCTTAGAGGGCCAGCCTTAAAGGGCCAGCTTAAAGGGCCAGCCTTAGAGGGCCCAGCCTTCGAGGGCCAGCCTTAGAGGGCCAGCTTAAAGGGCCAGCCTTAGAGGGCCAGCCTTAGAGGGCCAGCCTTAGAGGGCCAGCCTTAGAGGGCCAGCCTTAAGGGGCCATCCTTAAAGGGCCAGCCTTAGAGGGCCAGCCTTAGAGGGCCAGCCTTAGAGGGCCAGCTTAAAGGGCCAGCTTAAAGGGCCAGCTTTAAAGCTGTAGCCTTAAAGGGCCAGCCTTAGAGGGCCAGCCTTACAGGGCCCGCTTAAAGGGCCAGCCTTAAAGGGCCAGCTTAAAGGGCCAGCCTTAGAGGGCCAGCCTTAAAGGGCCAGCCTTACATGGCCGACCTTAGAGGGCCAGCCTTAGAGGGCCAGCCTTACAGGGCCCGCTTAAAGGGCCAGCCTTAGAGGGCCAGCCTTAGAGGGCCAGCCTTAGAGGGCCAGCCTTAGAGGGCCAGCTTAAAGGGCCAGCCTTAGAGGGCCAGCCTTAGAGGGCCAGCCTTACAGGGCCCGCTTAAAGGGCCAGCCTTAGAGGGCCAGCCTTAGAGGGCCAGCCTTAGAGGGCCAGCTTAAAGGGCCAGCCTTAGAGGGCCAGCCTTAGAGGGCCAGCCTTAGCGGCCCAGCCTTAGAGGGCCATCCTTAGAGGGCCAGCTTAAAGGGCCAGCCTTAGAGGGCCAGCCTTAGAGGGCCAGCCTTAGAGGGCCAGCCTTAGAGGGCCAGCCTTAAGGGGCCATCCTTAAAGGGCCAGGCTTAGAGGGCCATCCTTAGAGGGCCAGCCTTAGAGGGCCAGCTTAAAGGGCCAGCTTAAAGGGCCAGCTTTAAAGCTGTAGCCTTAAAGGGCCAGCCTTAGAGGGCCAGCCTTACAGGGCCAGCTTTAAAGCTGTAGCCTTAAAGGGCCAGCCTTAGAGGGCCAGCCTTACAGGGCCCGCTTAAAGGGCCAGCCTTAAAGGGCCAGCTTAAAGGGCCAGCCTTAGAGGGCCAGCCTTAAAGGGCCAGCCTTACATGGCCGACCTTAGAGGGCCAGCCTTAGAGGGCCAGCCTTAGAGGGCCAGCCTTAGAGGGCCAGCCTTAGAGGGCCAGCCTTAAGGGGCCATCCTTAAAGGGCCAGCCTTAGAGGGCCAGCCTTAGAGGGCCAGCTTAAAGGGCCAGCTTAAAGGGCCAGCCTTAAAGCTGTAGCCTTAAAGGGCCAGCCTTAGAGGGCCAGCCTTACAGGGCCCGCTTAAAGGGCCAGCCTTACAGGGCCCGCTTAAAGGGCCAGCTTAAAGGGCCAGCTTAAAGGGCCAGCCTTAGAGGGCCAGCCTTAGAGGGCCAGCCTTAGAGGGCCAGCCTTAAAGGGCCAGCCTTAGAGGGCCAGCCTTAAGGGGCCATCCTTAAAGGGCCAACATTAGAGGGCCAGCTTAAAGGGCCAGCTTAAAGGGCCAGCCTTAAAGCTGTAGCCTTAAAGGGCCAGCCTTAGAGGGCCAGCCTTACAGGGCCCGCTTAAAGGGCCAGCCTTACAGGGCCCGCTTAAAGGGCCAGCTTAAAGGGCCAGCTTAAAGGGCCAGCTTAAAGGGCCAGCCTTAGAGGGCCAGCCTTAGAGGGCCAGCCTTAAAGGGCCAGCCTTAGAGGGCCAGCCTTAAGGGGCCATCCTTAAAGGGCCAGCCTTAGAGGGCCAGCTTAAAGGGCCAGCTTAAAGGGCCAGCCTTACAGGGCCCGCTTAAAGGGCCAGCTTAAAGGGCCAGCTTAAAGGGCCAGCCTTAGAGGGCCAGCCTTACAGGGCCCGCTTAAAGGGCCAGCCTTACAGGGCCCGCTTAAAGGGCCAGCTTAAAGGGCCAGCTTAAAGGGCCAGCCTTAGAGTGCCAGCCTTAGAGGGCCAGCCTTAGAGGGCCAGCCTTAGAGGGCCAGCCTTAAAGGGCCAGCCTTAGAGGGCCAGCCTTACAGGGCCAGCTTAAAGGGCCAGCTTAAAGGGCCAGCCTTAAAGGGCCAGCCTTAAAGGGCCAGCCTTAGAGGGCCAGCCTTAGAGGGCCAGCCTTAGAGGGCCAGCTTAAAGGGCCAGCCTTAGAGGGCCAGCCTTAGAGGGCCAGCCTTTAGGGGCCATTCTTAAAGGGCCAGCCTTAGAGGGCCAGCCTTAGAGGGCCAGCTTAAAGGGCCAGCTTAAAGGGCCAGCCTTAAAGCTGTAGCCTTAAAGGGCCAGCCTTAGAGGGCCAGCCTTACAGGGCCCGCTTAAAGGGCCAGCCTTACAGGGCCCACTTAAAGGGCCAGCTTAAAGGGCCAGCCTTAGAGGGCCAGCCTTAGAGGGCCAGCCTTAAAGGGCCAGCCTTAGAGGGCCAGCCTTAAAGGGCCAGCCTTAAAGGGCCAGCCTTAGAGGGCCAGCCTTACAGGGCCAGCTTAAAGGGCCAGCTTAAAGGGCCAGCCTTAAAGGGCCAGCCTTAAAGGGCCAGCCTTAAAGGGCCAGCCTTGAAGGGCCAGCCTTAGAGGGCCAGCCTTACAGGGCCAGCTTAAAGGGCCGACTTTAGAGGGCCAGCCTTAAAGGGCCAGCTTAAAGGGCCAGCCTTAGAGGGCCAGCCTTCGAGGGCCAGTCTTACAGGGCCCGCTTAAAGGGCCAGCCTTAAAGGGCCATCCTGAAAGGGCCAGCCTTAGAGGGCCAGCCTTAAAGGGCCAGCTTAAAGGGCCAGCCTTAGAGGGCCAGCCTTTGAGGGCCAGACTGAGAGGGCAAGACTTAGAGGGCAACCCTTAAGGGGCCAGCTTAAAGGGCCAGCTTAAAGGGCCAGCCTTAGAGGGCCAGCCTTAGAGGGCCAGTCTTAGAGGGCCAGCATTAGAGGGCCAGCCTTAGAGGGCCAGCCTTAAAGGGCCAGCCTTAAAGGGCCATCCTGAAATGCCCATCCTGAAAGGGCCAGCCTTAGAGGGCCAGCCTTACATGGCCGACCTTAGAGGGCCAGCCTTAGAGGGCCAGCCTTAGAGGGCCAGCCTTAGAGGCCCAGCCTTAGAGGGCCAGCCTTAAAGGGCCAGCCTTAGAGGGCCAGCCTTACAGGGCCAGCTTAAAGGGCCAGCTTAAAGGGCCAGCCTTAAAGGGCCAGCCTTAAAGGGCCAGCCTTAAAGGGCCAGCCTTAAAGGGCCAGCCTTGAAGGGCCAGCCTTAGAGGGCCAGCCTTACAGGGCCAGCTTAAAGGGCCGACTTTAGAGGGCCAGCCTTAAAGGGCCAGCTTAAAGGGCCAGCTTAAAGGGCCAGCCTTAGAGGGCCAGCCTTCGAGGGCCAGTCTTACAGGGCCCGCTTAAAGGGCCAGCCTTAAAGGGCCATCCTGAAAGGGCCAGCCTTAGAGGGCCAGCCTTAAAGGGCCAGCTTAAAGGGCCAGCCTTAGAGGGCCAGCCTTTGAGGGCCAGACTTAGAGGGCAAGACTTAGAGGGCAACCCTTAAGGGGCCAGCTTAAAGGGCCAGCTTAAAGGGCCAGCCTTAGAGGGCCAGCCTTAGAGGGCCAGTCTTAGAGGGCCAGCATTAGAGGGCCAGCCTTAGAGGGCCAGCCTTAGAGGGCCAGCTTTAGAGGGCCAGCCTTAAAGGGCCAGCCTTAAATGGCCATCCTGAAAGGGCCATCCTGAAAGGGCCAGCCTTAGAGGGCCAGCCTTACATGGCCGACCTTAGAGGGCCAGCCTTAGAGGGCCAGCCTTAGAGGCCCAGCCTTAGAGGGCCAGCCTTAAAGGGCCAGCCTTAGAGGGCCAGCCTTAGAAGGCCAGCCTTAGAAGGCCAGCGAGGGTCAGCCTTAAAGGGTTAGCTTAAAGTGCCAGCCTTAAAGGGCCAGTCTTAGAGGGCCAGCGAGGGTCAGCCTTAAAGGGTTAGCTTAAAGTGCCAGCCTTAAAGGGCCAGTCTTAGAGGGCCAGCCTTAGAGGGCAGCCTTAAAGGGTCAGCTTAGAGGGCCAGCCTTGGAGGGCCAGCTTTAGAGGGCCGGCTTAAAAGGCCAGCCTTAATGCGCCAGCTTTAGAGGGCCAGTGTAACCCATGTCTTCCCACCAGCCTCATCATGAGCAGCCATATGACTTGGTCAGCTGACGGTAGGTCCCCTCCTGATTGGCTGTCTGTGCTGCAAGGAAGCAGTAAAAGGCCAGCAGGTGCAGGTCATCAGTGGCTCCTGCTGTGGTTGGTCAACAAGCTGCATGCTCACAACCCTCTTTGATATCCATACCTACAGAAAACAACTTTGCGGTAAGCCTTTCCATTTCACCGGCCATGTCTGTGGCCGCTACATCTGAATGGATATATTATGTATATATATTATATATTATTATCTGTGTGTATATATATATTTCAACTGCTAAACTCATTGCTCGACAGTAAAGTGGGATGAATGCCACAAGTGAACTTTTACTGTCATTATGAAGGATGGCCATCTTGAATTGGATGTATAAGTGTTGGATTATTTACCGGTACATTTTGTAAAGTGGACTGACATGTTAATACCTGTTTCTGGCATTAAAGGGCCAGCCTTGAAGGGCCGCCTTAAAGCTCTAGCCTTAAAGGGCCAGCCTTAGAGGGCCAGCCTTAAAGGGCCAGCCTTAAAGGCCCATCCTTAAATGGCCATCCTTAAAGGGCCAGCCTTAAAAGGCCAGCCTTAAAGGGCCAGCCTTAAAGGGCCAGCCTTAGAGGGCCAGCCTTACAGGGCCATCTTAAAGGGCCAGCTTAAAGGGCTAGCCTTAGAGGGCCAGCCTTAAAGGGCCAGCCTTAAAGGCCCATCCTTAAATGGCCATCCTTAAAGGGCCAGCCTTAAAAGGCCAGCCTTAAAGGGCCAGCCTTAAAGGGCCAGCCTTAGAGGGCCAGCCTTACAGGGCCATCTTAAAGGGCCAGCTTAAAGGGCTAGCCTTAGAGGGCCAGCCTTAAAGGGCCAGCTTAAAGGGCCAGCCTTAGAGGGCCCAGCCTTCGAGGGCCAGCCTTAGAGGGCCAGCTTAAAGGGCCAGCCTTAGAGGGCCAGCCTTAGAGGGCCAGCCTTAGAGGGCCAGCCTTAGAGGGCCAGCCTTAAGGGGCCATCCTTAAAGGGCCAGCCTTAGAGGGCCAGCCTTAGAGGGCCAGCCTTAGAGGGCCAGCTTAAAGGGCCAGCTTAAAGGGCCAGCTTTAAAGCTGTAGCCTTAAAGGGCCAGCCTTAGAGGGCCAGCCTTACAGGGCCCGCTTAAAGGGCCAGCCTTAAAGGGCCAGCTTAAAGGGCCAGCCTTAGAGGGCCAGCCTTAAAGGGCCAGCCTTACATGGCCGACCTTAGAGGGCCAGCCTTAGAGGGCCAGCCTTACAGGGCCCGCTTAAAGGGCCAGCCTTAGAGGGCCAGCCTTAGAGGGCCAGCCTTAGAGGGCCAGCCTTAGAGGGCCAGCTTAAAGGGCCAGCCTTAGAGGGCCAGCCTTAGAGGGCCAGCCTTACAGGGCCCGCTTAAAGGGCCAGCCTTAGAGGGCCAGCCTTAGAGGGCCAGCCTTAGAGGGCCAGCTTAAAGGGCCAGCCTTAGAGGGCCAGCCTTAGAGGGCCAGCCTTAGCGGCCCAGCCTTAGAGGGCCATCCTTAGAGGGCCAGCTTAAAGGGCCAGCCTTAGAGGGCCAGCCTTAGAGGGCCAGCCTTAGAGGGCCAGCCTTAGAGGGCCAGCCTTAGAGGGCCATCCTTAAAGGGCCAGGCTTAGAGGGCCATCCTTAGAGGGCCAGCCTTAGAGGGCCAGCTTAAAGGGCCAGCTTAAAGGGCCAGCTTAAAAGCTGTAGCCTTAAAGGGCCAGCCTTAGAGGGCCAGCCTTACAGGGCCAGCTTTAAAGCTGTAGCCTTAAAGGGCCAGCCTTAGAGGGCCAGCCTTACAGGGCCCGCTTAAAGGGCCAGCCTTAAAGGGCCAGCTTAAAGGGCCAGCCTTAGAGGGCCAGCCTTAAAGGGCCAGCCTTACATGGCCGACCTTAGAGGGCCAGCCTTAGAGGGCCAGCCTTAGAGGGCCAGCCTTAGAGGGCCAGCCTTAGAGGGCCAGCCTTAGAGGGCCAGCCTTAAGGGGCCATCCTTAAAGGGCCAGCCTTAGAGGGCCAGCCTTAGAGGGCCAGCTTAAAGGGCCAGCTTAAAGGGCCAGCCTTAAAGCTGTAGCCTTAAAGGGCCAGCCTTAGAGGGCCAGCCTTACAGGGCCCGCTTAAAGGGCCAGCCTTACAGGGCCCGCTTAAAGGGCCAGCTTAAAGGGCCAGCTTAAAGGGCCAGCCTTAGAGGGCCAGCCTTAGAGGGCCAGCCTTAGAGGGCCAGCCTTAAAGGGCCAGCCTTAGAGGGCCAGCCTTAAGGGGCCATCCTTAAAGGGCCAGCCTTAGAGGGCCAGCTTAAAGGGCCAGCTTAAAGGGCCAGCCTTAAAGCTGTAGCCTTAAAGGGCCAGCCTTAGAGGGCCAGCCTTACAGGGCCCGCTTAAAGGGCCAGCCTTACAGGGCCCGCTTAAAGGGCCAGCTTAAAGGGCCAGCTTAAAGGGCCAGCTTAAAGGGCCAGCCTTAGAGGGCCAGCCTTAGAGGGCCAGCCTTAGAGGGCCAGCCTTAAAGGGCCAGCCTTAGAGGGCCAGCCTTAAGGGGCCATCCTTAAAGGGCCAGCCTTAGAGGGCCAGCTTAAAGGGCCAGCTTAAAGGGCCAGCCTTACAGGGCCCGCTTAAAGGGCCAGCTTAAAGGGCCAGCTTAAAGGGCCAGCCTTAGAGGGCCAGCCTTACAGGGCCCGCTTAAAGGGCCAGCCTTACAGGGCCCGCTTAAAGGGCCAGCTTAAAGGGCCAGCTTAAAGGGCCAGCCTTAGAGGGCCAGCCTTAGAGGGCCAGCCTTAGAGGGCCAGCCTTAAAGGGCCAGCCTTAGAGGGCCAGCCTTACAGGGCCAGCTTAAAGGGCCAGCTTAAAGGGCCAGCCTTAAAGGGCCAGCCTTAAAGGGCCAGCCTTAGAGGGCCAGCCTTAGAGGGCCAGCCTTAGAGGGCCAGCTTAAAGGGCCAGCCTTAGAGGGCCAGCCTTAGAGGGCCAGCCTTTAGGGGCCATTCTTAAAGGGCCAGCCTTAGAGGGCCAGCCTTAGAGGGCCAGCTTAAAGGGCCAGCTTAAAGGGCCAGCCTTAAAGCTGTAGCCTTAAAGGGCCAGCCTTAGAGGGCCAGCCTTACAGGGCCCGCTTAAAGGGCCAGCCTTACAGGGCCCGCTTAAAGGGCCAGCTTAAAGGGCCAGCCTTAGAGGGCCAGCCTTAGAGGGCCAGCCTTAAAGGGCCAGCCTTAGAGGGCCAGCCTTAAAGGGCCAGCCTTAGAGGGCCAGCCTTACAGGGCCAGCTTAAAGGGCCAGCTTAAAGGGCCAGCCTTAAAGGGCCAGCCTTAAAGGGCCAGCCTTAAAGGGCCAGCCTTAAAGGGCCAGCCTTGAAGGGCCAGCCTTAGAGGGCCAGCCTTACAGGGCCAGCTTAAAGGGCCGACTTTAGAGGGCCAGCCTTAAAGGGCCAGCTTAAAGGGCCAGCCTTAGAGGGCCAGCCTTCGAGGCCCAGTCTTACAGGGCCCGCTTAAAGGGCCAGCCTTAAAGGGCCATCCTGAAAGGGCCAGCCTTAGAGGGCCAGCCTTAAACGGCCAGCTTAAAGGGCCAGCCTTAGAGGGCCAGCCTTTGAGGGCCAGACTGAGAGGGCAAGACTTAGAGGGCAACCCTTAAGGGGCCAGCTTAAAGGGCCAGCTTAAAGGGCCAGCCTTAGAGGGCCAGCCTTAGAGGGCCAGTCTTAGAGGGCCAGCATTAGAGGGCCAGCCTTAGAGGGCCAGCCTTAGAGGGCCAGCTTTAGAGGGCCAGCCTTAAAGGGCCAGCCTTAAAGGGCCATCCTGAAAGGCCCATCCTGAAAGGGCCAGCCTTAGAGGGCCAGCCTTACATGGCCGACCTTAGAGGGCCAGCCTTAGAGGGCCAGCCTTAGAGGGCCAGCCTTAGAGGCCCAGCCTTAGAGGGCCAGCCTTAAAGGGCCAGCCTTAGAGGGCCAGCCTTACAGGGCCAGCTTAAAGGGCCAGCTTAAAGGGCCAGCCTTAAAGGGCCAGCCTTAAAGGGCCAGCCTTAAAGGGCCAGCCTTAAAGGGCCAGCCTTGAAGGGCCAGCCTTAGAGGGCCAGCCTTACAGGGCCAGCTTAAAGGGCCGACTTTAGAGGGCCAGCCTTAAAGGGCCAGCTTAAAGGGCCAGCTTAAAGGGCCAGCCTTAGAGGGCCAGCCTTCGAGGGCCAGTCTTACAGGGCCCGCTTAAAGGGCCAGCCTTAAAGGGCCATCCTGAAAGGGCCAGCCTTAGAGGGCCAGCCTTAAAGGGCCAGCTTAAAGGGCCAGCCTTAGAGGGCCAGCCTTTGAGGGCCAGACTTAGAGGGCAAGACTTAGAGGGCAACCCTTAAGGGGCCAGCTTAAAGGGCCAGCTTAAAGGGCCAGCCTTAGAGGGCCAGCCTTAGAGGGCCAGTCTTAGAGGGCCAGCATTAGAGGGCCAGCCTTAGAGGGCCAGCCTTAGAGGGCCAGCTTTAGAGGGCCAGCCTTAAAGGGCCAGCCTTAAAGGGCCATCCTGAAAGGGCCATCCTGAAAGGGCCAGCCTTAGAGGGCCAGCCTTACATGGCCGACCTTAGAGGGCCAGCCTTAGAGGGCCAGCCTTAGAGGCCCAGCCTTAGAGGGCCAGCCTTAAAGGGCCAGCCTTAGAGGGCCAGCCTTAGAAGGCCAGCCTTAGAAGGCCAGCGAGGGTCAGCCTTAAAGGGTTAGCTTAAAGTGCCAGCCTTAAAGGGCCAGTCTTAGAGGGCCAGCGAGGGTCAGCCTTAAAGGGTTAGCTTAAAGTGCCAGCCTTAAAGGGCCAGTCTTAGAGGGCCAGCCTTAGAGGGCAGCCTTAAAGGGTCAGCTTAGAGGGCCAGCCTTGGAGGGCCAGCTTTAGAGGGCCGGCTTAAAAGGCCAGCCTTAATGCGCCAGCTTTAGAGGGCCAGTGTAACCCATGTCTTCCCACCAGCCTCATCATGAGCAGCCATATGACTTGGTCAGCTGACGGTAGGTCCCCTCCTGATTGGCTGTCTGTGCTGCAAGGAAGCAGTAAAAGGCCAGCAGGTGCAGGTCATCAGTGGCTCCTGCTGTGGTTGGTCAACAAGCTGCATGCTCACAACCCTCTTTGATATCCATACCTACAGAAAACAACTTTGCGGTAAGCCTTTCCATTTCACCGGCCATGTCTGTGGCCGCTACATCTGAATGGATATATTATGTATATATATTATATATTATTATCTGTGTGTATATATATATTTCAACTGCTAAACTCATTGCTCGACAGTAAAGTGGGATGAATGCCACAAGTGAACTTTTACTGTCATTATGAAGGATGGCCATCTTGAATTGGATGTATAAGTGTTGGATTATTTACCGGTACATTTTGTAAAGTGGACTGACATGTTAATACCTGTTTCTGGCATTAAAGGGCCAGCCTTGAAGGGCCGCCTTAAAGCTCTAGCCTTAAAGGGCCAGCCTTAGAGGGCCAGCCTTAAAGGGCCAGCCTTAAAGGCCCATCCTTAAATGGCCATCCTTAAAGGGCCAGCCTTAAAAGGCCAGCCTTAAAGGGCCAGCCTTAAAGGGCCAGCCTTAGAGGGCCAGCCTTACAGGGCCATCTTAAAGGGCCAGCTTAAAGGGCTAGCCTTAGAGGGCCAGCCTTAAAGGGCCAGCTTAAAGGGCCAGCCTTAGCGGCCCAGCCTTCGAGGGCCAGCCTTAGAGGGCCAGCTTAAAGGGCCAGCCTTAGAGGGCCAGCCTTAGAGGGCCAGCCTTAGAGGGCCAGCCTTAGAGGGCCAGCCTTAAGGGGCCATCCTTAAAGGGCCAGCCTTAGAGGGCCAGCCTTAGAGGGCCAGCCTTAGAGGGCCAGCTTAAAGGGCCAGCTTAAAGGGCCAGCTTTAAAGCTGTAGCCTTAAAGGGCCAGCCTTAGAGGGCCAGCCTTACAGGGCCCGCTTAAAGGGCCAGCCTTAAAGGGCCAGCTTAAAGGGCCAGCCTTAGAGGGCCAGCCTTAAAGGGCCAGCCTTACATGGCCGACCTTAGAGGGCCAGCCTTAGAGGGCCAGCCTTACAGGGCCCGCTTAAAGGGCCAGCCTTAAAGGGCCAGCCTTACAGGGCCCGCTTAAAGGGCCAGCTTAAAGGGCCAGCTTAAAGGGCCAGCTTAAAGGGCCAGCCTTAGAGGGCCAGCCTTAGAGGGCCAGCCTTAGAGGGCCAGCCTTAAAGGGCCAGCCTTAGAGGGCCAGCCTTAAGGGGCCATCCTTAAAGGGCCAGCCTTAGAGGGCCAGCTTAAAGGGCCAGCTTAAAGGGCCAGCCTTACAGGGCCCGCTTAAAGGGCCAGCTTAAAGGGCCAGCTTAAAGGGCCAGCCTTAGAGGGCCAGCCTTAGAGGGCCAGCCTTAGAGGGCCAGCCTTAAAGGGCCAGCCTTAGAGGGCCAGCCTTACAGGGCCAGCTTAAAGGGCCAGCTTAAAGGGCCAGCCTTAAAGGGCCAGCCTTAAAGGGCCAGCCTTAGAGGGCCAGCCTTAGAGGGCCAGCCTTAGAGGGCCAGCTTAAAGGGCCAGCCTTAGAGGGCCAGCCTTAAGGGGCCATCCTTAAAGGGCCAGCCTTAGAGGGCCAGCCTTAGAGGGCCAGCTTAAAGGGCCAGCTTAAAGGGCCAGCCTTAAAGCTGTAGCCTTAAAGGGCCAGCCTTAGAGGGCCAGCCTTACAGGGCCCGCTTAAAGGGCCAGCCTTACAGGGCCCGCTTAAAGGGCCAGCTTAAAGGGCCAGCCTTAGAGGGCCAGCCTTAGAGGGCCAGCCTTAAAGGGCCAGCCTTAGAGGGCCAGCCTTAAAGGGCCAGCCTTAGAGGGCCAGCCTTACAGGGCCAGCTTAAAGGGCCAGCTTAAAGGGCCAGCCTTAAAGGGCCAGCCTTAAAGGGCCAGCCTTAAAGGGCCAGCCTTGAAGGGCCAGCCTTGAAGGGCCAGCCTTACAGGGCCAGCTTAAAGGGCCGACTTTAGAGGGCCAGCCTTAAAGGGCCAGCTTAAAGGGCCAGCTTAAAGGGCCAGCTTAAAGGGCCAGCCTTAGAGGGCCAGCCTTAGAGGGCCAGCCTTACAGGGCCCGCTTAAAGGGCCAGCCTTAAAGGGCCATCCTGAAAGGGCCAGCCTTAGAGGGCCAGCCTTAAAGGGCCAGCTTAAAGGGCCAGCTTAAAGGGCCAGCCTTAGAGGGCCAGCCTTAGAGGGCCAGTCTTAGAGTGCCAGCATTAGAGGGCCAGCCTTAGAGGGCCAGCCTTAGAGGGCCAGCTTTAGAGGGCCAGCCTTAAAGGGCCAGCCTTAAAGGGCCATCCTGAAAGGGCCATCCTGAAAGGGCCAGCCTTAGAGGGCCAGCCTTACATGGCCGACCTTAGAGGGCCAGCCTTAGAAGGCCAGCCTTAGAGGGCCAGCCTTAGAGGCCCAGCCTTAGAGGGCCAGCCTTAAAGGGCCAGCCTTAGAGGGCCAGCCTTAGAAGGCCAGCCTTAGAAGGCCAGCGAGGGTCAGCCTTAAAGGGTTAGCTTAAAGTGCCAGCCTTAAAGGGCCAGTCTTAGAGGGCCAGCGAGGGTCAGCCTTAAAGGGTTAGCTTAAAGTGCCAGCCTTAAAGGGCCAGTCTTAGAGGGCCAGCCTTAGAGGGCAGCCTTAAAGTGTCAGCTTAGAGGGCCAGCCTTGGAGGGCCAGCTTTAGAGGGCCGGCTTAAAAGGCCAGCCTTAATGCGCCAGCTTTAGAGGGCCAGTGTAACCCATGTCTTCCCACCAGCCTAATCATGAGCAGCCATATGACTTGGTCAGCTGACGGTAGGTCCCCTCCTGATTGGCTGTCTGTGCTGCAAGGAAGCAGTAAAAGGCCAGCAGGTGCAGGTCATCAGTGGCTCCTGCTGTGGTTGGTCAACAAGCTGCATGCTCAAAACCCTCTTTGATATCCATACCTACAGAAAACAACTTTGCGGTAAGCCTTTCCATTTCACCGGCCATGTCTGTGGCCGCTACATCTGAATGGATATATTATGTATATATATTATATATTATTATCTGTGTGTATATATATATTTCAACTGCTAAACTCATTGCTCGACAGTAAAGTGGGATGAATGCCACAAGTGAACTTTTACTGTCATTATGAAGGATGGCCATCTTGAATTGGATGTATAAGTGTTGGATTATTTACCGGTACATTTTGTAAAGTGGACTGACATGTTAATACCTGTTTCTGGCATTAAAGTGCCAGCCTTGAAGGGCCGCCTTAAAGCTCTAGCCTTAAAGGGTCAGCTTAAAGGGCCAGCCTTAGAGGGCCAGCCTTAAAGGGCCAGCCTTAAAGGCCCATCCTTAAATGGCCATCCTTAAAGGGCCAGCCTTAAAAGGCCAGCCTTAAAGGGCCAGCCTTAAAGGGCCAGCCTTAGAGGGCCAGCCTTACAGGGCCATCTTAAAGGGCCAGCTTAAAGGGCTAGCCTTAGAGGGCCAGCCTTAAAGGGCCAGCTTAAAGGGCCAGCCTTAGCGGCCCAGCCTTAGAGGGCCAGCCTTAGAGGGCCAGGTTAAAGGGCCAGCCTTAGAGGGCCAGCCTTAGAGGGCCAGCCTTAGAGGGCCAGCCTTAGAGGGCCAGCCTTAAGGGGCCATCCTTAAAGGGCCAGCCTTAGAGGGCCAGCCTTAGAGGGCCAGCCTTAGAGGGCCAGCTTAAAGGGCCAGCTTAAAGGGCCAGCTTTAAAGCTGTAGCCTTAAAGGGCCAGCCTTAGAGGGCCAGCCTTACAGGGCCCGCTTAAAGGGCCAGCCATACAGGGCCCGCTTAAAGGGCCAGCTTAAAGGGCCAGCTTAAAGGGCCAGCCTTAGAGGGCCAGCCTTAAAGGGCCAGCCTTACATGGCCGACCTTAGAGGGCCAGCCTTAGAGGGCCAGCCTTAGAGGGCCAGCCTTAGAGGGCCAGCCTTAAGGGGCCATCCTTAAAGGGCCAGCCTTAGAGGGCCAGCCTTAGAGGGCCAGCTTAAAGGGCCAGCTTAAAGGGCCAGCCTTAAAGCTGTAGCCTTAAAGGGCCAGCCTTAGAGGGCCAGCCTTACAGGGCCCGCTTAAAGGGCCAGCCTTACAGGGCCCGCTTAAAGGGCCAGCTTAAAGGGCCAGCTTAAAGGGCCAGCCTTAGAGGGCCAGCCTTAGAGGGCCAGCCTTAGAGGGCCAGCCTTAAAGGGCCAGCCTTAGAGGGCCAGCCTTACAGGGCCAGCTTAAAGGGCCAGCTTAAAGGGCCAGCTTAAAGGGCCAGCCTTAGAGGGCCAGCCTTCGAGGGCCAGTCTTACAGGGCCCGCTTAAAGGGCCAGCCTTAAAGGGCCATCCTGAAAGGGCCAGCCTTAGAGGGCCAGCCTTAAAGGGCCAGCTTAAAGGGCCAGCCTTAGAGGGCCAGCCTTTGAGGGCCAGACTTAGAGGGCAAGACTTAGAGGGCAACCCTTAAGGGGCCATCTTAAAGGGCCAGCTTAAAGGGCCAGCCTTAGAGGGCCAGCCTTAGAGGGCCAGTCTTAGAGGGCCAGCATTAGAGGGCCAGCCTTAGAGGGCCAGCCTTAGAGGGCCAGCTTTAGAGGGCCAGCCTTAAAGGGCCAGCCTTAAAGGGCCATCCTGAAAGGGCCATCCTGAAAGGGCCAGCCTTAGAGGGCCAGCCTTACATGGCCGACCTTAGAGGGCCAGCCTTAGAGGGCCAGCCTTAGAGGGCCAGCCTTAGAGGCCCAGCCTTAGAGGGCCAGCCTTAAAGGGCCAGCCTTAGAGGGCCAGCCTTAGAAGGCCAGCCTTAGAAGGCCAGCGAGGGTCAGCCTTAAAGGGTTAGCTTAAAGTGCCAGCCTTAAAGGGCCAGTCTTAGAGGGCCAGCGAGGGTCAGCCTTAAAGGGTTAGCTTAAAGTGCCAGCCTTAAAGGGCCAGTCTTAGAGGGCCAGCCTTAGAGGGCAGCCTTAAAGGGTCAGCTTAGAGGGCCAGCCTTGGAGGGCCAGCTTTAGAGGGCCGGCTTAAAAGGCCAGCCTTAATGCGCCAGCTTTAGAGGGCCAGTGTAACCCATGTCTTCCCACCAGCCTCATCATGAGCAGCCATATGACTTGGTCAGCTGACGGTAGGTCCCCTCCTGATTGGCTGTCTGTGCTGCAAGGAAGCAGTAAAAGGCCAGCAGGTGCAGGTCATCAGTGGCTCCTGCTGTGGTTGGTCAACAAGCTGCATGCTCACAACCGTCTTTGATATCCATACCTACAGAAAACAACTTTGCGGTAAGCCTTTCCATTTCACCGGCCATGTCTGTGGCCGCTACATCTGAATGGATATATTATGTATATATATTATATATTATTATCTGTGTGTATATATATATTTCAACTGCTAAACTCATTGCTCGACAGTAAAGTGGGATGAATGCCACAAGTGAACTTTTACTGTCATTATGAAGGATGGCCATCTTGAATTGGATGTATAAGTGTTGGATTATTTACCGGTACATTTTGTAAAGTGGACTGACATGTTAATACCTGTTTCTGGCATTAAAGGGCCAGCCTTGAAGGGCCGCCTTAAAGCTCTAGCCTTAAAGGGTCAGCTTAAAGGGCCAGCCTTAGAGGGCCAGCCTTAAAGGGCCAGCCTTAAAGGCCCATCCTTAAATGGCCATCCTTAAAGGGCCAGCCTTAAAAGGCCAGCCTTAAAGGGCCAGCCTTAAAGGGCCAGCCTTAGAGGGCCAGCCTTACAGGGCCATCTTAAAGGGCCAGCTTAAAGGGCTAGCCTTAGAGGGCCAGCGTTAAAGGGCCAGCTTAAAGGGCCAGCCTTAGCGGCCCAGCCTTCGAGGGCCAGCCTTAGAGGGCCAGCTTAAAGGGCCAGCCTTAGAGGGCCAGCCTTAGAGGGCCAGCCTTAGAGGGCCAGCCTTAAGGGGCCATCCTTAAAGGGCCAGCCTTAGAGGGCCAGCCTTAGAGGGCCAGCCTTAGAGGGCCAGCTTAAAGGGCCAGCTTAAAGGGCCAGCTTTAAAGCTGTAGCCTTAAAGGGCCAGCCTTAGAGGGCCAGCCTTACAGGGCCCGCTTAAAGGGCCAGCCTTAAAGGGCCAGCTTAAAGGGCCAGCCTTAGAGGGCCAGCCTTAAAGGGCCAGCCTTACATGGCCGACCTTAGAGGGCCAGCCTTAGAGGGCCAGCCTTACAGGGCCCGCTTAAAGGGCCAGCCTTAGAGGGCCAGCCTTAGAGGGCCAGCCTTAGAGGGCCAGCCTTAGAGGGCCAGCTTAAAGGGCCAGCCTTAGAGGGCCAGCCTTAGAGGGCCAGCCTTACAGGGCCCGCTTAAAGGGCCAGCCTTAGAGGGCCAGCCTTAGAGGGCCAGCTTAAAGGGCCAGCCTTAGAGGGCCAGCCTTAGAGGGCCAGCCTTAGCGGCCCAGCCTTAGAGGGCCAGCCTTAGAGGGCCAGCTTAAAGGGCCAGCCTTAGAGGGCCAGCCTTAGAGGGCCAGCCTTAGAGGGCCAGCCTTAGAGGGCCAGCCTTAAGGGGCCATCCTTAAAGGGCCAGCCTTAGAGGGCCATCCTTAGAGGGCCAGCCTTAGAGGGCCAGCTTAAAGGGCCAGCTAAAAGGGCCAGCTTTAAAGCTGTAGCCTTAAAGGGCCAGCCTTAGAGGGCCAGCCTTACAGGGCCAGCTTTAAAGCTGTAGCCTTAAAGGGCCAGCCTTAGAGGGCCAGCCTTACAGGGCCCGCTTAAAGGGCCAGGCTTAAAGGGCCAGCTTAAAGGGCCAGCCTTAGAGGGCCAGCCTTAAAGGGCCAGCCTTACATGGCCGACCTTAGAGGGCCAGCCTTAGAGGGCCAGCCTTAGAGGGCCAGCCTTAGAGGGCCAGCCTTAGAGGGCCAGCCTTAGAGGGCCAGCCTTAAGGGGCCATCCTTAAAGGGCCAGCCTTAGAGGGCCAGCTTAAAGGGCCAGCTTAAAGGGCCAGCCTTAAAGCTGTAGCCTTAAAGGGCCAGCCTTAGAGGGCCAGCCTTACAGGGCCCGCTTAAAGGGCCAGCCTTACAGGGCCCGCTTAAAGGGCCAGCTTAAAGGGCCAGCTTAAAGGGCCAGCCTTAGAGGGCCAGCCTTAGAGGGCCAGCCTTAGAGGGCCAGCCTTAAAGGGCCAGCCTTAGAGGGCCAGCCTTAAGGGGCCATCCTTAAAGGGCCAGCCTTAGAGGGCCAGCTTAAAGGGCCAGCTTAAAGGGCCAGCCTTAAAGCTGTAGCCTTAAAGGGCCAGCCTTAGAGGGCCAGCCTTACAGGGCCCGCTTAAAGGGCCAGCCTTACAGGGCCCGCTTAAAGGGCCAGCTTAAAGGGCCAGCTTAAAGGGCCAGCCTTAGAGGGCCAGCCTTAGAGGGCCAGCCTTAGAGGGCCAGCCTTAAAGGGCCAGCCTTAGAGGGCCAGCCTTACAGGGCCAGCTTAAAGGGCCAGCTTAAAGGGCCAGCCTTAAAGGGCCAGCCTTAAAGGGCCAGCCTTAGAGGGCCAGCCTTAGAGGGCCAGCTTAAAGGGCCAGCCTTAGAGGGCCAGCCTTAAGGGGCCATCCTTAAAGAACCAGCCTTAGAGGGCCAGCCTTAGAGGGCCAGCTTAAAGGGCCAGCTTAAAGGGCCAGCCTTAAAGCTGTAGCCTTAAAGGGCCAGCCTTAGAGGGCCAGCCTTACAGGGCCCGCTTAAAGGGCCAGCCTTACAGGGCCCGCTTAAAGGGCCAGCTTAAAGGGCCAGCCTTAGAGGGCCAGCCTTAGAGGGCCAGCCTTAAAGGGCCAGCCTTAGAGGGCCAGCCTTAAAGGGCCAGCCTTAGAGGGCCAGCCTTACAGGGCCAGCTTAAAGGGCCAGCTTAAAGGGCCAGCCTTAAAGGGCCAGCCTTGAAGGGCCAGCCTTAGAGGGCCAGCCTTACAGGGCCAGCTTAAAGGGCCGACTTTAGAGGGCCAGCCTTAAAGGGCCAGCTTAAAGGGCCAGCTTAAAGGGCCAGCTTAAAGGGCCAGCCTTAGAGGGCCAGCCTTAGAGGGCCAGCCTTACAGGGCCCGCTTAAAGGGCCAGCCTTAAAGGGCCATCCTGAAAGGGCCAGCCTTAGAGGGCCAGCCTTAAAGGGCCAGCTTAAAGGGCCAGCTTAAAGGGCCAGCCTTAGAGGGCCAGCCTTAGAGGGCCAGTCTTAGAGGGCCAGCATTAGAGGGCCAGCCTTAGAGGGCCAGCCTTAGAGGGCCAGCTTTAGAGGGCCAGCCTTAAAGGGCCAGCCTTAAAGGGCCATCCTGAAAGGGCCATCCTGAAAGGGCCAGCCTTAGAGGGCCAGCCTTACATGGCCGACCTTAGAGGGCCAGCCTTAGAAGGCCAGCCTTAGAGGGCCAGCCTTAGAGGCCCAGCCTTAGAGGGCCAGCCTTAAAGGGCCAGCCTTAGAGGGCCAGCCTTAGAAGGCCAGCCTTAGAAGGCCAGCGAGGGTCAGCCTTAAAGGGTTAGCTTAAAGTGCCAGCCTTAAAGGGCCAGTCTTAGAGGGCCAGCGAGGGTCAGCCTTAAAGGGTTAGCTTAAAGTGCCAGCCTTAAAGGGCCAGTCTTAGAGGGCCAGCCTTAGAGGGCAGCCTTAAAGGGTCAGCTTAGAGGGCCAGCCTTGGAGGGCCAGCTTTAGAGGGCCGGCTTAAAAGGCCAGCCTTAATGCGCCAGCTTTAGAGGGCCAGTGTAACCCATGTCTTCCCACCAGCCTCATCATGAGCAGCCATATGACTTGGTCAGCTGACGGTAGGTCCCCTCCTGATTGGCTGTCTGTGCTGCAAGGAAGCAGTAAAAGGCCAGCAGGTGCAGGTCATCAGTGGCTCCTGCTGTGGTTGGTCAACAAGCTGCATGCTCACAACCCTCTTTGATATCCATACCTACAGAAAACAACTTTGCGGTAAGCCTTTCCATTTCACCGGCCATGTCTGTGGCCGCTACATCTGAATGGATATATTATGTATATATATTATATATTATTATCTGTGTGTATATATATATTTCAACTGCTAAACTCATTGCTCGACAGTAAAGTGGGATGAATGCCACAAGTGAACTTTTACTGTCATTATGAAGGATGGCCATCTTGAATTGGATGTATAAGTGTTGGATTATTTACCGGTACATTTTGTAAAGTGGACTGACATGTTAATACCTGTTTCTGGCATTAAAGGGCCAGCCTTGAAGGGCCGCCTTAAAGCTCTAGCCTTAAAGGGTCAGCTTAAAGGGCCAGCCTTAGAGGGCCAGCCTTAAAGGGCCAGCCTTAAAGGCCCATCCTTAAATGGCCATCCTTAAAGGGCCAGCCTTAAAAGGCCAGCCTTAAAGGGCCAGCCTTAAAGGGCCAGCCTTAGAGGGCCAGCCTTACAGGGCCATCTTAAAGGGCCAGCTTAAAGGGCTAGCCTTAGAGGGCCAGCCTTAAAGGGCCAGCTTAAAGGGCCAGCCTTAGCGGCCCAGCCTTAGAGGGCCAGCCTTAGAGGGCCAGCTTAAAGGGCCAGCCTTAGAGGGCCAGCCTTAGAGGGCCAGCCTTAGAGGGCCAGCCTTAGAGGGCCAGCCTTAAGGGGCCATCCTTAAAGGGCCAGCCTTAGAGGGCCAGCCTTAGAGGGCCAGCCTTAGAGGGCCAGCTTAAAGGGCCAGCTTAAAGGGCCAGCTTTAAAGCTGTAGCCTTAAAGGGCCAGCCTTAGAGGGCCAGCCTTACAGGGCCCGCTTAAAGGGCCAGCCATACAGGGCCCGCTTAAAGGGCCAGCTTAAAGGGCCAGCTTAAAGAACCAGCCTTAGAGGGCCAGCCTTAAAGGGCCAGCCTTACATGGCCGACCTTAGAGGGCCAGCCTTAGAGGGCCAGCCTTAGAGGGCCAGCCTTAGAGGGCCAGCCTTAGAGGGCCAGCCTTAAGGGGCCATCCTTAAAGGGCCAGCCTTAGAGGGCCAGCCTTAGAGGGCCAGCTTAAAGGGCCAGCCTTAAAGCTGTAGCCTTAAAGGGCCAGCCTTAGAGGGCCAGCCTTACAGGGCCCGCTTAAAGGGCCAGCCTTACAGGGCCCGCTTAAAGGGCCAGCTTAAAGGGCCAGCTTAAAGGGCCAGCCTTAGAGGGCCAGCCTTAGAGGGCCAGCCTTAGAGGGCCAGCCTTAAAGGGCCAGCCTTAGAGGGCCAGCCTTACAGGGCCAGCTTAAAGGGCCAGCTTAAAGGGCCAGCCTTAAAGGGCCAGCCTTAAAGGGCCAGCCTTAGAGGGCCAGCCTTAGAGGGCCAGCCTTAGAGGGCCAGCTTAAAGGGCCAGCCTTAGAGGGCCAGCCTTAGAGGGCCAGCCTTTAGGGGCCATTCTTAAAGGGCCAGCCTTAGAGGGCCAGCCTTAGAGGGCCAGCTTAAAGGGCCAGCTTAAAGGGCCAGCCTTAAAGCTGTAGCCTTAAAGGGCCAGCCTTAGAGGGCCAGCCTTACAGGGCCCGCTTAAAGGGCCAGCCTTACAGGGCCCGCTTAAAGGGCCAGCTTTAAAGGGCCAGCCTTGAAGGGCCAGCCTTAGAGGGCCAGCCTTACAGGGCCAGCTTAAAGGGCCGACTTTAGAGGGCCAGCCTTAAAGGGCCAGCTTAAAGGGCCAGCTTAAAGGGCCAGCCTTAGAGGGCCAGCCTTAGAGGGCCAGCCTTAGAGGGCCAGCCTTAAAGGGCCAGCCTTAGAGGGCCAGCCTTACAGGGCCAGCTTAAAGGGCCAGCCATACAGGGCCCGCTTAAAGGGCCAGCTTAAAGGGCCAGCTTAAAGGGCCAGCCTTAGAGGGCCAGCCTTAAAGGGCCAGCCTTACATGGCCGACCTTAGAGGGCCAGCCTTAGAGGGCCAGCCTTAGAGGGCCAGCCTTAGAGGGCCAGCCTTAGAGGGCCAGCCTTAAGGGGCCATCCTTAAAGGGCCAGCCTTAGAGGGCCAGCCTTAGAGGGCCAGCCTAAAGGGCCAGCTTAAAGGGCCAGCCTTAAAGCTGTAGCCTTAAAGGGCCAGCCTTAGAGGGCCAGCCTTACAGGGCCCGCTTAAAGGGCCAGCCTTACAGGGCCCGCTTAAAGGGCCAGCTTAAAGGGCCAGCTTAAAGGGCCAGCCTTAGAGGGCCAGCCTTAGAGGGCCAGCCTTAGAGGGCCAGCCTTAAAGGGCCAGCCTTAGAGGGCCAGCCTTACAGGGCCAGCTTAAAGGGCCAGCTTAAAGGGCCAGCCTTAAAGGGCCAGCCTTAAAGGGCCAGCCTTAGAGGGCCAGCCTTAGAGGGCCAGCCTTAGAGGGCCAGCTTAAAGGGCCAGCCTTAGAGGGCCAGCCTTAGAGGGCCAGCCTTTAGGGGCCATTCTTAAAGGGCCAGCCTTAGAGGGCCAGCCTTAGAGGGCCAGCTTAAAGGGCCAGCTTAAAGGGCCAGCCTTAAAGCTGTAGCCTTAAAGGGCCAGCCTTAGAGGGCCAGCCTTACAGGGCCCGCTTAAAGGGCCAGCCTTACAGGGCCCGCTTAAAGGGCCAGCTTAAAGGGCCAGCCTTAGAGGGCCAGCCTTAGAGGGCCAGCCTTAAAGGGCCAGCCTTAGAGGGCCAGCCTTAAAGGGCCAGCCTTAGAGGGCCAGCCTTACAGGGCCAGCTTAAAGGGCCAGCTTAAAGGGCCAGCCTTAAAGGGCCAGCCTTAAACGGCCAGCCTTAAAGGGCCAGCCTTAAAGGGCCAGCCTTGAAGGGCCAGCCTTAGAGGGCCAGCCTTACAGGGCCAGCTTAAAGGGCCGACTTTAGAGGGCCAGCCTTAAAGGGCCAGCTTAAAGGGCCAGCCTTAGAGGGCCAGCCTTCGAGGGCCAGTCTTACAGGGCCCGCTTAAAGGGCCAGCCTTAAAGGGCCATCCTGAAAGGGCCAGCCTTAGAGGGCCAGCCTTAAAGGGCCAGCTTAAAGGGCCAGCCTTAGAGGGCCAGCCTTTGAGGGCCAGACTGAGAGGGCAAGACTTAGAGGGCAACCCTTAAGGGGCCAGCTTAAAGGGCCAGCTTAAAGGGCCAGCCTTAGAGGGCCAGCCTTAGAGGGCCAGTCTTAGAGGGCCAGCATTAGAGGGCCAGCCTTAGAGGGCCAGCCTTAGAGGGCCAGGTTTAGAGGGCCAGCCTTAAAGGGCCAGCCTTAAAGGGCCATCCTGAAAGGCCCATCCTGAAAGGGCCAGCCTTAGAGGGCCAGCCTTACATGGCCGACCTTAGAGGGCCAGCCTTAGAGGGCCAGCCTTAGAGGGCCAGCCTTAGAGGCCCAGCCTTAGAGGGCCAGCCTTAAAGGGCCAGCCTTAGAGGGCCAGCCTTACAGGGCCAGCTTAAAGGGCCAGCTTAAAGGGCCAGCCTTAAAGGGCCAGCCTTAAAGGGCCAGCCTTAAAGGGCCAGCCTTAAAGGGCCAGCCTTGAAGGGCCAGCCTTAGAGGGCCAGCCTTACAGGGCCAGCTTAAAGGGCCGACTTTAGAGGGCCAGCCTTAAAGGGCCAGCTTAAAGGGCCAGCTTAAAGGGCCAGCCTTAGAGGGCCAGCCTTCGAGGGCCAGTCTTACAGGGCCCGCTTAAAGGGCCAGCCTTAAAGGGCCATCCTGAAAGGGCCAGCCTTAGAGGGCCAGCCTTAAAGGGCCAGCTTAAAGGGCCAGCCTTAGAGGGCCAGCCTTTGAGGGCCAGACTTAGAGGGCAAGACTTAGAGGGCAACCCTTAAGGGGCCAGCTTAAAGGGCCAGCTTAAAGGGCCAGCCTTAGAGGGCCAGCCTTAGAGGGCCAGTCTTAGAGGGCCAGCATTAGAGGGCCAGCCTTAGAGGGCCAGCCTTAGAGGGCCAGCTTTAGAGGGCCAGCCTTAAAGGGCCAGCCTTAAAGGGCCATCCTGAAAGGGCCATCCTGAAAGGGCCAGCCTTAGAGGGCCAGCCTTACATGGCCGACCTTAGAGGGCCAGCCTTAGAGGGCCAGCCTTAGAGGCCCAGCCTTAGAGGGCCAGCCTTAAAGGGCCAGCCTTAGAGGGCCAGCCTTAGAAGGCCAGCCTTAGAAGGCCAGCGAGGGTCAGCCTTAAAGGGTTAGCTTAAAGTGCCAGCCTTAAAGGGCCAGTCTTAGAGGGCCAGCGAGGGTCAGCCTTAAAGGGTTAGCTTAAAGTGCCAGCCTTAAAGGGCCAGTCTTAGAGGGCCAGCCTTAGAGGGCAGCCTTAAAGTGTCAGCTTAGAGGGCCAGCCTTGGAGGGCCAGCTTTAGAGGGCCGGCTTAAAAGGCCAGCCTTAATGCGCCAGCTTTAGAGGGCCAGTGTAACCCATGTCTTCCCACCAGCCTAATCATGAGCAGCCATATGACTTGGTCAGCTGACGGTAGGTCCCCTCCTGATTGGCTGTCTGTGCTGCAAGGAAGCAGTAAAAGGCCAGCAGGTGCAGGTCATCAGTGGCTCCTGCTGTGGTTGGTCAACAAGCTGCATGCTCAAAACCCTCTTTGATATCCATACCTACAGAAAACAACTTTGCGGTAAGCCTTTCCATTTCACCGGCCATGTCTGTGGCCGCTACATCTGAATGGATATATTATGTATATATATTATATATTATTATCTGTGTGTATATATATATTTCAACTGCTAAACTCATTGCTCGACAGTAAAGTGGGATGAATGCCACAAGTGAACTTTTACTGTCATTATGAAGGATGGCCATCTTGAATTGGATGTATAAGTGTTGGATTATTTACCGGTACATTTTGTAAAGTGGACTGACATGTTAATACCTGTTTCTGGCATTAAAGGGCCAGCCTTGAAGGGCCGCCTTAAAGCTCTAGCCTTAAAGGGTCAGCTTAAAGGGCCAGCCTTAGAGGGCCAGCCTTAAAGGGCCAGCCTTAAAGGGTCAGCTTAAAGGGCCAGCCTTAGAGGGCCAGCCTTAAAGGGCCAGCCTTAAAGGCCCATCCTTAAATGGCCATCCTTAAAGGGCCAGCCTTAAAAGGCCAGCCTTAAAGGGCCAGCCTTAAAGGGCCAGCCTTAGAGGGCCAGCCTTACAGGGCCATCTTGAAGGGCCAGCTTAAAGGGCTAGCCTTAGAGGGCCAGCCTTAAAGGGCCAGCTTAAAGGGCCAGCCTTAGCGGCCCAGCCTTAGAGGGCCAGCCTTAGAGGGCCAGCTTAAAGGGCCAGCCTTGGAGGGCCAGCCTTAGAGGGCCAGCCTTAGAGGGCCAGCCTTAGAGGGCCAGCCTTAAGGGGCCATCCTTAAAGGGCCAGCCTTAGAGGGCCAGCCTTAGAGGGCCAGCCTTAGAGGGCCAGCTTAAAGGGCCAGCTTAAAGGGCCAGCTTTAAAGCTGTAGCCTTAAAGGGCCAGCCTTAGAGGGCCAGCCTTACAGGGCCCGCTTAAAGGGCCAGCCATACAGGGCCCGCTTAAAGGGCCAGCTTAAAGGGCCAGCTTAAAGGGCCAGCCTTAGAGGGCCAGCCTTAAAGGGCCAGCCTTACATGGCCGACCTTAGAGGGCCAGCCTTAGAGGGCCAGCCTTAGAGGGCCAGCCTTAGAGGGCCAGCCTTAAGGGGCCATCCTTAAAGGGCCAGCCTTAGAGGGCCAGCCTTAGAGGGCCAGCTTAAAGGGCCAGCTTAAAGGGCCAGCCTTAAAGCTGTAGCCTTAAAGGGCCAGCCTTAGAGGGCCAGCCTTACAGGGCCCGCTTAAAGGGCCAGCCTTACAGGGCCCGCTTAAAGGGCCAGCTTAAAGGGCCAGCTTAAAGGGCCAGCCTTAGAGGGCCAGCCTTAGAGGGCCAGCCTTAGAGGGCCAGCCTTAAAGGGCCAGCCTTAGAGGGCCAGCCTTACAGGGCCAGCTTAAAGGGCCAGCTTAAAGGGCCAGCCTTAAAGGGCCAGCCTTAAAGGGCCAGCCTTAGAGGGCCAGCCTTAGAGGGCCAGCTTAAAGGGCCAGCCTTAGAGGGCCAGCCTTAAAGGGCCAGCCTTACATGGCCGACCTTAGAGGGCCAGCCATAGAGGGCCAGCCTTACAGGGCCCGCTTAAAGGGCCAGCCTTAGAGGGCCAGCCTTAGAGGGCCAGCCTTAGAGGGCCAGCCTTAGAGGGCCAGCTTAAAGGGCCAGCCTTAGAGGGCCAGCCTTAGAGGGCCAGCCTTAGAGGGCCAGCCTTAGAGGGCCAGCCTTAAGGGGCCATCCTTAAAGGGCCAGCCTTAGAGGGCCAGCCTTAGAGGGCCAGCTTAAAGGGCCAGCTTAAAGGGCCAGCCTTAAAGCTGTAGCCTTAAAGGGCCAGCCTTACAGGGCCCGCTTAAAGGGCCAGCCTTACAGGGCCAGCCTTAGAGGGCCAGCCTTAGAGGGCCAGCCTTAGAGGGCCAGCCTTAGAGGGCCAGCCTTAGAGGGCCAGCCTTAAAGGGCCAGCCTTAGAGGGCCAGCCTTACAGGGCCAGCTTAAAGGGCCAGCCATACAGGGCCCGCTTAAAGGGCCAGCTTAAAGGGCCAGCTTAAAGGGCCAGCCTTAGAGGGCCAGCCTTAAAGGGCCAGCCTTACATGGCCGACCTTAGAGGGCCAGCCTTAGAGGGCCAGCCTTAGAGGGCCAGCCTTAGAGGGCCAGCCTTAGAGGGCCAGCCTTAAGGGGCCATCCTTAAAGGGCCAGCCTTAGAGGGCCAGCCTTAGAGGGCCAGCTTAAAGGGCCAGCTTAAAGGGCCAGCCTTAAAGCTGTAGCCTTAAAGGGCCAGCCTTAGAGGGCCAGCCTTACAGGGCCCGCTTAAAGGGCCAGCCTTACAGGGCCCGCTTAAAGGGCCAGCTTAAAGGGCCAGCTTAAAGGGCCAGCCTTAGAGGGCCAGCCTTAGAGGGCCAGCCTTAGAGGGCCAGCCTTAAAGGGCCAGCCTTAGAGGGCCAGCCTTACAGGGCCAGCTTAAAGGGCCAGCTTAAAGGGCCAGCCTTAAAGGGCCAGCCTTAAAGGGCCAGCCTTAGAGGGCCAGCCTTAGAGGGCCAGCCTTAGAGGGCCAGCTTAAAGGGCCAGCCTTAGAGGGCCAGCCTTAGAGGGCCAGCCTTAGAGGGCCAGCCTTTAGGGGCCATTCTTAAAGGGCCAGCCTTAGAGGGCCAGCTTAAAGGGCCAGCTTAAAGGGCCAGCCTTAAAGCTGTAGCCTTAAAGGGCCAGCCTTAGAGGGCCAGCCTTACAGGGCCCGCTTAAAGGGCCAGCCTTACAGGGCCCGCTTAAAGGGCCAGCTTAAAGGGCCAGCCTTAGAGGGCCAGCCTTAGAGGGCCAGCCTTAAAGGGCCAGCCTTAGAGGGCCAGCCTTAAAGGGCCAGCCTTAGAGGGCCAGCCTTACAGGGCCAGCTTAAAGGGCCAGCTTAAAGGGCCAGCCTTAAAGGGCCAGCCTTAAAGGGCCAGCCTTAAAGGGCCAGCCTTAAAGGGCCAGCCTTGAAGGGCCAGCCTTAGAGGGCCAGCGTTACAGGGCCAGCTTAAAGGGCCGACTTTAGAGGGCCAGCCTTAAAGGGCCAGCTTAAAGGGCCAGCCTTAGAGGGCCAGCCTTCGAGGGCCAGTCTTACAGGGCCCGCTTAAAGGGCCAGCCTTAAAGGGCCATCCTGAAAGGGCCAGCCTTAGAGGGCCAGCCTTAAAGGGCCAGCTTAAAGGGCCAGCCTTAGAGGGCCAGCCTTTGAGGGCCAGACTGAGAGGGCAAGACTTAGAGGGCAACCCTTAAGGGGCCAGCTTAAAGGGCCAGCCTTAGAGGGCCAGCCTTAGAGGGCCAGTCTTAGAGGGCCAGCATTAGAGGGCCAGCCTTAGAGGGCCAGCCTTAGAGGGCCAGCTTTAGAGGGCCAGCCTTAAAGGGCCAGCCTTAAAGGGCCATCCTGAAAGGCCCATCCTGAAAGGGCCAGCCTTAGAGGGCCAGCCTTACATGGCCGACCTTAGAGGGCCAGCCTTAGAGGGCCAGCCTTAGAGGGCCAGCCTTAGAGGCCCAGCCTTAGAGGGCCAGCCTTAAAGGGCCAGCCTTAGAGGGCCAGCCTTACAGGGCCAGCTTAAAGGGCCAGCTTAAAGGGCCAGCCTTAAAGGGCCAGCCTTAAAGGGCCAGCCTTAAAGGGCCAGCCTTAAAGGGCCAGCCTTGAAGGGCCAGCCTTAGAGGGCCAGCCTTACAGGGCCAGCTTAAAGGGCCGACTTTAGAGGGCCAGCCTTAAAGGGCCAGCTTAAAGGGCCAGCTTAAAAGGCCAGCCTTAGAGGGCCAGCCTTCGAGGGCCAGTCTTACAGGGCCCGCTTAAAGGGCCATCCTGAAAGGGCCATCCTGAAAGGGCCAGCCTTAGAGGGCCAGCCTTAAAGGGCCAGCTTAAAGGGCCAGCCTTAGAGGGCCAGCCTTTGAGGGCCAGACTTAGAGGGCAAGACTTAGAGGGCAACCCTTAAGGGGCCAGCTTAAAGGGCCAGCTTAAAGGGCCAGCCTTAGAGGGCCAGCCTTAGAGGGCCAGTCTTAGAGGGCCAGCATTAGAGGGCCAGCCTTAGAGGGCCAGCCTTAGAGGGCCAGCTTTAGAGGGCCAGCCTTAAAGGGCCAGCCTTAAAGGGCCATCCTGAAAGGGCCATCCTGAAAGGGCCAGCCTTAGAGGGCCAGCCTTACATGGCCGACCTTAGAGGGCCAGCCTTACAGGGCCCGCTTAAAGGGCCAGCCTTAGAGGGCCAGCCTTAAAGGGCCAGCCTTAGAGGGCCAGCCTTAGAGGGCCAGCCTTAAAGGGCCAGCCTTAGAGGGCCAGCCTTAAAGGGCCAGCCTTAGAGGGCCAGCCTTACAGGGCCATCCTGAAAGGGCCATCCTGAAAGGGCCAGCCTTAGAGGGCCAGCCTTAGAGGGCCAGCCTTAGAGGGCCAGCCTTACAGGGCCCGCTTAAAGGGCCAGCCTTAGAGGGCCAGCCTTAAAGGGCCAGCCTTAGAGGGCCAGCCTTAGAAGGCCAGCCTTAGAAGGCCAGCGAGGGTCAGCCTTAAAGGGTTAGCTTAAAGTGCCAGCCTTAAAGGGCCAGTCTTAGAGGGCCAGCCTTAGAGGGCAGCCTTAAAGGGTCAGCTTAGAGGGCCAGCCTTGGAGGGCCAGCTTTAGAGGGCCGGCTTAAAAGGCCAGCCTTAATGCGCCAGCTTTAGAGGGCCAGTGTAACCCATGTCTTCCCACCAGCCTCATCATGAGCAGCCATATGACTTGGTCAGCTGACGGTAGGTCCCCTCCTGATTGGCTGTCTGTGCTGCAAGGAAGCAGTAAAAGGCCAGCAGGTGCAGGTCATCAGTGGCTCCTGCTGTGGTTGGTCAACAAGCTGCATGCTCACAACCCTCTTTGATATCCATACCTACAGAAAACAACTTTGCGGTAAGCCTTTCCATTTCACCGGCCATGTCTGTGGCCGCTACATCTGAATGGATATATTATGTATATATATTATATATTATTATCTGTGTGTATATATATATTTCAACTGCTAAACTCATTGCTCGACAGTAAAGTGGGATGAATGCCACAAGTGAACTTTTACTGTCATTATGAAGGATGGCCATCTTGAATTGGATGTATAAGTGTTGGATTATTTACCGGTACATTTTGTAAAGTGGACTGACATGTTAATACCTGTTTCTGTATTCTGTAAGGGCCAGCCTTAAAGGGCCAGCCTTAAAGGCCCATCCTTAAATGGCCATCCTTAAAGGGCCAGCCTTAAAAGGCCAGCCTTAAAGGGCCAGCCTTAAAGGGCCAGCCTTAGAGGGCCAGCCTTACAGGGCCATCTTAAAGGGCCAGCTTAAAGGGCTAGCCTTAGAGGGCCAGCCTTAAAGGGCCAGCTTAAAGGGCCAGCCTTAGCGGCCCAGCCTTCGAGGGCCAGCCTTAGAGGGCCAGCTTAAAGGGCCAGCCTTAGAGGGCCAGCCTTAGAGGGCCAGCCTTAGAGGGCCAGCCTTAGAGGGCCAGCCTTAAGGGGCCATCCTTAAAGGGCCAGCCTTAGAGGGCCAGCCTTAGAGGGCCAGCCTTAGAGGGCCAGCTTAAAGGGCCAGCTTAAAGGGCCAGCTTTAAAGCTGTAGCCTTAAAGGGCCAGCCTTAGAGGGCCAGCCTTACAGGGCCCGCTTAAAGGGCCAGCCTTAAAGGGCCAGCTTAAAGGGCCAGCCTTAGAGGGCCAGCCTTAAAGGGCCAGCCTTACATGGCCGACCTTAGAGGGCCAGCCTTAGAGGGCCAGCCTTACAGGGCCCGCTTAAAGGGCCAGCCTTAGAGGGCCAGCCTTAGAGGGCCAGCCTTAGAGGGCCAGCCTTAGAGGGCCAGCTTAAAGGGCCAGCCTTAGAGGGCCAGCCTTAGAGGGCCAGCCTTACAGGGCCCGCTTAAAGGGCCAGCCTTAGAGGGCCAGCCTTAAAGGGCCAGCCTTAGAGGGCCAGCCTTAGAAGGCCAGCCTTAAAGGGCCAGCCTTAGAGGGCCAGCCTTAAAGGGCCAGCCTTAGAGGGCCAGCCTTACAGGGCCAGCTTAAAGGGCCAGCTTAAAGGGCCAGCCTTAAAGGGCCAGCCTTAAAGGGCCAGCCTTAAAGGGCCAGCCTTGAAGGGCCAGCCTTGAAGGGCCAGGCTTACAGGGCCAGCTTAAAGGGCCGACTTTAGAGGGCCAGCCTTAAAGGGCCAGCTTAAAGGGCCAGCTTAAAGGGCCAGCTTAAAGGGCCAGCCTTAGAGGGCCAGCCTTAGAGGGCCAGCCTTAGAGGGCCAGCTTAAAGGGCCAGCTTAAAGGGCCAGCTTTAAAGCTGTAGCCTTAAAGGGCCAGCCTTAGAGGGCCAGCCTTACAGGGCCCGCTTAAAGGGCCAGCCATACAGGGCCCGCTTAAAGGGCCAGCTTAAAGGGCCAGCTTAAAGGGCCAGCCTTAGAGGGCCAGCCTTAAAGGGCCAGCCTTACATGGCCGACCTTAGAGGGCCAGCCTTAGAGGGCCAGCCTTAGAGGGCCAGCCTTAGAGGGCCAGCCTTAGAGGGCCAGCCTTAAGGGGCCATCCTTAAAGGGCCAGCCTTAGAGGGCCAGCCTTAGAGGGCCAGCTTAAAGGGCCAGCTTAAAGGGCCAGCCTTAAAGCTGTAGCCTTAAAGGGCCAGCCTTAGAGGCCCAGCCTTACAGGGCCCGCTTAAAGGGCCAGCCTTACAGGGCCCGCTTAAAGGGCCAGCTTAAAGGGCCAGCTTAAAGGGCCAGCCTTAGAGGGCCAGCCTTAGAGGGCCAGCCTTAAAGGGCCAGCCTTAGAGGGCCAGCCTTACAGGGCCAGCTTAAAGGGCCAGCTTAAAGGGCCAGCCTTAAAGGGCCAGCCTTAAAGGGCCAGCCTTAGAGGGCCAGCCTTAGAGGGCCAGCCTTAGAGGGCCAGCTTAAAGGGCCAGCCTTAGAGGGCCAGCCTTAGAGGGCCAGCCTTTAGGGGCCATTCTTAAAGGGCCAGCCTTAGAGGGCCAGCCTTAGAGGGCCAGCTTAAAGGGCCAGCTTAAAGGGCCAGCCTTAAAGCTGTAGCCTTAAAGGGCCAGCCTTAGAGGGCCAGCCTTACAGGGCCCGCTTAAAGGGCCAGCCTTACAGGGCCCGCTTAAAGGGCCAGCCTAACAGGGCCCGCTTAAAGGGCCAGCTTAAAGGGCCAGCCTTAGAGGGCCAGCCTTAAAGGGCCAGCCTTAGAGGGCCAGCCTTAAAGGGCCAGCCTTAGAGGGCCAGCCTTACAGGGCCAGCTTAAAGGGCCAGCTTAAAGGGCCAGCCTTAAAGGGCCAGCCTTAAAGGGCCAGCCTTAAAGGGCCAGCCTTGAAGGGCCAGCCTTAGAGGGCCAGCCTTACAGGGCCAGCTTAAAGGGCCGACTTTAGAGGGCCAGCCTTAAAGGGCCAGCTTAAAGGGCCAGCCTTAGAGGGCCAGCCTTAGAGGGCCAGCCTTACAGGGCCCGCTTAAAGGGCCAGCCTTAAAGGGCCATCCTGAAAGGGCCAGCCTTAGAGGGCCAGCCTTAAAGGGCCAGCTTAAAGGGCCAGCTTAAAGGGCCAGCCTTAGAGGGCCAGCCTTAGAGGGCCAGTCTTAGAGGGCCAGCATTAGAGGGCCAGCCTTAGAGGGCCAGCCTTAGAGGGCCAGCTTTAGAGGGCCAGCCTTAAAGGGCCAGCCTTAAAGGGCCATCCTGAAAGGGCCATCCTGAAAGGGCCAGCCTTAGAGGGCCAGCCTTACATGGCCGACCTTAGAGGGCCAGCCTTAGAGGCCCAGCCTTAGAGGGCCAGCCTTAAAGGGCCAGCCTTAGAGGGCCAGCCTTAGAAGGCCAGCCTTAGAAGGCCAGCGAGGGTCAGCCTTAAAGGGTTAGCTTAAAGTGCCAGCCTTAAAGGGCCAGTCTTAGAGGGCCAGCGAGGGTCAGCCTTAAAGGGTTAGCTTAAAGTGCCAGCCTTAAAGGGCCAGTCTTAGAGGGCCAGCCTTAGAGGGCAGCCTTAAAGTGTCAGCTTAGAGGGCCAGCCTTGGAGGGCCAGCTTTAGAGGGCCGGCTTAAAAGGCCAGCCTTAATGCGCCAGCTTTAGAGGGCCAGTGTAACCCATGTCTTCCCACCAGCCTAATCATGAGCAGCCATATGACTTGGTCAGCTGACGGTAGGTCCCCTCCTGATTGGCTGTCTGTGCTGCAAGGAAGCAGTAAAAGGCCAGCAGGTGCAGGTCATCAGTGGCTCCTGCTGTGGTTGGTCAACAAGCTGCATGCTCACAACCCTCTTTGATATCCATACCTACAGAAAACAACTTTGCGGTAAGCCTTTCCATTTCACCGGCCATGTCTGTGGCCGCTACATCTGAATGGATATATTATGTATATATATTATATATTATTATCTGTGTGTATATATATATTTCAACTGCTAAACTCATTGCTCGACAGTAAAGTGGGATGAATGCCACAAGTGAACTTTTACTGTCATTATGAAGGATGGCCATCTTGAATTGGATGTATAAGTGTTGGATTATTTACCGGTACATTTTGTAAAGTGGACTGACATGTTAATACCTGTTTCTGGCATTAAAGTGCCAGCCTTGAAGGGCCGCCTTAAAGCTCTAGCCTTAAAGGGTCAGCTTAAAGGGCCAGCCTTAGAGGGCCAGCCTTAAAGGGCCAGCCTTAAAGGCCCATCCTTAAATGGCCATCCTTAAAGGGCCAGCCTTAAAAGGCCAGCCTTAAAGGGCCAGCCTTAAAGGGCCAGCCTTAGAGGGCCAGCCTTACAGGGCCATCTTAAAGGGCCAGCTTAAAGGGCTAGCCTTAGAGGGCCAGCCTTAAAGGGCCAGCTTAAAGGGCCAGCCTTAGCGGCCCAGCCTTAGAGGGCCAGCCTTAGAGGGCCAGCTTAAAGGGCCAGCCTTAGAGGGCCAGCCTTAGAGGGCCAGCCTTAGAGGGCCAGCCTTAGAGGGCCAGCCTTAAGGGGCCATCCTTAAAGGGCCAGCCTTAGAGGGCCAGCCTTAGAGGGCCAGCCTTAGAGGGCCAGCTTAAAGGGCCAGCTTAAAGGGCCAGCTTTAAAGCTGTAGCCTTAAAGGGCCAGCCTTAGAGGGCCAGCCTTACAGGGCCCGCTTAAAGGGCCAGCCATACAGGGCCCGCTTAAAGGGCCAGCTTAAAGGGCCAGCTTAAAGGGCCAGCCTTAGAGGGCCAGCCTTAAAGGGCCAGCCTTACATGGCCGACCTTAGAGGGCCAGCCTTAGAGGGCCAGCCTTAGAGGGCCAGCCTTAGAGGGCCAGCCTTAGAGGGCCAGCCTTAGAGGGCCAGCCTTAAGGGGCCATCCTTAAAGGGCCAGCCTTAGAGGGCCAGCCTTAGAGGGCCAGCTTAAAGGGCCAGCTTAAAGGGCCAGCCTTAAAGCTGTAGCCTTAAAGGGCCAGCCTTAGAGGGCCAGCCTTACAGGGCCCGCTTAAAGGGCCAGCCTTACAGGGCCCGCTTAAAGGGCCAGCTTAAAGGGCCAGCTTAAAGGGCCAGCCTTAGAGGGCCAGCCTTAGAGGGCCAGCCTTAGAGGGCCAGCCTTAAAGGGCCAGCCTTAGAGGGCCAGCCTTACAGGGCCAGCTTAAAGGGCCAGCTTAAAGGGCCAGCCTTAAAGGGCCAGCCTTAAAGGGCCAGCCTTAGAGGGCCAGCCTTAGAGGGCCAGCCTTAGAGGGCCAGCTTAAAGGGCCAGCCTTAGAGGGCCAGCCTTAGAGGGCCAGCCTTTAGGGGCCATTCTTAAAGGGCCAGCCTTAGAGGGCCAGCCTTAGAGGGCCAGCCTTAGAGGGCCAGCTTAAAGGGCCAGCTTAAAGGGCCAGCCTTAAAGCTGTAGCCTTAAAGGGCCAGCCTTAGAGGGCCAGCCTTACAGGGCCCGCTTAAAGGGCCAGCCTTACAGGGCCCGCTTAAAGGGCCAGCCTTACAGGGCCCGCTTAAAGGGCCAGCTTAAAGGGCCAGCCTTAGAGGGCCAGCCTTAAAGGGCCAGCCTTAGAGGGCCAGCCTTAAAGGGCCAGCCTTAGAGGGCCAGCCTTACAGGGCCAGCTTAAAGGGCCAGCTTAAAGGGCCAGCCTTAAAGGGCCAGCCTTAAAGGGCCAGCCTTAAAGGGCCAGCCTTGAAGGGCCAGCCTTAGAGGGCCAGCCTTACAGGGCCAGCTTAAAGGGCCGACTTTAGAGGGCCAGCCTTAAAGGGCCAGCTTAAAGGGCCAGCCTTAGAGGGCCAGCCTTAGAGGGCCAGCCTTACAGGGCCCGCTTAAAGGGCCAGCCTTAAAGGGCCATTCTGAAAGGGCCAGCCTTAGAGGGCCAGCCTTAAAGGGCCAGCTTAAAGGGCCAGCTTAAAGGGCCAGCCTTAGAGGGCCAGCCTTAGAGGGCCAGTCTTAGAGGGCCAGCATTAGAGGGCCAGCCTTAGAGGGCCAGCCTTAGAGGGCCAGCTTTAGAGGGCCAGCCTTAAAGGGCCAGCCTTAAAGGGCCATCCTGAAAGGGCCATCCTGAAAGGGCCAGCCTTAGAGGGCAAGCCTTACATGGCCGACCTTAGAGGGCCAGCCTTAGAAGGCCAGCCTTAGAGGGCCAGCCTTAAAGGGCCAGCCTTAGAGGGCCAGCCTTAGAAGGCCAGCCTTAGAAGGCCAGCGAGGGTCAGCCTTAAAGGGTTAGCTTAAAGTGCCAGCCTTAAAGGGCCAGTCTTAGAGGGCCAGCGAGGGTCAGCCTTAAAGGGTTAGCTTAAAGTGCCAGCCTTAAAGGGCCAGTCTTAGAGGGCCAGCCTTAGAGGGCAGCCTTAAAGGGTCAGCTTAGAGGGCCAGCCTTGGAGGGCCAGCTTTAGAGGGCCGGCTTAAAAGGCCAGCCTTAATGCGCCAGCTTTAGAGGGCCAGTGTAACCCATGTCTTCCCACCAGCCTCATCATGAGCAGCCATATGACTTGGTCAGCTGACGGTAGGTCCCCTCCTGATTGGCTGTCTGTGCTGCAAGGAAGCAGTAAAAGGCCAGCAGGTGCAGGTCATCAGTGGCTCCTGCTGTGGTTGGTCAACAAGCTGCATGCTCACAACCCTCTTTGATATCCATACCTACAGAAAACAACTTTGCGGTAAGCCTTTCCATTTCACCGGCCATGTCTGTGGCCGCTACATCTGAATGGATATATTATGTATATATATTATATATTATTATCTGTGTGTATATATATATTTCAACTGCTAAACTCATTGCTCGACAGTAAAGTGGGATGAATGCCACAAGTGAACTTTTACTGTCATTATGAAGGATGGCCATCTTGAATTGGATGTATAAGTGTTGGATTATTTACCGGTACATTTTGTAAAGTGGACTGACATGTTAATACCTGTTTCTGGCATTAAAGGGCCAGCCTTGAAGGGCCGCCTTAAAGCTCTAGCCTTAAAGGGTCAGCTTAAAGGGCCAGCCTTAGAGGGCCAGCCTTAAAGGGCCAGCCTTAAAGGCCCATCCTTAAATGGCCATCCTTAAAGGGCCAGCCTTAAAAGGCCAGCCTTAAAGGGCCAGCCTTAAAGGGCCAGCCTTAGAGGGCCAGCCTTACAGGGCCATCTTAAAGGGCCAGCTTAAAGGGCTAGCCTTAGAGGGCCAGCCTTAAAGGGCCAGCTTAAAGGGCCAGCCTTAGCGGCCCAGCCTTCGAGGGCCAGCCTTAGAGGGCCAGCTTAAAGGGCCAGCCTTAGAGGGCCAGCCTTAGAGGGCCAGCCTTAGAGGGCCAGCCTTAGAGGGCCAGCCTTAAGGGGCCATCCTTAAAGGGCCAGCCTTAGAGGGCCAGCCTTAGAGGGCCAGCCTTAGAGGGCCAGCCTTAGAGGGCCAGCTTAAAGGGCCAGCTTAAAGGGCCAGCTTTAAAGCTGTAGCCTTAAAGGGCCAGCCTTAGAGGGCCAGCCTTACAGGGCCCGCTTAAAGGGCCAGCCATACAGGGCCCGCTTAAAGGGCCAGCTTAAAGGGCCAGCTTAAAGGGCCAGCCTTAGAGGGCCAGCCTTACAGGGCCCGCTTAAAGGGCCAGCTTAAAGGGCCAGCTTAAAGGGCCAGCCTTAGAGGGCCAGCCTTAAAGGGCCAGCCTTACATGGCCGACCTTAGAGGGCCAGCCTTAGAGGGCCAGCCTTAGAGGGCCAGCCTTAGAGGGCCAGCCTTAAGGGGCCATCCTTAAAGGGCCAGCCTTAGAGGGCCAGCCTTAGAGGGCCAGCTTAAAGGGCCAGCTTAAAGGGCCAGCCTTAAAGCTGTAGCCTTAAAGGGCCAGCCTTAGAGGGCCAGCCTTACAGGGCCCGCTTAAAGGGCCAGCCTTACAGGGCCCGCTTAAAGGGCCAGCTTAAAGGGCCAGCTTAAAGGGCCAGCCTTAAAGGGCCAGCCTTAAAGGGCCAGCCTTAAAGGGCCAGCCTTACAGGGCCAGCTTAAAGGGCCAGCTTAAAGGGCCAGCCTTAAAGGGCCAGCCTTAAAGGGCCAGCCTTAAAGGGCCAGCCTTAGAGGGCCAGCCTTAGAGGGCCAGCCTTAGAGGGCCAGCTTAAAGGGCCAGCCTTAGAGGGCCAGCCTTAGAGGGCCAGCCTTTAGGGGCCATTCTTAAAGGGCCAGCCTTAGAGGGCCAGCCTTAGAGGGCCAGCTTAAAGGGCCAGCTTAAAGGGCCAGCCTTAAAGCTGTAGCCTTAAAGGGCCAGCCTTAGAGGGCCCGCTTAAAGGGCCAGCTTAAAGGGCCAGCCTTAGAGGGCCAGCCTTAGAGGGCCATTCTTAAAGGGCCAGCCTTAGAGGGCCAGCCTTAAAGGGCCAGCCTTAGAGGGCCAGCCTTACAGGGCCAGCTTAAAGGGCCAGCTTAAAGGGCCAGCCTTAAAGGGCCAGCCTTAAAGGGCCAGCCTTAAAGGGCCAGCCTTAAAGGGCCAGCCTTGAAGGACCAGCCTTAGAGGGCCAGCCTTACAGGGCCAGCTTAAAGGGCCGACTTTAGAGGGCCAGCCTTAAAGGGCCAGCTTAAAGGGCCAGCTTAAAGGGCCAGCTTAAAGGGCCAGCCTTAGAGGGCCAGCCTTCGAGGGCCAGTCTTACAGGGCCCGCTTAAAGGGCCAGCCTTAAAGGGCCATCCTGAAAGGGCCAGCCTTAGAGGGCCAGCCTTAAAGGGCCAGCTTAAAGGGCCAGCCTTAGAGGGCCAGCCTTTGAGGGCCAGACTTAGAGGGCAAGACTTAGAGGGCAACCCTTAAGGGGCCAGCTTAAAGGGCCAGCTTAAAGGGCCAGCCTTAGAGGGCCAGCCTTAGAGGGCCAGTCTTAGAGGGCCAGCATTAGAGGGCCAGCCTTAGAGGGCCAGCCTTAGAGGGCCAGCTTTAGAGGGCCAGCCTTAAAGGGCCAGCCTTAAAGGGCCATCCTGAAAGGGCCATCCTGAAAGGGCCAGCCTTAGAGGGCCAGCCTTACATGGCCGACCTTAGAGGGCCAGCCTTAGAGGGCCAGCCTTAGAGGGCCAGCCTTAGAGGCCCAGCCTTAGAGGGCCAGCCTTAAAGGGCCAGCCTTAGAGGGCCAGCCTTAGAAGGCCAGCCTTAGAAGGCCAGCGAGGGTCAGCCTTAAAGGGTTAGCTTAAAGTGCCAGCCTTAAAGGGCCAGTCTTAGAGGGCCAGCGAGGGTCAGCCTTAAAGGGTTAGCTTAAAGTGCCAGCCTTAAAGGGCCAGTCTTAGAGGGCCAGCCTTAGAGGGCAGCCTTAAAGGGTCAGCTTAGAGGGCCAGCCTTGGAGGGCCAGCTTTAGAGGGCCGGCTTAATTGCCAGCCTTAATGCGCCAGCTTTAGAGGGCCAGTGTAACCCATGTCTTCCCACCAGCCTCATCATGAGCAGCCATATGACTTGGTCAGCTGACGGTAGGTCCCCTCCTGATTGGCTGTCTGTGCTGCAAGGAAGCAGTAAAAGGCCAGCAGGTGCAGGTCATCAGTGGCTCCTGCTGTGGTTGGTCAACAAGCTGCATGCTCACAACCCTCTTTGATATCCATACCTACAGAAAACAACTTTGCGGTAAGCCTTTCCATTTCACCGGCCATGTCTGTGGCCGCTACATCTGAATGGATATATTATGTATATATATTATATATTATTATCTGTGTGTATATATATATTTCAACTGCTAAACTCATTGCTCGACAGTAAAGTGGGATGAATGCCACAAGTGAACTTTTACTGTCATTATGAAGGATGGCCATCTTGAATTGGATGTATAAGTGTTGGATTATTTACCGGTACATTTTGTAAAGTGGACTGACATGTTAATACCTGTTTCTGGCATTAAAGGGCCAGCCTTGAAGGGCCGCCTTAAAGCTCTAGCCTTAAAGGGTCAGCTTAAAGGGCCAGCCTTAGAGGGCCAGCCTTAAAGGGCCAGCCTTAAAGGCCCATCCTTAAATGGCCATCCTTAAAGGGCCAGCCTTAAAAGGCCAGCCTTAAAGGGCCAGCCTTAGAGGGCCAGCCTTACAGGGCCATCTTAAAGGGCCAGCTTAAAGGGCTAGCCTTAGAGGGCCAGCCTTAAAGGGCCAGCTTAAAGGGCCAGCCTTAGCGGCCCAGCCTTAGAGGGCCAGCCTTAGAGGGCCAGCTTAAAGGGCCAGCCTTAGAGGGCCAGCCTTAGAGGGCCAGCCTTAGAGGGCCAGCCTTAAGGGGCCAGCCTTAAAGGGCCAGCCTTAGAGGGCCAGCCTTAGAGGGCCAGCCTTAGAGGGCCAGCCTTAGAGGGCCAGCTTAAAGGGCCAGCTTTAAAGCTGTAGCCTTAAAGGGCCAGCCTTAGAGGGCCAGCCTTACAGGGCCCGCTTAAAGGGCCAGCCTTAAAGGGCCAGCTTAAAGGGCCAGCCTTAGAGGGCCAGCCTTAAAGGGCCAGCCTTAAAGGGCCAGCCTTACAGGGCCCGCTTAAAGGGCCAGCCTTACAGGGCCATCTTAAAGGGCCAGCTTAAAGGGCTAGCCTTAGAGGGCCAGCCTTAAAGGGCCAGCTTAAAGGGCCAGCCTTAGCGGCCCAGCCTTCGAGGGCCAGCCTTAGAGGGCCAGCTTAAAGGGCCAGCCTTAGAAGGCCAGCCTTAGAGGGCCAGCCTTAGAGGGCCAGCCTTAAGGGGCCATCCTTAAAGGGCCAGCCTTAGAGGGCCAGCCTTAGAGGGCCAGCCTTAGAGGGCCAGCTTAAAGGGCCAGCTTAAAGGGCCAGCTTTAAAGCTGTAGCCTTAAAGGGCCAGCCTTAGAGGGCCAGCCTTACAGGGCCCGCTTAAAGGGCCAGCCTTAAAGGGCCAGCTTAAAGGGCCAGCCTTAGAGGGCCAGCCTTAAAGGGCCAGCCTTACATGGCCGACCTTAGAGGGCCAGCCTTAGAGGGCCAGCCTTACAGGGCCCGCTTAAAGGGCCAGCCTTAGAGGGCCAGCCTTAGAGGGCCAGCCTTAGAGGGCCAGCCTTAGAGGGCCAGCTTAAAGGGCCAGCCTTAGAGGGCCAGCCTTAGAGGGCCAGCCTTACAGGGCCCGCTTAAAGGGCCAGCCTTAGAGGGCCAGCCTTAGAGGGCCAGCCTTAGAGGGCCAGCTTAAAGGGCCAGCCTTAGAGGGCCAGCCTTAGAGGGCCAGCCTTAGCGGCCCAGCCTTAGAGGGCCAGCCTTAGAGGGCCAGCTTAAAGGGCCAGCCTTAGAGGGCCAGCCTTAGAGGGCCAGCCTTAGAGGGCCAGCCTTAGAGGGCCAGCCTTAAGGGGCCATCCTTAAAGGGCCAGCCTTAGAGGGCCATCCTTAGAGGGCCAGCCTTAGAGGGCCAGCTTAAAGGGCCAGCTAAAAGGGCCAGCTTTAAAGCTGTAGCCTTAAAGGGCCAGCCTTAGAGGGCCAGCCTTACAGGGCCAGCTTTAAAACTGTAGCCTTAAAGGGCCAGCCTTAGAGGGCCAGCCTTACAGGGCCCGCTTAAAGGGCCAGCCTTAAAGGGCCAGCTTAAAGGGCCAGCCTTAGAGGGCCAGCCTTAAAGGGCCAGCCTTACATGGCCGACCTTAGAGGGCCAGCCTTAGAGGGCCAGCCTTAGAGGGCCAGCCTTAGAGGGCCAGCCTTAGAGGGCCAGCCTTAAGGGGCCATCCTTAAAGGGCCAGCCTTAGAGGGCCAGCTTAAAGGGCCAGCTTAAAGGGCCAGCCTTAAAGCTGTAGCCTTAAAGGGCCAGCCTTAGAGGGCCAGCCTTACAGGGCCCGCTTAAAGGGCCAGCCTTACAGGGCCCGCTTAAAGGGCCAGCTTAAAGGGCCAGCTTAAAGGGCCAGCCTTAGAGGGCCAGCCTTAGAGGGCCAGCCTTAGAGGGCCAGCCTTAAAGGGCCAGCCTTAGAGGGCCAGCCTTAAGGGGCCATCCTTAAAGGGCCAGCCTTAGAGGACCAGCTTAAAGGGCCAGCCTTAAAGCTGTAGCCTTAAAGGGCCAGCCTTAGAGGGCCAGCCTTACAGGGCCCGCTTAAAGGGCCAGCCTTACAGGGCCCGCTTAAAGGGCCAGCCTTACAGGGCCCGCTTAAAGGGCCAGCTTAAAGGGCCAGCCTTAGAGGGCCAGCCTTAGAGGGCCAGCCTTAGAGGGCCAGCCTTAAAGGGCCAGCCTTAGAGGGCCAGCCTTACAGGGCCAGCTTAAAGGGCCAGCTTAAAGGGCCAGCCTTAAAGGGCCAGCCTTAAAGGGCCAGCCTTAGAGGGCCAGCCTTAGAGGGCCAGCCTTAGAGGGCCAGCTTAAATGGCCAGCCTTAGAGGGCCAGCCTTAAGGGGCCATCCTTAAAGGGCCAGCCTTAGAGGGCCAGCCTTAGAGGGCCAGCTTAAAGGGCCAGCTTAAAGGGCCAGCCTTAAAGCTGTAGCCTTAAAGGGCCAGCCTTAGAGGGCCAGCCTTACAGGGCCCGCTTAAAGGGCCAGCCTTACAGGGCCCGCTTAAAGGGCCAGCTTAAAGGGCCAGCCTTAGAGGGCCAGCCTTAGAGGGCCAGCCTTAAAGGGCCAGCCTTAGAGGGCCAGCCTTACAGGGCCAGCTTAAAGGGCCAGCTTAAAGGGCCAGCCTTAAAGGGCCAGCCTTAAAGGGCCAGCCTTAAAGGGCCAGCCTTGAAGGGCCAGCCTTAGAGGGCCAGCCTTACAGGGCCAGCTTAAAGGGCCGACTTTAGAGGGCCAGCCTTAAAGGGCCAGCTTAAAGGGCCAGCTTAAAGGGCCAGCTTAAAGGGCCAGCCTTAGAGGGCCAGCCTTAGAGGGCCAGCCTTACAGGGCCCGCTTAAAGGGCCAGCCTTAAAGGGCCATCCTGAAAGGGCCAGCCTTAGAGGGCCAGCCTTAAAGGGCCAGCTTAAAGGGCCAGCTTAAAGGGCCAGCCTTAGAGGGCCAGCCTTAGAGGGCCAGTCTTAGAGGGCCAGCATTAGAGGGCCAGCCTTAGAGGGCCAGCCTTAGAGGGCCAGCTTTAGAGGGCCAGCCTTAAAGGGCCAGCCTTAAAGGGCCATCCTGAAAGGGCCATCCTGAAAGGGCCAGCCTTAGAGGGCCAGCCTTACATGGCCGACCTTAGAGGGCCAGCCTTACATGGCCGACCTTAGAGGGCCAGCCTTAGAAGGCCCAGCCTTAGAGGGCCAGCCTTAAAGGGCCAGCCTTAGAGGGCCAGCCTTAAAGGGCCAGCCTTAGAGGGCCAGCCTTAGAAGGCCAGCCTTAGAAGGCCAGCGAGGGTCAGCCTTAAAGGGTTAGCTTAAAGTGCCAGCCTTAAAGGGCCAGTCTTAGAGGGCCAGCGAGGGTCAGCCTTAAAGGGTTAGCTTAAAGTGCCAGCCTTAAAGGGCCAGTCTTAGAGGGCCAGCCTTAGAGGGCAGCCTTAAAGGGTCAGCTTAGAGGGCCAGCCTTGGAGGGCCAGCTTTAGAGGGCCGGCTTAAAAGGCCAGCCTTAATGCGCCAGCTTTAGAGGGCCAGTGTAACCCATGTCTTCCCACCAGCCTAATCATGAGCAGCCATATGACTTGGTCAGCTGACGGTAGGTCCCCTCCTGATTGGCTGTCTGTGCTGCAAGGAAGCAGTAAAAGGCCAGCAGGTGCAGGTCATCAGTGGCTCCTGCTGTGGTTGGTCAACAAGCTGCATGCTCACAACCCTCTTTGATATCCATACCTACAGAAAACAACTTTGCGGTAAGCCTTTCCATTTCACCGGCCATGTCTGTGGCCGCTACATCTGAAGGGATATATTATGTATATATATTATATATTATTATCTGTGTGTATATATATATTTCAACTGCTAAACTCATTGCTCGACAGTAAAGTGGGATGAATGCCACAAGTGAACTTTTACTGTCATTATGAAGGATGGCCATCTTGAATTGGATGTATAAGTGTTGGATTATTTACCGGTACATTTTGTAAAGTGGACTGACATGTTAATACCTGTTTCTGGCATTAAAGGGCCAGCCTTGAAGGGCCGCCTTAAAGCTCTAGCCTTAAAGGGTCAGCTTAAAGGGCCAGCCTTAAAGGGCCAGCCTTAAAGGCCCATCCTTAAATGGCCATCCTTAAAGGGCCAGCCTTAAAAGGCCAGCCTTAAAGGGCCAGCCTTAAAGGGCCAGCCTTAGAGGGCCAGCCTTACAGGGCCATCTTAAAGGGCCAGCTTAAAGGGCTAGCCTTAGAGGGCCAGCCTTAAAGAGCCAGCTTAAAGGGCCAGCCTTAGCGGCCCAGCCTTAGAGGGCCAGCCTTAGAGGGCCAGCTTAAAGGGCCAGCCTTAGAGGGCCAGCCTTAGAGGGCCAGCCTTAGAGGGCCAGCCTTAGAGGGCCAGCCTTAAGGGGCCATCCTTAAAGGGCCAGCCTTAGAGGGCCAGCCTTAGAGGGCCAGCCTTAGAGGGCCAGCTTAAAGGGCCAGCTTAAAGGGCCAGCTTTAAAGCTGTAGCCTTAAAGGGCCAGCCTTAGAGGGCCAGCCTTACAGGGCCCGCTTAAAGGGCCAGCCATACAGGGCCCGCTTAAAGGGCCAGCTTAAAGGGCCAGCTTAAAGGGCCAGCCTTAGAGGGCCAGCCTTAATGGGCCAGCCTTACATGGCCGACCTTAGAGGGCCAGCCTTAGAGGGCCAGCCTTAGAGGGCCAGCCTTAGAGGGCCAGCCTTAAGGGGCCATCCTTAAAGGGCCAGCCTTAGAGGGCCAGCCTTAGAGGGCCAGCTTAAAGGGCCAGCTTAAAGGGCCAGCCTTAAAGCTGTAGCCTTAAAGGGCCAGCCTTAGAGGGCCAGCCTTACAGGGCCCGCTTAAAGGGCCAGCCTTACAGGGCCCGCTTAAAGGGCCAGCTTAAAGGGCCAGCTTAAAGGGCCAGCCTTAGAGTGCCAGCCTTAGAGGGCCAGCCTTAGAGGGCCAGCCTTAAAGGGCCAGCCTTAGAGGGCCAGCCTTACAGGGCCAGCTTAAAGGGCCAGCTTAAAGGGCCAGCCTTAAAGGGCCAGCCTTAAAGGGCCAGCCTTAAAGGGCCAGCCTTAGAGGGCCAGCCTTAGAGGGCCAGCCTTAGAGGGCCAGCTTAAAGGGCCAGCCTTAGAGGGCCAGCCTTAGAGGGCCAGCCTTTAGGGGCCATTCTTAAAGGGCCAGCCTTAGAGGGCCAGCCTTAGAGGGCCAGCTTAAAGGGCCAGCTTAAAGGGCCAGCCTTTAAGCTGTAGCCTTAAAGGGCCAGCCTTAGAGGGCCCGCTTAAAGGGCCAGCTTAAAGGGCCAGCCTTAGAGGGCCAGCCTTAGAGGGCCAGCCTTAAAGGGCCAGCCTTAGAGGGCCAGCCTTAAAGGGCCAGCCTTAGAGGGCCAGCCTTACAGGGCCAGCTTAAAGGGCCAGCTTAAAGGGCCAGCCTTAAAGGGCCAGCCTTAAAGGGCCAGCCTTAAAGGGCCAGCCTTAAAGGGCCAGCCTTGAAGGGCCAGCCTTAGAGGGCCAGCCTTACAGGGCCAGCTTAAAGGGCCGACTTTAGAGGGCCAGCCTTAAAGGGCCAGCTTAAAGGGCCAGCTTAAAGGGCCAGCCTTAGAGGGCCAGCCTTCGAGGGCCAGTCTTACAGGGCCCGCTTAAAGGGCCAGCCTTAAAGGGCCATCCTGAAAGGGCCAGCCTTAGAGGGCCAGCCTTAAAGGGCCAGCTTAAAGGGCCAGCCTTAGAGGGCCAGCCTTTGAGGGCCAGACCTAGAGGGCAAGACTTAGAGGGCAACCCTTAAGGGGCCAGCTTAAAGGGCCAGCTTAAAGGGCCAGCCTTAGAGGGCCAGCCTTAGAGGGCCAGTCTTAGAGGGCCAGTCTTAGAGGGCCAGCCTTAGAGGGCCAGCCTTAGAGGGCCAGCTTTAGAGGGCCAGCCTTAAAGGGCCAGCCTTAAAGGGCCATCCTGAAAGGGCCATCCTGAAAGGGCCAGCCTTAGAGGGCCAGCCTTACATGGCCGACCTTAGAGGGCCAGCCTTAGAGGGCCAGCCTTAGAGGGCCAGCCTTAGAGGGCCAGCCTTAGAGGCCCAGCCTTAGAGGGCCAGCCTTAAAGGGCCAGCCTTAGAGGGCCAGCCTTAGAAGGCCAGCCTTAGAAGGCCAGCGAGGGTCAGCCTTAAAGGGTTAGCTTAAAGTGCCAGCCTTAAAGGGCCAGTCTTAGAGGGCCAGCGAGGGTCAGCCTTAAAGGGTTAGCTTAAAGTGCCAGCCTTAAAGGGCCAGTCTTAGAGGGCCAGCCTTAGAGGGCAGCCTTAAAGGGTCAGCTTAGAGGGCCAGCCTTGGAGGGCCAGCTTTAGAGGGCCGGCTTAAAAGGCCAGCCTTAATGCGCCAGCTTTAGAGGGCCAGTGTAACCCATGTCTTCCCACCAGCCTCATCATGAGCAGCCATATGACTTGGTCAGCTGACGGTAGGTCCCCTCCTGATTGGCTGTCTGTGCTGCAAGGAAGCAGTAAAAGGCCAGCAGGTGCAGGTCATCAGTGGCTCCTGCTGTGGTTGGTCAACAAGCTGCATGCTCACAACCCTCTTTGATATCCATACCTACAGAAAACAACTTTGCGGTAAGCCTTTCCATTTCACCGGCCATGTCTGTGGCCGCTACATCTGAATGGATATATTATGTATATATATTATATATTATTATCTGTGTGTATATATATATTTCAACTGCTAAACTCATTGCTCGACAGTAAAGTGGGATGAATGCCACAAGTGAACTTTTACTGTCATTATGAAGGATGGCCATCTTGAATTGGATGTATAAGTGTTGGATTATTTACCGGTACATTTTGTAAAGTGGACTGACATGTTAATACCTGTTTCTGGCATTAAAGGGCCAGCCTTGAAGGGCCGCCTTAAAGCTCTAGCCTTAAAGGGTCAGCTTAAAGGGCCAGCCTTAGAGGGCCAGCCTTAAAGGGCCAGCCTTAAAGGCCCATCCTTAAATGGCCATCCTTAAAGGGCCAGCCTTAAAAGGCCAGCCTTAAAGGGCCAGCCTTAAAGGGCCAGCCTTAGAGGGCCAGCCTTACAGGGCCATCTTAAAGGGCCAGCTTAAAGGGCTAGAATTAGAGGGCCAGCCTTAAAGGGCCAGCTTAAAGGGCCAGCCTTAGCGGCCCAGCCTTCGAGGGCCAGCCTTAGAGGGCCAGCTTAAAGGGCCAGCCTTAGAGGGCCAGCCTTAGAGGGCCAGCCTTAGAGGGCCAGCCTTAGAGGGCCAGCCTTAAGGGGCCATCCTTAAAGGGCCAGCCTTAGAGGGCCAGCCTTAGAGGGCCAGCCTTAGAGGGCCAGCTTAAAGGGCCAGCTTAAAGGGCCAGCTTTAAAGCTGTAGCCTTAAAGGGCCAGCCTTAGAGGGCCAGCCTTACAGGGCCCGCTTAAAGGGCCAGCCTTAAAGGGCCAGCTTAAAGGGCCAGCCTTAGAGGGCCAGCCTTAAAGGGCCAGCCTTACATGGTCGACCTTAGAGGGCCAGCCTTAGAGGGCCAGCCTTACAGGGCCCGCTTAAAGGGCCAGCCTTAGAGGGCCAGCCTTAGAGGGCCAGCCTTAGAGGGCCAGCCTTAGAGGGCCAGCTTAAAGGGCCAGCCTTAGAGGGCCAGCCTTAGAGGGCCAGCCTTACAGGGCCCGCTTAAAGGGCCAGCCTTAGAGGGCCAGCCTTAGAGGGCCAGCCTTAGAGGGCCAGCCTTAGAGGGCCAGCTTAAAGGGCCAGCCTTAGAGGGCCAGCCTTAGAGGGCCAGCCTTAGCGGCCCAGCCTTAGAGGGCCAGCCTTAGAGGGCCAGCTTAAAGGGCCAGCCTTAGAGGGCCAGCCTTAGAGGGCCAGCCTTAGAGGGCCAGCCTTAGAGGGCCAGCCTTAAGGGGCCATCCTTAAAGGGCCAGCCTTAGAGGGCCATCCTTAGAGGGCCAGCCTTAGAGGGCCAGCTTAAAGGGCCAGCTTAAAGGGCCAGCTTTAAAGCTGTAGCCTTAAAGGGCCAGCCTTAGAGGGCCAGCCTTACAGGGCCAGCTTTAAAGCTGTAGCCTTAAAGGGCCAGCCTTAGAGGGCCAGCCTTACAGGGCCCGCTTAAAGGGCCAGCCTTAAAGGGCCAGCTTAAAGGGCCAGCCTTAGAGGGCCAGCCTTAGAGGGCCAGCCTTAAAGGGCCAGCCTTACATGGCCGACCTTAGAGGGCCAGCTTAAAGGGCCAGCTTAAAGGGCCAGCCTTAAAGCTGTAGCCTTAAAGGGCCAGCCTTAGAGGGCCAGCCTTACAGGGCCCGCTTAAAGGGCCAGCCTTACAGGGCCCGCTTAAAGGGCCAGCTTAAAGGGCCAGCTTAAAGGGCCAGCCTTAGAGGGCCAGCCTTAGAGGGCCAGCCTTAGAGGGCCAGCCTTAAAGGGCCAGCCTTAGAGGACCAGCCTTAAGGGGCCATCCTTAAAGGGCCAGCCTTAGAGGGCCAGCTTAAAGGGCCAGCTTAAAGGGCCAGCCTTAAAGCTGTAGCCTTAAAGGGCCAGCCTTAGAGGGCCAGCCTTACAGGGCCCGCTTAAAGGGCCAGCCTTACAGGGCCCGCTTAAAGGGCCAGCTTAAAGGGCCAGCTTAAAGGGCCAGCCTTAGAGGGCCAGCCTTAGAGGGCCAGCCTTAGAGGGCCAGCCTTAAAGGGCCAGCCTTAGAGGGCCAGCCTTACAGGGCCAGCTTAAAGGGCCAGCTTAAAGGGCCAGCCTTAAAGGGCCAGCCTTAAAGGGCCAGCCTTAGAGGGCCAGCCTTAGAGGGCCAGCCTTAGAGGGCCAGCTTAAAGGGCCAGCCTTAGAGGGCCAGCCTTAAGGGGCCATCCTTAAAGGGCCAGCCTTAGAGGGCCAGCCTTAGAGGGCCAGCTTAAAGGGCCAGCTTAAAGGGCCAGCCTTAAAGCTGTAGCCTTAAAGGGCCAGCCTTAGAGGGCCAGCCTTACAGGGCCCGCTTAAAGGGCCAGCCTTACAGGGCCCGCTTAAAGGGCCAGCTTAAAGGGCCAGCCTTAGAGGGCCAGCCTTAGAGGGCCAGCCTTAAAGGGCCAGCCTTAGAGGGCCAGCCTTAAAGGGCCAGCCTTAGAGGGCCAGCCTTACAGGGCCAGCTTAAAGGGCCAGCTTAAAGGGCCAGCCTTAAAGGGCCAGCCTTAAAGGGCCAGCCTTGAAGGGCCAGCCTTAGAGGGCCAGCCTTACAGGGCCAGCTTAAAGGGCCGACTTTAGAGGGCCAGCCTTAAAGGGCCAGCTTAAAGGGCCAGCCTTAAAGGGCCATCCTGAAAGGGCCAGCCTTAGAGGGCCAGCCTTAAAGGGCCAGCTTAAAGGGCCAGCTTAAAGGGCCAGCCTTAGAGGGCCAGCCTTAGAGGGCCAGTCTTAGAGGGCCAGCATTAGAGGGCCAGCCTTAGAGGGCCAGCCTTAGAGGGCCAGCTTTAGAGGGCCAGCCTTAAAGGGCCAGCCTTAAAGGGCCATCCTGAAAGGGCCATCCTGAAAGGGCCAGCCTTAGAGGGCCAGCCTTACATGGCCGACCTTAGAGGGCCAGCCTTACATGGCCGACCTTAGAGGGCCAGCCTTAGAAGGCCCAGCCTTAGAGGGCCAGCCTTAAAGGGCCAGCCTTAGAGGGCCAGCCTTAAAGGGCCAGCCTTAGAGGGCCAGCCTTAGAAGGCCAGCCTTAGAAGGCCAGCGAGGGTCAGCCTTAAAGGGTTAGCTTAAAGTGCCAGCCTTAAAGGGCCAGTCTTAGAGGGCCAGCGAGGGTCAGCCTTAAAGGGTTAGCTTAAAGTGCCAGCCTTAAAGGGCCAGTCTTAGAGGGCCAGCCTTAGAGGGCAGCCTTAAAGGGTCAGCTTAGAGGGCCAGCCTTGGAGGGCCAGCTTTAGAGGGCCAGCCTTACAGGGCCATCTTAAAGGGCCAGCTTAAAGGGCTAGCCTTAGAGGGCCAGCCTTAAAGGGCCAGCTTAAAGGGCCAGCCTTAGCGGCCCAGCCTTAGAGGGCCAGCCTTAGAGGGCCAGCTTAAAGGGCCAGCCTTAGAGGGCCAGCCTTAGAGGGCCAGCCTTAGAGGGCCAGCCTTAGAGGGCCAGCCTTAAGGGGCCATCCTTAAAGGGCCAGCCTTAGAGGGCCAGCCTTAGAGGGCCAGCCTTAGAGGGCCAGCTTAAAGGGCCAGCTTAAAGGGCCAGCTTTAAAGCTGTAGCCTTAAAGGGCCAGCCTTAGAGGGCCAGCCTTACAGGGCCCGCTTAAAGGGCCAGCCATACAGGGCCCGCTTAAAGGGGCAGCTTAAAGGGCCAGCTTAAAGGGCCAGCCTTAGAGGGCCAGCCTTAAAGGGCCAGCCTTACATGGCCGACCTTAGAGGGCCAGCCTTAGAGGGCCAGCCTTAGAGGGCCAGCCTTAGAGGGCCAGCCTTAGAGGGCCAGCCTTAAGGGGCCATCCTTAAAGGGCCAGCCTTAGAGGGCCAGCCTTAGAGGGCCAGCTTAAAGGGCCAGCTTAAAGGGCCAGCCTTAAAGCTGTAGCCTTAAAGGGCCAGCCTTAGAGGGCCAGCCTTACAGGGCCCGCTTAAAGGGCCAGCCTTACAGGGCCCGCTTAAAGGGCCAGCTTAAAGGGCCAGCTTAAAGGGCCAGCCTTAGAGGGCCAGCCTTAGAGGGCCAGCCTTAGAGGGCCAGCCTTAAAGGGCCAGCCTTAGAGGGCCAGCCTTACAGGGCCAGCTTAAAGGGCCAGCTTAAAGGGCCAGCCTTAAAGGGCCAGCCTTAAAGGGCCAGCCTTAAAGGGCCAGCCTTAGAGGGCCAGCCTTAGAGGGCCAGCCTTAGAGGGCCAGCTTAAAGGGCCAGCCTTAGAGGGCCAGCCTTATAGGGCCAGCCTTTAGGGGCCATTCTTAAAGGGCCAGCCTTAGAGGGCCAGCCTTAGAGGGCCAGCTTAAAGGGCCAGCTTAAAGGGCCAGCCTTAAAGCTGTAGCCTTAAAGGGCCAGCCTTAGAGGGCCCGCTTAAAGGGCCAGCTTAAAGGGCCAGCCTTAGAGGGCCAGCCTTAGAGGGCCAGCCTTAAAGGGCCAGCCTTAGAGGGCCAGCCTTAAAGGGCCAGCCTTAGAGGGCCAGCCTTACAGGGCCAGCTTAAAGGGCCAGCTTAAAGGGCCAGCCTTAAAGGGCCAGCCTTAAAGGGCCAGCCTTAAAGGGCCAGCCTTAAAGGGCCAGCCTTGAAGGGCCAGCCTTAGAGGGCCAGCCTTACAGGGCCAGCTTAAAGGGCCGACTTTAGAGGGCCAGCCTTAAAGGGCCAGCTTAAAGGGCCAGCTTAAAGGGCCAGCCTTAGAGGGCCAGCCTTCGAGGGCCAGTCTTACAGGGCCCGCTTAAAGGGCCAGCCTTAAAGGGCCATCCTGAAAGGGCCAGCCTTAGAGGGCCAGCCTTAAAGGGCCAGCTTAAAGGGCCAGCCTTAGAGGGCCAGCCTTTGAGGGCCAGACTTAGAGGGCAAGACTTAGAGGGCAACCCTTAAGGGGCCAGCTTAAAGGGCCAGCCTTAGAGGGCCAGCCTTAGAGGGCCAGTCTTAGAGGGCCAGCATTAGAGGGCCAGCCTTAGAGGGCCAGCCTTAGAGGGCCAGCTTTAGAGGGCCAGCCTTAAAGGGTCAGCCTTAAAGGGCCATCCTGAAAGGGCCATCCTGAAAGGGCCAGCCTTAGAGGGCCAGCCTTACATGGCCGACCTTAGAGGGCCAGCCTTAGAGGGCCAGCCTTAGAGGGCCAGCCTTAGAGGCCCAGCCTTAGAGGGCCAGCCTTAAAGGGCCAGCCTTAGAGGGCCAGCCTTACATGGCCGACCTTAGAGTGCCAGCCTTAGAGGGCCAGCCTTAGAGGGCCAGCCTTAGAGGCCCAGCCTTAGAGGGCCAGCCTTAAAGGGCCAGCCTTAGAGGGCCAGCCTTAGAAGGCCAGCCTTAGAAGGCCAGCGAGGGTCAGCCTTAAAGGGTTAGCTTAAAGTGCCAGCCTTAAAGGGCCAGTCTTAGAGGGCCAGCGAGGGTCAGCCTTAAAGGGTTAGCTTAAAGTGCCAGCCTTAAAGGGCCAGTCTTAGAGGGCCAGCCTTAGAGGGCAGCCTTAAAGGGTCAGCTTAGAGGGCCAGCCTTGGAGGGCCAGCTTTAGAGGGCCGGCTTAAAAGGCCAGCCTTAATGCGCCAGCTTTAGAGGGCCAGTGTAACCCATGTCTTCCCACCAGCCTCATCATGAGCAGCCATATGACTTGGTCAGCTGACGGTAGGTCCCCTCCTGATTGGCTGTCTGTGCTGCAAGGAAGCAGTAAAAGGCCAGCAGGTGCAGGTCATCAGTGGCTCCTGCTGTGGTTGGTCAACAAGCTGCATGCTCACAACCCTCTTTGATATCCATACCTACAGAAAACAACTTTGCGGTAAGCCTTTCCATTTCACCGGCCATGTCTGTGGCCGCTACATCTGAATGGATATATTATGTATATATATTATATATTATTATCTGTGTGTATATATATATTTCAACTGCTAAACTCATTGCTCGACAGTAAAGTGGGATGAATGCCACAAGTGAACTTTTACTGTCATTATGAAGGATGGCCATCTTGAATTGGATGTATAAGTGTTGGATTATTTACCGGTACATTTTGTAAAGTGGACTGACATGTTAATACCTGTTTCTGGCATTAAAGGGCCAGCCTTGAAGGGCCGCCTTAAAGCTCTAGCCTTAAAGGGTCAGCTTAAAGGGCCAGCCTTAGAGGGCCAGCCTTAAAGGGCCAGCCTTAAAGGCCCATCCTTAAATGGCCATCCTTAAAGGGCCAGCCTTAAAAGGCCAGCCTTAAAGGGCCAGCCTTAAAGGGCCAGCCTTAGAGGGCCAGCCTTACAGGGCCATCTTAAAGGGCCAGCTTAAAGGGCTAGCCTTAGAGGGCCAGCCTTAAAGGGCCAGCCTTAGCGGCCCAGCCTTAGAGGGCCAGCCTTAGAGGGCCAGCTTAAAGGGCCAGCCTTAGAGGGCCAGCCTTAGAGGGCCAGCCTTAGAGGGCCAGCCTTAGAGGGCCAGCCTTAAGGGGCCATCCTTAAAGGGCCAGCCTTAGAGGGCCAGCCTTAGAGGGCCAGCCTTAGAGGGCCAGCTTAAAGGGCCAGCTTAAAGGGCCAGCTTTAAAGCTGTAGCCTTAAAGGGCCAGCCTTAGAGGGCCAGCCTTACAGGGCCCGCTTAAAGGGCCAGCCATACAGGGCCCGCTTAAAGGGCCAGCTTAAAGGGCCAGCTTAAAGGGCCAGCCTTAGAGGGCCAGCCTTAAAGGGCCAGCCTTACATGGCCGACCTTAGAGGGCCAGCCTTAGAGGGCCAGCCTTAGAGGGCCAGCCTTAGAGGGCCAGCCTTAAGGGGCCATCCTTAAAGGGCCAGCCTTAGAGGGCCAGCCTTAGAGGGCCAGCTTAAAGGGCCAGCTTAAAGGGCCAGCCTTAAAGCTGTAGCCTTAAAGGGCCAGCCTTAGAGGGCCAGCCTTACAGGGCCCGCTTAAAGGGCCAGCTTTACAGGGCCCGCTTAAAGGGCCAGATTAAAGGGCCAGCTTAAAGGGCCAGCCTTAGAGGGCCAGCCTTAGAGGGCCAGCCTTAGAGGGCCAGCCTTAAAGGGCCAGCCTTAGAGGGCCAGCCTTACAGGGCCAGCTTAAAGGGCCAGCTTAAAGGGCCAGCCTTAAAGGGCCAGCCTTAAAGGGCCAGCCTTAGAGGGCCAGCCTTAGAGGGCCAGCCTTAGAGGGCCAGCTTAAAGGGCCAGCCTTAGAGGGCCAGCCTTAGAGGGCCAGCCTTTAGGGGCCATTCTTAAAGGGCCAGCCTTAGAGGGCCAGCCTTAGAGGGCCAGCTTAAAGGGCCAGCTTAAAGGGCCAGCCTTAAAGCTGTAGCCTTAAAGGGCCAGCCTTAGAGGGCCAGCCTTACAGGGCCCGCTTAAAGGGCCAGCCTTACAGGGCCCGCTTAAAGGGCCAGCTTAAAGGGCCAGCCTTAGAGGGCCAGCCTTAGAGGGCCAGCCTTAAAGGGCCAGCCTTAGAGGGCCAGCCTTAAAGGGCCAGCCTTAAAGGGCCAGCCTTAGAGGGCCAGCCTTACAGGGCCAGCTTAAAGGGCCAGCTTAAAGGGCCAGCCTTAAAGGGCCAGCCTTAAAGGGCCAGCCTTAAAGGGCCAGCCTTAAAGGGCCAGCCTTGAAGGGCCAGCCTTAGAGGGCCAGCCTTACAGGGCCAGCTTAAAGGGCCGACTTTAGAGGGCCAGCCTTAAAGGGCCAGCTTAAAGGGCCAGCTTAAAGGGCCAGCCTTAGAGGGCCAGCCTTCGAGGGCCAGTCTTACAGGGCCCGCTTAAAGGGCCAGCCTTAAAGGGCCATCCTGAAAGGGCCAGCCTTAGAGGGCCAGCCTTAAAAGGCCAGCTTAAAGGGCCAGCCTTAGAGGGCCAGCCTTTGAGGGCCAGACTTAGAGGGCAAGACTTAGAGGGCAACCCTTAAGGGGCCAGCTTAAAGGGCCAGCTTAAAGGGCCAGCCTTAGAGGGCCAGCCTTAGAGGGCCAGTCTTAGAGGGCCAGCATTAGAGGGCCAGCCTTAGAGGGCCAGCCTTAGAGGGCCAGCTTTAGAGGGCCAGCCTTAAAGGGCCAGCCTTAAAGGACCATCCTGAAAGGGCCATCCTGAAAGGGCCAGCCTTAGAGGGCCAGCCTTACATGGCCGACCTTAGAGGGCCAGCCTTAGAGGGCCAGCCTTAGAGGGCCAGCCTTAGAGGCCCAGCCTTAAAGGGCCAGCCTTAGAGGGCCAGCCTTAGAAGGCCAGCCTTAGAAGGCCAGCGAGGGTCAGCCTTAAAGGGTTAGCTTAAAGTGCCAGCCTTAAAGGGCCAGTCTTAGAGGGCCAGCGAGGGTCAGCCTTAAAGGGTTAGCTTAAAGTGCCAGCCTTAAAGGGCCAGTCTTAGAGGGCCAGCCTTAGAGGGCAGCCTTAAAGGGTCAGCTTAGAGGGCCAGCCTTGGAGGGCCAGCTTTAGAGGGCCGGCTTAAAAGGCCAGCCTTAATGCGCCAGCTTTAGAGGGCCAGTGTAACCCATGTCTTCCCACCAGCCTCATCATGAGCAGCCATATGACTTGGTCAGCTGACGGTAGGTCCCCTCCTGATTGGCTGTCTGTGCTGCAAGGAAGCAGTAAAAGGCCAGCAGGTGCAGGTCATCAGTGGCTCCTGCTGTGGTTGGTCAACAAGCTGCATGCTCACAACCCTCTTTGATATCCATACCTACAGAAAACAACTTTGCGGTAAGCCTTTCCATTTCACCGGCCATGTCTGTGGCCGCTACATCTGAATGGATATATTATGTATATATATTATATATTATTATCTGTGTGTATATATATATTTCAACTGCTAAACTCATTGCTCGACAGTAAAGTGGGATGAATGCCACAAGTGAACTTTTACTGTCATTATGAAGGATGGCCATCTTGAATTGGATGTATAAGTGTTGGATTATTTACCGGTACATTTTGTAAAGTGGACTGACATGTTAATACCTGTTTCTGGCATTAAAGGGCCAGCCTTGAAGGGCCGCCTTAAAGCTCTAGCCTTAAAGGGTCAGCTTAAAGGGCCAGCCTTAGAGGGCCAGCCTTAAAGGGCCAGCCTTAAAGGCCCATCCTTAAATGGCCATCCTTAAAGGGCCAGCCTTAAAAGGCCAGCCTTAAAGGGCCAGCCTTAAAGGGCCAGCCTTAGAGGGCCAGCCTTACAGGGCCATCTTAAAGGGCCAGCTTAAAGGGCTAGCCTTAGAGGGCCAGCCTTAAAGGGCCAGCTTAAAGGGCCAGCCTTAGCGGCCCAGCCTTAGAGGGCCAGCCTTAGAGGGCCAGCTTAAAGGGCCAGCCTTAGAGGGCCAGCCTTAGAGGGCCAGCCTTAGAGGGCCAGCCTTAGAGGGCCAGCCTTAAGGGGCCATCCTTAAAGGGCCAGCCTTAGAGGGCCAGCCTTAGAGGGCCAGCCTTAGAGGGCCAGCTTAAAGGGCCAGCTTAAAGGGCCAGCTTTAAAGCTGTAGCCTTAAAGGGCCAGCCTTAGAGGGCCAGCCTTACAGGGCCCGCTTAAAGGGCCAGCCTTAAAGGGCCAGCTTAAAGGGCCAGCCTTAGAGGGCCAGCCTTAAAGGGCCAGCCTTAAAGGGCCAGCCTTACATGGCCGACCTTAGAGGGCCAGCCTTAGAGGGCCAGCCTTACAGGGCCCGCTTAAAGGGCCAGCCTTAGAGGGCCAGCCTTACAGGGCCCGCTTAAAGGGCCAGCCTTAGAGGGCCAGCTTAAAGGGCCAGCCTTAGAGGGCCAGCCTTAGAGGGCCAGCTTAAAGGGCCAGCCTTAGAGGGCCAGCCTTAGAGGGCCAGCCTTAGAGGGCCAGCCTTAGAGGGCCAGCCTTAGAGGGCCAGCCTTAAGGGGCCATCCTTAAAGGGCCAGCCTTAGAGGGCCAGCCTTAGAGGGCCAGCTTAAAGGGCCAGCTTAAAGGGCCAGCCTTAAAGCTGTAGCCTTAAAGGGCCAGCCTTAGAGGGCCAGCCTTACAGGGCCCGCTTAAAGGGCCAGCCTTACAGGGCCCGCTTAAAGGGCCAGCTTAAAGGGCCAGCTTAAAGGGCCAGCCTTAGAGGGCCAGCCTTAGAGGGCCAGCCTTAGAGGGCCAGCCTTAAAGGGCCAGCCTTAGAGGGCCAGCCTTACAGGGCCAGCTTAAAGGGCCAGCCATACAGGGCCCGCTTAAAGGGCCAGCTTAAAGGGCCAGCTTAAAGGGCCAGCCTTAGAGGGCCAGCCTTAAAGGGCCAGCCTTACATGGCCGACCTTAGAGGGCCAGCCTTAGAGGGCCAGCCTTAGAGGGCCAGCCTTAGAGGGCCAGCCTTAGAGGGCCAGCCTTAAGGGGCCATCCTTAAAGGGCCAGCCTTAGAGGGCCAGCCTTAGAGGGCCAGCTTAAAGGGCCAGCTTAAAGGGCCAGCCTTAAAGCTGTAGCCTTAAAGGGCCAGCCTTAGAGGGCCAGCCTTACAGGGCCCGCTTAAAGGGCCAGCCTTACAGGGCCCGCTTAAAGGGCCAGCTTAAAGGGCCAGCTTAAAGGGCCAGCCTTAGAGGGCCAGCCTTAGAGGGCCAGCCTTAGAGGGCCAGCCTTAAAGGGCCAGCCTTAGAGGGCCAGCCTTACAGGGCCAGCTTAAAGGGCCAGCCTTAAAGGGCCAGCCTTAAAGGGCCAGCCTTAGAGGGCCAGCCTTAGAGGGCCAGCCTTAGAGGGCCAGCTTAAAGGGCCAGCCTTAGAGGGCCAGCCTTAGAGGGCCAGCCTTTAGGGGCCATTCTTAAAGGGCCAGCCTTAGAGGGCCAGCCTTAGAGGGCCAGCTTAAAGGGCCAGCTTAAAGGGCCAGCCTTAAAGCTGTAGCCTTAAAGGGCCAGCCTTAGAGGGCCAGCCTTACAGGGCCCGCTTAAAGGGCCAGCCTTACAGGGCCCGCTTAAAGGGCCAGCTTAACGGGCCAGCCTTAGAGGGCCAGCCTTAGAGGGCCAGCCTTAAAGGGCCAGCCTTAGAGGGCCAGCCTTAAAGGGCCAGCCTTAGAGGGCCAGCCTTACAGGGCCAGCTTAAAGGGCCAGCTTAAAGGGCCAGCCTTAAAGGGCCAGCCTTAAAGGGCCAGCCTTAAAGGGCCAGCCTTGAAGGGCCAGCCTTAGAGGGCCAGCCTTACAGGGCCAGCTTAAAGGGCCGACTTTAGAGGGCCAGCCTTAAAGGGCCAGCTTAAAGGGCCAGCTTAAAGGGCCAGCCTTAGAGGGCCAGCCTTCGAGGGCCAGTCTTACAGGGCCCACTTAAAGGGCCAGCCTTAAAGGGCCATCCTGAAAGGGCCAGCCTTAGAGGGCCAGCCTTAAAGGGCCAGCTTAAAGGGCCAGCCTTAGAGGGCCAGCCTTTGAGGGCCAGACTTAGAGGGCAAGACTTAGAGGGCAACCCTTAAGGGGCCAGCTTAAAGGGCCAGCTTAAAGGGCCAGCCTTAGAGGGCCAGCCTTAGAGGGCCAGTCTTAGAGGGCCAGCATTAGAGGGCCAGCCTTAGAGGGCCAGCCTTAGAGGGCCAGCTTTAGAGGGCCAGCCTTAAAGGGCCAGCCTTAAAGGGCCATCCTGAAAGGGCCATCCTGAAAGGGCCAGCCTTAGACGGCCAGCCTTACATGGCCGACCTTAGAGGGCCAGCCTTAGAGGGCCAGCCTTAGAGGGCCAGCCTTAAAGGGCCAGCCTTAGAGGGCCAGCCTTAGAAGGCCAGCCTTAGAAGGCCAGCGAGGGTCAGCCTTAAAGGGTTAGCTTAAAGTGCCAGCCTTAAAGGGCCAGTCTTAGAGGGCCAGCGAGGGTCAGCCTTAAAGGGTTAGCTTAAAGTGCCAGCCTTAAAGGGCCAGTCTTAGAGGGCCAGCCTTAGAGGGCAGCCTTAAAGGGTCAGCTTAGAGGGCCAGCCTTGGAGGGCCAGCTTTAGAGGGCCGGCTTAAAAGGCCAGCCTTAATGCGCCAGCTTTAGAGGGCCAGTGTAACCCATGTCTTCCCACCAGCCTAATCATGAGCAGCCATATGACTTGGTCAGCTGACGGTAGGTCCCCTCCTGATTGGCTGTCTGTGCTGCAAGGAAGCAGTAAAAGGCCAGCAGGTGCAGGTCATCAGTGGCTCCTGCTGTGGTTGGTCAACAAGCTGCATGCTCACAACCCTCTTTGATATCCATACCTACAGAAAACAACTTTGCGGTAAGCCTTTCCATTTCACCGGCCATGTCTGTGGCCGCTACATCTGAATGGATATATTATGTATATATATTATATATTATTATCTGTGTGTATATATATATTTCAACTGCTAAACTCATTGCTCGACAGTAAAGTGGGATGAATGCCACAAGTGAACTTTTACTGTCATTATGAAGGATGGCCATCTTGAATTGGATGTATAAGTGTTGGATTATTTACCGGTACATTTTGTAAAGTGGACTGACATGTTAATACCTGTTTCTGGCATTAAAGGGCCAGCCTTGAAGGGCCGCCTTAAAGCTCTAGCCTTAAAGGGTCAGCTTAAAGGGCCAGCCTTAGAGGGCCAGCCTTAAAGGGCCAGCCTTAAAGGCCCATCCTTAAATGGCCATCCTTAAAGGGCCAGCCTTAAAAGGCCAGCCTTAAAGGGCCAGCCTTAAAGGGCCAGCCTTAGAGGGCCAGCCTTACAGGGCCATCTTAAAGGGCCAGCTTAAAGGGCTAGCCTTAGAGGGCCAGCCTTAAAGGGCCAGCTTAAAGGGCCAGCCTTAGCGGCCCAGCCTTCGAGGGCCAGCCTTAGAGGGCCAGCTTAAAGGGCCAGCCTTAGAGGGCCAGCCTTAGAGGGCCAGCCTTAGAGGGCCAGCCTTAGAGGGCCAGCCTTAGAGGGCCAGCCTTAAGGGGCCATCCTTAAAGGGCCAGCCTTAGAGGGCCAGCCTTAGAGGGCCAGCCTTAGAGGACCAGCTTAAAGGGCCAGCTTAAAGGGCCAGCTTTAAAGCTGTAGCCTTAAAGGGCCAGCCTTAGAGGGCCAGCCTTACAGGGCCCGCTTAAAGGGCCAGCCTTAAAGGGCCAGCTTAAAGGGCCAGCCTTAGAGGGACAGCCTTAAAGGGCCAGCCTTACATGGCCGACCTTAGAGGGCCAGCCTTAGAGGGCCAGCCTTACAGGGCCCGCTTAAAGGGCCAGCCTTAGAGGGCCAGCCTTAGAGGGCCAGCCTTAGAGGGCCAGCTTAAAGGGCCAGCCTTAGAGGGCCAGCCTTAGAGGGCCAGCCTTACAGGGCCCGCTTAAAGGGCCAGCCTTAGAGGGCCAGCCTTAGAGGGCCAGCCTTAGAGGGCCAGCTTAAAGGGCCAGCCTTAGAGGGCCAGCCTTAGAGGGCCAGCCTTAGCGGCCCAGCCTTAGAGGGCCAGCCTTAGAGGGCCAGCTTAAAGGGCCAGCCTTAGAGGGCCAGCCTTAGAGGGCCAGCCTTAAGGGGCCATCCTTAAAGGGCCAGCCTTAGAGGGCCATCCTTAGAGGGCCAGCCTTAGAGGGCCAGCTTAAAGGGCCAGCTTAAAGGGCCAGCTTTAAAGCTGTAGCCTTAAAGGGCCAGCCTTAGAGGGCCAGCCTTACAGGGCCAGCTTTAAAGCTGTAGCCTTAAAGGGCCAGCCTTAGAGGGCCAGCCTTACAGGGCCCGCTTAAAGGGCCAGCCTTAAAGGGCCAGCTTAAAGGGCCAGCCTTAGAGGGCCAGCCTTAGAGGGCCAGCCTTAAAGGGCCAGCCTTACATGGCCGACCTTAGAGGGCCAGCCTTAGAGGGCCAGCCTTAGAGGGCCAGCCTTAGAGGGCCAGCCTTAGAGGGCCAGCCTTAGAGGGCCAGCCTTAAGGGGCCATCCTTAAAGGGCCAGCCTTAGAGGGCCAGCCTTAGAGGGCCAGCTTAAAGGGCCAGCTTAAAGGGCCAGCCTTAAAGCTGTAGCCTTAAAGGGCCAGCCTTAGAGGGCCAGCCTTACAGGGCCCGCTTAAAGGGCCAGCCTTACAGGGCCCGCTTAAAGGGCCAGCTTAAAGGGCCAGCTTAAAGGGCCAGCCTTAGAGGGCCAGCCTTAGAGGGCCAGCCTTAGAGGGCCAGCCTTAAAGGGCCAGCCTTAGAGGGCCAGCCTTAAGGGGCCATCCTTAAAGGGCCAGCCTTAGAGGGCCAGCTTAAAGGGCCAGCTTAAAGGGCCAGCCTTAAAGCTGTAGCCTTAAAGGGCCAGCCTTAGAGGGCCAGCCTTACAGGGCCCGCTTAAAGGGCCAGCCTTACAGGGCACGCTTAAAGGGCCAGCTTAAAGGGCCAGCTTAAAGGGCCAGCCTTAGAGGGCCAGCCTTAGAGGGCCAGCCTTAGAGGGCCAGCCTTAAAGGGCCAGCCTTAGAGGGCCAGCCTTACAGGGCCAGCTTAAAGGGCCAGCTTAAAGGGCCAGCCTTAAAGGGCCAGCCTTAAAGGGCCAGCCTTAGAGGGCCAGCCTTAGAGGGCCAGCCTTAGAGGGCCAGCTTAAAGGGCCAGCCTTAGAGGGCCAGCCTTAAGGGGCCATCCTTGAAGGGCCAGCCTTAGAGGGCCAGCCTTAGAGGGCCAGCTTAAAGGGCCAGCTTAAAGGGCCAGCCTTAAAGCTGTAGCCTTAAAGGGCCAGCCTTAGAGGGCCAGCCTTACAGGGCCCGCTTAAAGGGCCAGCCTTACAGGGCCCGCTTAAAGGGCCAGCTTAAAGGGCCAGCCTTAGAGGGCCAGCCTTAGAGGGCCAGCCTTAAAGGGCCAGCCTTAGAGGGCCAGCCTTAGAGGGCCAGCCTTAGAGGGCCAGCCTTACAGGGCCAGCTTAAAGGGCCAGCCTTAAAGGGCCAGCCTTAAAGGGCCAGCCTTAGAGGGCCAGCCTTACAGGGCCATCTTAAAGGGCCAGCTTAAAGGGCTAGCCTTAGAGGGCCAGCCTTAAAGGGCCAGCTTAAAGGGCCAGCCTTAGCGGCCCAGCCTTAGAGGGCCAGCCTTAGAGGGCCAGCTTAAAGGGCCAGCCTTAGAGGGCCAGCCTTAGAGGGCCAGCCTTAGAGGGCCAGCCTTAGAGGGCCAGCCTTAAGGGGCCATCCTTAAAGGGCCAGCCTTAGAGGGCCAGCCTTAGAGGGCCAGCCTTAGAGGGCCAGCTTAAAGGGCCAGCTTAAAGGGCCAGCTTTAAAGCTGTAGCCTTAAAGGGCCAGCCTTAGAGGGCCAGCCTTACAGGGCCCGCTTAAAGGGCCAGCCTTAAAGGGCCAGCTTAAAGGGCCAGCCTTAGAGGGCCAGCCTTAAAGGGCCAGCCTTAAAGGGCCAGCCTTACATGGCCGACCTTAGAGGGCCAGCCTTAGAGGGCCAGCCTTACAGGGCCCGCTTAAAGGGCCAGCCTTAGAGGGCCAGCCTTAGAGGGCCAGCCTTAGAGGGCCAGCCTTAGAGGGCCAGCTTAAAGGGCCAGCCTTAGAGGGCCAGCCTTAGAGGGCCAGCCTTAGAGGGCCAGCCTTAGAGGGCCAGCCTTAAGGGGCCATCCTTAAAGGGCCAGCCTTAGAGGGCCAGCCTTAGAGGGCCAGCTTAAAGGGCCAGCTTAAAGGGCCAGCCTTAAAGCTGTAGCCTTAAAGGGCCAGCCTTAGAGGGCCAGCCTTACAGGGCCCGCTTAAAGGGCCAGCCTTACAGGGCCCGCTTAAAGGGCCAGCTTAAAGGGCCAGCTTAAAGGGCCAGCCTTAGAGGGCCAGCCTTAGAGGGCCAGCCTTAGAGGGCCAGCCTTAAAGGGCCAGCCTTAGAGGGCCAGCCTTACAGGGCCAGCTTAAAGGGCCAGCCATACAGGGCCCGCTTAAAGGGCCAGCTTAAAGGGCCAGCTTAAAGGGCCAGCCTTAGAGGGCCAGCCTTAAAGGGCCAGCCTTACATGGCCGACCTTAGAGGGCCAGCCTTAGAGGGCCAGCCTTAGAGGGCCAGCCTTAGAGGGCCAGCCTTAGAGGGCCAGCCTTAAGGGGCCATCCTTAAAGGGCCAGCCTTAGAGGGCCAGCCTTAGAGGGCCAGCTTAAAGGGCCAGCTTAAAGGGCCAGCCTTAAAGCTGTAGCCTTAAAGGGCCAGCCTTAGAGGGCCAGCCTTACAGGGCCCGCTTAAAGGGCCAGCCTTACAGGGCCCGCTTAAAGGGCCAGCCTTACAGGGCCCGCTTAAAGGGCCAGCTTAAAGGGCCAGCTTAAAGGGCCAGCCTTAGAGGGCCAGCCTTAGAGGGCCAGCCTTAGAGGGCCAGCCTTAAAGGGCCAGCCTTGGAGGGCCAGCCTTACAGGGCCAGCTTAAAGGGCCAGCTTAAAGGGCCAGCCTTAAAGGGCCAGCCTTAAAAAGCCAGCCTTAGAGGGCCAGCCTTAGAGGGCCAGCCTTAGAGGGCCAGCTTAAAGGGCCAGCCTTAGAGGGCCAGCCTTAGAGGGCCAGCCTTTAGGGGCCATTCTTAAAGGGCCAGCCTTAGAGGGCCAGCCTTAGAGGGCCAGCTTAAAGGGCCAGCTTAAAGGGCCAGCCTTAAAGCTGTAGCCTTAAAGGGCCAGCCTTAGAGGGCCAGCCTTACAGGGCCCGCTTAAAGGGCCAGCCTTACAGGGCCCGCTTAAAGGGCCAGCTTAACGGGCCAGCCTTAGAGGGCCAGCCTTAGAGGGCCAGCCTTAAAGGGCCAGCCTTAGAGGGCCAGCCTTAAAGGGCCAGCCTTAGAGGGCCAGCCTTACAGGGCCAGCCTTACAGGGCCAGCTTAAAGGGCCAGCCTTAAACGGCCAGCCTTAAAGGGCCAGCCTTAAAGGGCCAGCCTTAAAGGGCCAGCCTTGAAGGGCCAGCCTTAGAGGGCCAGCCTTACAGGGCCAGCTTAAAGGGCCGACTTTAGAGGGCCAGCCTTAAAGGGCCAGCTTAAAGGGCCAGCTTAAAGGGCCAGCCTTAGAGGGCCAGCCTTCGAGGGCCAGTCTTACAGGGCCCGCTTAAAGGGCCAGCCTTAAAGGGCCATCCTGAAAGGGCCAGCCTTAGAGGGCCAGCCTTAAAGGGCCAGCTTAAAGGGCCAGCCTTAGAGGGCCAGCCTTTGAGGGCCAGACTTAGAGGGCAAGACTTAGAGGGCAACCCTTAAGGGGCCAGCTTAAAGGGCCAGCTTAAAGGGCCAGCCTTAGAGGGCCAGCCTTAGAGGGCCAGTCTTAGAGGGCCAGCATTAGAGGGCCAGCCTTAGAGGGCCAGCCTTAGAGGGCCAGCTTTAGAGGGCCAGCCTTAAAGGGCCAGCCTTAAAGGGCCATCCTGAAAGGGCCATCCTGAAAGGGCCAGCCTTAGAGGGCCAGCCTTACATGGCCGACCTTAGAGGGCCAGCCTTAGAGGGCCAGCCTTAGAGGGCCAGCCTTAGAGGCCCAGCCTTAGAGGGCCAGCCTTAAAGGGCCAGCCTTAGAGGGCCAGCCTTAGAAGGCCAGCCTTAGAAGGCCAGCGAGGGTCAGCCTTAAAGGGTTAGCTTAAAGTGCCAGCCTTAAAGGGCCAGTCTTAGAGGGCCAGCGAGGGTCAGCCTTAAAGGGTTAGCTTAAAGTGCCAGCCTTAAAGGGCCAGTCTTAGAGGGCCAGCCTTAGAGGGCAGCCTTAAAGGGTCAGCTTAGAGGGCCAGCCTTGGAGGGCCAGCTTTAGAGGGCCGGCTTAAAAGGCCAGCCTTAATGCGCCAGCTTTAGAGGGCCAGTGTAACCCATGTCTTCCCACCAGCCTCATCATGAGCAGCCATATGACTTGGTCAGCTGACGGTAGGTCCCCTCCTGATTGGCTGTCTGTGCTGCAAGGAAGCAGTAAAAGGCCAGCAGGTGCAGGTCATCAGTGGCTCCTGCTGTGGTTGGTCAACAAGCTGCATGCTCACAACCCTCTTTGATATCCATACCTACAGAAAACAACTTTGCGGTAAGCCTTTCCATTTCACCGGCCATGTCTGTGGCCGCTACATCTGAATGGATATATTATGTATATATATTATATATTATTATCTGTGTGTATATATATATTTCAACTGCTAAACTCATTGCTCGACAGTAAAGTGGGATGAATGCCACAAGTGAACTTTTACTGTCATTATGAAGGATGGCCATCTTGAATTGGATGTATAAGTGTTGGATTATTTACCGGTACATTTTGTAAAGTGGACTGACATGTTAATACCTGTTTCTGGCATTAAAGGGCCAGCCTTGAAGGGCCGCCTTAAAGCTCTAGCCTTAAAGGGTCAGCTTAAAGGGCCAGCCTTAGAGGGCCAGCCTTAAAGGGCCAGCCTTAAAGGCCCATCCTTAAATGGCCATCCTTAAAGGGCCAGCCTTAAAAGGCCAGCCTTAAAGGGCCAGCCTTAAAGGGCCAGCCTTAGAGGGCCAGCCTTACAGGGCCATCTTAAAGGGCCAGCTTAAAGGGCTAGCCTTAGAGGGCCAGCCTTAAAGGGCCAGCTTAAAGGGCCAGCCTTAGCGGCCCAGCCTTCGAGGGCCAGCCTTAGAGGGCCAGCTTAAAGGGCCAGCCTTAGAGGGCCAGCCTTAGAGGGCCAGCCTTAGAGGGCCAGCCTTAAAGGGCCAGCTTAAAGGGCCAGCCTTAGCGGCCCAGCCTTAGAGGGCCAGCCTTAGAGGGCCAGCTTAAAGGGCCAGCCTTAGAGGGCCAGCCTTAGAGGGCCAGCCTTAGAGGGCCAGCCTTAGAGGGCCAGCCTTAAGGGGCCATCCTTAAAGGGCCAGCCTTAGAGGGCCAGCCTTAGAGGGCCAGCTTAAAGGGCCAGCTTAAAGGGCCAGCTTTAAAGCTGTAGCCTTAAAGGGCCAGCCTTAGAGGGCCAGCCTTACAGGGCCCGCTTAAAGGGCCAGCCTTAAAGGGTCAGCTTAAAGGGCCAGCCTTAGAGGGCCAGCCTTAAAGGGCCAGCCTTAAAGGGCCAGCCTTACATGGCCGACCTTAGAGGGCCAGCCTTAGAGGGCCAGCCTTACAGGGCCCGCTTAAAGGGCCAGCCTTAGAGGGCCAGCCTTAGAGGGCCAGCCTTAGAGGGCCAGCCTTAGAGGGCCAGCTTAAAGGGCCAGCCTTAGAGGGCCAGCCTTAGAGGGCCAGCCTTAGAGGGCCAGCCTTAGAGGGCCAGCCTTAAGGGGCCATCCTTAAAGGGCCAGCCTTAGAGGGCCAGCCTTAGAGGGCCAGCTTAAAGGGCCAGCTTAAAGGGCCAGCCTTAAAGCTGTAGCCTTAAAGGGCCAGCCTTAGAGGGCCAGCCTTACAGGGCCCGCTTAAAGGGCCAGCCTTACAGGGCCCGCTTAAAGGGCCAGCTTAAAGGGCCAGCTTAAAGGGCCAGCCTTAGAGGGCCAGCCTTAGAGGGCCAGCCTTAGAGGGCCAGCCTTAAAGGGCCAGCCTTAGAGGGCCAGCCTTACAGGGCCAGCTTAAAGGGCCAGCCATACAGGGCCCGCTTAAAGGGCCAGCTTAAAGGGCCAGCTTAAAGGGCCAGCCTTAGAGGGCCAGCCTTAAAGGGCCAGCCTTACATGGCCGACCTTAGAGGGCCAGCCTTAGAGGGCCAGCCTTAGAGGGCCAGCCTTAGAGGGCCAGCCTTAGAGGGCCAGCCTTAAGGGGCCATCCTTAAAGGGCCAGCCTTAGAGGGCCAGCCTTAGAGGGCCAGCTTAAAGGGCCAGCTTAAAGGGCCAGCCTTAAAGCTGTAGCCTTAAAGGGCCAGCCTTAGAGGGCCAGCCTTACAGGGCCCGCTTAAAGGGCCAGCCTTACAGGGCCCGCTTAAAGGGCCAGCTTAAAGGGCCAGCTTAAAGGGCCAGCCTTAGAGGGCCAGCCTTAGAGGGCCAGCCTTAGAGGGCCAGCCTTAAAGGGCCAGCCTTGGAGGGCCAGCCTTACAGGGCCAGCTTAAAGGGCCAGCTTAAAGGGCCAGCCTTAAAGGGCCAGCCTTAAAAAGCCAGCCTTAGAGGGCCAGCCTTAGAGGGCCAGCCTTAGAGGGCCAGCTTAAAGGGCCAGCCTTAGAGGGCCAGCCTTAGAGGGCCAGCCTTTAGGGGCCATTCTTAAAGGGCCAGCCTTAGAGGGCCAGCCTTAGAGGGCCAGCTTAAAGGGCCAGCTTAAAGGGCCAGCCTTAAAGCTGTAGCCTTAAAGGGCCAGCCTTAGAGGGCCAGCCTTACAGGGCCCGCTTAAAGGGCCAGCCTTACAGGGCCCGCTTAAAGGGCCAGCTTAACGGGCCAGCCTTAGAGGGCCAGCCTTAGAGGGCCAGCCTTAAAGGGCCAGCCTTAGAGGGCCAGCCTTAAAGGGCCAGCCTTAGAGGGCCAGCCTTACAGGGCCAGCTTAAAGGGCCAGCTTAAAGGGCCAGCCTTAAACGGCCAGCCTTAAAGGGCCAGCCTTAAAGGGCCAGCCTTAAAGGGCCAGCCTTGAAGGGCCAGCCTTAGAGGGCCAGCCTTACAGGGCCAGCTTAAAGGGCCGACTTTAGAGGGCCAGCCTTAAAGGGCCAGCTTAAAGGGCCAGCTTAAAGGGCCAGCCTTAGAGGGCCAGCCTTCGAGGGCCAGTCTTACAGGGCCCGCTTAAAGGGCCAGCCTTAAAGGGCCATCCTGAAAGGGCCAGCCTTAGAGGGCCAGCCTTAAAGGGCCAGCTTAAAGGGCCAGCCTTAGAGGGCCAGCCTTTGAGGGCCAGACTTAGAGGGCAAGACTTAGAGGGCAACCCTTAAGGGGCCAGCTTAAAGGGCCAGCTTAAAGGGCCAGCCTTAGAGGGCCAGCCTTAGAGGGCCAGTCTTAGAGGGCCAGCATTAGAGGGCCAGCCTTAGAGGGCCAGCCTTAGAGGGCCAGCTTTAGAGGGCCAGCCTTAAAGGGCCAGCCTTAAAGGGCCATCCTGAAAGGGCCATCCTGAAAGGGCCAGCCTTAGAGGGCCAGCCTTACATGGCCGACCTTAGAGGGCCAGCCTTAGAGGGCCAGCCTTAGAGGGCCAGCCTTAGAGGCCCAGCCTTAGAGGGCCAGCCTTAAAGGGCCAGCCTTAGAGGGCCAGCCTTAGAAGGCCAGCCTTAGAAGGCCAGCGAGGGTCAGCCTTAAAGGGTTAGCTTAAAGTGCCAGCCTTAAAGGGCCAGTCTTAGAGGGCCAGCGAGGGTCAGCCTTAAAGGGTTAGCTTAAAGTGCCAGCCTTAAAGGGCCAGTCTTAGAGGGCCAGCCTTAGAGGGCAGCCTTAAAGGGTCAGCTTAGAGGGCCAGCCTTGGAGGGCCAGCTTTAGAGGGCCGGCTTAAAAGGCCAGCCTTAATGCGCCAGCTTTAGAGGGCCAGTGTAACCCATGTCTTCCCACCAGCCTCATCATGAGCAGCCATATGACTTGGTCAGCTGACGGTAGGTCCCCTCCTGATTGGCTGTCTGTGCTGCAAGGAAGCAGTAAAAGGCCAGCAGGTGCAGGTCATCAGTGGCTCCTGCTGTGGTTGGTCAACAAGCTGCATGCTCACAACCCTCTTTGATATCCATACCTACAGAAAACAACTTTGCGGTAAGCCTTTCCATTTCACCGGCCATGTCTGTGGCCGCTACATCTGAATGGATATATTATGTATATATATTATATATTATTATCTGTGTGTATATATATATTTCAACTGCTAAACTCATTGCTCGACAGTAAAGTGGGATGAATGCCACAAGTGAACTTTTACTGTCATTATGAAGGATGGCCATCTTGAATTGGATGTATAAGTGTTGGATTATTTACCGGTACATTTTGTAAAGTGGACTGACATGTTAATACCTGTTTCTGGCATTAAAGGGCCAGCCTTGAAGGGCCGCCTTAAAGCTCTAGCCTTAAAGGGTCAGCTTAAAGGGCCAGCCTTAGAGGGCCAGCCTTAAAGGGCCAGCCTTAAAGGCCCATCCTTAAATGGCCATCCTTAAAGGGCCAGCCTTAAAAGGCCAGCCTTAAAGGGCCAGCCTTAAAGGGCCAGCCTTAGAGGGCCAGCCTTACAGGGCCATCTTAAAGGGCCAGCTTAAAGGGCTAGCCTTAGAGGGCCAGCCTTAAAGGGCCAGCTTAAAGGGCCAGCCTTAGCGGCCCAGCCTTAGAGGGCCAGCCTTAGAGGGCCAGCCTTAGAGGGCCAGCCTTAGAGGGCCAGCCTTAGAGGGCCAGCCTTAAGGGGCCATCCTTAAAGGGCCAGCCTTAGAGGGCCAGCCTTAGAGGGCCAGCCTTAGAGGGCCAGCTTAAAGGGCCAGCTTAAAGGGCCAGCTTTAAAGCTGTAGCCTTAAAGGGCCAGCCTTAGAGGGCCAGCCTTACAGGGCCCGCTTAAAGGGCCAGCCATACAGGGCCCGCTTAAAGGGCCAGCTTAAAGGGCCAGCTTAAAGGGCCAGCCTTAGAGGGCCAGCCTTAAAGGGCCAGCCTTACATGGCCGACCTTAGAGGGCCAGCCTTAGAGGGCCAGCCTTAGAGGGCCAGCCTTAGAGGGCCAGCCTTAGAGGGCCAGCCTTAAGGGGCCATCCTTAAAGGGCCAGCCTTAGAGGGCCAGCCTTAGAGGGCCAGCTTAAAGGGCCAGCTTAAAGGGCCAGCCTTAAAGCTGTAGCCTTAAAGGGCCAGCCTTAGAGGGCCAGCCTTACAGGGCCCGCTTAAAGGGCCAGCCTTACATGGCCCGCTTAAAGGGCCAGCTTAAAGGGCCAGCTTAAAGGGCCAGCCTTAGAGGGCCAGCCTTAGAGGGCCAGCCTTAGAGGGCCAGCCTTAAAGGGCCAGCCTTAGAGGGCCAGCCTTACAGGGCCAGCTTAAAGGGCCAGCTTAAAGGGCCAGCCTTAAAGGGCCAGCCTTAAAGGGCCAGCCTTAGAGGGCCAGCCTTAGAGGGCCAGCTTAAAGGGCCAGCCTTAGAGGGCCAGCCTTAGAGGGCCAGCCTTTAGGGGCCATTCTTAAAGGGCCAGCCTTAGAGGGCCAGCCTTAGAGGGCCAGCTTAAAGGGCCAGCTTAAAGGGCCAGCCTTAAAGCTGTAGCCTTAAAGGGCCAGCCTTAGAGGGCCAGCCTTACAGGGCCCGCTTAAAGGGCCAGCCTTACAGGGCCCGCTTAAAGGGCCAGCTTAAAGGGCCAGCCTTAGAGGGCCAGCCTTAGAGGGCCAGCCTTAAAGGGCCAGCCTTAGAGGGCCAGCCTTAAAGGGCCAGCCTTAGAGGGCCAGCCTTACAGGGCCAGCTTAAAGGGCCAGCTTAAAGGGCCAGCCTTAAAGGGCCAGCCTTAAAGGGCCAGCCTTAAAGGGCCAGCCTTAAAGGGCCAGCCTTGAAGGGCCAGCCTTAGAGGGCCAGCCTTACAGGGCCAGCTTAAAGGGCCGACTTTAGAGGGCCAGCCTTAAAGGGCCAGCTTAAAGGGCCAGCTTAAAGGGCCAGCCTTAGAGGGCCAGCCTTCGAGGGCCAGTCTTACAGGGCCCGCTTAAAGGGCCAGCCTTAAAGGGCCATCCTGAAAGGGCCAGCCTTAGAGGGCCAGCCTTAAAGGGCCAGCTTAAAGGGCCAGCCTTAGAGGGCCAGCCTTTGAGGGCCAGACTTAGAGGGCAAGACTTAGAGGGCAACCCTTAAGGGGCCAGCTTAAAGGGCCAGCTTAAAGGGCCAGCCTTAGAGGGCCAGCCTTAGAGGGCCAGTCTTAGAGGGCCAGCATTAGAGGGCCAGCCTTAGAGGGCCAGCCTTAGAGGGCCAGCTTTAGAGGGCCAGCCTTAAAGGGCCAGCCTTAAAGGGCCATCCTGAAAGGGCCATCCTGAAAGGGCCAGCCTTAGAGGGCCAGCCTTACATGGCCGACCTTAGAGGGCCAGCCTTAGAGGGCCAGCCTTAGAGGGCCAGCCTTAGAGGCCCAGCCTTAGAGGGCCAGCCTTAAAGGGCCAGCCTTAGAGGGCCAGCCTTAGAAGGCCAGCCTTAGAAGGCCAGCGAGGGTCAGCCTTAAAGGGTTAGCTTAAAGTGCCAGCCTTAAAGGGCCAGTCTGAGAGGGCCAGCGAGGGTCAGCCTTAAAGGGTTAGCTTAAAGTGCCAGCCTTAAAGGGCCAGTCTTAGAGGGCCAGCCTTAGAGGGCAGCCTTAAAGGGTCAGCTTAGAGGGCCAGCCTTGGAGGGCCAGCTTTAGAGGGCCGGCTTAAAAGGCCAGCCTTAATGCGCCAGCTTTAGAGGGCCAGTGTAACCCATGTCTTCCCACCAGCCTAATCATGAGCAGCCATATGACTTGGTCAGCTGACGGTAGGTCCCCTCCTGATTGGCTGTCTGTGCTGCAAGGAAGCAGTAAAAGGCCAGCAGGTGCAGGTCATCAGTGGCTCCTGCTGTGGTTGGTCAACAAGCTGCATGCTCACAACCCTCTTTGATATCCATACCTACAGAAAACAACTTTGCGGTAAGCCTTTCCATTTCACCGGCCATGTCTGTGGCCGCTACATCTGAATGGATATATTATGTATATATATTATATATTATTATCTGTGTGTATATATATATTTCAACTGCTAAACTCATTGCTCGACAGTAAAGTGGGATGAATGCCACAAGTGAACTTTTACTGTCATTATGAAGGATGGCCATCTTGAATTGGATGTATAAGTGTTGGATTATTTACCGGTACATTTTGTAAAGTGGACTGACATGTTAATACCTGTTTCTGGCATTAAAGGGCCAGCCTTGAAGGGCCGCCTTAAAGCTCTAGCCTTAAAGGGTCAGCTTAAAGGGCCAGCCTTAGAGGGCCAGCCTTAAAGGGCCAGCCTTAAAGGCCCATCCTTAAAGGGCCATCCTTAAAGGGCCAGCCTTAAAAGGCCAGCCTTAAAGGGCCAGCCTTAAAGGGCCAGCCTTAGAGGGCCAGCCTTACAGGGCCATCTTAAAGGGCCAGCTTAAAGGGCTAGCCTTAGAGGGCCAGCCTTAAAGGGCCAGCTTAAAGGGCCAGCCTTAGCGGCCCAGCCTTAGAGGGCCAGCCTTAGAGGGCCAGCTTAAAGGGCCAGCCTTAGAGGGCCAGCCTTAAGGGGCCATCCTTAAAGGGCCAGCCTTAGAGGGCCAGCCTTAGAGGGCCAGCTTAAAGGGCCAGCTTAAAGGGCCAGCTTTAAAGCTGTAGCCTCAAAGGGCCAGCCTTAGAGGGCCAGCCTTACAGGGCCCGCTTAAAGGGCCAGCCTTACAGGGCCCGCTTAAAGGGCCAGCCTTAAAGGGCCAGCCTTACATGGCCGACCTTAGAGGGCCAGCCTTAGAGGGCCAGCCTTAGAGGGCCAGCTTAAAGGGCCAGCCTTAGAGGGCCAGCCTTAGAGGGCCAGCCTTAGAGGGCCAGCCTTAGAGGGCCAGCCTTAAGGAGCCATCCTTAAAGGGCCAGCCTTAGAGGGCCAGCCTTAGAGGGCCAGCTTAAAGGGCCAGCTTAAAGGGCCAGCCTTAAAGCTGTAGCCTTAAAGGGCCAGCCTTAGAGGGCCAGCCTTAGAGGGCCAGCCTTACAGGGCCCGCTTAAAGGGCCAGCCTTACAGGGCCCGCTTAAAGGGCCAGCTTAAAGGGCCAGCTTAAAGGGCCAGCCTTAGAGGGCCAGCCTTAGAGGGCCAGCCTTAGAGGGCCAGCCTTAAAGGGCCAGCCTTAGAGGGCCAGCCTTACAGGGCCAGCTTAAAGGGCCAGCTTAAAGGGCCAGCCTTAAAGGGCCAGCCTTAAAGGGCCAGCCTTAGAGGGCCAGCCTTAGAGGGCCAGCCTTAGAGGGCCAGCTTAAAGGGCCAGCCTTAAAGGGCCAGCCTTAAAGGGCCAGCCTTAGAGGGCCAGCCTTAGAGGGCCAGCTTAAAGGGCCAGCCTTAAAGCTGTAGCCTTAAAGGGCCAGCCTTCGAGGGCCAGCCTTACAGGGCCCGCTTAAAGGGCCAGCCTTACAGGGCCCGCTTAAAGGGCCAGCTTAAAGGGCCAGCCTTAGAGGGCCAGCCTTAGAGGGCCAGCCTTAAAGGGCCAGCCTTAGAGGGCCAGCCTTAAAGGGCCAGCCTTAGAGGGCCAGCTTAAAGGGCCAGCCTTAAAGGGCCAGCCTTAAAGGGCCAGCCTTAAAGGGCCAGCCTTAAAGGGCCAGCCTTAAAGGGCCAGCCTTGAAGGGCCAGCCTTAGAGGGCCAGCCTTACAGGGCCAGCTTAAAGGGCCGACTTTAGAGGGCCAGCCTTAAAGGGCCAGCTTAAAGGGCCAGCTTAAAGGGCCATCCTTAGAGGGCCAGCCTTAAGGGGCCATCCTTAAAGGGCCAGCCTTAGAGGGCCAGCCTTAGAGGGCCAGCTTAAAGGGCCAGCTTAAAGGGCCAGCTTTAAAGCTGTAGCCTTAAAGGGCCAGCCTTAGAGGGCCAGCCTTACAGGGCCCGCTTAAAGGGCCAGCCTTACAGGGCCCGCTTAAAGGGCCAGCTTAAAGGGCCAGCTTAAAGGGCCAGCCTTAGATGGCCAGCCTTTGAGGGCCAGCCTTAGAGGGCAAGCCTTAGAGGGCAAGCCTTAAGGGGCCAGCTTAAAGGGCCAGCTTAAAGGGCCAGCCTTAGAGGGCCAGCCTTAGAGGGCCAGTCTTAGAGGGCCAGCATTAGAGGGCCAGCCTTAGAGGGCCAGCCTTAGAGGGCCAGCTTTAGAGGGCCAGCCTTAAAGGGCCAGCCTTAAAGGGCCATCCTGAAAGGGCCATCCTGAAAGGGCCAGCCTTAGAGGGCCAGCCTTACATGGCCGACCTTAGAGGGCCAGCCTTAGAGGGCCAGCCTTAGAGGGCCAGCCTTAGAGGCCCAGCCTTAGAGGGCCAGCCTTAAAGGGCCAGCCTTAGAGGGCCAGCCTTAGAGGGCCAGCCTTAGAGGGCCAGCCTTAGAGGGCCAGCCTTAGAGGGCCAGCCTTAAAGGCCCATCCTTAAAGGGCCAGCCTTAAAAGGCCAGCCTTAAAGGGCCAGCCTTAAAGGGCCAGCCTTAGAGGGCCAGCCTTACAGGGCCATCTTAAAGGGCCAGCTTAAAGGGCTAGCCTTAGAGGGCCAGCCTTAAAGGGCCAGCTTAAAGGGCCAGCCTTAGCGGCCCAGCCTTAGAGGGCCAGCCTTAGAGGGCCAGCTTAAAGGGCCAGCCTTAGAGGGCCAGCCTTAGAGGGCCAGCCTTAGAGGGCCATCCTTAGAGGGCCAGCCTTAAGGGGCCATCCTTAAAGGGCCAGCCTTAGAGGGCCAGCCTTAGAGGGCCAGCTTAAAGGTCCAGCTTAAAGGACCAGCTTTAAAGCTGTAGCCTTAAAGGGCCAGCCTTAGAGGGCCAGCCTTACAGGGCCCGCTTAAAGGGCCAGCCTTACAGGGCCAGCCTTAGAGGGCCAGCCTTACAGGGCCATTTTAAAGGGCCAGCTTAAAGGGCTAGCCTTAGAGGGCCAGCCTTAAAGGGCCAGCCTTAGCGGGCCAGCCTTAGAGGGCCAGCTTAAAGGGCTAGCCTTAGAGGGCCAGCCTTAAAGGGCCAGCCTTAGCGGGCCAGCCTTAGAGGGCCAGCCTTCGAGGGCCAGCTTAAAGGGCCAGCCTTAGAGGGCCAGCCTTAGAGGGCCAGCCTTAGAGGGCCAGCCTTAAAGGGCCAGCCTTAAGGGGCCATCCTTAAAGGGCCAGCCTTAGAGGGCCAGCCTTAGAGGGCCAGCTTAAAGGGCCAGCTTAAAGGGCCAGCCTTAAAGCTGTAGCCTTAAAGGGCCAGCCTTAGAGGGCCAGCCTTACAGGGCCCGCTTAAAGGGCCAGCTTAAAGGGCCAGCCTTAGAGGGCCAGCCTTAGAGGGCCAGCCTTAGAGGGCCAGCCTTAGAGGGCCAGCTTAAAGGGCCAGCCTTAGCGGGCCAGCCTTAGAGGGCCAGCTTAAAGGGCCAGCCTTAGAGGCCAGCCTTAGCGGGCCAGGCTTAGAGGGCCAGCTTAAAGGGCCAGCCTTAGAGGGCCAGCCTTAGAGGGCCAGCCTTAAAGGGCCAGCCTCAAAGGGCCAGCCTTAAAGGGCCATCCTTAAAGGGCCAGGCTTAGAGGGCCAGCTTAAAGGGCCAGCCTTACAGGGCCAGCCTTAAAGCTGTAGCCTCAAAGGGCCAGCCTTAGAGGGCCAGCCTTACAGGGCCGACCTTAGAGGGCCAGCCTTAAAGGGCCAGCTTAAAGGGCCAGCCTTAGAGGGCCAGCCTTAGAGGGCCAGCCTTAAAGGGCCAGCTTAAAGGGCCAGCCTTAAAGGGCCATCCTGAAAGGGCCATCCTGAAAGGGCCAGCCTTAAAGGGCCAGCCTTAAAGGGCCGGCCTTAGAGGGCCAGCTTAAAGGGCCAGCCTTAAAGGGCCAGCCTTAAAGGGCCATCCTGAAAGGGCCAGCCTTAAAGGGCCGTCCTTAAAGGGCCATCCTTAAAGGGCCATCCTTAAAGAGCCAGCCTTAAAGGGCCAGCCTTAAAGGGCCAGCCTTAGAGGGCCAGCCTTAGAGGGCCAGCCTTAAAAGGCCAGCCTTAAAGGGCCAGCCTTAGAGGGCCAGCCTTACAGGGCCAGCTTAAAGGGCCAGCCTTAGAGGGCCAGCCTTAGAGGGCCAGCCTTAAAAGGCCAGCCTTAAAGGGCCAGCCTTAGAGGGCCAGCCTTACAGGGCCAGCTTAAAGGGCCAGCTTAAAGGGCCAGCCTTAAAGGGCCAGCCTTAGAGGGCCAGCCTTACAGGGCCAGCCTTAAAGGGCCGACTTTAGAGGGCCAGCCTTAAAGGGCCAGCTTAAAGGGCCAGCCATAGCGGGGCCAGCCTTAGAGGGCCAGCTTAAAGGGCCAGCCTTAGATGGCCAGCCTTAGAGGGCGAGCCTTAGAGGGCCAGCCTTAGAGGGCCAGCCTTAAAGGGCCAGCCTTAAAGGGCCAGCCTTAAAGGGCCAGCCTTAAAGGGCCAGCCTTAGAGGGCCAGCCTTAGAGGGCCAGCTTAAAGGGCCAGCCTTACAGGGCCAGCCTTAAAGCTGTAGCCTTAAAGGGCCAGCCTTAGAGGGCCAGCCTTACAGGGCCGACCTTAGAGGGCCAGCCTTAAAGGGCCAGCTTAAACGGCCAGCTTAAAGGGCCAGCCTTACAGGGCCATTCTTAGATCGCCAGCCTTAAAGGGCCAGCTTAAAGGGCCAGCCTGAAAGGGCCAGCTTAAAGGCCAGCCTTAAAGGGCCAGCCGTAAAGGGCATCCTGAAAGGGCCAGCCTTAGAGGGCCAGCTTAAAGGCCCAGCCTTAAAGGGCCAGCCTTAAAGGGCCATCCTGAAAGGGCCAGCCTTAGAGGGCCAGCCTTAAAGGGTTAGCTTAAAGTACCAGCCTTAAAGGGCCAGTCTTAGAGGGCCAGCCTTAGAGGGCAGTCTTAAAGGGCCAGCCTTAGAGGGCCAGCTTAAAGGGCAAGCCTTTCAGGGACAGCCTTAAAGCTCTAAACGTAAAGGGCCAGCTGAAAGGGCCAGCCTTAAAGGCCCATCCTTAAAGGGCCATCCTTAAAGGGCCAGCCTTAAAGGCCCATCCTTAAAGGGCCATCGTTAAAGGGCCAGCCTTAAAGGGCCAGCCTTAGAGGGCCAGCCTTAGAAGGCCAGCCTTAAAGGGCAGCCTTAAAGGGCCAGCCTTAGAGGGCCAGCCTTACAGGGCCAGTTTAAAGGGCCAGCTTTAAGGGCCATCCTTAGAGGGCCAGCTTTAGAGGGCCAGCCTTAAAGGGACAGCCTTAGAGGGCCAGCCTTAGAGGGCCAGCCTTAGAGGGCCAGCCTTAGAGGGCCAGCCTTACAGGGCCAGCCTTAAAGGGCCAGCCTTACAGGGCCAGCTTAAAGGGCCGACTTTAGAGGGCCAGCCTTACAGGGCCAGCCTTAGAGGGCCAGCCTTAAAGGGCCATCCTGAAACGACCAGCCTTAGAAGGCCAGCCTTACAGGGCCAGCTTAAAGGGCCGACCTTAGAGGACCAGCCTTAAAGGGCCAGCTTAAAGGGCCAGCCTTAAAGGGCCAGCTTAAAGGGCCAGCCTTAGAGGGCCAGCCTTAAAGGGCCAGCTTAAAGGGCCAGCCTTAGAGGGCCAGCCTTAAAGGGCCAGCTTAAAGGGCCAGCCTTAGAGGGCCAGCCTTAAAGGGCCATCCTTATAGGGCCAGCCTTAGAGGACCAGCCTTAGAGGGCCAGCCTTAGAGGGCCAGCCTTAGAGGGCCAGCTTAAAGGGCCAGCCTTAAAGGGCCAGCTTAGAGGGCCATCTTAGAGTGCCAGTCTTAGAGGGCCAGCCTTAGAAGGCCAGCCTGAGAGGGCCAGCCTTAGATGGCCAGCCTTAAAGGGCCAGCCTTAGAGGGCCAGCCTTAGATGGCCAGCCTTACAGGGCCATCCTTAGAGGGCCAGCCTTACAGGGCCAGCCTTAGAGGGCCAGCCTTACAGGGCCATCTTAGAGGGCCAGCCTTAGAGGGCCAGCCTTACAGGGCCAGCTTAGAGGGCCAGCTTAGAAGGCCAGCCTTAAAGGGCCAGCTTAGAGGATCAGCTTAGAAGGCCAGCCTGAGAGCGCCAGCCTGAGAGCGCCAGCCTTAGAGGGCCAGCCTTAGAGGGCCAGCCTTAAAGGGTTAGCTTAAAGGGCCAGCCTTAAAGGGCCAGTTTTAGAGGGCCAGCCTTAAAGGGCCAGCCTTAAAGGGACAACCTTAGAGGGCCAGCCTTAGAAGGCCAGCGAGGGCCAACCTTAAAGGGTTAGCTTAAAGTGCCAGCCTTAAAGGGCCAGTCTTAGAGGGCCAGCCTTAGAGGGCAGCCTTAAAGGGTCAGCTTAAAGGGCCAGCCTTGGAGGGCCAGCTTTAGAGGGCCGGCTGAAAGGGCCAGCCTTAATGGGCCAGCCTTAATGGGCCAGCCTTAATGGGCCAGCCTTAGAGGGCCAGCCTTAAAGGGTTAGCCTTAAAGGGCCAGCCTTAAAGGGCCAGTCTTAGAGGGCCAGCCTTACAGGGCCAGCTTAATGGGCCAGCTTAAAGGGCCAGCTTTAGAGGGCCAGCCTTAGAGGGCCAGCCTTAGAGGCCCAGCCTTAGAAGGCCTTCGAGGGCCAGCCGGCTTAAAGGGTTAGCTTAAAGTGCCAGCCTTAAAGGGCCAGCCTTAAAGGGCCAGCTTAAAGGGCCAGCCTTAAAGGGCCAGCTTAAAAGGCCAGCCTTAGAGGGCCAGCCTTAGAGGGCCAGCCTTAGAGGGCCAGCCTTAAAGTGCTAGCCTTAAAGGGCCAGCCTTAGAGGGCCAGCCTTAGAGGGCCAGCCTTAGAGGGCCAGCCTTAGAGGGCCAGCTTAAAGGGCCAGCTTAACGGGCCAGCCTTAGAGGGCCAGCCTTAGAGGGCCAGCTTAAAGGGCCAGCTTAACGGGCCAGCCTTAGAGGGCCAGCCTTAGAGGGCCAGCTTAAAGGGCCAGCTTAACGGGCCAGCCTTAGAGGGCCAACCTTAGAGGGTCAGCTTACAGGGCCAGCCTTGGAGGGCCAGCTTTAGAGGGCCGGCTGAAAGGGCCAGCCTTAATGGGCCAGCCTTAATGGGCCAGCCTTAATGGGCCAGCCTTAGAGGGCCAGCCTTAAAGGGTTAGCCTTAAAGGGCCAGCCTTAAAGGGCCAGTCTTAGAGGGCCAGCCTTACAGGGCCAGCTTAATGGGCCAGCTTAAAGGGCCAGCTTTAGAGGGCCAGCCTTAGAGGGCCAGCCTTAAAGGGCCAGCCTTAGAGGGCCAGCCTTAGAAGGCCTTCGAGGGCCAGCCGGCTTAAAGGGTTAGCTTAAAGTGCCAGCCTTAAAGGGCCAGCCTTAAAGGGCCAGCTTAAAGGGCCAGCTTAAAGGGCCAGCCTTAAAGGGCCAGCTTAAAGGGCCAGCCTTAGAGGGCCAGCCTTAGAGGGCCAGCCTTAGAGGGCCAGCCTTAAAGTGCTAGCCTTAAAGGGCCAGCCTTAGAGGGCCAGCCTTAGAGGGCCAGCCTTAGAGGGCCAGCTTAAAGGGCCAGCTTAACGGGCCAGCCTTAGAGGGCCAGCCTTAGAGGGCCAGCTTAAAGGGCCAGCTTAACGGGCCAGCCTTAGAGGGCCAGCCTTAGAGGGCCAGCCTTAGAGGGCCATCCTTAGAGGGCCATCCTTAAAGGGCCATCCTTAAAGTGCCAGCCTTAAAGGGCCAGCCTTAGAGGGCCAGCCTTAGAGGGCCAGCCTTAGATGGCCAGCCTTAGAGGGCCAGCCTTAGAGGGCCAGCCTTAAAGGGCCAGCCTTAGAGGGCAGCCTTAAAGGGTCAGCTTAAAGGGCCATCTTAGAGGGCCAGCCTTAAAGGGTCAGCTTAAAGGGCCAGCCTTAAAGGGACAGTATACCCCCCCCTGCTCCCACTTTAGTGTCAATTGTTGTTTTGTGGATTTAGCTTCGCTCGCTCTGAGCTTCTTGAGGCAGACATGGCTGACAGTCTACGGAGAGAAGCAACGAGGGACCAAATTCAATGAAGCACTTCAGACTGTCCTAAGGTTAACACAATCAACCTTCTTTATTACCGATCTATCAGAAAGGTTTGCATTTGAATTTAGTTGAAATATGAACTTTTGATATTTTTATAAACCTGAACACCAGCAACGTATTTATAAATATCCCAATAAAACGTTGTTTTCCCTTCTGCAGCATCTACCTGAGGAATATTGACGATGTTTTAAAGGCAGTGGAGGAAATCGCCAATGAAGGCTTCCCTCAGATTATCAATGCATCCAAAGATGAGAGTTCTGCCGCTTGGCCGACCCTGAGCAGGTAAACCCATCATCATCATCATCATCATCATCATCATCATTGTTGTGTCTCTCATGGATTCTGTCTCATATTCTGTCATCCTTCCTTTTCCTAAAGGCAGACCTTCCTGGTATTCTATGGTAGTCCTGATGACCGAGCTGGAAAAATCAATCCGAAGGATTCCATCGGGCCAAAGCAGCGACAGCAGTGAGGTCTGCCACTAGGTGTCACCCTAAACAAACTAACCAGAGATGCTCCGTGTCGGCCGTGCCGCTTATACAGTGATCCCTCATCCCGTCATGGCGGTTCATTGGTTCCACACCCAACCGTGACAAACCGTGATGAGGAAGTTCCCCAATATTTACACACGGGATACTTTCACAGTTTAAGCATAGAAAACCTGTTTTATCGCATTATTAGAGCCCTCCAGATATGAAATAGCACCCCTATAGTTACTTTTACATATCTATTACCTAATATAGTAGATATTATGAGAGAAAATAAGACATCAATCGCCTTTTAAAGGTCATTTTATCGCATTATTAGAGCCCTCCAAATATGAAATAGCACCCCTATAGTTACTTTTACATATCTATTACCTAATATAGTAGATATTATAAGAGAAAATAAGACATTAATGACCTTTTAAAGGTCATTTTATCGCATTATTAGAGCCCTCCAGATATGAAATAGCACCCCTATAGTTACTTTTACATATCAATTACCTATTATAGTAGATATTATAAGAGAAAATAAGACATCAATGACCTTTTAAAAGTCATTTTATCGCATTATTAGAGCCCTCCAGATACAAAATAGCACCCCTATAGTTACTTTTACATATCTATTACCTAATATAGTAGATATAAGAGAAAATAAGACATTAATGACCTTTTAAAGGTCATTTTATCGCATTATTAGAGCCCTCCAGATATTAAATAGCACCCCTATAGTTACTTTTACATATCAATTACCTATTATAGTAGATATTATAAGAGAAAATAAGACACCAATGACCTTTTAAAGGTCATTTTTATTGCATTATTAGAGCCCTCCAGATATGAAATAGCACCCCTATAGTTACTTTTACATAACTATTACCTAATGTAGTAGATATTATCAGAGAAAATAAGACATTAATGACCTTTTAAAGGTCATTTTATCGCATTATTAGAGCCCTCCAGATATGAAATAGCACCCCTATAGTTACTTTTACATATCAATTACCTATTATAGTAGATATTATAAGAGAAAATAAGACATCAATGACCTTTTAAAAGTCATTTTATCGCATTATTAGAGCCCTCCAGATACAAAATAGCACCCCTATAGTTACTTTTACATATCTATTACCTAATGTAGTAGATATTATAAGAGAAAATAAGACATTAATGACCTTTTAAAGGTCATTTTATGGCATTATTAGAGCCCTCCAGATATGAAATAGCACCCCTATAGTTACTTTTAGATATCAATTACCTATTATAGTAGATATTATAAGAGAAAATAAGACATCAATGACCTTTTAAAGGTCATTTTATCGCATTATTAGAGCCCTCCAGATACAAAATAGCACCCCTATAGTTACTTTTTCATATCTATTACCTAATATAGTAGATGTTGTAAGAGAAAATAAGACATCAATGACCCTTTAAAGATCATTTTATCGCATTATTAGAGCCCTCCAGATATGAAATAGCACCCCTATAGTTACTTTTACATATCTATTACCTAATATAGTAGATATAAGAGAAAATAAGACATTAATGACCTTTTAAAGGTCATTTTATCGCATTATTAGAGCCCTCCAGATATTAAATAGCACCCCTATAGTTACTTTTACATATCAATTACCTATTATAGTAGATATTATAAGAGAAAATAAGACATCAATGACCTTTTAAAGGTCATTTTATTGCATTATTAGAGCCCTCCAGATATGAAATAGCACCCCTATAGTTACTTTTACATAACTATTACCTAATGTAGTAGATATTATCAGAGAAAATAAGACACTAATGACCTTTTAAAGGTCATTTTATCGCATTATTAGAGCCCTCCAGATACAAAATAGCACCCCTATAGTTACTTTTACATATCTATTACCTAATATAGTAGATATTATAAGAAAATAAGACAATGACCTTTTAAAGGTCATTTTATTGCACTATTAGAGCCCTCCAGATATGAAATAGCACCCCTACGTTCCGTGTGTGTCCTCCCATCTTCAGGCTCAGACGGAGAAGCTGCTGACATGGAACCTGGCAGTGCGGGACTTTCACATCCTGGTCAACCTCGTCAAGGTGTCTTCATCCGTTGGCTCTTCCCACGTCCCTTTTTATGACTTTTATTGCACTTTATCGTCTCAACTGAAGCTCACTCTGCCGTGCAGGTGTTTGATTCCAGGCCTGTGGTCAACGTGTGCCTTAAGGTGCCTTTTCCTCTGCACGCCGAGGTGTGTTTGTACTTTGAACCCAATCACACCTTCTTTATCTTTATGGCTTCAAGTATGGACGCCTTTTCCTGGAGACTTTCCTGAAGTTGGGGATGCCGCTCCTGGACCTGAGCTTTAAAAGACACAAGGTGAGGCACCGTGAAAGACACCGTGAAAGACCCCACAGCCGTGGGGTGCATCCAGCACAGCATGAAGCATCCCTGACGCAACCACCATGCTGCGTTTCTCCTCTCAGGAGGACGTCCAGAACCTGTTGAAGACCTTCCAGCTCAGCACCCGCCAGCTCCACCACATGTGTGGACACTCCAAGGTTGCTGCCCATTTCACACAAACACACACTCCCTTTAGTCTGCAGCAGATCATTTTCTCTTTATATGTCTATTTTAGGTAATGGGACTGTGAGGGTGACTATAGGGGTGTTATTCCATGTCTACAGGGCTCTAATAATGTTAAAAAGCGTATTTAGAAGGCTGTAAACAGGTTTTTTATGTCTTATTTTCTCTTATTATGTCTACTATATTGGGTAACAGGACGGTAAAGGTGACTATAGGGGTGTTATTTCATGTCTACAGGGCTCTAATAATGTTAAAAAGCGTATTTAGAAGGCTGTAAACAGGTTTTCTCTGTCTTATTTTCTGTTATTATGTCTACTATATTGGGTAACAGGACGGTAAAGGTGACTATAGGGGTGTTATTTCATGTCTACAGGGCTCTAATAATGCGAAAAAAGCGTATTTAGAAGGCTGTAAACAGGTTTTTTATGTCTTATTCTCTCTTTTTATGTCTACTTTATTGGGTAACAGGACGGTAAAGGTGACTATAGGGGTGTTATTTCATGTCTACAGGGCTCTAATAATGCGAAAAAAGCGTATTTAGAAGGCTGTAAACAGGTTTTTAATATCTTATTCTCTCTTTTTATGTCTATTTTGGGGAATAGGACTGTAAAGGTGACTATAGGGGTGTTATTTCATGTCTACAGGGCTCTAATAATGCTAAAAAGCGTATTTAGAAGGCTGTAAACAGGTTTTTTTATGTCTTATTCTCTCTTTTTATATCTACTTCATTGGGTAACAGGACGGTAAGGTGACTATAGGGGTGTTATTTCATGTCTACAGGGCTCTAATAATGCTAAAAAAAAAGCATATTTAGAAGGCTGTAAACAGGTTTTTAATATCTTATTCTCTCTTTTTATGTCTATTTGGGGAATAGGACTGTAAAGGTGACTATAGGGGTGTTATTTCATGTCTACAGGGCTCTACTGATGTTAAAAAGCGTATTTAGAAGGCTGTAAACAGGTTTTTTATGTCTTATTTTCTCTTATTATGTCTACTATATTGGGTAACAGGACGGTAAAGGTGACTATAGGGGTGTTATTTCATGTCTACAGGGCTCTAATAATGCGAAAAAAGCGTATTTAGAAGGCTGTAAACAGGTTTTTTATGTCTTATTCTCTCTTTTTATATCTACTTTATTGGGTAACAGGACAGTAAGGTGACTATAGGGGTGTTATTTCATGTCTACAGGGCTCTAATAATACTAAAAAAGCATATTTAGAAGGCTGTAAACAGGTTTTTAATATCTTATTCTCTCTTTTTATGTCTATTTTGGGGGATAGGACTCTAAAGGTGACTATAGGGGTGTTATTTCATGTCTACAGGGCTCTAATAATGCTAAAAAGCGTATTTAGAAGGCTGTAAACAGGTTTTTTTATGTCTTATTCTCTCTTTTTATGTCTACTTTATTGGGTAACAGGATGGTAAGGGTGACTATAGGGTTGTTAATTAATGTCTACAGAGCTCTAATAATGCGAAAAAAGCGTATTTAGAAGGCTGTAAACAGGTTTTTTATGTCTTATTTTCTCTTTTTATGTCTATTTTAGGTAATAGGACTGTAAGGGTGACTATAGGGGTGTTATTTCATGTCTACCGGGCTCTAATAATGTTAAAAATCGTATTTAGAAGGCTGTAAACAGGTTTTCTATGTCTTATTTTCTCTTTTTATGTCAACTATATTGGGTAATAGGACTGTAAGGCTGACTATAGGGGTGTTATTTCATGAATACAGGGCTCTAATAATGCTAAGAAAGCGTATTTAGAAGGCTGTAAACATGTTTTCTATGTCTTATTCTCGCTTTTTATGTCTATGTTGGGGAATAGGACTGTAAGGGTGACTATAGGGGTGTTATTTCATGTTTACCGAGCGGCTTTGTCATGGATGGCTCAGATTCACCAGGATACCAGCTTGACCAACCACGTGCCGGCCGTGAAGAAGAGCCTGGAGCTGTTTGTGTACAGGGTGAAGGCCATGCTCACCCTCCACAACTGCCAGGGCGCCTTTTGGATGGGCAACCTCAAGAACCGCAACCTGAAGGTATTCACCTGGGACGTGTGTGACAAGAATAATCCTCCAGACGTGCGTACGGTCTGCTGTGTAAGGATCATGGATCTGCTGTGTAAGGATCATGGATCTCTGCAGGGTGAGGAGATTCTTTCTCAAAGGTCACAAGAAAGTGAGGAGGACGATGAGGAACGGGAGGAAGACGAGCAGCCGCCTCCACAGGACCAATCAGAGGAGGAGGTAATGGACACTTTTTAGACATCTTGGTGTGGTAGTCATCCAGCTACCGAGGCTACCAGGAAGTTAGTCGGACCTGAGAAAAATTGCATCATGAAAAAAATAGCTGGAATTTTACACCAATAAAGTCAAAATATTGAGAGAAAAATGTCCTCTTCTAAAGAGATGAAAATATGCAATTTTATAAAAATAAAACTCGTAATATTATGAAGAATAATAAGATGATTGTAAGATGACGGTAAAGGTGACTATAGGGGTGTTATTTCATGTCTACAGAGCTCTAATAATGTTAAAAATCGTATTTAGAAGGCTGTAAACAGGTTTTTAATATCTTATTCTCTCTTTTTATGTCTATTTTGGGGAATAGGACTGTAAAGGTGACTATAGGGGTGTTATTTCATGTCTACAGGGCTCTAATAATGTTAAAAAGCTTATTTAGAAGGCTGTAAACAGGTTTTTTATGTCTTATTTTCTCTTATTATGTCTACTATATTGGGTAACAGGACGGTAAAGGTGACTATAGGGGTGTTATTTCATGTCTACAGGGCTCTAATAATGTTAAAAATCGTATTTAGAAGGCTGTAAACAGGTTTTCTCTGTCTTATTTTCTGTTATTATGTCTACTATATTGGGTAACAGGACGGTAAAGGTGACTATAGGGGTGTTATTTCATGTCTACAGAGCTCTAATAATGTTAAAAATCGTATTTAGAAGGCTGTAAACAGGTTTTTAATATCTTATTCTCTCTTTTTATGTCTATTTTGGGGAATAGGACTGTAAAGGTGACTATAGGGGTGTTATTTCATGTCTACAGGGCTCTAATAATGTTAAAAAGCGTATTTAGAAGGCTGTAAACAGGTTTTTTATGTCTTATTTTCTCTTATTATGTCTACTATATTGGGTAACAGGACGGTAAAGGTGACTATAGGGGTGTTATTTCATGTCTACAGGGCTCTAATAATGTTAAAAATCGTATTTAGAAGGCTGTAAACAGGTTTTCTCTGTCTTATTTTCTGTTATTATGTCTACTATATTGGGTAACAGGACGGTAAAGGTGACTATAGGGCTGTTATTTCATGTCTACAGGGCTCTAATAATGTTAAAAAGCGTATTTAGAAGGCTGTAAACAGGTTTTTTATGTCTTATTTTCTTTTATTATGTCTACTATATTGGGTAACAGGACGGTAAAGGTGACTATAGGGGTGTTATTTCATGTCTACAGGGCTCTAATAATGCGAAAAAAGCGCACAAGCTGAGCGACTTAACATTCCAGGCCTCGTAGCTGAACGGGGTCGTGGAAACGGAAAAAAACACTCATCCTCGGCAAGCGGAATACACCAGTGGAAAAGTGAGCGTGACACAGAGCAAGCAACGTGGGGGGGGGGGGCTTAAAAGTTTGGCAGGAGGGAAGACGGACGAATAACAGCCGCCCGCCGCTGCAAGCGAAACAGGGCGACGTGCCTGATGAGACCCACACCCGGTCCTTCTCGTTGAAGGAGATTTGCCTTCACGGTGCGTTATGCAAACGGCTTCATAACGGCAGTTGTGTTTCCCCCTCAGGGTCGAGACGGCGACCGCGATGGCGAGACGAAAAGGAAGTTTGGCAGCGAGGGGAATGACCTGCAGGAGGACACGGGTGACTCTGATGATTCTTAGGGTGTGCTTCCACAATTCTGGAATTCTGCTTTTATGCTTGAGTCCAATCCCAAATACTCTCACCTTATAAAGTTTCTTTATTGACATGTTTGCTACCAGAATATTGACGTGTTTTCTCATTTGAATGAATCTCCACATGGACTGTATACTGAAAAAAAAAACACAATACTGATGTACTAGTGCAGTAATAAATGGAAACATCTTTATTTTGAAAATTACATTTTAATATTATTTTTTAAGTGTGAACGCGATTAGAACGCTATGAGGGAATTACGATTCCCTTAACATTAAAAATAGCTCAGAAAAACAATAATTAAAAAAAAAAAACACTCCAATAAGGTGGGATGACCACCTCACTTACCTGATGATGCAGGTGAGCGACTCAAACGCTCCTTTTTTCTCCTGCCTCCTTCCCCAGAGCTCAATTGTAAACAAACATTCACTTTAACAAGCTAGGTATATTAAATACTCCACAATCTGGGAAAAAAAAATCCCCATCAAGTTTACAAAATACCATATCAAACCATATGAAAAGCCAGCATCATGGCAGTTGAAAAGTGCAAAACCTTTGCCGGAGACCTCCATGGCGTCACACCGGCTGCTCGGCGTGTGTGCCCGAATGCAATGCACCTTCCTGGGCCGCAGCAGGTGGCTCCCTCCCCTTGTATTCTGGGTCTCCTGACCTCCGTATCACGGCACCCCAGATGCTCGGAGCTTGTGGCCAGATACAGTGCACCTTGCTGGGCCACTCCAGGTGGCATCCCCTCCCTCTATACTCTGGTTCTCCTGATAGTCGTGATGTAGTAGTAATGTCATGGTATTTGATTAGGACAAACCAACAGGTACACTTGGTCAAAGTGTACCTGTATCTACACCTCCAGGTGTGCACAAACTACACTTACATCATTTTTTTTTAATTTATCTCTATTTATCAGTTCCCTTCTGATTATTTCAAATTTTTGTGTGTTTTGTTGTGTTTAAATATATTGTACACACTCCCAAAACCTATTAGTTTTGCTTTTCTGTATTTACTTTTCACTACAGTATTTTTGCTTAAACCATTGTAGGCAACAAAAGGGTCACATAAAGGTAAGATTGTGGAAAATTAATCTGTTGTGTTGGAACAATTACAGTATAAATATCCAATTTTAATTTTAAAAGTATTGGTATGATAGCAATACCGAATCTACATTGACTTGTAGTAACCCCGCCCACCTACATATGACAGATGCCGTTTCATAGACGTGGACTGAACCATTATATACAACCACGGTGCATCTTATGGTAAATTTGTAACCCGAACGCGACCAAATAAAATATATATGAGCATCGAGGCTCGTTAAAGATTGACGTATATTGTTAGAAATTAACTACGTTAATTCAATTGGATTACCATGCGTATTTATGACGTCGTTGAAGGAAATCTGTGTCCCGACACCCCTTGACGTTGAATCGGAATGGTTTAACCAGGAAGCTGATCCAACTATTGGTAAGCGTAAACAAACTTGTCATTTCTCGGCTCCTGTACGGCAACTGCGACCAGTCGCCAAACGCAACACTTTTCTCCCCGAACCGCTCGTTCTTTTAACCGTCGTATGAACCCGGAAGAGGACGTCTAAAGTCGGACAGATTTCTCAAAAAGCCAAGAAAAACCATGTCTGATTCCATTCTGCTTCTCCTCATCGTCGTCCTCCTGGTGTGTTTGCTGGTGACACTGGTGGGCTTCCTGGTGTATTCCGGCCTGCTGGCGGAGGTGGTGATAAAGACCGGGCCGCCTCCGGTTCCAAATGTCACCATTGCTTACAAGTTCAAAGAGGGACCGTACAACGAGAGCGGGGCGGCTTTCGCCGAGCCTTGCAGCATCGGACCCAAGCAGAGAACCATCACTATCTACTACGATGACCCCAAGCAGGTAAGGAAAAACACGCAGGCGCACACAACTTCTCACGATAACACGAACCACAAACTGCTAGCCATGCTATTGTTTACAGTGCACTGGGTGTCAAACTCAAGGCCCGTGGACCAGATTTGGTCCCTCCATATCGTTTCATGTGGTGTGTTTACAGACCGAATACTTTGTTAATCCCTTTGGGATTCCCTCAGGGATATTGACATTGTTTTTGACAGACAGACAGAAAAAAATATATAATTTATGGTGTGTGTGTGTGTGTGTGACAAAAGAATTCAAAATGTAATATATATATATATATATTATGTTAAAAAGTCTGCAGTTTAATTTTAAGTGTATTTTATTTTTTTTTATGTATATACTTTTTAAAGTAAATTATATTATATGTACATAAACAGTATGTACATATATATTTTTTTAATTATATTCAATAAAAGGAAATAAAAAATATAAAATACTCTTGTTTTATAAAAAAATATGTTATTTTTCAAAAACATTTTAAATATATTATTTGTTGTATTTATTTTGTCATCATCATTACTATTTCTTAAACATGAAACATTAAAAAATATTTAAAAAAAATACCAAATACCAAATCATAACAATCAAATGTGTAGCAATAATAATGAGGCGGACATACATTCATTTCCTTTCACAGTTTGACGCCCCTGCACGAGGGAGTGGGTAGGTCAATCCAAATATGAATCATGTAGACACCAAGTGTGGATATGATAATTGTGTGGAATATTTGTGTGTTTTGTTCATTTGGATGTTGGATTGCTGTAATCAAATTGGCCACTAGGTGTCAGTAATTGTTTGGTGCATGTTTACTGTAACACTGTGTGTTTTCCTAGCTGCTCTATATTATCTTTACAATATTTCTCTTTACAGATTCAAACACACCATGCAGAAAAAAACAAAATGTCTTGTCCTGGAGTGGTGAGTTCATATATATTTTATTTATTTTATAAAATAATTTGAGACATATTTTTAAAGCAGGAAAATTAAATAGAATTTCATTAAATAGAATAATAAACAATAATGTAATAATTTTTACAGCAGGAAAATTAAATAGAATTTAACAATATAAAAATATATAATCACATAAAATAAAATAATAAAATACATTGAAATATAATAAAATTAAATTAAAAAAAATAATTCAATTTATCACAGGAATCACAGGTATGATGAGGAAGATCTTTATAGCAGTAAAAATGTAGTTTTTAATGTAATTTAACTTAATTTAGTTTTAATTTTGATATTATTATTTTAATTTAATTTGTCTTTATTTATTTTTATTTTATTTTAATTGATGAAACACAATTAAATAAAAAATACCAAATAATAAAATTAATTAAATTAATATCGATTAAAATTAAATACAATAAAATGGAATAATTCAATTTAATTTATCGCAGGAATCTCAGGTATGATGGGGCAGACTTTGTAAGTAAATAAAATAATATAAATACAATTAAATATATACATATATACTATTAAAGAAAAATATAAAAATATATAATAAAATAAAAATCTAATAATTCAATGAATTAATTAATTTCAGGTACGAAAAGGCAGACTTATAGCTGGAAATTAAATAAAATGTAATACAATTAAAATACATATTAATAAAATCTTATAATATGAAATGTAATGAAGGTTCTAATAATTCTATTCAATTTAGCATAGGAATCTGGGGTCTCATGATATAGATACATATTTTTATGAAAACTAGCTTATGATGAAATGGAATGAATTCTACCATTTGTTGTTTTAGCTCCTGATATTTACATTATTTTGTCTCCTGGCGGCCGTTGGGAAATCCTTATCGCTGGTTCAATTTCGCCATTGGAGCTGTCTTGTGAATTATCAATGAGCCCCGGCCCGGATGTGACGTCACGCACGTACGGAGCCGCCGCTGTTTAATTATGTTGAGACATTTGCATTGTTTATGTTGATTGTCGTGTTGTGTTCTGTATAGTATTGCACTGAGCTGTTATTTTCCTTCACATTATTATTATTACACGACAACGACGCTCGGACACCGTTGCAGATGACAAGCACGTTGATACATGATAAACACGTCCTTAGATGGACGTTTTTTGGCGTTATTTAGCCACATTATGCTGTGCGTCTCAACACAGGGGACACACCGCCCCCTTCTGGCGGACTGAGGAACGTTTCCACATTAACACATATTGAATATATTTTTAACAACGGTAATAGTTTCCTTACATTAATTTCATATAATTTTAGCTTTCTTTTTGCATCAATGAGACAAATAATAATTACATCATAGAATATATAATTACATAATACATATAATATAAATATAATATATAATATAAAATAATTTACATCAACAAAATATAATGAAGGCTGCACGGCGGATGAGTGGTTAGCCTGCAGACCTGAAACACACTTATACATCAAGTAAATTAAATTAAAATAGTTTTTTTCGTTTCTCTTTGTACTTTTTGCATGAATGAGACAAACAGAAAATCAAATTAAATATCATTCATTCATTCATTTTCTACCGCTTATCCTCACGAGGGTCACATGGGTGCTGGAGCCTATCCCAGCTGTCTTCAGGCGAGAGGTAGGGTTCACCCTGGACTGGTGGCCAGCCAATCACAGGGCACATCAAATATAATAGAACAAATAATCATAATGAACTAAAAATAGAATTACATTATATTGCATTAATTGTATTAATTTAATTTTTTCCCTGTTCTTTAACAAATAACACATGTATTTATAAAATAAGATGAAATTAAATAAAATTAAATATAAAATATATGGCATGAATCCCATTCACGGAGCATGGGATTATTAATAAAAGACAAAATCATTTGCCAATTGTATTAATTGTATTCATGTTCTTTAACAAATAACACATGCATTTATAATATAAAATAAGATGAAATAAAATTAAATCAAATTAAATAAGATGAAATAAAATTAAATAAAATTAAATAAGATGAAATAAAATTAAATAAAATTAAATAAAATATATGGCATGAATCCCATTCATGGAGCATGGGATTATAAATAAAAAACTAAATCAATTGCCAATTGTATTCATTTAAATTTCTGTTTTTCCCTGTTCTTTAACAAATAACGCATGTATTTATAATATGAAATAAGATGAAATAAAATTAAATAAAATTAAATATAAAATATATGGCATGAATCCCATTCACGGAGCATGGGATTATTAATAAAAGACAAAATCATTTGCCAATTGTATTCATTTAAATTTCTGTTTTTCCCTGTTCTTTAACAAATAACACATGTGTGAGGGATTTATATATATATATATATATATATTTATAATATAAAATAAGATGAAATAAAATTTAATAAAATTTAATAAAATTTAATAAAATTTAATAAAATTTAATAAAATTTAATAAAATTTAATAAAATTTAATGGCATGAATCCCATTCACAGAGCATGGGATTATTAATAAAAGACAAAATCATTTGCCAATTGTATTTCCAGTCCAGGGTGTACCCCACCTCTCGCCTAAAGACAGCTGGGATAGGCTCCAGCATACTTGCGACCCTTGTGAGAATAAGCAGTAGAAAACAGATGGATGATTTGATTGATTTGTTATTCTAATTATTTATTTATTCTAATTATTAACGGACGCTAAGCATATCATGCAGTCAGGAGTCAAGCACCCCCCCCCCCCTCCCCCCCCAAACAATAAGCAGTTGAATGCTTTCTTCCCACACGGTTCACCTTTTGCACATTTCAGTATTTTCCGGCACATGCGAGGTGTGAGCGCTTTAACGTGACCGGTTTGGGCCAGCTGTTGTTAGCGGTGTGGGGTTTAGCGCCGCGTCCTTTTTTATTCCAGCTCTTTCCCAGCACCTGTTGCCATGGAAACCGTTGTATTTGTGGCCGCCAGCGACGGGTGCGAGGGATCCGCTATTTTTGGCCCGAGTCAACCACGGGGGCGCGCACGCCGCTCACGTGCGGACACCGACGCAACACGCAAAACACGTGCTTGCGGTTTGTCGTACGTGTTCTTCCTCGTCAGTACCTGGTGTGTGCGAGTGACAGGAAGAAAAGCTCTGGCTTGCTTGGGGGAAAAGGATCATGAAGTGCTTCACTTTTTTATTGGTATAATCATCATATACAGCCCATTTTTGACCCACTTATGGAAGGTTGGGGTAGTAACACAAAACCAAAAAATTCTTAAAATGTATAAAAGATAAGTTAAAAATGTGAACGGCATGATATCAAAAACATGTTTTTTGAGGAATACCTGGAATATGAAATGATAACAAATTTTCATTACGAAGATATTTCAAGAAAACAACCTGACCGGGTCATTTTTGACCCACTTATGGAAGGTTGGGGTAGTAACACAAAAACTACAATTTCTTAAAATGTATAAAACACAAGTTAAAAAAGTGAACGGCATGATATCAAAAACATGTTTTTTGAGGAATACCTGGAATATGAAATGATAAAAAAAATTTCATTATGAAGATATTTCAAGAAAACAACCTGACCGGGTCATTTTTGACCCACTTATGGAAGGTTGGGGTAGTAACACAAAACCAAAAAATTCTTAAAATGTATAAAAGATAAGTTAAAAATGTGAACGGCATGATATCAAAAACATGTTTTTTGAGGAATACCTACAATATGAAATGATAAAAAAAAATTCATTAAGAAGATATTTCAAGAAAACAACCTGACCGGGTCATTTTTGACCCACTTATGGAAGGTTGGGGTAGTAACACAAAAACTAAAATTTCTTAAAATGTATAAAAGGTAAGTTAAAAATGTGAATGGCATGATATCAAAAATATGATTTTTGAGGAATACCTGGAATATGAAATGATAAAACGTTTTCATTATGAAGATATTTCAAGAAAACAACCTGACCGGGTCATTTTTGACCCACTTATGGAAGGTTGGGGTAGTAACACAAAAACTAAAATATCTTAAAATGTATAAAAGATAAGTTAAAAATGTGAATGGCATGATATCAAAAACATGTTTTTTAGGAATATCTGGAATATGAAATGATACAAATTTTTTCATTACGAAGATATTTCAAGAAAACAACCTGACCGGGTCATTTTTGACCCACTTATGGAAGGTTGGGGTAGTAACACAAAAACTACAATTTCTTAAAATGTATAAAAGATAAGTTAAAAATGTGAATGGCATGATATCAAAAACATGTTTTTTGAGGAATACCTGGAATATGAAATGATAAAAAATTTCAAGAAAACAACCTGACCGGGTCATTTTTGACCCACTTATGGAAGGTTGGGGTAGTAACACAAAAACTAAAATTTCTTAAAATATTCAGGGGAACATCGGAGTAACGGCGGCCGGTGACGTGCCGATGTTGCGGTGGGCATCCCTCATGACCGAGGGCCCTGGTCTGTGTGGTTCTTCAAGAGGACAACGCTGAAGTTCACAATGCTGGCTTGACCGAGGACTTCTTCAGGGAGAAGAACAACTCTTTTGGACCATCCCGCATCTTCCCTTGATTGACATCCCATAAAAATGTCCATCAGTTCTAGACAGTTGATGCCCTTGGTGAAGCCATCTTCACCACTTGGAAACACTGGCATCAAGCATCCTCAAAGCCATCTTTGAAGTGATGAACAAGAACGGACTGTGGATGTAAGGTAAGAAAAACCACTCTGAGGTCTTGATTTGATCCAGTGTCAATCCGGTGTTGAATCAGATCCATCAGTCAGTTTTGCTTAAAAGACGTGCGACGTGTGCTTGTCATTAAATGCAAATGCTCGCTTAACCTCACAAATGCAAATTGCGTGGGGGTGGGGGGAGGGGGGTGGATGCGAGGGGGCAAGCAATTTGGTAGGAGTCGTCTTATCCATAATTATATGGACAGGATATGAAAAGGATCACCGTGGCAACAGGAGCCTCTGTTTGAGGAGCTTGGACGGTGGAGGCTGGAAGGCCGGCCTTATCTTCACGTCTCCTCACCTGCGCTACAAATCTTTAACGCTGGAGGCCATGGAACCGCTTTACCATACCGTACCATACCGTACCATACCATACCATACCATACCATACCATACCATATTAACTATTTTTCTATACGAATACAATACAAACTAATATCAATATTAGTCAATCACAACACAACTGAACACAAAATAGTTTTTTCCCATGCTGAGTAAAATTCATGCCATGACCTGATATTTCGATACTATGGGACTGTTATTTAAAAAAAAAAAAAAAACAGTCAGTAAGCATATTTTTGTATAACGATTTTTCTATATTATTAGCATATTAGCTCTTAAACTCGCCCGAAAAAGGGTCGGCAAATCCAAAATGTGACAAAAAGTGAGACCTCTCACATTGACTTATGATACTGGTTTTAAATTCTAAATGTTTATAAGTAACAAAATACTATAAAGGATTATTATTAAAGATTTGCCTGAATGCACCTTTCCTTCATGAAATGTACAAATGAAAATACCTAAAACATAAGGTAATAGTCATAAAACATTTCATCCATATTGCAAATTTACTGTCATTTCATTTCTCTTTTAAAACACATTAAAATACATAGAAATTCATTATTATATTACAGTAAATACTATTTAATATTTAATATATTTAATATTTAGCCACTGGAGCTAGGGTCTGGGTGAGACTGGGCCGCGTCAGGTTTTCCAAAAAAAACAAAACGCATTTATTAAAAACAAAATATTGTTTTTTTTTTTAAAACTTCGCTTTGGTTCCAATTTTCTACAAGAAAAGCTCTGATAAAACATTCCACTGTTCTCAAATATCTTAATTTTTATTTTTCTACACAAAATAAGATGAAAAATAATCAAACAAATCAAGAATAAATCAGTAATAAGTAAATATAATAATAATAATAAAACAGCAAATAATAAAAAGTTAAGAAAGCACATATAGTTGGTGGGTAGACAAATGATTTTTTTCATATTAAAATGAACAAAGCATTATTAGAGCCCTGTAGACATGACAAAACACGACTATAGTCACATTTATACTCTTTTTATTTACAACATATTGCGCAACTGCAGGGTCTCGAGACACATGCTAACTCGCAAACTAGAGAGCTAGCCACCTAAACGGTAGCCTTCAAGTTATTTCTTTTCAACTTAAATAGCCAAAAACTTACCACTTCCACACGGATAGGGAGGATAACTATTAACAGTTATTTAACCTTTAACATGAACATGAATCAAACGTAATCATTTTTTCTGGGTACATGATACCATACAGCATCCATATCAAACTTGCGCGGGTCGCACTAACATTAAACTTTCATATCGAGGCGGGGGCCTCAAACTAGTGTCCTGCGGGCCACATTTGGCCCGCGGGCCGCGCGTTTGAGACCCCTGGTTTGGAAGAAATACATTTGAGGTTAACTAGCTAGCTCGTAAGCTAGCGGCCATATGCGGGATAACAGTTGCGCAATTAATAATAGAGTAAAGGTGACTATAGGGGTGTTATTTCATGTCTACACGGCTCTAATAATTGAATTAGTTTGATACCATGATACCATACAGCATCCATATCAAACTTGCGCGGGCCGCACTAACATTAAACTTTCATATCAAGGCGGGGGCCTCAAACTAGTGTCCTGCGGGCCACATTTGGCCCGCGGGCTGCGTGTTTGAGACCCCTGCTCTAACTATTTCCACAGTTTTTGACTGTTTTTGACTCCCGGATAAGCAGAGGAAAATGAATGTATGAACGCACCGATGCACCGTTCTCCGATGCTAAGAGGGCTGTATGGATGTATTTGGATGTATTTTCCCCCTTTTCCTTTCACTTCTTACTTACTCCGGAATGCTGATACTATGTGGGAACCCATACAGGTAAGATTTGATGACTTTGAGTGCTAATGTGCATCATTGTGGTAGTTCCATGCTAAATGCTAAAAACCGCTAGCAAAACGCACTGGTTAGTTGTGCCACTATTATGCCAAGGTAGCACTGGATATGACAATAAAAACAATACCTGCACTCCTCCAGTCTGTGGCAGGCCATGGAATCCGTGATCAGTCAAACACAGCCACAGTAGATACAAATAACTTTAGTCTTGCTACAAGAGCCATTTGTATGAGGTTATGTTTTTTTTTGACATCATATGCAAATTACATAATACATAGTCGCAAGGGTCCACGAGGGTACATGGGAGTTTGTCCAACTGGTCTATATGTGCTAAAGCAGGGGTCTCAAACACGCGGCCCGCGGGCCAAATGTGGCCCGCAGGACACTAGTTTGAGGCCCCCGCCTTGATATGAAAGTTTAATGTTTGTGCGGCCCGCGCAAGTTTGATATGGATGCTGTATGGTATCATGTACCCAGAAAAAATGATTACGTTTGATTCATGTTCATGTTAAAGGTTAAATAACTGTTAATAGTTATCCTCCCTATCCGTGTGGAAGTGGTAAGTTTTTGGCTATTTAAGTTTCAAGGAAATAACTTGAAGGCTATTGTTTAGGTCGCTAGCTCTCTAGTTTGCGAGTTAGCATGTGTCTCAAGACCCTGCAGTTGCGCAATATGTTGTAAATAAAAAGAGTATAAATGTGACTATAGTCGTGTTTTGTCATGTCTACAGGGCTCTAATAATGCTTTGTTCATTTTAATATGAAAAAAATCATTTGTCTACCCACCAACTATATGTGCTTTCTTAACTTTTTATTATTATTATTATATTTATTTATTACTGATTTATTCTTGATTTGTTTGATTATTTTTCATCTTATTTTGTGTAGAAAAATAAAAATTAAGATATTTGAGAACAGTGGAATGTTTTATCAGAGCTTTTCTTGTAGAAAATCGGAACCAAAGCAAAGTTTATTAATTTTTCTGTTTTTAATAAATGCGTTTTTTTTGGGGTTTTTTTTTTGGAAAAACTGATGCGGCCCAGTCTCACCCAGACCCTAGCTCCAGTGGCCCCCAAGTAAATTGAGACCCAGCAATTTCCAATGAACGTTGACCTATGCCAAGGCCTCCCTTTGTCGGCCACCCCTGCAATGAATAATAATAATAATAATAATAATAATAATAATGTAATAATAATAGTAATATTTAACATTTTCAATAGACAGAAAAATAATGTTTTTTTAAGCTTTTCTTAAAGTTGTATAATAAGTACATTGTTGTTACTGTACTCAGCAGGGGACACTAGGACCACACGGAGACAACAAAGCGATGGTCCTCCCTTCTTCCTGCCTCCTTTTCCATCTCTGCAGCCTGTGAGCGGAAGGAGGAGGAGAGAAGTGACGGGAGAGGGGAGGAGGGGGGGATGAGAGAGGAGAGGTGAGTGGGCTGCCTTCGAACACACAAACCGTCTCTCTGTATCACGTACACACTCATCTCCATCAGCATCTTTTCTACGGAACCACGCCACAGCTGGAGTCGTTCAGGATGCACAAAGCAGAGCCTGGGCCGGGAAGCCCTTCGACGGCGCCCGTGATGCTACGTGATGCTACATGATGCTACATGACGCTACGGGACTGCTTCGCATCGCCGGTGGGAGATGCACCACAATTTCATCCTCCACCCAAACCCGAAGCAGCAGCAAATATTCTTATTCAGGTACATCATGATCTATGTCTCCCCCCCCATATTATTATATGAATATATTGTACTATCACAGAAATGTTTGACACAGTGGGTGTTATGTATTAATAATGATTTAACATACACATAATGAGTGGGTGGCAAGACATGACTAAAGCAGGCAGGAGGCTAAAACTGAAATGGGGCATTTGGACATAATGTATAGCACACATCCTTTAGCCTTAATTCCTGCTCTTATCAACATAAACAGGCCTTTTCTTCACTTCTACTACTACATCTTTATGTGTGTTTATCCGCAGACATTAGCGCATTCAATCCAAAGTCCAATATATAGAATATTACCATATCAGTACTGTGTATACCGTATAAAATTAGGAATAAGTCAACAATGTTTGTAGATAATAGTAGTGTACAACTGCTATGCATCACACACACCGAGACTTGTTTATACACTTTTACTATGCCGACTTGTGTCGATCAAAACAAAGTCCCGCTTTATGCTAAAGCAGGGGTCTCAAACACGCGGCCCGCGGGCCAAATGTGGCCCGCGCAAGTTTGATATGGATGCTGTATGGTATCATGTACCCAGAAAAAATTATTACGTTTGATTCATGTTAAAGGTTAAATAACTGTTAATAGTTATCCTCCCTATCCGTGTGGAAGTGGTAAGTTTTTGGCTATTTAAGTTGAAAGGAAATAACTTGAAGGCTACCGTTTAGGTCGCTAGCTCTCTAGTTTGCGAGTTAGCATGTGTCTCAAGACCAGGGGTCTCAAACACACGGCCCCCGCCTTGATATGAAAGTTTAATGTTAGTGCGGCGGCCCGCGCAAGTTTGATACGGATGCTGTATGGTATCATGTACCCAGAAAAAATGATTACGTTTGATTCATGTTCATGTTAAAGGTTAAATAACTGTTAATAGTTATCCTCCCTATCCGTGTGGAAGTGGTAAGTTTTTGGCTATTTAAGTTTAAAGGAAATAACTCGAAGGCTACCGTTTAGGTCGCTAGCTCTCTAGTTTGTGAGTTAGCATGTGTCACAAGACCCTGCAGTTGCGCAATATGTTGTAAATAAAGAGTATAAATGTGACTATCGGAGGGGGGGGGGGGGTCACAAAGAGAGGGGTCTCAAACACACGGCCCCCGCCTTGATATGAAAGTTTAATGTTAGTGCGGCGGCCCGCGCAAGTTTGATATGGATGCTGTATGGTATCATGTACCCAGAAAAAATGATTACGTTTGATTCATGTTCATGTTAAAGGTTAAATAACTGTTAATAGTTATCCTCCCTATCCGTGTGGAAGTGGTAAGTTTTTGGCTATTTAAGTTGAAAGGAAATAACTCGAAGGCTACCGTTTAGGTCGCTTGCTCTCTAGTTTGCGAGTTAGAATGTGTCTGAAGACCAGGGGTCTCCAACACACGGCCACCGCCTTGATATGAAAGTTTAATGTTAGTGCGGCCCACGCAAGTTTGATACGGATGCTGTATGGTATCATGTACCCAGAAAAAATTATTACGTTTGATTCATGTTCATGTTAAAGGTTAAATAACTGTTAATAGTTATCCTCCCTATGCGTGTGGAAGTGGTACGTTTTTGGCTTTTTAAGTTGAAAGGAAATAACTTGAAGGCTACCATTTAGGTCGCTAGCTCTCTAGTTTGCGAGTTAGCATGTGTCTCAAGACCAGGGGTCTCAAACACACAGCTCGCGGGCCAAATGTGGCCCGCAGGACACTAGTTTGAGGCCCCCGCCTTGATATGAAAGTTTAATGTGAGAAAGTGTCTCCATTCTAATTATTTTTATTCATAAAATCATAATTATAATTTTTGTAAATTTTATAAATGTTATATAATTTAATTTATGAAATTATATTATTACAAATTAAATGATAAATTTTATAATTTATGTAATTTTATTAATGCATAATTGTAGAAATTAATTCAATTAAATTCATTTGTAAAATGAATACACTATCAGTCAGTTTGGAGACACTTTACCATGTTATTGGATGAGAAAGTGTCTCCACTCTTAATAATTTTTATTCATAAAATCATAATTATAATTTTTGTAAATTTTATAAATAGTATATAATTTAATTTATGAAATTATATTATTATAAATTAAATGATAAATTATATAATTTATGTAATTTTATTAATGTATAATTGTATACATTTATTCAATTAAATTCATTCATAAAATATGTGATAATACAGGTATACACTATGAGTCAAAAGTTTGGAGACACTTTATCATGTTATTGGATGAGAAAGTGTCTCCGCTCTAATTATTTTTATTCATAAAATCATTTTTTATTTTCAAATCAATTTTTGTAAATTTTATAAATGTTATATAATTTAATTTATTAAATTAAATTATTATAAATGAAATGATAAATTATATAATTTAAGTAATTTATTAATGTATAATTGTATAAATTAATTCAATTAATTTATTAATTCATAAAATGAATACACTATCAGTCAAAAGTTTTGAGACACTTTACCATGTTATTGGATGAGAAAGTGTCTCCAAACTTTTGTCTGGTATTACACAGGCCACAATATTGACTTTATGTCTTTATGGCTTCACTTTTTTTTTTTTTGAAAAATGTTGGGATTTCGCACTTTCTTTGGTGGCCATTGAACGCACCATTTGTTGTGTGCAAAAGCGGCTGAAGCGCAAGTCTCGACGGTCAGTCCAGCCTCAAAACTTGAAGCGAGGTTCATTATTCATCCATTTTATGTTTTATGATGTATTATGATTTTACTTGTGCTGTCATTCATCAGGGACGGTGGCATCGGACGGCAGACATGAGGACATCGTTTAAAAACCTCCCGACCCTCAGGCCACCTCCGTAACCGCAGGGCAGCCTCTGACCTCATTTCCACGCCGCTGTCCTCCAGTCGTACTTCCTGGCAGTGAAGGATGGGTGATGGGCCGGTGACGGATCCTGCCTGCCCGCCTCATCGCACCCTCCAATGGAGCCCGCGTGGAACTCCTCCCACCCGCTTCCGCCGCTCCCGTTCAACGCGTCTACCTCGGCCGTGGCTGAGGCTTGGCCTCCGTCGCAGTGGCTAGCCCTCGCGGCGATGCTGCTCATGGATCTACTGGCCGTGGTGGGCAACGTGGCCATCATGGCGGTCATCGCTAAGGTCCCGCAGCTCCACAAGTTTGCCTTCGTCTTCCACCTCTGCTTGGTGGACCTTCTGGCGGCCTTGGTGCTGATGCCCCTGGGTATGCTCTCCAGCAGGACCTTCTTAGGAGAGGCGCTGTGTCGGAGTTACCTCTTCCTCAGCGTGTGCCTGGTCAGCGCCGCCATTCTCTCCATTTCGGTCATCAACGTGGAGCGCTACTATTACATCATACACCCCATGCGATACGAGGTGAAGATGACCGTGGGCTTGGTTGCGTCGGTTCTGGTCGGAATATGGGTCAAAGCTTTGGCGATGTCCGCTTTGCCGCTGCTAGCTTGGCTACTGCAAGGTGCAAGAGCTCCTCTTTTGGGGGGGGGTAACGGAGGAAACGGGGCGGTTCCATCTCCTGCGGGAGCTCAGGGTCACCGGCGTTGCTCGTTGCACTGGACAGGAAGCGGCTCCAACCGTTTGGCGTTCATGGTCCTCTTCACGCTACTGTACTTCCTGTGTCCTCTTCTGGTTATTTTTATCGTGTACTGCAACATGTTCAAAGTGGCGCGCGTCGCCGCCATGCACCGCGGGCCTCTACCCACTTGGACGGAGACGCCTCGCCGCCAGCGATCAGAGTCGCTCAGCAGTCGTTCCACGATGGTTACCAGTTCCGGTTCCGGCACCGGAAGAGAGACGCCGCAGCGGCCTTTTGGAGGCGGGAAAGCGGCGGCGGTGTTGGCTGCTGTCGGCGGTCAGTTCCTGTGCTGCTGGCTGCCATACTTCTCGTTCCATTTGTACTCCGCTCTGGCCGCAAGCCCGCCTGCCGCGCTGGCGTCTCTGGAGGAGGCGGTCACCTGGATGGGATACTTCTGCTTCACGTCCAACCCTTTCTTCTACGGATGTCTCAACAGACAGATCCGGGAAGAGCTGGGAAAACATCTGCCTTGTTTGTTCCGCGGAGCCGCATTGGAAGTGGAGGACAGGCTTCCCAGTCGGGAAGGCTCCATCGAGGAGAATTTTCTCCAGTTTCTTCAGGGCACCGGTTGCAACCTGGAACCTCAGAACTCGCACAGCACCTCCAGTCCGAAAGGGGAAGCATGCCGGCTCCTCACTCAGTCCCAGGCGCCGGAGGCGGCACAGCCTCTGCCTGTTGATTTCCGCATTCCGGGACAAATCGCCGAGGAGACCTACGACTTTATTGAGACGGATCCGGCAAAAAATAACCACACACGTACTGACGCATAAGTCGTTTTTTTTTTTTTTTTTTAACGAATGTTTGACATCTTTAAAATCCCATCAGGGTGACGACCTCATACATCCATATTATGACCGCATGCACGATTTAATGAGATCCAATAAGATAGGGGTTGTCCAAAGTGCGGCCCACAAGCCCTTCCTGTCAACCGTGTATTAAATTAGCTATAAAATACACTAAAAACAATAAGTCAGGGGTCTCAAACTCAATTTACTTGGGGGCCACTGGAGCTAGGGTCTGGGTGAGACTGGGCCGCATCAGGTTTTCCAAAAAAAAAAAAAAAACGCATTTATTAAAAACATAAAAATTAATAATTTTTAGAGCATTATTAGAGCCCTGTAGACATGACAAAGCACGACTATAGTCACATTTATACTCTTTTTATTTACAACATATTGCACAACTGCAGGGTCTTGAGACACATGCTAACTCGCAAACTAGAGAGCTAGCCACCTAAACGGTAGCCTTCAAGTTATTTCCTTTCAACTTAAATAGCCAAAAACTTACCACTTCCACACGGATAGGGAGGATAACTATTAACAGTTATTTAACCTTTAACATGAACATGAATCAAACGTAATCATTTTTTCTGGGTACATGATACCATACAGCATCCATATCAAACTAACATTAAACTTTCATATCAAAGCGGGGGGCCTCAAACTAGTGTCCTGCGGGCCACATTTGGCCCGCGGGCCGCGTGTTTATCGATCGATTTTAATTTCCAAAAATGGTAAAATGAACCTCAAAAGAATCATATTCATAAATTGAATGTTCTTTTGTTAGCTGGCTATTACTGAGAGCTATAGAACATATCTCTTAAAGGACCAGGGTTCGACTCCACCCTCGGCCATCTCTGTGTGGAGTTTGCATGTTTTCTCCGGGTACTCCGGTTTCCTCCCACATTCCAAAAACATGCTAGGTTAATTAGCGACTCCAAATTGTCCATAGGTATGAATGTGAGTGTGAATGGTTGTTTGTCTATATGTGCCCTGTGATTGGCTGGCCACCAGTCCAGGGTGTACCCCGCCTCTCGCCCAAAGACAACTGGGATAGGCTCCAGCACCCCCTGCAACCCTCATGAGGATAAGTGGTAGAAAATGAATGAATAAATGAGTTCTCCTATTTTGTGTGGAAGTGGTAACTTTTTGGTTTCTTATTTTATCTTTCCCCACCCTCTGCCATCTTTGTGGAGTTTGCATGTTCTCCCCGTGCATGCGTGGGTTTTCTCCGGGTACTCCGGTTTCCTCCCACATTCCAAAAACATGCTAGGTAATTAGCGACTCCAAATTGTCCATAGGTATGAATGTGAGTGTGAATGGTTGTTTGTCTATATGTGCCCTGTGATTGGCTGGCCACCAGTCCAGGGTGTAACCCGCCTCTCGCCTGAAGACAGCTGGGATAGGCTCCAGCACCCCTGCGACCCTCGTGAGAATAAGCGGTAGAAAATGAATGAATGATTCGGTTGAGCTGGTTTCAGAATTACACCTTTTGAGTGTTAAGTTGGTGTGTGATGAGTTTAGTGTTCTTTGTAAGAATACTAACACATTCCAAAAACATGCTAGGTTAATTAGCGACTCCAAATTGTCCATAGGTATGACTGTGAGTGTGAATGGTTGTTTGTCTATATGTGCCCTGTGATTGGCTGGCCACCAGTCCAGGGTGTACCCCGCCTCTCGCCCCAAGACAGCTGGGGTAGGCTCCAGCACCCCTCGCCCGCGACCCTCGTGAGGATAAGCGGTAGAACATGCAAACTCCACACAGAGATGGCCGAGGGTGGAATTGAACCCCGGTCTCCTAGCTGTGAGGTCTGCGTGCTAACCACTCGACCACCGTGCAACCCTGAGAAACATTATGTTTGGCAATTCTGACTTGTATTGGATCTCATTATCGGGGTGCATGTGTGCCCAGCATCGAGGCCAGTCTGCAGTCGTGTATCTTGACATGTCGTCCATATTTGCGCAGAAATTAGCATAAATTTCTCTCGGCTCTGTACAGCCAATCGGCATTGATATTCTTGTTGTTTATCTTTTAGCTGATTTTCATGTTTTCCAAATATTCCAGAAATTAAGGTTTAACCCAACTAGTCGTATTCATGTGTTGATTACATTTTGGAAAACATTCTTTCAACGCTGATTATGTGCGATGGCCGACACGGGTAAACGTGACAAATGAGCCGAACCAAAAAACCAGAACACAAATACTGAGATTACCCGAGCACACAAAAAACTTTATGAGCCACCACAGAGTTTAAAAAGTACAAAAGATTTGCCAGAGACCTCCAGCTTCTGCTCGGAGCGTGTGCCTGAATACAGTGCACCTTGCTGGGCCACAGCAGATGGCTCCCTGCTGGTATACTCTGGTTCCCCTGGTAGTAGTAATAGTAGTAGTAGTAGTAGTAATGTCACAGTATTTTATTACAGGTACAGTTAGTCAAATCAACTTTGAGTCCTTCTTACTTCAAGGTTTGCAGAAACAGTTCAATTTAAAGAAGCAGAAAGTTATCGAAATTGGCGGCTAATTGTTATGCTAATGTACTTTTGCTTTTTTGAAGTTTTATTCAAGTGCAGTAATCCCTCATTTATCGCCGTTTATCAGTTTCAGACCCAACTGTGAGAAGTGAATTCCGGCCTTATTTTGGAATGGAACATTTTCATACTACTTGGTTTGGTCTGGGTCCTGCTAGCTTGGCTAACGTCTGTTGTTTTGCATTTCTCTCATTCATTCATTCATTCATTTTCTGCTGCTTTTTCCTCACGAGGGTCGCGGGGGGGGCTGGAGCCTATCCCAGCTGTCTTCGGCCCGAGAGGCCGGGTACACGCTGGACCGGTGGCCAGCCAATCACAGGGCACATATAGACAAACAACCATTCACACTCAAAGAACACTAAACTCATCACACACCAACTTAACACTCAAAAGGTGTAATTGCGAAACCAGCTCAACCGAATCATTCATTCATTTTCTACCACTTATCCTCACGAGGGTCGCGGGGGTGCTGGAGCCTATCCCAGCTGTCTTGGGGCGAGAGGCGGGGTACACCCTGGACTGGTGGCCAGCCAATCACAGGGCACATATAGACAAACAACCATTCACACTCACATTCATGCCTATGGACAATTTGGAGTCGCTAATTAACCTAGCATGTTTTTGGAATTTGGGAGGAAACCGGAATACCCGGAGAAAACCCACGCATGCACGGGGAGAACATGCAAACTCCACACAGAGATGACCGAAAATGGAATTGAACGCGGGTCTCCTAGCTGTGAAGCCTGTGTGCTAACCACCCGTCCACTGTGCAGCCCTGGTTCAGTATATTTTTCATCAAAATAGTAGTCATGCCAAAATGTTGTGTTGCTGCTGGATGTTCACAGTATCCGAGTGATACTGCTGTGGCGGTGCTGGAGCCTATCCCAGCTGTCTTCGGCGCGAGAGGCCGGGTACACGCTGGACTGGTGGCCAGCCAATCACAGGGCACATATAGACAAACAACCATTCACACTCACATTCATACCTATGGACAATTTGGAGTGGCTAATTAACCTAGCATGTTTTCGGAATGTGGGAGGAAACCCACACAAACTCCACACAGAGATTGCCCCGAGGGTGGAATCGAACCCTGGTCTCCTAGGTGTGAGGTCTGCGTGCTAACATATGTGTGATTATTTCCCTGTTAATTAGAGCATTTGCCCGTGGCGGCCATCTTTGTTTCTCACTGCTACTATTTATTTCCTGACGCTGAAGTGGATGATTTCTTTCACATACTTAATGGAGTGTTTGGTAGTTTTTGTGTGTACTTTATTTTCATTGTTGAGGGTTTGAACTTTGATTTCAAGCAGAATGTTTTGACCTGTCACTGCTTTCTGTGCGGAGGAGAAACGCGTTTTGGTTTCTTTACCGCCATCGGGTACGATAAATCAGATGGAATCAGATCTGCTAACACGGACACAGGGTTATTCCAACATTCTGTTGCTTAAGGGGCGGATAATCGTGTGTAAATAAACAAAATTGAAAATGGTATGGAGCCTTTAATAATAGTTTTTTTTAACTATACCCACATATATTGTCTTAAAGGGAATGAATACCTTGAACGTACGTGGCCACCAGTTGAGTCGGGAGAGAGATGATGTTGTAATAAAGAGTTTATATGTTTGTAAAAGAACACAGATGTCTTATTCTTCTTTGATGTGACCCCCCCCCCCCCCCCTCCGATAGTCACATTTATACTCTTTATTTACAACATATTGCGCAACTGCAGGGTCTTGTGACACATGCTAACTCACAAACTAGAGAGCTAGTGACCTAAACGGTAGCCTTCAAGTTATTTCCTTTCAACTTAAATAGCCAAAAACTTACCACTTCCACACGGATAGGGAGGATAATTATTAACAGTTATTTAACCTTTAACATGAACATGAATCAAACGTAATCATTTTTTCTGGGTACATGATACCATACAGCATCCGTATCAAACTTGCGCGGGCCGCACTAACATTACACTTTCATATCGAGGCGGGGGCCTCAAACTAGTGTCCTGCGGGCCACATTTGGCCCGCGGGCCGTGTGTTTGAGACCCCTGGTCTTAAGACACATGCTGACTCGCAAACTAGAGACGTAGCGACCTAAACGGTAGCCTTCAAGTTATTTCCTTTCAAGTTAAAAAGCCAAAAACTTACCACTTCCACACGGATAGGGAGGATAACTATTAACAGTTATTTAACCTTTAACATGAACATGAATCAAACGTAATCATTTTTTCTGGGTACATGATACCATACAGCATCCATATCAAACTTACATTAAACTTTCATATCAAGGCGGGGGCCTCAAACTAGTGTCCTGCGGGCCACATTTGGCCCACGGGCCGCATGTTTGAGACCCCTGGTTTAGAAGAAATACATTTGAGGTTAACTAGCTAGCTCGTAAGCTAGCAGCCATATGCGCGATAACAGTTGCGCAATGAATAGTAGAGTAAAGGTGACTATAGGGGTGTTATTTCATGTCTACAGGGCTCTAATAATTGAATTAGTTTAGCACAGTCAGGACTGTAATGTGACATCTATAGTATAGTCCCGTGAGAAGATTATAAAAATGGCTGCATGAGATCCATCCGTCCCCGTGGCAATTATTACCTAGTGACATTTCTTTGTCTTGTGGTGGGTGGTGGGCGGAGTCAGCTCTGTGTGTAATCCTCGTCGGTGTGACTTCTCCAAATACATTACAAACTAAAACAGCCATCTTTGGACTTTTCTTCTATTTTAGGTCCGTTTGTGTGAGTATTGACCGCCTCTCATTGCTAGCTTTGTTATTGTGTACTCAAACTGTTGACACGCCACGGTTGACCGTACAATAAGAAGCATACAGGAATGCCGGTCAAGTCATAAAGTGCAGTTACTAGCAGTAATATAGCGTAAGAATACGTCCTGCAGTTGTCGTAAAAGACGAGAAAAAAGTCAGGTTTTCAAATTAGTGTGTTTGTGCTGAGCGCTGGCAGGAGGGCAAAGGCCATTGAAGCCGGAGTGCGATTACGCAAGGACAGGCTGCAGAGCACGTAGGCGCACGGCAAGCGTCAGAAGGCAGGAAAGAAGCTTCTCAAGATACTTTGCAGGAAGTTGGAGTTGATTGTATGCAGGATTGCTCAATAAGCCTACAGCTGCTTGAAACGACTTGACTCGTGTCCACTGAAGGGAAGGACTATTCGGTTATTTAACGGCTTTTACCGACTGGTCGCCAGCCAATCACAGGGCACATATAGACAAACAACCATTCACACTCACATTCATACCTATGGACAATTTGGAGTCGCTAATTAACCTAGCACAGGGGTCTCAAACTCAATTTACTTGGCGGCCACTGGAGCTAGGGTCTGCGTGAGATTGGGCCGCAACAGGTTTTCAACCCCCCCCAAAAAATTTATTAAAAACATTCCACTGTTCTCAAATATCTTAATTTTAATTTTTCTGCACAAAATAAGATGAAAAATAAATAAACAAATCAAGAATAAAGAAAATCAATCAATCAGTAATAAATAAATATAATAATAATAATAAAAAGTTAAGAAAGCACATATAGTTGGTGGGTAGACAAATGATTTTTTTCATATTAAAATGAACAAAGCATTATTAGAGCCCTGTAGACATGACAAAACACGACTATAGTCACATTTATACTCTTTTTATTTACAACATATTGCGCAACTGCAGGGTCTTGAGACACATGCTAACTCGCAAACTAGAGAGCTAGCGACCTAAACGGTAGCCTTCAAGTTATTTCCTTTCAACTTAAATAGCCAAAAACTTACCACTTCCACACGGATAGGGAGGATAACTATTAACAGTTATTTAACCTTTAACATGAACATGAATCAAACGTAATCATTTTTTCTGGGTACATGATACCATGCAGCATCCATATCAAACTTGCGTGGGCGCACTAACATTAAACTATAATATCAAGGCGGGGGCCTCAAACTAGTGTCCTGCGGGCCACATTTGGCCACAAATAAACAAATCCTACAGAGGTGACATCTTGTTTCTCACCTGAACCATGATGAGTTTCCTCTCTGTCGGCCTCCCGTCAGGCCACTCCTCTCCAAAACACATTTGGCCCGCGGGCCGCATGTTTGAGACCCCTGACCTGACCGTGCAAACTCCACACAGAGATGGCCGAGGGTGGGATTGAACTCGGGTCCCCTAGCTGTGAGGTCTGCGCGCTAAACTACTTTTTCAGTTGTGGAAATATAATCTTAAATCATTATTTAAAAAGTATTCAGTCAGTATTTATTTAACAATCAATGTATTTAATTACTTAACGTAAGTAGTATTTATTCAATTGAATGCCTAATTATTTCATGGCATGTGTATTTACTCGCAATTGTTTAATTTATTGAAAATTAATTATTTTATTAAAATTATTAAATTAATTATTACAATTAATTATTTAAGTTGTATTTACTGATTAGCATTTTATCGCATGATGCTGTAAATACATCAATATTTTATACTGAAATTATTTTTGGTTGGTATTTATCTTTTTAAAAATCATAAATAAGATGTTAACTTTACCATGCATGTTGCTTTCAATCAATTCACAAGAAGTTATTTTTATTTCCATATGAGGACACGATGATGTAAAAAAAAAAGTTTTTAAATGAGACACCGCTGAGAATAAAAATGTGAGAAGCAAAAACGTCTATAAAAAGCAGAAGTGCCATTGAGAGAAAAAAAAGGATATGTGAGTTCAGTTGAAGCAGACAGGAAGCCTTGAGGAAACAATGGACACCAACCACTTGGTTCCTTACTCAGCTGTCGTAAATCGAACAACGTGAATGCTGACGGGAGAGATAGAGACAAGGTTAAACAAAAAAGCATAAAATACAGGTAACGCTTTTTGTTATTATTTATCATCCTTTATACCACATATCATTGTCATTTTTATATCCATAGGAACAATGCTACTTGTTCTTTATTTAGTTTAGTGTTAGCATTAGCTAACTTACGTTAGCCGAGGGGGGAGAAACAAGAGTGGTTAACAACTTTGAACAAAACTTGTTCGCAACTTTAAAGAAAACAAATGTTAAAATATTATTTATGATCATTTATGCGCCAGTAATGTTGCCTTTAGGTGGTTTAGACAAAGATAAGCTTTTAATTATTTCGTTGTGTTTTTGATAGCCAACTTCCGGTGCGTGGGACCGACATCCGCAACAATGTCAGGTGGTAAGTTGACACGCTTCCGGTAAAAATACTTTTGTGTTGTTTAACATTATGGGCAGTATAGTACGAAGTAGGAGGAAATAAGAATGCAAAATATTAAAAGATAAGAAAACGATGATGCAAAAAAAAGTTTTTAAATGAGACACCGCTGTGAATTAAAATGTGAGAAGCAAAAACGTCTATAAAAAGCAGAAGTGCCACTGAGATAAAAAAAAAAGGATATGTGAGTTCAGTTGAAGCAGACAGGAAGCCTTGAGGAAACAATGGACACCAACCACTTGGTTCCTTACTCAGCTGTCGTAAATCGAACAACGTGAATGCTGACGTGAGAGATCGAGACAAGGTTAAACAAAAAAACATAAAATACAGGTAACGCTTTTTGTTATTACTTATCATCCTTTATACCACATATCATTGTCATTTTTATATCCACAGGAACAATGCTACTTGTTCTTTATTTAGTGTTAGCATTAGCTAACTTACGTTAGCCGAGGGGGGAGAAACAAACTTGTTAGCACCTTTTAAAGAAAACAAATGTTAAAATATTATTTGTGATCATTTATGCGCCAGTAATGTTGCCTTTAGGTGGTTTAGAGAAAGATACGCTTTTAATTATTTCGTTGTGTTTTTGATAGCCAACTTCCGGTGCGTGGGACCGACATCCGCAATAATGTCAGGTGGTAAGTTGACACGCTTCCGGTAAAAATACTTTTGTGTTGTTTAACATTATGGGCAGTATAGTACGAAGTAGGAGGATATAAGAATGCAAAAAAATAAAAGATAAGAAAACGATGATGAAAAAAAAGTTTTAAAATGAGACACCGCTGAGAATAAAAATGTGAGAAGCAAAAACGTCTATAAAAGCAGAAGTGCCATTGAGAGAAAAAAAGGATATGTGAGTTCAGTTGAAGCAGACAGGAAGCCTTGAGGAAACAATGGACACCAACCACTTGGTTCCTTACTCAGCTGTCGTAAATCGAACAACGTGAATGCTGACGTGAGAGATAGAGACAAGGTTAAACAAAAAAGCATAAAATACAGGTAACGCTTTTTGTTATAATTTGTTATCCTTTATATCATATATCATTGTCGTTTTATATCCACGGGAACAATGCTACTTAATTTATTTAGTTTAGTGTTAGCATTAGCTAACTTACGTTAGCCGAGGGGGGAGAAACAAGAGTGGTTAGCAACTTTGAACAAAACTTGTTCTTAGCAACTTTAAAGAAAACAAACGTTAAAATATTATTTACGATCATTTATGCGCTAGTAATGTTGCCTTTAGGTGGTTTAGACAAATAAGTTTTTAATTATTTCGTTGTGTTTTTGACAGCCGACTTCCGGTGTGTGGGACCGACATCCGCAACAATGTCAGGTGGTAAGTGGATACGCTTCCGGTAAAAATACTTTAGTGTTGTTTAACATTATGGACAGGATAGTACGAAGTAGGATGAAATAAGAATGCAAAATATTAAAAGATAAGAAAAAAAAAAAAAACACTTTGTGTATTATGTGCATGTATTAAACAGCATGGTAGACACAGGTAGACATTATATCACACAGCTACAATGGGATGTTAATTGACTTTAATATGTATCTGCAGACAAAATTCAGTTAAAATGGAATTGTGCGGAAATACTGGCCGTTGTGGTTAGTGTGGGGTGAAAAAGAAATACACAGCGTGCTGCTGAACTGCAGTGTGAGGCATCTACTGTATACATTAAAAATATCACACTTGACTTTCTTCCTTGAACTTTTTGATGATCAAAAATTGTTGACTTTTAAAACAGATTTGTGTGTCGAGCTTTTGTCTTGAAAGGCACTATTTTCCATTATAAAATCTGCTGTAACATTTTAAATATTTGCGATAGAGAAGTAAATGAGGTATCAAATCATGCTTTAGTACATCCATAAAATCACCCACATGGTCTTTTGTTTTCCCACAATAATGTCATATGTCTATTGTTCAGCTATACCTAATGTTGAGGCCTGTGAGCGTGCACACTGAGAGAGAGAGAGAGAGAGAACGTGTGTTTTTGGCCGGGGGTGAGGAGCGGCTATTGCAAACACACCCGGCCGAATCCCATGAGCTTTGCTCCCCAGGAGTGAGTGATATGCACAGTGATCTAATTTTCAGCAAGAGGCTGGGCCGCTACAAGGCTGGTTCAAAACCGCAGCAGCACAGAGGAAATAACGTTGTGTTCCAAGGTAAATCCTCCAGCGGTGTTTGAATGTTTTTTTGTTTAATTGTTTCTTGTAGGGGTTGCACCATCTCGAGAATGTGTGTGTGTGTCAGATCATCCAGGAGGTTCACATGCATAGCTGCATAAATCATTCTCACCGCAAGGTGGTGATGTCTGCTCTTGCTTCTGCTTGTGTGACTGTAGGTATGATCGTGTTGTTTTTTTGTTTTGTTTTTTTACACAAAACTGTTAGTAGCTGGGATAGGCTCCAGCACCCCCGCGACCCTCGTGAGGAAAAGCGATAGAAAATGAATGAATGAATGAAAACTGTTAAAAAAAAGGTCAAAGTATAAGTAATAAGCCACCAGGGATGCCGCTACTACACTATCAATGCTAATTTGTGAGTATATACTGTATCTCAAGTGTAATACAAGTGTAAAGGCGACTATAGGGGTGTTATTTCATGTCCACAGGGCTCTAATGGTACAAAAATGTATACACAGTAGGTTTTAAACAGTTTTTCCATGCTCAAATTCAGGGGTCTCAAACTCAATTTACCTGGGGGCCCCTGGAGCTAGGGCATCAGGTTTTCAAAAAAAACCAAAAAAAAACGCATTTATTAAAAACAGAAAAATGAATAAACTTTGCTTTGGTTCCGATTTTCTACAAGAAAAGCTCTGATAAAACATTCCACTGTTCTCAAATATCTTAATTTTTATTTTTCTACACAAAATAAGATGAAAAATAAATAAACAAATCAAGAATAAAGAAAATCAATCAATCAGTAATAAATAAATATAATAATAATAATAATAAAACGGCAAATAATAAAAAGTTAAGAAAGCACATATAGTTGGTGGGTAGACAAATTATTTTTTTTCTTATTAAAATGAACCAAGCATTATTAGAGCCCTGTAGACATGACAAAACACGACTATAGTCACATTTATACTCTTTTTATTTACAACATATTGCGCAACTGCAGGGTCTTGAGACACATGCTAACTCGCAAACTCGAGAGCTAGCGACCTAAACGGTAGCCTTCAAGTTATTTCCTTTAAACTTAAATAGCCAAAAACTCACCACTTCCACACGGATAGGGAGGATAACTATTAACAGTTATTTAACCTTTAACATGAACATGAATCAAACGTAATCATTTTTTCTGGGTACATGATACCATACAGCATCCATATCAAACTTGCGCGGGCCGCACTAACATTAAACTTTCATATCGAGGCGGGGGCCTCAGACTAGTGTGTTTCCATAATTGTTTTGAATCCCATAACCATCTGATGTCAAATGGCATAGTGGAACGGATCATGTCGGACCTTCCTGTTTCTACTTTACTAATACAGGACTAGTTTAGATGTGTTATGATTATTATTAGTAGTGGTACACGTTGAGTATGTTGCTTTTTTACGTTAGTCCCAACAACAGGAAGTGCACACTGTGCTTGTTATGTGTCGCTTTGTTGACCTTGCTTGTCACTACTGTATTAATGATGGTCGACAGCAGGTGGGCGTATGTCAAGGGCGCTTTCTAAACTTTCCGAAAGAGCATTTGTAAATGATAAAAACATAGCTAGTGAATTCTACTTCATTTTTTTGCCTTTTTGTGGTCTGGTTCCTTTTTCATATGTGGTGTGGATGCAAGTGCTATTAATAGACCAGTGGAAAAACCGTTTGTCCTCCACTCACCTTGCTACTCAGCTGCTGGGTTGTAGCCGGAATCGTGCACACTCTCGTCTCGTCCATAGTGTTCTCCCACTGTGGCAGGCTCTCCCCTTACGTTAGCTACCGGAAGCTTATACTCCGGTTGCCAGGCAACCAAGGAGGATGGTCCTCCGATGGAGCCCCACAATCCTTGCGTTTAGCTCATCACTGCGCAGCGTTGTTGCGCCCGACGTGTGGTGGCTAGCTGGGAGGAGGAGCCAACTCTGCAGAGGAGCCTGTGACAGCCTCACGCGGGTCCTGCCGCCCAGCCGCCCCAACGCGAGGCAGAGCTCCGGCGTTGTCGTTGCTGCTGCTCCTCCTCCCTGGCTTTGCCTCAGCAGCACCAAGAGCGCAGGCGGCAAGATGTCAGCATCTTTTTCCAGCGGCAACGGCAGCGGCTCAGGGAAACCCAAATCCCCTTTCCGCAAGAGGGGGAGCCTGCAGAGCACCACCAGCCCTGGTGAGTGAGTAGTGAGTGAGGGGATGGGGGATGGATGGGGGTCCGTTTGGAAATGTGAGAAAAGTGAGGAAAACTAAATAATTTACAGCGTTCACCGGTAGAGTGAGACAGGCGGTCCCCTTTGGAAGATATGCTCAAGAACACATGAATGACTTCCTGTATAAAAGTTGTGTAATGAGCTGCCATTGCGTGTTGATTGAAGCATCAGTACCAATTCATTGGTCAGCGTTGGAGGTATGCATTTACAGCAGCGCAAATAGACGTTTGAACTCTTGTTTACCATAATGGGTTCTGCTCCACCCACCCCTTTAGCGGTGGCAGTTTATCGTGTGTGTGTGTGTGTGTGTGTGTGTGTGTGTGCGTGCGTGCATGGCTAAGCTATATTCTTATCTCTGTTTGCACTCAGGTTCAGCACAGCAGGACAAGCACTCTCATTAAGTGAACGCATGATGAAAGAAGTGATGACATTTTCACACGTGTCAAGGACACGTTGAAAGTTAAAAGGGTCCTTATTCCACAGTCCCTACTTTTGTTGTGCTCTCGGTCAACATGATGTAGAGGGGCTACAATTTCACTAGATGACGTCGTTGTCTAAGAAATGTGCGACATTTTCTCATGTTTTTAAACTTTTAGTCACACGCGGCCAAATGTGGCCCGCAGGACACTAGTTTGAGGGCCCCGCCTTGATATGAAAGTTTAATGTTAGTGCGGCCCGCGCAAGTTTGATATGGATGCTGTATGGTATCATGTACCCAGAAAAAATGATTACGTTTGATTCATGTTCATGTTAAAGGTTAAATAACTGTTAATAGTTATCCTCCCTATCCGTGTGGAAGTGGTAAGTTTTGGGCGATTTAAGTTGAAAGGAAATAACTTGGAGGCTACCGTTTAGGTCGCTAGCTCTCTAGTTTGCGAGTTAGCATGTGTCTCAAGACCCTGCAGTTGCGCAATATGTTGTAAATAAAAAGAGTATAAATGTGACTATAGTCGTGTTTTGTCATGTCTACAGGGCTCTAATAATGCTTTGTTCATTTTAATATGAAAAAAATCATTTGTCTACCCACCAACTATATGTGCTTTCTTAACTTTTTATTATTTGATATTTTATTATTATTATTATATTTATTTATTACTGATTGATTGATTTTCTTTATTCTTGATTTGTTTATTTATTTTTCATCTTATTTTGTGTAGAAAAATAAAAATTAAGATATTTGCGAACAGTGGAATGTTTTATCAGAGCTTTTATTGTAGAAAATCAAAACCAAAGCAAAGTTTATTCATTTTTCTGTTTTTAATAAATGCGTTTTTTTTTTTTGTTTTTTTTTGGAAAACCTGATGCGGCCCAGTCTCACCCAGACCCTAGCTCCAGTGGCCCCCAAGTAAATTGAGTTTGAGACCCCTGCTTTAAGTTATGGACTTATGGGGATTGGTTTCATTTAGCACAGTGGTAGACGATTGCTTAAAAAAAAAAAACATACAGTAAACCTCGGATATATCGGATTCAATTGTTCCCACTGGTTTTGTCCGATATAAGCGAAATCCGTTATATGCGTATACCGGAAAATGTCCGTTTTACGCATATATGGGATTTATATCCGGTATATGCGTAAATGGGATTTTATCCGTTATAAAAAGACACTTCCTTGACTATGTTTCCAATGTACCTGGACGCGCAGGCAACGCTGCAAACGCTGCAAATGACGTCGTATAGCGGCCTGTCACGATTCGGCGAATCGGAGCGCCACGATGCGGCCATCCGATATATGCCAGGGAAATTTCATGGAAATGCATTGGAACGGGACTGGAGATTTTGTCCGAAATAGGCGAAATCTGTTATAAAAAATCCGATATATGCAATGAATTTTTATTGGAAATGCATTACAGAAAAATCGCTTCTTTTTTATCTGTCCGTTGTGAGCGAATTTCCGATATATCCGAGGTTTACTGTACTTGTTATTTCCTAGGCACCACAAAATTCCTGTACAGGCAGTACAGTAAATTGTCTGTCTGTACAGACAAATTGCAGTTCCATATTTTTTTTTGGTGAAAATTGTTTTGAATCCCGTAACCATATGATATCAAATGACATAGTGGAACGGATCATGTCGGACATTCCTGGTTCTACTTTACTTATACAATCGTAGGATGCTTTTTAGAGCTTTAATAAAATGGCTGCAGCTCCCATGTGCGCTGACTGACCCCTGAAACCTGAGACTAAACAAGCAATTTGTCTTTGAAGCGATGAAATGTTAATATCGATGAAATTACGCAGCCACAGTACATCACCAAAGAGTAGTGTTGCAGCTGGCCGCAGCCTATATGACATATTTGCAGAGGAAGCCCGTCTTTGCTGCAGTAATAAATAACTTAGAGGTCTCTGCAGCCTTTTTTTTTGTGCTCTCAATTAGCCGCTCGGCTGAACCGTCAAGGGGCCACATGGGCCAGCCATGTGTCCTTCCCGCTGACCCCTCAGGTCTGATCCTTTTTGCCGTTGCGAGCTTCTTGGGAGGGCTTGAGACAGCCATCCATTTCATTCGCTTTTCTTTCCGAGTGTTGATTTTCTGATACTTTTTTTTCCATTCGACTGCAGGAGGCTCCCTCCCACTGGACCCTCTGCCTCACATGAAGCAGAATACGTAATGTCAGAGCAGCCGGCGCTACATCACGATGTGATATATAGACGCTATTAAAGCGTCTGCCACAGAGGTGGAGGGAATTTCTGTCGTCGGCCTGACTTACTGCTTTATACAGTAAACCTCGGATATATCGGACTCGGATATATCGGAAATTCGCTCACAACGGACAGATAAAAAAGAACCGATTTTTCTGTAATGCATTTCCAATAAAAATTCATTGCATATATCGGATTTTTTATAACGGATTTCGCCTATTTCGGACAAAATCTCCAGTCCCGTTCCAATGCATTTCCATGAAATTTCCCTGGCATATATCGTATGGCCGCATCGTGGCGCTCCGATTCGCCGAATCGTGACAGGCCGCTATACGACGTCATTTGCAGCGTTTGCAGCGTTGCCTGCGCGTCCAGGTACATTGGAAACATAGTCAAGGAAGTGCCTTTTTATAACGGATAAAATCCCATTTACGCATATACCGGATATAAATCCCATATATGCGTAAAACGGACATTTTCCGGGTACGCATATAACGGATTTCGCTTATATCGGACAAAACCAGTGGGAACAATTGAATCCGATATATCTGAGGTTTACTGTATATAATTGTGATCTGCAGAGGTTGCTCCCAATGCGAGCGCTTTGTAACCTGAATCTTGTTTTCTGAAAAAACGACATATTTATTTGGTACGACTGACTAACTAAAAAACGTTTGATAAACTTTTTTGTGACAGCTTTTGCTCTCACACTGGTATTTTTGTCAAGGGATGAACGGGCTAGCAGTAAAAAACATTAGCAGGACAAGTAAGGACTTGACATAACCCAAATATTCCATACACTCAAAAAATAAATGTTTAGCCTCAACAAAAAAAATCAACGCAACAATTTCCATTCGTCTTTCTTAGTTATGACAACTTAATTTGACATTTCTTTGAACCAACAAACAATATTGCATTGCACAAATTAGCTCAAAGCTCATTTTAAGTAATGCTTACTGAATAATTGTAATAATTAAAAGGGACAAGTTTTTAAGTTTGTAACTCAAAGAAATATGTTAAGTTAACTGATTTAATCATTTTAATCACATTATTTTAATTTGTTGTCTACTTTATTATAATATTTATAATTAATTATAATAACAATGCACACAGCTTTTTAAGTAGCAGTAACTTTATGTGTATATATGTGTATATATATTATGTTACCAAGCTAATTTTATTAAGTCATGGCAACTTGAATTTTGTTTTAAGCTTACCAACAATAAAATTTGAGTGCATATGACATGCTAAATTAAGTTCATGTAATAGCCAACATTATTATTTGAACATAACTTAAAAAATAAAGTTAGCAACTTAAAAAGTGTATCTAAATCAATTAATACAATTTTTTACATTGCATTTATGTATTAAATCAAGTGGTGTCAACAGATACTCTGAATTACTTTTTAGAGTGTACAAAATGTCAATTTGCTATCTTAAATTTCACCAAAAGCTTTCAAAATACATCACCTGCTACCACAAGGCATGCTGGGTAGGCCGAGGGCGCTGCCACTGGGCTACCCAGCATGACTTTTAGGCCTTGTTTGTTGCTAGCGCTTGTTGGTGTTTATTGCCCCCAACGTTATAGTACAGTAATTAAAGGAGTAATAAAAGGATTCAATTGTTCCCACTGGTTTTGTCCGATATAAGCGGAATCCGTTATATGCGTATACCGGAAAATGTCCGTTTTTACGCATATATCGGATTTATATCCGGTATATGCGTAAATCGGATTTTATCCGTTATAAAAAGGCACTTCCTTGACTATGTTTCCAATGTACCTGGACTGGGCAATGAAAAGAGACGTAAGGTAATGAGAATTTAACTTTATTGGACTCTGAGCATAACAAATTGTTAATTAAGCTAGGCCCGGTTACGCCCGTCAGGCCTACGTTATTTCCAATAGTGACGTTAAGATCTCATTCACTGCTGTGCTAGTATTATTGACGTCACTCACTTTTATATTTGTCCTAAATCTGGAGCCAGGAGAAAGACAATAGGCAGTGACATCAACAAGATTAGCATAACGAACGGAAATGCATTGGAACGGGACTGGAGATTTTGTCCGAAATAGGCGAAATCCGTTATAAAAAATCCGATATATGCAATGAAATTTTATTGGAAATGCATTACAGAAAAATCGGTTCTTTTTTATCTGTCCGTTGTGAGCGAATTTCCGATATATCCGAGGTTTACTGTAGTTGTCTCCACTATTTGAGATGAACTGGCCTAGTTTTTTGTTGTTGTGACCACTTAGGCTCATTTATAAGGAAAATTTCGATCGGGGTTTCCAAAGTGTAGAAATACCACTGAACAAGAAAAACAGTAACAATGGGGAAAAAAACAGCTCTGATGTAATGTAAATAATAAGAGAATTGTTCATTTTACAGGACTAAAACTGTTATTCCAAACAGAATGAATTGGAAAATTTTTATTATGGGTTGCACGGCGATCGAGTGGTTAGCGCGCAGGCCTCACAGCTTGGAGACCCGAGTTCTATTCCACCCTCGGCCATCTCTGTGTGGAGTTTGCTTGTGTGAAGAAGCTCAAGAAAGAGCAAAAAATGTCACTGTAGGAACTAGAACTCTTTTTATTATTATTATTATTATTATTATTTTTCACCAATACTGATAACCTTCTGATTTTCAGGACCAAAATTCTACCAATATCTGGTAACCTTTTTATATCTACTTTTTTCAATTGTAGTTTGTGCACGCCTGGAGGGACTGGAACAAATTAGGTTTGGTCCAAGTGATTTGTCCTAATTCAATATAATGACGTTACTACTATCAGGAGAACCAGAGTCTACAGCGGAGGGAGCCACCTGGCGTGGCCCGGCAAGGTGCAGTGTGTGCGGGCGCGCGCATCGAATGCAGCCGGTGTGATGCCACGGAGGTCTCTTGGCAAAACTTTTGCACTTTTCAAACACCGCGGCACAGTAAGCCCTCGTAGCCCTCGTTTTCATCTTCATTGCGGAACATTTGGTACAACTAGCATGAGAAATGTCTTCCTGGGAAAGCGAAGGCTTGTTTACAAGCGGGATGAGGGGAAGTTACGAAAGGCTGTTGACGTCACAGACTGGAGAAAAGGGGAGCGTTTGATATTGTCACCTGCACAGTACGGTTACCGCCTCATTGGAGTGTTTTTTTTAATTATCGGTTATTTGAACTATTTTTATATTTTTTTGTATATATTATCGTAGCTACATGAGCTTGTTTGTATAGAATCTTAAAAAAAAATACACACATCTTGTCCACACATCTTGGGCTATGGTGTTTGTATGGAAAATTCTACGCCTTTCTGCTGCTATGTATAACCCTGCTACCCCCTGGAAAATGGATTTTAGACGGTAGCTCCAAAGCCATCGCACCAACAGGCGGACCAGATCATCTTGCTTGTCTTAATCACCGCCACACAAAGCTCTTAACTCTTGTTTAAAAACCACAATGACATAAACCGGTTGGTTGGAGCTGCAAGATAAGAGTCAATTTCTACAACGCCCTCTGCTGGTACATACAGCACATTACACAAACACCGCTAATGCAGTGAGTCTGACAGTCTGTTTATGATGATGATGGACTGCAGTTGGAGTGCTTCCCTTCCACGCCTTTCAGATTAGTTGCCATTGTAATCCATGCCCTTTTGATCCCAAACGGACTCACCTATTATTATTATCATGCTGTGACGTCAGCTGGTCCAGGAAACACCGGCCTAGCGTGGCCATGTTTATTTTATAACCTAGCTCATTTTTGCAGACATGCACACGTGTGTGACTTTTTTTGGAATGTGTCTGTGTTGACACAGTGGTCAGTGTATTAAGTACACCAAATATTCCCTCTTTCAACAGCTTCGCACAAGGGCGTAACTTTTAGTCTACCAGTAGTTGAAATCTTTGCCTGTTTATAAATTGCTTGAATAATTTACTTTTTAAAAAGAAATCGGGGTCATTTGGCGTGCCTTTATTGGAAATACACTCTGATACTTTTAAATGTGATATACTTGGTATTGTTGCAGCTGTGTACTTAAGTATTTATGCCACAGTGACACAGTAGTTCATTCATTGCTCTAGACCAGAGGTCTCAAACTCAATTTACCTGGGGGCCACTGGAGCTACGGTCTGGGCAAGGCTGGGACGCATCAGGTTTTCCAAAAAAAAAAAAAACGCATTTATTAAAAACAGAAAAATATACAAACTTTTTCAGTGCTTTGGTTCCGATTTTCTACAAGAAAAGCTCTGATAAAACATTCCACTGTTCTCAAATATCTTAATTTTTATTTTTCTGCACAAAATAAGATGAAAAATAAATAAACAAATCAAGAATAAAGAAAATCAATCAATCAGTAATAAATAAATATAATAATAATAATAAAACACCAAATAATAAAAACTTAAGAAAGCACATATAGTTGGTGGGTAGACAAATGATTTTTTCATATTAAAATGAACAAAGCATTATTAGAGCCCTGTAGACATGACAAAACACGACTATAGTCACATTTATACTCTTTTTATTTACAACATATTGCGCAACTGCAGGGTCTTGAGACACATGCTAACTCGCAAACTAGAGAGCTAATCTACCTAATCGGTAGCCTTCAAGTTATTTCCTTTAAACTTAAATAGCCAAAAACTTACCACTTCCACACGGATAGGGAGGATAACTATTAACAGTTATTTAACCTTTAACATGAACATGAATCAAACGTAATAATAATTTTTTCTGGGTACATGATACCATACAGCATCCATATCAAACTTGCGCGGGCCGCACAAATAATTAAACTTTTATATCAAGGCGGGGGCCTCAAACTAGTGTCCTGCATGCCACATTTGGCCCGCGGGCCGCGTGTTTGAGACCCCTGCCATACAGCATCTATATCAAACATTTAACTTTCATATCAAGGCAGAGGGCCTCAAAGAAGCGTCCCGTGGGCCACAAGTCTCTAGAGGCAAAAAGAGGTGATGATGCAACTCCACAATAGCAGAGAGCATGTTTGCAGTTTTAAGCCGGGAAAAACAAACACATGCTGGCAGAAGTATGAGAGTGTAATCTTTTTGGGAGGGGTTTATATCATGTCTATACAGCCCTAGAGTACAATATTCTATGTGCCTTGAAAAATCAGTCAGAATCATAAAAAATGGCCGTTCCCGAGAGGAGAAATAGCTGGGTTAAGATTGAATCCTACTTTGAGGAAATTCACTTGTCACATTCGGGTCTAGAACGAATTAACCGTGATAAACGGGGGATTACTGCATATACAGTATATGTTTACATTATGACAATATAGTAACATTACATTGAGTTTCCTTTGTTGAGTGGCTTTATTGTTGGGTGTGTGGTCTCCAGTGATGAAATATGACAAAGTGGTGTGTGTGTGTGTGTGTGTGTGTAGGGGTGAGGTAGGGTGGGGCGCGAAGGTGGTGCAGAGTACATGTGTCACATAAATTTCTGGAAATTATCAATCAGAACACCCCCGACATTAGTTTTATTGCTTCCACCTTTGGACCGGTGGCGCTACCTAGCTCGTGTTGCATTATCAATGTTTGATCAGATGTTTGAATGTTTCAGTGCAAAGCGTGAATTTTGTGGATTTACAGTTGGTGTTTGTTGAGCTGTAGGAGAAGAGATTGTGTTTTGAGAAGAGCGATAAAGTGCTCACGGTGTGTTCTTCTGTGGTTCATTCACACGGGAATTTTTTTTTTTTTGTGCGGGATTCCAGATTAGCCCCTGTAGTGATGCCTGTTTTTGTTGCTCATGCTGGGAAACAGACGAAGGAGCACAGCAACTCCCATGTGCTGCCAATTAGTCGTCTGGGGGGAAAAAAAAAATCACAACACAACAGGATGTCTAAACCGAGATGCCCTCAATTAACACAATATTAATATAAATTTTTTTTTTTAATCTAATAGTTTCACTTTATTTTTGCTAGCTGTAGCTATCCGGTGGCATACATTGTGGTTGTATAACACCAAGCAATCTTAGCTGTTATTAAAACTGGCAGGGCATGTTTTTCAACAGCATCATCATGAAAGCAAACACTTTGACGAGCCAGGCGCAGACTCCATTTGGAACATGTCTGCTGTTAGCTCATTTTATTAAAAACATGCCCGAGGACGCCGTGTAGAACCAGCATATGAATACATATGAATAATAATATCACCACCTTGGATGTGGTGACGGCGTCATCAATTTGAATGATCAGTGTTTTGCATATGTGGGTTAGAATTTCACTAAAAGCTTCTTAAATACACTTTTAAAGAGCGCTGTTGCCTTTTATAAAATAAAAACAACTTTTTTTATTTTAACTAATTTTATTTATATTTTGTGAATTTTACCAGTTTATTTGAATGTATTGTAGTATTGTTTTTTTTTTATTTCAGTTGTATTTATATTTATTTTTGTTTTATTTTTACCATCTTATTTTTATTTTCTTATTTTAATCTACTTTTACCAGCTTAGATTTCACCAAAAGCTTCTTAAATACACTTTTAAAGAGTGCTGTTGCCTTTTATAAAATAAAAACAACTTTTTTTATTTCAACTAATTTTATTTATATCTAGTGAATTTTACCATTTTATTTGAATGTATTGTAGTATTGTTTTTTTTTATTTCAGTTGTATTTATATTTATTTTAGTTTTATTTTTACCATCTTATTTTTATTTTCTTATTTTATTCTACTTTTACCAGCTTAGATTTCACCAAAAGCTTCTTAAATACACTTTTAAAGAGTGCTGCTACCTTTTTATAAAATAAAAACAACTTTTTTTCAATTTTAAATAATTTTATTTATATTTAGTGAATTTTTACCATTTTATTTGAATGTATTGTAGTATTGTTTCTTTTATTTCAGTTGTATTTATATTTATTTTTGTTTTATTTTTACCATCTTATTTTTATTTTCTTATTTTATTCTTCATTTACCAGCTTGGATTTCACCAAAAGCTTCTTAAATACACTTTTAAAGAGCGCTGTTGCCTTTTATAAAATAAAAACAACTTTTTTTATTTTAACTAATTTTATTTATATTTAGTGAATTTTACCATTTTATTTGAATGTATTGTAGTATATATATTTTTTATTTCAGTTGTATTTATATTTTAGTTTTATTTTTACCATCTTATTTTTATTTTCTTATTTTATTCTACTTTTACCAGCTTAGATTTCACCAAAAGCTCCTAAAAAAGAGAGACATCTTATAAAAATGAGAATGATTTTTTAAATTCTATTTAATTTTATTTGTGCCAGCTTATTAGTATTTATACGTATTTAATTTATTTTATTTTTACCATCTTACTTTTATTTTTATTTCATTTTATTTTAATTTTAATTCTTTTATTTTACCAGTTTATTTCAACGAAAGCTTCTAAAATTTTCTTTTGAAGTCTTTTTATTTTTACTTATAATACATTGTATTTATTTTTATTTTGTATTGTAATCAATTTCTGTTTTTGCCAACATATTTTTATTCATTTTTATAAAACGTTTACAAGTATATTTCATTATATTTTATTTTATTGTATTTGAATTTTTATTAAATTTATTTTGCTATATTTACTCTTAATTTTTTCCAGCTTAGATTTCACCAATCACTTTTAAAATATATATATAAAGCCATTGTTTTAATTGTAAGTTGAGTATTATGGATTGACATTATTTTCTTAGCACGATGTAAATATTTTAGAAATAAAAAAGAAGTCAGCGCAGTGTGAGATGACTGTTTGTCACAGGAGGAGGTGGAGCGCAGAGTGGGCGTGGCTACACAGCTAGGGCCGCCTCCATTTTACAGCACAATGGAGCCTGAGGTGGTTCGTCGTGGTCCCTCCCCCTTTTTTTTTCCTTTTTTTTTTTTTGCCACGTGGTATAGTCCAGCCCAGTATTTAAATCCGGGAGCTTCAAGACTGTGCTGTTTATGCTCTGAAAAACCGGCGCAATCCAGGAAGCCAGCTGAGAAGCACACAGAGAAAGAGAAACCGAGGGGGGGGTGGGAACCACATCAGCGCCACACTGAAGCTGGCGACACCACTAACTGGGGAGAAAGGAACCAGATAGAGCGACATTGTGCGGTCATTGTGAATATCCCGTCTCCTGTCGTCTCGTCTCTGCTGTCATTCTCTTGTGCACCGGGCCAGCGGGGGAGGGTCCGTCGGCTGTCCCGGGCCTAGTTAGATGTCCCAGCATCCCGCAGGAGCTCAGACCAAGCCACTGCGACAGTAACTGCGAGAGCAGGACGAGCAAGACGGGGCAGAGGAGGTACTGTAACCGTAACGCTCATCACCACTGTAGTGTCCACCGGTGTACCGCGCGGTACAGGCAGTCTTGTCACTCTGAGTACTCTTCCACAAGTTTCAGTACCTTTGTACCACACCGAGACGATTACACAAGTGAGGTGTTGGGAAACTTGTCAGTCAGCGTGGAATATGCTGACTGCCTGCTTTTCCTGGTAGGGAAGGACATACGGATGAGGCGTCATGCGTCATGCGTTTGCTCGGCTGCTCTTGTTGCTATGATGCTGATCCGCTTTGTGGTACTCCGGTTTATTGAACATGTAGGGCATCTGCTGTAGTGTTTCCCCAGTGGGCGCACATGCCGCAAAGGCCCCGCGTGAAGAAAAGCTTATTGGCTAATTATTAAAAAAAAAAAAAAAGACAACACAATGTAATGACGTCGGCGCTCATGTGCGAGCAGCGGCGACATATGACAGACTTAGTGGCCTGTGGTCTACTGTTTCCTCTCGGAGGATGTCACGCTAGCTGTTTGACTACTTCCTAGTCCCAGCTACCATCTTTAATATTTGTTCTCCTGCCTCTAATGAAGAGGTTTATTCTCATCCCCGGTTGCTAAGGAGCATCTATCTGTGTCTTCCCACTGCCTCCTGGGAAGAAAGTGGCATCTCTTAAGGAGGAAATAACACACACTCATGTCTTGTATTCCTCTCCGAGTGTGCAAAAACTCTAATGAATATCTCTCAAACTGGAAGCTACCCATGCGTGTTTGCTTATCTGGCTGCGCAGATGCAGCTGTGTATCTTGCTGTTTGCATACTGAGCAGTATTACCTGTACACAACTTGTATTCGTCCAAGAAAAACACACATGGGGTTGCGTTCAGAGACACCATGGTTGACTTAATCGCACTTTTTTTTTTGAGTTTTTTTTTTATTTTTTTTTACCCACCCCCATGTGTCTACAACAGGGGTGCTCACACTTTTTCAGCATGCGAGCTACTTTTAAAATGACCGAGTCAAAATGATCTACCCACTACAAAAATGCAAAACATCTATTTATTTTCAAATGTATTGAGGATTATTTGTACATACAATGTATGTTGATGTACCTTACATAACCAAATGAGCCAATATTGCAAAACACACATAATTAACTATTAACATTTTTTGTAATTACCTGAGTTTACTTTGATGACTTGCACTGAATTGAACCAGCCAGGGATGCATAGTCCGGACAGTAGCTGCTGATAGCCAGCCTCAAGCACACTTCCAAATGTTTATCAGTCATGGATAATATCCGTATCATAATATCCGTATGGAAGTGATATGTTTTTTGCCTTTTTACTTGGTCCAGCTCCTTCACTCATTTTAGTGACCATAAACTTTAGCGAGGGCTTAAAATCTAACGCAATTCGCCGACTAGCTTAGCACTTTGCATCGTTGTTTACGCATGAGCGGTGACCTAAAGGTCAAAATTCAGTTGTCATCTGACTGGTTGTCCTGTATGTCAATCAAGTAACGGGGACGGATGATAGGCTGACATCGTAAGTTCTGCTGCACTTAGAGACGTTGTTTGATTTGATTGGTCGCCCGAAGGGCAACATTCAGTTGTCATCTGAATGGCTGCCCTGTATATCAATCAAGTGACGGCATTGATGCTAGGATGATATTTTTTTAATGTCACGCCGCGATGGACCAGTACCACCTCCGCGATCGACCGGTAGATCGCGATCGACTTAATGAGCACCCCTGCTTTAGAACATAAGTTCACTACAGTCCCTTCGTAACCCAACTAACAATCGTTGATTTTGGTGGAAAGTTGCGACAATGGAAACGTTTTCGAAACTGAATCTGTACACTCTGGTATGATTTTGTCGCAAAATAGATCTCCAGGGAGAATATCTTCTGCTGATTTGTCCAAGACATTTTTGGGGCAACTATAGCTGAAAATGATCATACATAGGTTCACCTTTCACGTCCTGCAACAGAAAAGACATTCGTTAAAAAATGGATTTTTTTGGACTCACAGCACATGGGTGCTTCTCTATACAATCTACTATCTTATCCCTGATGTTTATATAGTATTTGTATGCTATTATTACAGTAATAATGATGTCAAGCAGTGAGATTTTAATTACTGTAACTGTATGGCTGTAATTGTGTTTACTATCATGGGTCATGTCTTCATCGTTACTATTGCTACTGGTAAGCTGGACTGTTTCATTTCACTGATATCATCTCCAGTGTGATCTCCCTTAGCCATCATTGACATTTAACTGTTTGGCACTGTTGTTGTTTTGGGAATTCTTGTGGCCCTTTAAGCTGGCCCTGTAAGGCTGGCCCTCTAAGGTCGGCCCTCTAAGGTCGGGACTTTAAGCTGGCCCTGTAAGGCTGGCCCTCTAAGGCTAGCCCTGTAAGGCTAGCCCTGTAAGGCTGGCCCTGTAAGGCTGGCCCTGTAAGGCTGGCCCTGTAAGGCTGGCCCTCTAAGGCTAGAGCTTTAAGGCTGGCCCTGTAAGGCTAGAGCTTTAAGGCTGGCCCTGTAAGGCTAGCCCTCTAAGGTCGGCCCTCTAAGGTCGGCCCTCTAAGGTCGGCCCTCTAAGGTCGGCCCTCTAAGGTCGGGACTTTAAGCTGGCCCTCTAAGGCTGGCCCTCTAAGGCTGGCCCTCTGAGGCTGGCCCTCTGAGGCTGGCCCTCTGAGGCTGGCCCTCTGAGGCTGGCCCTCTGAGGCTGGCCCTCTGAGCCTGGCCCTCTGAGGCTGGCCCTCTGAGGCTAGAGCTTTAAGGCTGGCCCTGTAAGGCTGGCCCTGTAAGGCTGGCCCTGTAAGGCTAGCCCTGTAAGGCTAGCCCTTTAAGCTGGCCCTCTAAGGCTGGCCCTCTAAGGCTGGCCCTCTAAGGCTGGCCCTCTAAGGCTGGCCCTCTAAGGTCGGCCCTCTAAGGTCGGGACTTTAAGCTGGCCCTCTAAGGCTGGCCCTCTAAGGGTGGCCCTTTAAGGATGGCCCTCTAAGGCTGGCCCTCGAAGGCTGGCCCTCTAAGGTCTTGTTGTTTTGGGAATTCTTGTTGCTGCTGTTTTTGTCTTCCCCCCCCCCCCCCCCCCCCCCCCTCTTCTTCTTTTCTGTTCTTCTTCTTGCTCCGGTCCAGTCGCTCCAAATGGCATAACAAAAACATCAAATAACGGCAAATAAAATTTCATGGTACAGGGAAGTTGTAGCCAACACCTTTCCTGACACAGAGCAAATCTGTCTAGCATGTAAGGGCATTTAGATCAACAATACTATCTGCCCCAATGGCTGGACGGGACAAAAAAAAAATTGATTTTTTATCGAATAAAATATGGGTACGCATCTTTTTGGGTCACCCTGTATGTACTTGACAGTCGGGGTTCATTAAAGTCGTTTTTTAAAGTAGCTAACAAAGTAAAGGTGCCACCTTAATTGGCACCTTTCATACAAATTTGGCATGATGAAATGATGCAGAACAGGTAGGCACACCCTTAGCGTGGCAGCATTGCAAGGTGTGGGACATGGAACATGGCCAACGTAGCGGTCGCCTACGGCAGTTGCGCAACACAGTGCGTGAAAGAAGAGCATTATTGTCACATGATTTGTTATTCTTGTGACGCAGCTCTCGTGTCCTCGCCTAACTTCTGTGTGTCTTGCGCTGTGGCGTACTCTCGGGTTAAAGGCCGCATGGCGCCGCCGCCGCCGCCGTTGATGATGGGATCTGTTCAGAGCTGCCACCGCGAGGCAAAGCAACACTTGGCTCGGGATTTTCAACAAAATTGATAATCGCTTATTGAATCAGCAGCCTTGAGCCAATCGCACACTTGAAAGAAACCATCAAGCATAGAAAATGAAGATGAGTGAGACTTCCTGTCGCGGGAAGAGCTGCTCTTCTAGCTAATTCCACTTGACTTTGTAATCATGCTAAGTTGCCCAGCCAGTAAGACTTCTTTGTTTACACGCTCGATAATAACGCTCGCCTTCATTGACTTAGTGTGCCAAAGAATTTGGAAAAAAATAAATTAACATTTTAACATAATTTTTAACAACATAATTAAGCATTTTCAATTGTAAAAAATGGCAAAATGAACAAAAATACAAATATAATGCATGCAGAAGATGTATTTATTGTTATTTCTGTGATTTCCTTTAATAGACAGGGCCTGGGAAGTGACTGTAGAGTTGCTGAGTGTTAGCATTGTTAGCAATGTGGAGTTGCGGCTGACAGTAGCTCCTGTGTGAATGTTCTGTGTGCCACTGAGGTAGTATTCTACTACACTACTGGGTGTTTTATATCATGTAAAAAAAAAAAAAAAAAACTATTTTGGATAACGGAAACAGGTTTTCTATGCTCTTAACTATGAAAATATTCCGTTTATTAATATGGAGTCCTGCTTTGCATACATTCACTTGTCCCTGTTGGATGTGGGACCAATAACTGTGATAAAGTTGGGGTTACAGTAATCATATAAAAACTAGTTATTACTAGGAAGTATTGCCCATCATTTTTGTACAGAGTTGTGATTATAGATATATAGTATGTACAGCAGGGGTCTCAAACTCAATTTACTTGGGGGCCACTGGAGCTCGGGTCTGGGTGAGACTGGGCCGCATCAGGTTTTCCAAAAAAAAAAATGCATTTATTAAAAACAAAAAAATTTAAAAAACTTCGCTTTAGTTCCAATTTTCTACAAGAAAAGCTCTGATAAAACATTCCACTGTTCTCAAATATCTTACTTTTTATTTTTCTACACAAAATAAGATCAGTAATAAATAAATATAATAATAATAATAAAAAGTTAAGAAAGCACATATAGTTGGTGGGTAGACAAATGATTTTTTTCATATTAAAATGAACAAAGCATTATTAGAGCCCTGTAGACATGACAAAACACGACTATAGTCACATTTATACTCTTTTTATTTACAACATATTGCGCAACTGCAGGGTCTTGAGACACATGCTAACTCGCACACTAGAGAGCTAGCGACCTAAATGGTAGCCTTCAAGTTATTTCCTTTCAACTTAAATAGCCAAAAACTTACCACTTCCACACGGATAGGGAGGATAACTATTAACAGTTATTTAACCTTTAACATGAACATGAATCAAACGTAATCATTTTTTCTGGGTACATGATACCATTCAGCATCCATATCAAACTTGCGCGGGCCGCACTGACATCAAACTTTCATATTGAGGCGGGGGCCTCAAACTAGTGTCCTGCGGGCCACATTTGGCCCGCGAGCCGTGTTTTTGAGACCCCCTGGTCTTGAGACACATTCTAACTCGCAAACTAGAGGGCAAGCGACCCAAACGGTAGCCTTCAAGTTATTTCCTTTAAACTTAAAAAGCCAAAAACTTACCACTTCCACACGGATAGGGAGGATAACTATTAACAGTTATTTAACCTTTAACATGAACATGAATCAAACGTAATCATTTTTTCTGGGTACATGATACCATACAGCATCCATATCAAACTAACATTAAACTTTCATATCAAGGCGGGGGCCTCAAACTAGCCGCGTGTTTGAGACCCCTGGTGTACAGTATAGATGCAATTTTTGTATGTAGTTAATTGACTTTGTTTTTGTATAGACTGTAGTTATTGTATAGTGTAAATGTTATTGTGGCTATTTAAAATCATGATCATATATTCACTTATTTGCAGGACTTTTCGAGGTAAGGTTATTTGTACTGTATTTCCGATAAAAAAAATTTTAATTCATTTGTAATTTGTTCGCCATATCATTTGGATGATATTCTATTTTACAAATTAAAAACATGCAATTTATTTGAAATTGCTGATGGAGGCAGGTGCCAGTCAATGACATTTGTGGGACCCTGTATGGGGGATGATCAAAATGCTTTGTAATACATGCTAGTATACATGTAATAGAGATATGCTCAATGTGCAATAACTTATGAACAATTGCCAGTGTGTTTGCATGGACATACTGTGTTTTAGATCAGAGGAAAAGATGTGTTTTTTACACACACACACACTCTAAAAACCATTCTTTCTCGACGTCAAATAAAATGTTTTCTTCTTTAAGAGGAACACAACTGCCAAAACTTGTTTCCCCGGGCCTTTCAGCTGGAAGGTTACGATGCGCCGTAGCAATCTCCACAGTGCACAGTGGAATGAACCGCCTGGAGCATTACGGTTCAAAAATACACACTCAAAAACAATCGACAACATTTTTGAGGTGAGGCTACACAGCATCCTCATCCCTATAGCAACACATTCTCACGGAAAGACCAATAAACCCTGTAGGACCCAGTAGGACCCTGCAGGACCAGGGGGAAACAAAAAATGGCCATCAGCACATCACGTCTTTAACTGCCTCCATATTGGCTGAGTCTTTAATGAGTATACTGTTTACACTGTGTAGGCTTTCTCATCTTTTTTTTTATCAAAATGCAGGCACTCTTTGGCCGATATAATCCAATATTTTTTATCATATATCATATCATATACAAAGAAACATCATATACACGTCACTAGAAGTACAGGAAGAGCAGAAACAATCAAAATAAATAATAAAAAAAATATATAATGGACCTAAGATTGATCCCTGAGGAATACCTGTTTGACAGTTGTCAATAGAAACAACATTCATCCATTCATTTTCTAGCTTTTATCCTCACGAGCCTATCACAGCTGTCTTTGGGTGAGAGGCGGGGTACAACCTGAACTGGTGGCCAGCCAATCACAGGGCACATAAAGACAAACAACCATTCACACTCACATTCATACCTATGGACAATTTGGAGTGGCTAATTAACCTAGCATGTTTTTGGAATGTGGGAGGAAACCGGAGTACCCGGAGAAAACCCACGCATGCACGGGGAGAACATTCAAACACCGCACAGAGATGGCCGAGGGTGGAATCGAACTCGTGTCTCCTAGCAAAACAGCCATCATATATTAATTCATTCATTTCTGAAAAAACACAATATTGTTTTGACTTATTTTATGTTTTGATGTCTATTACATTGGATAATAGGAGTGTAAAGTTGATCATAGGGGTGTTATTTCATGTCTGGAGAGCTCTAATAATGTTATAAGGCGTATTTGGTAATGGTAATGGTTTTATTTCATTTGAACATGCATCAGATTACAATTGAATGCATCCCATAATCAGTTCCCAGTTCCACATGTCCAAAAGGAGTAGGAAGAAGCAAAGCTTATTAAATCCTACCCCTCCATCTGGTACTTTTACAATCACTAACTGTTACATTTGTTCACTTCCTGCTTTCCATAATACAGTTTTTAAGGTTTTTTTTGTGTTTTTTTTTTTAATAATGTACCTCGTATTGAAGTACTCGGTGATATGAGCATCCAATGCCATAATGGGTACCATAGTAGGTGTCAATATAGTGATATATATAGCACATCATGACTGGTTCAAGACTCTTCATCCTTGGATTTAGCAAATTTATTTTATTTATACATTTATTTGATTAATTTTTATTAATTTTTTTTTAGTTTTTAAATTTTTTTTTAATTTTTTTTTAATTTTTTGTCTTGTACCAAAGTACTCGGTGATATGAGCATCCAATGCCATAATGGGTACCATAGTAAGTGTCAATATAGTGATATATATAGCACATCATGACTGGTTCAAGACTCTTCATCCTTGTATTTAGCAAACATCAACTGCTTGTATTGTTTCTTGAATTGGCTCATCGTTGTGCATTGTTTGATTTCCTTACTCAATCCATTCCATAGTTTGATTCCACATACTGAAATGCTATGGCTAGCATAACGTAGTCCTAGCATAGAAGTGTTTCAAATGTACTTCTTCCCTGAGATCATATTTCTCCTCTCTTGTAGAGAAGTATTGGATGACATTTTTAGCCAATTGTTTATTTTTAGCCTTATGCATTATTTTAGCTGTTTGAAGATGAACTATATCAGCAAGTTGAAGTATTTGTGATTTTAGAAATAAGGAGTTATTATGCTCTCTGTAGGCGGCATTATGAATTATCCTTACTGACCTTTTTTGCAGTACATTTAGCGAGTGATAATTGCTTTTATAGTTATTATGACTCTTATGACTTGAGTTTCATACTGTATTTCAACCATGACGGCACAAGAGCATTGTGTGTTTTTCATGCCCCTGGTTGTCGTTCGCGATGGCCGTGTCCCAATGATGTCGTAGATATTAATAGAGTCAGGGGGTCCTGGATTAAGAGTCATCTGTGGTGGAGCGGCTCGGGGAGGATTACTGGATGCTAAACTGAGGAGGACGCCGTGTGTGTTGACATGTTTTACGGCGTCACTGTCCTCTTCTCGTCCTCGCTTTCGTGAGCGAACACATCACCTCCATCGGGAGGGGCTCATGTCTCCGGATGAACTTACATTCAGCCTTGAGGACAGATTTTGTCCTTCACTCGTTTGTTTTCCTTCCATTACGTTTTGGTTTCGTCTCGAGTGGCCATCTGTTTGCAGCATGTGCAGATAACGGAAAAACCCTTCTATGTCAGCTTCAGGTGCTCGTAGTACGCGTCCATGCGGATTTGCATGATGGATTATGGTGCTTCTTAACCCCTTTAGGATTCATTGACCCCCATATTAAGTCATTTTACTTTCGGCCTTGGATATTCTGCCTCTCTTGGATATACTATTTACAGTAAACCTCGGATATATCGGATTCAATTGTTCCCACTGGTTTTGTCCGATATAAGCGAAATCCGTTATATGCGTATACCGGAAAATGTCCGTTTTACGCATATATGGGATTTATATCCGGTATATGCGTAAATGGGATTTTATCCGTTATAAAAAGGCACTTCCTTGACTATGTTTCCAATGTACCTGGACGCGCAGGCAACGCTGCAAACGCTGCAAATGACGTCGTATAGCGGCCTGTCACGATTCGGCGAATCGGAGCGCCACGATGCGGCCATCCGATATATGCCAGGGAAATTTCATGGAAATGCATTGGAACGGGACTGGAGATTTTGTCCGAAATAGGCGAAATCCGTTATAAAAAATCCGATATATGCAATGAATTTTTACTGGAAATGCATTACAGAAAAAATGTTTTTTTTATCTGTGCGTTGTGAGCGAATTTCGGATATATCCGAGTTTTACTGTATTTGTAGAATCCGAGGTGAGAGTGGAAAAAGAAATATACAAGCTGCAATTTAGTGTGCAGTTTACTGGAACACACTAGAATCTTGGGTCAGCCACAAGTAGATTCTTTTCTATTTGTGTCCATGCTGGTAGTTAACTTGTTTACGTACATTATCTCTGTTTCAGCTGTTTCAGCTTCACATTTAAGTACTTAAGAATGATTGATGTCATTGTTTGGGATTTAGCTTTGGCCTGCAACACTCCCCCATCCCCCGACCCCGCATATTGCACACCATCAAGCCCCCCTGCAGCCCTTATTGCACACTCACGGACCAAAACGTGACGCTACGACTGCCAAGTTGTAAAACTGTAACTCTTGTCTGCCTATACAGACTTGTGTGGTGCATCCGGGCCCAAGCCCCTAAAGCCCCAGCGTTCGCTCCCAGGGACCCCCGTCTCGCTGAAACACTTCCCCGTCGACCTGCGGACCTCCATGGAAGAGAAGTACAAGGAGATAGCAGAGGTGAGAAACAATCTCCACAGGTTTTCAGGTTCATTTTTTTTTATGGATTTAATACGGAATTAAAAATAAACCAACTTGCGATTACTAGAATAAAGCCGGAATACTTTGAGAATAAAGTTAATAGACAAATATTAGGAGAATGATGTTCAAATTTAATGGAAAGGTAAAAAATAAAGCTGTAATATTCTGATAATTTTTTTTTGAATTCCAGGAAAATTTGACATTTTTTTACCAAAAGAAATGTGTAATAATTTTGAAATATAGAAAAATGTAAAATAAAAAAATATTATTATATAAGGAATTCTTATAAGGAAACGTCTAGGTTATGAAACATTAAGTCACTATTTTATAAGAATAAAGTTTATGATAAGTAGTGTTGGAATTTATGGAAATTAAGTCATTATTTTACCCAAATTAATGTAATGTAATGTAATTATTTTACTAGAATAAGGTTGTAAAATTATGATAAAAATGCTGGGATTCATGAAAATGTATTAATTTACCTAAATAAATGTGTAATATTAGGGGGGATTCTTCTTAAAAAATTAATTCAGTTATTTTAGTACAATAAAGATAGATAAAAGGTCATTATTTTAATGGAATAAAGTGGCGAAATTATGCTAAAAATGTTGGGATTTCTGAAAATTCTGAAAATATTTTCTGCAAGTAAATTTGTAATATTCGGGGGAAAATATTATAATTTATTAAAAATATCTTAGCAGAATAAAGCTTTATAAAAGGTAATTATTTTACCAGAATAAAATGGTGAAATTATGCTAAAAATGTTGTGATTTAGGAAAATTCCAGAATTATTTTCCGCAGATAAATTTGTAATATCAGGGGGGAAAATGTTACAATTTATTAAAAATATATTATCAGAATAAAGCTATATAAAAGGTAATTATTTTACCAGAATAAAATGGTGAAATTATGCTAAAAATGTTGTGATTTAGGAAAATTCCAGAATTATTTTCCGCAGATAAATTTGTAATATCAGGGGGGAAATGTTACAATTTATTAAAAATATATTATCAGAATAAAGCTATATAAAAGGTAATTATTTTACCAGAATAAAATGGTGAAATTATGCTAAAAATGTTGTGATTTAGGAAAATTCCAGAATTATTTTCCGCAGATAAATTTGTAATATCAGGGGGGAAATGTTACAATTTATTAAAAATATATTATCAGAATAAAGCTATATAAAAGGTAATTATTTTACCAGAATAAAATGGTGAAATTATCGGATTTGGGATTAAGGAAATTCATTATTAGTCATTATTTTATCAGAATAAAGCTGTAATATTACAAGAAAAAATGTAGAATTTTGAGAATTTTGATTGAAATTTTATTAACAAAAATTAAGTCAATTTTTTTCCAGAATAAACTAAAGTAAATAGAGAAATAGCTATTGTTAATTCAAATAACATTTAAACGGAATGAAGTTGTAAAATGATGCTAAAAAAGTATGGACACAGAGTCATTATTCATTAATTAATTAATTGATTAATTAATTAATTAATATTATAATTAATTAATATTATAATTGTGATTAAACAGGAGTCATCATATACGAGACTAAAGGAACACTTTTTTATTAAATGACATTATCATTGCCAAAGGAGCTGTTCACGCGCAGCATGGCGGAGAGCGAGATGCGCAGCGCTCCCTATGAGTTCCCGGAGGACAGCCCCATCGAGCAGCTGGAGGAGCGGCGCCACCGTCTGGAGAGGCAGATCAGCCAGGACATCAAGTGAGGAACTTCAAGCACACTGCGGGGCGCGTGGCAGACAGCTGCACACAACCTGTTGCTTTCACTCACATATGGAGCTACGTATCTTCACCGCTAATCTGACCTTTTGGTCCGTTCCAATCACTTTGATTACATGGTGCCTAAAATGCTGGTGTGTGTGAGCGAGGAGAAGTATGTGTGTACAGCAGGGGTCTGAAACTCAATTTACCTGGGGGCCACTGGAGCTAGGGTCTGGGTGAGACTGGGCCGCATCAGGTTTTCCAAAAAAAAAAACGCATTTATTAAAAACAGAAAAATGAATAAACTTGTGAGGAAAAGCGGTAGAAAATGAATGAATGAATGAAAACTGTTAAAAAAAAAAAGTAATAAGCCACCAGGAATGCCGCTACTACACTATCAATGCTAATTTGTGAGTATATACTGTATCTCAAGTGTAATACAAGCATAAAGGTGACTATAGGGGTGTTATTTCATGTCCACAGGGCTCTAATAATGGTACAAAAATGTATACACAGTAGGTTTTAAACAGGTTTTCCGTGCTCTAACTCAGGGGTCTCAAACTCAATTTACCTGGGGGCCACTGGAGCTAGGGTCTGGGTGAGACTGGGCCACATCAGGTTTTTTTTTTTTTTTAAATGCATTTATTAAAAACAGAAAAATTAATAAACTTTGCTTTGGTTCCGATTTTCTACAATAAAAGCTCTGATGAAACATTCCACTGTTATCCACAAATATCTTAATTTTTATTTTTCTACACAAAATAAGATGAAAAATAAATAAACAAATCAAGAATAAAGAAAATCAATCAATCAGTAATAAATAAATATAATAATAATAATAAAAAGTTAAGAAAGCACATATAGTTGGTGGGTAGACAAATGATTTTTTTCATATTAAAATGAACAAAGCATTATTAGAGCCCTGTAGACATGACAAAACACGACTATAGTCACATTTATACTCTTTTTATTTACAACATATTGCGCAACTGCAGGGTCTTGAGACACATGCTAACTCGCAAACGAGAGAGCTAGCGACCTAAACGGTAGCCTCCAAGTTATTTCCTTTCAACTTAAATAGCCAAAAACTTACCACTTCCACACGGATAGGGAGGATAACTATTAACAGTTATTTAACCTTTAACATGAACATGAATCAAACGTAATCATTTTTTCTGGGTACATGATACCATACAGCATCCGTATCAAACTTGCGCGGGCCGCACTAACATTAAACTTTCATATCAAGGCGGGTGCCGTGTGTTGGAGACCCCTGGTCTTGAGACACATGCTAACTCGCAAACTAGAGAGCTAGCGACCTAAACGGTAGCCTTCAAGTTATTTCCTTTCAACTTAAATAGCCAAAAACTTACCACTTCCACACGGATAGGGAGGATAACTATTAACAGACTTGAAAATTTGAACGGAATCAAACTTGCGCGGATCGCATTAACATCAAACTTTCATATCAAGGCGGGGGCCTCAAACTAGTGTGTGGCCCGCAGGCCGCGTGTTTGAGACCCCCAGTGTACAGCATATTTAGTCACTCTTTCTCTTGTGCTTAACCTCTGATGCCCATCTGCCCCCTTCCCTCGCTGCCCTCCCCTTTACTCCTCTCCGCCCCGCCACGCCCGCCACTCCCGCGCTCCGCCGCTGCCTCACACGCCAAAGGCTTGAGCCAGAGATCTTGCTGCGCGCCAAACAAGACTTCCTGAAAATCGACAGCGCCACAGATCTAGAGTGAGTGCGCTCTGCTTCACTTTGATTTGCCGTCCATCCTTTTAGCGCTCACATCGGGTGTCCAGTTGTCATAGCTCAGTGTTGGCCTCTCATTTGGAACTCACCACTGCCTTGTCTGCCTGGATGAAGGTTAATGAAGCAGAAGAGTGTTGATGCTGTTGATAATGGCCCTAAGGAGCGGGAAATGCCAATGGAGAGAGAGTACCAGCGGGTGTCAATATCAGGAGAGGAAAAATGTGGGGTGAGGAGATCTTAAATTTTGCAATTTTTTTTTTTGTCTAGTCTCTCCTAAATGTGTTGTCACATCTTCCCCCCCTCCCCCTCAGGTGCCCTTCACTGACCTTGTGGATGCCGCCAAGTGCGTAGTGAAAGCTTTGTTCATTCGGGAGAAGTACATCAACAGATCCATGCAGTCCTTTTGCAAGACCACGGCTCACTCCTTGCAGGACTTGGGCTTGACGCCGCTGGATATGCGAATCTACGACGAAATCCCAGAGACCCCCGTCGATGCTGGTAACACGTCCGAGCTTTTTTTTTTTTTACATAATTGTATAAAAAAAAAGCAGTCGTCCCTCGTTCATTATGCGGTTAATTGGCTACAGACCAGACCACAATAAGCACATTTCCACTTTGGTAGGATTCAGTATTAATAAATTGAATATTTTCATAGAAAACCTGTTTAATTTGTACAATATCCACAGGGCTAAAAGATCATTTAATAAATAAAATAGTAAAATAGATATTAAAATATTAAAAACAAGAAACTAAGCAATAAAAGTATAAAAAATGAAACCAATTACAATAAAAACAAACTAAAAGACACAGGACCATACGACTAACTCCGAGTTAAAAGCCAGAGAATAAAAGTGGATTTTAAGACGAGACTTAAAGCTTTCAATGTTGGGGGGGGCATTTTTTACTTGGGAGGGGAGAGAGTTCCATAGTTTGGGGCCGACCACAGAAAAGGCTCGGTCCCCCCTTTGGTCTTAAGTCTCGTCTTAGGCAGCACAAGTTGGAGCTGGCCCTCGGACCTCAGTGACCGCGCTGGAGAGTAAATTTGGATGAGGTCCGAGATGTATTTGGGGGCCGGCCCATTCAACGCCTTAAAAACAAACAATAAAATCTTAAAATCAAATACCCGACATGATATCGTGCTGTGTTTGCACGAGACGCTTGGACTCTCCTACCTGAGCAGGTTTTTTTTTTTTAAATGGGCCGCTTCTGTTTTATAAACAGATGCCCCCGTCCACCCGCCCGTTTCCGAGACGCACCCTTACGACAATCAGGACCCCATGAATATGCCCTCGGACACGGGATATGGCTGCAAGATGGTAGAAGGCGTCGTGCATGTCTACACCAGGAAGAGCAACATGGACAAGTACGTGTTCATATATCTACATAGTCCTGATTCCAAATGCACATTTTACACTGTTGGGTCTTAACCCTTAGATGCATAAGTGGGTCAAAAATCACCCGGTCACGTTGTTTTTTTTTTTAAATATCTTTTTTATCATTTCATATTCCAGGTATTCCTCAAAAAACACATTTTTGATATCATGCCATTCACATTTTTAACTTATCTTTTATACATTTTAAGAAATTTTAGTTTTTGTGTTACTACCCCAACCTTCCATAAGTGGGTCAAAAATGACCCGGTCAGGTTGTTTTCTTGAAATATCTTTGTGATGAACATTTTTTATCATTTCATATTCCAGGTATTCCTCAAAAAACATGTTTTTGATATCATGCCATTCACATTTTTAACTTATCTTTTATACATTTTAAGAAGTTTTTGTGTTACTACCCCAACCTTCCATAAGTGGGTCAAAAATGACCCAGTCACGTTGTTTTCTTGAAATACCTCCGTAATGAAAATTTTTATCATTTCATATTCCAGGTATTCCTCAAAAAACATGTTTTTGATATCATGCCATTCACATTTTTAACTTACCTTTTATACATTTTAAGAAGTTTTTGTGTTACTACCTCAACCTTCCATAAGTGGGTCAAAAATGACCCGGTCAGGTTGTTTTCTTGAAATATCTTCATAATTTAACATTTTTATCATTTCATATTCCAGGTATTCCTCAAAAATCATATTTTTGATATCATGCCATTCACATTTTTAACTTATCTTTTATACATTTTAAGAAGTTTTTGTGTTACTACCTCAACCTTCCATAAGTGGGTCAAAAATGACCCGGTCAGGTTGTTTTCTTGAAATATCTTTGTAATGAAAAATTGTTATCATTTCATATTCCAGGTATTCCTCAAAAAACATGTTTTTGATATCACTTTGCATGTTTTTCTGCAGAAGTACAGAATTAGACCTGCCGTACCCTGACCTGAAAGAATACATTGCCGACATGAACGTCATGATGGCGCTTATCATCAACGGCCCGGTGTAAGTGCTTTCTCTTTTTTTTTTTTTTAATATAATGTTCTATGCAAGTGTTGTTGTCTTTTTTTCTTCTCATTTAACCTCTGCCAAGAATGTCATGTTTTACTAGACTTCATTTGTATGCATGTAAATTCTTGTTTACAGTTCATTCTGCCAGGGATCTTATGTTTTATTAGAAACATCATTATGAATGTAACCTTATTACTTCATTCATTCATTCATTTTATACCGCTTTTCCTCACAAGGAAATTATTACCTCATGATTAGTTAATTTATATAATGTATATGTGTCCAAGGTAGGATTTTGTGTCCTCCTTGCTGACCCCTTGATCTAAATTATACACAGTTTAAAATAATATATATAGCACACATAAAAACTATTAATAGGATTCACATTTTTATATCTGTTTATAATTTATTCAACCCTTGGGGAGTCCTACCCTTTGCGTTTTTTTGCGTATATTTGTGTTATAAAAAGGGTTTATTTTGCCTCGCAAGCTCACATGTGTGACTGTATAGTTATTTTTCATTTCGACATCGTGTATTAACACATTGAGACGAAAAAAAAAACCCACGCCGAAAACCCACGCATGCACGGGGAGAACATGCAAACTCCACACAAAGATAGCCGACGGTGGAATCGAACTCGAGTCTCCTAGCTGTGTGGCCTGCGTGCTAACCACACGGCCACCGTGCAGCCCCTAGAAACAGCCAATGACCTAAATATGATGAAAGCTTTCTAATTAGAAGCTAATGATTTACGCTATCGGCGGCACGGTGGACGAGTGGTTAGCGCGCAGACCTCACAGCTAGGATGCAAACGCCACACAGAGATAGCCGGGAGTGGAATTGAACCCAAATTGAACCCAGGTCTCCTAGCTGTGAGGCCTGCGCGCTAACCACACGACCACCAGCAACATAATTGAACAGCCACATAATTGCTTTGTCACACATGTTGTCAGTCTCTCTGTCTCTCGCTCTGTCTTTCTTTGCTGCTCTTTGGATCACTTTGTCACGAGCCATTAGTCGGGTTGGGCATCGGGTCTCGAGCGTATATGGGAAACCTGGACTAACACTCAAATGTTTGTATGCTCACTTAGATGACCGGAAGAAATAGCCGCGAACACCAGCAAAATAATAATCAGTTCCCAGTTCCACATGTCCAAAAGGAGTAGGAAGAAGCAAAGCTTATTAAATCCTATCCCTCCATCTGGTACTTTTACAATCAGTAACTGTTACATTTGTTCACTTCCTGCTTTCATAATATAGTTTAAGGTTTTTTTGTTGTTTTTTTTTATTTAAATTTTTAAAATGTTTTGTCCTGTAAGCTCAGGAGTGGTATGTCCGCCACACATACTTTTTTCATAATAATAATAATAATAATAAATAATAATTTTTAATTTAATTTAATTTAATTTAATTTAATTTAATTTAATATTTGTCACGCACCGAAGTACTCGGTGATATGAGCATCCAATGCCATAATGGGTACCATAGTGCGTGTCAATATAGTGATATATATAGCACATCATGACTGGTTCAAGACTCTTCATCCTTGTATTTAGCAAATTTATTTTATTTATAAATTTATTTGATTAATTTTTATAAAATTTTTTTTTGTTTTTAATTTTTTTTTTAATTTTTTTAATTTTTTGTCTTGTACCAAAGTACTCGGTGATATGAGCATCCAATGCCATAATGGGTACCATAGTGTGTGTCAATATAGTGATATATATAGCACATCATGACTGGTTCAAGACTCTTCATCCTTGGATTTAGCAAACATCAACTGCTTGTATTGTTTCTTGAATTGGCTCATCGTTGTGCATTGTTTGATTTCCTTACTCAATCCATTCCATAGTTTGATTCCACATACTGAAATGCTATGGCTAGCATAACGTAGTCCTAGCATAGAAGTGTTTCAAATGTACTTCTTCCCTGAGATCATATTTCTCCTCTCTTGTAGAGAAGTATTGGATGACATTTTTAGCTAATTTGTTGTTTTTGCTGTTTGAAGATTAACTATATAAAGTCAATGTGCAAAAAAAAAAATGTTTGCTGACTTGCAGAGACAAATCCCATGCTTCTGCGTGAAACCAAACCTGGTTCCTTGCACTATGAAAGTCTCCCACGTTTCTAAATCCGTGAATGTTCCCTTGTCCTACCAGGAAGTCTTTCTGCTACCGTCGCCTGCAGTACCTCAGCTCTAAATTCCAAATGCACATCCTCCTGAATGAGATGAAGGAGCTGGCGGCCCAGAAGAAAGTCCCTCACCGGGATTTCTACAACATACGCAAAGTCAGCGCTTTACTTTCTCCGCTTCGCACTTGAAATGTCACCATTGAACCGTTGAAGCAATCACGCCAATGATTCCATCCAGGTAGACACGCACATCCACGCGTCCTCCTGCATGAACCAGAAGCACCTGCTGCGCTTCATCAAGAGAGCCATGAAGAAATACCCCGAAGAGATAGTTCACATTGAGCGCGGACGGGGTCAGACCCTCAAGGAGGTGTTCGAGACCATGAACCTGACGGCGTTCGACCTCAGCGTGGATACGCTTGACATGCACGCGGTGAGAACACATTGAGCAAACATTAGAGCAGTGTTTTTCAACCTTTTTTGAGCCACGGCACGTTTTTTTTTTTATTTGGAAAAATCTTGTGACACACTACTAACCAAAAATGTTACAAAATGTCACCATGACCGGATCGTAGGAACAAGCTAGGTGTTGCCACACGCACCGATATTACATCGCTCTGCCAGTCTTTACACCACAGACACTCCACAGTAGCCATGTTTTTACATCACCACTTTTTCTCTTTCCCAATCACCTTTCGGGAAACAATGGTATCCATGGAAAGGAATATTCCAATCTCTTGTCTACATGCGTCGTGAAAATCAAACAGAATAGTCAATAGGGCATGCCCAGTAAAACGTAAACATCAACATCACGTGATACCGACTTCAACAAGTTTTTCTTTCACTTGTCGGAATAACTCCGTATTGTCAGTTTTTCGTCTGTCCAGTCTTGAAATTTAGTTTGAATCAAAAACAAACTTTGCTTAGTCCAGTGCCGATTGCTGGCCTCCATTTTTAAAAGCGAAGAACGTCTGGATCTGCGTGTTACATCATATCTGAGCATGCGCTGAAAGAACGCACCCGGGATCAATTTAAACAGGAAAAGATCAAATTCAATCTTACTGATATTTTATAATTAAACTCGGGACATGTTTTATATAGATATACAGTAAACCTCGGATATATCGGATTCAATTGTTCCCACTGGTTTTGTCCGATATAAGCGAAATCCGTTATATGCGTATACCGGAAAATGTCCGTTTTACGCATATATGGGATTTATATCCGGTATATGCGTAAATGGGATTTTATCCGTTATAAAAAGGCACTTCCTTGACTATGTTTCCAATGTACCTGGACGCGCAGGCAACGCTGCAAACGCTGCAAATGACGTCGTATAGCGGCCTGTCACGATTCGGATTCGAATCGGAGCGCCACGATGCGGCCATCCGATATATGCCAGGGAAATTTCATGGAAATGCATTGGAACGGGACTGGAGATTTTGTCCCAAATAGGCGAAATCCGTTATAAAAAATCTGATATATGCAATGAATTTTTATTGGAAATGCATTACAGAAAAATCGGTTCTTTTTTATCTGTCCGTTGTGAGCGAATTTCCGATATATCCGAGTCCGATATATCCGAGGTTTACTGTATATTTTCTTTTTTAATAAAACTGTACTTGTGAATGGCATATAGAAGGGTTTAGATCAGGGGTGGGCAAACTACGGCCCGGGGGCCACATCCGGCCCGCCAAGTGTTTCAATATGGCCCGCCTGTTCTTTCCAAAGTATTTCATTTAAACTCAACACATAACCTGGCATCGTGGCTTGGGCCAACTTTTTGATGGTTGAGGTAGCTGCTTTATCAATTTTGTTATTTGATGTGGTCTGTTGTTTACAAAATACTCCTGGAAAAAGGAGCACAAGCACAATAATAGTAATAATAATAATAATAATAATGTTGTCAATAATGATAATAATACTACTATTATATTAATATTGTTGTTAATAATATTAATATAATAATGGTAGTAATATTATTATATTAACAAAACAATAATAATAATATAATAACATTACTATAACTAATAATAATAATTCTAATAAAAATAACAATAATAATAATAATGTTGTCAATAATGATAATAATACTACTATTATATTAATATTGTTGTTAATAATATTAATATAATAATGGTAGTAATATTATTATTATTAACAAAATAATAATAATAATATAATAACATTACTATAACTAATAATAATAATAATTCTAATAAAATAACAATAATAATAATACATTTATAACACACTTTACATCAAATAAATGATTTCAAAGTGCACATATAGCAGATTGCATGACACTTTTACATGTAAAATATGTGTAAAAATATAGGTGTAAAAATGGACTGTTACGTGTAAAATACTACATAATTTTGTTAAATTAATGCGGCCCGCGAGTCAAAAAGTTTGCCCACCCCTGGTTTAGATTCTGTTCCACAGACGGCGCTAATGCACACGAAAGCTGCTTGCCAACCGCCAATAAACAACAGAAGAAGAAAAACACCACGAAGAAGAACTTTCCGTTTGAGCGGGTACAAGATACCTCAATCGGATTGGTTAAAGGAATATTCCATCCCTGTTCAATTCCTTCCGTTTGAGCAAATATACCAAATGCAATTGGAATATTTGGGTCCATATATTCATGGCTATTGATATAATATTTACAAATGATGATTAATAAATGTTAATTATAAAAAGTGATATTGGATAATTCCTCACGGTTTCTCAAGGTACACTAGTGGTTGAAAATCACTGCATTAGACAACCTTTGACGGAAAAATCCAGATGCCTTACAATTCCCTGTTTTGTGCAGGACCGCAACACGTTCCATCGCTTTGACAAGTTCAATGCCAAGTACAACCCCATCGGCGAGTCCATCCTCAGAGAGATCTTCATCAAGACCGACAACCACATTGAGGGGAAATACTTTGCGCACATAGTCAAGGTTTGAAAAAAAAGGCCATTTCTTGTACTATCACTGCAACACAATGTCGGAAGACGTCAACGATGTCATGTTTGTTTTGTTTTTTTCAGGAGGTTATGTCAGACTTGGAGGAGAGCAAGTACCAGAACTCTGAACTGAGGCTGTCCGTCTACGGTCGCTCCAGAGACGAATGGGACAAGCTGGCCAAGTGGGCTGTCACACACCGGGTGTATTCGGATAACGTGCGCTGGCTTATCCAAGTACCCCGCCTTTTGTAAGTCTGTACACCGTCGTCCTTCATAATATTACGCTTCGATTACTACAAATTTTTGGACTTGATCTGCTTCCAATATGAAAATGGCTAAATCTCATTTAGTTTGATAAGTTTGTATATTGTGTACAATGACAACAAACAACCAACGAGCCTTCTATCGATCTATGTAAAATACTGTAAAACCAATATGAAATATCACAATAAAAAAACACAAGTGCAGTCAATAATACACAATAAAAATAGTGCAAAGCCACTTAAAGGAAAATTTTTGATAGTGTAAATCAGGGGTGGGCAAAGTACGGCCCGGGGGCCACACGCGGCCCACCAAGCGTTTGAATCCGGCCCGCCAGTTGCTTTCTAAGTATTTCAACTTTTAACATACAAACTGGCAACATGATTCTTATTTAGAAAAAAAAAAAAAAACAACAAAACTGTAAAATTAAATTACATACTTTGATGTGGTCCTGAAAAAAGGGGCATGAGAACATAAAGCTGATAGTATAACACTTTTACAGATAAAATTAGATAAATAATTCAAGGAAAATTATAAGCATAATATAGTGTGTGTGTGTGTGTGTGTTAAATATATGTTCTGGCCCCACGAACAATTTTGTTAACTGAATGCGGCCCACGAGTCAAAATATTTGCCCACCCCTGGTGTAAATCATTCATTCATTTTCTACTGCTTTTTCCTCACAAGGGTCGCGTGGGGTGCTGGAGCCTATCCCAGCTGTCTTGGGGCGAGAGGCGGGGTACACCCTGGACTGGTGGCCAGCCAATCACAGGGCACATATAGACAAACAACCATTCACACTCACATTCATACCTATGGACAATTTGGAGTGGCTAATTAACCTAGCATGTTTTTGGAATGTGGGAGGAAACCGGAATACCCGGAGAAAATCCACGCATGCACGGGGAGAACATGCAAACTCCACACAGAGATGACCGAGGATGGAATTGAACTCGGGTCTCCTAGCTGTGAAGCCTTTGTGCTAACCACCCGACCGCTGTGCAGCCCTGGTTCAGTATATTTTTCATCAAAATAGTAGTCATGCCAAAATGTTGTGTTGCTGCTGGATGTTCACAGTATCCGAGTGATACTGCTGTGGGGGTGCTGGAGCCTATCCCAGCTGTCTTTGGGCGAGAGGCGGGGTACACTCTGGACTGGTGGCCAGCCAATCACAGGGCACATATAGACAAACAACCATTCACACTCACATTCATACCTATGGACAATTTGGAGTGGCTAATTAACCTAGCATGTTTTTGGAATGTGGGAGGAAACCGGAGTACCCGGAGAAAACCCACGCATGATAATGCAAACTCCACACAGAGATAGCCGAGGGTGGAATTGAACCCTGGTCTCCTAGCTGTGAGGTCTGCGCGCTAACCACTTGCCCACCGTGCCGCCGATAGCATAAATCATTAGCTTCTAATTACAAAGCTTTCATCATATTTAGGTCACTGGCTGTTTCTAGGGGCTGCACGGTGGACGTGTGGTTAGCACGCAGGCCACACAGCTAGGAGACTCAAGTTCGATTCCACCGTCGGCCATCTTTGTGTGGAGTTTGCATGTTCTCCCCGTGCATGCATGGGTTTTCTCCGGGTACTCCGGTTTCCTCCCACATTCCAAAAACATGCTAGGTTAATTAGCGACTCCAAATTGTCCATAGGTATGAATGTGAGTGTGAATGGTTGTTTGTCTATATGTGCCCTGTGATTGGCTGGCCACCAGTCCAGGGTGTACCCCGCCTCTCACCCAAAGACAGCTGGGATAGGCTCCCTCGTGAGGATAAACGCTAGAAAATGAATGTTGTTTCTATTGACAACTGTCAACAGGTATTCCTCAGGGATCAATCTTAAGCCCATTATATATATTTTTTAAATTATTTATTTTGATTGTTGCTGCTCTTCCTGTACTTCTAGTGACGTGTATCACACAAAGAAGCAGCTGGCTAATTTCCAAGAGATGCTGGAGAACATCTTCCTGCCGCTATTTGAAGCCACCATCAACCCGCGGAGTCACCCCGAGGTGCATCTCTTCCTGGAGCACGTGAGCGATCTCGCCTTTGCATCCCGACCCCTCGTACCGCCTCAGACTCGACGTTTCTTTGTCTGATTCCCCAGGTGGTGGGCTTCGACAGCGTGGATGACGAGTCCAAACCCGAGCACCACATTTTCAATCTGGACAGTCCGCTGCCGGCCAACTGGAAAGAGGAGGACAATCCGCCCTACTCCTACTACCTCTACTACACCTACGCTAACATGACCGTGCTCAACCACCTCAGGAGGTCACATCCAAGCCCCACTTCTACAACATCTTCTAGCAAATAACCAATATTTTAACAATATGTGTTTTTTTTTTTTTTTGGTTTAAAACAGGAAGCGAGGCTTTCATACGTTTGTGCTGAGACCTCACTGCGGGGAGGCGGGGCCGATCCATCACCTGGTGTCAGGTTTCATGCTGTCAGAGAACATCTCGCATGGTCTGCTGCTCAGAAAGGTCAGCAAAACGTACACACAGCAGATCACATGTCGGGTTGGGACCAAATATCCATATTGCAAAAAGACGTATGAATTATGCACTTCAGTACGGTATCGATTAGGGATCGACCGATATGTTTTTTTTGGGGGGCCGATGCCGATACCGATTTTGCTTGGGCCGATATTTGTGGCCGATACTGCTTTTGATCCTTCAATTTGCATGAAAAAATAACCATGACAACAAATATTATCACATACTACAGTATTAATTGTCCCTGTACCCTAGAAACCACCCATGAATGATACGGGAAAAGGCCGAAATGATACCGTGTCAAAGCCCAGGGCAGTGATACTGATAAATTATCACATACTACAGTATTAATTGTCCCTGTACCCTAGAAACCGCCCATGAATGATACGGGAAAAGGCCGAAATGATACCGTGTCAAAGCCCAGGGCAGTGATACTGATAAATTATCACATACTACAGTATTAATTGTCCCTGTACCCTAGAAACCGCCCATGAATGATACGGGAAAAGGCCGAAATGATACTGTGTCAATGCCCAGGGCAGTGATACTGATAAATTATCACATACTACAGTATTAATTGTTCCTGAACCCTAGAAACCGCCCATGAATGATACGGGAAAAGGCCGAAATGATACCGTGTCAAAGCCCAGGGCAGTGATACTGATAAATTATCACATACTACAGTATTAATTGTCCGCCCATGAATGATACGGGAAAAGGCCGAAATGATACCGTGTCAAAGCCCAGGGCAGTGATACTGATAAATTATCACATACTACAGTATTAATAATCCCTGTACCCTAGAAACCGCCCATGAATGATACGGGAAAAGGCCGAAATGATACCGTGTCAAAGCCCAGGGCAGTGATACTGATAAATTATCACATACTACAGTATTAATTGTCCCTGTACCCTAGAAAGCGCCCATGAATGATACGGGAGAAGGCCAAAATGATACCGTGTCAAAGCCCAGGGCAGTGATACTGATAAATTATCACATACTACAGTATTAATTGTCCCTGTACCCTAGAATCATGAATCAGTATCATGCCCCCGCGTGCCAGTATCAGCCAGTACTGACACTTGGGGGCATGATACCTGGCCCGATACCAGACAAAACCATGTGATAACCTATAATTGTAGGTTAGTCGAGGTTGAGGGCTGATACTGGCACGCGGGGGCATGATACTGGTCCTGATACCAGACAAACCATGTGATGATATTGTGATTATTATCACATACTATTTAATCATGAGCTTATTATCACGTACTATTTATTAAAAAGACCATTTTGTTTCCAGAAAATGTTCCGTTTATTACATGTATTATTTGCAATTGCAGATATTTGCAAAAATTGCAAAAATATTTCAACACTAATATTTTATATAGTCTTATCTTATCAATGTCTGACAATTAAAGTTCCATTAATTAAGTTTGGGTTTTTTGGTGACTGGAGAAGCACTAGGCAATAAGCACTCGTGCGCTGTTCTCTGATTGGTTGTTTCACGGGCACGATACCAGAGCAGCGCGCTCTGATTGGACAGCTACGGGGGCTGATACTGGACATGGTTAAACTCTATATTTTATCAGTATCACTGCCCTGGGCTTTGACACAGTATCATTTGGGTCTTTTCCCGTATCATTTATGGGCGCTTTCTAGGGTACAGGGACAATTAATACTGTAGTACAGTAAACCTCGGATATATCGGACTCGGATAAAATCGGATTCAATTGTTCCCACTGGTTTTGTCCGATATAAGCGAAATCCGTTATATGCGTATAGCGGAAAATGTCCGTTTTACGCATATATGGGATTTATATCCGGTATATGCGTAAATGGGATTTTATCCGTTATAAAAAGGCACTTCCTTGACTATGTTTCCAATGTACCTGGACGCGCAGGCAACGCTGCAAACGCTGCAAATGACGTCGTATAGCGGCCTGTCACGATTCGGATTCGAATCGGAGCGCCACGATGCGGCCATCCGATATATGCCAGGGAAATTTCATGGAAATGCATTGGAACGGGACTGGAGATTTTGTCCGAAATAGGCGAAATCCGTTATAAAAAATCCGATATATGCAATGAATTTTTATTGGAAATGCATTACAGAAAAATCGCTTCTTTTTTATCTGTCGGTTGTGAGCGAATTTCCGATATATCCGAGTCCGATATATCTGAGGTTTACTGTATACTGTACTGTCTTTGTCTCTTCAGGCCCCCGTGCTGCAGTATTTGTACTACCTGGCTCAGATCGGCATCGCCATGTCCCCGCTGAGCAACAACAGCCTGTTCCTGAGTTACCACCGCAATCCGCTACCGGAGTACCTGTCCAGAGGCCTCATGGTGTCCCTGTCCACTGACGACCCCCTCCAGTTCCACTTCACCAAGGTCAGCGCAAGGGGGCTGGACTCTTTTTCCGCTACATAAACACATGAGTGCTTCATGTGAGTGTGTGTGTCCAGGAACCGCTAATGGAGGAGTACAGCATCGCAACCCAAGTATGGAAGCTGAGTTCCTGCGACATGTGTGAGCTGGCAAGAAACAGCGTTCTCATGAGTGGATTCTCACACAAGGTGACCTGCTTTCCTTTTTATTCCCTTTCTTTTTCCATTCCACGTCTGCGGAATAACACGATGAAGCGCAGCACACACATTGCCCATCATTCACAATCCAGGAAACATGAACACATTTCTTTCCCTTTTCTGTGCATTATAGCGTGAGAAAATGGGTTCCTGTGAGCTAGCTAACAATGGATGTCATGGGAAATATTTACACGCTAAAGATAAGATAAGATAAGATATGCCTTTATTCGTCCCTCAGTGGGGAAATTTGCATTGCACAGCAGCAAGAGTACAGAATCAGTTAAGCCAGGGGTCTCAAACTCAATTTACCTGGGGGCCACTGGAGCTAGGGTCTGGGTGAGACTGGGCCGCATCCAGTTTTCAAAAAAACATTTATTAAAAACAGAAAAATGAATAAACTTGCTTTGGTTCCGATTTTCTACAATAAAAGCTCTGATAAAACATTCCACTGTTCTCAAATATCTTAATTTTTATTTGTATACACAAAATAAGATGAAAAATAAATAAACAAATAAAGAATAAAGAAATGCAATCAGTAATAAATAAATATAATAATAATAAAACAGCAAATAATAAAAACCTAAGAAAGCACATATAGTTGGTGGGTAGACAAATGATTTTTTTCATATTAAAATGAACAAAGCATTATTAGAGCCCTGTAGACATGACAAAACACGACTATAGTCACATTTATACTCTTTTTATTTACTATTAACAGTTATTTAACCTTTAACATGAACATGAATCAAACGTAATAATTTTTTCTGGGTACATGATACCATACAGCATCCATATCAAACTTGCGCAGGCCGCACTGACATTAAACTTTCATATCAAGGCGGGGGCCTCAAACTCCTGTCCTGCGGGCCACATTTGGCCCATGGGCCGCATGTTTGAGACCCCTGCCATACAGCATCCATATCAAACTTGCGCGGGCCGCACTAACATTAAACTTTCATATCAAGGCGGGGGGCCTCAAACTAGTGTCCTGCGAGCTACATCTGGCCCGCGGGCCGCGTGTTTGAGACCCCTGCCATACATTATCCATATCAAACTTGCGCGGGCCGCACTAACATTAAACTTTCATATCAAGGCGGGGGCCTCAAGCTAGTGTCCTGTTTGAGACCCCTGATGTAGAGGATGAAGAGAAGAGGACCAAGCACCGAACCTTGGGGAACACCTTGAGGTAAAGGGGCTATTGAGGAGGAGCAGCTATTTGTTTGTTTATAATGCACAGAAAAGGTAAATAAATATGTATTCATGTTTCACATAAGGATTATGGATGATTCCATAAAAAAGTGCATTTCCCCTTTAATGTGCCATCGGTCCAACACACAGCTGCAGACATCCGCTGGACAAAAGAGGACTCTGTATCTCCTCTGCAGCTCACCTGATGAAAGCAAAGCGTCCCACGATATTAAATGCAACCCTCTTGTGTCCCCCTGCCCCCCTCCAGGCTAAAAGCTACTGGCTGGGCCCCAGCTATTTCAAAGCGGGCCCCGAGAGCAACGACATCCGTCGCACCAACCTCCCCGACATCCGCGTGGCGTACCGCAGCGAGACGCTCTCGGAGGAGCTTCACCTCATCACCCACGCCGTGCGCACCGAGGAGCTGGAGACCATCAACGAGGAGGACTCCCTGTGCATGGCGCCGCTCCCAAGCAGCCGCTGATAAGACGATAAGAACCCCCCTCCGCCCCCCAGTTGCTCTCCGATCCGGTGAGACCTTACAGGCAAGTGAGAGCGAACCGTTACGCCAAGGAAGCAGTCCTGTCAGTGCACTTATATATTATATGTATATACAGTATGTCACAAAAGTGAGTACACCCTTCACATTTCTGCAAATATTTTATTATATCTTTTCATGGGACAACACTGAAGAAATGAAACTTTGCTACAATGTAAAGTAGTCAGTGTACAGCTTGTATAACAGTGTAAATTTACTGTCCCCTCAAAATAACTCAATACGCAGACCTTAATGTCTAAACTGCAGGCAACAAAAGTGAATACACCCCTAAGTGAAAATGTCCAAATTGGGCCCAATTAGCCATTTTCTTTCCCCAGTGTCATGTGACCCATTAGTGTTACAAGGTCTCATGTGTGAATGGGGAGTATATGTGTTAAATTTGGTTTTATCACTCTCACACTCTCTCATACTGGTCACTGGAAGTTTAACATGGCACCTCATGGCAAAGAACTCTCTGAGGATCTGAAAAAAAGAATTGCTGCGCTACACGAAGATGGCTTAGGCTAGAAGAAGATTGCCAACACTCTGAAACTGAGCAGCAGCACGGTGGCCAAGACCATACAGCGGTTTAACATCACAGGTTCCACTCAGAACAGGCCTCGCCATGGTCGACCAAAGAAGTTGAGTGCACGTGCCCAGCGTCATATCCAGAGGTTGTCTTTGGAAAATAGACGCCTGAGTGCTGCCAGCATTGCTGCAGAGGTTGAAGGGATGGGTGGTCAACCTGTCAGTGCTCAGACCATACGTCGCACTCTGCATCAAATTGGTCTGCATGGCTGTCATCCCAGAAAGAAGCCTCTTCTAAAGATGATGCATAAGAAAGCCCGCAAACAGTTTGCTGAAGATAAGCAGACTAAAGACATGGATTACTGGAACCATGTCCTGTGGTCTGATGAGACCAAGATAAGCTTATTTGGTTCAGATGGTGTCAAGCGTGTGTGGCGGAAACCAGGTGAGGAGTACAAAGACGAGTGTGTTTTACCTACAGTCAAACATGGTGGTGGGAGTGTCATGGTCTGGGGCTGCATGAGTGCTGCCGGCACTGGGGAGCTACAGTTCATTGAGGGAACCATGAATGCCAACATGTACTGTGACATCCTGAAGCAGAGCATGATCCCCTCCCTTCGGAAACTGGGCCGCAGGGCAGTATTCCAACATGACAACGACCCCAAACACACCTCCAAGACAACCACTGCTTTGCTAAAGACGTTAAGGGTGAATGTGATGGACTGGCCAAGCATGTCTCCAGACCTAAATCCTATTGAGCATCTGTGGGGCATCCTCAAACTGAAGATGAAGGAGCACAAGGTCTCTAACATCCACCAGCTCCGTGATGTCGTCATGGAGGAGTGGAAGAGGATTCCAGTGGCAACCTGTGAAGCTCTGGTGAACTCCATGCCCAAGAGGGTTAAGGCAGTGCTGGAAAATAATGGTGGCCACACAAAATATTGACACTTTTGGCCCAATTTGGACATTTTCACTTAGGGGTGTATTCACTTTTGTTGCCTGCAGTTTAGACATTAAGGTCTGTGTATTGAGTTATTTTGAGGGGACAGTAAATTTACACTGTTATACAAGCTGTACACTGACTACTTTACATTGTAGCAAAGTTTCATTTCTTCAGTGTTGTCCCATGAAAAGATATAATAAAATATTTGCAGAAATGTGAAGGGTGTACTCACTTTTGTGACATACTGTATATATACCCTCATGGCGACAGCATGAAAGTCAGCTGGGGGGGCGGGGCAACACAAGCTAGCACAACCCTCCCCACTTCCCCCCCCAAGGTAGAGACGCTGCCATTATATGCGAGCATCCATCCATCCATCCATCCATCCATCCATCCATCCATCCATGCTCGGTAGTCTTACGTGTTTTCATGCTTCAAAGCACAGCAAAGTTTTCCGAAGATTCTGCATGCATTCCACGCAGCACGAACGAACGAACGAACGAACAAGTTCTTGTGGGATTTCAAGCGTTAAAAAAAAAAAAAAAAAAAAAGCAACACGGCTCGTTTACCTCACCGCCGCCATCACGAAGTGGCGCTCCCACACTCCTTCATTCCTTATCTTAGCCGCACAAACGTCAAAGCTAAAATTGATTTCCCTGCATGCATCTGTACTGCACTGTACATACGTATACACGCGGACTTCACGGTGCCTTTGTCATGAGTGCACGCGTTCAAATCCTCCACTTAGTCTTTTGTTGCTGATTTTGTTTTTGCATGCTAGCATGAATCATGATGACGTTTTCACTTCTTTACAGCAAGCAGTGATATAAAGCCACGGCACATTCATGACAGAATGCGCTCATGCTACAGCAGGGGTGTCCAAACTGCGGTACGGGGACTTTTTTTTTTTTTACCGGCCCCCCACATATGGTAAATAGTTGTGGAGGCTGATATGATGAATTATTATTAATGTCATACAGATTACCTGTGCTGTGCTGGTGAACAAATCAAGTGCTTCTTTTTTTGTCCCCTGCCTGTGATGCTAACAGCCACGTGCTAACTCATTTAGCGTAATAGTTGCACCAAATACACATGAGGATGGGGGAAAAACATCATATCAGCCCCTTGACACGTCAACATGGCAACAGCACCCGGAGCTTGATGATAATTATGATAATTATGCTATTAAATATTTTAAAAATTGATAATATAAAAAATATAAAAAATTAAAAAATATATATAAAAAATTCGATAATATAAAAAATAAAAATATATATATAAAAAAAATCGATAATATTGTCCAAAAAAAAGATTATCATTGAAATATAATTGTGTCATGTCACATTTGAGCCACTAGAGGGTACTAAGGTGCAATGTACCTGTGTTGCTGATATCGTCCTCCAACATGTCTTCTTTCACTCGCCGTTTCACGCTGTTCCGTTTAACATTCACGCTGCCAATCAAGCGCCCCGGTAAGCGTCGACTGTTGCATCTGCTTGCTAACTGCTAGCACAAAGAGGCTTAACAGTTTAGAAGATGCTCACTCTTGATGCTTTTGTGTTCATTTCTGATCCAACCAATGCAGAGTGAACACTCTTGTCATCCAGCCACACCGGCTTGCTTGGCGTGTGTGCCCGAGTACGGTGCACCTTGCTGGGCCACAGCAGGCAGCTCCCTCCCCTCTATACTCTGGTTCTCCTGGTAGTAGTGATGTGCTCGTAGTAATGATATTACATTTGATTTGGGGCAAACCAACAGGTACACTTGGTTTAATCCTAATTTGTTCAAGTCCTTCTTACCTCCAGACGTGCATTAACTGCAGTACACTTTTTAAAAATCAGTTATCGGTATATCGGTATCGGCTTGAAACTAAATGTATTGTGTATCTCTTCATTAATGATGAGTAGGGATGTCCGATATTGGCTTTTTTGACCAAAACCAATATGGCGATATTGTCCAACACTGAATTTCCGATACCGATATCAGCTGATGCCGATATGTGTAACATAACGTATCATCTGTGTTCTATAAGGAAGTTTTTATTTCAGTTTTCATGATTGGGATAAAAAAATCTGATACCGATATCAACCGATTTTATCGGGCCGCTAATTATCGGTATCGATAATTATCAGACGTCCCTAATAATGAGATATATTAAACGATATTTCTTATGTCAAAGTGGCCCCTCCGATCTCACGCGTGGAAGAATCAGTTGGACGCCATTCCCAACTTTTTCCACTTTTTCCCTGCGACCCCCATGGATGGTTATTATGCCCAACGCCCTTCCCGCTGCAAACCCTTGTCGTCTGTATTTTGTTTTGTAGCATTCAAGCTAAACGCAAACTATGCACTGCAAATGTGCCGCAAAGACACCGGTACCCGTATACGTGAGTCACTGTTGACTTTATATAGAAAGGTGTCATTTAAAAAAAAAAAAAAAAAGTACACGACTTTTATTCATATTCATACGCTTCCCTTCAGTCAAAGAAATGGCTGCATTCTTAGAAGAAGCCAGCAGGGGGAGACAAAAACAACAAATGTTCTCCTCTCTAATGTGTAGCGTCTTACTACACCGTTTATTTTGCAAATTAAGTCCAACACTTGATCACCGTACATTCATTTTACACATCAGAGGTCTCCAAAGTGCGGCTCGGGGGCCATTTTTATTTTTTTATCGGCCTACTGCACATTTAAAAATAATATAACTGAACAAGAAAACTAAGATAATCAAAAAATTGAAGGAAAAATGTGTCATATTCATTCATTTTCTATGCCGCTTGTCCTCATTAGTGTTGCAGGGGCTAGCCTATCCCGGCTAACAGCTAACTAATATTACGCCTCTTCTCTTTCCTGCTTCAAATTTATGCTAAATTACTTTTTTTTTTTTAAGTTTTCTTATTAGACGACAACCTTTTCCTCTCAATATTTAGACTTTATTCCTGTAGAATGAACTAATAAAATGTATATTAAAGAAAAGTGTGAATTTTTACGAGGAAAAATAATGTCATTTTAGTGAACATAAAGTTAAAATATGAAAGAAAAAAGATTTTTGTAAAGGTCATAATATGACAACCAATCAAAACAAATAACATAACATTTTGAAATATTAACACTATGTTACGTGAATGAAGTCAAAATATTATGGGAATAAATTTGTAATTATGAGCAGAACATTTACAAGAAAGTTGAAAAAAATTCTCAAATTTAAAAAACAAAGAATAAAGTCAAAATATTAAGACAAAAAGTCCTGATTTTATGAGTATAAGTTCTTTCTATGAGGCAAAATTGTGTCATTTTTGTAGCATAGAGTTGAAATATTACAGAAAAAAGTAATATGTGAAAGAATACAAAATAAAGTTGGAAAATGAGGTTCGGGAAAAAGTTATATCAAAAAATAAATATATAAAAAAATAGAGAATAGTGTGCTTTTTCACTTGTATTTCTTAAAATAAATAGACGCTCTTAGCACATCTACGTGTTGCGTGTGTGGCCCTCGGTTGACAAGTTTGGACACCCCCTGCTTGACGTAAACCCACAAAGTACGTCCATCAGTGCAGCGTTTCATTCTCTCCGTAGCTTCTGCACTTTATGATGCGCTCAGTGATACGATAGAAATCATTTCATACATATAAAATATATTTTTATCATTGGCCCGCCCCACTTTTAATGTTGTTTTTTTTTACTTATATCCCTCCTAAACGTAGCACGTCCTACCTCACATTATAACAAATGTGTTCAGACAAATAGAAAAATCCATCAATATCAACTAGCAACACATTAGCCACCCACTCTAAAGTGTATTTTCTTAGCATCCATACTCATGCACCAATTCAGTGTTTCCATTTGTCTGAACTGTATTTCACTTTTTCTGGACATATTGTGCTCAATTTTGCCTCCCTTTTTAGTCTGTTGTTAAGTTACACTATCCACTCACAATACAAACTTCCTGTTTTTACAGATGTTATATCGAAGCAGTTCAAATAAAGCACGTTTATTCATGAAAACTGTTGAGATTCAGTATCATTTATTTACATGTTACACCACAACACCACATTCTCTTGCTGTAATTCGCTGTGTGTCCACTAGAGGTCCCCGGAGTTCACCTCTTTTATTTTGTAGTTGCTCAAACAGGTTTTATGTGTGTCGTCATTTCCTTAGCAGCAAATTGTTTTATTTTTGCACTACCCCTTTTTTGGGCCATGTAGCTCACATAGTACATTATTAAAATCTGAGCATATATACACTTTAGCATTTTTAAAAAGTATTACATTAAAATTGAATAGTTGTTGTTCCACTTTCATCCAGTAGATGTCGACAGCTTGAAGCGGTTGGTTGAACCAACGAAGAAGACACTTCCGTCTTTTCCAGTGGGGACTTGGAATGCTAATGCTAAAAGATAGATCGATTAAAGCGTTTTTTTTTTCTTTTTCTTTGTAGTACTATCTGAGTGTGTTTGTAAAATTCAAATAAATACACATATAGCGCCGTAAAAAATACGTATAAATACGTATATAAACGCCCACCGACGTTCGTAACACTTTAGTTATCACATTTAGCATTATCACCATTCCACAGACGCACGGTGGCGACATCTGCAGGACTCCTTTGGAACAGCAATGACGTGAGTACTGTGTACTATAGTGCTTCAATTTTCATTTGATTATTTTCACCATTGAATAGCTTAAAGGAAAGCTGCACTTTAAAAAAAATGTGTCCACTAATCCTTATGTGAGGCATGAATACACTTTTTCTTAGAAAGATAGAAAAATAGCTAATAATAGGCATCTATTTTGACATTGTTATTATTATGGATATGAACATTTTTACGCCAAATAACTACTTTAATTGGGTAGTGACATCTTGACAGGTGTAGTGTTCCTTTCTATGTTGCTATGTGAAATGTTATACGTCACATGATCAAAATACTTCAAAAATACTGTACCTGTACTACATGCTCACAGCATGGATACTATAAAAACTTAACCTAAAAATTACAAAAGTTTTTTTTTTCAGCTGGACTCATCTAGTAGATGAATAAAATGAATTGGAGGCACACCACTGATTTGTGAGATGTTATGAAACGTTGCGTATGAAATGCGAGCGTCTTCTTCTGGTCTCTCTCGGTAACGTTGCTCAGTTTGAATCCTGCAGCGATGAGTGGACGACAAACACAAGAAGTTATTAAGAAGTCTCCTTATGGCTCTCGATGCGGAAAGAGAAGACGTGCTCGCTCACAGCCAAGATGGAGGACCTGACGGCCTGTAAGCGGAAGAAGACGCGCCCCCCTTCTTCTGGACACACCGTCTTCACTTCCTCCCGGGTCATGCTCAGGAGCATGGAGCCGCTCAGCACGCCGAGACAGCGCACGGTGCTGCAGAAGAAGAAGAAGAAACGTGAGTTCGACTGACACGTGGTTGTAATGCCTTGCTCAAAGAAAACGTGTTAGTGGATTACACCAAAACTACACTAGCTTGTTAGCTAGCATTGTATTGTTAGAACATTTAGACTCAGTCTATTAGCTCAATGCATTTCGGTGCAAAAGTTTCTAATTGAAAGCCTTCATGATGCACACTCACATAGCACAATCAGAGTTGCGCAACAGTTGTATATGTATATGACTGGTGGAAAAAAAAAATGGAGGCGAATTCTCAAAATATGTCATTGTTCCCGCGCTCTCACGCAAACTTAACTTTCACTTTAACTTTTATCGACTAGAGGGCTCAAGCTAACGTTAGTTAGCTAAAGTTAGTTGACTTGGTGGCACCAAAACGACCCATCGAACTATCTGTTGCTATTTAGCTCATTTAGCTAGGTAAGGAGTTAATTCCTGAGTTCGGAAAATATCAATCTGTCTTTAAGATTTAAGATTAGCTACACTCACATAGCACAATCAATCAATCAATCAATCATCAAGCAGTAGCATTGGTGGTTATCAAGCTAATTAGCAAGTCAGTTGGCATGATAGCACCAAAACGACCCATCAAACTATCAGTCTGCTATTTATCTCATTAGCAAGCTATCTAGCTAGCTAACGAGTTAATTCCAGAGTTCGGAAAATATCAATCTGCCTTTAAGCTAATTAGCTACCAATCTAGTTACTTACATAGAAGGCCTTCTTGATGCACGCATGCACTCACATAGCACAATAAATCAATCATCAAACAGTAGCCTTGGTGGTTATCGAGCTAATTAGCATGATAGCACCAAAACGACCCATCAAACTATCGGTCAGCTATTTAGCTCATTAGCAAGCTATCTAGCTAGCTATAGAGTCAATTCCCACGTTTAGAAGTTATCAGTCTGTTTTTGTAGGTAATTAGCTCCCAAGCTAGTTAGCTGACTATTGGTCTGTTATCTTTTATTGTAACTAGCAAGCTATTTAGCTAGCTATAGAGTTAATTGCCACGTTGAGAAGTTATCAGTCTGTTTTTGTAGGTAATTAGCTCCCAAGCTAGTAAGCTGACTATTGGTCTGTTGTTATCTTTTATTGTAACTAGCAAGCTATCTAGCTAGCTATAGAGTTAATTCCCACGTTTAGAAGTTATCAGTCTGTCTTTATAGGTAATTAGCTCCCAAGCTAGTTAGCTGACTATTGGTCTGTTATTGTTATCTTTTACTGTAATTGTTGTTGTCTGTTGCTGTTATTGGTCTGTTATCATTGCATAGTTATTTAGCTAGCCATCTCGCTAGCTAAATAACAACTGCATTTTAGTTATAGCTACTGCGTTAGCTCGCTGCTAAGCTAGTCAGTAAGTTAGCTGGCAGGATTACACGAACACATCGTCTGAAACGGAACGTAGCCTTCCAGCTAACACGTGGCAAGCCGCTACTTGCGATGTGGCTAATTGATGGCTAATAGAACTACAGTTCCCATGATGCTCAGAGTGCAGACTCGGGAAGTAGTGAAACATTTACAGCGTGTGACGTTTTTTTTGTTGTTGGAGTAACAACGTTTGAACCCTACGATCGAGTCCCCCGACCCCCCTTTTGAAACTCCCCTCACATTTTAGTGAAGCCCATGTGTTCCAGCCAGGCTTTCACCTCCGCAGGTTTGGACCTCTTGCTCAAGACAGGAGAGTCTCCGATCGGCTGGGAAGGAAGAGAGAAGAAGAAGGAAGAGGGTCACGTCTCAGCCAGGAGATACGACCTTCAAAGGGACTACGGAGTCGGGCTTAGAGGTCAGGCGGGGCAGGAGTGAGAGTTTCCTAGTGTCGTCACCGTGTCATCCTCTTGTTCTTCGTCCGCCGTGAGGACGTTGTTGGGGACGAAGCCTTCCTCTCCGCCGCCGTTCCGCACCTTCCACCACATCTTGGACACGTCCAGAAGCTGCCGTGTGGACATCTGTTAGAAGATATCTACCATGGGTTTTGTACCATCACGGATTGCAACATCACCTCCACGACTTCGCCTTTTCTGATGGTCAGCTCTCTGTGGTTCCTGGCGGTGAAGTCGTAGCGGACTCGCATGCGACGCAGATTCCTTTCACGCGGCCTGAGAAAAGGTAAGAAATGATCACCATGATTCAGAGTCGCTAGATAGTTAGCTTGTGAGCTAACTAATTAGAATTAGCCTAGCATGTTTTTGGAATGTGGGAGGAAACCGGAGTATCCGGAGAAAACCCACGCATGCACGGGGAGAACATGCAAACTCCACACAGAGATGGCCGAGGGTGGAATCGAACCCTGGTCCTCCTAGCTGTGAGGTCTGCGCGCTAACCAATCGACCAGAATTAATTCATTCATTCATTCATTCATTTTCTACCGCTTGAGAGGCGGGGTACACCCTGGACTGGTGGCCAGCCAATCACAGGGCACATATAGACAAACAACCATTCACACTCACATTCATACCTATGGACAATTTGGAGTCGCTAATTAGAATTAGCCTAGCATGTTTTTGGAATGTGGGAGGAAACCGGAATACCCGGAGAAAACCCACACATGCACGGGGAGAACATGCAAACTCCACACAGAGATGGCCGAGGGTGGAATTGAACTCGGGTTTCCTAGCTGTGAGACCTAACCACTTATGTAGTGGTTCATTTATTCATTTTCTACCACTTATATTCACGAGGGTCGTGGCCGTGCTGGAGCCTATCCCAGTTGTCTTCGTACAACCTGGACTGGTGGCCAGCCAATCACAGGGCACATATAGTCAAACAACCATTCACACTCACATTCATACCTGTGGCTAATTAACCTAGCATGTTTTTGGAATGTGGGAGGAAACCGGAGTACCCGGAGAAAACCCACGCATGCACGGGGAGAACATGCAAACTCCACACAGAGGGTGGAATCGAACCCCGGTGCTCCTAGCTGTGAGGTCTACGCGCCAACCACTCGACCACCGTGCCGCTGCATTTATTAATATTCAATCCTAATCCTAAAATTGAGTTAAGATAAAATGCATTTTTTCTTGAAATAAAAAGAACTTCTTAGCTTTATAAAATATCAAAGTTTTCATTTTTCACCGTGTGGCCCCCTTGTCTTTGGTCTTTGGTCTTTGTCTTTGGTCTTTGGTCTTGTCTTTGTCTTTGGTCTTGTCTTTGGTCTTGTCTTTGGTCTTGTCTTTGGTCTTGTATTTGGTCTTGTATTTGGTCTAGTCTTTGGTCTTGTCTTTGGTCTTGTCTTTGGTCTTGTATTTGGTCTTGTATTTGGTCTAGTCTTTGGTCTTGTCTTTGGTCTTGTCTTTGGTCTTGTCTTTGGTCTTGTCTTTGGTCTTGTATTTGGTCTTGTCTTTGGTCTTGTCTTTGGTCTTGTCTTTGTCTTTGGTCTTGTCTATGGTCTTTTCTTTGGTCTTGTCTTTGGTCTTGTCTTTGGTCTAGTCTTGTCTTTGGTCTTGTATTTGGTCTTGTCTTTGTCTTGTCTTTGTCTTTGGTCTTGTCTTTGGTCTTGTCTTTGGTCTTGTCTTTGGTCTTGTCTTTGGTCTTGTCTTTGGTCTTGTCTTTGGTCTTGTCTTTGGTCTTGTCTTTGTCTTTGGTCTTGTCTTTGGTCTTGTCTTTGGTCTTGTCTTTGGTCTTGTCTTTGTGGCCCTTTGCTTGCAACATTTTTACATGTGACTAATTAGGGCGGCACAGCGGATTAGTGGTTAGCACGCAGACCTCACAGCTAGGAGACCAGGGTTCAATTCCGCCATCTCTGTGTGGAGTTTGCATGTTCTCCCCGTGCATGCGTGGGTTTTCTTCGGGTACTCCGGTTTCCTCCCACATTCCAAAAACATGCTAGGTTAATTAGCCACTCCAAATTGTCCATAGGTATGAATGTGAGTGTGAATGGTTGTTTGTCTATATGTGCCCTGGGATTGGCTGGCCACCAGTCCAGGGTGTACCCCGCCTCTCGCCCCAAAGACAGCTGGGATAGGCTCCAGCACCCCTGCGACCCTTGTGAGGAAAAAGCGGTAGAAAATGAATGAATGAATGAATGTGACTAATTAAGGAAAATGACTCCCATCCCACACAACACGCTTGGTGGAGCTAGCTAGCTAGCTATTGCTGGGTTTCTTTTTGCTAACTTTAGCGCCATGCTACAATGAAAATGGAAATGCTTTGGATTTTAGCATCGACCGCCCGCCTCAGATCGCTGGCTCAAATCTGGTCCCCGTTGGACAAATAGCGTAGGTTAGCTTTAGTGTGTGTCCACGAATTGAACAAAATGGCCGAAATTTGCTATTTCAAAGCAAAATGACTGACGTGTATTTTAGACTGGAGACGTTATTAGACGTGTTCTGGTTAATTAAAGTGTGTTAATGAGGACGACGAGGCCTTCAAAGTATTGTAAAGAACTTTGACCTTGCATGTGTCCTTGCCGCATGTGTGGTTACTGATGCAGGAAGTGGCGTCGTCTTCTTGGTGGTCGTCTAAGCAGAGAAAGAAAATGTCTTTTTGTTTTTTTTTTAGAAACAACTTCGCCAACGATGAGGGTTCACCTGGCTGGACGGGGGCTGACGAACCTCCTGTGTCCTTGCTACAAAGGGGGCGGGGTCAGGGGCGGGGGCGGGTTCCTCCATCAGCTCGGGAGGCTGCCAGCCGTCAGAGAACTCCAGCGTGTACGTCGGGATGTCCTCGTCATCCTCGGGCCATTTGGTGCTGTTGGCAGTCAAAGTAAGACATGTTAATAATATTTATGATCATTAAGTCATATTTATTTCTGGAACCTAAAGAGAATAAAGCTGTAACTTTAAGAAAGTTTTTGGAGAAAAAAGTAGTAACCTGAAATGAATAAAGTACTTGGAATATTAGAATACATATGTATAAAATATTACGAGGGAAAGTGAAATATTTACAGTGTAAAACTGAATTAATTCTATTTTATTGTTTGCAAAAAAGGCTCTTTTTTGGGAGAATATTTACACAAATTATATGCTTCAAAAAGTCTTTGGTCTTGTCTTGGGTCTTGTCTTGGGTCTTGTCTTTGTCTTTGGTCTTTTGGATTTGTCTATGGTCTTGTCTTTGTCTTTGGTCTTGTCTTTGGTCTTGTCTTTGGTCTTGTCTTTGGTCTTGTCTTTGGTCTTGTCTTTGGTCTTTGGTCTTTGGTCTTTGGTCTTTTGTCTTTTGTCTTTTGTCTTTGGTCTTGTCTTTGGTCTTGTCTTTGGTCTTGTCTTTGGTCTTGTCTTTGGTCTTGGTCTTGTCTTTGGTCTTGTCTTGTCTTTGGTCTTGTCTTTGGTCTTGTCTTTGGTCTTTGTCTTTGTCTTTGTCTTTGGTCTTGTCTTTGGTCTTGTCTTTGGTCTTGTCTTTGGTCTTGGTCTTGTCTTTGGTCTTGTCTTTGGTCTTGTCTTTGGTCTTGTCTGGTCTTTGGTCTTGTCTTTGGTCTTGTCTTTGGTCTTGTCTTGCCTTTGGCCTTGTCTTGTCTTTGGTCTTGTCTTTGGTCTTGTCTTTGGTCTTGTCTTTGGTCTTGTCTTTGGTCTTGTCTTTGGTCTTGTCTTGTCTTGTCTTTGGTCTTGTCTTTGGTCTTGTCTTGGGTCTTGTCTTTGGTCTTGTCATGTCTTTGGTCTTGTCTTGTCTTTGGTCTTGTCTTGTCTTTGGTCTTGTCTTTGGTCTTGTCTTTGGTCTTGTCTTTTTGGTCTTGTCTTTTTGGTCTTGTCTTTTTGGTCTTGTCTTTTTGGTCTTGTCTTTTTGGTCTTGTCTTGGGTCTTGTCTTGGGTCTTGTCATGTCTTTGGTCTTGTCTTGTCTTTGGTCTTGTCTTTGGTCTTGTCTTTGGTCTTGTCTTTGGTCTTGTCTTTTTGGTCTTGTCTTTTTGGTCTTGTCTTTTTGGTCTTGTCTTTTTGGTCTTGTCTTGGGTCTTGTCTTTGGTCTTGTCTTGTCTTTGGTCTTGTCTTTGGTCTTGTCTTGGGTCTTGTCTTGGGTCTTGTCTTGGGTCTTGTCTTGGGTCTTGTCTTTGGTCTTGTCATGTCTTTGGTCTTGTCTTGTCTTTGGTCTTGTCTTGTCTTTGGTCTTGTCTTTGGTCTTGTCTTTGGTCTTGTCTTTTTGGTCTTGTCTTTTTGGTCTTGTCTTTTTGGTCTTGTCTTTTTGGTCTTGTCTTTTTGGTCTTGTCTTGGGTCTTGTCTTTGGTCTTGTCATGTCTTTGGTCTTGTCTTGTCTTTGGTCTTGTCTTTGGTCTTGTCTTTGGTCTTGTCTTTGGTCTTGTCTTTGGTCTTGTCTTGTCTTTGGTCTTGTCTTTGGTCTTGTCTTTTTGGTCTTGTCTTTTTGGTCTTGTCTTGGGTCTTGTCTTGGGTCTTGTCTTGGGTCTTGTCTTTGGTCTTGTCATGTCTTTGGTTTTGTCTTGTCTTGTCTTTGGTCTTGTCTTGTCTTTGGTCTTGTCTTTTTGGTCTTGTCTTGTCTTGATTTTTTTTCATAAAAAAGCTGCAATTTTAAGACAAATAAAGTTCTACTTTTCCTGCTGTGCTGTGCTAGAGGATGTGTCCCACCTGGGGATGTTCCAGGCGTCCCCCAGAGACTGCCAGAGCCGGTCCTCCTCTGCAGTGGCCTCCTCGCTCATGAGGCAGATACACTGAGGAGTCAGCAGAGGAGCTACGATGCTTGGAGGCAGCTCCTCCGAGCAGTGGGACACAAGCTGGGGAAGGAATTGGATACAGTATTAGGTACCCACCGACCCCCCCCCCCCCCCCCCCCCCCAATCTGTGTGACTGTGCTTTTATTTGCGTGCATGCTTTTTGGTGGAAGATCACAGCACTTCCAGGAGGCACATTAGCATTAGGGTTGGATCGTCACAAAGCATGTGTGGTATTTGTGGTCATGTGACGTACAAAACTTAGCACGGAGAACAGGGAGTGGATGAATTCCGAGACATCCGGATTCTGAATCTTTCCCTTCAGCTCCACCTGGGCACGGACAACATAAAGCGTGAAAGAAACCGAGCTTTGGAGTCAATAAGAGAACTTCAGGGCACAAACCAGAAGGTTGAAGCCACATTTGATCTTATGGAGACATGCCGCAAACTCTCCAGCAGGGGGCATACCAGCTACGGAATGACAGGATGACATCACTAATTATACTAATTATCACTGATTATTATTAGCAGACATTACCTTTTACTTTTTTCATTTTACTTTTTCTTTTCTTTCCATTTTTGGTTGCTATTGCAGCCACTTTGCCCATGAAGATCTCAATGTCGTTTACTATCCGATTCAAGATGTCCTGTGGAGGAAGAACACAAGGAAAGTTAAGTTGTGTCTTTTGTACGTGTGTTTTTACCCGGGTTTCAGTTTCAGTACCGGCACCGTCGTCCCTCGTTTATCCCGACCGAGATAAGTGAAATTCCGCAATGAATAAATTGAATACTTTTGTAGTTATGGCATAGAAAACCATCTTGTAAATATGGTGTTTCACATCATTAGAGCCCTTGAGACATGAAATAACATCCCTATAGTCACCTTTATTTTTACATTACCCAATATAGTTGATAAAATAAGACATATTAGACATGGTAGTACAGTAAACCTCGCATATATCGGATTCAATTGTTCCCACTGGTTTTGTCCGATATAAGCGAAATCCGTTATATGCGTATACCGGAAAATGTCCGTTTTACGCATATATATGCCTTGATATGAAAGTTTAATGCTAGTGCGGCCCGCGCAAGTTTGATATGGATGCTGTATGGTATCATGTACCCAGAAAAAATGATTACGTTTGATTCATGTTCATGTTAAAGGTTAAATAACTGTTAATAGTTATCCTCCCTATCCGTGTGGAAGTGGTACGTTTTTGGCTATTTAAGTTGAAAGGAAATAACTTGAAGGCTACCGTTTAGGTCGCGAGCGCTCTAGTTTGCGAGTTAGCATGTGTCTCAAGACCCTGCAGTTGCGCAATATGTTGTAAATAAAAAGAGTATAAATGTGACTATAGTCGTGTTTTGTCATGTCTACAGGGCTCTAATAATGCTTTGTTCATTTTAATATGAAAAAAATCATTTGTCTACCCACCAACTATATGTGCTTTCTTAACTTTTTATTATTATTATTATATTTATTTATTACTGATTTTGTGTAGAAAAATAAAAAGTAAGATATTTGAGAACAGTGGAATGTTTTATCAGTGCTTTTATTGTAGAAAATTGGAACCAAAGCGAAGCTTTTTAAAAAAAATTTGTTTTTAATAAATGCGTTTTTTTTTGGGGGGGGGGGGGACCTGATGCGGCCCAGTCTCACCCAGACCCTAGCTCCAGTGGCCCCCAAGTAAATTGAGTTTGAGACCCCTGGTCTAATATGTCTTATTTTTTCAGATCATATCTATTTTATTGGGTAATACACATGTAAAGTAGACTATGGGGGTGTTATTTTATGTCTTGATGGCTCTAATAATATTTAAAAAACGTATTTAGAAGACATGTTTTCTATGCCATAACTATGAAACAATTCAATTTATTAATTATCGAATCCGACTTTGAGTCGGGTCTGGAAGTAAATAACGGTGATAAACGAGGGATTATGTGTATGGGGATTGGATTGGAAAGTAAAAATATGTAAAGATACGTAAATACTACATTACCACATTCCTGTCCAACTCTGTGTACAGGCGTGGAGGATGCGACGCTGCTTCTTTGGTGGACGACACCTCCTCTACATCATCCTCGTCATCACGGTTCCGAGACGCAACCAGGTCAGTGTCGTACGCTCCATCATCTGCGCCGGCAAACCAGACTTAAACACGAATCCTGCTGCTGTTAAATAGTTAAATAGTCCCGTTCTTACCGTTATAATCAGGCGGCGCCCACCGAGGGGCTTTTTCTTGGGCTCCTTCGTGCGGTGCGCTGCCGTTTTAAAAACATCAAGCTCATCAAGTGTCAACTGAGCAGGTTTCTTGACTTGGTCGTCGCCTACCTTAAGCGTGCTTGGGAGAGACCCTTTTGGACGTAGTCTGCCTGTAAAGACGGAACGCGGCGTGTGTCGTTATGGTGCTGGTTAGAGATGTTTCTAGAAGGCGGCTTCTCACCCTGACATCCTCACAGTGGAACAGGAAGACGTTGGTGGTGTGCTTCCTGCTGGCTTTGACCGTCAGTGCCAGCAGGGAGTTGGACGCCGATGTGTCCAGTATGGCCTTCAGCTCCACCACGTCACGCAGATTGATGGACTCCAACACTTCCTGTTTCGTTATCATATACAGTATGACTACCTTTGTGTCCTCTATACACCACTATAGAAATGAAACCTAGATATACTAGATACCTAGTGTATATAAATAAATGAAGAGCTTGCAACCAAAAGGCGCTAAGTTGCATGTTTTTCATGAGTTTAATAGACCTCTGTCATGTGTATCCAAATCACATATTTTGGTCTTGAAATCATTTTTAAAAATATGAAAAAAAGTGATATGAAATGTATGCTTTCAACAAAAAAGGCGCTATTTCCATTTCAGATTTCAACCAAAAGGAGCTAAATCCCTTTCTTTATTCTTTATTCTGATTGGCCCAAGTTTCCCATCTATTGATAATCTGACCAATCAGAGAGAAGAATACAATTGGCACTGCACATACAGAAAGCCAGTATCAGTGCGCATCCTGTTTTGTTTGTGTACATTAAGTACACGTATGATAGTTACAGTATGTTATGCAATTCAGGAGAACACAAATTGTGTTTTTACAGTATTCTGTAACATGGAAGTTTTTTTTACTCTACCTTGACACCTCCAACTTTCATGAGAAACATGATTTTACTTGTACTAAAAAACATACAATGTAAAGAGTTTGGAATGAGATGATTTTTGTCACTGTCACCTTCATGGTGCAGTCAAATATGAGCACTGCTTTTAATAACATTTTTATTCATTTCATTCATAATAATTATTTTGTATTGTATGTTGAGAATGGCTTCTGTGTTGTAATTATTTTATTAGCATAGCACATTAAAGCACCTTACATTCTTTTACAACAATGCCATTGAAGAAGTTAAAGGTGACTTCAAATTTATTTCAGCCAAAAGGCGCTAAATCCGAAAAAAAAAATAATAAATAAAAAAAATATATATAAAATACATGGTGTGTGCAGGATTTTTATAGCATGCATTTTTATGACCTATATTGATAGCTCTTTCATTTGCAATATAGACTTGATGACCAAATAGATTGATATGTGCGGAATTAAAAATCATTGATTTTCTCGAAATCAGTCAAAATGGATTTAGCGCCTTTTGGTTGCAAGCTCTTCAAATATAGATATATAAATACATAAATTTTAGAGCAGGGGTTTCAAACTTGCGGCCCGCGGGCCAAATGCGGCCCGTGAGACGCTAGTTTGAGGCCCCCATCTTGATACCAAAGTTTAATGTTGAAACGACAAATTAAAACTGTGTGCACACCGGACGCAACATGATTTTGCCCCGCCCATACTGTTACCCCGCCCTGTTTTGCTTTGGATTAGCAATGAAGCTAAAGGCTTATGACGCCGGGTACTAAATCAGGAAATGATTTGGAATAAAAGTGAAAATACACGTCAAGATAAAGCATCTCATCAAACATGTTGTTAAAGTTACCACGCTGCTCCCAGATGGAACTGAGTACGATGCTAACTTGCTAATTGGGTCAAATTATTAAGTTTCATTAATGTTCATGTTAAAGGTTAAATAAGTGTTAATACTGTACATTTCAATCTGAAAAAATAATTTCTCTACCAACTATATGTGGTTTCTTACGTTTTTATTATTTATTTTATTTATTTTATTTATTTTATTTATTTTATTTATTTTATTTATTTATTTATTTATTTATTTATTTATTTATTATTTTAATAAATGCGTTTTTTTTTTTTTTAACCTGATGCGGCCCGGCTTCACCCAGAACCTAGCTCCAGTGGCCCCCAGGTAAATTGAGTTTGAGACCCCTGCTTTAGAGGATTCAGTATATTTGTATTGCTTCTATATGTCTTACCATTATGACAAAAGGTCACATTTTTCCCCAAATAATATTTAATCTTATGAGAATAAAGACAGAATAGAAGGAGAAAAACATGTCATTTTATGAGAAGAAGAAATAAAGTTATATTTTTTTACAGCTTGTCAACGGGCAATACTCTCAAAGTATCTTTGGATATGCCATAGAGTAGTCAGTGTTCTCATCTTATGAGAATAAACACATCAAATTTGAAGAAAACATTTGTAATTTTAATTAAATAAAGTCTTAATTTTTCATGAACAAAATTTGTAACCTTATGGGAATAAAGTCATAATAAAAAAATTACCATTTTATAAGAATGAAGGTGTAATATTGCAAAAACAAACTATCAGTGACGTCACAACAAGCTTGTCACCCCATTGGATATTGTTAGGGGGGGTCATGATACTGTGTATAACATTATCACAACACAACAGTGTCATCTTACTGAGAACAACATTAAACTCATCACACAGCAACTTAACACCCAAAAGGTACCTAGGAAGTATACATTACTTTTAAATCTTGTCTTTTTTATTTTAAACTGGTATTGGTTTGTAGATTTCCTAGGCGTACTTTTGGGGTGTTGAGTTGCCGCGTGATGAATTTAGTGTAGTTCTCAGTAAGAGTCTGAGTGTTATGTTGTTATACTGTTATACATATCCTGTGTTTTTGAAAAGCTTGTTGTGAATGCACCGACGAAGGAGCTACTGTTTTAAACACCGTATTTAAACAATGAGTACTAGGTTCTGAAGTAAAGAACACGCGGCCCGCGGGCCAAATGTGGCCCGCAGGACACTAGTTTGAGGCCCCCCGCCTTGATATGAAAGTTTAATGTTAGTGCGGCCCGCGCAAGTTTGATACGGATGCTGTATGGTATCATGTACCCAGAAAAAATTATTACGTTTGATTCATATTCATGTTAAAGGTTAAATAACTGTTAATAGTTATCCTCCCTATCCGTGTGGAAGTGGTAAGTTTTTGGCTATTTAAGTTGAAAGGAAATAACTTGAAGGCTACCGTTTAGGTCGCTAGCTCTCTAGTTTGCGAGTTAGCATGTGTCTCAAGACCCTGCAGTTGCGCAATATGTTGTAAATAAAAAGAGTATAAATGTGACTATAGTCGTGTTTTGTCATGTCTACAGGGCTCTAATAATGCTTGGTTCATTTTAATATGAAAAAAAATAATTTGTCTACCCACCAACTATGTGGTTTCTTAAGTTTTTATTATTTGCCCTTTTATTATTATTATTATATTTATTTATTATTGATTGATTGATTTTCTTTATTCTTGATTTATTTTTCATCTTATTTTGTGTAGAAAAATAAAAATTAAGATATTTGAGAACAGTGGAATGTTTTATCAGAGCTTTTATTGTAGAAAATTGGAACCAAAGCAAAGTTTTTTAAATTTTTTTGTTTTTAATAAAAAAATTTTTTTGGAAAACCTGATGCGGCCCAGTCTCACCCAGACCCTAGCTCCAGTGGCGCCCAAGTAAATTGAGTTTGAGACCCCTGGTCTAACACAAGCAAGATAATTGTGTCTAAGGCCGCACGAGTGCTGCCGGGTGACATTTTGAAGCAAAGCGTGATCCCTTCCGAGATCCGAGATGAGAACGTTTATCACTGACCTTGCTCTCTGTGTCGGTGAGCAGCAGATGCGGTCCGTTGACTTCCAGCAGCATGTTCTGACCCCAAACTCTCCCCATCTTGTCCAGCAGGTTCAGCCTCTCCACGCAGTCCCGAAGGCCTCGCAGCTCCTTGCCATTCAGCTCACACGTGAGTAGATGCTGACACCAAGCGAAACAACACTCAGCTACGAGAGCACACACGCAGGACCGAATCCTAGCACCTTACCTCCACTCTGTAGTGGAAATAGTTAATGGTCTTGTTCATGGAGGCGGCGTACTGTTTCCTTTGCACTGTGGAAGCATAAGCGGGAGTTTGTGGAAAAGGTCAGTGAAAATGACATGATGCGTTTACTTACTGTATATTGACTTTGCACTGGGTCTCGACATACACGACATTTGTGATGATACCTCATCCGTGGCCGAGTAGCCACTGTGGTAGCAAAGACAAGCAAGTTAGCCGCTATATGTGTGTGTCAATGAGAATAAGTCACATACTTGGACTGGATGGATCCAGAATAGCTGCTGGTGTCGTTGCCAAGTGGACTGTCGCTCCTGTACATCCTCACACTGCACGATATGGATGCACACGCTCAGTCACTCCCAGTGTCATAAAGTACCGCGGACGTTTATGAGCGTGACTTTATCGCTAGATTGGAGTGTGGCGCCCGATTATGAAAGCGGCTTAACGTGACACATCGAGAATGGTTTGTGTGCAGTTAAGCTGCAAATGTTTGTTTACGTCAGTCGAGCAGTTTTAGCATGCCGTACATTTGCCCACCCCAAATTAGCCACATAAAAAAATATGTAAAATAATACAATTATATATTTTATTAAATCATAATACAAATAAAATGATTGTATAAAATATATTCAGTCTTAGCTTTACTTCTCTCCACATATTTGATCTTATTTATTTATAAATACGGTATTACATTTCATAATACATTTTATAATAAATATATAATAAATTTATCATAAGGATTTTTAAATATTTTTTGTAAAATTTTATATATACTCCATATAATAAAAACTAATATTTTATTGTTTTATTCTTTTTATTTTATTTTATTTTAGCTTGTTCATTTGTATTAGTTAACAAATTACTACATTTGATAATAAATATTGACTATATAAGGATTTTTAAATATTTTTTGTCAAATTTTATATATACTCCATATAATAAAAACAAATATATTATTGTTTTATTATTATTTGCGTTACTTCTCTTCACTTATTTTAGCTTGTTTAGTTTGTATTAATTATTAACAAATTACTACATTTGATAATAAATATTGACTATATAAGAATTTTTTTGTGAAATTTTATATATACTCATAATAAAAACAAATATTTTATTGTATTATTATTATTTGCGTTACTTCACTCCACTTATTTTAGCTTGTTAATTTGTATTAATTATTAACAAATTACTACATTTGATAATAAATATTGACTATATAAGGATTTTTAAATATTTTTTGTAAAATTTTATATATGCTCCATATAATAAAAACTAATATTTTATTGCTTTATTATTATTTGCGTTACTTCACTCCACTTATTTTAACTTTAGTTTGTATTAATTATTAACAAATTACTACATTTGATAATAAATATTGACTATATAAGAATTTTTTTGTGAAATTTTATATATACTCATAATAAAAACTAATATTTTATTGTTTTATTATTATTTGCGTTACTTCTTGCCACTTATTTTAGCTTGTTTAGTTTGTATTAATTATTAACAAATTACTACATTTGATAATAAATATTGACTATATAAGGATTTTAAAATATTTTTTGTAAAATTTTATATATGCTCCATATAATAAAAACTAATATTTTATTGTTTTATTATTATTTGCGTTATTTCACGTATTTTAGCTTATTTAGTTTGTATTAAATATTAACAAATTACTACATTTGATAATAAATATTGAATTATATTTTACAAAAATAAGCCAAAATTACACGATTTATTTCAGTACATTTTTTGGTAAAATAAAAAATATATACTGTATAATAAATAAAATATATAATAAATACAATATATAAATATATAATAAATAAATATATATAAATATATAATAAATATAATAAATAATTAATTTAAAAAACAACTTTGGAAGTTTAAACAACTTTGGTATTTATTGTAACATAAATTATATATATATATATATATATTTGTAATAAAATAAATATTTGTATTCTCAATGTCTTATTTTCTATTAAATATCAACAAATACTAAATGTTGTAAAAAATATATGTTATACTTAATTTTATAATATATAATTTGCAATTAACTTTTGAAAAATAAAAATATGTATTGAAAATAAAGTTACATATTTTACTAAATCCTTATAAAAATAACATAACACAGAGAAGCTGCTTATTCAAACTTATTCATGACTAAATATTAAATGTTAATCTTGTTTTTATCCTTTGGACCTGGTCATTTATGAAATTATGAAATGAACCACGCCACCCCGTTATAAAAATATCTTTAGCGTTGACAGCGATCCAAAAGACCAAACACGAACTCATACTCCGTCTCTAAAGCCAACTGAAAGTCTTCTTACCGTTTGTGTCGGACTGACTTAAGTTAGCGAGGTGGAATATTTCCAGTGCGGCACAAATTCAAGTCATATTGCGAAGTGCGAAGAAGACTAACTCGTAAAGAGAAGCAGTGCAAAGTCCAGCGTGGCGTGAATGACACAATAATGTGTGGAATAACTCAGCTGCTTCACCCGGCGTGGCGTCCTGCCCGAGCAAAGGTTGCCAGATTGTTGCAGCTTTGCCGTGAGGATAAAAGCCAAAATTCATTTACGCTTTCTTCTTGTTTTTAACTTTTTTTTTTTTTTGTATGTTTGCTTGAAAAATATGAACGTGTTCAGTTTGAAAAGGCTTGCCGATGTTAAATAAACACAATCGCTGACTGCCTCCACAATAAAAGCACACGCCCGTTTGCTATCCTGTCACCTGGAGAGGAATCACTCGGTTAAACATTCACGGAAAACGCCTCGATTATTGATGATGTACTGGCGTTATGATACTTCTAATCATCTGATAAGACATATTTTGCAACCTTTTGTTGGTTGCTACTTTGCTATAAATCACTTTTTGATGTTTTGCCATTAAAGAATAACTTATAATAATTTATTCATAATTGATTAGAATAATAAAAATGTTATAATAATCATTTTCAAACCTCCGATTTCACACCAAAACATAAGTAAACAAAGAAAAAATTGTACATAAAGCAGAATTTTGAAGAGTGGCATTGAAAAACAAAAATAAATGGTTCTTTTAATTTGTTTTTCTTCAATATTAATATCGGTGTCCTGCCTGCGTAAACAATTTATGATCAATTATGGATTGCTTCATCGTCAGGGACCTAGCATGACTGTAATAAACAACAAATATATCATTCTGTCGCTACGTCGCCATTTTGCTGTATTCAGTAACCCCTCCTTTATTGATATTATTATTATTATTATGATTCCTTCCTTATAAATGAAATATTTTTGTAGTTGTGACATAGAAAACCTGTTCTAAATCTTTTTTAAACAGTATTAGAGCCCCCTAGATATAAAATAACACCCATATAAACACTTTTATACAGGCCACATTGAAAAACAAATCTAATATTTTCAGTGTTACTTACCACTTCCACACGGTATGGGAGCATCTTTTTTCACTCCATGGCTGACTTCATGTAATGTGAAAGAAATGTCATGTCATGTATGCTAATGTCTAAATGTTTTGTGTCATTACTGCCGTCTAGCGACCACAATATTACTTATCACTTCAAAATACAGCATTTTGACGAAGAATAGACCAGTCTACCATATAAACACCCAATCATTTACTAATTAATTTTTTGAAAACCACGATACAGCGATGGAGTGATCGATCGTCAAACCTCAATATTGGGTTGAGGGATGACTGCAAATTGAATATTTTCGTGGTTATAGCATAGAAAACCAGTTAATAGTATTTTTAACATTATTCGAGCCCTCTAGACAAAATAACTGCCATATAGTTACCAAAAAATTGGGGGAAATTAAGCATTTACGACATAGCAAACACTCGTTGCTAATGTGGGTGTCGCAGTAAATGTGTTCCGGCTCTTGCTATGCTTGAAAATACATAATTCCGGCAGAAATTTGATTAAACGTGCATATTTTTGACTAATAACAGGTGGTATTCAACCACGATTTATTCATATATATTTTTTTATAAAAGTGTGAGCATGAAATAATGCCATATCTGTCAGTATAAGGGTAGCTACTTCTTGGTTCGTCATTGATTGTGTCTCGATTGATAGTGCGCACTTCCGTACTGAGCATTTTGAGTGCACGTGCGCCTTCAGTACCCGGATGTTGCAAACAAAACAAAACGCCGAAAATAGTTGCTCGAGTAGTGACAGTTAATTATTTGTTTTTTTAATGAGAGAAGGATAAAAAAATGCGCATTTTCAAAAAAAATTACGCCCTCAGGAACTAAGTACAAGGTGTACTTCCGGAGAGCCAGTTTAAATGACCAGCATGGGACTACGCCATTGAGCCGCTAGAGGGCAGCGATGCCATACTGTCACAATAAGGGGACACCCGGACAAAACATCATCAACCATCATCAATGCAGTCAGTTTTCTCAATGAGGGATGACTGCAAATTGAATGTTTTCGTGGTTATAGCATAGAAAACCAGTTAATTGTATTTTTAACATTATTCGAGCCCTCTAGACAAAATAACTGCCATATAGTCACCATAAATTTGGGGAAATTAAGCATTTACGACACAGCAAACACTCGTTGCTAATGTGGGTGTCGCAGTAAATGTGTTCCGGCTCTTGCTATGCTTGAAAATACATAATTCTGGCAGAAATACGTACAATTTGATTAAACGTGCATATTTTTGACTAATAACAGGTCATATTCAACCACGATTTATTCATATATATTTTATAAAAGTGTGAGCATGAAATAATGCCATATCTGTCAGTATAGGGTAGCTACTTCTTGGTTCGTCATTGATTGTGTCTCGATTGATAGTGCCCACTTCCGTACTGAGCATTTTGAGTGCACGTGCGCCTTCAGTACCCGGATGTTGCAAACAAAACAAAACGCCGAAAATAGTTGCTCGAGTAGTGACAGTTAATTGTTTGTTTTTTTAATGACAGAAGGATAAAAGTTGCGCATTTTCAAGAAAATTTTACGCCCTCAGGAACTAAGTACACGGTGTACTTCCGTAGAACCAGTTTAAATGACCAGCATTCGACTACGCCATTGAGCCGCTAGAGGGCACAGCGATGCCATACTGTTACGTTCAGGGGACACCCGGAAAAACAAGCACTCGTCAACAATGCAGTCAGTTTTCTCAATGAACTTTCAAGTTAGTATGACATGTTTATTGTACATAAAAATCACAGAGTAAAAGGCGCCATACAACACATCTCAGCACCCCAAGTGCAGTAGCATCCATGATGTCACAAAGCTGGATAGTAACAATAAGCCAATTAAAACAATATGCATTTGTATATACTCAAAGATCTCCTATAATATACAGTGAATGGAGAAAAAAATGCAAGCAAAGCAGAGTAAGAAGGTTGTTTTGGCAGCTGTACAATATAATATTCTATAAAATATTTAAATATGGAAAGTTTAGGGGCAAAAAAAAGGTACTGCGTTCCCTGAAAGTCATGTTAAAGATAAAGAGAGTTATGTCTGTAACTTATTAACTATGTTTAATGATCCCTTGCAGCAGGCGGGACTTTGGTCTGTCCAACTAGCACTGCTGCACACAAACTGTACGTCGATGCAGAGGAGAAGCAACACACACAAACTATACCGTAGAGCCGGATCAAAAACATACGCCGCGTACTTCCAAATATGAATAGATATTCTCGCTGCTCGGTCTTCACTGGCCTTGCAGGGTCTGGACGAGGTTCATGCCCGAACCGGGAGGCAAAACCCAGCCATCCTGGCCTTGATTGGTGTGCAGGAGGCAGTAGAGCTGCTTCAGATGGGTCACTATGTTGTCTTTGATGTCAGGGATGGAGATCTGGAGGCGGACGCTGCCGCTGTCGAAGGAGCGCGTGTTGTCTCCAGAAAACATCTCGGTGATCATGCGGGCCACCACCGGGATGATCTGCAACAAGACGATGGAGTACAGAGGAAGTTAGTATTTCCAACATTTTATTTCACCTTTAGTCACAAATTCCCGAACTTCTCCGAATGATGCCTCTGTTGATTAACCACACAGTCTCTCCAAGACCAGTTGCTCCAAAATCTAGAATTAGCACCAAATCAAAAAAATTGGCAGCCGTGGCTGTAGGAAACCTCCTGTTGTCTTAAAAAAAAACTCCACTACTCATGCGAGTTACACTTGTCGTACCGTCGTTTACAACAAACTCATCAGCGCAACCAACATTGGCTCCGTTGCTGCTGTGTTGTACAGGCCAGACAGCTTTCTCATGCACTCTAAATCATTAACGTTTAAAAATGTATTTTCCAAAAATACCGTCTTTATTTTGTTCTCATATTTTTACGTTAAAAAAAATACAATTTTGTTTAATATTTCAACTCTATGCGACTAAAATGACATTTTTCCTCATAATAATATATAATATAATTTTTATAATTTTTTTCTCTTAATATTTTGACCCCATTCTTGTAACATCACAGCTGTTTTTTCAAATTTTCTTGTTTTCCGTAATTATATTAATATTTTGATGTCTCGTAACTTTTTCCTACAAATCGAATTATCCAAAAATGACAACTTTATTTGATTTTGATATTATGACTTACTAAAATGACTTTCTCACAATATTTTTTCTTGTTATAATATTTAATATTTTGACATTATTCTGGTAAAATTACAGCTGTTATTCAATGTTTTCTTCTAGTAAGATTTCTGGTAATAATGACTTTACTCCCATTATACTATAAGACAGGGGTCTCAAACTAAAAAAAAAAAATCCAAAATAAAGAAAATCAATCAGTAATAAAAAATAAATAAATATAATAATAAAACTTAAGAAACCACATATAGCTGGTGGGTAGACAAATGATTTTTTTCATATTAAAATGAACAAAGCATTATTAGAGCCCTGTAGACATGACAAAACACGACTATAGTCACATTTATACTCTTTTTATTTACAACATATTGCGCAACTGCAGGGTCTTGAGACACATGCTAACTCGCAAACTAGAGAGCTAGCCACCTAAACGGTAGCCTCCAAGTTATTTCCTTTCAACTTAAATAGCCACAAACTTACCACTTCCACACGGATAGGGAGGATAACTATTAACAGTTATTTAACCTTTAACATGAACATGAATCAAACGTAATCATTTTTTCTGGGTACATGATACCATACAGCATCCATATCAAACTTAACATTAAACTTTCATATCAAGGCGGGGGCCTTAAACTAGTGTCCTGCGGGCCACATTTTGGCCGTGTGTTTGAGACCCCTGGTCTTGAGACACATGCTAACTCGCAAACTCGAGAGCTAGCGACCTAAACGGTAGCCTCCAAGTTATTTCCTTTCAACTTAAATAGCCAAAAACTTACCACTTCCACACGGATAGGGAGGATAACTATTAACAGTTATTTAACCTTTAACATGAACATGAATCAAACGTAATCATTTTTTCTGGGTACATGATACCATACAGCATCCATATCAAACTTGCGCGGGCCGCACTAACATTAACTTTCATATCAAGGCGGGGGCCTCAAACTAGTGTCCTGCGGGCCACATTTGGCCACAAATAAACAAATCCTACAGAGGTGACATCTTGTTTCTCACCTGAACCATGATGAGTTTCCTCTCTGTCGGCCTCCCGTCAGGCCACTCCTCTCCAAAACACAAGCTGATTTCAAATTGCGGCGGATTTGGCGTTTGGCCGCGCTGGTGAGCGATCACGCCTACGAAAGAAAAACCCAATTATGTGACTTAAAAGAGCGACGCCCGATGCAACGTCAGGTGCTGCAGCGAGAACTTACCTCCGAGAAAAGACTCCAGGCAAAACAGTTTGACCTTTTTCTGTCGCTCAATAGGATTGGGCGCGGCGGCGTTGGGCGCGCAGGGGCCGGACCAGTACACCTTGCACTGGCACAGACGGATGGCGTAGATGTCGTGGCCGCTCACCTCCAGGATCAGACCTCGGTCCATCACGTCCAGGAGACGGTTCGTGAAGAGCCTCTGCTTGTCGTTGGTGATGTTCTCCGTGGTCGGGAAGCGCAGCTGCTCCAGGCTGACCGGCCCAAACAGCTCCTCCTGGTTGACCATGGGGCCCAGGTCGCCGTAGAAGAGCCTGCAGCCCTGCGGGTTGCTGACGGTGATGGTGGGACACATCTCCCTCCCTCGGTACAAGAACTGCACCTCCAGGTCAGTCACTGTGTCAAAGACCACACAGGGTCATGTAGGTTTGGATTTTTTTGTCCCTTGTCCCTTTGAAAGCTGAATTTTGACTAATATTTACGTTTTGTTTGATGATCTGAAACATTTGACAAATCGGGAAGGAGGGAAACACTTTTTCAGCTTCCTGTATTCCCGATACTAAACATAACCTCCACTTCCATCACAGGTTGAATAAAGTACACAAAGTGTACTTCAATACATTTGTGTCACCGAGTAAAACCAAAGACTCACTTGGGAGGGAGCTGATCCACATCTCAGGAGAGGCGAAAAAGGAGTCTGCTAAAGGTGTGGCCTGCATGGAGTGGTCCGACATGGGAGCCGGGGGCATGGCAGTCAAGGTCGGTTGTTGCATCTCCACATCCACCGGTTCCTGTTTAGGCCAAATTTTCGCCGGTTCCTCTTTGGGCCAAACCTCATTGGACGGGGGGCAACTTGCGGGTGGCATGGAAGACTCGGAGCCCATGGGAGACCACATTATGAGCGGAGACGGACTCGTACCTGGTTAACAGACGACTTTTCTTGGTTTGTGTTTTATGCGATCGTGCAAAGAGTACCCACCATTGGACGGGTACGGGGGGAGGGATTCTGGTGTGTCTGGAACATCTTCCTCGGCGGCGTCTTCCTCGCCTGGAGTCCAAGGACCAGCGTCTGCAGATCCTGTGGTTTCATTTAGTCGATATTACGCACAGAACGCCACAATACGGGTGTAATATATCCATCTTACATCGGTTCAGTTTACTGTATCTATATACTACATTTACATAGTTTTGGGCCATATTGAAATTTAAGTAAAAAAAAAAGTTACTGAATCGTTACGGATCATTCTAAATGACCCAATATCGTCCTTGAATCTTATCAACAACCATGAACTGTGATACCAATCGAATAATTATGAAAACAAATCCTTATTTTTCATCAAAATAGCCATGCCAAAATGTTGAGTTGCTGCTGGATGTTTGTTTTCTTTTCCAGAACAGGAAAGTTGAAAACAAAAACGGATGAAGCAAGTGCAGAGAACGAGAAACGAATGAACGCCCACTTCGTATTAGATCCTTTGAAGTGTTCATTTCACTGATGACTGCAATGAAGGAACGCTTTAAGAGGTATTTGGCTATCCGCGAAAAAGTTCTGCAAGTTCTTTATTTGCTTAATTATCCTCAAAAAATAATGACACTAATTATTGTAAACATCCTCTGATCTCCGATCACGATTATATATTTAAGTAAAGTTGATAAATCATATCAAGGAAACATGAACAGTGTTTGCCCCTTCCTGGTTTCTTATTATTGTCTTTTATATGTCACACATATATCTAGCCAATCAAAACAATTTAAATACAGTAAACCTCGGATATATCGGATTCAATTGTTCCCACTGGTTTTGTCCGATATAAGCGAAATCCGTTATATGCGTATACCGGAAAATGTCCGTTTTACGCATATATGGGATTTATATCCGGTATATGCGTAAATGGGATTTTATCCGTTATAAAAAGGCACTTCCTTGACTATGTTTCCAATGTACCTGGACGCGCAGGCAACGCTGCAAACGCTGCAAATGACGTTGTATAGCGGCCTGTCACGATTCGGCGAATCGGAGCGCCACAATGCGGCCATCCGATATATGCCAGGGAAATTTCATGGAAATGCATTGGAACGGGACTGGAGATTTTGTCCGAAATAGGCGAAATCCGTTATAAAAAATCCGATATATGCAATGAATTTTTATTGGAAATGCATTACAGAAAAATCGGTTCTTTTTTATCTGTCTGTTGTGAGCGAATTTCCGATATATCCGAGTCCGATATATCCAAGGTTTACTGTATTAGTCAATGACAACTCAAAGCAAAATAAATGCAGTTTATACTGCGATATCTCTGTGTGGAAAATGTTATAAAGCCATTTTTAAAGCTTTGGGACTCCAGCTAACCACAGTGAGAGCAATTATCCACCACCCTAACCCTAAACCTTCCCAGGAGTAGCAGTTAACCAAAATGACCCCAAGATAAATGGAACCGTGAATTCTGCTGAAGATTGTACGGCCATTTTTTGGTGACCTCGAGCTGAAACCAACAAACCAGCAAGTCCACCTCTGAATGGCTGAAGAAAAACCAAATGAAGACTTTGGAGTGGTCTAGTCCAAGTCCTGATCTGAATCCTATTGAGATGCTTTGGCATGACCTTGGAAAAGCCTCCATTGTGACTGAATGACAACAATTCTGCAAAATTCCTCCACAGACTCATTGCAAGTTATTAGAAATGCTTGATTGCAGTTGTTGCTGCTAAGGGTGGACTCACCATTTATCAGCTTTAGGGGGAAATCACTTTTTCCACACAGGATTTTTTTTTTTTTTTTTGAGGGATTTTTTTCTCTCTCAAACTGCATTTTGTGTTCAGTTGCATTGTCATTGACTAATATTGAAATTTGTTGAAATTTTACTGAAATTTTAATGAAATTATACTGAAAATATACTGAAAATATACTGAAATTATACTGAAATTTTACTGAAATTTTACTGAAAATATACTGAAATTTTACTGAAAATATACTGAAAATACACTGAAAATACACTGAAATTATCCTGAAAATATACTGAAAATATACTGAAAATATACTGAAAATATACTGAAAATACACTGAAATTATCCTGAAAATATACTGAAATTTTACTGAAATTTTACTGAAATTATACTGAAATTATACTGAAAATACACTGAAATTATCCTGAAAATATACTGAAAATATACTGAAAATATACTGAAAATACACTGAAATTATCCTGAAAATATCCTGAAAATATACTGAAATTTTACTGAAATTATCCTGAAATTTTACTGAAAATATACTGAAAATATACTGAAAATACACTGAAATTATCCTGAAAATATACTGAAAATATACTGAAAATACACTGAAATTATCCTGAAAATATACTGAAAATATACTGAAAATATACTGAAAATATACTGAAAATATACTGAAAATACACTGAAATTATCCTGAAAATATACTGAAATTTTAATGAAATTATCCTGAAATTTTACTGAAATTATACTGAAATTTTACTGAAAATATACTGAAAATATACTGAAATTACACTGAAATTATCCTGAAATTTTACTGAAATTTTACTGAAATTATCCTGAAATGCTGGAAGATCATCTTGTCCATGGTTCTTCTCATTACCTGGGTTGCTGAGAGGCTGCAGGATGTCACACACGTCGTAAATCTTTACGGGATTCATCGGGACTTCTTTGGTTCCGTCGTAGATGAGGTTGAATTCCCGGCTTTTGTTCAGGGCGCACCGGAGCTGGGCTTTCCACTTGGCGGGATCGGGTTCATCGGATCCTTCTTGGAATTTCCCCGTCTCCACAGCCCACGCCTGAAGGAACATGGCAGTGTTGACGTGTCGCCGTGCAGCCTCCCGGTATATTACATATAATATACAGTGTCTTCTGAATGACTTGTACATACCTCGGTTAAAATACGCCCCCAGTTAACATATGTTTTGGTTAACAATCAATATTTCTGTAAAAAAAAGTTTGCCTTGTTTAGCATCCGTTTTTTTAGCGACCACCGTTCACATTTCCGGTTGTCTGAACCGGATGAATTGGATTGATATTATTTTCTGTGGGAAAATTTACCTTGGTTACAGTCTGTTTTGGTTTGAGTTGGACCTTCTGGAACTTCTATATATGTTATCTTCTGCATGTATAACTCTAATTGTTGTCTATAAAATATGTTTGGCGTTGACATTTGGCGTTTACATTTCCGGTTGTCCGGATGAATTGGATTTATATTATTTTCTGTGGGAAAATTTACCTTGGTTACAGTTTGTTTTGGTTTGAGTTGGACCTTCTGGAACTGTATATCTATATCTATATATATATACACACGTTATCTTCTGCATTTCCGGTTGTGTGGACCGGATGAATTGGATTCATATTTTCTGTGGGAAAATTTACCTTGGTTACAGTCTGTTTTGGTTTGAGTTGGTCCTTCTGGAACTGATTGACATTAACTATATATATATATATATATATATATATATATATATATATATATATATATATATATATATATATATATATATATATATATATATATATATATATATATTTATACACACACACACATATGGTTATGGTTAATGTTTGAATTGGATTCATATTATTTTCTATGGGAAAATTTACCTTGGTTACAGTCTGTTTTGGTTTGAGTTGGACCTTCTGGAACTGATTGACATTAACTATATATATATATATTTTTCTATACACACACACATATGGTTATGGTTAATGTTTGAATTGGATTCATATTATTTTCAATGGGAAAATTGACCTTGGTTACAGTCTGTTTTGGTTTGAGTTGGACCTTCTGGAACTGATTGACATTAACCAAGGCACAACTTCATGCATTTTATTCATTTAGTTATTTCTGTATAAAAAGTGTCTAAACTGCAGAAACAGCTCATTAATATAATATTCACCCCACACAGCCACAAATACCCCCCCCCCCCCACGCCACACGAACAAACGCTAAGCGAGGACAACACTCACTTGTTTTTGTCACGTTCGTGGTGTGGTTTGTGTGTATTTAATTAATATTTAATACCTTAAATATGGTGTCCTCGTCCTCGTGCTGGGGCGTGTGTCGCGTGGCGTGCTTCCACGGGATCTTGAATCGCATGGCCTCACGGTCGAGCCATTCCAGGCCAGGATATCTCCCGCTGTCCACTTGGGCCACCAGCCACGGCTTCAGGCGGACACGTCGCGGCGCCACGGACATGTCGACTGGGTAAGACAAACACAAACACAAACACGCGTGGGAAGGATAATTCAAGTTTTGTAGCGTTCAATCACTCAAGGTGGACTCAAACAAAAGTCGCTTACCTGCGCGAACCAGGAAGTGGCCTTTCCTTTTTCCTGTTGGACTCTGTACTAGAAAAGAGTCCGGTTTGGGGCGGTTGGGGGGGGGGGGTGAACCGTCGCTGCCCTCAAAACGAACCTCCGTGGAATTCTTTCGACGAACCAGCAAAGGAAGCTTTAATGCGAATATCACAACACGGTTGTCTACTCCGACGGGCTGTTTTCTCTTCCTTGACTCGCCCCGCCCACTTCTCCAAGCCGAAACTCAGGTACGCTGATGACGTCACAGCAATGACACACCCTTTCCGTTGGAGTGGCGCGTGGGCCGCAGACGGAAGCGGTGGGCGATACCAATTATTTCCTTTGGTGGCAAAATAAAAGCTAAAGTAAATGGCGCAACATAAACATAAAAACAAAAACTTTAATTTTACTTTAAACTTTAATTACCCACAAATCCTTCCTTACTGTAAACACGTGACAATATATAAATATGACAGTGTCAACAATGTAGCAATTAGCAATATAAACAGCTAAAAAAAAGAGATATTTGTGAAAATAAACATCTTAGAGAGTCCCTCCAATTTACAATCTCAAATTAGCATAATTTTATAGCTTTTATATATTAGTTATCATAGATAGTTATTAATAACCCCCCACAAACACGACACACCCCGATACTTCTACAACACTGGTTGTGTAGTTTCACCACAATTATGTATGTGTGTTGGTGTGTGATGCTAATCACACCATTTCCTTGCATTGATCATCAAAGGATGTAGTAGGTTGGTAGGTGTGGGGGGGGGGGGGTACTTTATTTTTAAATTTTTAATTTTTTTAAATTCCTATTTGCAGCAGCTATGCAAAAATAAAACAACCAAATCAAGATAGGATAAGAAAATAGAATATGAATACATATAGCAAATCACTTCAAATTCTCTTTTTTTTTTGTCATCTTTTTACACCTTCCTTCTTGGAAATGTTCTTCTCATAATTATTTCTGTAATATTTTGACTTTGTTTTTGTGCATTTTTTTGGTTTCTCATCAGATTACGACTTTAAACCTTCTTCTTCTTTAACTTATGATTTTTCGTCATATTACAATGTTTTTCCTACTTTTTTAATTAAATCTTCTCATAATTATGACTTTATTCCTGTAATATTTCTGACCTTATTCTTGTAAAATTGACTTTTTCTGAAAAAAAATATAGATATTTAAATGACAATGATAAGAAAATAGAATATGAATACATATAGCAAATCACTTCAAATTCTCACTTTTTGTTTTTTTCTAATTTTTTTCATTTTTTTCATTTTTTTTCATTTTTTTCATTTTTTTCATTTTTTTCATTTTTTTCATTTTTTTCATTTTTTTCATTTTTTTCATTTTTTCATTTTTTGTCATCTTTTTACACCTTCCTTCTTGTAAATGTTCTTCTCATAATTATTTCTGTAATATTTTGACTTTGTTTTTGTGCATTTTTCCAAAATGACTGTTGGTTTCTCATCAGATTACAACTTTAAAACTTCTTTCAATATTTAATAATAATAATAATAATTAAATATTTCTGACCTTATTCTTGTAAAATTGACTTTTTTTTCAAAATATATATATATTTAAATGACAATGTCATTCATTGTTTTGTCTGTTTCTCATAAGATTAGGCCTTTATTTTTGTTTAATATTTTATTCATGATTTTTTTCTCATAATATTACAATGTTATTATAGTAAAATTCAGACCAATTCTCATTAAATTATAACTTTATTTTAATATTTTGACTCAGTAACCAAATCAAGATAGTAGAGATGCGAAAATAGAATAAGAATACACGGGTAGGGGGGTACTGTTGTGCTTTTCTTGAGACTGCATTTGTTTCTAAAATTGCAACTTTATTATATTTAATTTGGGTTTATTTATGAGACCTGCTACAAAGATAAGCGTTAAAAAAAGAACACTCGCCACAATATGTCGCATGTTCGAGTCCACTGGAATCCCATCCTGACCTTCTCTAAACTCCTGAATGCACATGTCCGTCTGTTCAGTCTTTCGGCGGCGACAAGCGCATCTCCCATGGAGCATTTCTTCTCACGCGAGCGACATCGGTGCATCGCAGCAGCGCCTGAGTCGGCGCCATCGGCAAAACTGATTCCAAACGCTCACGTGAAGTCGTTGGTGAAGTGATCGTCATTTCGAGAGTCCCGTTAGTTCCCGCAGTCGGTCAGCTCCCCTTGGATTTTCCGAACAATATGGGACAGGTCCAAACTCTGTGTGAGAGTCTTCAGTAGCATCTCGTCTTCTTGAAGACCACACATGAACTCTTCATAGGACAGTTCACCTTTGGGGGGGGGGGATACCACATGTATTAACATAATCCCAGGATATGTACTCTTCATCAAACTCAATTTACTTGGGGGCCACTGGAGCTAGGGTCTGGGTGAGACTGGGTCGCATCAGGTTTTCCAAAAAAAAAAAAAAAAAAAAAAAACGCATTTATTAAAAACAAAAAAAAATTTTAAAAAAAACTTCGCTTTGGTTCTAATTTTCTACAATAAAAGCTGTGATAAAACATTCCATTGTTCTCAAATATCTTACTTTTTATTTTTCTGCACAAAATAAGATGAAAAATAAATAAACAAATCAAGAATAAATCAGTAATAAATAAATAGAATAATAATAATAAAAAGTTAAGAAAGCACATATAGTTGGTGGGTAGACAAATGATTTTTTTCATATTAAAATGAACAAAGCATTATTAGAGCCCTGTAGACATGACAAAACACGACTATAGTCACATTTATACTCTTTTTATTTACAACATATTGCGCAACTGCAGGGTCTTGAGACACATGCTAACTCGCAAACTAGAGAGCTAGCGACCTAAACGGTAGCCTTCAAGTTATTTCCTTTCAACTTAAATAGCCAAAAACTTACCACTTCCACACGGATAGGGAGGATAACTATTAACAGTTATTTAACCTTTAACATGAACATTAATAAAAAACGTAATAATTTTTTCTGGGTACATGATACCATACAGCATCCATATCAAACTTGCGCGGGTTGCATTAACATTAAACTTTCATATCAAGGCAAAGGCCTCAAAAAAAGTGTCCTGCGGACCACATTTGGCCCGCGGGCCGCGTGTTTGAGACCACTGTTTTAAGACCAGTTGAAGAATGTACATTGTGCAAGGAGGTTCTAGCTCAGGGGTGGGCAAACTTTTTGATATGACAACATTTATATATTTTCAGACTATATATTTTACACGTAACAGTCCACCTGGTATTATTGTATCTGTAAAATTGTCATGCAATCTGCTATTATTATTATTTATTATTTTATATTTATATTTAAATATTTTAAAAATAATAAAATATTATAATAATTACAATAAAATTAAAATAATAATAATTATATTATTATTATGTAAAATATGCAAATATAACAATAATATTATATATAATTAATATAATAATTAGCATTAATATAATAATTATAATAATCATAATAGTTCTAATAATAATTATAATAATCTAATAATAATAATAATTATTATTATTATTATTATGTAAAATATGCAAATATAACAATAATATTATATATAATTAATATAATAATTAGCATTAATATAATAATTATAATAATCATAATAGTTCTAATAATTATTATAATAATCTAATAATAATAATAATAATTATTATTATTATGTAAAATATGCAAATATAACAATAATATTATATATAATTAATATAATAATTAGCATTAATATAATAATTATAATAATCTAATAATAATAATAATAATAATAATAATAATAATAATAATAATAATAATTATTATTATTATTATTATTATTATTATTATTATTATTATTATTATTATTATTATTATTATTATTATTATTATTATTATTATTATTATTATTATTATTATTATTATTATTATTATTATTATTATTATGTGCTTGTGTCCCTTTTTTCAGGAGCACTTTGTAAACAACAGACCATGTCAAATAACAAAATTGATACAACCATCAAAAGGTTGGCTCAGGCCATGATGCCAGGTTGTATGTTGACTTTAAATTCAATACTTTGGAAAGATTGGGCGGGCCGTATTCAAACACTCGGCGGGCCGGATGTGGCCCCCGGGCCGTAGTTTGCCCACCCCTGTTGTGGTAGTAGTAAACCTTACCATCTCCATTGATGTCTATCCTGTCAAACACCAAGTCAGCAAACTCCTGTGCTTTAGTGTGATCAGGAACTCCATTGATTGCATGAATGGACTGAATGAACAGATCAAACACATCACATCAGTTCAAGCACACAGCATGCACTTCTTTGCTCAACCAGTAGATGTCGCTTAAGTGCAGCTTTGGGTTGGCTCCTGTCTGCCATTCACACAGATTCCCGCCTTGTGTTTGATTGAGAACCAAGGGTTGCCTTCACATTTGACCAAACCAACCACAAGCAAACCAAAACAGGCCGCTCGCTGATAAAGATATGAGCGTAAATATTTTCGAGGCAAAAGTTGTGCCTTGGTTAATGTCAATCAGTTCCAGAAGGTCCAACTCAAACCAAAACAGACTGTAACCAAGGTAAATTTTCCCATAGAAAATAATATAAATCCAATTCATCTGGTCCAGACAACCGCAAATGTAAACGCCAAATGTGATATATATATATAAATATATATATATATATATGGTTAATGTCAATTGGTTCCAGAAGGTCCAACTCAAACCAAAACAGACTGTAACCAAAGTAAATATATACGTATATATATATATATATATATATATATATATATATATATATATATACTTTAACCAAAGTAAATATATATATATATATATATATATACTTTAACCAAAGTAAATATATATATATATGTATATATATATATATATACTTTAACCAAAGTAAACAAAGTATATATACTTTAACCAAAGTAAATATATATATACTTTGGTTACAGTCTGTTGTTGGTTCCAGTCTCAAACCAAAACAGACTGTAACCAAAGTATGTATATATATATATATGTATATATATATATATATATATATATATATATATATATATATATATATATATTTACTTTGGTTAAAGTATATCTATATATATCTATATATCTATATCAAACCAAAGAACAGACTGTAACCAAAGTATATATATATATTCAAAAATTATATATATATTATATATAATTATAGATATATATATTCAAAAATTATATATATATATATATATATATATATATATATATATATATATATATATATATATATATATATATATTTATATATATATATATATATTACAGTCTCAAACCAAAACAGACTGTAACCAAAGTATGTAAATATATATTTACTTTGGTTAAAGTATATATATATATATATATATATATATATATATATATATCAAACCAAAGAACAGACTGTAACCAAAGTATATATATATATTCAAAAATTATATATATATATATATTCAAAAATTATATATATATATATATATATTCAGTTCCAGAAGGCCCAACTCAAACCAAAACAGACTGTAACCAAAGTAAATATATATATATACAATATATAATATTCAGTTCCAGAAAGTCCAACTCAAACCAAAACAGACTGTAACCAAAGTAAATATATATATATACAATATATAATATTCAGTTCCAGAAAGTCCAACTCAAACCAAAACAGACTGTAAATATATATATATATATATTTTTTTTTTAAATTTGGTTCCAGTCTGTTTTGGTTTGAGTTGGCCCTTTATGTTTTATTTAGTCCAACCTGAACGTTTGACGTGACTCCAGGACTCACCTTGATGATGAGGAGTAGCTCGTCACGGTCAATGCAGCCACTGCCGTCTAGGTCGTATAGTTTGAAGTACCAGCGCAGTTTCTGATGCACCCCCCCCTTCAGAACTAGGCTGAGAGCAGCGACGTACTCCATGAAATCTATGAAACCGTCCTTGGACAGGAAACACACCCGAAATATGGAAAATATCAATATGGTCAATACATATTCATATTCTTCTATGTCGAAGTTTGTTGATACAGTCCATTCAGTTCTTATTTTTTCTACTTTTTTCACCTCTCTCTTCTCATAATTATGACTTTATGTTTTAATACTTTGACTTTATCTTATTCCGCGGTATCATTTTTCTTTAATTACAATTGTATTCATTGTTTTGTTTGTTTCTCATAAAGAAAGAAATATTTCATTTATGATTTTTCTGTTCTGGTAAAATTACAAAAAAAATACAAAAAAATTTTGAAATTAAATACTTTTTCTTTTAATATTTTTATTTATTTTTCTATTTTTTTCTCTTAATATTATGACTCAATATTTTGACTTCTTGTTCCTATTCTGTCATCTTTTCTTTCAACTTTCTTCTTATAAATGTTCTTCTCAGAATTCTCATTAGCCTTTTTTCATTAATTTTTCATTTATGATTTTTTTCGTCATACTTTGTTGTTCTCGTAAAATTACCAACAATTTTTGAAATTAAATTGTAATTTTTTCTTTTAATATTTTGATTTATTTTTCAATTTTTTTCTCTTAATATTATGACTCAATATTTTGACTTCTTGTTCCTATTCTGTTCCTATTTCTTTCAACTTTCTTCTTATAAATGTTCTTCTCAGAATTCTCATTAGCCTTTTTTCATTAATTTTTCATTTATGATTTTTTTCGTCATACTTTGTTGTTCTCGTAAAATTACCAACAATTTTTGAAATTAAATTGTAATTTTTTCTTTTAATATTTTGATTTATTTTTCAATTTTTTTCTCTTAATATTATGACTCAATATTTTGACTTCTTGTTCCTATTCTGTTCCTATTTCTTTCAACTTTCTTCTTATAAATGTTCTTCTCATAATTCCGAATTTAATCCTGTAATATTTTGACTTTATATTATTCTGCAATATAATTTTTCTTTAATTACAATTGTATTCATTGTTTTGTTTGTTTCTCATAAAGTTATGACTTTGAACCTTTTTTCATTAATATTTCATTTATGATTTTTTCGTCATACTATGTTGTTCTCGTAAAAATACCAACAATTTTTTAAATTAAATTATAGTAATTTTTTCTTTTAATATTTTGATTTATTTTTCAAAATTTTTCTCTTAATATTATGACTCAATATTTATATTATTATTATATTATTATTATATTATATTTTGACTTCTTGTTCCTATTCTGTCATCTTTTCTTTCAACTTTTTTCTAATAAATGTTCTTCTCATAATTCTGAATTTAATCCTGTAATATTTTGACTTTATTCTCATTTTTCTGAATTTAATGCATTGTTTTGTTTCTCATAAGATTACGACTTCAAATCTTTTTTTCTCTAATATTTTAATATTATGCTACTAAAATTACAATTTTTTATTCTCGTAAAATTACGACCTATTGTCATTAATTTTAAACTTTTTTTCTTAATATTTTGACTTTATTCTTGACTCGATTTTTGTCATTTTTGCTGCTGTTATGTTATTATTATTATTATTATTATTTTCTTGTTATATTATATTTTTCGGATGTATGGCGGCCCTCAGGCTGCACTTTGGACTCCCCTGCTTTAGGAGTCCATTAACGATCCTGTGTGGTACCTCTTGAGGGACAAAAGTGTAAAGCAGTAGTACTAGTACTAGTAGTAGTAGTAGTAGTAGTAGTAGTAGTAGCACAAAGCAGACGTGTGAACACAATGGATGCATTCAGGAGTCATAAATAAATTGTTCTCACATCATTCAGGTCGAAGGTCGTGAACATAGACTCCACGTAGGAATTGGACGTCTCCGACAGATTCCTCAGCCCAAAAAACTTCTTGAACTCGTAAAAAGAAAGAAGTCCAGATGGGCACTCGGTCATGAATTTACGGTACCACTGGTGACTCTCACAAGCGGTCAGATCCTCCAGAGCGGAGCCGTTGTTTCCCATGTCTGATTTCTTGAGAAAACCCTTGGCCAGATCGTTACCGTGCACCGCGCCGGTTACGTCTTTGTGGGTTAGCCAGCCGTCCGACACCGCATACGTGCAAAGCTCCCAAGTGCTAATCTACTTTGCTTGCCCACCGGGTCTTAAGTATTTAAAGAGACCTTAAGAGCAGAGAACGCTGCCCCCCTTATGTGACCCAGCTAAGGGTCAACAAAAATGGCTTTGGGCATGCTTTACATTCATAAAATTATCATTTTTTTGTAATAATATTATATTACGCTCATAAAATGACCAACTATTTTTAATAAATCATAACTTTTTTTCATAATATTTTGACTTTATTTTCAATTTTTTTTTTCTTTGTGTAATTTTGACTTTATTCTCGAAAAAGTTGAACTTTTTCCACAACGTCATTTATCAAAAATTATAATTTTGTTTTGTTTGTTTGTCATAAGATTATGGCATTTTAACATCTTTTTTCTTTAATATTTTAACTTAATATTTTGACTTTATTGTTGTAAAATCACTGCTGTTTTTTTCCCATTTCTTTCCATTCAAATTTCTTTTGGTGAATTTTCTTTGTGTAATTCTGACTTTATTCTCGAAAAAGTTGAACTTTTTCCACAATGTAATTTATGAAAAAATTACAATTTTGTTTTCTTTGTTTATCATAAGATTATGGCATTTTAACATCTTTTTTCTTTAATATTTTTAACTTAATATTTTGACTTTATTTTTGTAAAATCACTGCTGTGTTTTTTTCCCATTTCTTTCCATTCAAATTTCTTTTGGTGAATTTTTTTTGTGTAATTCTGACTTAATTCTCGTAAAAGTTGAACTTTTTCAACAATATCATTTATCAAAAATTTTGTGAATTCTTGTTAAAATGACTGCTGTTTTCTTTCACTTTTATTCCTGTACATTTAACTTAATATTTTGACTTTATTCTCGTAAAAGTTGAACTTTTTCCACAATGTCATTTATCAAAAATTCCAATTTTGTTTTGTTTTTTTGTCATAGGATTATGGCATCTTAACATCTTTTTTCTTTAATATTTCAACATTATGTTATTAAAATGATGACTTCTTTGGACCTAATATTATTTTAATTTAAATAAAATTAACTAATAAAATTGTTATTTTGGTCAAATGAGGACCTACTCATTACATTATAACTTTTTCTCTGAATATTTTCACTGAATTCTTGTAAAAATGACTTTCAGTTTTCTTCTTGTACATTTAACCTTATTTTTATTTCATATTTCTTTATTCTCATACATTTTTTTTCCACAACATAATTATTTTATTTCTTTCTTTTAAGATTATGACATTTTTAAAGTCTTTTTTCTTTAACATTTCAACATTATAGTACGAAAATTAAGATTTTTTTCCCCCTCTCAATATTATGATGTTATTCTCGTAAATTTCCACCTGTTTTTTCCATTTCTTTTAATTTTTCTTTCAACGTTTTTCTTGTAATTCTGACTTTATTCTCGTAAAAGTTGAACTTTTTCCACAATGTCATTTATCAAAAATTCCAATTTTGTTTTCTTTGTTTATCATAAGATTATGGCATTTTAACATCTTTTTTCTTTAATATTTTAACTTAATATTTTGACTTTATTGTTGTAAAATCACTGCTGGTTTTTTCCCATTTCTTTCCATTCAAATTTCTTTTGGTGATTTTTCTTTGTGTAATTCTGACTTTATTCTCGTAAAAAGTTGAACTTTTTCCACAATATTATTTATCAAAAATTTTGTTTGGTTTGTTTTTCATAAGATTATGGCATCTTAACATCTTTTTTCTTTAATATTTCAACATTATGTTATTAAAATGATGACTTCTTTGGACCTAATATTATGTTATTTTGGTCAAATGAGGACCTTTTGACGGAATTTTTTTTTAATTTTATTTTGACTGAATTATTGTAAAAATGAATGCTGTTTTCTTTCAGTTTTCTTCTTGTACATTTAACTTTATTTTTATTTCATATTTCTTTATTCTCATACATTTTTTTCCATAACATAATTATTTTTTTTTCTTTCTTTTAAGATTATTAAGTCTTTTTTTTAACATTTCAACATTATAGTATGAAAATTAAGTTTTTTTTTCCTCACAATATTATGACATTATTCTTGGAAAATTTCCACCTGTTTTTTCCATTTATTTTAATTTTTCTTTCAACGTTTTTCTAGTAATTCTGACTATATTCCCATAATATTTGGACTTTATTCTCATCGCATGACTAATTTTATCCATTGTTTTGTTTGTTTCTCATAAGGTTAAGACTTTAAATCTTTCGTCTTCAATATTCCCATATTATTCTACTAAAATGATGATTTTTGGTCATAATATTATGATGTTATTCTTATTAAATTACGACCTCCTCTCATTAAATCATAACTTTTTTTCTTAATATTTGAATTTTATTCTTGTTAAATTACTGCTTATTTAACTCCTGCTTTATTTTTGCTGCTGTTGTCATATTTATTTAACTTTTCTTGTTAAATGATATTTTTTTGAATGCAATGGTGAGATAAAAGAAAACAAAACATCTACAGGCCGCACTTTGGACACCTCTACCTTAAGAGTCTAATGACCCCAGACAGTGTCCATAAGTCTTTAAGTCTTAGATAGAATCTTGAGGGACAAAACTGGAATGTCGTTGCACCAAACGGGCCGAGCTAAGCTGCACAAATACATAACAGTAATGTCAAATCATCTTGCCAGCAGATTCTTCACATTTCATACGGCAGCATAATGAATTCCTCTCAAGTGCAGAGAAACCGGACGCACCGGTCCGGGTTCTTTCCTAAGATTTAAGGTGCGATGGAAGGAAACGGACGTCTAAGTTTACATGGTAAAACTGTCATATAAATCCACCATTATGTAGCAAAAAATAATATATAATAACTAGAAAATTCCCGCGGAAATTTTGATGGGCTTGCCACCTGTGCTGTGAACCTCGGGCCCGGTGTATGCCGTGCCGCGCCGCCGAGCAATGCCGTGCGTACATAAGACGAGGAATTGAGCAACAAAGCTGAAATGCCAACATGCTAACAGTTAGAATTGTAGCGGCTAAAAAGTCTCAAAAGTGAAGAGTCAGTCCCATAGCATCCCCACATCATGCCATGTGTGTATTTGCCTTTAGAGAGCGGCAAATTAGCTAAAATGCTAACATGCTGAAAGCAAGCTTGGTAGCATCTAACAAGTAGGTACCATGTCCCAAAAGTGTTCATGCGGTCCCATAGTGTCCCGACATCATGCCATGTGTGTATTTGGCTTTATAAATGAGTAAATTTGCCACAATGCTAACATGCTAAGAGTTAGTATGGTAGCATCTAGCAAGACAGCCTCAGGTCCCAAAAGTTTGCGGCAGTCCCATAGTGTCCCTACATCATACCATGTGTGTATTTTCCTTTGGACATGAGTAAATTAGCTAAAATGTTAACATACTAGCAAGAGAGCCTCAAGGTTAGAAAGTGCCAAGGTTGTCCTAAAACCTCCCTACATCATGCCATGTGTGTATTTGCCTTTAGACATGAGTAAATTAGCTAAAATGCTAACATGCTAACAGCTATCATGATAGCACCTAGCAAGATAGCTTCAAGTCCCAAAAGTGTTAAAGCAGTCACACAGTGTCCCCACATCATGCTAAATTAGCTTAAATGCTAACATGCTAACGCCTACCATGCTAGCACTTAGCAAGAGAGCCTTAAGTTTAGAAAGTGCCAAAGTTGTCCTATAACTTCCCTACATCATGCCATGTGTGTATTTGCCTTTAGACATGAGTGAATTAGCTTAAATGCTAACATGCTAACAGCTACCATGCTAGCACTTAGAAAGAGAGCCTCAAGTTTAGAAAGTGCCAAGGTTGTCCTATAACATCCCTACATCATGCCATGTGTGTATTTGCCTTTACACATGAGTGAATTAGCTTAAATGCTAACATGCTAACGCCTACCATGCTAGCACTTAGCAAGAGAGCCTCAAGTTTAGAAAGTGCCAAAGTTGTCCTATAACTTCCCTACATCATGCCATGTGTGTATTTGCCTTTAGACATGAGTAAATTAGCTTAAATGCTAACATGCTAACGCCTACCATGCTAGCACCTAGCAAGACAGCCTCAAGTTTAGAAAGTGCCAAGGTTGTCCTATAACTTCCCTACATCATGCCGTGTGTGTATTTGCCTTTAGACATGAGCGAATTAGCTTAAATGCTAACATGCTAACGTCTACCATGCTAGCACTTAGCAAGAGAGCCTCAAGTTTAGAAAGTGCCAAGGTTGTCCTATAACTTCCCTACATCATGCCATGTGCGGATTTGCCTTTAGACATGAGTAAATTAGCTTAAATGCTAACATGCTAACAGCTACCATGCTAGCACCTAGCAAGAGAGCCTGAAGTTTAGAAAGTGCCGAGGTTGTCCTATAACTTCCCTACATCATGCCATGTGGGTATTTGCCTTGAGACGTTAGTAAATTAGCTTAAATGCTAACATGCTAACGGCTACCATGCTAGCACTTAGCAAGAGAGCCTCAAGTTTAGAAAGTACCAAGGTTGTCCTATAACTTCCCTACATCATGCCATGTGCGTATTTGCCTTTAGACATGAGTAAATTAGCTTAAATGCTAACGCCTACCATGCTAGCACCTAGCAAGATAGCTTCAAGTCCCAAAAGTGTTAAAGCAGTCACACAGTGTCCCCACATCATGACATGTGTGTAGTTGCCTTTAAACATGAGTAAATTAGCTTAAATGCTAACATGCTAACGGCTACCATGCTAGCACTTAGCAAGAGAGCCTCAAGTTTAGAAAGTACCAAGGTTGTCCTATAACTTCCCTACATCATGCCATGTGTGTATTTGCCTTTAGACATGAGTGGATTAGCTTAAATGCTAACATGCTAACGGCTACCATGCTCGTACCTAACAAAGCAGCAGTCTATGGGGCTTGCATGCTGAGCAAGCCCATAATGTCATGAACTGCATTTTAACTAATTGTGGAACACGGAAACACGGAACTCTGTAAGGTCTTTGAAATGTAAACATGGAGATGCGGCGAGGCTGCGCATTAACCTCGTCTTGTGGCGTGCGCTTCATAAGTGTGTTTTGACAAAGGTCACCGGCGGTGGTCAGCTCACGTCGGGCTTTAGAGCGGATTCTTGATCCTCTTTGGAGTCATCGTCATCTTTACAGTTATCTCCTTACGGGAGCAACGTGGTAAACGGGGGGAAAGTAGGGCAGAGCGCCGTGTGCTGTCGGTGGGACGTGACTAATTAGATTGGACTGGAGGAAGAGTCAGCATCAATACGCATCAGCCTTAACGATCCCTGACGTGATTCATCACCTTTGCTTGAATATGTTATTATATATGTTGTTTGGAATTATGTTCTATATTTGTTGCTCAATGTCGCTCAATGAGGGTAATATGGTAATGGTAATGGTAATGGTAATGGTAATGGTAATGGTAATGGTTTAATTTCATTTGAACATGCATCAGATTCCAATTGAATGCATCCCATAATCAGTTCCCAGTTCCACATGTCCAAAAGGAGTAGGAAGAAGCAAAGCTTATTAAATCCTACCCCTCCATCTGGTACTTTTACAATCACTAACTGTTACATTTGTTCACTTCCTGCTTTCCATTTTCTGCACAAAATAACATGAAAAATAATCAAACAAATCAAGAATAAATCAGTAATAAATATAATAATAATAAAACAAATATCTTAATTTTTATTTTTCTGCACAAAATAAGATGAAAAATAATCAAACAAATCAAGAATAAATCAGTAATAAATAAATATAATAATAATAATAAAAAGTTAAGAAAGCACATATAGTTGGTGGGTAGACAAATGATTTTTTTCATATTAAAATGAACAAAGCATTATTAGAGCCCTGTAGACATGACAAAACACGACTATAGTCACATTTATACTCTTTTTATTTACAACATATTGCGCAACTGCAATAGCCCAAAACTTACCACTTCCACACGGATAGGGAGGATAACTATTAACAGTTATTTAACCTTTAACATGAACATGAATCAAACGTAATCATTTTTTCTGGTTACATGATACCATACAGCATCCATATCAAACTTGCGCGGGCCGCACTAGCATTAAACTTTCATATCAAGGCGGGGGGCCTCAAAGTAGTGTCCTGCGGGCCACATTTGGCCCGTGGGCCGCGTGTTTGAGACCCCTGGTCTTGAGACACATGCTAACTCGCAAACTAGAGGGCAAGCGACCTAAACGGTAGCCTTCAAGTTATTTCCTTTAAACTTAAAAAGCCAAAAACTTACCACTTCCACACGGATAGGGAGGATAACTATTAACAGTTATTTAACCTTTAACATGAACATGAATCAAACGTAATCATTTTTTTCTGGGTACATGATACCATACAGCATCCGTATCAAACTTGCGCGGGCCGCACTAGCATTAAACTTTCATATCAAGGCGGGGGGCCTCAATGTGGCCCGCGGGCCGCGTGTTTGAGACCCCTGGTCTTGAGACACATGCTAACTCGCAAACTAGAGAGCTAGCGACCTAAACGGTAGCCTCCGAGTTATTTCCTTTCAACTTAAATAGCCAAAAACTTACCACTTCCACACGGATAGGGAGGATAACTATTAACAGTTATTTAACCTTTAACATGAACATGAATCAAACGTAATCATTTTTTCTGGGTACATGATACCATACAGCATCCATATCAAACATTAAACTTTCATATCAAGGCGGGGGGCCTCAAAGTAGTGTCCTGCGGGCCACATTTGGCCCGCGGGCCGCATGTTTGAGACCCATGCATTAGTGGTTTCCAGGAATTTCGGCATCCACAGAAGTGACGCCATGTGAAACCAGTTCTTATCATAGGAGGTTGCTACATCCTTCTGATGGGGCGCTATGGAGGAGACCCGGGTCTTGTTGCCCCTTAGGCTGAGTCTCCAAGTTGTTTGCGGTTAGTATTTCCTCCATCCGTTTCAGCTGGCGTTTACAGTTAAAAAAAGCCTCCCGAAACGAGGCGAACAGAGGGTTCCGTCCATCTTTGTCCCCGTGTTGACGATCTTTGCTTTGGCTTTTGAGGATGAGACGTCCGGGTTCCTCAACTCTGAGTTTCGGATCTGCTAATGTGGTCTTCAGGTGTGTGACTGTTTTGCTCTGCTGATCTCCGACGTTGTTGTGGTCTTCTTGGTCCTCGACGACGCTATCGTACCTTCTGAGAACGTGTTGCTTGTCATAGAGGTCACACGGCCTGTTGCGCAACTTTTCATTCTGTGTCCACTCCTTCTCCAGTCGAGATTCCGCTTGATCCGTCGTTGTCTTCAGGTCGCCTTGATCTTGCAAAAGACACCAAAATACCTGAGCGTCTGTCTTCAGATGATAAACTTCTGTGTCATCTTTATCCCATTGAGAGTCCAAGTTGGACCAATCGGTCACGGTGTCCGTTTTCTCACTTAAGACGTTCTCATTTTCTTCAGGATCTCCATTGTTTGTCTCCGCTTTTCCATGAAGGTGCATGTTCTGTTTGGTGAAACTGGTTTGGTTTTCTTGAAGATCTTTTAGATGATTCCATAAATGATCATTGTCCCATTGAGATTCAGAGTTGGACAAATCAAGAGTGACGGGTTCCTCTGTGTTCTCGCTTAAGATGTACTCATTTTCTCTTGGATCTTCAACGTGGACTTTTGAAACGCACCAAGTTTCATGGAACTGATTGTTCTGCTTGACGATTCTGGACTTGTTTTCTTGGTGTTCTTCTTGCTCCATTTGAATATTATCCTTGTCTCCTTGCGATCCAGTGCCGGACGAATCAGCGACAGCGACACCGCTTGGTTTCCCACGCTGGAGGAACCCGTTTTTTATCGGATCTTCAACTTGTACCTTGGGTTCTGTGTTTCCGCTCAAAGATTCAAGTTGAGGCAGTTTTTCGCTGAAGAGCTGCTTCTGCTCAGTGAGCCTGTCCTCGTTTTTGCGAAGATCTTCAACCTGGTCCATTAAATTTGTGTTCACGTTTGCGCTCTGCGATTCAGGATGCACTTTGTCATTGAATGCTAATCTGACCTCGTTTTCTTGAAGATCTCGAACCGGGTTAAGACTTGGAGATCCACGCATCGAAGCATTGCCGTTTTGTCGAAGCTCTTTTATTTGTGAGCTTTGGTTTTTCTCCTGCGACGGTTCTTCGCTGACAGTCTCGTTAAAGCTCCCACAGCTGCTGCTCGGAGTTAATATTTCATCCATCTGCTGGAGTTCCAAGCGGGTCTGAAGATCACGTATCGTTTGTTTCAAAGGAGTAAGAAGAGAGTTAAGCTTGTCTATGACTTCGTGTTGTTGGACGATTTCCTTCCTTTGCTTCTCTAACATCTCGTCTTTGCCACTGAGGAGGGTCTGACGTTCTTTGACTGCCGCCTCGAGCTGAGCGATACGTTCAAGGTGTTTGAGATCTTTGACGGGTCTATGTTCTCTTAATTCTTCTCTCGTTTGGTTCTGCTTTTTCACAAAAGGATCTTCATCCGCGTGCTCGCTGAGTTTGTTGTTCAGTTTTTCATTCTCCGCCCATGCCTTCTCCATGAGGGACCCGGCGTGACCGAGCCTCCTGAGGAGCTCCTCCTGATCTTGCAGTTGACACCTCAGCGTCTGCAGCTTGGTTCTCAGCCGATACATTTCAGTTTGATCCTCGCCCCTCAGAGATTCGGCGTGCGCCAAATCCGCCGCGATGGCCTCCGTAACCTCATTCATGAGGTTCTCGTTTTCTTTCAAGACTTTGACTCGTGCTCGGAGGTTTTCGTTTTCTTTCTCCGTCGTCGCGGCCCACCTTTCGAGCTGAGCCACCTCGTTAATGAGGCATTCGTTCTGTTTCGTTAGCGTGTCCTCCTTTTCTTGAAGGTACTTAATTTGCATCCTCAAGTGCGTCTCCATCTTCACGCTCCAAGACTCGAGATGAGACAGCTTCTCAGCGAGGAGCATGTTTTGTTGACTCGACATGGCTTTGTTGTCTTCCAGGACTTTAACTTGTGCCCGTAGTTCTTCGTTCTCAGCCTCCATATTCATCCTCCACATTTGAAGGCGTGTCCTCTTGTGATCCACAAGCTCATTTTCCTCGATGGTGTTCTTTTGATCGTTGAGTTCTTCTGCCAGGTCCGCATCTTCTGCGTCCATCTTGACAGTCAAAGAGTAAGGTCTAGTAATCTCTTCATTGCGTGACGTCTTCAGCTCCGTCGTTGTCATGTTCTTTTCTTGAATGTCCTTCATTTGGACCCTCAGGTCTTTTTTCTCAGTTTCCAACTTGACGCTCTGGGATTCTAGACGAGCCAGTTCATCATCGAGGAACCGTTTTCGCTCGGTCAATATCGACTTTCTAGTTTTAACATCGTTAAAAGTCATTTTCCAGATGTTTCCCGTTTGGCCAGGCTAGCCGTTGTCCTGGAGTTTTCCTAGGATCGAAGAACTGGAGATGTTAAATGACCGATGCCTGAAATACACTTCGTTATTCGGTACTTTCATCAGATATCAGACACATGTTTGTCTGCAGTGGGCTGGTCCTCTGAAGCTTTATGACCTAACAAAGAAACCCAGTTGAAAGGCAAACAGCATCAGCTGACAGATGAAACGACTTTGATTAACAGTACCATGCAAATGGTTTTTACCCGAACCCCCTGAGGTACTAAATGAGGTACTAGATCAGGGGTGGGCAAACTACGGCCCGGGGGCCACATCCGGCCCGCCAAGTGTTTCAATATGGCCCGCCTGTTTAAACTCAACACATAACCTGGCATTGTGGCTTGGGCCAAGTTTTTGGTGGTTGAGGTAGCTGCTTTATCAATTTCGTTATTTGATGTGGTCTGTTGTTTACAAAATACTCCTGGAAAAAGGAGCACAAGCACAATAGTAAAAATAATAATAATAATAACAATAATAATGTTGTTGTTAATAATAATTACTATTATATTAATATTGTTGTAAATAATAATAATAATAACAATAATAATGTTGTTGTTAATAATAATTACTATTATATTAATATTGTTGTTAATAATATTAATATAATAATAGTAATATTATTATTATTAAAATAATAATAAACATTATTATTATTATTATTATTAATATATCATAATATATTATATAATAATATAAATAATAATTCTAATATATTATATTATATAATATAATGATAATAACATTACTATAACTAATAATAATAACAATAGTAATTCTAATAAAAAATAATAACAATAATAATAATACATTTAATTTCTAATACACTTCACATCAAATAAATGATTTCAAAGTTCACATATAGCAGATAATGCATAAGACTTTTACATGTAAAATATGTGTAAAAATATAGGTGTAAAAATGGACTGTGTAAAATACTATATACCAGAGGACTGAGGACTCTTAAGTGGGTTTGGAATAGAGGATAAGGGAATCTTAATGAAGCAAATTATAAAACGAGAACCAAATTGTTTATTCCTGACAACAATACCTTATCTGCAGTCCCTGTATGCCTACAAGTAAGCGGGTCTTATTACAGCGCAGCTGCAAAAAAGCAAATGGTTTTTACTTGAACCCACTGAGGTACTAATCATGTATAGTTAAGCCTGATTGTTGACCCGAGTCCCAGGCCCCTAACATTTATTGTATGGAAAATAACTCATGTTTTTATTTTTATTTTTAACTAATGTTAAATTTTTATTTGTTCACGTTGAGTGATGTAGAAATCCTCCCCCTGAGGACTCTAAGTGGGTTTGGAATAGAGGATAAGGGAATCTTAAAGAACCAAATTATAGAATGAGAACCAGATTGTTTATTCCTGACAACAATACCTTATCTGCAGTCCCTGTATGCCTACAAGTAAGCGGGTCTTATTACAGCGCAGCTGCAAAAAAGCACCCTTCATTTCCCTACCCGGCCTTTTATACACTCGAGGCTGGAGTCCTGAGGCTGTAGTCCTGGACCAATCAGGTTTCACCACTGCCCTTGCTTGAGGGCAAGGTTGGTGTTTCTCCTTTTGTTTGTTCGCTGGGGCATCAAGGCGTCTTTTCCTTTGCAGGGGCATCAAGGCGTCTGGAACATTCTTTGTATTTGTGAGTCTATGTGTTTGCTTTTATCTTTAGCTAGCAAAATTGAGCGAATACCTTCAGTGAGAAATCTAAGCAAAAAAAAAGAAGAAAAATTCAGTGTAAAATATGTTAAAACAGTTTATTAACATTTATTATTATTATTATTTATTAAACATTTATTAAAAACAGAAAAATAAATAAACTTTGCTTTGGTTCCGATTTTCTACAAGAAAAGCTCTGATAAAACATTCCACTGTCCTCAAAAAAATTAATTTTAATTTTTCTACACAAAATAAGAAGAAAAATAAATAAACAAATCAAGAATAAAGAAAATCAATCAATCAGTAATAAATAAATATAATAATAATAATAAAAAGTTAAGAAAGCACATATAGTTGGTGGGTAGACAAATGATTTTTTTCATATTAAAATGAACAAAGCATTATTAGAGCCCTGTAGACATGACAAAACACGACTATAGTCACATTTATACTCTTTTTATTTACAACATATTGCGCAACTGCAGGGTCTTGAGACACATGCTAACTCGCAAACTAGAGAGCTAGCGACCTAAACGGTAGCCTCCGAGTTATTTCCTTTCAACTTAAATAGCCAAAAACTTACCACTTCCACACGGATAGGGAGGATAACTATTAACAGTTATTTAACCTTTAACATGAACATGAATCAAACGTAATCATTTTTTCTGGGTACATGATACCATACAGCATCCATATCAAACTTGCGCGGGCCGCACTGACATTAAACTTTCATATCAAGGCGAGGGCCTCAAAGTAGTGGCCCCCCCCCTGGTCTTGAGACACATGCTAACTCGCAAACTAGAGAGCTAGCGACCTAAACGGTAGCCTTCAAGTTATTTTTTTTCAACTTAAATAGCCAAAAACTTACCACTTCCACACGGATAGGGAGGATAACTATTAACAGTTATTTAACCTTTAACATGAACATGAATCAAACGTAATCATTTTTTCTGGGTACATGATACCATACAGCATCCATATCAAACTTGCGCGGGCCGCGCTAACATTAAACTTTCATATCAAGGCGGGGGCCTCAAAGTAGTGTCCTGCGGGCCACATTTGGCCTGCGGGCCACGTGTGTTTGAGACCCCTGGTCTTGTGACACATGCTAACTCGCAAACTAGAGTGCTCGCGACCTAAACGGTAGCCTCCAACTTATTTCCTTTAAACTTAAATAGCCAAAAACTTACCACTTCCGCACGGATAGGGAGGATAACTATTAACAGTTATTTAACCTTTAACATGAACATGAATCAAACGTAATCATTTTTTCTGGGTACATGATACCATACAGCATCCATATCAAACTTGCACGGGCCGCACTAGCATTAAACTTTCATATCAAGGCGGGGGGCCTCAAACTAGTGTCCTGCGGGCCACGTGTTTGAGACCCCTGGTCTTGAGACACATGCTAACTCGCAAACTAGAGCGCTCGCGACCTAAACGGTAGCCTCCAAGTTATTTCCTTTCAACCTAAATTGCCAAAAACGTACCACTTCCACACGGATAGGGAGGATAACTATTAACAGTTATTTAACCTTTAACATGAACATGAATCAAACGTAATCATTTTTTCTGGGTGCATGATACCATACAGCATCCATATCAAACTTGTGCGGGCCGCACTAACATTAAACTTTCATATCAAGGCGGGGGGCCTCAAACTAGTGTCCTGCGGGCCACATTTGGCCCGCGGGCCGCGTGTTTGAGACCCCTGATTTAGAGGTTTAAAATAAAAACAACCCCAGAGGATCAATTTTGGAAATGTTTCACTATCGTTTGACTCAAACACAAAAACAGATTTTTAAAACCAAGAAAATGATTTATTAACATTTTTTTTTTGGAAAGATTGGAATAAAACGACTCGAAACATCAACTTCATAGGACTTGATGTCAAATAAGTCTATTGCAGAGTTTACGACATTGACAATATGATACAAATTAGTGAACAAAATAGCTGGTCGGTCACCAACCAAAACGTTCTTTCTAAAGCTACTTCCGTTTAATAGCGCTAGCAGCCCTCTAAAAGACTTAACAGTGAAAAGTCACTATCCATGTTAAATAAGATTAATACCATTACGAAAACCATTACCGCAGATAAAACCTTTACGGAACTTTTTATAAACCCTTTAAAATTGCTGCGGAAAAGAGTACTTGGATTTGGAGGTCGGAATCTGTCAGACTTCATGACTGATTCCACGGTTGCGTCGAGGCGGCTTGTGTCGGGTCGTGGTCGCTTATTTGCAGTCTGGTTGGGTTCCAACTGGTCTTGGCGATGACCGAGATTTAGTTTTAGATTTCTTATAGTGGTATTAAGGTCCTGTATGATTCCGTTTTGATGATCGATTTCCCTTTTTTGCTGGGCTAACTCGTCGTCTTTATTGTAGAGGAGAAATCCAGCCTTTTTGACTTGGTGTTTGTTGTCGTTCAATGCCGCCATTAGCTTAGCGATCTGTTGCTGCTGCTGATCTCGGATGGATTTTTGTTCTTCCAGCTCGGCTCGAACGCCATCGTGCTGCTTTTTCAAGGACTCGTCCTTTTTCTCCAGGTCACGCAGTCTGTCGCTCAACTTGTCGTTCTCCGCCCACTTCTTCTCCATTTGAGATTCGGCGTGGTCGATCCTGCGTCTGAGGTCGCTCTCATCCTGCAGTTGAGACCGCAGCGTCTGAACCTCCAGCCTGAGACGGTTGCTTTCGGTTTTGTACTTGTCCCGCTGAGATTCACAGCGGCTCAAATCGGCCACGAGGGTCTCGGTTCTTTGCTTTGTGAGTTTCTCATTTTCTTTCAGATCTTCAACTTGTACCCTCAAATCTCCGTTCTCCGTCTCCGTTTTCAGGCTCCGACGTTCAAGTTCTGTGAGCTTCTCGCCGAAGACTTGATTTTGCTGAATGAGCTTCTTCTCATTTTCTCGATGGTCTTCAACCTGCGCCATTAAATGTCCATTCTTCGTATCCGCGTTTGACGTCAGCGATTCGAGATGAGCTAGCTTGTCGTTGAGTTTTGTGTTCTCCTCAACTAGTCTGACTTTGTTCTCTTGGAGTTCTTTGACTTGGGTCCTTAATTCTTCGTTCTCCGTCTCCGTTTTCAGGCTCCGACGTTCAAGTTCTGTGAGCTTCTCGCCGAAGACTTGATTTTGCTGAATGAGCTTCTTTTCATTTTCTCGATGGTCTTCAACCTGCGCCATTAAATGTCCATTCTTCGTGTCCGCGTTTGACGTCAGCGATTCGAGCTTGTCGCTGAGTTGCGTGTTCTCCTCAACTAGTCTGACTTTGTTCTCTTGGAGTTCTTTGACTTGGGTCCTTAATTCTTCGTTCTCCGTTTCCATCTTCAGACTCGGGGAGTCGTGCAAAGACGAGCTACGCATCAGGAGCGTTTTCTGGTTGTTGTTGCGTTGATGAGGATTATCGACGTTACTCGATTCCCGTTCATCTTCGCTGGCGAACTCCTCGTCGTTGGCGGTCTCCATGAGGCTCCCGCAACTGCTGCTCGCCGTCAATATTTCATCCATCTGTCGGAGTTCCAGCTGGGTCTGAAGTTCATGTATTCTTTGTTTGAAACTGCTCAGAAGGGAGTTAAGCTCCTCGGTGACTTCGTTGAGGTACGCTATTCTTCTGTTTTGCTTTGCTAACTCGTCATCTTTACTATAGAGAAGAAACTGAGCCTCCTCAAGTTGGACCTTCTGGTCTTTCAGTTTGCACCTCAGCTGCGCAATCTGCTCGCTCTGTTGATCTTGAAGAGATTTGTGGTTTTCCAACTCCACTCTCACAACGTCGTTCTGCTTTTTCACAAAGTTACCCTCCTCCTCGAGCTCGCTCAGTTTGCTTTTCAACCTCTCGTTCTCTGCCCACTCCTTCTCCATGAGAGACTCGGCATGATCGATCCTCCTGAGTAGTTCGTCTTGATCTTGCAGTTGGCACCGGAGCGTCTGCAGCTCAGTTCTCAGACCGTAAATCTCACTTTGGTCCTTGTCTCTCTGGTTCTCAAAGTGGGACAAGTCAGCCATCAGGTTCTCCGTCTTCTCGCTGAGGATGTTCTCGTTTTCTCTCAGAGCCTTGACTCGTGTGCGCAGGTTTTCGTTTTGCTTATCGGTTCTCACGTTAAATCTTTCCAGCTGAGACACCTCATCATTGAGGAACTCGTTCTGCTTGATGAGAATATCCTCGTTTTCTTGAAGAGCCTTAACCTGTGCCCTCAAGTCACCATTCTGCGTCTCCACCTTGGTCTTCTGAGACTGAAGAACAGCAATTTGATCGCTCAGCGACTTCATTTCATCGTCGAGTTGGTTCTTGTTTTCTTGAAGAGCTTTCACTTTGGCCCTCAAGTCACAATTGTGCGTCTCCGTCTTTGCCTTTTGAGTCTGAAGTAGACTTAACTTCTCCGTGAGGGACTTCACTTCGTCATGAAGTTGGTTATTCCTTTCGTGGAGAGCTTTAACTTGCGTCCTCAACTCGTCTTTCCTCCGCTCTTTTGTTTCGCTCCTCTGATCATGTTCTTCATCTTCCAGGCGATGTTTTTCGTCCGCCGTGATGCCAGTTTCCATCTTTGACTGAAGCTCAACCAATCCATTTTTACGGACATTGTTGTGGTCAGTCTGAGCTTCTTCGTCCTCTCGATGGAATTGAATTTGCGCCTTCAAGTTGCTACACTGTGTCTCCATTTCGATGTTATGAGACTGAAGCAGAGCCACCTGATCTTTCAGGTGCTTCATTTTATCGTCTTGTTGCTTCTTGTTTTCTTGAAGAATGTTTAATTGCGCCCTCAAGTCGCCGTTCTCCTTCTCCATCGTTGAGCCGCGAGATTGACGGCGAGCTAGCTCGTCGCTGAGGGACTCCATCCGCTCATCTGGATGGCTCCTGTTTTCCGGAAGAACGTTATAGTTGGAGTCGTCGGCGTCCGTCTTCAAACTCGATTTCAGCTGAGCCACTTCGTTCTTGAGTAAAAGATTCAGTTTCATCAGCGAGTCTTCGTTTTCTTTGTTGACCTTAGCTTGCGACCTTAAGTCGGCTAGCTCCGACTCCATGTTGTTTTTGTGCTGTTGAAGTTGAGACACCTGATCAATCAGAGCCATGTGTTGCTGATCCAGAAGGTTGCTTTCCATCGAAACTTTCATTTGTGCTTTCAAGTCGTCGTTGTCGGCCACGTCCATGTTTACGTTTTCAGATCCGAGGTAAGTCAAGACTTTGGCGCCGAGCGTCATCTCGTTGGTATTATCTTCTGTGAACTTTAAAAGTTGAGCCTTGAGATGCTGATACTGCGCCCGCAAGTTGTCGTACTGCGTTTCCACCTCCAGGCATCGACACTGAAGCAGAGCAAACTCAAAGTTGTATTTCTCCGTTCCCGACCTCTCGGCCCGACAGTCAAACACCGACATGTTGTAACTGAAGAGCTTGTTCTGCTCGAGAAGGCTTTGTTGAAGATCGTTTTCCGTCTCCACCGTGAAGCTCTTGTAGTGGAGATGACGGCCCAAGCGTCGAGCCCTCGAGTCCCGTTTCTCCGTCGTCGTCGTCTTCTTTTCGGACGCCAAATGAGCCAGCTCCTCCTTGACGAGCCATCTCTGCTCCAGCAACGAGGTGCCTTTTTTTTCCACATCTTCAACGGGTTCCCTGAAGTGGTCTTTGCTTAACTGTTGGTTATTTATCCATGACATCCTTCAGTCCTTATTGACAAATTTGTCAACACATTTTTAAACATGATATTTTCAAAATACCATGATGGGCTTGCTTTACTGAAAATAAAACCTTTTGACCTTTTGAGAACCATCGTCTCTCGAGTTGCCACGATCGGATAAAAATAAATAAAAGTCTCGGCCGAATAGTTGACCTTTATGACATTTATGACACAGAAGATGACAGTTGAAGGGGAACGCCAAGTTGTTGCGGCGAACGAATATCACATCAAAATAACATTAGCGGCTTGTGATAGTGGAGATGAAGTCGTGTCAGGCCGATAAGCTCTAATGCATAAGATGACATAGAGGGTGACGCAATCGATGACAGCGACCTTAACTTATGACATCATCAAAGTTCCTCCAGGTAAGCGGAGAAGTCGCCCATTCGGTTTCAGGGCAGGGTAGCACGACTGCATACACACATGTGTTGCTATGAGGGCTGCACGGTGGCCGAGTGGTTAGCGTGCAGACCTCACAGCTAGGAGACCCTGGGTTCAATTCCACACTCGGCCATCTCTGTGTGGAGTTTGCCTGTTCTCCCCGTGCATGCGTGGGTTTTCTACGGGTACTCCGGTTTCCTCCCACATTCCAAAAACATGCTAGGTTAATTAGCCACTCCAAATTGTCCATAGGTATGAATGTGAGTGTGAATGGTTGTTTGTCTATATGTGCCCCGTGATTGGCTGGCCACCAGTCCAGGGTGTACCCCGCTTCTCGCCCAAAGACAGCTAGGATAGGCTCCAGCACCCCCACAGCAGTATCACTCGGATACTGTGAACATCCAGCAGCAACACAACATTTTGGCATGACTACTATTTTGATGAAAAATATACTGAACCAGGGCTGCACAGTGGACGGGTGGTTAGCACACAGGCTTCACAGCTACAGGACCCAAGTTCGATTCCACCCTTGGCCATATCTGTGTGGAGTTTGCATGTTCTCCCCGTGCATGCGTGGGTTTTCTCCGGGTACTCCGGTTTCCTCCCACATTCCAAAAACATGCTAGGTTAATTAGCCACTCCAAATTGTCCATAGGTATGAATGTGAGTGTGAATGGTTGTTTGTCTATATGTGCCCTGTGATTGGCTGGCCACCAGTCCAGGGTGTACCCCGCCTCTTGCCCAAAGACAGCTGGGATAGGCTCCAGCACCCCCGCGACCCTCATGAGGAAAAGCGGTAGTGGACGAGTGGTTAGCGCGCAGACCTCACAGCGAGGAGACCAGGGTTCAATTCCACCCTCGGCCATCTCTGTGTGGAGTTTCCACATTCCAAAAACATGCTAGGTTAAGTGAGCTGGGATAGGCTCCAGCACCTCCTGCGACCCTCGTCAGGATAAGCGGTAGAAAATGAATGAATGAATGGATGAATACTAAGGCTGCACAGTTAGTGTGCAGGGCTCACAGTTTGGAGACCCAAGTTCAATTCCACCCTCGGCCATATCTGTGTGGGTTTTCTCCGGGTACTCCGCTTTCCTCCCACATTCCAAAAACATGCTAGGTTAATTGGCCACTCCAAATTGGTATGAATAGGTATGAATGTGAGTGTGAATGGTTGTTTGACTATATGTCGCCCTATGTGCGCAATGGCTTGCAGCTTGCACACTGGCAACTAAGAATGCACTTGTGACTGCAGCGGTAATGCTGTGTTTATTGTGAAATGCATACTTTTATTTTGAATTGTACCAAACAGGAACTTGCATCATCACTTCAGTAAGTTAACATCAGTTAGAAATTTAAGTAAGACAACATTGCAAAGAGGTAAAAATGGCTCCATGAAAGGACTCTGGACAGTGTTACAGCAAGTACAGCGTTTTATAAAGTCAAAACTCTGCCATTGATTGAAAAGCAGGCTAAAGTGGTGAGTGCTATTTACATTCAGTATTAGCTTTGATGCTAAAGTGCTGCTGATGTCTAACTGCTGTATAATTTGTCATGTTATTTTTTTTATGTACAGTAAACATCGGATATATCGGACTCGGATATATCGGAAATTCGCTCACAACGGACAGATAAAAAAGAAGCGATTTTTCTGTAATGCATTTCCAATAAAAATTCATTGCATATATCGGATTTTTTATAACGGATTTCGCCTATTTCGGACAAAATCTCCAGTCCCGTTCCAATGCATTTCCATGAAATTTCCCTGGCATATATCGGATGGCCGCATCGTGGCGCTCAGATTCGAATCCGAATTGTGACAGGCCGCTATACGACGTCGTTTGCAGCGTTTGCAGCGTTGCCTGCGCGTCCAGGTACATTGGAAACATAGTCAAGGAAGTGCCTTTTTATAACGGATAAAATCCCATTTACGCATATACCGGATATAAATCCGATATATGCGTAAAACGGACATTTTCCGGTATACGCATATAACGGATTTCGCTTATATCGGACAAAACCAGTGGGAACAATTGAATCCGATATATCCGAGGTTTACTGTACTTTAGTTCTACGATGTTCCATGATATGATAGAATGTGATAGAGTATGATAGAGTTTAGCTGTCTGAAAGGATTTGGACCACATTCTCAGAAATTGTTGGGAATCGGATACAATTTTGGGATCCAAAAATTGATCTAAAGAGTTCTACCTACTTCCGCATTTCTCAACCGACTCAGACCGTTCCAACACCAAATAATGATCATCTATCCATCCATCTTCTACCGCTTATCTGAGATCGGGTCGCGGGGGGGCAGCAGTCCCAGCAGGGAGCTCCAGACTTCCCTCTCCTCGGCCTCTTCATCCAGCTTCTCCCAGTGGATCCCGAGGCATTCCCAAGCCAGTTGGGAGACATAGTCTCTCCAACGAGTCCTGCGTCTTCCCCAAGGAGGCATCCTAACCAGATGCCACCTCATCTGGATCCTCTCAAGGAGGAGTAGCAGACATTAAAATCAATTGTACATGTTGATACCGAAATATTTCAACATCATTGATTTTGTTATTTACGGTTGTTAATCATGATTAGGATGAAAATAAAACACCACAAACAAAGTTATGTCAACGCTTTTAACAATTTTATAATATTTACTACAACAATATAGTACAATGGAACAATGTCAACAAAATTAATAACATCAATCGTGCGGAATAAAATAAAAAATTATTGCCTTCCTGTGTCCAATATCTTATTCCATGCATTTGTAAATAAGACTAAAATATATTGATACAATTTTATTTTATTATAATAATTATGTTGATGTTTGTGAAACTAAATATAGAAGGGAACTGAAAATATTGCCGTGATCAAGCTAGTATCAAGCCGATAACAATAATACCCCGGTATCAGTAATGTCGACACTTGGCTCGATCCGCCCGCCTTCCCTACCCAAACAAATATGGCGGACAAAGGATGCGTCAAGTGACTGCGTCGACTGAAAAAATTCTGACCGTAAAGTTCTGGAAGTTGTCGTTTTTCAGTTTTACTACTGTGTCAAAAATGTTTACTTAGCTTAAACGTTGCAGAAATTGTGCTTTAAGTCAATCTAAGATGAGTTGTTGAATCATAGACTATTTGAGGAAGAAGACAAAATGGCGACGTGCTGTATTTCAGCACAATTAAAAAACACGGCGGTGTGTAATTACCGCACAGAGATTAGTGCAGGAATGTCCGAGCCGCTTGGGACCTCACCTGTTGGGAGTGTAACTTGAGCACAGGAGGCGGAGTTTATGCCTTTTTTCTCTCCACTTTCCCTCTAAGTTTGCGCCAGTACACTGGAGTCTGACTGCGGCTGTCACACGACGGATCCACTCGTCTTGTCCGTAATGCCTACCGTGTGATCTTCCCAGCGGATCGTGATGAAGAGGTCAGGACACCTGGCCTTTTTGGGTCGGAAGGACCAGTCCTACTTCGACACCAGCGTCAAAATGAGGGAACTGGGTGAGTATGTTTCATTGCTATGGATGGAAAAAGTATTAACGTGAATTAGCAACAGTACGAACTTTGCACTGACTGGTTGTGGTGTCACACAACCTCCTATGGCAGGGGTCTCAAACTCAATTTACTTGGGGGCCACTGGAGCTCGGGTATGGGTGAGGCTGGGCCACATCAGGTTTTTCCCCAAAAAAAACGCATTTATTAAAAACAGAAACATATACAAACTTTTTCAGTGCTTTGGTTCCGATTTTCTACAATAAAAGCTCTGATAAAACATTCCACTGTTCTCAAATATCTTAATTTTTATTTTTCTGCACAAAATAAGATGAAAAATAAATAAACAAATCAAGAATAAAGAAAATCAATCAATCAGTAATAAATAAATATAATAATAATAATAATAATAAAAAGTTAAGAAAGCACATATAGTTGGTGGGTAGACAAATGATTTTTTTCATATTAAAATGAACAAAGCATTATTAGAGCCCTGTAGACATGACAAAACACGACTATAGTCACATTTATACTCTTTTTATTTACAACATATTGCGCAACTGCAGGGTCTTGAGACACATGCTAACTCGCAAACTAGAGCGCTCGCGACCTAAACGGTAGCCTCCAAGTTATTTCCTTTAAACTTAAAAACCCAAAAACTTACCACTTCCACACGGATAGGGAGGATAACTATTAACAGTTATTTAACCTTTAACATGAACATTAATCAAACGTGATAATTTTTTCTGGGTACATGATACCATACAGCATCCGTATCAAACTTGCGCGGGCCGCACTAACATTAAACTTTCATATCAAAGTGGGGGCCTCAAACTAGTGTCCTGCGGGCCCCATTTGGCCTGCGGGCCACGTGTTTAAGACCCCTGGTCTTGAGACACATGCTAACTCGCAAACTGGAGAGCTAGCGACCTAAACGATAGCCTCCAAGTTATTTCCTTTAAACTTAAAAACCCCAAAACTTACCACTTCCACACGGATAGGGAGGATAACTATTAACAGTTATTTAACCTTTAACATGAACATTAATCAAACGTGATAATTTTTTCTGGGTACATGATACCATACAGCATCCATATCAAACTTAAACAAAATCAAGGTGGGGGCCTAAACTAGCATCCTGCGGGCCACATTTGGCCCGTGGGCCGCGTTTTTGAGACCCCTCTCCTATGGTAATGTATATTTATATTTAACCCAGGTTATGATATAGGCCCGTCGCACATTGTAGAAATACAATTTAAAGAAAAAAAGCTGAAATGTTGATATTAATAACACAAAGCATTGGCTTTAAATATATGTAGATTTTCTTTCATCGTTTTGGTCAAAGTGGCCCCTGCATTCTTAGATTTTTCTGTACCCTGAGTGGAAACAGTGTGGACACCACTGATTAAATCCAAACCACTTAATATGCATATGGATTAGCATTTGAGAAGAATAGCAAAACAAACAGTAATGCTCATTGTTGATTGACTGATTGGTTTGCAGTGGAAATTGCATTGTACCAAGAAAGGTTACTAATATTTTTTGTCTCACTCATGCATCTTAATAGCGTAACCAGATTATAAGAAAACAGTAAAAGAATCATAATCACTGAAACCAAATACAAAAACCTAAATACAAATTGTTGCTATCACATAAATGCTGCAGGATCGGGAACAAATACAAAACAAATGTGCTGTCCCAACGTTTGTTCCTACCTTTTGTCTATTCTTTAGTAATCAGCTGTAGAACAAGTTTCAGGAAAATATCAGTTCCTTTTTGTGAAAAGATACATTTCACTTTGACACAAATATATTTTGCTTTTAACTCAAATATCTAAACGACTATACCAACACATATACTGGTTGTTTTACAAAAAATGGCAATTTATTTAGAAATAAAAAACCATGAACTATGTACAATTTTCATATTAAGTGCACACGTAAAAACTTCTTTACAATGTGTAACCTTCTTCACGCTACACTCCTCCACACACTCTCACTTCCTGTCATGTGTGTTTTTATACTAAACTCACTAAAAGGAAAAACTTTGTTGTTGGGGTTTATGAAAATATATAAATACGGATTTGGCATTGATAGAGTTGAAGACATCACCGTATGGGATGTACTACAGAGATAACCACTCTAACACAAGTGTCAGATTGGTTTGGCCTTTCTTATTTTTAGCAATCACTGTCTGTCAATCATCTATTTATTTCAAGTACCGGTCCACGTTAATATACAGTATTATTGAAAAACAGCTCATATAATGCTGCACTGACATGAGGGCAGTTTGTGTTGGGTTTTGAGTGACAGGCCACAGTAGGTGACACCATGCAAAGCTGCTAGATGAGTATTTGTCTATTAAAATCAGGCAGGCGTGTATTAAATAACTAACACAATTCCACACGTTGACATTTTTCCTGAGTCAGCGTGATGTTCCTTTCGATTGTCTCTCATCAGAGCTGATTTAAAGCGTTGAGTTCGGAAGGTCGACACAACATGCAGACTAACTGCTTTTGACTGACACGTCTCTGTCTGACAATCACTCAGGACTCCCTGACTGTGTTGGGAATTTGTCTTTGTGTTTGTCTTTCCGGATTTTAACTGTACCGGCTATGTTTAAATACAGACGTAATAATCAATTGATTGATGGCTGTGACAATTTGAAGTGGTCACAATGAAACACCACCGATTAGATCCAATACCAAGTGCTGACTATAGTCACATTTATGCTCTTTTTATTTACAACGTATTGCGCAACTGCAGGGTCTTGAGACACATGCTAACTCGCAAACTAGAGAGCTAGCGACCTAAACGGTAGCCTCAAAGTTATTTCCTTTTAAACTTAAAAACCCCAAAACTTACCACTTCCACACGGATAGAGAGTTAACCTTTAACATGAACATGAATCAAATGTAATAATTTTTTCTGGGTACATGATACCATACAGCATCCATATCAAACATTAAACAAAATCAAGCTGGGGGCCTAAACTAGCATCCTGCGGGCCACATTTGGCCTGCGGGCCGCGTGTTTGAGACCCCTGTCCTATGGTAATGTTTTGGTCAAAGTGGCCCCTGCATACAATTTTCATATTTAGACTGAATTTAGAATTTTATTTAGGCTGAAGTGCACACGTAAAAATTTCCCTACAATGTGTAACCTTCTTCACGCTACACTCCTCCACACACTCTCACTTCCTGTCAATTTTGCACAAGCTACAAAATCTAGCGCTTCCATTTCTCTGTGTATTTTTCTCACCTTTGCTTCACAAATTATTGTTTGACCGTTGAGCATTTTTTTTCTGGATTAAAAACACTTTACTAGTACACAAATATGTCTATTCAATAATGTTTCATTGTGGTGCACAACTTCTAAAAGGCAAAGTGCCTAGAAGTCTCTTGACAATCCAGATTTCCATGCAATGTCATGATCTATGTAGGAAAACAACCACAAGAAATAATAATAATCATTTCATCTTTATTTGAGATTCTCATGTGATGCCACAAAAAATAGATGATATCAATATGCTGCTTGATATCAAGCAACTTAAGGATTCCCCATGGGCAAGTCATTTTTGTTTTTAATGTAGAGTCCTGCTTTTCAAGAAAAAAAAAAACACATTTTGAAGGTGTGGCAGCTTTTATTTTGCAATGGTGCACCGCCACGATCAATCAAGGTATTAACATTTGAAAAACATGTTTTGCCACAAGATGTAACAACCCTCTGCTCTTCTTTTCCAGATAATGTGGAGCTAGTGCTGAACTCGCCGACGTTTCCGGAATCGGGTACTGCCAGTGTACGTGCCAGACCCACCGTCAAGCATTACACTGTGAGTACGCCACTCAGACTGATTGGACTCTCACGTGGAGCACGAACATGCAAATAGGCGTCACAGAGGGTCACGAACGACAACAATGATGAACAGTGTAGGGACCGACTGATATGTTTATTTTTCGGGCCGATACCGATTTTTTTCCCATCACCCTAAGCGGATTTTGTGGCCGATACTGCTTTTGCTCCCTCAATTTACATGAAAAAATGACAATGATAACAAATATTACAGGTCTCAAGTTTAAACAAATATTTATTGAAATGTTAACACAGTAGGATTCAGCTTTCTTAAACACACATTTAAACAGCGTTAAATTAAAAAAAATAATTTAGGGCGGTACGGTGGAAAAGTGGTTAGCGCGCAGACCTCGCAGCTAGGAGACAAGGGTTCAATTCCACCCTCGGCTATCTCTGTGTGGAGTTTGCATGTTCTCCCCGTGCATGCGTGGGTTTTCTCCGGGTACTCCGGTTTCCTCCCACATTCCAAAAACATGCTAGGTTAATTAGCGACTCCAAATTGTTCATAGATATGAATGCGAGTGTGAATGGTTGTTTGTCTATATGTGCCCTGTGATTGGCTGGCCACCAGTCCAGGGTGTACCCCGCCTCTCGCCCCAAGACAGCTGGGATAGGCTCCAGCAATCAACAACGCGACCCTGGTGAGGATAAGCGGCAGAAAATTAATGAATGAATGAAAAAAAACATGTGACGGGGCGGCACGGTGGTCATGTGGTTAGCGCGCAGACCTCACAGCTAGGAGACCAGGGTTCAATTCCACCCTCGGCCATCTCTGTGTGGAGTTTGCATGTTCTCCCTGTGCATACATGGGTTTTCTCCCACATTCCAAAAACATGCTAGGTTAATTAGCCACTCCAAATTGTCCATAGGTATGAATGTGAGTGTGAATGGTTGTTTGTCTATATGTGCCCTGTGATTGGCTGGCCACCAGTCCAGGGTGTACCCCGCCTCTCGTCCTAAGACAGCTGGGATAGGCTCCAGCACCCCCACAGCAGTATCACTCGGATACTGTGAACATCCAGCAGCAACACAACATTTTGGCATGACTACTATTTTGATGAAAAATATACTGAACCAGGGCTGCACAGTGGACGGGTGGTTAGTACACAGGCTTCACAGCTAGAAGACCCAAGTTCGATTCCACCCTTGGCCATATCTGTGTGGAGTTTGCATGTTCTCCCCGTGCATGCGTGGGTTTTCTCCGGGTACTCCGGTTTCCTCCCACATTCCAAAAACATGCTAGGTTAATTAGCCACTCCAAATTGTCCATAGGTATGAATGTGAGTGTGAATGGTTGTTTGTCTATATGTGCCCTGTGATTGGCTGGCCACCAGTCCAGGGTATACCCCGCCTCTCGCCCCAAGACAGCTGGGATAGGCTCCAGCAATCAACAACGCGACCCTGGTGAGGATAAGCGGTAGAAAATGAATGAATGAATGAAAAAAAACATGTGAGCGGGCGTTACGGTGCTCATGTGGTTAGCGCGCAGACCTCACAGCTAGGAGACCAGGGTTCAATTCCACTTTCGGCGCTGCTGTCTTTGTGTTATTAGTACTACATTGTACTTCTTGTTTCACAGGATTCCCTTAATGTGAAGCACACATTGTTATTACCATGCACTTACAATCTGTGAGTGTGTAGGCCGGGTGTGTTTTTCATAAAAATCAAAGGATACATTTTGTGCATTAAAACCAACCGAAAGTACAAACATTGTAGCGTTGTGTTCTGGTGTCATGTGAAGGAGTCGTACATTCTGCTCCATTCTGATATTTGGATCGTTTTTATCACAATTGTCTCATCTTCAAGAGGAAGTCGCTGCACTTTTGCTAAAAGCGATGCGTCATAGCACAGACCTAAACACTCTTGTTGGCACGCCCCGTTGCGTGGGTGTGTTTGCGTCTGAGGCATGTGGGCCTTGGCACACCCAGCATGGGAAGCAACCTGAACTCATCACGCAAGAGGCGACTGGGATCGTCAATGACGAGTCAGCCTTTTCCGAGGCCGCCATTAAGTCGTTCTGTGCAGCGCCAGCGATTCTGTTGCACACTTCAGTGATGCCCTGCAATTCCTGTTTTTTTCAGGATGAGAGGAGAATAAAAGAAAAAGTTAGCACTGAAAGAATAAAGAATAAAACATTTCATTACATGTATAACATGATATGAAAAACAAACCAATCATTCATTCATTTTCTACCGCTTTTTCCTCGGCTGGAGCCGATTTGGGCGAGAGGCGGGGTCCACCCTGGACTGGTGGCCAGCCAATCACAGGGCACATATAGACAAACAACCATTCACACTCACATTCATACCTATGGACAATTTGGAGTGGCTAATTAACCTAGCATGTTTTTGGAATGTGGGAGGAAACATGCAAACTCCACACAGAGATAGCCGAGCGTGGAATTGAACCCTGGTCTCCTAGCTGTGAGGTCTGCGCACTAACCACTAGTCCGCCGTGCCGCCACAAACCATTCATTCATTCATTTTCTACCGCTTTTCCTCATTAGGGTCGCGGGGGTGCTGGAGCCTATCCCAGCTGTCTTGGGGCGAGAGGCAGGATACACCCTGGACTGGTGGCCAGCCAATCACAGGGCACATATAGACAAACAACCATTCACACTCACATTCATACCTATGGACAATTTGGAGTCGCTAATTAACCTAGCATGTTTTTTTGGAATGTGGGAGGAAACCGGAGTACCCGGAGAAAACCCACGCATGCACGGGGAGAACATGCAAACTCCACACAGAGATGGCCGAGGGTGGAATTGAACCCTTGTCTCCTAGCTCGACCGCTGTGCCGCCACAAACCAATCAATTAAATAGAATTTTAGCTTTAGTAAAAGGTCTAATTTTATGATAATACAGTCGTGTGTTGTTTAAAGCGGTTAATTGACCTGATCATGATAAATTAATTTCTACCATATGGGATTCAATACTTAATAAACAGAATACAGTAAACCTCGGATATATCGGAAATTCGCTCACAACGGACAGATAAAAAAGAAGCGATTTTTCTGTAATGCATTTCCAATAAAAATTCATTGCATATATCGGATTTTTTATAACGGATTTCGCCTATTTCGGACAAAATCTCCAGTCCCGTTCCAATGCATTTCCATGAAATTTCCCTGGCATATATCGGATGGCCGCATCGTGGCGCTCCGATTCGAATCCGAATCGTGACAGGCCGCTATACGACGTCATTTGCAGCGTTTGCAGCGTTGCCTGCGCGTCCAGGTACATTGGAAACATAGTCAAGGAAGTGCCTTTTTATAACGGATAAAATCCCATTTACGCATATACCGGATATAAATCCCATATATGCGTAAAACGGACATTTTCCGGTATACGCATATAACGGATTTCGCTTATATCGGACAAAACCAGTGGGAACAATTGAATCCGATATATCCGAGGTTTACTGTATTTTCATAGTTGGAGCATAGAAAACTGTTTGACTTTGAGACTTCTTCACTGTGTCCCTCTTGAAACGGGTAATAAAAGTAAGGATCTTTTCTCATGTTTATGTACTTTTTCATTATAGTTTTATTTTCATTGTTTTTTTTTTGTACTGTAAGTTATGAATTACCGTCATCGGGGCAGAACTGGTACATAGACAGAGCACTTCCTGTGCCATGTTAAGCCCTCCTGGATTTTGCATTGTTGCAACACAGTCTTTGTTTATGATAAGCTGTGATGAGAGCAAATCTTTGCCACTTAGACATTCTGGTTTCTAAGTGACAACCCGTCACTTTCGTCTACCAGGGAACCCGACACAATGCTATGAGCAACCGTAGGTGGATCCGCTGATTCACCAGGCGTTGCAAGGCGAAGCATGCGAGGGAGGTGCATTTATTGACATATTGTTAATGACTGATTCTTGTGGTTCAGCCATTTTAGGGTTTTTAAGACATGAAGACCTGTGCCTTTGACACAGGACCCCAAGTTGGTTTCAGCTTGAGGTCATCAACACATGGCCGGATTCTCCTTCAGCAGAATTCATGCTTCCACTTATCTTCTTTAAGTCTTCCAGGTCGTGAAGCAGCAAAACAACCCCAGACCATCACACTACCTACACCATATTTTACTGTTGGTATCATGTTCTTTTCTAAAATGCGTTGTTACTTTTGATGTAATACTGCAATGGGACAACCACCTTCCAAAAGGTTTAACCTTTGACTCATCAGACCACATCAGAGTATTTTCCAAAAGGTCTTGGGGTTCATGGAGACCAGCCTTAATGTTCTTTTTGTTCAGCAGTGGTTTTGGTCTTGGAACTCTGACATGCAGGCCGTTTTTACCCAGTGTCTTTCTTATGGTGGAGTCATGAACACCGACCTTAAATGAGGCAAGTGAGGCCTGCCGCTCTTAGGATGTTGTTGTGGGGTCTTTTAGGACCTCTTGTTTTAGGACCACTGTTGTATCCACAAATGTTTTTGTCATTTGTGGATAATGGCTCTCACTGTGGTTGGCTGGAGTCCCAAAGCTTTTTAGAATGGCTTTATAACCTTACAGAGACTTAGAAATCAGGAAGTGGGGGTTTTTCCACACCACTGTGGTGGTGGTTGTGGTCCAGTTTCGGACTTTTTTGACGGCAGGTCCATTATTTTTTTCATTGCACGTATTTACTAAATCTACTGTACTCCATTTTCTGAATACACGTAGAGTAAGTATTTTAGATAATCATCGTTACTTATGTGTGCTAATGTTTTGTTTTTTTCTTAGACGTCTGCTTTGGTTGAGAACTGGTTTGTTCACTCTGCAGTGAAGGCTTGCATGCTTTTCAGCAACCCTAGAACAGAATGTAAAGATCTTACAGCTGTTCACTGCCTTGTGCGCTTTGTTATGCTAGAGTTTGTGTAATTATATTTGCTCCCCCCCCTCCCCCCCCGCTCTCTCTCTCACACACACACAGCCATCTGAGAGTTCTCAAGGATTTGCTGTTCCAACGCCCAGAGTCCCAGTCCTTCCCCCTTTCAACGGTCCAAAGATCAATGGTGCAGGTGAGCGCCTGTTGCTTAACTCCCTTCATGCATTTCCTCGATTTCATAGCATAGCCCAACATTTGACCTTCCATGCTTGGAACGATAATAAAAATATAATTATAAATAATAATAAAATAAATATAATAACTAATAATAATAAAATAAATATAATAACTAATAATAATAAAATAAATATAATAACTAATAATAATAAAATAAATATAATAAATAATAATAATAAAATAAATATAATAATAAATAATAATAAAATAAATATTATATAAATAATAATAAAATAAATATTATAATAAAAAAATAAAAACTTAAAAATATATATATATTTTTTTTTGAGCAGGGGTGTCTATACTTTTTCCACTAAGGGCCACATAGTGAAAAATGAAAATATGTACCTTGGCGATATGTACCTTGATATTTTGTAAGGCCACACATATAGATATGCAAAAGATTTTAATATATTTTAAGAAAAAAAAGCATCTCAGCTTTGTCATACAAATGGAAATTTTATTTTTTATTTTGTGCTTAAATGTCTTCATCTGAATAGTTTGAAAATTAAAAATATATTTATTTAAATTCATTTTTGTATTGTTGTGATTTTTTCCCCTGGATATTTTCACTATATTTCTTTTTTCTCATGAGATTATTTTTTTTTCATTAAATATTTTGACTTGAAAAATTACAGATTTTTCCATTGCTGCTGCTGCTGCTGTTGTTTTTTTTTTCTTAAAAAATTCTTGTGAAATGATATGTTTTAGAATGTGACACCCGGGCCGCACTTTGGACACCATTGGCTTATAGCTACTATTCAGAGCTGCAGTGCAGGTATTTGTTGGGCCAGTGCGTTGCTCAATAGACTATGAATGTGCCACACCGCCAACCAGATGACATTTACTAAAAGGGAGTGTTCCATTCCGTAAAACAAGCAAATATGACGAATCTCTTGAGTAATAATTAACCGTAGTAAGTATTAGTGTCAGTGGTGAAGCACTTTTTTAACATGTTTGTAACATTTTATAAAAAAAATCTTAGTGATGCTAACTTGATTAATTACGAACATCTCAGTCATTCTGTCTTTCCTTTCATAGCCAATGGAAATCCGGTAACGTATGACAACGTGGAGGAAGATGTATTTGTTCCGCCCCCTCCCTCCATGGCCCCGCCCCCGCCTCCAGAGACCTTCATCCTCCCGCCACCGGACTTCCTGGGTTACCTCAGCACTGCGGAACTAGCCTCCCTTCAGCCGCCTGCGATGCCCGCCCCCAAAGCACCTGTCAAGGGGGAGAAGAATCAACGCGTCATTCATCCCCCGTCGGTCCCCCCGCCAAAGCCCCCGTCCACAGGCTCCAGTAGCTCAGCGCCCTCCACTCCCACTTCAAAACCGTCCCCGGCCAAAGTCCCCAAACACCCAACTTTTGCCCCGCCGCTGCCGCCTTCCAAAGGCCAACCGAAGAACGTTAAGACCCCGCCTCCGAAGCCGATTCGACTTTCATCCATGTCCAACCTGGACTCCCCGCCCCAGACTCCAGCCCCGCCTCCACCTGCGCAGACCCCCACACAGTCCACGTTCAATCCCCAAAACACAGCAAAGCTCTACCATGTTTCCAATGCCTCAGTCCTCAGCGGCTACGAGGAACGAGACGTGAAACCCAAGCAGATGTTACTCCTGGAGGATTCTGGCTCTGCCAAGCCGGTGCCAATGTTGGTCCAGCTGGATGGAAATGTCCCCCGCATGACACCAACCAAGCCGGTACGCAAAGAGAATATACCAAGCGTGCATCCCTCCGAGGCACGTCTTCCTGAGACTAAAAATGCTACGTATCACAAAGAGAATTTACCAAGTATGGCGTCTTCTCAGCCAGCCAAAGATCCCACGTATCACAAAGACCATCCACAAAGTCTCCCACCCACGCTTGAGGTGGCCACAAAGACCAATTCAGTGAGCGTATCACCAAAGAGTGAATCTATCACACCCCTCCAGGTGCCGTACCAAGTACCGAGAAAGCTTCACATCGGGAGCAGAACTCCGTCAACTTCTGAGGATGCCCAAGGCAGACTAAAACCAAGATTAAATCTGGTGTTGGATCATAAACTACGCAACCGCACGGATGGTGAAATCGGAATCTCTCGAGACGGGCCTGCAGCTTCCCCATTGGCTCTCCTAATGGCGGCGAAGGAGCGAGATAGGTTCAAGGGCTTTGTGTACCACCAAAACCCCACCACAACGTACAATCAACGCCGACGTAGCATTCAAACTAATTCCAATCCCCATTCTTCCATCCTCCCACGATCCGTCTCAACTTCTTCACTCTTTCATCACGACCAAGTCCAAGTCAGTCCAACGTCTGTGAATCTCACGCACGAAACAAAATCGGCGACCATCGCACATATGAGCAGTCACCCGACGTCCAGCAGGTCAGCTTACGCTAGCACGGAACCGGCGTCACCGGTGAGTGACCGACTCGCAGATGTTAACCCTGCCAGACTTGAAGAGGATAAGGAGGTGCTAGATATGCCGTTACTCCCACCGCCTCCAGAGTTTGATGACTTTGACAACATGACGGAACCCCCTCCTTCCATTCGTCCTCCAGACCCCCCACTGAGAAAGACGCCGCAGGCAAATATTCCGCACGCGCCGGTACCAAAACAGGATCCCATCTACGTCAACGTCCCGCAGAAGACGCAGTTCCAGACAAAACCCAAAGCAGACCCCTCACCTCTGCCGTCCCCTCGCTCCCCAAGCCAGGCCACGCTGGTCAGCATCTTGCAAAAAAAGATGCTGGAAATGGACCACAAGATTTTTCCTCCGGTAGAAGCAGACGATAGCGCCAAAGACTGGGGCGCCCCGCTTTCCGACGACACCAGAGTGGCCGTGTTGCCGAAGACGGCGCCACAGGCCAAGAAGGCTTCTGATGGGGTTACCCAAACAAAACAACAACAAAGGCAGGAGATGCCAGGCAGGGTGGTGACAACATATGAGGACACCAACAGGTAAGCCCGCCCTTAATACCTGCTCTTCTGTTTCTTTGACTCATTTCTAGTCTTTGCTGTCCGACAAGCCGAACATTTACATTCCATTCCATTGTTAATCTTCAAACAGCTCAAATAATGCATAAGGCTAAAAAATAACCAATTAGCTAAAAATGTCATCCACGCTAATTTTTCCTGTCAAGGTGTGGGCCACAATTATACTACTCTTTGATGTCAAGTCGCAAATGGCCCCTGCCTTAAAAGTTTCTCTTTTGAAAAAGAAAAGAACCTTACAGTATCACTTGGATATTATGAACATCCAGCAGCAACACAATGTTTTGTCGTGTCTATATACTGTGATGAAAAATATACCGAACCAAGTCGCCGAGAAGTAAACCTGTGTGATATTAGCTAAAAATGTCATCCAATACTTCTCTACAAGAGAGGAGAAATACAAAGTACGTTATGCTAGCCATAGCATTTCAGTATGTGGAATCAAACTATGGAATGGATTGAGTAAGGAAATCAAACAATGCACAACGATGAGCCAATTCAAGAAACAATACAAGCAGTTGATGTTTGCTAAATACAAGGATGAAGAGTCTTGAACCAGTCATGATGTGCTATATATATCACTATATTGACACGCACTATGGTACCCATTATGGCATTGGATGCTCATATCACCTAGTACTTTGGTACAAGACAAAAAATTTAAAAAAATTAAAAAAAAAAATTAAAAACAAAAAAAATAATAATAAAAATTAATCAAATAAATTTATAAATAAAATAAATTTGCTAAATCCAAGGATGAAGAGTCTTGAACCAGTCATGATGTGCTATATATATCACTATATTGACACTTACTATGGTACCCATTATGGCATTGGATGCTCATATCACCGAGTACTTTGGTACAAGACAAAAAATTAAAAAAAATTTAAAAACTACAAAAAAAATAAAAATTAATCAAATAAATTTATAAATAAAATAAATTTGCTAAATACAAGGATGAAGAGTCTTGAACCAGTCATGATGTGCTATATATATCACTATATTGACACGCACTATGGTAAGTATCATATCACCTTGTATTTCGGTACGAGGTATATTAGTAAAAAAAACAACAACCTTAAAACCATATTAGGAAAGCAGGAAGTGAACAAATGTAACAGTTAGTGATTGTAAAAGTACCAGATGGAGGGGTAGGATTTAATAAGCTTTGCTTCTTCCTACTCCTTTTGGACATGTGGAACTGGGAACTGATTATGGGATGCACTCAATTGGAATCTGATGCATGTTCAAATGAAATAAAACCATTACCATTACCAACGACGGCCATTGTTACAAATAAAAGGATAAAACTTTGCCACTTGTTGTGTTGTAAAGCAACACATTCTAACGCGTTCCAAATAGTTCAACTTTCTTCATAAATGTTCTTTTTTCTTTATTCCCATAATATTTTGACTTTATTCTATTTTCATATTAAAACTCCCCCAACCTAATTTCTTTCTAATTGTTATGAATTTAAAAAAAATATTTACTATTTCAGCTGTTGGCATTATTTTTTTTTCATAACATTCCGAGTTTATTCTAGTAAAATGACAGCGTTTTTCATTTCTTCTGTTGCTGTTTTTGAATTTTTGAACTTTCAACTTTCTACCTGGAAGTTTTTTCTTGTAAGTATGACTTTTGTTTTCCGTGTAATATTAAGATTTTTCTCGTAACATACCTATTTCATATATTTCATTATATCAAAATATTATATTATATCAAAATTTCCCGCAATTACCACTTTTTTTTAGGTTTCTTTCTTTTGTTTTTGTCTTTTTTTAATGTAATATTTCAATTATATGCTACTAAAATGGCATTTTTCTTCATTATTTTGATCTCGTTTTCATAAAATAGCAACTTTTTTCTCGTTAGCATGATTTTCTTTCTACTTCTCACAAAACCACAACTACATTTTCCAAAATTTACCACATTTGTTATTCTGCAATGACGGAACTTGGTCTTCTTGTAATTAAAGCATTATTCCCATAATATTTTAGACTTTGGAACTTTTCCAAATTAAATACAAATTTTCTAAAAAAATTACTTCATTTGTTTTGTTTCACATATTATGACTTAAAAACATTTCAATGCTCAACTTTCTTGCTGTAAATTTTCTTCTCATAAATATGACTTTTGGACTTTTTTTCTCGTAATGTTATAACTTTCTCCACAACCAAATGTTTCCAATTTTGTTTGTCATATTACAACTTTTGAAACTATTTGAACATTTTCTCTATTTTTACTCAATTTTATATTTTCCTCATAATATTACATCATTTTTATTTTTACAATGTGCCACGGGGCCGCCTTTTGAACACACCTGCTGTTTACTTTCCATCGTAATTGTCCCTTGAGAAGATATTGTGTGACATACTGTACGTGTGAGGCATGGAAGTGACCTTTTGTGAGACGGCGTCTAACGTTCCGCATGTCCTCCTTTGCAGTACTGGCCCACATTCAAGTCATCAGTACGGCATGACGTATCGAGTCAGGCCTGGAACCAAACAGCCCATCACTCTCATCAGGAAAGGACCACCTTGATGAGACGGGTATTCCTTTATATTGTTTCCAGTCTATTTCCCATCCGTGTGTACGTTATGGAAAGAGGCTAAGCTATGCGCTCTTTGTATATTTATTTACTGTAAATGAGGCTTTTTGAAGCAGCGTATCTAACTCCGTTGCACATAACCTGGTACATACGTGACGCCTTGAATGGATGTAAATTGTAGTACTTGATTCACTACACGCCCTGTACATGCAGTCATTCACTGTTACACTTGTATACCTCTTTAAATCATCATTTAAATGCAATCAAATGAAAACACAGCAGTAGAATACTACACATATTTATATGGACATGTGAAGGATAATTATTTTCATAAACTCATAATGGAAGCACATTTGATTAACAGCTCAATTTCATGTAATAAATTCAGATTTAATCACAAGTTTTTATGAATTATTTGTGTGCCGGCCTGTTTTATCATATCTGGCTTCTGTCTCCTTCAGGACTGATTGATCCCCTTGTGCATGAAAGATGCTTAAAAACTGCACACCGAAGGTTTGATTTCCGTTCCGTATGCAAAATTTTGTCCTAATTAATCACACCTAATGGCAGATAAATAAGTGTATTTATAATCAGTAAGGATGTAGATATGCAGCTACTACGAAAACTAGTGCATTGTGTTCTGCGTCCTTGTGGTGTATTTGAGCGATCTATTGGTGCCATGTTGTATATTGATTGTATTTACTACTGCTACTACTAAAGGGTAGCATGTTATAGCTCTGCCCTTCTGTGTTTACATGCCTGACAAGCATATTAAATTTAACTGAAAATTTCACTTAATTAATGAAATAAATTAGTTGTTTTTTTTGACAGCCCTCATAATAATACACTCCAAAGACGTGGCATTGCTGTGGAAAAAAATCCTTTATTTGAGCTATAAAAAAATAAAAGGTGTTTTGGTGTGAGACCGAGGCCGGGTGAGCAAAAAAATAAATACACAGTAGCCGTAACTCCAGGGAAAAAAATGCTTTTTTACGTCGCAAGAGACGTCCAAACGTAGCTGGAGCAGGTAAGAAACTGGACAACTGCTGTCTTAAACGTTCATCACGTGCTTCTCAAAAGTTGGTATTCCAGTTCAAGTCTTACATAGATTGACTACATACAGGGGGAAATATTCCAAGGACATTAATTTTGAAAAATTCAATCTACTGGTTTGCGCTCTGATTTGGTAACGATTTAGAGCAGGGGTGGGCAAACTTTTTGACTCGTGGGCCGCATTGATATAACCAGAGGGGGGGGGCAGACTATATATTTTACACGTAACAGTCCGCCTGGTATTATTGTAAAATTATCTGTTAAATTGTCATGCAATCTGCTATTTATTATTTTATATATATTTAAATATTTTAAAAATAATAAAATATAATAATTAAAATAAAATAATTATTATATTATTATTATGTAAAATATGCAAATATAACAATATTATTATATAAAATTAATATAATAATTAGCATTAATATAATAAATATAATCATAATAGTTATGATAATAATATAATAATTATTATTTTAATTTTTATTGTTATTATGTGCTTGTGTCTCTTTTTTCAGGAGCACTTTGTAAACAACAGACCATGTCAAACAACGAAATTGATACAACCATCAAAAGGTTGGCTTAGGCCATGATGCCAGGTTGTATGTTGAGTTTAAATTAAATACTTTTGAAAGATTGGGCGGGCCGTATTCAAACACTTGGCGGGCCGGATGTGGCCCCCGGGCCGTAGTTTGCCCACCCCTGATCTAGAGAAACCCTGTGGAACAAATCAAGTGTTGCGTTAACATGAGCCTGGAGCGCCCTCTGGTGGATCCACTGTGTGGTGCAGCACGAGGTGATCCCAGCCCACCGTAGTGAGCTTATTGGAGCCACCATGAAGCCAGCACACGCCCTTGACAAAGTCCTGGTGGCGCCCATCTCGAAATCTATAAAAAAAAAAACAGGAAGAATATTTACTTACCAGCATCACAAAAACGATGGTGTTTTGTTTTGACTCACATTTCCTGTAGGTCCGAGTTCAAAACGGCGAGGGAACAATCCTCGCTGATGGAGGCCAGCAAGGGAGCGCTGCAGTGACAAGAACAAGTAGAAATGTAGACAAGAAGCAGATATGAGGTCACCGTAAGAGTTACCCGTGCGTGGAAAAGGCCAGCGCGGTAACTCCTCGCCGGTGCACGCTCTCCACACGAGGCGGCTCCGTCGACAGGAAATCCTCCACGGTCACTTTGCCCAGCTCGTCACCTTGAAGTACAAGGAATGTGGTTTTCCAGTGTGGAATAAAAAATGCGACTGATGTATGGGGGTTTTTACCGAAAGCAATGGTGCTTCTGTGGTGGGGGTGCCAGGATGCTGTGGTGGGCACGCTGCCGGGAGCCTCTACATGGACACGGACGGAAAATACATCAACATTTAAGCAACTCATAATGGTGGACGGATTCTGTGGACGTTGCTCACCTAGTCTGGTAGCTGGTTTATTGGGCTTGCGCACGTCCCACATTAGTACTCGACCATCCTGAGAGGTAACACAAGACTCCATGAAGACCATGCCAGGAGATCCGTTTGTTACTCAAGTGGATATCCGAATCCTACCTGACCGCAGGACATGAAGAGCGATTCCTCTGTAGGACTGCAGGCCACACACGTTACCGCTTGGGTGTGCGCTATGGGATGACACGAGAAGTGCATTTAGACAACCACAAAATATAAAAAATAAAATAAATAATAATAATTTTCAGTAATTGGTGGTGTAAAATTAATAAATTCCCTCATTGCGATTTTTGGAGCAGGCAATGTTCAGGGCAGACTCTAGTCGTGTTTGTACCAGGCAACTTGCGGGGCAGCTAAGGGGTCCTCTGTGAGACCACAGCCTAGCCATCGGAAGGCTTGTTCTCATTTCCATACATGTCTGTCTGCCTTCATGACAAAAGGTAAGCTAATGTGCTGTTAACGACTTTTAACGGTTGTTCGCGATAGTTATTTATATGCTAATTAGGCGGCGAATATCGCCCATTGTGTCGCGTGCCCGCGTTTATTATGCTAACCCTTTCACATGCTAGCTAACCTGTTTTCCCGCCCTTTCCGTAGCCAAATACAGTGTATGTGTTGCCTATATTAGCCGCTGCTGTTTTAAGCTAGAGCAAGCTAGCTAGATGTCAGTGAAAAACGGTATCAATATTGGCCGATATCCATCGGAGCACCCCTAATTTATACTTTAAAAAAAAGCAAGTATGGGCTGATATCAGTGAAAAATCTATATCAACTGTATCAATATCTGCAGATATCGATCAGGGGCTGATCGACCGGAGCCCCCCCCTTATTTATACTGACAAAAATTCACACTCTTCTGTATAACTGCTATGACAAATTAAGAATGTGAAATAACGGAGAACAAAATTTACAAGAATATAATTAAATAGTTTGAAAATTAAAAAACAAAACAGCTTAAATTTTAGGAGAATAAGTCTAAATATTCAGAGGAAAAGGTCTTAATGCGGGAAAAGGTTGCAATTTTACAAGAATAAATGTATTTATGATGAGGAAAATAATGTCACTTTAGTAGCACAGCTGAAATATTAAAGACAAAATAAGACTTGTTACTTTGGGGAAAAATGTCTAAATGGGAGGAAAGTCATATTCCAAGAAAAAAATTAAAATGATCGCAAAATTATTATATCATATTACAGTAAACCTCGGATATATCGGACTCAGATAGTAGTACAGCTCGAAGTACAGCGTTTTATAAAGTCAAAACTCTGCCATTGATTGAAAAGCAGGCTAAAGTGGTGAGTGCTATTTACATTCAGTATTAGCTTTGATGCTAAAGTGCTGCTGATGTCTAACTGCTGTATAATTTGTCATGTTATTTTTTTTATGTACAGTAAACCTCGGATATATCGGACTCGGATATATCGGAAATTCGCTCACAACGGACGGATAAAAAAGAACCAATTTTTCTGTAATGCATTTCCAATAAAAATTCATTGCATATATCGGATTTTTTATAACGGATTTCGCCTATTTCGGACAAAATCTCCAGTCCCGTTCCAATGCATTTCCATGAAATTTCCCTGGCATATATCGGATGGCCGCATCGTGGCGCTCCGATTCGCCGAATCGTGACAGGCCGCTATACGACGTCGTTTGCAGCGTTTGCAGCATTGCCTGCGCGTCCAGGTACATTGGAAACATAGTCAAGGAAGTGCCTTTTTATAACGGATAAAATCCCATTTACGCATATACCGGATATAAATCCGATATATGCGTAAAACGGACATTTTCCGGTATACGCATATAACGGATTTCGCTTATATCGGACAAAACCAGTGGGAACAATTGAATCGGATATATCCGAGGTTTACTGTATATTACAAAACCATACCCGAGTACAGTTCATTGATGTTTACTCCTCTAGCAAATAGTGTAATATAAGGAGACCAAGATGCTGAGTAGTCATGCAAGGACTCCTGTGACATTTACATCTGCTCACATTATAAACATTTCATATTCCATTTTGTTTATTGTGCTAGTATGATCATATCTAGCGTATTCCCTCGGCTGAAATTTCTCGCTTCCAGATGGATATCATAAGGGAATGCTCTTTTTCAAATCTTTTTTTGTCTCCCCGTCTCCTCCCGACTAGCCGAGGAGCAGAATTGGATCCTTACCGCTGTATGTGGTGACAACCGTCTCTTGGCTGAGATCCCACACTTTGATTCTGCAACAGAAGCAGAGAAGAAGTCAGAGGACGCACTTCAAACTGTCAGGTAGTCCGGTCTCACCTGCAGTCCATGCTCCCGGTGACGACGCTGTTGGCCGCCGCCGTGGGGCTCACCGTGCTGACGATATGATCATGCTCGTGCTTGGTGAAGCGGTTCACCAGGAGGCGCTCGTCCTCCGACAGCTCCCACAGCTCCAAGGCGCCTGAGGAACCACCACAGGTGAGTTCACTTATCCTCAAACCTCGTCACACAACTAGGTTCTCAAGTTCTCACCCGCATCTGATGCCACCAAAACGCCCTTTTCGGACACCCACTTGACGTCCGTGACCCCGGCCTCCGTCTGCACGCCGGCTTTGCAGAAGCCCTCGTTAGGGGCCTGCTCGGGGTTGCTGTAGATCCACACCGAGCCCTGCCAGCTCCTGCCAGTCAGGCTGGAGGAACCCAGCAACAAGGTGCCATCTGAAAGCAAAGCACGGACGACCTTGACTGGAAATATCAGCGTTACAATTTCGGTTTAGCTTATACAAACTTCTATCATTCCAATCTTTATTTAAAAACGGAGCATACAGTAGAGCAGGAGGAGCCATCTGGTGCGGTGCAACATGGTGCACTGTATTCAATCACATGCTCCGAGCAGCCGGTGTACCGCCATACGGTTTTGGAGCGTTTTATTATCTGTTAGCTGAGCTATTTTTTTTTTATGTTACCAGATTTATCATGATGACATCATGATTCCCTCATGTTGGTCTGGACGGCGGTCGAGTGGTTAGCGCGCAGACCTCACAGCATGGAGACCAGGGTTCAATTCCACCCTCGGCCATCTCTGTGTGGAGTTTTTCCATTCCAAAAACATGCTAGGCTAATTCTAATTCCCTAAGACAGCTAGGATAGGCTCCAGCCCCCCCACGACATTATCACTCGGATAATGTGAACATCCAGCAGCAACACAACATTTTGGCATGATTACTATTTTGATGAAAAATACACTGAACCGGGTGGTTAGCACACAGGCTTCACAGCTAGGAGACCCAAGTTCAATTCCATCCTCGGCCATCTCTGTGTGGAGTTTGCATGTTCTCCCCGTGCATGCGTGGGTTTTCTCCGGGTACTCCGGTTTCCTCCCACATTCCAAAAACATGCTAGGTTAATTAGCGACTCCAAATTATGTGTGCCCTGTGATTGGCTGGCCACCAGTCCAGGGTGTACCCCGCCTCTCACCCGAAGACAGCTGGGATAGGCTCCAGCACCCCCTAGTGAGGATAAGCGGTAGAAAATGAATGAATGAATGAATGGTCTGGTGCCAACTCTTCAGTTAGAACATTTACTATTGGCTGTCCTAGAAGTCGTTAGATGAAAACATTGACTTTTTTCTGTTTTTGAGTGTCTTATGAATTGATATTTTTATAAATAAAAACAATTTAAAGGCTATAAACTAATTATCAGCGATGGGTATTGGTGCACAAGCATGTTAGCACAGGTTGCCGCAACCCTTACCTGCTCGGTACTGCGCCGCGCACAGATGCTTCTCCATGCATGCGGGAGCATTGGGGGGTATATTCCAACGATTCTCCTTGATCATGGTGGTCTCCACGCACCTCGACTTGGCTCCGCTAGGCGGTTCCTAACTATTTTTGCTGAATTAACAATTCCAATTCCTTGCAAAAAGCCTACAATGACAACTGTTTTGCCATAAAAGAATACACAACCACGGAGCTGCTGTCTCGTTAAAATGAACCAAGTTAATAGCGACACACGAGGACAGTGGACACCGCGTGATCTTCTTCTATGGTTTTCTTCCGCCTCGCCGCCTCCTTTTTCTTCTTCGTTGGTGTCGCAATACTGCCATCTTCTGGTCAATTCATGTAAAACGTCTTTAACCCAGACGTTAGCACAAGTACACACTTTGCGATCGACATCCAGAATCTACATCTTAAGAGCTAAATTGATTAGTTTCATGAATACGAAATCAAAATTAATCGTGACGACGCTGCTGCGTTATGTTTTCCTGTAAAGTCCGCTTCGTTTAACAGGAAATGGAATTACGTTTGGACTTGTAAAATGGACCATCCACAGGAATGCTATATATAGAATGGCGATTACATCAAAAATATTTAACATTACAACAACAGATGACAGACGGTGTAGTTGCTTTAAATTTCCGTGTTTTTTCCGAATACGCTTGGCGTATATGCTTAGTTTTATTCTGATAGGTAAAACCAGTAGCGGAAGTAGAACCGGCGGCGTTTGTGGCGAGTTTCACAATCCTGTCTGTGCGTGGAAAATCGATGAGTGATTGGTTTGTCTTCATGGTCAAGATTCCTTGGCTCTATTGACGCTAAAGGTAAACATATCAACTAGTCAAACTGAAGCATGTTGCTCAACAACAACAACAACAACACCACCACCAAAAAGAAAAGATATTGTCGATGCAGTTCACGGTGGCTGTGTGTGACGTCAACTACCACAGTGGCGCCTTTGTCTCGCCTTTGGTGGTTTTTAGATGTTTCTGACTCGTTCTGTGCGCGAACGTTAGCTGTCATCGCGTTCCGGGGGAGCCGAGCAGCGCGCAGGCTAGAGCGAGCAATCAGGTGTGCGGACAGCCGCGGTACAGCACACTAGGCCGGGGTGAACGCTCCGCAGTCGCTGTGTGTTTGAGGCTTCTTTTAGTCGTCGTATTTATTCCACTCGTGAAAACTGTTCGAGAGCTTCCCCTTTATGGTACATATGTGTGTTTGCATAACAGGCTAATTCATCATAGTTCTTTATTTTTAACCCTAATGTGTCCAAGGCATAAAAAGTGACAGGAAGTAATGTTTGTTGTTTTGATAAGCTTATGGGGCAAACACACAAGCACTGATATGCTGAAACCACAGCATAAGAGAAATGCTGGAAGAAAATGGAAGTTATCCAGGCCGCCAGGGGAGCCACACTTGAAGGATGGTCCTCTTTACAGACATAAGCGGGATGTCCGGAAAGCAACTTGGCTGACATTTTAAGAGGGGAACTAAAAAGGTACGTTTTTTTCATGTTGTTGTACAACGCTTGGCTGGAGTATTTTATTCTGCTGCCACGGAGCTCAAGAGAACCGGAGTACAGAGCCTGGGGAGCCACTTGCCGTGGCCCGGCAAGGTGTACTGTAGTCGGACACTTGCTTCGAGCAGCCCCTGTGCTGTCACGGAGCTCGGGAGAACATCTTATACAGTTTGTTTTGAGGGTTTGTGTGTGGTTTTGGCATTTGTAGGATTGTCCCGTTTTTGCATTATTTAGCATTTTTGCCCCATCAGCCATTGTACTACAATCCTAACATATTTGTTGACCAGTAATACGTTATAACGTCATCAAGTTTTAGTAGTTTTTCCACTGCGTCTCAATTCTGCAGGACACGGCTGGACTTTGTCATCAAACTGCATTCGATATTATATCCTGGGGTACCCAGCATGCCTTGTGGGTGCTTTATAAATAACAGTTGCAAGTGTTTGTGTTAGCGCTTAGTGGTAGTTACCCGCACAGAATAGTAGTTGATTGTTGTTGTTGTCAATGAATGTACTGGCACAGAGACAGCTTCCTGTACGAAGTATTTCATGTACAGCTGTCCTTCGTTATTGCAGTTAATTGGGTCCGAGCCGGGCCGCGATAGATTCATTTCCGTGATTAGTAATCAAATTGAATATTTTGGTAATTAGAACATAGAAGACCTGATTATGACTGATGATTATTATTATTAGAGCCCCGTAGACAAGAAATAACACCCCTATGATCACCTTTACACTCCTCTTATTCATTGTTTTCAACACATTGCGCAACTCCTATGCTGCAGAGACTCGGCCAGCTAGCAAGTTAGCAAGTAGGGTTGTGAACGATAAACCGATACAACTGCACATTCGATTTGACAAGCGAGAAATGCGTCATCGATGAAATGATGTGCCTTTTTACACGTTTGAAAGTACTGTAAGAATTTTTTATACTTTTATACAATTTCATTTTTCATTTTATAGCATGAAATTTAAAAAAATCTAAGCGTATCTAATCTTATCTTAACCCGTGTATCGAGATGCGTGTACATATAGGGTTAGCCTCAAATGAGTTCTAAACTTAAGAAGCCAAAAGCTGACCACTTCCACACGGAATGGGAGGAGAATTTTTTTTTTGTCTCTGTCATGCGAGACATGCTAAAGCTGACTCAATGACTTCATGCAGCGTTAAGGTAATGTCATGTAAGCTAATGTGTTTGTGTCATTACTGCCACCCGGGTACAACAATACTACATATCAATTGTATTCCAACACAATTTTCCTCACAAAACGGTGATTATTAAATTCTGAAAAAATGTCTATGACTATACTGTACAATGAAATGAGTGACTTTGCCATGGGTTGCTTTCAGGGCTGCATCATGGCCTTAAAAAGGAGAAGAGCGACATCCCCCTCCAGCAGCGTGAGTGGAGGAGATTTTGACGACAGCCAGGCTTCATCGCTGGTGTCGTCCAGCGGCAGAAAGAGGAGAAGGACCTCAAACATCCCGACCGTGGACCCTGTAAATGTCGCCCTTTTGTCACGTGCCCGTCATCACGACAATGGGCCTACATTCACGAAAGTCGTCACGTTGTGCCTTGCAGATCGCCGTGTGCCACGAACTGTACAACACAGTCAGAGACTACAAGGACGACCAAGGGAGGATGCTGTGTGAGCTCTTCATCAGGGCCCCCAAACGGAGGTGAGCACAAGTTACGTATGCACTTCCATGATGGATTTATATATTTATACGACATAAAACACAATAATTAGTTTTTACTGCTGCTTTCATAGGAGCACATCCTTTAACATGCTCAAGGATACAATCATTTGGAGGACAATTATTGTCTGACAAAATTTGTTTTCACGGCAGGTCTACATTTTTACAAACTGTGTGTGGAGTAGAATAGGAATGGAATATTTCCCACTCTGGTGGTAGAGTGGGAAATTTCCCAAAGTCACCTCAACTGTTAGTACAGTAAACCTCGGATATATCGGATTCAATTGTTCCCACTGGTTTTGTCCGATATAAGCGAAATCCGTTATATGCGTATCCCGGAAAATGTCCGTTTTACGCATATATGGGATTTATATCCGGTATATGCGTAAATGGGATTTTATCCGTTATAAAAAGGCACTTCCTTGACTATGTTTCCAATGTACCTGGACGCGCAGGCAACGCTGCAAACGCTGCAAATGACGTCGTATAGCGGCCTGTCACCATTCGGATTCGAATCGGAGCGCCACGATGCGGCCATCCGATATATGCCAGGGAAATTTCATGGAAATGCATTGGAACGGGACTGGAGATTTTGTCCGAAATAGGCGAAATCCGTTATAAAAAATCCGATATATGCAATGAATTTTTATTGGAAATGCATTACAGAAAAATCGGTTCTTTTTTATCTGTCCGTTGTGAGCGAATTTCCGATATATCCGAGTGCGATATATCCGAGGTTTACTGTAATGGCATATTTCCGAGTGGAACACAGGTCATTCCTGTTAGTCATGGCCTATTTTCCATTAGGTGACCTTTTGTCACCTCACAACAGCACAGGATGGTGTATGTTGTCTAAACTCTGTTTCAGACACAGTACAACAATATGAGTATCTACCGCAGGTACTACATAACGCACACTCAGAAGTACTTTCACTTATTTTTACCTGTGCACGCACACAAACACTTTCTTGTAATATTATGACTTAATTCATGTGACATTGCCATTTTTGTCTCATAATATTATGACTTTATTCTCCTAATATTTCATCATTAGTCCAGTAAAAATTTCCACTTTTTTCTCATCATATTGTGACTTTATTTTCCTACGTTTTCAACTTTATTCACTCCTAATATTATGGCTTCATATTGTGACTTTTTCTCATAATATTATGACTTTATTGTCCAAATATTTCAACTTCATTCTAGTAAAAATTAGACTTTTTTTAGTCATAATATAATTTTATTCCCTGAATATTTCAATGTTATTTTCTTAAAATTTTGATTTTTTTCCCCCGTCATAATAATATGGAATCGTTCTCCTAATATTTTGTTGTTATTCTCATTAAAATGGTGACTTTTTTCACATAATATTATGACTTTATTCCTCAAATATTTTAATTTATTCTCTTAAAATTTTGACTGTTTTATTGTAATATTATGATTTTATTCTCCAAATATTTAAAATTTATTCTAATTTTTTTTCCTCATTATGATTTTACTTTCATAATAGTAACTAACTTTACTCTCATAAAATTTCACCTTTTGTTCTGGGAATTTTGTAACTTAATTCTTGCAAAATTTTGACTTTTTAAAATTGTAATGTTATGACTTTATTCCGCTAATATTTCAATATTATCCCCTTAAAATTGTGAGTTTTTTTCCCTTCCAGGAACCAGCCAGACTATTACCACGTGGTGTCTCAGCCTATCGACATGATGAAGATCCAGCAGAAATTAAAGATGGAGGAATACGACGACGTGGAGCAACTCACCAGCGACTTTCAGCTCTTATTCAACAACGCCAGGACGTACTACAAGGTGACGGCTCGTGTTCAATACCTTCTGGAGGAAGTACGGGCTCGTCAGTGAGCCCTTCCACTCGGTGTCGCTGTAACAGCAGGCGTCCCAATACTTTTGTACACGTGGCGTGAAATCTTCTTTTCTCTTGCGTGCAGTCAGACAGTCCTGAGTTCCGGGCGGCCTGCAAGCTGTGGGACCTTTACCAGCGGACCAAGAATGAATTTGTTCAGCCGGGGGAGGATGACGAGGATGATGAAGATGGCTACGATGCACAAGACAACCCTGGCGGATCTACGGAGGATGAGGTGACGTCACCGTCGCCATCAATTAGCAGGGCCTGCGAGTCGCACACACTCCTGCAAGTCTTGATGTAAGGCCAGGGTGTCCAAAGTGCGGCTCGGGGCTGTTTGCAGCCCCCGGCTCTTTTATTATTGGCCCGCTGCACATTGGGAAAATGGAATATAAAAAGGAAAAATATGTCATTTACATCAAGGTTCTTATACGATCTCATTCAGGGTTATGAAATCACGACCCACTTTTATTTCATTTATTATTTTGTACATTTTTATCATTTTTAGTTTATTTATTTGTGGCGTTCTTTTACACTTTTTTTATTTGAATGTTATTTTTTTAATTTTTAAAGTTAAATTTTTGTACTTGTCATTTTAATTTTGTATTTGTTATAATTGTTTACATTTTCATTAGTTATTATTATTATTTTTTTATATATTTCTAGTATTTTTCTTGACACTTTTTTATTTTATTTTAACATTTACACTTTTGTTGAGGTCAGTTTAATTTTTTGATTATTTATTATTTATTTAATTTTTTTTGCAGTTTTAAGTCATTTTGATTTATTTTTAGGGATTTTTAACTTTAATTTCTTTTACATTGTTATTTAAGTCAATTTTATTATTTTTTTATTTGTCGTGTTCTTTTACACTTTTTTATTTGAATGTTAGTTTTTTAATTTTTAATTAAAGTTTAATTTTTATACTTGTCATTTTAATTTTGTATTTGTTATAATTGTTTACATTTTCATTAGTTATTATTTTATATATTTCTAGTATTTTTCTTGACACTTACTTTTTTATTTTATTTTAATATTTACATTTTTGTTGAGATCAGTTTATTTTTTATTATTTATTGAAAGATTTTTTTTCAGTTTTAAGTCATTTTTATTTATTATTAGGGATTTTTAACTTTTTTTTTTTTTTACATTGTTATTTAAGTCAATTTTATTATTTTTTTTATTTGTCGTGTTCTTTTACACTTTTTTACTTGAATGTTAATTTTTAAATTTTTAATTAAAGTTTAATTTTTATACTTGTCATTTTAATTTTGTATTTGTTATAATTGTTTACATTTTCATTAGTTATTATTATTTTATATATTTCTAGTATTTTTCTTGACACTTACCTTTTTATTTTATTTTAATATTTACATTTTTGTTGAGATCAGTTTATTTTTTATTATTTATTGAAAGATTTTTTTTCAGTTTTAAGTCATTTTTATTTATTTTTTAGGGATTTTTAACTTAAATTTTTTTACATTGTTATTTAAGTCAATTTTATTTTATTTTTTTATTTGTCGTGTTCTTTTACACTTTTACTGCAGTCATTTTTATTTTAATATTTACACAGTTGATTTCGATTCATTTTTAAAAGCATTTTAATTCTTATTTATTTGATTATGAAGTCATAATAAGTCATTTTCATTCATTTTATTTCATGATATTATGGGAATAAAGTCAATATATGACGAGATGAACATTTACATAATTATTCAAGAAGTAAGTTAAAACAAAAAAAGGCAAAAATGGGACAAGAGTATACTAATAAATTTTTTCACCTACTGCGTATTGCAAATATTTTCCCATGAATATATATAATTTCTTATACAAAATATTATTATTCTATTTTTATAATTCCAGTACTCCCTTGGATGAATGTGTGACTTCTTTCATACTAACAGAGCACGCCGCCCTGCTTGAGGGACGTCCTGGAGCAGCTCCTTGACGCCGTGGTGACGTATGCCGAGCCCTCGGGCCGCCTGGTCAGCGAGCTCTTCCAGAGGCTGCCCTCGAAGGCGGTACAAACGATACAAACGATTCACCTTGTTATGGAAGACGGAATGAATGACCTTGGTGTCATATTTAGGATGCACTTTCCCTCTTTTCTTCTAGCAATATCCGGATTATTATGCAATCATCAAGGAACCCATCGATCTCAAACTCATTGCCCAAAAGATTCAGGTATTTCACTACCGGCCTTCCTTTTGCTGGCCTCTATATATTGATATATAGTGTTCTTCCTGATTTGCCTAATATTTCAACTTTATTCTCACAAAATTGCAATTTTTTCTTGTAATATTATGACTTTATTCTGGTAATATTTCAATTTTTTGTTATTATTTTTTCATAATATTAAGACATTATTCCTTACCTAATATTTTAACTTTATTCTTGTAGAATTGAGACTTATATATCATATTATAATATATTATATAATATTTAATAATATATAATATTTTGACTTGATTCTCCTAATATTTCACCTTTATTCTCATAAAATTGCAACATTTTTCTTGTAATATTACGACTTTATTCTGGTAATATTTCAATTTTTTGTTATTATTTTTTCATAATATTAAGACATTATTCCTTACCTAATATTTTAACTTTATTGTTGTAGAATTGAGACTTATATATAATATTATAATATAATATATAATATTTAATAATATATAATATTTAATAATATATAATATTCTGATTTGATTCTCCTAATATTTCACCTTTATTCTCATAAAATTGCAACCTTTTTTTTGTAATATTATGACTTTATTCTGGTAATATTTAAATTTTTTTGTTATTATTTTTTCATAATATTAAGACATTATTCCTTACCTAATATTTTAACTTTATTCTTGTAGAATTGAGACTTATATATAATATTATAATATAATATATAATATTTAATAATATTAATATTTAATAATATATAATATTTAATAATATATAATATTTTGACTTGATTCTCCTAATATTTCACCTTTATTCTAATAAAATTGCAACCTTTTCCTTGTAATATTATGACTTTATTCTGGTAATATTTCAATTTTTTGTTATTATTTTTTCATAATATTAAGACATTATTCCTTACCTAATATTTTAACTTTATTCTTGTAGAATTGAGACTTATATATCATATTATAATATAATATATAATATTTTATAAGTATTAATATTTAATAATATATAATATTTAATAATATATAATATTTTGACTTGATTCTCCTAATATTTCATTTGTATTCTAATAAAATTGCAACCTTTTTCTTGTAATATTATGACTTTATTCTGGTAATATTTCAATTCTTTTGTTATTATTTTTTCATAATATTAAGACATTATTCCTTACCTAATATTTTAACTTTATTTTTGTAGAATTGAGACTTATATATCATATTATAATATAATATTTAATAATTATTAATATTTAATAATATTTAATAATATATAATATTTTGACTTGATTCTCCTAATATTTCACCTTTATTCTAATAAAATTGCAACCTTTTTCTTGTAATATTATGACTTTATTCTGGTAATATTTCAATTTTTTGTTATTATTTTTTCATAATATTAAGACATTATTCCTTACCTAATATTTTAACTTTATTCTTGTAGAATTGAGACTTATATATAATATTATAATATATAATATTTAATAATATTTATTAATATATAATATTTTGACTTGATTCTCCTAATATTTCACCTTTATTCTCATAAAATTGCAACATTTTTCTTCTAATATGACTATATTGTTCTAATATTTCCACTTCATTCTTGTAAAATTGCACCTCTTTTCTCATAATATTCTGCCTTTATTGTCTTAAAGGGGACCTATGATGCTTTTCCCACGTTTCTGACCTATAAATGTAGTTATAATGTTGGATTCTGGTGTTAAACAATGTAAAAGTTTCAGATAATGAGGTTTGCGCATTTGGAAGGGAACCCAGGAAGAAGGTTGGGATGCCTCAAAACGCTCTGTTTCAAAAGGCGTGGTAAAACTGTTCTTTTGTGATGTCACAAAGGGGCGGACTTCCTTATATGAAAACTCTCTGCCCTCCCCGAAGCGCTACTCCGCTGTTTACTTGCTAGCAATGCCTCGAAAGGGATAGCTACATTTGTTAACGAGGCAAACATCAAGCACAAGCGGTTGGAGTTCCTGATTCCCTACTTGCCAAGAGTGTGCCTGGAGGTGGGCCGCGGGTGGAACACATGGAAAAAATTTTGCGGAAACCACAAAATCCAAAGAAATACAGCTGAATAGGTGCAGATTCCAGAAGAACTAGAAAGCTTTGTGTGCTGGGTATGGTGTGTAGCTGCTCTATGGGAGATACAATACAAACTCAATACAAAGGACCAAAAAATTAGCATAATAGGTCCCCCTTAATATTTCAACTTTATTCTGATAAAACTGCTACTTTTTTCTCGTAACATTTTGACTTTATTCTCCCAGTATTTCTAGACAGGAAGGAAGTTCTGATAATGCTTAAAATGACCAAAATAGGGCAAAATACTTTAAGTATTACATGTTATGATATAAAATCTTGTTGAAGATTTTTGCAGGTGTTAATAGCGGACTTTGTAGGCAGAATAGGTGTGTCCCATGACGTGCATGAGCTGCCTCTTTTTACCTGTTTTTATATCTTTAGAATGCACAGTAAAGAGAAAGTGATAGCAAAATCCCCCAAACGCCTTGGTTAAAGATGAATCCATGTGTTTGGTTTCAGTTGGGCCACTACAGGAGCGTTACCGCCATGGCTAAAGACGTAGAGTTACTGGTGAAAAATGCCAAAACGTACAACGAGCCTGGATCGCAGGTGTTTAAGGTGAGTGTATCTGAGAGTGGACTTTGATTTTCTGACGTATTTACGCACAAGAACGTTTGTGTTCCAGGATGCAAACACCATAAAAAGGGTTTTTGCACAAAAGAAGACAGACCTCGAGCACGGTGAACCCATCAAGTCCAGCATTCGCATCAGGTAGTACACGGACAACAAGGAGATGCTTTGGCTAGTATTGGAAAGTCATCATTTTCTTCTTCTTCTTCTTCTTCTTCCAGGAATCGAAGGTGTGCTCAGGGCGAGCGCCTCTCCGCCATCAGCATGGCTCTTCAGTATGAAAGCGACGAGGATGGAATACTATCTGGTACCTTGTGACAAAACAGACACACTTTATTCCGATGCGAGTAACACGGCTCCTCTCTCCCTGTGTCGCTCAGGGTCTGTTCACTACGACGAGAACGAGTCCGAGGCGGAGAGCTTGAACTCCAACATGGACATGAGTAACCCCATCTTCCAGCTCTATGAAGCCGTGCGAGGTGCCAGGAACAGCCAGGGCCTCCTGATCGCCGAGCCTTTCCTGGAGCTGCCCCCCAGGAGGGACTGCCCCGACTACTACAATCAGATCCCTCAGCCCATGTGCCTTCATCAGATCAAGTAGGAAAACATGTGACCACCAACATTGGAGACGCTCATATTAGCCCTAGACTCTATTTGTTAGAATGTGAACTTAATATTGGAAACATATGCTAACAAGTTATATACTGTATACACACCGACCCATGTACATATGCTTACAAGGCATACATATATATATATACACTGACCATGTACATATGCTAACAAGGTATAACACACAACCCATGTGGATATGCTAACAAGTTATATATACACACCAACCCATGTCAATATGCTAACAAGTTAAATATACACACCGACCCATGTACATATGCTAACAAGGTATACATATATATACACTGACCCATGTACATATGCTAACAAGGTATATATACACACAACCCATGTCGATATGCTAACAAGTTATATATACACACCAACCCATGTCGATATGCTAACAAGCTATATAAACACCAACCCATGTGGATATGCTAACAAATTATATATACACACCAACCCATGTACATATGCTAACAAGTTATATATACACACAACCCATGTGGATATGCTAACAAGTTAGATATAAACACCAACCCATGTGGATATGCTAACAAGTTATATATACACACCGACCCATGTCGATATGCTAACAAGTTGTGTATATATACACACCAACCCATGTCGATATGCTAACAAGTTGTGTATATATACACACCAACCCATGTCGATATGCTAAAAAGTTGTATATACACACCGACCCATGTACATATGCTAACAAGTTATATATACACACAACCCATGTCGATATGCTAACAAGTTATATATACACACCAACCCATGTACATATGCTAACAAGTTATATATACACACAACCCATGTCGATATGCTAACAAGTTATATATACACACCAACCCATGTACATATGCTAACAAGTTATATATACACACAACCCATGTCGATATGCTAACAAGTTATATATACACACCAACCCATGTACATATGCTAATAAGTTATATATACACACAACCCATGTCGATATGCTAACAAGTTATATATACACACCAACCCATGTGGATATGCTAACATAATAATATATAATAATATATATAATATATAATAATATTTAGCCATAGAACACAGTATTCTGTGTGCCTTGAAAGATCAGTCAAAATCCTGTAAATCCTGCTGTGGACCGTCACCATTAGAAGATCCATCCTTTTCAGTCTTACATGGGGGTCAGGACGGTGCCTCCATGTTGGCCAACAGCCCCCTATTTTGGCGTGGCGTCACACACGGACCGCAGTACAATGTCTCTGAGAGCCCCTTACTTCCCCCGCAGGAACAAGATGAAGAACAACGAGTACGAGAGCGTGGAGCACATGGACTCGGATCTGGCGCTGGTGTTGGAGAACGCCAAACGTTCTAATGTTCCTCACTCGTCCGTCTACAAGCGAGCCCTGAAACTGCAGCACATCCAGCAGGTGGGTTTTCCACTTGATGTTCCCATGTTGGCTTTAGTTGGATGATGTATCTTGTATGGATTAGATGAAGCGGAAGGAGCTTTTCCAGCGAGACGATGACGACGGGGACAGCATGCTCTCCTCCGCCACCTCGGACACCAGCAGCACCAAGAGAAAAAGGTACACAATCTCACTTTTTTTATGGCTTCCAAAGTGTATGACGACTCTTTGTTATTCAGTCACAAGAAGAATACGAAGAAAAATCGAATGAAAGCCCTGGTGGCTGCCGTGACCGAAGCGCGGGAGTCGGTCACCGGCAGGCGACTGTGCGACCTCTTCATGGTCAAGCCCTCCAAGAAGGACTACCCCGATTACTACAAGGTCATCCTGGAGCCCATGGACTTGAGGACCATCGAGCACAACATCCGCTCTGACAAGTACCAGACGGAGGACGCCTTGGTGGAGGACATGAAGCTGATGTTCCGCAACGCTCGACACTACAATGAGGAGGGCTCGCAGGTTAGCGCTTGTCACGTTCAACTTCCTTGGCTTTAGCGGAGAATTTAGAGCTAAAATGTTTCGATGTGGCAGGTCTTCAATGATGCTGACGTGCTTGAGAAAATAATGAAGGACAGACGCAGGGACCTGGGACCAGTGACGGATGAGGACGACACGGTGTCCTCCAAGATGAAAATAAGTAGGTGGCTTCACCAGATATTAGGACTTTATTCTCATAATATTTCAACTATACTTTGGTCAAATTGGGACTTTTTTTTATTCATAATAATAGAACTTTATTCTGTTAAAATTGCAATTTTTTTTCTAATATTATGACTTTCATTCTCCAAATATTTTCATTTTATTTTTGCAAATTTGTGAATTTTTTCTCCTAACATTATAACGTTATTCTCGTAAAAATTGCAACTTTTTTTTCTCATAATATTATGAATTAATTTTTTTAATATTTTAGCTTTTTTGGTTGTTTTTTTGGCAATGTTTTTCTCATAATATTAGGACTTTATTATCCTAATGTTTAAAATTGTGACCTTCTTGTAATAGTATGCCTGAATCTTCAAGTAAGTTTTTGTTTTTTGTGTGTTTGTCATTTTTAAATTTATTGGTTTATTTTATTTATTTATTTTTTTACTTTTGTTTCAGTCAAATTAAATTTTGTATTATTATTTATTGTATTATTATGTATTTTATTTAGGTCATAAGCATTTTTTTTACTTTTAAGACATTTTTATTTATTATTTTTTTACACTTATTTAAGACACTTTATTTTTTATCTTTGTATTTTTTATTTAATTTAATTTTTTTATTTTATTACACTTATTGAATCATTTTACATTTTTATCATTTATTAAAAAATCTTATTCTTATTAGTCATTATAGTTGTGTTTTTTTTGCACTTTTATGTAAGACATTTATATTTTAGAAAAATATTATTTACTCTTGTTAAAGTGGGGGGGGTATTTCCACTTTTATTGAAGTTGTTATTTATATTTGGTTTGTTTTTGGACATTTTTATTGTTATATTATTTACACTTTTGTTTCAGTCATTTAAGAGTTTTTTTTCACTTTTTTTTACACTTATTTAAGACACTTATTTTTATTTGTTTGCACTTTTATTTATTTTGATTAATTTTATTACAATTTTGTCATTAAATGTTTTTGTTTATTGTAATGCTTATGTAAATAATAATAATAATAGTTTTTTATTTTAAGTCATTATCGTTTTGCGAGTTTATCGAAGACATTTTTATTTTTGTTTAAGTCAATTTAGTCTTTTTTAAAATCCACTTTTAAGTTATTTTTATTTTTTTTACAGCTTTATTGAAATCATTGTTATTTTTATATTATTTGCACTTTTGTTTAAACCGTTGTAGTTGTTTTTTTGCGCTTTTATTTAAGACATTTGTATTTTTATTTCAATATTATTTATTTGTTTTAGTTCATTTTAACTAATTCAACAATATTAGTTAATTTTTTTTACTCTTTTATTTAAGTCTTCGTGAAGCTATTATTTACACTTTTGTTTCAGTCATTTTATTTTATTTTTTATTTTATTTTTTTACTTTTGTTGAAGTCATTTCTATTTTTATTATCTTTCTTACACTTTTTTTTATTTCTGCATTTATTTAATTATTTAAATAATTTATTTTTTTTTGTCTCCTGATGGTATAAATGACATGTATGTGTAAAATACATTTTCACGGAACTTCAGGCATCCTGTCAATGAAACGAGGAAGAAGCGCATGCATACAAATAATGCATAAAGCGACCACCAAATAAAGTCAGATATGAATTATATATTCTATATTTTCATGGAATCTGTGACTTAGCCAGCACGGATCCGCTATCCACCGCTTTAGATGCACTGATTGAATATTTTGGGAATATTTGCCGTCTGTGTGATTACAGGGAAGACAAACATCAGTCTGAAGAAGTCTAAATATCTGACACCCTTGCAGCAGAAGCTGAACGAGCTGTACGAGTCCGTCAAGAACTACACAGACAAACGCGGCCGCCGCCTCAGCACCATCTTCCTGCGGCTTCCGTCCCGCGCCGAGCTGCCGGATTACTACATCGCCATCAAGAAGCCCGTGGACATGGAGAAGATCAAGAGCCACATGTTGGCTAATAAGTACCAGGATGTGGACGCGCTGGTGGAGGACCTGGTGCTCATGTTCAACAACGCCTGCACCTACAACGAGCCCGAGTCTCTCATCTACCGGGACGCTCTCATGCTGCACCGGGTGCTGTTGGAGACCAGGCACGCCCTGGAAGGGGGCGAGGACGCCTACGTGCCGGACGTGCCCCGCCTCATCCAGGAGCTTCTCCGCAGCCTCTTTGTCTCCGTGCTCGGTCACCAGGACGATGAGGGACGTTGCTACAGCGATTCTCTTGCCGAGATTCCCGCCGCCGACGGCGCCGACCCCGAGAAGACCGCGCTCACCTTTGAGGTCATTCGTAGGAATGTGGACAGAGGATGCTACATGAGGCTGGATGTCTTTCAGGACCACATGTTTGAAGTTCTGGAGCAAGCCAGACATCTAAACAGGTGAGAAACCGCACTGCACCGTGCACATAGCTACAACGTTCTCTTCCGCCGTTCTCGACGATTGCAGGACGGACTCTGAGATCTTTGAAGATGCGGTCGAGCTGCAGCAGTTCTTCATCAGGATCCGGGACGAGCTGTGCAAGAACGGAGAGATTTTGATGTCGCCTGCTCTGAGCTACACCTCCAAACATCTGCACAACGACGTGGAGAAGGAGAAGAAAGAAAAGCTCCCCAAAGAGGTCGAGGAGGACAAAATCAAGAGGGAGGAGGAGAAGATGGGTATTTGCATTTTTATTTATGACAGTGTATCTTCTGAGGGGACAGTATCTACAATCCAAACTCGAGATACACAACATCTTTTAAACCATAACCTGCTTCTCAAGACCGATATGGTACCAATAATCAATAATTTTTTTGATCTACTTTTTACATTTAGATATAAGTGTAGTTTGTGCACACCTGGAGGTAAAAAGGACTGGAACAAATTAGGATTAGACCAAGTGTACCTGCTGCTTTGTTCACCAGTACTATCAGGAGAACCAGAGTATAGAGGGGACGGAACCGTCTGCCGTGGCCCAGCAGTGTGCACTATATTGGGACACATGCTCTGAGCAGCTGGTGTGACGCCACGGAGGTCTCTCCCAAAACTTTTGCACTTTTCAAACTCTTACGGCTATGGCTAATTTATGGCTAAATTCTAATCTTGTCACATATTGTCAGGTTCAAACTCCTGTGAAACTTAAAAAAACTTAAATAAGAAGAGACGGGCAATAACACTCAAAGCGAGGAGTGTGAAACATACCCACTGACATGCAGCTCCACTCTGAGTATGCAGTTCACACGCCTCTCTTTTTAGTCTCTTTCGGGGGTCCCTACTACATGGTCGTGCAACTCTAAAGGGGGGGGGGCAGTTGCACAAGTTTGTCTATGTGTGTGTGTATATATGTGAGAGTAATTACTTTTATTGTTTTATGAGTTCTTAACTTGACACATTCCTGCAGGATTAATATGAACATCTGCAGGGTTGCTGTTGGTGCATCCAGGCACCTCCAGGACCCGGGGGTCGCTGGGGGTCTCTGATCAGGGTCACGGGAACATTTCTTCTTTAGCACATTCCAACACTCTTTCTATTGTCTAAGCAAATGGATATAAGGGTGATAATTAACATTATATTCATTCTATCTACATTTTATTCTAACACATATCCTTACTTCAGAACTACAGTAAACCTCGGATATATCGGATTCAATTGTTCCCACTGGTTTTGTCCGATATAAGCGAAATCCGTTATATGCGTATACCGGAAAATGTCCGTTTTACGCATATATGGGATTTATATCCGGTATATGCGTAAATGGGATTTTATCCGTTATAAAAAGGCACTTCCTTGACTATGTTTCCAATGTACCTGGACGCGCAGGCAACGCTGCAAACGCTGCAAATGACGTCGTATAGCGGCCTGTCACGATTCGGATTCGAATCGGAGCGCCACGATGCGGCCATCCGATATATGCCAGGGAAATTTCATGGAAATGCATTGGAACGGGACTGGAGATTTTGTCCGAAATAGGCGAAATCCGTTATAAAAAATCCGATATATGCAATGAATTTTTATTGGAAATGCATTACAGAAAAATCGGTTCTTTTTTATCCGTCCGTCGTGAGCGAATTTCCGATATATCCGAGGTTTACTGTACTACAAATTGTTTAAATGTGGTGCCGCTCATGAAACTTTGACGAAATGGTAGCTCTTTCTTCGGTAGGATCACAAGCTAAAATAACACCTGATTCATCACACAGCAACTTAACACTCAAAGTATACCTGAGAAATATGCACCAATATGAGTTTAAAATAAAAAAAATGCATTAAAGTTAAAGCTTTCTACGTCCCTTTTGAGTGTTAAGTTGCTGTGTGATGAGTTCACCACTGTATCGCTACTCAAGATAAGGCTGTACACTGTCCTACTTTTCAATGGTACGGCCCCTTTAGAAGATGGACCGCAACAAAAAGGTTGCGCTGACTTTTGCGAGCTGTGAATGTGCAGAAGCGGAGAGCAGGGAGGAATCCGTCGGAGGATCGTGGCAGTCGAGCTCGCAGCGCACGTACAGCCAAGACTGCAGCTTCGAGGACAGCATGTACTGCGTCGGAGACTACGTCTACGTGGAGCCCGCCGAGCCCACGCTCCAGCCTCACATCATCTACATCGAACGCCTGTGGCAAGACACCACCGGTCAGTCGCTCGTTTCGTGCAAGAACTTCATGCTTAAAAATCAGACTGTTGATTTCAGGTGACAAGTGGCTCTACGGTTGCTGGTTCTACCGCCCCAATGAGACCTTTCACGTGGCTACGCGCAAGTTCCTGGAGAAGGAAGTGTTTAAGAGCGACTATTATAACAAAGCCCCCCTCAGCAAGATTTTAGGCAAATGTGTGGTCATGTTTGTGAAGGTAAACGTCCCATATCTCACCTCCGATGGACCTCGCATGCACTGACGGTGTCCGTTCTATCTGCCGCCGGGTTTTTAGGAATACTTCAAACTGTCCCCTGAAGGCTTCAAGGCGGAGGATGTCTACGTCTGTGAGTCTCGCTACTCCGCCAAGTCCAAGTCCTTCAAAAAGATCAAGCTGTGGACCATGCCCTTGAACTCGGTTCGCTTTGTGCCAAGAGAAGTGCCTCTGCCTGTCGTTCGCGTGGCGTCCATGTTTGCCCTGAAACAAGAAGAGAAAGCTACGGAAATTACAGATGAAACCAAAGTGACAGAATGTAGCATCATCGATAAGGTAAAGCTTTGTTTTTTTCCAACAGTGCACATTATTCTTTTTTAGATTTATGTATTTTATTCTTTACAAAACACGGTGACAGGGCATCCACTTTTTAGTCCCTGAAGGCAGGGTGACAACATTTGAAACAGAAGAAGAGAAGAAAGAAGAAATAAAAACTCTTTTTAATTTAATTTACCTTTCATTTAGCTTTAATTTTGTTTGCATTTAATTAATTTAATTGATTTAATTTCTGCTTGAATGTTGAATTCTTTGTGCTAAAGCTCGCAGTTTTTAATAATAATCAACATGTAATGTTATGAGAAAAAATAATTTTATTCATTCATTCATTTTCTACCGCTTTTTCCTCATGAGGGTTGCGGGGGTGCTGGAGCCTATCCCAGCTGTCTTCGGGCGTAAGGGCCCTAGACTGGTCGCCAGCCAATCACAGGGCACATATAGACAAACAACCATTCACACTCACATTCATACCTATGGACAATTTGGAGTGGCTAATTAACCTAGCATGTTTTTTTGGAATGTGGGAGGAAACCGGAGTACCCGGAGAAAACCCACGCATACTCCACACAGAGATGCCCGAGGGTGGGATTGAACCCTGGTCTCCTAGCTGTGAGGTCTGCGCGCTAACCACTAGACCGCCGTGCCGCCCCTGGTTGGATGTTAAATGTAATACTTTTGTAGTTCGAGCACTGAAAGCCATGTACACATGAAATAACTCGCCTCAAATTACCACTTCCACATGGAATGGGAGAAATATTTTTCACTCCGTGTTATGGCTGACTTCATATAAATGTGATGCAAGGCAACATTAAGGTTTACTGGCACCTAGTGACCGGAATACTACATCTCTCTTGTATTTCAACGATTTTACTACACAGAGATGCCCGAGGGTGGGATTGAACCCTGGTCTCCTAGCTGTGAGGTCTGCACGCCAACCCCTAGACCACCGTGCCGCCCTAATGTAATTTTAATAGAGTTTAAATATTAAGTAATTCAATTCCAGCCATTTTTCATAAGCCGTTCCTCTCGTTACTGGCCATTTTTGATGATTTTGAATAATTTTTCAACACACACAGGATGGTACACACCAAGACAGATAAGTATCTACCTTTTTCTGTTCTTCAGTAATTGTCAGTAGAACGTTCCTAAAAATACCAATTCTCAACAAAACAAAAAAGGCTTTTTGTGAAGAGATCGATTTAAGCACACAAACTTTGCCATATATGTATATTTAGCCAAAATGTCTAAACAATCACAACATAATTAACACACAGAAAGGTTGTTTAATATGAAAATAACTATTTATTTACAAATATATATCAAATATACAAATATATACAAATACAGTAAACCTCGGATATATCGGACTCGGATATATCGGAAATTCGCTCACAACGGACAGATAAAAAAGAACCGATTTTTCTGTAATGCATTTCCAATAAAAATTCATTGCATATATCGGATTTTTTATAACGGATTTCGCCTATTTCGGACAAAATCTCCAGTCCCGTTCCAATGCATTTCCATGAAATTTCCCTGGCATATATCGGATGGCCGCATCGTGGCGCTCCGATTCGAATCCGAATCGTGACAGGCCGCTATACGACGTCATTTGCAGCGTTTGCAGCGTTGCCTGCGCGTCCAGGTACATTGGAAACATAGTCAAGGAAGTGCCTTTTTATAACGGATAAAATCCCATTTACGCATATACCGGATATAAATCCCATATATGCGTAAAACGGACATTTTCCGGTATACGCATATAACGCATTTCGCTTATATCGGACAAAACCAGTGGGAACAATTGAATCCGATATATCCGAGGTTTACTGTATATTAAAATTTCCCTTCAATGCTTAACATCCTTCATGTAATATGGCCTGATGCCTTTTTGTTTCCTGGTTGCTGCAGACGATGTACAGTTTTTCAATGGGAGAGATGCAGGCCTTCAAACTTCACCAAACATGCTCTCTTCTATTGTGGAGTTGCATCATCACCTCTTTGTGCCTCTCAAAATAAAGTTGTCATTTTTGGAAAAATTAGTTTGGGGTAATATTATTGGAATAAAGTCATAATATTACAAAAAGAACATTTAGGAAGATTATTTAGATAGAAAGTTTTCAGGATGTGGCCCTTGCTAGAAAACGTTTGGACACCCCTGATTTATGGAAGATCATAAGAACTTGTTTGACGGCAGCAACGTCCCCAAAACAGTTGGTAGTCCTTTATAAACACGTGATCATGGAGGCATGTACCACTGCTAAACCAGCCCACCATTTTATTACACATTTATGTTAAGCATTGAGCCACGTGTCAAAAATAAGAAAAAAATACTTTTTTTATGAGAGTATAAATTTAATTCCCCCCCAACCGATGGTCCCACAATGTACATTTTGTGCCCGCAGGAGAGGGAAGATGTGCCACTGGAGATGACCAATGGGGAAGCAGGATGCCAATACTACGAGCAGCTCTGCTACAACAACCTGTGGCTGAAAGTGGGAGACTTCGTCTACATCGGCTCTCACGGACTCGTGCGCCACCGAGTGGGCAGGTGGAGTAAACGTATTAATGCGGAACAGCATCAAAACGTCGTTCCATTTCCAACACGAAACTCTCTCGTCCAGGATTGAGAAGATGTGGATGCGAGACGATGCCGGATACTTTTTCGGTCCGATCTTCATCCACCCAGAGGAGACGGAGCATGAGCCCACCAAAATGTTCTACAAGAAGGAGGTTTTCCTCAGCAACCTTGAGGAGGCGTGTCCCATGACCTGCATCATAGGTAGAGTGAGTTGGATGATTGACAGGAAAAAAGGCTGAAGATTGACATAATAACAGACAAAGCTTTTAACACAAGGAAACAAGCCAGTACTCCATCTAGTGCTGCTTCTGGTTCCGGATAATTCACATTCATGTTCACAAAAACTGTGAAATGAAGATTAATATATATATATAAAATATTTGTCTCTTGCTGGGAATCACCAACTACAATAACTTCTGCCTGAGTTTGCTTTGTAAACAGTGTCGCAGAGCTTGGGGGAAAGCATAAGTCTTATCAGGCTTACGGCCACGCCCATATAAGGTACTCCGCCACCTCTGTGACATCACAAAGAAACAGTTTTACCACGCCTTTTGAAACCGAGCGTTTTGAACTTCATCCCGAACTTCTTTCAGAGCTCACGTCCAAATGCGTAAACCTCATTATCTGATACAACATTCTAACTACAGTAAACCTCGGATATATCGGATTCAATTGTTCCCACTGGTTTTGTCCGATATAAGTGATATAAGCGATATAAAAAACATTCTGTCCCTTGGGGGCATGACAGAAAATGAGAAGCAGTAGTATACCCCCACCGCAATGTAATAATAATTTCTTTTTAATATCTTTTTTTTTAAAGTAGGCTTCACTACACGTCATAAAATAAAGCCTGGCGCTCTGCCAGCTATCTATCAAAAAGCTGAAAAATGTGTCGCTAAAGTTAGCACTTTAGCTCACATAGCTATGCTAGTATTGTTGACATTTGTGTCCTCCTGTCCCGCAATAATAATATTGTTTTTTTTTTATGTAGGCTTCACTACACCGCATAAAATAAAGCCTGGCGCTCTGCCAGCTATCTATCAAAAAGCTGAAAAATGTGTCGCTTAAGTTAGCACTTTAGCTCACATAGCTATGCTAGTATTGTTGACATTTGTGTCCTGTTGTGTCGGGGGCTTAACGCGGTGTACCTGCTTTCGGTGACGTCTGATAGTGAGTCCTGTCGCGCTCCTGCTGCTCCGCCACCTTAGCTGCTCGCTCTGCAATGCGTCAAGGAAAACACGTGTATTAGGGTCACGTTATTAGGATGTCATCCACACGGCAACAAGTTTGCTATTATTATTTTGTAAATATGCAATTAGCAATGCAAAGCAGTGGTATATAGTACAGTAAACCTCGGATATATCGGATTCAATTGTTCCCACTGGTTTTGTCCGATATAAGCGAAATCCGTTATATGCGTATACCGGAAAATGTCCGTTTTACGCATATATGGGATTTATATCCGGTATATGCGTAAATGGGATTTTATCCGTTATAAAAAGGCACTTCCTTGACTATGTTTCCAATGTACCTGGACGCGCAGGCAACGCTGCAAACGCTGCAAATGACGTCGTATAGCGGCCTGTCACCATTCGGATTCGAATCGGAGCGCCACGATGCGGCCATCCGATATATGCCAGGGAAATTTCATGGAAATGCATTGGAACGGGACTGGAGATTTTGTCCGAAATAGGCGAAATCCGTTATAAAAAATCCGATATATGCAATGAATTTTTATTGGAAATGCATTACAGAAAAATTGGTTCTTTTTTATCTGTCCGTTGTGAGTGAATTTCCGATATATCCCAGTCCGATATATCCGAGGTTTACTGTACATTTATAGGTCAGAAAAGTGGAAAAAAGCATAATTCGTCCCCTCTGAAACTGTTTCCTTTGTTTTCTATTTCAATGTGGATCTATTTTTGGACATCTTTGCTTATTTTTTATTTTTACTTTTGAAAGTTCACTCTATTTATACTTTGGACCAGGGGTCTCAAACTCAATTTACTTGGTGGCCACTGGAGCTAGGTTCCAGGCGAGGCTGGGCCACATCAGGTTTTCCAAAAAAAACGCATTTATTAAAAACAGAAAAATGAATAAACTTTGCTTTGGTTCCGATTTTCTACAATAAAAGCTCTGATAAAACATTCCACTGTTCTCAAATATCTTACTTTTTATTTTTCTACACAAAATAAGATGAAAAATAAACAAATCAAGAATAAAGAAAATCAATCAATCAGTAATAAATAAATATAATAATAATAATAAAAAGTTAAGAAAGCACATATAGTTGGTGGGTAGACAAATGATTTTTTTCATATTAAAATGAACAAAGCATTATTAGAGCCCTGTAGACATGACAAAACACGACTATAGTCACATTTATACTCTTTTTATTTACAACATATTGCGCAACTGCAGGGTCTTGAGACACATGCTAACTCGCAAACTAGAGAGCTAGCGACCTAAACGGTAGCCTTCAAGTTATTTCCTTTCAACTTAAATAGCCAAAAACTTACCACTTCCACACGGATAGGGAGGATAACTATTAACAGTTATTTAACCTTTAACATGAACATTAATCAAACGTAATCATTTTTTCTGGGTACATGATACCATACAGCATCCATATCAAACTAACATTAAACTTTCATATCAAGGCAGGGGGCCTCAAACTAGTGTCCTGCGGGCCACATTTCTAACTTCTGCCTGAAGCCGAGTGGATCAAAGCCACACACCCAAGCAGGAAACTTTGTGAAAACCCAAAATAATCGTATCATTCTCAGAACTTGATTTGTGTTCCTGGTGGTCTGCTTCACGCACGTTTCTTGTCTCACAGGGAAGTGTGTGGTGTCGTCCTTCAAAGACTACCTGTCTTGTCGGCCGACTGAAGTACCTGAAGAGAATGTTCTGCTATGTGAGAGTCGCTACATCGAAAGCGAGAAGCAAATGAAGCGATTTAAAGGCCTCAAGCGCTTTTCATCCTCGGGAAAAGTGGTGGAGGATGAAATCTACTATTTTAGGTAAGAGTGCAGTTCTTTTGGACATTTATTTATTATTAGGGCTCTCAATTAATCAATTAAAGTCGTCCATTATAACAAGTAGGGGTGTCACAAGATCTCGCAAGATTAATAACGTGAGCAGATTTCAGTTCAGAACAAAAAAAAAATGTCTTGTTGGCACTCGGCCTGGGAAGATAATAAATATATTTCTCACTTCCGCCTTTGTCACATTGACATTTTGGTAAAAAAAAAAAAAAAATTCATGAAACAATAACTATACTGAAGAAAAACAACAAAGAAATGCATGTAGCAAAAAAGAATGTGATGTGTTACTCTCATGAAATGATGTAGCAGGCCAGAATGAAACACAGGAGTCGTTCAGAAGCTGAAGCTGGACTGAAATGCTGTGGAAATATGCTACAATGTAGAATGATTAATAACGTGAGCAGATTTCAGTTCAGAACAAAAAAAAATGTCTTGTTGGCACTCGGCCTGGGAAGATAATAAATATATTTCCCACTTCCGCCTTTGTCACATTGACATTTTGGTAAAAAAAAAATATTTTTCATGAAACAATAACTATACTGAATGAAAACAACGAAGAAATGCATGTAGCAAAAAATAATTTGATGTGTTACTCTCATGAAATGATGTAGCAGGACAGAATGAAACACAGGAGTCGTTCAGAAGCTGAAGCTGGACTGAAATGCTGTGGAAATATGCTACAATGTAGAATGATTAATAACGTGAGCAGATTTCAGTTCAGAACAAAAAAAAATGTCTTGTTGGCACTCGGCCTGGGAAGATAATAAATATATTTCTCACTTCCGCCTTTGTCACATTGACATTTTGGTTAAAAAAAAATATTTTTCATGAAACAATAACTATACTGAAGAAAAACAACAAAGAAATGCATGTAGCAAAAAAGAATGTGATGTGTTACTCTCATGAAATGATGTAGCAGGCCAGAATGAAACACAGGAGTCGTTCAGAAGCTGAAGCTGGACTGAAATGCTGTGGAAATATGCTACAATGTAGAGCTCGTTTGAGCTCACATCAAAAGTGAGATGTTTCTCATGCACTTCAAATCATTGATGGCGTTGACGTCTCTATCTTTCGTAAAACAGAAAGCTCATCGCTCCTCAGAAGGAGCCATCGCCGCTGCTGGACAGGAAAATTGAGGAACTGGAAGCAAAGTTTGCCGACATGACCGACGAAGAGCTGGAGGAGCTCGGCGACGACGACAGCGAGCTGGATCATTCGCTCCCTCGCATGCATCCCTCCATGTGCGGCGAAATGGACTTAATGAGCTACACGCCGCCACAGGTCAGGCTTGTCGTGTTCGCGCGTCGGAGAAGAAGAGTGTCCGTGTGTAGCTCGTAGCATTTGTGCCATCCGCTCTCCTGTGTATGCACAGTCAACACCCAAGTCTCTAAAGGGTCTTTCCAAGAAGGAGGGCTCCAAGCGGAAGATCAACATGAGCGGATACATCCTGTTCAGCAGCGAGATGCGCGCCGTCATTAAAGCCCAGCACCCCGACTTCTCCTTCGGCGAGCTGAGTCGCCTGGTGGGGACAGAGTGGAGGAACCTGGAAGGTTCCAGGAAAGCAGAGTATGAAGGTGAGGGGAAAGTAGGAGGAGCTTGATACCGATTTTGCATTATGTTTTATGGATTTCACAAACACACACTCTTTGAGAAAAGTCAAAAAATATTAATTATTATTAAGGGGCCATTCATAATTTTCAACATTTTCACAAGCGTACAAACCGTACGAGAGGGGGAGGGGGTTAAGACATCAACATACGCTTTTTTGAAAACCAGAAAATGTCGATGTCTGTATGTTCGAAGCGCGGGACGCAGTCAAATTTTAGCGCAAGTAGACCGGTCCCCTGTCGTATGCTAGCGCGAGAGCGCACCAGTTCACGCGATACTCCACGTAGCTCTGCATGCGTCGCATTCCAACACAACAATCAGACAATGGCCGACCCCGGTGATTTCGATGACCTATTTTCGTTCATCAAAACGAGAATTACCGCCATTCATCGCTCACCGAGCAATGCATACGAACAATACATCGATGTTTACTGCTTTGTGCGTTCGGAAAGAAAGCGGAAGGACGCTGTCGCGGCTGGCCAGGCGGCTTGGAAAGGTTCCAAATCGAAGGAATCGAGCAGGGCGGATTCGTTGCGAAAATGGAGAAGATCAAAACTAAAGCGACCATCTTGAATCTATTGGCCAGCTCTGTGTTTATTTTCTATATTTGGGCATGGACCTGGCTGTGATCGCCATTTTCTGAATGACTCTGTGGTGGTGAATTTGACTTTGTGGACAGTGCAGTAACAATCAATGTGATCTTCACTTCCGGTGGGCAAACTACGGCCCGGGGGCCACATCCGGCCCGCCGAGTGTTTGAATACGGCCCGCCCAATCTTTCCAAAGTATTTAATTTAAACTCAACATACAACCTGGCATCATGACCTGAGCCAACCTTTTGATGGTTTTATCAATTTCGTTTTTTGACATGGTCTGTTGTTTACAAAGTGCTCCTGAAAAAAGGGACACAAGCACATAATAATACTAAAAATTTAAATAATAATTATTATATTATTATTATAACTATTATGATTATTATATTAATGCTAATTATTATATCAATTACATATAATAATATTGTTATATTTGCATATTTTACATAATAATAATATAATAATTATTATTTTAATTTTATTTTCATTATTATAATATTTTATTATTTTTAAAAATATTTAAATAAATATGAATATTTATATTATAATTATATATATTATTATATAATATTATTAAATATATATATTTAAATTTAAATATAAAATAATAAATAATAATAGCAGATTGCATGACAATTTTACAGATACAATAATACCAGGTGGACTGTTACGTGTAAAATATATAGTCTGCCCCCCCCCCCCCCCCCCCCCCCCGGAAATTTTTTTGACATGGTCTGTTGTTTACAAAGTGCTCCTGAAAAAAGAGACACAAGCACATAATAATACTAAAAATTTAAATAATAATTATTATATTATTATTATAACTATTATGATTATTATATTTATTATATTGATGCTAATTATTATATTAATTATATATAATAATATTGTTATATTTGCATATTTTACATAATAATATAATAATTATTATTTTCATTTTATTTTAATTATTATATTAATTACATTTTGTTATATCAGAAGAACCAACTGACATAGCATACACACCTATTCCAACGAAGACACAAGCGTACACAGGGCTCGACAATAACGATGTACCGATGGCCCGGGGCAAGTTAAAACAAAATTGGGGCAAGTAAATCCAATCATTAATATTCCCGTCGGGCAAGTGTACTTTAGCATGCCGTACTGCCAAGAGTTTTTTTTTAAAGCAGTTCTTGTTGGGTGTTGGTAAAACACGGACTAAGTAATTAGATCCAATACCAAGTGCTGATTTTGCACAAGCTACAAAATCTAGCGCTTCCATTTCTCTGTGGATTTTTCTCACCTTTGCTTCACAAATTATTGTTTGACCATTGAGCATTTTTTTCTGGATTAAAAACACTTTACTAGTACACAAATGTGCCAAATGTTTCATTGTGGTGCACAACTTCTAAATATCACTGCTTACTACGACTACCATGTGTAAGGTAGCATGGCTTGCCATGTTAACATACATCTCCACAAATTTTCAGACATTCCTCCAAATACAATGCATCAGTACTATTATCTAATGAATTATCAGCATATATTGATATATGATATCATTATGGCAGTCTTTTCATTTTACATGGGGCAAGTTCGGGCAAGTAGTTCTCACCTTAAGGATTCCCCATGGGCAAGTCATTTTTGTTTTTAACGTAGAGCCCTGTAACGGATAAAATCCCATTTACGCATATACCGGATATAAATCCCATATATGCGTAAAACAGACATTTTCCGGTATACGCATATAACGGATTTCGCTTATATCGGACAAAACCAGTGGGAACAATTGAATCCGATATATCCGAGGTTTACTGTACTATATACCACTGCTTTGCATTGCTAATTGCATATTTACAAAATAGTAATAGCAAACTTGTTGCCGTGCGGATAACGTGACCCTAATACACGTGTTTTCCTTGACGCATTGCAGAGCGAGCAGCTAAGGTGGCGGAGCAGCAGGAGCGCGACAGGACTCACTATCAGACGTCACCGAGAGCAGGTACCCCGGTGGGGGCGCTGATAGGGGTGGTGCCTCCCTAACCTTTTAATCCCAGTTTGAGACCTGAGTCAGGTAACCACTCAGAATTGCAGATGGCCCCCTGGTGTTGCCTATAGGATCGGTTAGTACCACCACCGCATCACACCGCTTTAAACCCCCGACACCCGCCCACCTGACACACACTTCCTGTCTACGTATGTGACTTGCTGGGGGGGGACACCTGTACCAATAGGCCGTGCTGGAGTACGCACCATTTACTCAACATAGGAAAACTTATTAAAGATCCCGTATTATTTATTATAATTATATAAATTATTATATAAAAAATATATATATTTTTATAAATATATAAATATTTATAAAAATATAAATATGTATATAAATTTATTATAATTATAATTAGCCACTCCAAATTGTCCATAGGTATGAATGTGAGTGTGAATGGTTGTTTGTCTATATGTGCCCTGTGATTGGCTGACAGCTGGGATAGGCTCCAGCACCCCCCGCGACCCTCGTGAGAATAAGCGGTAGAAAATTAATGAATGATTTGGTTGAGCTGGTTTCATAATTATACCTTTTGAGTGTTAAGTTGCTGTGTGATGAGTTTAGTGTTCTTTGTAAGAACACTAACACATTCTAAAAACATGCTAGGTTAATTAGCCACTCCAAATTGTCCATAGCTATGAATGTGAGTGTGAATGGTTGGTTGTCTATATGTGCCCTGTGATTGGCTGGCCACCAGTCCAGGGTGTACCCCGCCTCTCGCCCCAAGTCAGCTGGGATAGGCTCCAGCACCCCCGCGACCCTCGTGAGGAAAAAGCGGTAGAAAATGAATGAATGAATGAATCAAACGTAATCATTTTTTCTGGGTACATGATACCATACAGCATCCATATCAAACTTGCGCGGGCCGCACTAACATTAAACTTTCATATCAAGGCGGGGGCCTCAAAATAGTGTCCTGCGGGCCACATTTGGCCTGCGGGCCGCGTGTTTGAGAAACCCTGATTTACAACATATTGCGCTACTGCAGGGTCTTGAGACACATGCTAACTCGCAAACTAGAGAGCTAGCGACCTAAACGGTAGCCTTCAAGTTATTTCCTTTCAACTTAAATAGCCAAAAACTTACCACTTCCACACGGATAGGGAGGATAACTATTAACAGTTATTTAACCTTTAACATGAACATGAATCAAACGTAATCATTTTTTCTGGGTACATGATATCATACAGCATCCATATCATAACATTAAACTTTCATATCAAGGCGGGGGCCTCAAACTAGTGTCCTGCGGGCCACATTTGGCCCACGAGCCGTGTGTTTGAGACCCCTGGCCTTGAGACACATGCTAACTCGCAAACTCGAGAGCTAGCGACCTAAACGGTAGCCTTCAAGTTATTTCCTTTCAACTTAAATAGCCAAAAACTTACCACTTCCACACGGATAGGGAGGATAACTATTAACAGTTATTTAACCTTTAACATGGACATGAATCAAACGTAATAATTTTTTCTGGGTACATGATACTGGAACTTTCATATCAAGGCGGGGGCCTCAAACTAGTGTCCTGCGGGCCACATTTGGCCCGCGGGCCGCATGTTTGAGACCCCTGTCGTAAACAGTCTCTATGGACAAACATTTGCATAATAGGGGACCTTTAACAATGATTCCAGAAAGCTGAAGTGATTTTGATGATTGGTAAATGAATGTTGGTTGATTGAGGAATGGGTTTTAATGTCATTGCATCCGGTTCTGTGTCATGTGTTTATATGGAATGTCCTCAGGCATCAACGCGATAGGAGGTGGAACCATGGGTTTGGTGGGTCCCGGGCAGCAGGCTCCCCCTCCATACCCAGGACAAAGCCAGGCGGGCCAGGCCTCGCTCCAGCAGCCCTCCTCTCCGTTGTTTGTGTCCCCGCCAGCGAAGTCCCAGAGGCTCCTCCACTCTGAGGCGTACCTCAGCTACATCGAGGGCCTCACTGCCGACTCCTCGACTGTCAGCAAGTGGGACCAAACACTCTCGGGTCGGTCTTTTTTTTTCCTGGAAGAAACCACAAAACGATGACTCTAATGCACATTTTTGCATTTTCAGCTCAAAAACAAGACGTGCGCTTGACAAAAGAGCAGGAAAGCAGACTACCATCCCACTGGCTGAAGAGCAAGGGAGCCCACAAAACCATGGCCGACGCACTTTGGCGCTTGCGCGACCTGATGCTCCGAGACACGCTGAACATTCGTTACACACACAACCTGTAGCATGCTCGTACGTCGGAACCCGAGCCTCTGATCCCGCACCTGTGAGACGGGTGCGGGGTTACGCTCGCTAAAAGTGTCCACTTTTTGTTGTTGCCATCATCATTCTCGTGTCGGCGTTGGCAGGTGGAAGGTTTCATTTCACATCTGCTGTTCCAAGTGCAATACTGTTATGTCTGTCATGGACGTACAACCGAGTATTAGGGCCACGCTGAAAAACCATAATCATCTCAGATTTCGAGAAAAAGTCATAAATTTAAATAAAAAAAGTCGTACATTTACGATAAAGTCGTGATATTGCCTTTGCCAAAGGCCAAAGGTCACATAAGGCCCCCTTTTCATAGCTCTGTCAGGCAATGCCTGTTACGATGCGATATTAAAATACTCAGATTTCAAGAATAAGTCATAAATTGAAATTAAAAAAAGTCGTACATTTACGATAAAGTGGTGATATTGCCTTTACCAAAGGCCAAAGGTCACATAAGGCCCCCTTTTCATAGCTATGTCAGGCAATGCCTGTTACGATGCGATATTAAAATACTCAGATTTCAACAATAAGTCGTAAATGGAAATAAAAAAAGTCGTAAATTTACGATAAAGTCGTGATATTGCCTTTGCCAAAGGTCACATAAGGCCCCCTTTTCATAGCTCTGTCAGGCAATGCCTGTTACGATGCGATATTAAAATACTCAGATTTCAAGAATAAGTCGTAAAATTGAAATAAAAAAAAGTCGTAAATTTACGATAAATTCTTGATATTGCCTTTGCCAAAAGCCAAAGGTCACATAAGGCCCCCTTTTCATAGCTCTGTCAGGCAATGCCTGTTACGTTGCAATATTAAAATACTCAGATTTCAAGAATAAGTCGTAAATTGAAATAAAAAAAGTCGTAAATTTACGATAAAGTCGTGATATTGCCTTTGCCAAAGGCCAAAGGTCACATAAGGCCCCCTTTTCATAGCTGTGTCAGGCAATGCCTGTTACGATGCAATATTAAAATACTCAGATTTCAACAATAAGTCGTAAATGGAAATAAAAAAAGTCGTAAATTTACGATAAAGTCGTGATATTGCCTTTGCCAAAGGTCACATAAGGCCCCCTTTTCATAGCTCTGTCAGGCAATGCCTGTTACGATGTGATATTAAAATACTCAGATTTCAACAATAAGTCGTAAATTGACATAAAAAAAGTCGTAAATTTACGATAAATTCGTGATATTGCCTTTGCCAAAGGCCAAAGGTCACATAAGGCCCCTTTTCATAGCTCTGTCAGGCAATGCCTGTTACGATGCGATATTAAAATACTCAGATTTCAAGAATAAGTCGTAAATCGAAATTAAAAAAAGTCGTAAATTTACGATAAATTCGTGATCTTGCCTTTGCCAAAGGCCAAAGGTCACATAAGGCCCCCTTTTCATAGCTCTGTCAGGCAATGCCTGTTACGATGCAATATTAAAATACTCAGATTTCAACAATAAGTCGTAAATGGAAATAAAAAAAGTCGTAAATTTACGATAAAGTCGTGATATTGCCTTTGCCAAAGGTCACATAAGGCCCCCTTTTCATAGCTCTGTCAGGCAATGCCTGTTAGGTTGCGATATTAAAATACTCAGATTTCAACAATAAGTCGTAAATTGAAATTAAAAAAAGTCGTAAATTTACGATAAATTCGTGATCTTGCCTTTGCCAAAGGCCAAAAGTCACATAAGGCCCCCTTTTCATAGCTCTGTCAGGCAATGCCTGTTAGGTTGCGATATTAAAATACTCAGATTTCAACAATAAGTCGTAAATTGAAATTAAAAAAAGTCGTAAATTTACGATAAATTCGTGATCTTGCCTTTGCCAAAGGCCAAAAGTCACATAAGGCCCCCTTTTCATAGCTCTGTCAGGCAATGCCTGTTACGTTGCGATATTAAAATACTCAGATTTCGAGAATAAGTCGTAAAGTGAAACAAAGTCGTAAATTTACGATCAAGTCGCGATAGACAGACATAGACATAGACTTTCTTTATTGTCATTGCACAATAACACAGCAGTGAAATTGCCAACGAAATGTCGTTGCCTGGCTCCCGTATAATAATAAATAATAAATAATAATGTGGAGAATAAATAGATGACATCAAATATGAACAATGTACAACGTAAACAGTAATTTGTACAAATAATTTAAATAATTTAGAATAAACAATAATAATTTGAGATATTGATATAGGCCAAGGCAAAGGTCACATAAGGCCCCTCTTTTCATAGCTGTCTTAGGCAATGCCCGTTATGACGGAGGATTAAAATAATCTCTGATTTCAGGAAAATTTCGGGAGTCGTAAATTAATATGGAAAACTTTTACATTTATGAGAATAACATCGTACATTTACAAGAAAACCATACTAACTTTTTGTTACAGGCATTGCCTGAGACAGCTATGAAAAGGGGGGGGAGGGACTTTAGTGACCTTTGGCATGTGCAGGAAGTGAGGAAGGCAAAACTGAGTAGGGCTAGCTAGACATGCTAATCTGTTTTGCTGCCACGTTATAAAAGCTATGCTCTATTGTCCCTCGGATGACACGTATTATTCTAAGATTACCACTTTCTTCTTCAAAATGTACATCTTTATTCCCGAAATCTGCGATTCTTATTATTTTTAATACTCTGCGGTACGGATGCCTTCATGATGTCACAATTGACAAGTTTTCAGTTTGTCTGTTTTCCTTTCATGTTTACATTTGAAGTGTATTAAAAAAGAATGTTGCCAGGAAAGAATTAAGCGTGTAAAGATGTTTTTTGTACACCGAACACAGATTGTAGTTTTTTTTTGCTATTGGTCAGCCCCTGCACGTGACCAGGGATCAAGATTGTAGTTTTTTTGCTATTGGTCCGCCCCTGCACGTGACCAAGGATCAAGATTGTAGTTTTTTTGCTATTGGTCCGCCCATGCACGTGACCAGGGATCAAAGCGGCACCCATAGAGTAGGACAGTAGGTGAGAGGCCATCTGACTATCTTAATTAAAGCCCGAGCTGTCAGTTAATTAATCAGTAGAGAGCTCATCTCAGTGGGTCCATCCTCACACGAAGTAACGAAGGCAAAAACATTTCACCGTACTACACGCACTCGACATTTTAAGTGTATGAAGTTGGCACGATCCAGGGGCGGAACTTTTTCCTTCCGCTTTGACAAGTACGCATGCGCAGTGCCTTAACCGCGGAGTTCCATTTTTTTTTTTTTTTTGCTCGGGACGTTTGAAAGCTGGCACGGCGAGCGGAGCACCAGCGTGCTTGTGTGTTTGTACCTCCGCATCTCAACACTGACAAACTCAGACTCACAGTGACGGTAAGACTCCCCCCGCTTGCTGAGTGAAGTGACAGGAACGTTACAAGCAGAAACCGATTCAATAATTATCTCTTATATTCCTTCTATGCGTAACTTTATCTCAACATTAGCTCGTTAGCGCTAACACTAGCTAGCTTGACTTCAAGCTAATGTGTTTGTCTGTCTATTTTCGGGGCGCTGACATTCCATGCAGCTTGGGGTTCTGTGTATGAATAATTGAATATTTTCGTCGTAATATAATATTGTGACAGCCTTGTACGGAAAACAAGTCGCTAGTTCAGCTTAAAGCTGATCTGAGGTCCGTGGGGGCCAGCTGAGAGGCTCCAAGAGTGTAGCATGTGTTGCTAACTTAGCCGCTAGCAAGCTAACGTCAAGGATTGGGTGATTCCTGAAGGGACAATGTATGGAATAATGAATGGGGTACAACGCTGACTTTTAGCTTCACTTTGTATATTTTACCAGAGTAACTAGGCAACATTGACGCGATTTCGCTGTGTGCTATAATTAGAACTTAGTTAGAATCTACCAGCTCAAAATGCAAACACTTTTTCCAAATCTATGAGTGTATGTGACGCCCAATGCATTTGACTCACTTGAGACTTTCTCACTCCTTGTAGCAAACATGGAACTGAATGATGCTAACCTCCAAACCCTCACAGAGTACCTCCGAAAAACGCTGGACCCAGACCCAAATGTCAGACGTCCAGGTAACATTACCTAGCGCAGTGTTTTTCAACCTTTTTTGAGCCACGGCACGTTTTTTTTACATTGTAAAAATCTTGTGGCACACCACTAACCAAAAATGTTCCAAAATGTCACCACGACGTCACACGTGCATCAATAAGTCTATGGTAGGGACAAGCTAGGTGTTGCCATACGGACCGATATTACATTGCTCTGCCAGTCTTTACACCACAGACACTCCACAGTAGCCACGTTTTTACATCACCACTTTTTCTCTTTCCCAATGACCTTTCGGGAAACAATGGTATCCATGGAAAGGAATATTCCAATCTAAATGCGCCATGAAAATCCAACAGAATTGTCAATAGGGCATGCCCAGTAAAACGTAAACATCAACATCACGTGATACCGACTTCAACAAGTTTTTCTTTCACTTGTTGGAATAACTCCGTATTGCCAGTTTTTCGTCTGTCCAGTCTTGGAATTTAGTTTGAATCAAAAACAAACTTTGCTTAGTCCAGTGCCGATTGCTGGCCTCCATTTTTAAAAGTGAAGAACGTCTGGATCTGAACGTGTTACGTCATATCTGAGCATGCGCTGAAAGAACGCACCCGGGATCAATTTAAACAGGAAAAGATCAAATTCAATCTTGCTGATATTTTATCATTAAACTCAGGAAATGTTTTATATAGATATATATTTTCTTTTTTAATAAAACTGGACTTGTGAATAAAGTATAGAAGGGTTTAGATTCTGTTTCACAGATGGCGCTAATGCACACGAAAGCTGCTTGCCAACCGCCAATAAACAACAGAAGAAGAAAAACACCACAAAGAAGAACTTTTCGTTTGAGCGGGTACAAGATACCTCAATCGGATTGGTTAAAGGAATATTCCATCCCTGTTCAATTCTTTCCGTTTAAGAAATTTCACCAAATGCAATTGGAATATTTGGGTCCATGGATACTATTGACATAATGGCTATTGACATAATATTTGCAAATGATGATTAATAAATGTTAATTATAAAAAGTGATATTGGATAATTCCTCGCGGCACACCTGACGGTTTCTCAAGGTACACTAGTGTGCCGCGGCACAGTGATTGAAAACCACTGACCTAGCGTATGTCATATGTTGGTTTCCTGTCTTCGGATGTTTCAGTGGTGTTTTTTTACAACAACTGCTTTGCATTTTTCTCTCTTTCTAGCCGAAAAGTTTCTGGAATCAGTGGAGGGAAACCAGAACTACCCGTTACTGCTCCTGACTTTGCTGGAAAAGTCCCAAGATAACGTTATTCGTGTGTGCGCTGCTGTTACGTTCAAAAACTACATCAAAAGAAACTGGCGCGTTGTGAGTCTCTGGAAATCTACCTCCCGAACGGTTATGTTGTAAAGCGGCGAATTCGGCACTTGAAGCGTGAATTGCGTTGTCGATTCTTTTCCTACAGGTTGAAGATGAGCCAAATAAAATTTCGGATCAAGACAGAACCACAGTCAAAGCCAACATCGTCAACCTGATGCTGAGCAGTCCGGAACAGATTCAAAAGCAGGTATGCTAGCAAGAGTTCTACTTGACTCTTTTTTTTTTTTATATATATAAATGATTGACGCCTCTACTGTTGTTTCCTCCCTTCAGTTGAGTGATGCTATCAGCATCATCGGAAGGGAGGACTTCCCTCAGAAGTGGCCTGACCTTTTAACGGAGATGGTGACCCGCTTCCGGAGCGGTGACTTCCATATTATCAATGGAGTGCTACGCACCGCACATTCTCTCTTCAAGAGGTAGTTCAGTGGTTCAGTGTATTTTTCATCAAAATAGTAGTCATGCCAAAATGTTGTGTTGCTGCTGGATGTTCACAGTATCCGAGTGATACTGTCGTGGGGGTGCTGGAGCCTATCCCAGCTGTCTTCGGGCGAGAGGCGCGGTACACCCTGGACTGGTGGCCAGCCAATCACAGGGCACATATAGACAAACAACCATTCACACTCACATTCATACCTATGGACAATTTGGAGTGGCTAATTAACCTAGCATGTTTTTGGAATGTGGGAGGAAACCGGAGTACCCGGAGAAAACCCACGCATGCACGGGGAGAACATGCAAACTCCACAAAGATGGCAGAGGGTGGGGAAAGACAAAATAAGAAACCAAAAAGTTACCACTTCCACACAAAATAGGAGGAGAACCCATTTATTCATTCATTTTCTACCACTTATCCTCACAAGGGTTGCAGGGGGTGCTGGAGCCTATCCCAGCTGCCTTCAGGCGAGAGGCGGGGTACACCCTGGACTGGTCACCAGCCAATCACAGGGCACATATAGACAAACAACCATTCACACTCACATTCATACCTATGGACAATTTGGAGTGGCTAATTAACCTAGCATCTTTTTGGAATGTGGGAGGAAACCAGAGTACCCGGAGAAAACCCACGCATGCACGGGGAGAACATGCAAACTCCACAAAGATAGCAGAGGGTGGGGAAAGACAAAATAAGAAACCAAAAAGTTACCACTTCCACACAAAATAGGAGAACTCATTTATTCATTCATTTTCTACCACTTATCCTCACGAGGGTTGCAGGGGGTGCTGGAGCCTATCCCAGCTGTCTTCAGGCGAGAGGCGGGGTACACCCTGGACTGGTCACCAGCCAATCACAGGGCACATATAGACAAACAACCATTCACACTCACATTCATACCTATGGACAATTTGGAGTCTCTAATCAACCTAGCATGTTTTTGGAATGTGGGAGGAAACCGGAGTACCCGGAGAAAACCCACGCATGCACGGGGAGAACATGCAAACATCCACACAGAGATGGCCGAGGGTGGAATTGAACCCTGGTCTCCTCGCTGTGAGGTCTGCGTGCCGGTGGACAAATGGTTAGAATGTGATGCTCTTTAAAAATGATCAGTATTATCACATGTATGTGTTATGGGATCATTTCTATACAGTAATACAAAGACTGGTCAACAGCGTGTTGTGTTTGTGGCATTTTTGAATGTTTTGTTCTCCTCTAAATTTGTCCCTCTTTGTCTTCCCATACGTTTGTCCTCCTCCCCTCCACAGGTATCGACATGAATTCAAGTCAAATGAGCTTTGGTTGGAGATCAAACTGGTTCTGGAAACATTTGCCTCACCTCTGACAGAATTGTTCAAGGTTTGTCGTGACTTCATGGAGATCTTAACCCTCCACATTTTCCACAATATCCGTGAGGCGGGCACAACTCCCAAAGTTACCGACACCAGCACGGGAATGTGTGTGCACACTCTGACAATTTGGTAATTTAATTTGTCCATGACTTGACTGTGATAAAGGAATTTCAGTGATAAATTAGTGAGCATAGAAAAACTGTTTACAACTCTCTAAATATTGGTTTTGACCTTGGCACCGCGTAGAAAACGTGTTTCACTTTGTAAATAATACTTTTGAACACCTATTCATTACAACACATTGTTCAACTCTTATGCTAGAGGGAGCCAGTGAGCTAACAATCTAGCCAGCAAGCTAACCAGTTACCCTCAAATGTATTTCTTCTATACTGAAGCCAAAAACTTACCACTTCCACACGGAATGGGAGAAAGTTTTTTCACTCTATATTGTTGGACATGCCATGGCTGTATTTCCATATGTTTTGACCATGGTCTAGCACAGGGGTGGGCAAACTTTTTGACTCGCGGGCCGCATTAATTTAACAAAATTGACGGGGGGGGGGGATTATGTAGTATTTTACACGTAACAGTCCATTTTTACACCTATATTTTTACACATATTTTACATGTAAAAGTGTCATGCAATCTGCTATATGTGCACTTTGAAATCATTTATTTGTAAATGTATTATTATTGTCATTTTATTAGAGTTATTATTATTATTAGTTATAGTAATGTTATTATATTATTATTATTTTGTTATAATAATATTACTACCATTATTATATTATTATTAACAACAATATTAATATAATAGTAGTATTATTATCATTATTTGTATTACTATTATTGTGCTTGTGCTCATTTTTCCAGGAGTATTTTGTAATATTACTACCATTATTATATTAATATTAACAACAATATTAATATAGTAGTATTATTATCATTATTGACAACATTATTATTATTATTATTATGTGCTTGTGTCCCTTTTTACAGGAGCATTTTGTAACAGACCACATCAAATAACGAAATTGATAAAGCAGCTACCTCAACCATCAAAAAATTGGTTGCCAGGTTATGTGTTGAGTTTAAATGAAATATTTGGAAAAAACAGGCGGGCCATATTGAAACACTTGGCGGGCCGGATGTGGCCCCCGGGCCGTAGTTTGCCCACCCCTGGTCTAGCACCAAACTAATAATTTTTTTTTATTAATTTGTGAAAATAACAGAATATTTTCACAGAAGCGAGTCCTTTTGGTTTTTAAATTTAATGAGCAGTTATGTAAGTTTTAACTTAATCACGGCAGACTTAAACGTTCCTTGTTTGGTTGCAGGCCACCATTGAGTTGTGTCAGACTCATGGTACAGACGTCAATGCTTTGAAGGTCCTCTTCTCTTCGCTCACGCTCATCTCCAAGCTTTTCTATAGTCTTAACTTTCAGGTATGTTAAAAAAAACACAAAAAAACACTGTCACTCATGACACACAATCTTATAAAGAATTGATTTCATTTTTTTCTGCCTTCTGTAGGATCTTCCTGAGTTTTTTGAAGATAACATGGAGACCTGGATGACTAATTTTCACGCACTCCTGACCCTGGATAATAAACTTTTACAAACAGATGTAGGTATTCTCTTCTTTCTAATAAACACATGAATATTTGCTGACCCGTGCAGGAGAATAAAAGTCATCTCTTAGGATGAGGAGGAAGCAGGTCTCCTGGAACTCCTCAAGTCGCAGATCTGCGACAATGCCGCCCTTTACGCTCAGAAATACGACGAGGAGTTCCAGCCCTATCTTCCTCGTTTTGTCACCGCCATCTGGAACCTCTTAGTTTCTACAGGCCAGGAAGTTAAATATGACCTGGTAAGCATGGACGATCCCAGACTGGGCTTTTTCATTTTCACTTTTCTTGACAATTTGTTTTTTTTTTTTCATAGCTGGTGAGCAATGCCATCCAGTTTTTGGCCTCAGTCTGTGAAAGGCCACACTACAAAAATCTATTTGAGGATCAGAATACGCTCACTAGCATTTGTGAGAAGGTGATTGTGCCCAATATGGAGTTCAGAAGTAAGCATTTTTTTTGATGGCAGCTGGAATGCCTGATGCTTGAATACCAATGTACTCTTCTCATGTGACCTTGACCATGTGACCTTTCTTTGTGCTTGATTAGGTGCAGATGAGGAGGCCTTTGAGGACAACTCTGAAGAATACATCCGGAGGGACCTTGAAGGCTCTGGTAGGAATTCCGTGTCACTCATGTAGTGTTGGTTATTTGGCTTGGTAGCTTGCCATGTTAGCGGTAGCCTAGGCCATGTGATGTAAACAAAGTAAAATAGGAGTGGAAAGGTGACTATAGGGGTGGTATTTAATGTCTAGAGGGCTCTAATAATATTAACACCTGCAAGTTCTAAACAGATATTCTATGCTCTAACTCTGTTTTTCAACCTTTTTTGAGCCACGGTACGTTTTTTTTTTACATCGGAAAACATCACTAAGTCTATAGGAGGAACGAGCTAGGTGTTGCCACACGGACCGATATTACATCGCTCTGCCAGTCTTTACACCACAGACACTCCACAGTAGCCATGTTTTTACATCACCACTTTTTCTCTTTCCCAATCACCTTTCCGGAAACAATGGTATACATGGAAAAGGAATATTCCAATCTCTTGTCTACATGCGTCGCTATAATCAACCAGAATAGTCAATAGGGCATGCCCAGTAAAACGTAAACATCAACATCACGTGATACCGACTTCGAGTTTTTCTTTCACTTGTTGGAATAACTCCGTATTGCTAGTTTTTTGTTTGTCCAGTCTTGAAATTTAGTTTGAATCAAAAACAAACTTTGCTTAGTCCAGTGCCGATTGCTGGCCTCCATTTTTAAAAGTGAAGAACATCTGGAGCTGCGTGTTATGTCATATCTGAGCTTGCGATATGATAAATTTAACCAGGAAAGGATCAAATTCAATCTTGCTAATATTTTATAATTCAGTACATGTAGTACCCTAACCCTCGGTACATGTTTTATATAGATATATATTTTCTTTAGACTTATGGACTCATGAATGGCGTATAGAAGGGTTTAGATTCTGTTCCACAGATGGCGCTAATGCACACGAAAGCTGCTTGCCAACCGCCAATAAACAACAGAAGAAGAAAAACGCAACTTTACGTAAACTTCTGTTGTTTATTGGCGGTTGGCAAGCAGCTTTCGTGTGCATTAGCGCCGTCTGTGGAACAGAATCTAAACCCTTCTATACTTTATTCACAAGTCCAGTTTTATTAAAAAAGAAAATATATATCTATATAAAACATGTCCTGAGTTTAATTATAAAATATTAACAAGATTGAATTTGATCTTTTCCTGTTTAAATTGATCCCGGGTGCGTTCTTTCAGCACATGCTCAGATATGACGTAACACGTTCAGATCCAGACGTTCTTCACTTTTAAAAATGGAGGCCAGCAATCGGCACTGGACTAAGCAAAGTTTGTTTTTGATTCAAACTAAATTTCAAGACTGGACACACGAAAAACTGGCAATACGGAGTTATTCCAACAAGTGAAAGAAAAACTTGTTGAAGTCGGTATCACGTGATGTTGATGTTTACGTTTTACTGGGCATGCCCTATTGACTATTCTGGTTGATTTTCACGGTGCATGTAGACAAGAGATTGGAATATTCCTTTCCATGGATACCATTGTTTCCTGAAAGGTCATTGGGAAAGAGAAAAAGTGGCAGGGCTCTACATTAAAAACAAAAATGACTTGCCCATGGGGAATCCTTAAGGTGAGAACTACTTGCCCGAACTTGCCCCATGTAAAATGAAAAGACTGCCATAATGATATCATATATCAATATATGCTGATAATTCATTAGATAATAGTACTGATGCATTGTATTTGGAGGAATGTCTGAAAATTTGTGGAGATGTATGTTAACATGGCAAGCCATGCTACCTTACACATGGTAGTCGTAGTAAGCAGTGATATTTAGAAGTTGTGCACCACAATGAAACATTATTGAATAGACACATTTGTGTACTAGTAAAGTGTTTTTAATCCAGAAAAAAAAGCTCAATGGTCAAACAATAATTTGTGAAGCAAAGGTGAGAAAAATACAGAGAAATGGAAGCGCTAGATTTTGTAGCTTGTGCAAAATCAGCACTTGGTATTGGATCTAATGGGTGGTGTTTCATTGTGACCACTTCAAATTGTCACAGCAACGTGATTCACTCACCTGTGCCATCATTTTATTGGCTGCCGCTAATAAAATACTTGTTTAGGAGGCACTGCTTCATCACTTTTTGCTGTTGAAGAATTAGACCATGTTGGCAGGGACGCCATGATAGATGTTTTCCTAGTAAAACGATCGCTGATTGGTTGATCGCGAACAAGAACGGGTGTGGGTAAAACGCGGATTGTGGATTACGGACCGCGGTCTAAATAAACGATTCTGATTGGTCCATTTCAAGATTTGCAAGGATTGGTTTGCAAATTACCACCGGAATTACTTAGTCCGTGTTTTACCAACACCCAACAAGAACCGCTTTAAAAAAAAACTCTTGGCAGCACGGCATGCTAAAGTGCACTTGCCCGACGGGAATATTAATGATTGGATTTACTTGCCCCAATTTTGTTTTAACTTGCCCCGGGCCATCGGTACAACGTTATTGTCGAGCCCTGAGTGGTGATGTAAAAACATGGCTACTGTGGAGTGTCTGGTGTAAAGACTAGCATAGCAATGTAATATTGGTCCGTGTGGCAACACCTACCTTGCTCCTACCATAGACTTATTGATGCACGTGTGAGGTCGTGGTGACATTTTGGAACATTTTTGGTTAGTGGTGTACCACAAGATTTTTACAATGTAAAAAACATGCCATGGCTCAAAAAAGGTTGAAAAACACTGCCTTATTTTGCCGTATTTTTTCATATTTTTCAAAATAAGAGTTTGATTTGGTTTGTTCTAGAAATCCATATGAGCGATCCTAAACACCCTCTCTTCCTTCAGACATTGACACTCGTCGTCGGGCGGCGTGTGACTTAGTACGAGGCCTGTGTAAATTTTTTGAGGGTCCGGTCACGGCAATCTTCTCTGGATATGTGAACTCCATGCTGGCGGAGTACGCAAAGAACCCCGGGGTGAACTGGAAGCACAAGGATGCCGCCATCTATTTAGTCACATCGCTGGCATCCAAAGCTCAGACGCAGAAGGTATGTCTGCTGGTTTTCTTTGGCTATTATTTAGGGGTGTCACAATTTGATATTTGAACATTATTTTTAAGAAAACTCCAATGCTATAAATTAAAAAAGTTAAAGTAGTGACTGCCGTGTTGATGTTTAACGTAACGACCCATGTAAAATAGATGGCAGTAGATTAACTTTATGTTACGCTTAAAGAACTACGGGATGCTTAGAGTGCCATACTCGGAAGTAGGTCCCAGTTTAGATTCTACTATCACATTTTTTGATTGAAGTCATATGCAGCGATCATGTTTGATCACACAAGTCTTAAGTAACTTTGATCAACCGCAGAATTACTACAACTTCTGCTTGGATATTAACACAGCAGCAGCTGTTGAACCCTGCCAAGAAAAAAAAAAAACTAGTCACGTCACAAGCGAGTGATGCTGCAAACACCAAATGCAGGTAGATTGCAAGGTTTATAGCATGCGTAAAGCACTTAATGTGTGGTTCCAGTCCTTGAGTATTGACGGATTTTCTCTAATCGAGACATATTTGTGTACTTGTGACACCCCTGGTATTACTGAATGTATACGTTTGTGTAATTGGTTTTACTTTCATCAGCATGGAATAACCCAAGCCAACGAGTTGGTGAATTTGACTGAATTCTTTGTGAACCATATTCTTCCCGACCTGAAATCACCTAACGGTAAGATTTTCCGCCTATGATGCACTGTCTGGAAATGCTTGCATAATGGGACATGTCATGTGCACATATATGCGCATATATTTCATTTTAATACCGCAACAATATTAGGTGGCAAACAATGTCCATTAAATAATCCTTCTGATTTCAAACCTTTTTTTTTTTTATGAACACAGATAATAGTGATTAAGCCAGTACCAGGGTTACATGAGTGCTTGCAGATGCAAATATGAATGAAGGCACAAAGGTTCCAGTGTGGTTGTGCAGTGCAACCTTCCTCCCAACAGTCAACATTTGAAGAGCTTGCAACCAAAAGGCGCTAAATCCATTTTGACTGATTTCGAGAAAATCAATGATTTGTAATTACGCACATATCAATCTATGTGGTCATCACGTCTATATTGCAAATGAAAGAGCTATCAATATAGGTCATAAAAATGCATGCTATAAAAATCCTGCACACACCATGTATTTTTATTTTTTTTTATTATTTTTTTTTTTCGGATTTAGCGCCTTTTGGCTGAAATAAATTTGAAGTCACCTTTAACTTCAATGGCATTGTTGTAAAAGAATGTAAGGTGCTTTAATGTGCTATGCTAATAAAATAATTACAACACAGAAGCCATTCTCAACATACAATACAAAATAATAATTATGAATTAAATGAATAAAAATGTTATTAAAAGCAGTGTTCATATTTGACTGCACCATGAAGGTGACAGTGACAAAAATCATCTCATTCCAAAATCTTTACATTGTATGTTTTTTAGTACAAGTAAAATCATGTTTCTCATGAAAGTTGGAGGTGTCAAGGTAGAGTAAAAAAAACTTCCATGTTACAGAATACTGTAAAAACACAATTTGTGTTCTCCTGAATTGCATAACATACTGTAACTATCATACGTGTACTTCATGTACACAAACAAAACAGGATGCGCACTGATACTGGCTTTCTGTATGTGCAGTGCCAATTGTATTCTTCTCTCTGATTGGTCAGATTATCAATAGATGGGAAACTTGGGCCAATCAGAATAAAGAAAGGGATTTAGCTCCTTTTGGTTGAAATCTGAAATGGAAATAGCGCCTTTTTTGTTGAAAGCATACATTTCATATCACTTTTTTTCATATTTTTTAAAATGATTTCAAGACCAAAATATGTGATTTGGATACACATGACAGAGGTCTATTAAACTCATGAAAAACATGCAACTTAGTGGAAATTGGATTTAGTGCCTTTTGGTTGCAAGCTCTTCATTTACTGAGGCTTTTGATCGGCGGACTGAATATTAAACCGAATGGTGCACGTTCAGAGTCGTGTGCTTATCTATATCTAGTAAATGTTTTGTAAAAAAAAAAAAAAAAAAGCACATGGTTAGCTCACCTCATAGTTATAATAGTAATATTCTACATTATACGTTGGTAGTGTATTGTCTATTTTTTCCCCATCTATTGCTTGATGTGTGCGAGACGTGGTGACGCTCTAAGAAGCTAATAAGGTATAACATGACAAAATGATTTTTGGAGTTTTTTTTTTAATAGCAGCATTTGTAGGCAGCATAGATTGATCCCATTATGTGCAGTTGTTTGTTTTTGTATCGTAAGGATGCACACAAGAGGCATGCATCCATGTCTCATAAAAATAATTAAAATTATAAAACAACAACGTTGAGGGGGGTGAGGGGGTTAATGTCCAGTTTAGCCCCCAAACTAAAGTAGGCTTTGAGTTTTGGTCCTTTCTATAAAATGTGTGGAACGGATTAATTGGATTTATATTATTTTCTATAGTGACATGTGATTTGGTTAGAGTCTGTTTTGGTTTGAGTCTGACATTGTGGAATGGATTAATGACGTCAATCAAGGCGCCGCCGTAGTAATGTACTAAATACGTATGCTTGTCATTGCAGTTAACGAATTCCCAGTGTTGAAAGCAGACGCAATCAAGTATGTGATGATCTTTAGAAGCCAGGTATGCTCCTGAATGATTGCTTTCTTCATGGCAAAGCCGGATGAACGCCTTCCTGAAGGCTTATCTTTCTCTTCAGCTTCCGAAGGAGCAACTGCTGCAGGCTGTTCCTCTGCTGATAAGTCACCTGCAGGCGGTGAGCACCGTGGAGCACACTTACGCCGCACACGCCTTGGAGAGGCTGTTCACCATGAGAGGCCCAAACAACACAACACTGTGAGTGTCTCATATGTGCAGGCGAGGGTGCATCAAATTTGAATGGGAAATTTATTTGGTATTCCATTTTTTTTTTTATAATTAACATAAAAATGTCGGAATGTCAGTCGGGAAAAGGGTGGAGTGCTCCCTCCGGGTTGGGAATGAGGTCCTGCCCCAGGTGGAGGGGTTTAAGTATCTCGGGGTCTTGTTCACGAGTGAGGGGAAAGTGGGAACGTGAGGTCGACATACGGATCGGCGCAGCCTCTGCAGTAACGCGGTCGCTGTACCGGACCGTCGTGGTGAAAAGAGAGCCGAGCCGGTTCCCACCCTCACCTTTGGGTTATGACCGAAAGAACAAGATGGCGGATACAGGCGGCTGAAATGAGTTTCCTCCGTAGGGTAGCTGGACTCACCCTTAGCGATAGGGTGAGGAGCTCAGAGTAGAGCCGCTTCTCCTTCACATGGAGAGGAGTCAGTTGAGGTGGCTCGGGCATCTAGTCCGCATGCCTCCCGGACGCCTCCCTGGTGAGGTGTTCCGGGCATGCTCATCCGGGAAAAGGCCCCGGAGCAGACCTAGGACACGCTGGAGGCATTATGTCTCACAGCTGACCTGGGAACACTTTGGTGTCCTCCCGGTGGAGGAGCTGGAGGAGGTGGCCGGGGACCGGGAAGTCTGGGCTTCCCTACTAAGACTGCTGCCCCGCGACCCGGACCCGGATAAGCGGAGGAAAATGATGCATAAAAATGTCTTTTGCAAAGTTTTGAGGAAATCCATTGAGATTTAGGGGTGCCACCTCACACACAAACTTTTGTAAAATTTCGGAAAATGTGCAATTTCTAATGTGCAATTGCCAAAAAGTTGACCTGGAAATGTTGAGTACAATGAACTTGTATACAGCATCATTTTCTATAGGGGTTACCAAAGGGGGCCCAGACCAAAGACCAGAGGGCAGCATCCTTAGGAGAGCTGGTGGGTTGTGCTGCACAGTGCCTAAAATACTACAGTGTAGTATATGTAGTATGTAGTACGTGTATATCAGATTATGTAGGACTACAGTACCACTCTCAAAAAAATATGAGGCATCAGCAATACTGTCTACTCCATATTACTCTTGTTGATGTTATGCTTGCTCAGCTATTAGCTAACTGTCATTAGCAAACTGTAGCTAGCTAATGTTAGCTACAGTAGAGGCAATGAGCACTAAACAGTGTCTAAAATAATAAATGGACAAGTGTATATCAAATTATGTAGAACTACAGTACTACTCTCAATAAATATGAAGCATCAGCAATACTGTCTACTATATATTACTGTTTTTGATGTTATGCTTGCTCAGCTATTAGCTAACTGTCATTAGCAAACTGTAGCTAGTTAATGTTAGCTACAGTAGAGGCAATGAGCACTAAATACCTATAAATATGACTACAAATTATTCAAATTACAAAGACAAAACCGCAAATTTGCTAGTAATATGTAATAGGAGTATAAATACCGACAAAAACATAAAGATCACCTCAGATCTCCATGGCGACCATTGAACTGTTCACCACTTTATTCCACAAAAGCAGATGTATGGTGGCACCCCTAAATGATCATGTATTGGAAAAATATTTTCTATGTGTAGTTTCTACATATATTGGAACACTTTTAGTATCCAGTCGTATCAAAATTCAATAATTGTGTTTTTTTTGATGCACGCTAGTGCAGGCGTTATTTCACTCCGCTAACATGTTACCATATTGTAACCCCCCCCTTCCCAGTATCTCTCCTGTAGAGATGGCACCTTTTACCGAACTGCTGCTCGTCAATCTGTTCAAGGCAATGAAGCATCCTGGTTCATCGGAAAATGAATACATTATGAAAGGTTTGTTAGACTTTAACCCTCTACCCTGTTCAGCCTGACACTATAACGTCACTACTGACATTGATGAATAAAGATGCGTTGTACGAAGTACATTAATACACATTTTTGGACCAATTAGGTGATAAATGGTTTGTTTATAGGCGTAGGACATATATGGGATTCTGATGGTATGATTAGCTTGTGCAAAATTTTTACATGTCAATGCAGTTTATTCAAGCAACAACACAATAAATCTTTTGTGTTTCTCGTTATGAATCACATCTCCACTGTTGAGGACCTTGTGAGGAATGAGTACAGTAAACCTCGGATATATCGGATTCAATTGTTCCCACTGGTTTTGTCCGATATAAGCGAAATCCGTTATATGCGTATACCGGAAAATGTCCGTTTTACGCATATATGGGATTTATATCCGGTATATGCGTAAATGGGATTTTATCCATTATAAAAAGGCACTTCCTTGACTATGTTTCCAATGTACCTGGACGCGCAGGCAACGCTGCAAACGCTGCAAATGACGTCGTATAGCGGCCTGTCACGATTCGGATTCGAATCGGAGCGCCACGATGCGGCCATCCGATATATGCCAGGGAAATTTCATGGAAATGCATTGGAACGGGACTGGAGATTTTGTCCGAAATAAGCGAAATCCGTTATAAAAAAATCCGATATATGCAATGAATTTTTATTGGAAATGCATTACAGAAAAATCGGTTCTTTTTTTAATCTGTCCGTTGTGAGCGAATTTCCGATATATCTGAGTGCGATATATCCGAGGTTTACTGTAATATGTCGGACGGCAACGCTGACAGTGCCGTGACACTTCATGCTAACAAGGCAGCTAACGCCGGTGCTATCTGTGCCCAACGTCTGGCAACACAGCACACATTTGGTTTCAACACGTTGAAGACCAGTTCAAAGACAAATACAGTAAACCTCGGATATATCGGACTCGGATATATCGGAAATTCGCTCACAACGGACAGATAAAAAAGAACCGATTTTTCTGTAATGCATTTCCAATAAAAATTCATTGTATATATCGGATTTTTTATAACGGATTTCGCCTATTTCGGACAAAATCTCCAGTCCCGTTCCAATGCATTTCCATGAAATTTCCCTGGCATATATCGGATGGCCGCATCGTGGCGCTCCGATTCGAATCCGAATCGTGACAGGCCGCTATACGACGTCATTTGCAGCGTTTGCAGCGTTGCCTGCGCGTCCAGGTACATTGGAAACATAGTCAAGGAAGTGCCTTTTTATAACGGATAAAATCCCATTTACGCATATACCGGATATAAATCCCATATATGCGTAAAACGGTATACGCCATTTTCCGCTATACGCATATAACGGATTTCGCTTATATCGGACAAAACCAGTGGGAACAATTGAATCCGATATATCCGAGGTTTACTGTATTCCCACATAGTGACCCTACTGGACCTCCACTTCTCCATGTTTTGTGGTTTTCAAACCGTAGCTTTTTTTTTTAATACCATGGCATATCTCGAAAACCGGTAACTAGCCCTTGCCTAGTTGGGAATAATTGTTCTAAAAAAATACCCCAACCAGTGGGTACCCTATCAATTGTTTAACATTGCCTTTTTCTTCTGTTTTTTTTTTCCTTTCCCCGAAGCAATCATGCGTAGCTTCTCGCTGCTCCAGGAAGCCATCGTTCCCTACATTCCCACGCTGATCGATGAACTCACTCGGAAGCTCCTTTTAGTGAGCAAGGTAACCCACAGTCACACACACGACTTGTCCAGACAAAACGCTTTCTCCCAAATGAATGGAATACACTTCAGTCATCTTGTGTGTTCCATTCAGAACCCCAGCAAGCCCCACTTTAACCACTACCTGTTTGAGTCCCTGTGCCTGTCTGTCCGCATCACCTGCAAAGCTAACCCCGCCACCGTCAGCAGCTTCGAGGAAGCTCTCTTCCCCGTGTTCACCGAGATCCTCCAGAACGACGTCCAGGGTCAGTTTCTCCGATCGGTGCTTTTGTTGAAACTAATGCTCCGTTCATCGTCACGTTTTGTGCTGTGTCGCAGAGTTCCTCCCGTACGTGTTCCAGGTGATGTCTCTCCTCCTGGAGATCCATTCCAGCTCAATACCCTCTTCCTACATGGCTCTGTTCCCGCATCTGCTGCAGCCCGTGCTGTGGGAGCGGACAGGGAACATCCCGCCTCTGGTGCGCTTGCTTCAGGTGCACCTGGAGAAGGGAGGAGCCACTATTGCCACATCTGCGGCTGATAAAATAGTGCGTGAGGGCAATTTTGTGCACGGTGTTCATTAACTGGGCAGCTGCCTGGCTCTTTAATCTTCTTGAATGAATCTTTCCTCCTCAGCCCGGATTGCTGGGCGTGTTCCAAAAGCTTATTGCCTCCAAGGCTAACGACCACCAGGGATTCTACCTGCTCAACAGCATCATAGAGCACATGCCCCCGTACGTCTTGGGACGGGTGAACGTAGAGAAGTTATGGGGATTGACTTGGGTCCTGATGCTTTTTTTTCCATTTGTTTTGTCAGAGAATCCCTCATTCAGTACAGGAAGCAGATCTTCATTTTGCTCTTCCAGAGGCTCCAAAACTCCAAAACCACCAAGTTCATCAAGAGTGAGTACACCCTTCATTGGGCATGGTATGACGTTCTGACTATGATGAACTTGGTAATGGTAATGGTTTAATTTCATTTGAACATGCATCAGATTCCAATTGAATGCATCCCATAATCAGTTCCCAGTTCCACATGTCCAAAAGGAGTAGGAAGAAGCAAAGCTTATTAAATCCTACCCCTCCATCTGGTACTTTTACAATCACTAACTGTTACATTTGTTCACTTCCTGCTTTCCATAATACAGTTTAAGGATTTTTATTTGTTTTATTTTTTTTAATATTGTACCGAATGGGTACCATAGTGCGTGTCAATATAGTGACATATATAGCACATCATGACTGGTTCAAGACCCCTCATCCTTGTATTTAGCAAATTTATTTTATTTATAAATTTATTTTATTAATTTGTATTAATTTTTTTTTAGTTTTTAAGAATTTTTAATTTTTTTTTTATTTTTTGTCTTGTACCAAAGTACTCGGTGATATGAGCATCCAATGCCATAATGGGTACCATAGTGCGTGTCAATATAGTGATATATATAGCACATCATGACTGGTTCAAGACTCTTCATCCTTGGATTTAGCAAACATCAACTGCTTGTATTGTTTCTTGAATTGGCTCATCGTTGTGCATTGTTTGATTTCCTTACTCAATCCATTCCATAGTTTGATTCCACATACTGTTTTTAGCTTTATGCATTATTTTAGCTGTTTGAAAATTAACTATATCAGCAAGTTGAAGTATTTGTGATTTTTAGAAATAAGGAGTTAGTATGTTCTCTGTAGGCGGCATTATGAATTATCCTTACTGACCTTTTTTGCAGTACATTTAGCGAGTGAAGATTGCTTTTATACTTATTTCCCCATATTTTACAGCTCTGAAAAGGTGTTGTTATGAAGTAGATTTATTGAAAAGACGAGAAAAAATCTCGACATTCATTTTAAGGCAACACAAAACATGACGGAAGTGGAGCATATTTATTTTATGTAATCGTTTCACTGGTGTCACACTGCAATAACGGCTTAATTGCGTTCCTTTTGTCCTCTGTATAGGCTTCTTGGTATTTGTCAACCTGTATTGTGTCAAGTACGGAGCCATTGCACTTCAGGAGATTTTTGACAGCATCCAGCCCAAGTAAGTGACTACCGACACCCGCCGCTGATGGGATTCTGGTTGAGTTGGGGTGAGAACTTGACGGCTTGTATTGTTCAGAGACGACGTGCAATTTACTCCAAAGAGGATACACATCATCAGTCGCGTACTCGGGAGGCTTTGTAAGGTGGATTCTGTTTATATTCACAGGTGGCTCTCTGGCAAACTTGTCAGTCAGCCATTCCGACTATATGATATGAATTGAGGTCATGATATGAAGCAGCGCATAAAGATATCAAAGCTTTCACAAGTAGCATCACGAAACCCATCGGCTTCACCTAAATGACTTCAGTTCGGTTAAATGTCGCCGAACACCAATCCAAAATACACCGATACCTTGTCTGTTTTTGCAGGATGTTCGGTATGGTCCTGGAGAAAATCGTTATTCCGGAGGTTCAAAAGGTGTCTGGAACTGTGGAGAAAAAGATCTGCGCTGTTGGCATCACAAAGATCCTCACCGAATGTCCAGCCATGATGGACACGGAGTACACAAAGCTCTGGTAAGACAATAAGCCCCAATTTCGGAGTGTACTTATGAGAAATACTACTCCAGTGGAACCTGCTTATGTTGCAAACCCAGTCCTGGTCCACAAAGTTCTTCTTTTTGCTCTGGACTTCTTTGACCATTCCCTGGACTTCACCAAGACAACCTTGACTGTTGAGACTGTTTTAAATCTTAACTAAACCATAAAAGGGGACATTTTTTGTGTATTTAAAAATTTTTCATTATAAACATGATTTAACTTTTTCATTTGTACAACTGTACATATAATCATTACATTAATAGAAAAAATAATGTCTCAAAATAATGTTGACGGTATCCTTTATCAGCATTTGTAGGACAATCATCCAGCAAAATTATTAGCCCACTACAAGAAAGGTTTGTACATATATGTAAGCTTTTTTTTTTATTGTTGTATTTAATACATAAAAGGACAGCAGCAGCAACGTCAGATATATGGAGGACCAAAACTGCCAAAATAATAAATAAATAAATACATAAAAGTGGAAATAAAAACAAAAATGAAAAAAATATATCAAAAAATTAAATACAAAAAATTAATATAAATGGAAATAAAAACAAAAATGAAAAAAAAATATCAAAAAATTGAATACAAAAAATTAATATAAATGGAAATAAAAACAAAAATGAAAAAAATATAAAAAAATTAAATACAAAAAATTAATATAAACGGAAATAAAAACAAAAATAAAAAATATATACATAAATAAATAAAAGCAAAAATAAATACAAAAATAAAAAACAAGATTCAAAAATTAAAAATAAATACAAAAATAAATGTAGAAATAAATACAAAAATAAATATATAAATAGAATTACATATCAATGAATAAATAAAAGCACTCTGCTCTCATATGTATTTATTTCATGCAGCAGACAATGTCAGCTTGAAATGCAGAAGGAAAAACTATTCAAATGAGGGGGCGGTCCTAAGTGTGTCTTGGGTTGAACTGTTCGCCTATTGGTTGATCGACATGTGAGTGCGAAAATCGACTAGGTATGCCCTGCAAACAGCCACAGCAAGAGGAAGTATACAGGGAGAAAAGTATACATTTACCGGGACAATAATGGCGGGGGTCCACCAGGAAGTCGGTGTCCGAGCTGGAGATTGCAGCCATATTTACCGCCATTGAGAGTGGTGTGGTGACTTCCTCTTGCTGTGGCTGTTTGCAGGCAGGCATACCTAGTCGATTTTCGCACTCGCATGTCGATCAACCAATAGGCGAACAGTTCAACCCAAGACACACTTAGGACCGCCCCCTCATTTGAATAGTTTTTCCTTCTGCATTTCAAGCTGACATTGTCTGCAGCATGAAATAAATACATATGAGAGCAGAGTGCTTTTTTTTATTTATTGATATGTAATTCTATTTATATATTTATTTTTGTATTTATTTCTACATTTATTTTTGTATTTATTTTTAATTTTTGAATCTTGTTTTTTATTTTTGTATTTATTTTTGCTTTTATATTTTACATATATATTTATTTATGTATTATTTTGGCAGTTTTGGTCCTCCATACAGATAAGCCTATAGATCAGGGGTGCTCACACGTTTTCAGCATGCGAGCTACTTTTAAAATGAGCGAGTCAAAATGATCTACCCACTACAAAAATGCAAAACATCTATTTATTTTCAAATGTATTGAGGATTATTTGTACGTACAATGTATGTTGATGTACCTTACATAACCAAATGAGCCAATATTGCAAAACACACATAATTAACTATTAACATTTTTTGTAATTACCTGAGTTTACTTTGATGACTTGCACTGAATTGAACCAGCCAGGGATGCATAGTCCGGACAGTAGCTGCTGATAGCCAGCCTCAAGCACACTTCCAAATGTTTATCAGTCATGGATAATATCCGTATCATAATATCCGTATAATATTCCATATCCGTATGGAAGTGATATGTTTTTTGCCTTTTTACTTGGTCCAGTTTTTGCCTTTTTACTTGGTCCAGCTCCTTCACTCATTTTAGTGACAATAAACTTTAGCGAGGGCTTAAAATCTGACGCAATTCGCCGACTAGCTTAGCACTTTGCATCGTTGTTTACGCATGAGCGGTGACCTAAAGGTCAAAATTCAGTTGTCATCTGACTGGTTGTCCTGTATGTCAATCAAGTAACGGGGATGGATGGTAGGCTGACATCGTAAGTTCTGCTGCACTTAGAGACGTTGTTTGATTTGATTGGTCGCCCGAAGGGCAACATTCAGTTGTCATCTGAATGGCTGCCCTGTATATCAATCAAGTGACGGCATTGATGCTGGGATGATATTTTTTTAATGTCACGCCGCGATCGACCAGTACCACCTCCGATCGCGATCGACTTAATGAGCACCCCTGCTATAGAATATTCCAAAACTATAGAAAAAATGTGCAGAAATGGCGGAAAACCATGTTCAAAAATCTGTTGTCGCCTATTTTCCTAGTTAGTTTAGGTTTCCATTTGTTATGTAAACCCGAGTCAGATGGGTTGAGACAGGTTCCACAATAGAGAACGTGCTAATAATCAAGTAATCTTAAAAAAAAAACCCAACAAGGTAATAAAGTCAAATTGTGTTGGCTCAGGACCCCACTGCTCCAGGCCCTCATTGGCCTATTCGAGCTGCCCGAAGACGACAGCATCCCGGATGATGAGCACTTCATCGACATTGAAGACACGCCCGGCTATCAAACCACTTTCTCACAACTGGCCTTTGCTGGAAAGAAGGAGCACGACCCCATCGGGGATGCCGTGGGCAACCCCAAAATCCTACTGGCCCAGTCCCTCCACAAGCTTTCCACAGCCTGTCCGGGAAGGGTATGTCAAAGTGTCAAGCGTGTTTGCGGAAAAACATTATTATTGATCAGTTTTGGGGTTTTGGTGCAGGTTCCATCAATGCTGAGCACCAGTCTAAACGCAGAGGCTCTCCAGTTCCTGCAGGCTTATTTACAGGGAGCCAACGTGCAACTGGTGTGATCTTTATCCAGTCCACTACAGTTAATCCATGGAATCCCCACAGAGGTAATCATTCACAAACTTGGCTTTCTCCCACGGCAAATTACTTTTTAAACATTTTAACAAGACTACAAAGACCAAAAAGCCACCGTAACGCAAACCATGTTTTGGTTTTTTTGTGAGGCAAAAGCTGGCAAAAATGTTTGAATAGTTCTGACATTGACGAAACGACTTTCACCAAACCTTTCACATTTTAGTTTTTGTTTTTTGTTTTTTTTCCGAGAGTTGAATTTTCTGCAGCTTTGTTTATGTCTAGTCTATTTCAGTTTCATGTGAATAAAAAGAGGCACTTGTATAGATTGGTTATGATCTCCACATCTCTTCAGTCCATAATTTGGTCCTTTTCAGCATGCAAGTTACATTTCAAAATAATCTACCTCTTACTATAAAACACAAACTTCAAAACAACTATACTACTGACTAGTATTTCGCATTCAGTTTCAAAGTTTACAGGTAATCAAAATATGGTAGTCGTGGTTCAATGTGGCACTAAATGTAATTCCTCGATAGTTGTACATAACCTAACCTGAGTATTATGTTTATAATGTGGGTGACATGCGATCCACCCACACTGCCTTCATGATGGACGTAATGGGCACCCTTCCTGTAGTTTAATTATTAGTAACATCGTTGAAATACAAGAGCAGGGCTCGACAATAACGATGTACCGATGGCCCGGGGCAAGTTAAAACAAAATTGGGGCAAGTAAATCCAATCATTAATATTCCCGTGGGGCAAGTGCACTTCGGCATGCCGTACTGCAAAGAGTTTTTTTTTTAAAGCGGTTCTTGTTGGGTGTTGGTAAAACACGGACTGCGTAATTCCGGTGGTAATTTGCAAACCAATCCTTGCAAATCTTGAAATGGACCAATCAGAATCGTTTATTTAGACCGCGGTCCATTGAGTCCATGAGCGATTATTTGACTAGGAAAACATCCATCATGGCGTCCCTGCCAACATGGTCTAATTCTTCAACAGCAAAAAGTGATGAAACAGTGCCTCCTAAACAAGTATTTTATTAGCGGTTAGCAAATCAAATGATGGCACAGGTGAGTGAATCACATTGCTGTGACAATTTGAAGTGGTCACAATGAAACACCACCCATTAGATCCAATACCAAGTGCTGATTTTGCACAAGCTACAAAATCTAGCGCTTCCATTTTTTTTTAGATTAGATTAGATTAGATTCAACTTTATTGTTATTGCTCATGTCACTTGTACAGGGCAACAAAATGCAGTTAGCATCCAACCAGAAGTGCAATTTTTATAAGTACATTAGTATGGACAGATCTATGTAAATAAAACTATACAGGCTATGACTATAATACAGTGAGGATATGTACAGGGATATAAATGACTATAATATGGCTATTGTAGATTATACAGATTATAAACAGTATGGGTATGACAATATATAATAACAGTAATATATACAGTATTGCAGTGAAGTGACTAGGGTATGGAAATGACTATAATATGGCTATTGTAGATTATACAGATTATAAACAGTATGGATATGACAATATATAATAGTAGTAATATGTACAGTATTGCAGTGAAGTGACTAGAGTATGGTTATTGAAGATTATATAAATTATAAACAGTATGATCAATGAATCAACAGATAGTATATGTACAATAGTGCAATGAAGTGATGGGGGAGGGCATAGGTCAGCGGGGGGATGTACGTAGTGGTCAAATTATTGTTTGACCATTGAGCATTTTTTTCTGGATGAAAAACACTTTATTAGTACACAAATGTGTCAAATGTTTCATTGTGGTGCACAACTTCTAAATATCACTGCTTACTACGACTACCATGTGTAAGGTATTATGGCATGCCATGTTAACATACATTTCAGACATTCCTCCAAATACAATGCATCAGTACTATTAATAATAAATATAAATATGGTAATTCTGATGAATTATCAGCAAGTTCGGGCAAGTAGTTCTCACCTTAAGGATTCCCCATGGGCAAGTCATTTTTGTTTTTAACGTAGAGCCATGAAGAGAGATTCGGTGTCAGTAAACCTTAATGTTGCCTTGCATCACATTTAAATGAAGTCAGCCATGACACGTGGAGTGAAAAATATTTCTCCCATTCCATGTGGAAGTGGTAATTTGAGGCCATCTGCTTAGATTGCTAGCTAGCAGCCGTCTCAGGATAAGAGTTGCGTAATGTGGTGTAAACAATAATAGGAGTCTAAAGTTGACCAGGCGAGTTATTTTATGCGTACGTGACTCTAATAAAAGTAAAAAGCTGTAATCAGAAAGACATAAACAGGCTTTCGGTGCTCGAACTACAAAAATATTACATTTAACATCCAACCAGGGGCGGCACGGCGGTCTAGTGGTTAGCGCGGAGACCTCACAGCTAGGAGACCAGGGTTCAATTCCACCCTCGGCCATCTCTGTGTGGAGTTTGCATGTTCTCCCCGTGCATGCGTGGGTTTTCTCCAGGTACTCCGGTTTCCTCCCACATTCCAAAAACATGCTAGGTTAATTAGCGACTCCAAATTGTCCATAGGTATGAATGTGAGTGTGAATGGTTGTTTGTCTATATGTGCCCTGTGATTGGCTGGCCACCAGTCCAGCGTGTACCCCGCCTCTCGCCTGAAGACAGCTGGGTTAGGCTCCAGCACCCCCTACGACAGTATCACTCGGATACTGTGAACATCCAGCAGCAACACAACATTTTGGCATGACTACTATTTTGATGAAAAATACACTGAACCAGGGCTGCACAGCGGACAGGTGGTTGGCACACAGGCTTCACAGCTAGGAGACCTAAGTTCAATTCCACCCTCGGCCATTTCCGTGTGGAGTTTGCATGTTCTTCCCCGTGCATGCGTGGGTTTTCTCCGGGTACTCCGGTTTCCTCCCACATTCCAAAAACATGCTAGGTTAATTAGCCACTCCAAATTGTCCATAGGTATGAATGTGAGTGTGAATGGTTGTTTGTCTATATGTGCCCTGTGATTGGCTGGCAACCAGTCCAGGGTGTACCCGAAGACAGCTGGGATAGGCTCCAGCACCCCCTCGTGAGGAAAAAGCGGTAGAAAATGAATGAATGAATGAACATCCAACCATTTTCTAGGTCGCTTTTCCTCACTAGGGTCTCAGGGGAGCTCATGCTGGAGCCTATCCCAGCTGATTTCAGGCAAGCGGCGGGGTACACCCTGGACTGGTTGCCAGCCAATCGCAGTTTAGAGTCTGCAATTACCCTAAAATGCATGTTTTAGGAATGTGGGAGGAAAACGCTAAACATGCAAACTCCACACAGAGATGCCCAAGCGGAGATTTGAACCCAGATCTTTCTGATCTCCGAACATGCTAACCACTCATACATGTGCGGCCCAATCTCTTAAATGTATTTATCACTTTTGGGTCTGGAACTAATTAACCACTATAAACCAGGGACACGGGTCCATCATTTTATAATAGCCAAAAATACTAGACCACATGCTCACTCATTATTTTTTTTTATTGATACCGAGTCCTGAGTTGACATGCCATGTGACAACACACAGTATTGGTGTAAAAATAGTACTTCTCCATTCCATGTCAGCAAAAAATACACTTTGGTTTCCGACACACCGAGGAAGACCTCAGGAAGACTTGATATAGCCGTTAGATGTCCTCTGTTCCACGTTCTTGATGAAGGGCAGCATGCATTTATCCCCCCCCATGAAACGATACGTGGCGACGTTGGCTTCCCATGGTAGCAAACTACAGAGAGGGAGAGAGCACAACGCACAATGACGTTGCTTCCGATGGCCATCTTGCGTGACTTTAGCTCCACTTACGCTCTCGTCAGAAATGGGATGTACATAAGGCGGGGGATGCAGATCATTTGCTGTTCTGCTAAAATGGCCGTCATGGACTGCTGAACCGTGTACAAAGGCTCCAACGGTGGAATGAGACTGCGAAGCTCCTTCCTGAAATACAGTTGTAGTATTACTATTAGTAAATACACAGTTAAATATTGTATTAGTAATAACAGTGGTGTGACTGTTTGTCGTCCGTCCTGATTTCTTGGATTTTTGCATCACACTTAAATGTTTCAGATTATCAAACAAATTTAAATATTGGTTAATAATAACACAACTGAACACAAAATGCTATTTTTAAATGAGTTTTTAAGAGGAAAAAAATCCAACTCTACATCGCCCTCCCTTAAAGCATAACTAGTTTATCACACCCGAGTTCAATTTCTTAGCCACGCCTAAGGAATCACCTAAATATAGGACCTGCCTGACAACGTGAAGTACACCAATACACCAAATAATTATAAGAAAGTATAATTGAGGTTTATAGATCCACAAAATAAATTTTGTAAATTTATTTTTTTAAGTAATTGACATCTATCAGTGTGGAAAAGGTCATAAAAAAAAGGTTATAAAGCCATTTCTAAAGCTTTGGGACTCCAGCCAACCACAGCGAGAGCCATTATCCACAAATGGTAAACCATGGAACAGTGGTGAACCGTCCCAGGAATGGCCGGCTTACCGAATGACCCCAAGAGAGCAGTGACGACTTATTCGCGAGGTCACAAAAGACCCCACAACAACATGGAAACAACTACAGGCCTCGGTTGCTTCAGTGTTCATGACTCCATAAGAAAGACACTGGGCAAAAACGGCCTTCATGGTGTTCCATGAAGAGTCCAAAGACCAAAACCACTGCTGAACAAAAAGAACATTAAGTTTGGTCTCAATTTTGCCGGAAAACATCTTGATGATTCCCAAGACCTTTGGGAAAATACTCTGTGGTCTGACGGGACAAAAGTTGAACTTTTTGGAAAGTGGTTGTTCCATTACATCTGGTGTAAAAAAATTAACGGCGTATTTAAGACAAACATGGCAACAGTAAAATACGGTGGTGGTAGTGTGATGGTCTGGGAACTGGAGGACATGCTGTCATCGATGGAACCATGACCTCGGCCAAAGGTGACGTCAACCTGAAACCAACTTGGGATCCAAAACACACCAGCAAGTCCGCCTCTGAATGGCTGAAGAAAAACCAAATGAAGAACTTTGGAGTGGTCTAGTCCAAATCCTGACCTGAATCCTACTGAGATGCTTTGGCATGACCTTAAAAAGGCTCCATTGTGACTGAATGACAACAATTCTGCAAAGATTGTGTGCCAAAATTCCGACAACTCATTGCAAGTTATCCCAAATGCTTGATTCCCTTTTTCCACACAGTAGTTTTTTTTCTTCCTTAAAAGTTTCATTTAAAAAACTCCATTTTGTGTTCAGTTGTTATTTACTAATATCCACATTAGTTTGATCTGAAACGTGTAAGAAACATGAAAAAGTAAAGAAATCAGGAAGAGGGCAAAGACTTGTATCCGCACCACGGTAGGATGGATCCGTAATGGAACGTCACCTTATCTCGCAGCCTGCAAACATCCCCGTGTCCACGATATACGGGCAGACCAGAGTGGTTTTAATCCCATCCAGCTCCTCTGCTAGCAACTCGTGCGTCAGCGACTCGTGGAAACCAACTGCTCCAAATTTACTAGCACAGTAATCCTGCAAGGGGTGGGGGGGGTGGGGTCAATATTGTAATTAAAAGTCAGACGTGGCATTCTAACTGAAATCAGTGACGGAGCAGTGCAATGCAGTCGGGGTTGTGTTCAGGCGCGCTCGGCACAAAATGGCAAACGGACGCCGATAAAGCGACTAAGGATTTTCGTAGTCTGATCCGATTCATTCCGATTTTTGTCAATCGTTGACTTTTTGTTGTTTTAAGAGCGTAGCTAATGGCAATCACAACACACGGATCTCGTTAGCGACTTTTTCGGAACGCACATCACAGCACACCTCGGAAAAGTGCGGAAAAGTTTTCTCAAGTTTTCCCAAATATGTGAGGATCCACTGTACTATACTGTACTAAAATATTACGTTTGATTCATGTTCATGTTAAAGGTTAAATAACTGTTAATAGTTATCCTCCCTATCCGTGTGGAAGTGGTAAGTTTTTGGCTATTTAAGTTGAAAGGAAATAACTTGAAGGCTACCGTTTAGGTCGCTAGCTCTCTAGTTTGCGAGTTAGCATGTGTCTCAAGACCAGGGGTTTCAAACACGCGGCCCGTGGGCCAAATGTGGCCCGCAGGACATTAATGTAGTTTAATGTAAAATTTGATACGGATGCTGTATGGTATCATGTACCCAGAAAAAATGATTACGTTTGATTCATGTTCATGTTAAAGGTTAAATAACTGTTAATAGTTATCCTCCCTATCCGTGTGGAAGTGGTAAGTTTTTGGCTATTTAAGTTGAAAGGAAATAACTTGAAGGCTACCGTTTAGGTGGCTAGCTCTCTAGTTTGCGAGTTAGCATGTGTCTCAAGACCCTGCAGTTGCGCAATATGTTGTAAATAAAAAGAGTATAAATGTGACTATAGTCGTGTTTTGTCATGTCTACAGGGCTCTAATAATGCTTTGTTCGTTTTAATATGAAAAAAATCATTTGTCTACCCACCAACTATATGTGCTTTCTTAACTTTTTATTATTATTATTATATTTATTTATTACTGATTGATTGATTTTCTTTATTCTTGATTTGTTTATTTATTTTTCATCTTATTTTGTGTAGAAAAATAAAAAGTAAGATATTTGAGAACAGTGGAATGTTTTATCAGAGCTTTTATTGTAGAAAATCGGAACCAAAGCAAAGTTTATTAATTTTTCTGTTTTTAATAAATGCGTTTTTTTTTTTTTTTTTTGGAAAACCTGATGCGGCCCAGTCTCACCCAGACCCTAGCTCCAGTGGCCCCCAAGTAAATTGAGTTTGAGACCCCCGACCTAGCATGTTTTTGGAATGTGGGAGGAAACCGGAGTACTCGGAGAAAACCCATGCATGCACGGGGAGAACATGCAAACTCCACACAGAGATGGCCGAGGGTGGAATTGAACCCTGGGCTCCCAGCTGTTAGGTCTGCGCGCTAACCACTCACCTTGATTTATTAATCAAGGTGAGCGAAGTGTCACACCACGACAGTGATTGCGTGGAGGGAGCGAGGATCGAACCAGCAACCTTTTGGTTTCTGGATGAACTGCTCTACCTCCTCTTGTACTTCTGCCCAACTTTTTTTTTTTTTTTTTTTTTTTACACTTTCAAATTTTAACAAAATACAGTATGCTAACTTGAATGCTAACATTTTTGGTAGATAGGAATGTGAATGAGACATCGGTGCAAGCACTTGTTGCTAGGCAGAATTCATGAGGCCCCGGTCCATGTGTCCATCACGCTCCCTATGCTGTTTCTGTATGGATTATTTATGTATATATTTTTTTTATTTTTGTTTTTATTTACATTTATATTAATTTTTTTGTATTTAATTTTTAGATATTTTTTTTCATTTTTGTTTTTATTTCCACATTTATTTATTTATTATTTTGGCAGTTTTGGTCCTCCATATTTCCGAGGCACCTGGGAGCAAACAGCTCCACTAAAAAAAAACACAAAAAAAAAACCAAACTTTCCTATATATTTTTTTTTTATTTTTGTTTTTATTTCCATTTATATTATTTTTTTTGTATTTAATTTTTGATATTTTTTTTTCATTTTTGTTTTTATTTCCACTTTTATTTATTTATTTATTTATTATTTTGGCAGTTTTGGTCTTCCATATTTCCGAGGCACCTGGGAGCAAACAGCTCCACTAAAAAAAAACACTAAAAAAAAAACCAAACTTTCCTATATATTTTTTTTTTTTTTTTGTTTTTATTTCCATTTATATTATTTTTTTTGTATTTAATTTTTGATATTTTTTTTTCATTTTTGTTTTTATTTCCACTTTTATTTATTTATTTATTTATTATTTTGGCAGTTTTGGTCTTCCATATTTCCGAGGCACCTGGGAGCAAACAGCTCCACTAAAAAAAAAACACTAAAAAAAAAAAAAAACCAAACTTTCCTAGTCTTACCTCCACACATGCCGTACTGAAGAGGCCAAGGGCGCTGGCGACGGTTACGATGTGACCGTGGTTCTTTGCTTTCATCTGAGGTAGGAAGGCTTTGGTCATCTGTGGTTGGAAAGACCACAGAAGAAGTTTTAGTCTAATCATGCCGCCTGAACTTTTTGGCAATTGCTCCGACTGGAACACCTCCACCCACCTTTCCACCTCCCCTAGTGCAAGTCTTGGAGTTCTTATGTTGTTAAGTGTGCTTATTTGGATTTACATTGCCAAGGTTTTTTATTGTTTAATATTTTTAATATTGTGGCTGATAATTGGACATAGTGTATCTGCTGGAATTCTGTATTCCAGGATAATGAGCTTTCATATTGTAACCCAAGGCCGATTCTAAGAGGATCAACATCAGAATCACATGCTTTCATTAGTGGTGGGCTAGCGTGGGGACCCAGAATACAAAGTCACCGTCAACATCCACCCAAATGATGCAACTGTGATATTTTCTAATATTTTAATATTTAAACTTCATCCATTTTTTTCCTTCTAGTATTATGACTTTATTCTAGGGATGTCTGATATTAGCCCTTTTGCCGATAATATTGTCCAAGTGTCAATATTTGCGATTCTACATTATTTGTCTTCTCATTTTATGTTATTTTTATAAAATTACAACTTTCTGTCATTGGATTACAACATTTTTCAGAATATTTTTGACTTAATTCTTATGAAATTACTGCTGATTTTTCCATTGTTGCGGTCTTTTTAAAACTTTTTGTTCAATTATATTTCTAGAACGTGCTGCGGGCCAATAAAAAAACAGTAGCGGGCTGCAAATGACCGCCGGGCCACACTTTGGAGACCACTGCCCTGTACAGTATCAACAAAATCTGACAAATCTGAGTAATCGCCTCACATTTCCGCAACCGTGTTTTACTATCTTCTAGTATATAATTGGAACTTGGATATAAAATGGAAGTTTCCTTTCTATAGCACTGTCCCTACCATAATAAAAGCACTTTGAACGTTGGCGTCGTTAATTTGTTCCAGAAGGTCCAACTGAAACAGATGCTAACCTAACCAATTTTACACAAGAAATCATGTAAATCTATTTGTTCCAGAAAGCCACAAGGCACATTTTATAGTATTACATTGATAACTTTTCATACAGAAAACGATTCAAAATGAATAGAAATACATTATATCTTGATTGAAACAGATAAATGAACATTGAAGGGTACGTTTCCTTCATTGAAGAAGTCATTATTGATTTCTTAATGTTCATTTATCCATTTTGGTAGTCATTTATATTTATATTTAGTATTTTATGCAAATAAAACTATAATAATAAAACTATAAACGTGTTTTGTGTTACCATTTAAGAGTCGACTGATGATCATAGACGAGCTAAGTCACTTCCGGTTGCCATTTTGTTTAGCTAGCTTAATAGTATGCTAACAAGTCTGACTTTCGGGATCACTCACTTCAAGAGTCAAGTCTTCAATGAAGGTAAAAGTAACCTTAAATGGTCATTTATCTCCTCTTTTTGTCATAGATATGTATTTAGGATAGTTTTACTGTAAAAAAAAACATGTTTTGCTTTAACATTGTGGAGAGTAAACTTCTGATGACATTAGAGACGGGCTAAAATGGCGACTTCCGGTTCAGTTTAGTTTAGCCATTTAGTTAGCAAGCAGGTTTCTTTCTTAGCTTTGTGATTTAAGTGATATATTGTACCTGACCGGAGAATGGACGAGGTGAAATTGTGGCCTAAATGTTCCACTTTCACAGAAAAACATGCTAACCTGGGCGTACGCTAACGGAGGTTCCACTGTACCGTGACACACTCCAGTACACACACACAAAACGTACACTATGGCTGAATAGATGTTACATAATAAGTCATGTCAGGCGGGTAGATAGTGAACGTGTTTGCCAAAATGGACACGTCAAACTACGACCGTTTCACATCTTTGTGTGCATAAAAAGTGAGAGTCTGTCACCCAAAACAAGGCGTGGCAATTGACGAGCAGCGTGCGTTCCAAAAGCTCATCCGGGCAGTCCAGCAGCCTCCTCCCGGCCACCACGCCCGCGTTGTTCACCAGCATGGACACGTCGCCCACCTCAGCCCTCACTCGATCGGCAGCCTGGTAGATGCTCTCCCGGCGGGACAGGTCCACCGTGTAGGCGTGCACCTGGACGCCGTGCTCCCTCGCCAGCTGGGCTGTGCGCTCGTTGGCGGCGGCGTTGCAGTCCCACAGCACCAGCCGCGCCCCCTCTTTGGCGAACTCGACAGCGAAGAGGCGGCCCAAGGCACCCCCTGCCCCGGTGATGAGGCACAGCTCCCCGTCGATGCTCTTCAGCCTCGGTCGGAGGAACGTTTGCACCACGGCGGCCAGGATCGCGTAGGTCAGGTCGATCAGCATCAGCACCAGGTCCACTATGATGATCATGGTGCTGTCCTTCAACTTGTTCTTCTGGCCCCCGGAGTTCGTGTGCAGGGGATTGGATGGACATTTTATATAACCGGATTAGGATTTGGACGCTTGGTGGCACCAATAGGACAAGCTTTTTTGTCTCATGTCAGAAAGTGAGCAGTCATAACTCCACTCTGAGATTATTAGTCTCCATTTACACGAAAGCACTGACATATTACATCTTTTAACAAACAAATCAGTGCTAAAGGCACTATTAACTTTTACTGATACTATTATGTATTATATTTATCATAGAAAATAAACTACATGAGTCATGCTGTAATGTTAGCAATTGGTTATGACTTTTCATGAATGCTTTATTTTTGATTTATTTTATTCCTAAGTCTTATAAATCAAACCCTAAAAACAGACTTCTTAATTAGTTCATTGTGACAAAATGACTTTATCTAAATATATTTTTAATGTATTTTATGTCCCGTTATAAGTTTTTCAAATTGTCCAAATAATTATAAGAAAGTATAATTGAGGTTTATATATGTACATATATACTGTATATACATACACTCAATCATTTGTACAAAAAATTAGTACATTTTATATATTTAGTAATTATTGTTGATTGCAATTAGCGTTTAATATTTTAAAATTACATTGTCAGATTGCATTTGCACTGATCGGTATCAGACAATTTTACTCGTACAGTAAACCTCGGATATATCGGATTCAATTGTTCCCACTGGTTTTGTCCGATATGCGTATACCGGAAAATGTCCGTTTTACGCATATATGGGATTTATATCCGGTATATGCGTAAATGGGATTTTATCCGTTATAAAAAGGCACTTCCTTGACTATGTTTCCAATGTACCTGGACGCGCAGGCAACGCTGCAAACGCTGCAAATGACGTCGTATAGCGGCCTGTCACGATTCGGATTCGAATCGGAGCGCCACGATGCGGCCATCCGATATATGCCAGGGAAATTTCATGGAATTGCATTGGAACGGGACTGGAGATTTTGTCCGAAATAGGCGAAATCCGTTATAAAAAATCCGATATATGCAATGAATTTTTATTGGAAATGCATTACAGAAAAATCGCTTCTTTTTTATCTGTCCGTTGTGAGCGAATTTCCGATATATCCGAGGTTTACTGTATTAGATTCGGCAGGATAAAACCCCGAGCATGGTAACAATTTTTTACCGATAATTATCGGAACCATTAATTATCAGCCAGATATCAGTATAAAATTGCAATATTAGTTAATATCGGTATCTGATTTTTTCCCGATCATTAAAAAAAAAATGCTGTATACAACACATATGTGTTCATTCCAACATCGCAGAAATGTCATATTGCTTGTCATCATTAGACAAATTAAGGACAAATAGTTGCTATAGTAACTCAGACATTGTATGCTGTCCTTGTTCCTTTTGTTCAAAGTTAGAAATGATCTATGACGTAAAGAAGATTATCCCCCTGAGACTGAAATGTTAAGGTGATAAACTTCTTAGCACGTGTACACACAAATCCATAATATGTAATATGTAATACTACATACCATACGCTGTGCTTTACGTCTGGTATTGCTATAATCTTCAGAAAAGTCTACAGTTGTGAGTGGAATATGTACTGGTAATTCTTTCAAAAATGTGGACAATGACTCAGTCATCATCCAAAAGTAGTTGCGAGAACGTGAAAATCATGTAACACCCACTCCAAATCTATTATTCGTGATCCCTCGTTTATGGCGGTTAGTTGGTTCCAGACTCAAGCGTGATAAAGAGAATTACCGCAAAGCAGGATTCCATATCTATAAATCAATATTTAGGAGCATAGAAAACCTGTTTATGAGCGTCTTAGAGCCCTTTAGAAATGAAATAACACCCCTATAGTCACCTTTCTAGTGCATTTACCCAATATAGTAGATGTAATCAGACGAAAATGAGTAATTTAAGACATAAATCATACCCATGTTTGTGTGTCGCAATAAAATATCTTACGGAGGTGTATACAGGAAGTCATGTCTGGGATTCAGGATTCAGTTTTAGCTGTGTCAAAAGTAACCAGAAATGTTCATTTATCTCTTTCATTACGCATTTAAATTCATTTACAATTGTTTTACTCTGAAAAATGTTTTGTGTTAACATTTTTTGAGAGTCAGTGATGTCATAGACGGGCTATGTAGCTGCCATTTTGTTAGCAAGCTACCTTGTGTTTTTGTGATAAAACACAGTTACAGAACCGTATGAACACAGTTGGCAGTATTGTATGCTAACTGGAAAATGTACGCAAAACTGAGACAAAATTCTAGCGTAAATGTTTTTACTTTAACTGAAAAACACGCTAACAGGGCGGATGCTAACCTCGATACCACTGTAACACAAAATATAGAATGTTTGTTTGTTCTTCTATTTGACTTTTTTTCTATATTTTTCTCCCAAAATGTGGTTTTATTTATGTAAAAGTGAAGGGTATCATATAAAGTGATTATTTTTGTTTTCCATATTTGTTGTGAACGATGATGGTCCTGGAACGCACCATCATGCTAGCTTTCAGATACAGATACAGATAGACCACTATATGGTACTTTTTGCTGTATTTTCTTATATTTAGTCCCAAATACTGTGTTGGAAAGCATGAAGGTAAGGTTCGCTGCCGTTATTGAGTGTTTATGTGCATATTTGTTAAGTTATTTCACGTTGTTGCTAGCACAATAAACAGCAACATACACAAATTTGTGCATGAAAAACATTAAGTGTGCATGATGGGTTTGTACGGCGCCCCCCAGTGGACATGGAGGGGAAAACATTTATGTGGGTTATGTACTACTGCTTCCGTGTTCAAAGCGGATTTTTGCATTGAAACTTCAAATTAAGAGCAGTATAATTGTTGAGTTTCGGATATGGCTTTTTATTTATAGGATAAGCTATGCGTACGAGCAAAAGAAAACATTTCTTTAGTCAGTGTATTTCCTATCCAGTACCAGTACTCAAAAGCGATGTGTTTTTAGCAACACTAGTATTTTATTTTGAAAATACAAGCCCAATAACCATTTCGGAATTGAAAACTTGGTCCTATAGGAGTACCTCTACATTTGTGCGGTAAAAGATGGAATTAAGATGGAACTTAAATGTACATTTCCACTCGATTTTCGGGTGAGGCATAACCGAAAGTGTTCGTGTAGCTTCAGGTACTTTTGAGAGATCTGGCAAAACTGTCTGTGTATTGTTCTGCTTCCAATTTGATGTTGTTCCCGTCATAGTTTTACACAATACACGATAAATATAACAAATATTTAGCGATAAGATCGCTATAATACCCGTGGGAGATTTTTTGGGAGCACCCGAGGCGGCCTTTTGGTCCAAAAAGGTTGAGGACCACCGCTTGAGGACAGCCTTTATGTTGCATTGTTAAAGAGTGCATACTAATGTTGACCGCTAGGGGGTGCTGTTGTACGACATATACATGTACTAGTATTACTAGCATCACGTGTCTTTACACAAGCTCATTTCCCTCTATCTTATTAATAAATGTATAAATATTAGACTACATGAGGCGCATGCGACCCAATCTAGATTACTATTATATTATTTTTAAATATATTACAAAGTAACATTAGTCAGTAACAAAGATAACATTTGACAAAATCAACGAGAATGAGCATATAGAGGCCAAAAGTAGAGATTATTTCTAAATATGTCATCCTATTGTTCTATTGTTATTATGAATTAGTATCGTCATTTCTTTTGCTTTTCGCCCAAAGTTAGCTGGGATAGGCTCCAGCATACCCTCATCACCCAAGTGACCCCCATGTCCCCATAAGCGGCATTGGAAAAGGAAGATTTTTTTGTCTTTGCATTGTGGATTGTGGCTGTGCCAAGGGGGCAATAAATACATACCGTAGGTCACAAATGGCCCCAGGGCCTCACTTTGGACATTCATGGTTTAAAGCTATTGTACGGCTTGTGTGTGCGTAACAATTTGATCCCCTCTGACGACAATCCAAAGCTTACCGTCACTTTTACACTCCTTTTATTCTTTGTTTACGTCATGTTGTATAGGTATATACGAGACAGCCACAGGTACTAGCTAGTGAGTTAACTAGTTAGCGCAGGGGTCTCAAACACGCGGCCCACTAGTTTGAGGCCCCCGCCTTGATATGAAAGTTTAATGTTAGTGCGGCCCGCGCAAGTTTGATATGGATGCTGTATGGTATCATGTACCCAGAAAAAATGATTACGTTTGATTAATGTTCATGTTAAAGGTTAAATAACTGTTAATAGTTATCCTCCCTATCCGTGTGGAAGTGGTAAGTTTGTGGCTATTTAAGTTGAAAGGAAATAACTTGAAGGCTACCGTTTAGGTGGCTAGCTCTCTAGTTTGCGAGTTAGCATGTGTCTCAAGACCCTGCAGTTGCGCAATATGTTGTAAATAAAAAGAGTATAAATGTGACTATAGTCGTGTTTTGTCATGTCTACAGGGCTCTAATAATGCTTTGTTCATTTTAATATGAAAAAAATCATTTGTCTACCCACCAACTATATGTGCTTTCTTAACTTTTTATTATTATTATTATTATATTTATTTATTACTGATTTATTCTTGATTTGTTTGATTATTTTTCATCTTATTTTGTGTAGAAAAATAAAAATTAAGATATTTGAGAACAGTGGAATGTTTTATCAGAGCTTTTATTGTAGAAAATTGGAACCAAAGCAAAGTTTTTAATTTTTTTTTTTTTTTTTTTTTTGGAAAACCTGATGCGGTCCAGTCTCACCCAGACCCTAGCTCCAGTGGCCCCCAAGTAAATTGAGTTTGAGACCCCTGAGTTAGCGTCTCTAATTCATTATTTCAAAGATACAGTGTTTCAAACTGAGTGGGGAAGAAGGAAAAAAGAAGCCAAAAACTTACCACTTCCACACGGCATGAGAGGAGAAAATTTTTTTTTCACTCAGTGTCAGCCATGGCATTATTTATTTTTGGAAAAACTGATATAATAGTGTCGCAATATTTGAACCGCAATATAGCAACGACTGTATATTGGATTTTTCTTCTTTGTGTTTTTGTTTTGTATTGATTACATAATACAGTAAACCTCGAATATATCGGATTCAATTGTTCCCACTGGTTTTGTCCGATATAAGCGAAATCCGTGATATGCGTATAGCGGAAAATGTCCGTTTTACGCATATATGGGATTTATATCCGGTATATGCGTAAATGGGATTTTATCCGTTATAAAAAGGCACTTCCTTGACTATGTTTCCAATGTACCTGGACGCGCAGGCAACGCTGCAAACGCTGCAAATGACGTCGTATAGCGGCCTGTCACGATTCGGATTCGAATCGGAGCGCCACGATGCGGCCATCCGATATATGCCAGGGAAATTTCATGGAAATGCATTGGAACGGGACTGGAGATTTTGTCCGAAATAGGCGAAATCCGTTATAAAAAATCCGATATATGCAATGAATTTTTATTGGAAATGCATTACAGAAAAATCGCTTCTTTTTTATCTGTCCGTTGTGAGCGAATTTCCGATATATCCGAGTCCGATATATCCGAGGTTTACTGTATTATATATTATGTATATTATATATTTTTGCCTGCTTGAGAAATAGCTAATGCACAAAGATTTGGAGTCAGCAGGAAGTGCCACATCCCCATGACCAATTCCAGATACAAACCAGACCGGGACGCATTGCCGTGGTAACAAAGCCAGACGCGTAAACCCAGCCTGTCCCAAGTGTCGCCATCGCTCGCCTCAAATTTGAAGTCCCATTTCATTTCTCCGTCATTTAGGTTCCAACTTCCACTAACACGGCGGTGTCACGGCAGCCTTCCATGACACCCGAAGTCCAAAAGCGTCGCTACGTACTCGCGTGGCTGCCGTGGTATTTATAGACTCCTACATCCTCGCAAGGATGCCTCAAGCCAGAGGCAATTTTTGTGTTGTCATTGCACCAAAAGACCTAAGTGGACTAGCCGTCCTTATAATGGAAGAACACACAGCGCAGTGCGTTATTGAGCTATACGTTACACTGACACGGCGTCATCTTTTCTTTAAAAAAAAAAAATGGCCTCTTGATTGAAGCTAGTGTCCGTCATCGTGGATGTCAGCGGTAATCAGGATGACATCTCCACCTCCGCTCGCCTCGTTCTCTTTCTAGCGCTTTTATTTCTTTCATACATGTTTCAACATGTCGGGGAAAAAAGTTTCATTCATCACATAATAGATGACATACTTTTTTGCACGACTATAGTCCCTTGTTTTTATGGCGGTCGTTTGGTTCCAGACCCAACGTGAAAAGCGTATGTTTGCATAGCTTTGGTATAGTAAACCATAACACATCTTCTAAATATGTTTTCAACATCATGATATCCATCTAGACCAGGGGTCTCAAACATGTGGCCCGCGGGCCAAATGTGGCCCGCAGGACACTAGTTTGAGGCCCCCGCCTTGATATGAAAGTTTAATGTTATGATATGGATGCTGTATGGTATCATGTACCCAGAAAAAATGATTACGTTTGATTCATGTTCATGTTAAAGGTTAAATAACTGTTAATAGTTATCCTCCCTATCCGTGTGGAAGTGGTAAGTTTTTGGCTATTTAAGTTGAAAGGAAATAACTTGAAGGCTACTGTTTAGGTTGCTAGCTCTCTCGTTTGCGAGTTAGCATGTGTCTCAAGACCAGGGGTCTCAAACACGCGGCCCGCGGGCCAAATGTGACCCGCAGGACACTAGTTTGAGGCCCCCGTCTTGATATGAAAGTTTAATGTTAGCGCGACCCGCGCAAGTTTGATATGGATGCTGTATGGTATCATGTACCCAGAAAAAATGATTACGTTTGATTCATGTTCATGTTAAAGGTTAAATAACTGTTAATAGTTATCCTCCCTATCCGTGTGGAAGTGGTAAGTTTTTGGCTATTTAAGTTGAAAGGAAATAACTTGAAGGCTACCGTTTAGGTCGCTAGCTCTCTAGTTTGCGAGTTAGCATGTGTCTCAAGACCAGGGGTCTCAAACACGCGGCACTACTTTGAGGCCCCCGCTTTGATATGAAAGTTTAATGTTAGTGCGACCCACGCAAGTTTGATATGGATGCTGTAGTAGTAAACCACGGAACAGCAATAAAGTGAGTGATGTTCAATCCGTGATGTAGTGAGTGATGACTAGTTATTATTTATGCCTTGTAATATATATGTCTTATATTTTTCCAAAATAATAAGCCATTTAAGATTTAAGTTGACTTTGCAAGGGAGCAGAATGGGTGGCGTTGGAAGAACAGGAAGTGATGTCAGGGGTTCAGAGTTGAGTTTTGGTTAGGGATCATTGTGCCTGTTGTTATGGTAAAGAAGTCTGGTGCTTGTGTGTCTCCGCCGACATACCAAGTGACACCTGGTGAACCGTCTTCTGAATGCCTTTATGTATATTTACTTCCTTTAGCCATTTTTATGCTTGAAAATGCTTCATTTAATGTATGATAATAATAATAATAATAATAATTATTATTATTATTATTATTTTAATATATATATAAATATATATATTTCAGAAATATATTAAATTATATATATATATATATTAAATGATGATTTATTTATAAATTATTTATTAATAATAATAATAATAATAATAATAATAATAATAATAATAATTATTATTATTATTATTATTATTATTATTATTATTATTATTATTATTATTATTATTATTATATAATAATTATATAATAATAATAAATATAAACTATTTATTATTATTAATAATAATAATTATAATAATAATAATAATAATAATAATTATATAATAATAATAATAAATATAAAATATTTATTAATAATAATAATTATAATAATAATAATAATAATTATTATTATTATTGTAATATATTTTTTTCATTTTCATTTCATTTTTTTCAGAAATATATTAAATTATATATATGTATATATATATTAAATTATGATTTATTTATAAATTAGTAATAATAATAATAATAATAATTATTATTATTATTATTAAATAATTTATATTTATTATATAATAATAATAATAATAATTATTATTATTATTATATTATAATAATAATAAAGATGATTTTTATTATATTATAATAATAATAATAATGATAATAATAATAATTATTATTATTATTATTAATAAATAATTTATAAATAAATAATAATTTAATACACATATATATAATTTAATATATTTCTGAAAAAACACAATTGTGCGAGTGGAATACAATTTTTTCACGAGTGTTATTACCATTATTTTCTGCATTATTTGGCTCTAAAATAGATATAAAATCACGCTATGTCGTCGTGTTATGAAGTTTTAAAAACTCAAACGAAAGCGTCTCGGTGTCCTTCACTCACCCGCAAATAAATGAGCTCCCTGCAATACTGCATGTCAGACATTTATTCAACACATGTATCACCTTCATGGACTATCGGAGAGAACTTTGCTTTCTTTGGTTCTTCATATTGCACAAAGGATAAAGGGAGAGACGTTCACACCAGTACATTAAAATGCATCTACCTTCTATCTACTGATGCTCCAATAAATGCATTTCACACACCCAAATGGACTACTAAGAGCTCAGTAGGATTCACCCACTCAAGTCCGTTCTTTTTTAATAAAATATCTTAAAAATATAAATGATTTTCTTTTCCTTGTACAATAAACTGCTCTTTTTGTGTAGTATCCTACTGAGTACACAAGCTAAAAAGGGATGCTTTATACCTTTTGTGGCTACATTTGGGACAACCATACAGGAGCCGACGGGGGCAAACACAGAAATGACCCAAAATCAAAAAAACACAGAAACATAATAAAACATATGCAACAAAGAAATGCTGCAAATTAGAAAATGTGAAAATGCACCCAAAGTGATGTTTTCTGTCATTTTTGGGCCCCCCCCCCCCCCCACAATTTACAATTTTTTTTTTTACGATTTTTTTTTAAATGCCAAAATTTTGGGTCCTGCCACTTTCTAAGATACTATACAGTAAACCTCGGATATATCGGACTCGGATATATCGGAAATTCGCTCACAACGGACAGATAAAAAAGAACCAATTTTTCTGTAATGCATTTCCAATAAAAATTCATTGCATATATCGGATTTTTTATAACGGATTTCGCCTATTTGGGACAAAATCTCCAGTCCCGTTCCAATGCATTTCCATGAAATTTCCCTCGCATACAACATAGGTAAGTTTCAGGAAAATATCAGCTCCCAACTAAAAAAAAAAAAGAATATACAGTAAACCTCGGATATATCGGACTCGGATATATCGGAAAGTCGCTCACAACGGACCGATAAAAAAAGAAGCGATTTTTCTGTAATGCATTTCCAATAAAAATTCATTGCATATATCGGATTTTTTATAACGGATTTCGCCTATTTCGGACAAAATCTCCAGTCCCGTTCCAATGCATTTCCATGAAATTTCCCTGGCATATATCGGATGGCCGCATCGTGGCGCTCCGATTCGAATCCGAATCGTGACAGGCCGCTATACGACGTCATTTGCAGCGTTTGCAGCGTTGCCTGCGCGTCCAGGTACATTGGAAACATAGTCAAGGAAGTGCCTTTTTATAACGGATAAAATCCCATTTACGCATATACCGGATATAAATCCCATATATGCGTAAAACGGACATTTTCCGGTATACGCATATAACGGATTTCGCTTATATCGGACAAAACCAGTGGGAACAATTGAATCCGATATATCCGAGGTTTACTGTACTAATTCCTGTCAAAGATGGCTGATGTTACATTGCTCATCGGAAATGTATTCTTTATTTTAAAATAACTTTTTTTCTACCACAAATATTCTGCAAATAGAACAAAATGACTTATATGAATCCAAAATAACAAACACTTTTTTGAGTGTCTTATTAGCATTTTGCTATCGTGACAAATCCATCACATTATTGCAATGTTAATGCTAAAACCCTGCCAACCATATTTCCTATCTGGTTTCATATGACTTCATTGAAGAAGCACAGTAAGAAGGGTTGAAGTGCAATGCTCATATCACCTCGTGCTTTGGTACAAGACAAAAACTAAAAAAATTTAAAAAAAATTTTAAAAACTAAAAAAAAAAAATCAAAATTAATAAAATAAATTTAGAAATAAAATAAATTTGCTAAATACAAGGATGAAGAGTCTTGAACCAGTCATGATGTGCTATATATATCACTATATTGACACTTACTATGGTACCCATTATGGCATTGGATGCTCATATCACCTAAAAAAAAAAAAAATTAAAAAATAAATAAATAAATAAATAAATAAAATTAAAAAAAATTAAATAAAAAAAAATTAAATTAAAAAAACAAAACAAAAAATATTTGACTATATTATGAAAGCAGGAAGTGAACAAATGTAACAGTTACTGATTGTAAAAGTACCAGATGGAGGGGTAGGATTTAATAAGCATTGCTTCTTCCTACTCCTTTTGGACATGTGGAACTGGGAACTGATTATGGGATGCACTCAATTGGAATCTGATGCATGTTCAAATCTAATAAAACCATTACCATTACTATTAAAATGAAAAAAAAATAGTAAAATAAAATTGTCTTAATTTACCAATACAACAATTTTGCAACGTTGTTTCAATTTTAAACGTTCAGCGTCAAGAATGTTTATTCAATTATTATTGTGTGCCTGCTGGGTTACCTGACACACCGCCATTTTGTGGAAATCCTGTTTTTTATACCTCACTGTATGGGGTCCATTTTAGGACATGTTAGTGTTTTAGGACATGTTAGGACGGGGGGTGTCCAAAACGTGGGCCACATACTGAAAAATAAAAGCATGTAACTTTGCCACTTTGATACTTTGTCAAGCAACACGTGTATAGATATGCTAAAAAGTTATATATGTTTAAGTAAAAAGTATCAGCTATATTCACAGTATTACCCAAATATTTGTCAACTTTCTTCTTTAAGTAATCTTTGTAAAAATTTCTGTATTTCCATAATATTTTGATGTTATTCCTTTAAAGCTCTAGACCAGGGGTGGGCAAAATTTTCGACTCGCGGGCCGCATTGATATAACAAAATTTCCGAGGGGGGGGGGGGGGGGGGGCAGACTATATATTTTACACGTAACAGTCCACCTGGTATTATTGTATCTGTAAAATTGTCATGCAATCTGCTATTATTATTTATTATTTTATATTTTAAATATTTTATATTTAAAAATATATAATATTAAAATATATTTAATATTTAATATTTTATTATATTTAAATATTTTAAAAATAATAAAATATTATAATAATTAAAATAAAATTAAAATAATAATTATTATATTATTATTATGTAAAATATGCAAATATAACAATATTATTATATATAATTAATATAATAATTAGCATTAATATAATAAATATAATAATTAGCATTAATATAATAATAATATAATAATAATTATTTTAATTTGTATTATTATTATGTGCTTGTGTCTCTTTTTTCAGGATGCCAGGTTGTATGTTGAGTTTAAATGAAATACTTTGGAAAGATTGGGCGGGCCGTATTCAAACACTCGGTGGCCCGGATGTGGCCCCCGGGCCGTAGTTTGCCCACCCCTGCTCTAGACCTTATTATGCTTTTCCACTTTTCCACGGTACAAGTGGTGCCTCGGACAAAGTGTGTGCGACAATGAGTGCTCCTCTCAGGCAAGTCATTATTATTATTATTAATAGTCATTATTAATAACTCCTATAACGCACTATATTGTTTATATTGTTCGCAGTAGTCAGGAAGTAGTTTAGGAGTAGAACCAATCACGGCGGATTAAGCATACCCGCAAGTGAGTCGTACGTGGAATAAATTTAAACAGACCGTTTTGACGGGAAGCACAAATTCCAAGGAAATAGGTGCAGATTCTGGAAGATCTAGAAAGCTTTATGCGCGGGTTATTGTGTGTCGCTGCTCTACAGGACTTTAAAAAATGAGCACAATAGGTCGGCTGTTGTAGCTTAACTGTTTTGTAGGAATGCTTTGATCGATCGGCCGCCAATCAATATCGGCGGATATCGAACTTGTGATCGGTGTATTTATTTCAAAGCCAATCACCGATATGTTTAACGACTCATGATATGAATAATGTTTTGTCCTCCAAAAAAAAAAAAATTGTGTGTAATTTTTTATTCTACGTGTTAAATTCAGACTTTTATAAAATGACAAATTAGCATAAAATTAGCATAAAAATGATCGCTACACCGGAGATGTGATTGGTAAATGACATATGTTGCCAGTCATAAAACAAATATAGTTGACAGTATTAAAAAAATAGTATGAAAATTGTTTCACCATAATAAAGGCAAAAAAAAAAATGTTTATTTTGTAAACATTTTTAAACACTCGGAATTGTGTAACGGCGCCCCCGACCGATACCACTCATCATAAATACACTGAAAATGTAGACTTCATCCTTATTGTCGGAATCAGACGATTATCGGAATCAGCAGCATAAAACCCTGATCGGAGCATCCTTATTAATTTCTTAAAAAATACATTTTTATGTTTGTTCATTATAATATTAATCTCAAGAATGCACTTTTTTTTCAGTTTGATATGCTACCGACCAGTCCAGGGTGTATCCCGCCAGCTGGGATAGGCTCCAGCATACCCGCCGCGACCCCATTGAGGATAAGCTGCATAGAAAATAGATGGAATTCTTATGCTACTAAAATGACATGAATTTTTTCTCGGAAAATTGCAACTTTTTTCCTCGTAATGTTGGGACTTTATTCTCGTCAGATTGCAGCTCTTGTCATTTTTTAAATTACATTTTTAATTTTTTTCCTGAGAATTTTCTTCTCATAATTATTATGACTTTATTCCTGTAATATTTTTTTGGAACATTAAATTTTTTCAAAATTTAAATTTTCCAAAATTAACATATTTCCGTGAATCATTCGACTCTATGCTAGTAAAATTATGTTATTTTTCCTCATAATATGACAACAAATTTTTTTTTTTTTTTTAATATTTTGACTTTATTCTTGCAAAATTACTGCAGATTTTTCAATTTTTGCTGTAATTTTTTTTTGGTTTTTTTGTTCAATTATATTTTCAGAATGTGCCTTTAAAAAAGCAAACTATGCTACAAATGGCCTCCCGTGGCGCACTTTGGACACCTCTGATTCAGGATCATGTGGTTTGGGATTATGGTTGATGGCTTTCTTCATTCTAAAGTAAGATCTAAATTCTGAGTCTTCTACTATTTACACTACTTTTTGTACAAAATCCGACCAAATCCTCATGAAACCTTCAAAAGTTCTGGTGTCAGCTAGCTAAATTTCTGTCAAACATTTGCTATCGTATGCAAGTCCTCCAATGGCATCTTCATCCTTCAAATGTTCCTTCAAAAGTTTCTCGCAGGTCTCCTTGACTGACATGTGTCCTCACTTGTGTAAAGTTTTGGAATGACTCATATCTCCGTGAAGCAACCGTACTTCCTGAGTCACGTGGTTCTCCTGCCCGTCCATCGGCATCGTGCTATTCCCAAGCTTCCTCTGGAGGCCATCCATGTGCTTGGCTCTCTGGTGCCCGAATCTGGGACTGATTCTTCCCAGGAGTCTCTGAGCCGGACTGATTGCCGATGCGTCGTGAAGATGTTCCTCTTCATCCGTGTCGGCGTCGATGAACTTGTTAATGGAAGCGTCGTGGAAGGTGAAGATGTTTGGTGGTAAATTCTCCGGGCTCTTGCTAGGCGTTCTGCTGCTTGCAGTCGTGTAGACCGAGACCTCTGGACTCTGCAGAGACGACCCATCTGAGGGGACACCCGTCCCGGAATAGCGACTAGCTCTCCCGGAGTGGACCTTGAGTGGATTGCTACAACGCAGACCCGCGGGGCTCTGTCCCGTCAGAGGTGTTTCGTTGTCCTCGTCGTTCTCCAAGGTGGGCTCCAGACTTGGATTGGTGCTGACCCTGGCGGGGTTATTGCAATGGGAGAAGCGGGAGCTGTCCGGGAATTCGGTGGCGCAGCTCATGAAGCTATCGATGCTGGACATGCTCCTCACGTCCGTCACGGCTCCCATCTCAAATTCCGGTTTCTGCCTGGAAGCTTTAGACTTGTCCTTGCTGTTGAGATCCGGCTGGGACTGGGTCTTGGCCATCTTGTCGTACATCTCCTCCAGTGTCTGAGCGCTGAGGTGCTGAGGGTTTCCCGCAGGCTTGGCTTGCTCCTGGTGGCTTGATTCCAGGTTCTTCTTCCCGGGGCTGGCTTCAGACTCGGATTGAGGCTTCCCTTTCTGCGGCGTATGAGTCACGTGGTTGACTTGTATCTTCTTCCCGGGTTCCGTTTTCTCCACCATGATGTCCATCAGATCCACACTGCGTCCAAATGTGTCCTTCATGTTCATGGAGATGATGCTGCCATTTCTCTTTGCCCTTTCTAGCGCTTCCCGCCTTTTGATGGCTTTCTCCTGCCTCTTTTGTTCTTTGTAGAACTCCGAGAAGTTATTGACGATGATGGGAATGGGAAGGGCGATCACCAGGACTCCAGCAATGCAGCACAACCCGCCTACGATCTTTCCCAAAAGGGTTTTGGGATAAATATCTCCATAGCCTACCGTGGTCATGGTTATGGTCGCCCACCAGAAGGACGCTGGGATGCTTTTAAACTTAGTGTCCTCTTCATCCTTTTCGGCGAAGAACACAAGACTGGAGAAGATCATGATACCCATGGCGAGGAAGAGAATAAGCAGTCCCAACTCGTTGTAGCTCCTGCGGAGCGTGAAGCCCAGAGACTGAAGACCCGTGGAGTGACGAGCTAGCTTCAAAATACGCAGGATCCGCATGATTCGGAAAATCTGAACCACACGTCGAACATTCTGGAACTGCAGCACGCTCTTGTTGGATTCCGTCAGGAAGATGGTGACGTAATATGGCAGGATGGCCAACAGGTCGATGATGTTCAGCGGACCCTTGAAGAACTTCCACTTGTTGGGCGAGGAGAGGAAGCGGAGAAGGTACTCCATGGTGAACCAGGCGATGCAGATGGCCTCCACGTGGGCCAGCTGGGGGTTATCTGTGGGATGACCAAACTCGTCTGTGTCCTGCAGCTCTGGAAGCGTGTTGAGGGACAAGGCGATGGTGGACAACACGATGAAGAGGATGGAGATGATGGCCAGGATCTGAAAGTAAACAGGAAACGATCATGTCAGATATCTTCATTAGCACCCAAACTTTTTCATCACGTTCTAAGGACCCAAAACTGGCAAAAGTACCACTTTTATAAAAATACCACAGACCCAAAAATGGCAGACACAACACTTTTCCAAGTGGAAAATTTTCAGAATTTTTTTCACTGTTGAAAAAAAATTTTTCAAGTTGTTTTTACTGGCTTTTCCTGGACCTCACGGCTTCATTGGTAGTCCCAGCAGGACCCAAAAATGGCAGACACGACACTTTTCCAAGTGGAAAATTTTCCGAATTTTTTTCACTGTTGAAAAAACTTTTTTCAAGTTGTTTTTACTGGCTTTTCCTGGACCTCCCATGCTCCTACAGCTTCATCGGTAGTCCCAGCAGGACCCAAAAATGGCAGACACAACACTTTTCCAAGTGGAAAATTTTCAGAATTTTTTTCACTGTTGAAAAAAATTTTTTCAAGTTGTTTTTACTGGCTTTTCCTGGACCTCCCATGCTCCCACGGCTTCATTGGTAGTCCCAGCAGGACCCAATAATGGCAGACACAACACTTTTCCAAGTGGAAAATTTTCTGAATTTTTTTCACTGTTGAAAAAAAAAAAATTCAGGTTGTTTTTACTGGCTTTTCCTGGACCTCACGGCTTCATCGGTAGTCCCAGCAGGACCCAATAATGGCAGACACAACATTTTTCCAAGTGGAAAATTTTCAGAATTTTTTTCACTGTTGAAAAAATTTTTTCAAGTTGTTTTTACTGGCTTTTCCTGGACCTCCCATGCTCCCACGGCTTCATCGGTAGTCCCAGCAGGACCCCAAAATAGCAGACACAACACCTTTCCAAGTGGAAAATTTTCAGAATTTTTTTCACTGTTGAAAAAAATTTTTTCAAGTTGTTTTTACTGGCTTTTCCTGGACCTCACGGCTTCATCGGTAGTCCCAGTAGGACCCAAAAATGGCAGACACAACACTTTTCCAAGTGGAAAATTTTCTGAATTTTTTTCACTGTTGAAAAAAAAAATTTCAGGTTGTTTTTACTGGCTTTTCCTGGACCTCCCATGCTCCCACGGCTTCTTCGGTAGTCCCAGCAGGACCCAAAAATCAGACACAACACTTTTCCAACTGGAAAATTTTCAGAATTTTTTTCACTGTTGAAAAAAAATTTTTCAAGTTGTTTTTACTGGCTTTTCCTGGACCTCACGGCTTTATCGGTAGTCCCAGCAGGACCCAAAAATCGCAGACACAACACTTTTCCAAGTGGAAAATTTTCAGAATTTTTTTCACTGTTGAAAAAAAAATGTTCAGGTTGTTTTTACTGGCTTTTCCTGGACCTCACGGCTTCATCGGTAGTCCCAGCAGGACCCAATAATGGCAGACACAACACTTTTCCAAGTGGAGAATTTTCAGAATTTTTTTCACAGTTGAAAAAAATTTTTCAAGTTGTTTTTACTGGCTTTTTTCTGGACCTCCCATGCTCCCACGGCTTAATCAGTAGTCCCAGCAGGACCCAGTAATGGGAAACACAACACTTTTCCAAGTGGAAAATTTTCAGAATTTTTTTCACTGTTGAAAAAAAAATTTTCAAGTTGTTTTTACTGGCTTTTCCTGGACCTCACGGCTTCATCGGTAGTCCCAGTAGGACCCAAAAATGGCAGACACAACACTTTTCCAAGTGGAAAATTTTCAGAATTTTTTTCACTGTTGAAAAAATTTTTTTCAAGTTGTTTTTACTGGCTTTTTTCTGGACCTCCCATGCTCCCACGGCTTCATCGGTAGTCCCAGCAGGACCCAATAATGGCAGACACAACACTTTTCCAAGTGGAAAATTTTCTGAATTTTTTTCACTGTTGAAAAATTTATAAATAAATAAATCTGTTGTGATTGGTTGGAGTTTGAGATTGAGGAATTCAACTTTCTTCCTAGAAATGTTCTTTTTGTAATTATGACTTTATTCAACATAACATTTAGACTTTATTCTCATAATTAAAAAAAAATACATTATTTGTATTTTTTTGTTTGCAGTTGCTTTTTTTAAATATCTTTGCAAATATTTATATTTTTTATATCATTTTTTCTTGTAATATTATGACTTTATTCCCATAATAATATAATGTTTTCCTAGACCTAACTTATAAAATATTACCCTTTAACATTTCCACTTTATGTTACTAAAATTAGATTATTTTTCATTATGATATTACTTTTTTCTTTTGGAAATTCTCCTTTTTTTGTTACCAGATGACATTTTGCTCATAATATTTAGATTTTATTATTATTTATTATTTTATTTTATTATTATTATTTATTATCGGCTCATATGCAAAAAAGCCAATATCATGCATTCCTAATTCTAATGTGATGACAGGACCCCTTTAACAAAAGGAAGTGTTTTTGCGTCAACGTAAAAAAAAGCATATTCCATCAAGTTATGTCGGGTTAAAAATGCAGCATTTCCGCCGATATCGGCCATCTGTGTTGTGTAGCGCTTGTCCTTGTCAAAACCTTGAACCAGCGCTTGGCAGCACCAGTCTCCATAGTGAAAGCCAAATTCATCCAACCTACGTCGTGCCCCTCAACTACGTCCCCACACAAGGGGGGACGTGTTTGTTGAAATGCAGCATCCATCAAAGTTGTGATGACATCTAAAAAAAAAAAAAGCTGAATAGTTTGTGACCTATTTAAGGTTTCTTTCCAAAGCGTCGATGAAAGCTACTGTATTTCACCAGAAAAATAAGGTCAAAAACTATTTTTGCTGCACAGGAAAACACTCAAGGACAGAGGTGAGCAGACGGGATTTTCATATTCATATTCATATTCGCAATTGGAGCAGACACATGAAATCATAGAGGGTTTATTTCCATGACCAGTTGGGTTAAGTCGGGTCGGGAATTTAAAATCGAGACATTTTTTCCTTTACATAGTTCACTTGGCTGGTTTTTCTTTATTTTTCTCAAGCCTTTGAAAGCTATTAGATACGACGTTCACCAAATAATGAGCCCTCTTTGCTTTAATGTCTTATAAAATATTGTCTTATCTTATCCTATATCTTATAAATATTGTAATTTGTTATAATTAATTAATTAATAATTAATTATATATTATTATATATTATATATATAATATTTATATATAATATATAATAATATTTTTTAAATCAAACCTATATCTTATAAATATTGTAATTTTTTATTATTATATTATATATTATTATATATTATATATATAATATTTATATATAATATATAATAATATTTTTTTAAATCAAACCTATATCTTATAAATATTGTAATTTTTTATTATTATATTATATATTATATAAATAATATTTATATATAATATATAATAATATTTTTTAAATCAATTACAATAACATTTAATTCTAAATATTCATATTATTGAGAGTGTATACCAAAAAATATATATATATATGTATATATATAATTTTTTTATTGTATCGTTATATTTAATTGTAAATATTGACAAACTATAATAAATGTATATTTAATGATGATACTCCAACCTCTGTTCAACCAACCACAAACAGAGTGTTGCCAGGTGCATCGTCTACAAATTCTTCTGCAATTAACAACTGTGGCTGTAGGCAACCACCTGCTTGATTTTTATTTATTTTTTATTATATTAGATATTATTATACATTATATATATATACTTTTTTATCAATTACAATAACCTTTAATTCTAAATATTCCTATTATTGGAGTGTATACCTAAAAATATATAACATATATATAATTTTTTTATTGTATCGTTATATTTAATTGTAAATACTGACAAACTATAATGAAAGCATATTTAATGATGATACTCCAACCTCTGTTCAAGGTGTTGCCAGGTGCATCGTCTATAAATTCATCTACAATTAACAACTGTGGCTGTAGGCAACCACCTGGTTGACTTTTGCCTCATTAGTAACACCACACGGTGGCAGTGCCTCTGAGCGGTCAGCATCCAGATGCTTCATCTAGCTCGGCGTGCGCTTTAAAAATATCACTTTGCACTGTTGCTTACAGTGAAGTTGTCTGCGGCGTGAATGATGTCTTTGCCTTATCGCCATGGCAACATTGGTTCTGTTGCTGCTGTGTTGTTGTTGTTGTTGTTGTTGACATGCTTGTTAAGGTAAAGGTACACATTTTCCTTTTGTGGTGTGAGAGTTAAGGAGACCTTTGAGACGGCTTGGAATGATCTAATCTGCTGACTACAATCGGGTCTGGTCCTGGTGGCTGGGGTTAAGACGGGGGGTTAATATGTGCCTCTCCCGGTAGTCCTGTCCTCGGTCTTGAGCGTGAAATCCAGCGCAAGGTCAACGTGGAGGCTACGTCCCAGGATTATTCCCGCTCATAAGCTTTAATTAATCTTGACAGGGGACCGCTAGCACACCCACTTTGGCCTTTGCAGGGGGAGCAAAGCGGGAAAAGACTCAAATGTCCATTAAAGGGGCAGGGCAACATTTGAACTGTAACAGGACGTTCCCCCGAAATAGCCCGGCCTCGGCTCCCCAGAGAGGGCGGTGATGGATGAGAAGGCTGGTGGTGGACTCGTTAGAGGTTGCCACTAAATCACCAGAACCACAGGGAACGAAACATGTGACATATGTATTAACACCATCCTGAAAGGTGACAGGCCGCAACAGGAGTCATCGCTTTCTCCACAAAATGTCGGTCCGGGGGAAAGTAGAAAAAGTCCAGGGAGGCTGGAAAATGGGAAGATGGAAACACGATCCGCACAGCAACCGTGTCCGCAGCAAGTCGACGCACGCAGTAATGAATCACGCTAAATGCAAACGACAGCGTGCAACGCCCCCCGCCCGCCGCCCCAGCCCCGGCCCCGGCCCCTTCTCTCCACCTGAACATATTTTGTCTTGATTCACCTTTTCCATTCCCGCCGCCTCGTCGCTCCAAGATGGCAGCAGAGATTATAGACATGTGATCACACCAGCGGGGCGTCAAGAGAGAACACACTCATCCTGGTGATAGATCTTGGGACAAAGAGGGAACGAGGCACTCCCTGATCTTTGTGACGTTTGCCAAGATGACGCGTGCCATTTGAAGATCTCTATCAGCCAGTAGGACTGCATTACGTCACGACTTATGAAAATATATACAACACATATTCTTACCCATAACCCTGCCACGATAAAGCACCATGGAACATAGTTACCCCTGAACCTGACACCCGACCCTACCCCTGACCCCGAAGCTCCTAACACTACCCCGACCACTTTGAAGCACAGTGGCCTGTTACACCTAATCCTGACAACCGACCCTAACCCCCGAAATCCCTAACCCTACCCCTAACCACCGTTAAACACAGTGGCTTGTTAACCCTAATCCTGACAACCGACCCTAACCCCCGAAATCACGAACCCTACCCCTAACCACCGTTAAACACAGTGGCTTGTTAACCCTAATCCTGACAACCAACCCTAACCCCCGAAATCCCAATCCCTAACCGCTCTTAAACACAGTGTCTTGTTACCTCTAATCCTGACACCCTACCCCTAACCACGAAACCCGACCCCTACCCCAACCACCATGAAACGCAGTGGCTTGTTTCCCCTAATCCTGACAACCGACCCTAACCCCCGAAATCCCAAACCCTACCTTTAACCCTAACCACTCTTAAACACAGTGTCTTGTTACCCCTAATCCTGACACCCTAACCCCGAGACCCCGACCCCATCCACTATGAAACACAGTGGCTTGTTACCCCTAATCCGGAAACCCCGACCCCTACCCCAACCACCATGAAACACAATGGCTTGTTACCCATAATCCTGATAACCAACCCTAACCCCCGAAATCCCTAACCCTATCCCTAACCACCGTTAAACACAGTGGCTTGTTACCCCTAATCCTGACAACCAACCCCTAACCCCGAAACCCCGACCCCTACCCCAACCACCATGAAACACAGTGTCTTGTTACACCTAATCCTGACACCTGACCCTAACCCAAAGCCTGAAAACCCCTAACCCTACTCCACCCCAAACCACCATGGAACACAGTGGCCTGTTACAACTAATCCTGACAACCGACCCTAACCCAAACCCCCGAAATCCCTAACCAATTTTAAACACAGTGTCTTGTTAGCCCTAATCCTGACACCCTACCCCGACTGCAAATCAGAAACGTAGTCCAAGTAGTCTTTTTCTGTGTTTTTTTTTTGCCCAACTGAACCCTTAATCCTAGTACCAAACTAACACTGACCCCTAACCTCAACCCTTAACCCTAGCCCTACTCCTGATCCCTAACCTGAACCCGTAATCCCAGCCCAAACGCAACACCGACCCCTAACCTGAACCCTTAATCCTAGCCTTAACCGAGCACTGACCCCTAACCTGAACCCTTAATCCTAGCCCTAACCTAACATTGACCCCTGAACCCTTGCCCTGATCCCCAACTGAACACTTAATCCTAGCCCTAAACTAACAATGACCCCTAACCTAAACCCTTAATCTTAGCCCTAAACTAACACTGACCCCTAACCTAAACCCTTAATCCTAGCCCTACCCCTGACCAGTACATGCTAACCCCTAACCTGATTCTTAACCCAAAAACCAAACCATAAAGTGCCACTCACATAGACCAGAGACCATAGACCACAGAGTGCTCTGGCATCTGCGGCATCCGAAAAAAAAAGTTAGACCCCAAACGGATTCTTTCTTTCTGTTGTGGCGCCGGAGACGGAACGGCGCTGCTCGGAGCTAGTGTGATCCTGCAACAGGGATTTAAATCTTACGCAATTATTCCGGCGGCGGCCGCAACCGAGCCGCTACGGATTCAGTGTGAGCCCGGAGAACTTTCGGCCGTTGTTCCGCTTCCCAACCCTAACCCCACCCGGAAGCGTGGAGTGTTTGTGGAGTGTTCACACACACACACACACACACACACACACACACACACACACACACACACACTAATCCAATGCTAAACAGGCCTGTTGTCTTGTGTTACTTCATTACTTGTAATGATGATTGCTGTCGTCATGGCGACAGGCCGCCTCTCTTCCTGTTTGCATAAACTTGGAGGCGCTTAGGACTTCTGGTACTTGTTCACATCTGGCCAGAACGCCAACACGGATAACAAATTACAAACACACACCGATGTTCCTTCGCCCTGCCTTGCCTCGGCCGCCACGCAGAGCCAATATTTCATATCCTGCTGTCCTGGAAACGGGATAAGCCAGGAGGTCTGGCGTTCCCTTTGCTTTCATTACACAGGCGTGATGGAAAGAGAGATGGACAAGGAAGGAGGGGACGTCGGAGAGGATGAAGTCTCCAATTAGAATCCACGGCCCCCGTTGTTGACCACTGTACATCCTAGCCCTAATCTAACATTGACCCCCCGAATCCTTAATCCTAGCCCTAACCTAACACTGACCCCCGAACCCTTAATCCTAGCCCTAACCTAACACTGACCCCTAACCCGAACCCTTAATCCTAGCCCTAACCTAACACTGACCCCTAACCCGAACCCTTAATCCTAGCCTTAACCTAACACTGACCCCTAACCCGAACCCTTAATCCTAGCCCTAACCTAACACTGACCCCTAACCCGAACGCTTAATCCTAGCCCAAACCTAACACTGACCCCCCCGAACCCTAAATCCTAGCCTTAACCTAACACTGACCCCAAACCAAAACCCTTAATCCTAGCCTTAACCTAACACTGACCCCTAACCCGAACGCTTAATCCTAGCCCTAACCTAACACTGACCCCTAACCCGAACCCTTAATCCTAGCCTTAACCTAACACTGACCCCTAACCCGAACCCTTAATCCTAGCCCTAACCTAACAATGCCCCCTGAACCCTAGCCCTGATCCCTAACTGAACACTTAATCCTAGCCCTAACCTAACACTGAGCCCTAACCTGAACCCGTATCTCTTGCCCTACCCCTGATCCCTAACCTGAACCCGTATCCCTTGTCCTACCCCTGATCCCTAACCTGAACCCTTCATCCTAGCCCTAACCTAACAATGACACCTGAACCCTAGCCCTGATCCCCAACTGAACACTTAATCCTAGCCCTAACCTAATAATGACCCCTAACCTAAACCCTTAATCCTAGCCCTAACCCAACAATGACCCCTGAACCCTAGCCCTGATCCCCAACTGAACCCTTAATCCTAGCCCTAACCTAACAATGACCCCTGAACCCTAGCCCTGATCCCCAACTGAACACTTAATCCTAGCCCTAACCTAACAATGACCCCTAACCTAAACCCTTAATCCTAGCCCTAACCTAACAATGACCCCTGAACCCTTACCCTGATCCCCAACTGAACCCTTAATCCTAGCCCTAACCTAACAATGACCCCTGAACCCTAACCCTGATCCCCAACTGAATACTTAATCCTAGCCCTAAACTAACAATGACCCCTGAACCCTAACCCTGATCCCCAACTGAACACTTAATCCTAGCCCTAACCTAACAATGACCCCTGAACCCTAGCCCTGATCCCCAACTGAACACTTAATCCTAGCCCTAACCTAACACTGACCCCTAACCTGAACCCTTAATCCTAGCCCTAACCTAACAATGACCCCTGAACCCTAGCCCTGATCCCCAACTGAACACTTAATCCTAGCCCTGAAAAAGATGATTTATTATATTTGAATATAATATACGTTTACAGGACATTGATACAACAAAACAACAAGCTAGCTAGATAGCGAGTGACGGCTGTGAGTTTGGTGTCTGTGTCTTTAAGTGGCGCCGGTACGAGGCCAAGAGGAAGTGCTAAAAAGATGACTCGCTCGCACCAAACACAACAAACAACACGCTGACATTTGGCGCCGATGGATGACGACGCGTTCGAACAAAGACGAGTCTCATCGGCGTTTGGTCTTTTGGGTTTTTCCTTTGCGTCAGGCGGCCCGAGATGCTGATTCACGTCTGGCTCGGAGTCGCACTTTGCACAACGTGAGCTGAATCAATACAGGGATTCAATCACCTCGCCGCTCGCCCACTTTATTTTCACGTGGAGTGCGAGGTGGCGTGTCTAATCCTTTTATTGCGCCGCGTCTTCCCGGCCTTTGCCAATAAGCGTTTTCTTCCGTCTTTCACTGATGCTTGACCTTCCTCCTACGGGGAAGGTTGCCAGGTGGAGTGGGAGTTCCCCCCGTGGAATACCCCGGCTGTGATTGTGTTGTTGCTTTTATTTACGGCTGCGGTGGGAAGCACGGATGGAATTACACCATCGGTACACAAAGGCCATGACTTGCAATAGGAACACATGATGAGTGATATTACTGTAAATATAATATAATATATCAATCATGTCTGCCGTGTTGCATTCATGGATCTGTTAAACGGCCCAAATATATCCAGGGATAAACCACTATTATAAAATCAATCACTCCACGTGTGTGTGAGAAACAGGAAGAAAAGCTCTGACGAAGTCAACCCGTCCCCATTTCCAGTGAGTGACGGGACAAAAAGCTCTGATTTGGGGAGGAGTTGTTGTTGTTGTTTTTTCCCTGAAAATATTTTTAAATCTATTTTCTAAATATACGTATATTTGGAAGGGCTGCACAGTGGTCGAGTGGTTCTGGACATTGGATCCGAGTTCAATTCCACCCTCGGCCATCTCCGTGTGGAGTTTGCATGTTCTCCCCGTGCATGCGTGGGTTTTCTCCGGGTACTCCGGTTTCCTCCCACATTCCAAAAAAAAACATGCTAGGTTAATTAGCCACTCCAAATTGTCCATAGGTATGAATGTGAGTGTGAATGGTTGTTTGAATATATGTGCCCTGTGATTGGCTGGCTACCAGTCCGGGGTGTACCTCGCCTCTTGCCCGAAGTCAGCTGGGATAGGCTCCAGCAACCCCGAGGATAAGCAGTAAAAAATGAATGAATGAAATATATATTTGGGGTGTAGAGATTTTTACATGCAAGCTAACATATTTTATCTTTATATTTATTTAATATTGATCATATATTACATATAAATAATAAATGTATAATGTGTTTATTAATGACTTTTGAATATTTTAGTATTAGTATTATTATTATATTATTATTAGTATTATTAGTATTATTTTAGTAATATTTAGTATATTTTAGTTGTAATTAATTATATATTATGATTCATATTAAATAAAATGTATTAAAATGTATTAGGCAGGTAAAATATGTTGCCCATGAATTAAGTATGATAATGTCCACAAATATTTTGTGTTTTTTCCAATGAAAAAGTCTGAAAAAGCCAAGTCGACTTATCAGTCAACTGTCATTTTACCATCTTTAAAAAAAAAACAAACTACTAACAACACTAAATTCATCACACGTCAACTTAACTTAAAAGGGGTACCTGACATACAAACGTGTACCATTATGAGTTTAAAATGGAAAAAAAAAACAAGCTAACATTTTAAATTTTCCCATAAGCTATTGTGTCTGAGCAACACATTCATTGGGGCGCTGCAATGACATCGGCCTCTCTCTGGGCAGAACCCGACTGTATTTTACAGTAAAACATTGACAGTAAATATTTTCCGGTAAAATATGTTGCTAAAGTCGCAAAATCCGAGTTAGTCTGCTTTATTGTTTTTACTCGAGAGAAAAAGTCTGAAATGGTTTAGTCTAGTACCACCTGACTTCCGCCCCAAAACAGCCCCCCCCCCCCGTCACAGTCACAGACTCTTCTTCTTCAGGATCATTTGACCTTGAAGGGGACAGTTGCTGGAACACATGTCAGGCGTTTGTGGTCTCCTGTGCTGAGATGATGGATGACAGTGCTGCTGGATGCATGTGCAACACACCATGCACACTATGTGTCCTCTTAAAAGTGTGAAGGTGGTGCTAAAATGTGTGTGTGTGTTTTTGAGAGGTGTCAGGTTACTGTATATGTGTGTGTGGGATGTTATCAACCCGGGAATACTCCACTGGAAAAAAGGCCACGGGATGAGAAAAAAAGTGAAACACTAAAAACAACTTTGTGATGTCACAAAGGGGCTTACTTCCTTATATGGCCGTGGCCGTAAGCCAGATACAGCTCTCTCTCCACCCTCCCCCGAGTTCTGCTACTCTGTTTACTGGCCTCTCGCCTGAAGACAGTTGGGATAGGCTCCAGCACCCCCGTGACCCTTGTGAGGATAAGTGGTACAAAATGAATGAATGAATGCCCTGTGATTGGCTGGCCACCAGTCCAGGGTGTACCCCGCCTCTCACCCCAAGACAGCTGGGATAGGCTCCAGCACCCCCGTGACCCTTGTGAGGATAAGTGGTACAAAATGAATGATTGAATGCCCTGTGATTGGCTGGCCACCAGTCCAGGGTGTACCCCGCCTCTCGCCCCAAGACAACTGGGATAGGCTCCAGCACCCCCGTGACCCTTGTGAGGATAAGTGGTACAAAATGAATGATTGAATGCCCTGTGATTGGCTGGCCACCAGTCCAGGGTGTACCCCACCTCTTGCCCCAAGACAGCTGGGATAGGCTCCAGCACCCCCGCGACCCTCGTGAGGATAAGCGGTAGAAAATGAATGAATGAATGCCCTGTGATTGGCTGGCCACGATTCCAGGGTGTACCCCACCTCTCACCCGAAGACAGCTGGGATAGGCTCCAGCACTCCTGCGACCCTTCATGAGAATAAGCGGTAGAAAATGAATGAATGGATGCCCTTTGATTGGAAGGCCACCAGTCCAAAGTGTACCCCGCCTCTTGCCCCAAGACAGCTGGGATAGGCTCCAGCACCCCCGCAACCCTCGTGAGGTTAAGCAATAGAAAATGAATGAATGAATGCCCTGTGATTGGCTGGCCACCAGTCCAGGGTGTACCCTACCTCTAGCCCCAAGACAGCTGGGATAGGCTCCAGCACCCCCGCGGTAGAAAATGAATGAATGAGTTCTATTTTAGGGAGCTCCCTCCAGCCTCCCTAAAATAGAACTCATTCATTCATTTTCTACCGCGGGGGTGCTGGAGCCTATCCCAGCTGTCTATGGTCTTAAACCTTTCAGTCTGTGCTGAAGGGGCGGGGCTTGTCTAATGATGCCAAAACTGTAGTACATGTGTGTGTCATCCGAAACACTTTTATCAGAACCCCACTGACAGTCATGACTGTATGTACTCAGCGGTAATATTAATATTCGATACCCACACCTCGTTGTTGCTCAAGGGTCTTTGTTCAGTGTGCAAATGACAGCGGTGTTGGACGCCAGGGGGAAAGTACAAGCGATGCGTCACCATTAAATCTGTCAAAATTGAGCATTTGGCTGCGCTTTGCTTTGTGAAATTATCGCCGATTAATTTTTTTTATTGCACTCACTTTTGTTTATGACGCCCCAAACGACAACAGCAGGAACAACAAATCTGGAGCACAACGCCTGGAGCACAAATTGAGTCAGGATGAGAGCGGGAGCCATCTGCCCCGGATGACGCCACAGTCTCTTGTTGGGAACGGCGACTTATGCCCCGCCTTCTTGCACGTATGTCAATCATTCTGCATTAGAAAAAGTATTAAATGGCTAAATGCCTTCTTCCTTTTGACTAAATCATTTTTCCAGAAATGAATGAAGGAATAAATGATGGCTGTTTGGTGGTACAGTAAACCTCGGATATATCGGATTCAATTGTTCCCACTGGTTTTGTCCGATATAAGCGAAATCCGGAAGTCTGACACAAGGTCATTTTAAGTCCAACCCACTTTTATGGACCAACCCATAATAATGTCATTTAGAAGCACAGAAATATGAAATATTAAAGGAAAATTAGGTTGGGGTTATTTCAAAGTGGACCTATTTGAGTTGTGGACTCCTATAGAGCAGCTACACATAATAACCCACACAGAAAGCTTTCTAGATCTTCCACAATCTGCACCTATTCCAGCTGTATTTCCTTGGGAGTTTTAATTTGTTCTACGCATGGTTCGCCTCTCATGGCACGCCCACTCCGCTGTCATTGGTCCGCTTGTACAACTTGTACCCAGGAACTCCCATATAAGGACGCTGTTCTAAATTCCCAAAAAGTTCCTGTTTAATAATAATAATAATAATAATAATAATAATAGTAATACAGTAAACCTCGGATATTTTGTCCGATATAAGCGAAATCCGTTATATGCGTATAGCGGAAAATGTCCGTTTTACGCATATATGGGATTTATATCCGGTATATGTGTAAATGGGATTTTATCCGTTATAAAAAGGCACTTCCTTGACTATGTTTCCAATGTACCTGGACGCGCAGGCAACGCTGCAAACGCTGCAAATGACGTCGTATAGCGGCCTGTCACCATTCGGATTCGAATCGGAGCGCCACGATGCGGCCATCCGATATATGCCAGGGAAATTTCATGGAAATGCATTGGAACGGGACTGGAGATTTTGTCCGAAATAGGCGAAATCCGTTGTAAAAAATCCGATATATGCAATGAATTTTTATTGGAAATGCATTACAGAAAAATCGGTTCTTTTTTTATCGGTCCGTTGTGAGCGAATTTCCGATATATCCGAGTCCGATATATCCGAGGTTTACTGTATATTCTTTTTTTTTTTTAGTTGGGAGCTGATATTTTCCTGAAACTTACCTATGTTGTATGCGAGGGAAATTTCATGGAAATGCATTGGAACGGGACTGGAGATTTTGTCCGAAATAGGCGAAATCCGTTATAAAAAATCCGATATATGCAATGAATTTTTATTGGAAATGCATTACAGAAAAATCGGTTCTTTTTTATCTGTCCGTTGTGAGCGAATTTCCGATATATCCGATATATCCGAGTCCGATATATCCGAGGTTTAAAAAGCTTTTCAAAAGCTTTTGCAACTGAACGGACTGAACGGGTATTTTTTTAGGGTCGGTGACCTCGTTCATTACGTTCACAAAAACGAACTAGTTATTTTGACCTATTCGTTCATGACTGACACACCACGAATCTCTAATATAATACACTGCAATATCTCAGTTCCACGAAGTCGGATCTTCATCATAATTGGTACAAATAATAAAGACAACACATGGACGCTATATTTACGTCACATCTCAATTCATCTCAACGCCGCCCAAGTTATGCATATTAAGATATTACCTTTATGACTCTTTAGAACGCTAGAATTCACTCATTGTTGTTTCCGATGGGAACGTTTGTCGGAACCCGCTGCCCCCACCCCACAAAAGCCACATATGGTCATCCTAAGCGTTGCTGCGCTGATGCGTTGATTGCACAAGAGGGGGATGGGAGGGGGGGGGGGCAAATGGGTTTTGGATGCACAACTAATTTGTTAGCCCATCAGTTGCAGCTTGGAGCAGATTAGAAGTGATGATGATTACGTCAGACAACAAAGTCCATGACCCCACAGAGAGAGAGAGATTTCAGGGAACCATTGATTGGGTTTTGTAACATCAGATACTGTACTTTGCTTTTACAGCAGCGCCACAAACATGGCCGACATCACCGCTTGTTACCGTCATCTTGCAATATTGTTGATCCTAACTGGTCCCAGTCGCCGTGTCACCATGGCGACAAATTCACCGCGTTGAACTCGTGAAAGCCTGACAATTCTTCTGTGTAGATACTGTATACCAGTGGTCTCAAACACGCGGCACGTGGGCCAAATGTGGCACGCAGGGCACTAGTTTAAGGCCCCCGCCTTGATATGAAAGTTTAATGTTTGATATGGATGCTGTATGGTATCATGTACCCAGAAAAAATGATTACGTTTGATTCATGTTCATGTTAAAGGTTAAATAACTGTTAATAGTTATCCTCCCTATCCGTGTGGAAGTGGTAAGTTTTTGGCGATTTAAGTTGAAAGGAAATAACTTGAAGGCTACCGTTTAGGTCGCGAGCTCTCTAGTTTGCGAGTTAGCATGTGTCTCAAGACCAGGGGTCTCAAACACACGGCTCGTGGGCCAAATGTGGCACGCAGGACACTAGTTTAAGGCCCCCGCCTTGATATGAAAGTTTAATGTTTCATATGGATGCTGTATGGTATCATGTACCCAGAAAAAATGATTACGTTTGATTCATGTTCATGTTAAAGGTTAAATAACTGTTAATAGTTATCCTCCCTATCCGTGTGGAAGTGGTAAGTTTTTGGCGATTTAAGTTGAAAGGAAATAACTTGAAGGCTACCGTTTAGGTCGCTAGCTCTCTAGTTTGCGAGTTAGCATGTGTCTCAAGACCAGGGGTCTCAAACACAGGGCTCGTGGGCCAAATGTGGCACGCAGGACACTAGTTTGAGGCCCCCGCCTTGATATGAAAGTTAAATGTTTGATACGGATGCTGTATGGTATCATGTACCCAGAAAAAATGATTACGTTTGATTCATGTTCATGTTAAAGGTTAAATAACTGTTAATAGTTATCCTCCCTATCCGTGTGGAAGTGGTAAGTGTTTGGCTATTTAAGTTGAAAGGAAATAACTTGAAGGCTACCGTTTAGGTCGCTAGCTCTCTAGTTTGCGAGTTAGCATGTGTCTCAAGACCAGGGGTCTCAAACCCACGGCTCGTGGGCCAAATGTGGCACGCAGGACACTAGTTTAAGGCCCCCGCCTTGATATGAAAGTTTAATGTTTGATATGGATGCTGTATGGTATCATGTACCCAGAAAATATGATTACGTTTGATTCATGTTCATGTTAAAGGTTAAATAACTGTTAATAGTTATCCTCCCTATCCGTGTGGAAGTGGTAAGTTTTTGGCTATTTAAGTTGAAAGGAAATAACTTGAAGGCTACTGTTTAGGTGGCTAGCTCTCTAGTTTGCGAGTTAGCATGTGTCTCAAGACCAGGGGTCTCAAACACACGGCTCGTGGGCCAAATGTGGCACGCAGGACACTAGTTTGAGGCCCCCGCCTTGATATAATCTTGATTTGTTTATTTATTTTTCATCTTATTTTGGTTAGAAAAATAAAAATTAAGATATTTGAGAACAGTGGAATGTTTTATCTGTATACTGTTATGATTCCGTGTGTGTTTTTTTTTTTTCCCATGAAGCAATGATTAGAAACTAGCTAGACTTTGGTTGCCAGATGGCGGCAAACTGCGCTTTAATCATCAGCGTCTCAGGACTAGTTCTAAAAGCATTCTCTCCGCCGAGTCTCCTGTGGAGAGTAAAGCATCCGGCTGAAGCATCGCTACATCATAATGCTCCTTGGAACTATATGGCGGACTACAAATCTGTCCTGGGCCTCCTAACAATCCCCCCTTTGAGGTTGTGTTGAATTTTCTGCAGTAGCATTCAAACCATGGCAGGTGGGCTCCGTTTACAGTACTCGGTGATATGAGCATCCAATGCCATAATGGGTACCATAGTGCGTGTCAATATAGTGATATATATAGCACATCATGACTGGTTCAAGACTCTTCATCCTTGTATTTAGCAAATTTATTTTATTCATAAATTAATTTTATTAATTTTTATTAATTTTTTTTTTGTTTTTAAAAATTTTTTCAAATTTTTTTTTTTGTCTTGTACCAAAGTACTCGGTGATATGAGCATCCAATGCCATAATGGGTACCATAGTAAGTGTCAATATAGTGATATATATAGCACATCATGACTGGTTCAAGACTCTTCATCCTTGTATTTAGCAAATTTATTTTATTCATAAATTAATTTTATTAATTTTTATTAATTTTTTTTTTGTTTTTAAAAATTTTTTCAAATTTTTTTTTTTGTCTTGTACCAAAGTACTCAGTGATATGAGCATCCAATGCCATAATGGGTACCATAGTAAGTGTCAATATAGTGATATATATAGCACATCATGACTGGTTCAAGACTCTTCATCCTTGTATTTAGCAAATTTATTTTATTTATAAATTTATTTTATAAATTTCTATTAATTTTTTTTTAGTTTTTAAAATTTTTTTCAATTTTTTTATTTTTTGTCTTGTACCAAAGTACTCGGTGATATGAGCATCCAATGACATAATGTGTACCATAGTAAGTGTCAATATAGTGATATATATAGCACATCATGACTGGTTCAAGACTCTTCTTCCTTGTATTTAGCAAATTTATTTTATTTATAAATTTATTTTATAAATTTCTATTAATTTTTTTTTAGTTTTTAAAAATTTTTTCAATTTTTTTTATTTTTTGTCTTGTACCAAAGTACTCGGTGATATGAGCATCCAATGCCATAATGTGTACCATAGTAAGTGTCAATATAGTGATATATATAGCACATCATGACTGGTTCAAGACTCTTCATCCTTGGATTTAGCAAATTTATTTTATTCATAAATTAATTTTATTAATTTTTATTAATTTTTTTTTAGTTTTAAAAATTTTTTTCAATTTTTTTATTTTTTGTCTTGTACCAAAGTACTCGGTGATATGAGCATCCAATGCCATAATGGGTACCATAGTGCGTGTCAATATAGTGATATATATAGCACATCATGACTGGTTCAAGACTCTTCATCCTTGGATTTAGCAAATTTATTTTATTTATAAATTTATTTTATAAATTTCTATTAATTTTTTTTTAGTTTTTAAACATTTTTTCAATTTTTTTATTTTTTGTCTTGTACCAAAGTACTCGGTGATATGAGCATCCAATGCCATAATGGGTACCATAGTAAGTGTCAATATAGTGATATATATATAGCATAACGTAGTCCTAGCATAGAAGTGTTTCAAATGTACTTCTTCCCTGAGATCATATTTCTCCTCTCTTGTAGAGAGATTAAAAAAATCTTAGAATCTTAAAATCGATCCCCAACATTTTCATTTATTTCATTATTCTTTTGACTGCTTTCTATGTGTCGCCATGCCAATCTAATATACCCAGGGCCTTCAGAATCAGTAGCGCTGGCCATGCACGGCAATCCAACCTATAGAAGATACAGTGTAGGGATGTCCTGTTCCATAGTGAACATTCACACGAAGCTTCAAAGCATCCATTTTTCATCCTGCACGAGTAAAACACCTGCTGTGTTGTCCAGCCTTCTTGCTGAATGATTCAGTAGGAGTGCAAGGGGAGGTTGACCACTGAAGGCAGCATAGTGTGTGTGTGTGTGTGTCTCCACCATGAGTGTCTAACCACTGCCCCCCCCCCCCCCCCCCCAACATGTCCAGCTCATTGCTGCACAAGCCAGCGGATCCTCTCGAGACCAAGACGCTCTGAGAAAGCCGGTGTGGTGAAGCGAGGTCAGAGATGCATAATGTAGAGAGACTGAAAAAAAAAAAAAAACATGTTGAAAGCGCAGCGGCTAATGTATGCAGCTGAGGTGCGCAGCCACTAAAAGACCCCACGGCAACACGCACTGGGAAAAAAAAGTGACCTATTTTTGTGACACACCTCAGTGAAATCTTCTTCCTCCTCCTCCAAACCTCAGTGAGGACCTCATTCAGGATCAATCCGACATCACATCAACACGGTAAAAGCGGGGTCTCAAACATGCGGCCCGCGGGCCAAATGTGGCCCGCAGGACACTAGTTTAAGGCCCCCGCCTCGAAGCCCGCGCAAGTTTGATATGGATGCTGTATGGTATCATGTACCCAGAAAAAATCATTACGTTTGATTAATGTTCATGTTAAAGGTTAAATAACTGTTAATAGTTATCCTCCCTATCCGTGTGGAAGTGGTAAGTTTTTGATATGGATGCTGTATGGTATCATGTACCCAGAAAAAATGATTACGTTTGATTCATGTTCATGTTAAAGGTTAAATAACTGTTAATAGTTATCCTCCCTGTCCGTGTGGAAGTGGTAAGTTTTTGGCTATTTAAGTTGAAAGGAAATAACTTGGAGGCTAAGGTTAATTAGCCACTCCTCCCTATCCGTGTGGAAGTGGTAAGTTTTTGATATGGATGCTGTATGGTATCATGTACCCAGAAAAAATGATTACGTTTGATTCATGTTCATGTTAAAGGTTAAATAACTGTTAATAGTTATCCTCCCTATCCGTGTGGAAGTGGTAAGTTTTTGGCGATTTAAGTTGAAAGGAAAGAACTCGAAGGCTACCGTTTAGGTTGCTAGCTCTCTAGTTTGCGAGTTAGCATGTGTCTCAAGACCAGGGGTCTCAAACACACGGCCCGCGGGCCAAATGTGGCCCGCAGGACACTAATTTGAGGCCCCCGCTTTGATATGAAAGTTTAATGTTAGTGCGGCCCGCGCAAGTTTGATATGGATGCTGTATGGTATCATGTACCCAGAAAAAATGATTACGTTTGATTCATGTTCATGTTAAAGGTTAAATAACTGTTAATAGTTATCCTCCCTATCCGTGTGGAAGTGGTAAGTTTTGAAGTTAATAATAATAATAATAATAATAATAAGAATAATAATAATTATTATTATTTTTATAATTATTATTATTATTAATAAATATTAATAATTATTAATAATAATAATGTTTGTGTCAGTTATCAGCAGACACGTCACTAAATAATAATAATAATAATAATAATAATAATAATAATAATAATAATAATTATGTGTGTGTCTGCTGACACACACTGACACAAACAAACACACACCGCAGCGTCCGCCCCTCACGGGGGAGACTGCAGTGTAGCCCAGCTGATAGTTTCCATGGTGACGGGAGGTTGTTTAGAATTTGCATAAAGACACGCCGCAAAGCGTTTGTAAAAACTGCAAATAAAAAAACAGGAAGCTGCTCCAGAAGACGCTGACATGTGAGCCCACCCAGGCGCTTGCGGGAGTCGGGAGGAGATACCAACTTGACACCCGAGACACACACACATACACAAACACACACACACAAACACACACACACACTTCAGTTCCATTTTCTCTGCGTGGCTTCAGGGAACCAATTTAGCATTTGGACTTGTCAGTTGTAAATATCACCGAGAGTCAAGTCTGTCAAGTTGCCTCCTCATCTTCGTTTGAGACGTGTTTTTTCAGTCCAATAACTCTTTCAGGGCTTTTATTTTGACGGCTCAGAGCAGAGCAGCAGAGGAACGTTACCCCCCAAAAATAAGCACAAGCAGAATTGCAACAATTTTGACTTAACAAGCGTCAGGTACTTTGAGTCTGGTTTCGAACACGCGTACCGGTACACACGTGACACCACGCAGGGACAGAAAACTATAGGACAGAAAACTTTTTAGAGTTTTTAGAGATTTAGAGATTTTAGAGTAGTCAGTGTGCAGCTTGTATAGCAGTATACAGTAAATGTACAAGTGAGAAACACAAGTCAGTTACAAGACAATCAAGCATAGTCTATAATAATAATTGTAATTGTTATTATTATTTATTTATTTAGTAAATATTTATTTGTGCTAGTATTAATATTATATGATTATATAGTAATATCATTATTGTTAGTAGTAGTAATATATATATATAATATAATATAATATATATAATATATATATGACTAGTAATATATTTAATAAATAGTACAATAAAATAATGCTAATAAAATAAAAAAATATTATGGACAAATATTATTAATTTTATTATTAAAAATTATCCCAATATTGCGTCTCAATACTTTTGCTTTCCAAATATATGTATGTATGAATGTGAGTGTGAATGGTTGTTTGTCTATATGTGCCCTGTGATTGGCTGGCCACCAGTCCAGGGTGTACCCCGCCTCTCGCCCCAAGACAGCTGGGATAGGCTCCAGCACCCCCACGACAGTATCACTTGGATACTGTGAACATCCAGCAGCAACACAACATTTTGGAATGACTACTATTTTGATGAAAAATATACTGAACCAGGGCTGCACGGTGGACGAGTGGTTAGCGCGCATGTCTCACAGCTAGGAAACCCAAGTTCAATTCCACTCTCGGCCATCTCGGAGTTTGCATGTTCTCCCCGTGCATGCGTGGGTTTTCTCCGGGTACTTCCTCCCACATTCCAAAAACATGCTAGGTTAATTATCCACTCCAAATTGTCCATAGGTATGAATGTGAGTGTGAATGGTTGTTTGTCTATATGTGCCCTGTGATTGGCTGGCCACCAGTCCAGGGTGTACCCCGCCTCTCGCCCGAAAAGAAAGAATGAATGAATGAAAAATAATAATAATAATAACAAAAAAAGGACTGCACGGCGGTTGAGTGGTTAGCGCACAGCCCTCACAGCTAGAGACCAGGGTTCAATTCCATCCTTGGCCATCTCTGTGTGGAGTTTGTATGCGTGGGTTTTCTCCGGGTACTCCATTTTCCTCCCACATTCCAAAAAAAAAACATGCTAGGTTAATTAGCCACTCCAAATTGTCCATAGGTATGAATGTGAGTGTGAATGGTTGTTTGTCTATATGTGCCCTGTGATTGGCTGGCAACCACCTCTCGCCCGAAAAGAAAGAATGAATGAATGAAAAATAATAATAATAATAACAAAAAAAGGGCTGCACGGCGGCTGAGTGGTTAGCGCACAGCCCTCACAGCTAGAGACCAGGGTTCAATTCCATCCTTGGCCGTCTCTGTGGGTTTTCTCCGGGTACTACGGTTTCCTCCCACATTCCAAAAAAAAACATGCTAGGTTAATTAGCGACTCCAAATTATCCATAGGTATGAATGTGAGTGTGAATGGTTGTTTGTCTATATGCGTCCTGTGATTGGCTGGCCACCAGTCCAGGGTGTCCCGTCCAGAGTGCTGATCTCCAGTGTGGAATGGGCAAACATCCCCGTTGTATAAAGTGTCAATGACACTACAGTAATTTGCAGGTGGAACAAAAGCCTAAATTGGAGTGGGGATCAGCGTGACATCATCATCTGTGTCCTGAAAGAAGGACATTTCTTCACGGAGGGATTTAATTAGCTGCGATTAATTATGAAATATGCAGCCGTCTAATAGTAATGAGTGCATTTCCCAGCTTGGGCGCGACGTGGAAAGGACAGAAAAAACCCCCAAAAAGAGCCCAAAGGTTGTCAGATCGCTGCCTGATGCTTCCATGCTTTCATTCATTGGCTGTTTAAACTGGATGACAGTCAAGCGTGTCGGCAGCCAATCACTGCCTTACATGGACATGCTGATACCCCCCCCCCCACTCCCCACCCCCCCACACGCTCCACTGGAACGCATACCACCGCAGACGCCGTAAGACAACATGCCCGCTCAACATTTCCTTCTGACGGGGATTTTATATTGAATACAGAGCAGCCGAAGATTGAGCCCCATGAATCCTGCCTAGCAACAGGAGACATAAAAATGTCATGTGATCTTGAGCATCAATCCACAAAATTCTAGCGTATGTTAGATATAATACTAATAGTAATACTGCCACTACTGCTTCCACTACTACTACTGAGACAACGACTACTAATACTACTACTACTGCTACTACAAGTAATGATGATAATAAAAAATAATAATTATTAATTAATTATAATTTTTTATATATTTTTATTTTATATATATTTTTTTATATAATATTTGTCCATTTATATTTTTAATATTATATTTAGTATTTATTTTTATTTAATTTTATAATAATTTTAATATATCTTTTTAATTATAAATATAATATAATAATAATTAATTATTATTATAGTTGTAGTATATATACTTGTAGTATAATATATGAAATTATTAATAACTGTTATAAATGTTATTTTTATAATAAAAATTAATAATAATTGTCAATATATTTATTTATATTTATTAGCATTATTTTATGGTATTATTTATTAAATATATGTATAGAAATTATTATTACATTATTACATAAGCTTCTATTACTACTACTAACAATAGTTATATTACTATATAATCATATAATATTAATATTAGCACAAATAAATATTTATTAAATAATAAATATAATAACAATTATAATTATTATTATAGTTGTAGTATATATACTTGTAGTGTAATATATGAAAGTATTAATAACACAAATGATTGTTAATAATATTTATTATTTTATTAGCATTATTTTACTGTATTATTTATTAAATATATATATATCAAAATTATTATTACATTATTACATAAGCTTTTATTACTACTACTAACAATAATTATATTACTATATATTATATTATTCCAATACTATGTATTATTATTATTATATATTATTAATACTAGCACAAATAAATATTTACTAAATAAATAAATAAAATAAACACAATTTGTAAATAATAATAATATAATTTGTATTGTTTATTAGCATTATTTTATGGTATTATTTATTAAATATATGTATATGTATGTTAAATATATGTGTAGAAATTATTATTACATTATTACATAAGCTTTTATTACTACTACTAACAATAATTATATTACTATATATTATATTATTCCAATACTATGTATTATTATTATTATTATATATTATTAATACTAGCACAAATAAATATTTACTAAATAAATAAATAAAATAAACACAATTTGTAAATAGTAATAATATAATTTGTATTATTTATTAGCATTATTTTATGGTATTATTTATTAAATATATGTATATGCATGTTAAATATATGTATAGAAATTATTATTACATTATTACATAAGCTTCTATTACTACTACTAACAATAATGATATTACTATATAATCACATAATTATTAATACTAGCACAAATAAATATTTATTAAATAATAATAACAATTATAATTATTATTATAGTTTTATTTTATTATTATAGTAGTATATATACTTGTAGTATAATATATTAAATTATTATTAACACAAATGATTGTTAATAATATTTAGTAATTTATTAGCATTATTTTACAGTATTATTTATTAAATAATACAAATAAAATATATAGAAAAATAAAATAAAAATAAATTGTATAGAAATTATTATTACATAAGCTTCTATTACTACCACTAACAATAATTATATTACTATATAATTATATAATTATTAATATTAGCACAAATAAATATTTACTAAATAAGTAAATAAAATAAACAAAATTTGTAAATAATAATAATCATAATAATAATATAATTTGTATTATATGTTATTATGATTATTATCATAATCAATGACATTGCCCATTAAGGGAAATAAGTTGGTGGAAGGGGGAAAAATGTGTAAAATAATGTTTTCTTTTTTTTTTTATTGCATAATTATGCAATACTTTGCATTCAAGCTATACAATTAGCACACATCGTGACCAAGCAGGGCAGTTATTTCCTCCTTTACCCCCGCAGATACTGTACATGCTACTCTCTGCAGTTGAGTGAATAAAGACAATTTGAGAAACAACTGCGGCTCTTACACTGACTGTTAATTTCAATTCATTTTCTGATTGGCTGAGTCATTTTAATTGAAATATCTTTGTGTCCTTTTCCACTCTGCCTTCTTCCCCATCACGTTTGAGATGATCCCCAGTGGTGTCACATTCAGCTTTTTCCCCCTCGTGTGTAACAATTCCTTCATTCAGTCGCCACTCTGCTCATTTTCATGACAGAAGTCAGTGTGGGAGCTCTTTTCATTCCGCTTCCTGTTACTAATCCTCCTCCTCCTCCTCCTCTGCAAGCAAGGAAGCAAGGAAGCAAGCAAGCAAGCAAGCGCTGTACATCTGCTGTCCTTCCCACCAGCCTCTGTGTTGGATGCAAGAGCAGCAGCAGGCTTTCCCCGCATTCAACACACACACACACACACACACACACACACACACACTAATTGAAGGAAATTTCTGATCAATACCGACACGGCTGGTCTGCTTGGATGAGACCTTCCATCAACGCGCCGTTTGACTGACACACCAGCAATAAAGTCACATGACTTCATCATCAGCATCATCTTCACGTGGACACGCATCATCTCTTTCCTGCCTATGCGTTTCTCGTCAGGCCACACTTGGATCGACAAGATGATATGAAGAAAAATATCACAACATAATGATGATTATTACGTTTGAAAATGTCATGAAATTAATATCCAACTGGGGGTGCGTGAGATCATAGAAATATGACAATAAAGATTCAGGCTGAAATATCTGACATCCATGACATCTCCTTCTTCTGTGCTCTTCTGTCCTATTATTATTATTATTATTATTATTATTATTATTATTATTATTATTATTATTATTATTATTATTATTATTATTATTATTATATATTTACAAATTTTGTTTCTTTTAATTATATTTATTTATTTAAGACGCCATGACGGCAAATACCACAGCAATGGCCAAAGATCCTCTATATAACCAAAGCACTCTGCTGTTTTTATGCATCAAAGGCAAAAAACATGCTTTATCAAAGATCCTCTATATGACGAGAGCACTCTGTTTCTATGTACTGACTGCAAAAAACACTAGTCAAAGATCCTATATGTCTGACAAGAGCGCTCTGCTGTTTTTAAGTACCTCCAATAAAAGTGCTGATCAAAGATCTTCTATTTGACAGGAGCACTCTGCTGCTTTTACTTTCTACAACAATTATCATCAAAAATTCTCTACATGACAGGAGTCCAATGATGTTTTTAAGTACCTCCAATAAAAGTGCTCAACAAAGATCTTCTATATGACAGGAGCACTCTGCTGTTTTTAAGTACTTTCTACAACAATTATCAGCAAAAATTCTCTACATGACAGGAGTGCGATGATGTTTTTAGGTACCTACTGCAAATTTGCTGATCAAAGATCCTCTATATGACAGGAGCACTCTGCTGTTTTTATGCACTGACTGCAAAAAACACAAGTCAAAGATCCTATATGTCTGACAAGAGCGCGCTGCTGTTTTTAAGTACCTCCAATAAAAGTGCTCATCAAAGATCTTCTATATGACAGGAGCACTCTGCTGTTTTTAAGTACGTTCTACAACAATTATCATCAAAGATTCTCTACATGACAGGAGTGCGATGATGTTTTTAGGTGCATACTGTAAATTAGCTGATCAAAGATCCTCTATATGACAAGAGCACTCTGTTTCTATGTACTGACTGCAAAAAAACACAAGTTAAAGATCGTATATGTCTGACAAGAGCGCTCTGCTGTTTTTAAGTACCTCCAATAAAAGTGCTGATCAAAGATCTTCTATTTGACAGGAGCACTCTGCTGCTTTTACTTTCGACAACAATTATCATCAAAAATTCTCTACATGACAGGAGTCCAATGATGTTTTTAAGTACCTCCAATAAAAGTGCTCAACAAAGATCTTCTATATGACAGGAGCACTCTGCTGTTTTCAAGTACTTTCTACAACAATTTTCATCAAAAATACTCTAAGTACCTTCTACAAGAATAATCATCAAAGATTCTCTACATGACAGGAGTGAGATGATGTTTTTAGGTACCTACTGCAAATTTGCTGATCAAAGATCCTCTATATGACGAGAGCACTCTGTTTCTATGTACTGACTGCAAAAAACACAAGTCAAAGATCCTATATGTCTAACAAGAGCGCGCTGCTGTTTTTAAGTACCTCCAATAAAAATGATCATCAAAGATTCTCGACATGACAGGAGTGTGATGATGTTTTAGGTACCTACTGTACAATTTGCTGATCAAAGATCCTCTATATGACAGGAGCACTCTGCTGTTTTTAAGTACCTTCTACAAGAATGATCATCAAAGATTCTCTACATGACAGGAGTGAGATGATGTTTTTATGTACCTACTGCAAATTTGCTGATCAAAGATCCTCTATATGACAGGAGCACTCTGCTGTTTTCAAGTACCTCCAATAAAAGTGCTGATCAAAGATCCTCTATATGACAGGAGCACTCTGCTGTTTTTAAGCACCTTGTACAAGAATGATAATCAAAGATTCTCTACATGACAGGAGTGAGATGATGTTTTTAGATGCATACTGCAAATTTGCTGATCAAAGATCCTCTATATGACAAGAGCACTCTGCTGTTTTTATGTACTGACTGCAAAAAAACACAAGTCAAAGATCCTCCATATCCTCCAAAGATCCTCCAAAAGCGCTCTGCTGTTTTTAAGTACCTCTGATAATTGTGCTCATCATAGATCCTCTATATGACAGGAGCGCTCGGTTGTTTTAATTATCATCAAACATTCTCTATGTGACGGAGTGGACTGATGTTTTTAGGTACTGACTGCAAATTTCCTCCTATAAAAGACAGGAGTGCATAGTGGATATTTTTTTGTACTTACTGAAAAATTGTTGATCAAAGATCCTCAATTTGACAGAAACACTTCAGAACTTTCAGAACTTACGACTTACCTACTTTAAAAAAAAGATCCGATATATGACAACGGTGTCCTGCTGTACCTTCTACAAAAATGCTCATCAAAGATCATCTATTTGACAGGAGTGTCAAATTGATTTTTATGTACTTACTGCAAAAATACTAATCAAAGATCCTCTACATGACTGAAGTGCTCTACTGTTTTTAACAACCTGCTACAAAAACGCAAGTCAAAGATCCTCTATTGTTGTTTTTAAGTATGATCATCCAAGATCTTCAATATGACAGGAGCGCTCTGCTGTTTTCATATACTTACTGCAAAAACACAAATCAAAGATCCTACATTTGACAAGAACCTGCTAAAAAATTATCATCAAAGATCTTTGCTGTTTTTATCTACTTACTGCAAAAACACTATAGTCATAGATCCTCTATATGCCAGGAGCACTTTACTATTACCATACTATAGAAAAATGTTTTTAAGGACAGTTGACTGTTTTTATGTGCCTTTGGCAAAAACACAAGTCAAAGATCCTATACATGACAAGAGCGCTCTGCTGTTTTTAAGCGCTGATGCCTCCTTCAAAAATGTTCATCAAAGATCATGTATATGACAGGAGCGCTCTGTTTAATTTCAATGCCACCTTCAAAAATTCTCATCAAAGATCTTTCATATGACAGGAGTAAACTGATATTTTTTGGTACTTACTGAAAAATTGTTGATCAAAGATCCTCAATTTGACAGAAACACTTCAGAACTTTCAGAACTTACGACTTACTTAAAAAAAAAGATCTGATATATGACAACGGTGTCCTGCTGTACCTTCTACAAAAAATGCTCATCAAAGATCATCTATTTGACAGGAGTGTACTGATGTTATTATGTATCTTTGGCAAAAACACAAGTCAAAGATCCTATCATAGTACATGACTGTAGTACTCTACTTTTTTTAACAACCTGCTACAAAAACGCAAGTCAAAGATCCTCTATTGTTGTTTTTAAGAACCTACTTTAAATATGATCATCCAAGATCTTCATTATGACAGGAGCGCTCTGCTGTTTTCACATACTTACATACATACTGACTGCAAAAGTCAAAGATCCTACATTTGACAAGAACCTACAAAAAATTGTCATCAAAGATCTTTGCTGTTTTTATGTACTTACTGCAAAAACACTATAGTCATAGATCCTCTATATGGCAGGAGCACTTAACTATTACTATACTATAGAAAAATGTTTTTAAGGACAGTTGACTGACACAAGTCAAAGATCCTATACATGACAAGAGCGCTCTGCTGTTTTTAAGCACTGATGCCTCCTTCAAAAATGTTCATCAAAGATCATGTGTATGACAGGAGCGCTCTGTTTAATTTCAATGCCACCTTCAAAAATTCTCATCAAAGATCCTCTATGTGACAGGAGTGGAAATGTGTTAGCTGCCAGACCAAGTGGTCTTACTGTGATGTCATTGCAGATCAGGTCCAAGCGTCCATTGGAAGGAGAGCATGCGTGCTTGTGGTGAGTCGTCAGTAGAAGTTTGATGACCCAGAAAAGCGTGAATGTCTCCTCCAAGGAGACTCTCTTATGGCGTCTGATTGAACTTCCTGCTTCTGTTGATCACTTTATGCATTTTCAGGGACTCTTTGGAGCCTCGGTGGATAAAATAATTGGGTGTCTGAGAAGCCTCAGAAGTCCATTTCCTTTCTGCCTTCCATCAAGAGAATGTCTTCAGTCTGATCCAGCAGAAAGACCACGAGAGTCCACCTTGAGGCTAAAGCTGAAATCTATGTCCAAATATTTCTTCTTGTAAATTTCCTTCTAGTGATTATAACTTTATTCCCATGATATTTTGTCTTTATTCTCATAACAGCGTACATTTTTTTGCAACCTAATTTTGCAAGTAAAATTACGACGCTTATGCTGTATTGACTTGTGGACTCCTATAGAGCAGCTACACACAATAACCCACACAGAAAACTTTCTAAATGATCTGTTTTATTTTTTTCAACCCACGGGCACGCCCACTCCGCTGTGATTGGACACACTCCCAAACTACTTCCTGAATACTGCGAATAAAACTTTCTAATATAATGGATTTGGGAGTTAATAATCAATGAGTAAAGTCTTTGGAGAGTTAATTGAAAAGTGTTTAGGAGCAACTGGGAGCTCATGATCTACTGGTTGGAGACCCCTGACTTAGCGTGTATGAACTCAAAGAATGGGCTCCTCCGACCTTGTCTGCCCGATGACGAGCACTCATTGTCGGACACACTTTGTAAGAGGCACCGCTGGTGCTGTGGAGCTCAGAATCCGGACGTGAGGCCGCCGCATTTACTAAAAAAGAAGTCTATCTATCTATTGATCCACCCATCCATCCATCCATCCATCCATCAGTCCATGATCTACTGGTTGGAGACCCCTGACTTAGCGTGTATGAACTCAAAGAATAGGCTCCTCCGACCTTGTCTGCCCGAGGACGAGCACTCATTGTCGGACACACTTCGTAAGAGGCACCGCTGCTGCTGTGGAGCTCAGAATCCGGACGTGAGGGCGCCGTATTTACTAAAAAGGAAGTCTATCTATCTTTTGATCCACCCATCCATCCATCAGTCCATCCATCCATCAATCAGTCCATGATCTACTGGTTGGAGACCCTTGACTTAGCGTTTATGAACTCAAAGAATGGGCTCCTCCGACCTCGTCTACCCGAGGACGAGCACTCATTGTCGGACACACTTTGTAAGAGGCACCGCTGGTGCTGTGGAGCTCAGAATCCGGACGTGACGGCGCTGCATTTACTAAAAAGGAAGTCTATCTGTCTTTTGATCCACCCATCCATCCATCAGTCCATCCATCCACCCATCCATCCATCCATCCATCAGTCCATCCATCCATCCATCCATCTATCTATCTATCTATGCAGACAACCTTGGCACAACATTGGTAGTGGAAATTTGGTCATTACACGTTTTTCGCAGGACTACCAGAAATCAGCGAGCAATGTGGTTGTCTCCACCTCCGTGGACGCACAGCGTGTCTAACATTAGCGTGCTGCTAGCAACAGCAACATTCATGTTGACAAAAACGGTCCCGTATCACATGCCGACAGATGAAAATATTCTTCTCTTGCACTAATAACTTCTGCCTGAGTTTGCCTCGTAAACAGAGAAACTGAGTTCAGGGGGGGAGAGGGACCAAGAGTGTATCTGGCCTACAGTCACGCCCATATAAGGAAACCCAAACCTCTGTGACATCACAAAGGAACAGTTTTGCGACGCCCTCTGAAACCGAGCGTTTTGAGCCATCCCAAATTTCTTTCAGGGATCATTATCTGAACGTTTGGCACCCAAATACAACATTCTAACAATATTTATAAGTCAGAAATGTGGAAAGATCATCACAGGTCCCCTTTAAGATGACATCTTGTCACCAATAATACAAGTCTGGGTTGGTTTAGAAAATGTAAACAGGGCCAAATATGGCCACTTGGGGTGATTTACATACTATATCATACAAAGAAGGTTCCAACAAGAGTGCCTCTATTCACCGATGTGAAGAAAGCGTGGGTACAACGAGGGGCTGCATGTTTGAAAGAAGGCCAGAGATGGCTGGGAAATGTGTGTGTTAGTGTGTGAAAGTATATTTATTTATAGAACCCCCCCGGGAGGAGGAGTGCACAGGTAGGAAGTGTTCTTGGGTAGTGCTGGACGCTGCACTGACAGCAGGGTAACGTCTTTGGAACCAAGAAGAACCCGATCGCTCCTTGATGCTTCCCAATAAAACACACAAGGCGCCGACGTCGGTCTTGTGCGAACTCATTCCTCATACATAACTCATACCTCTGCCAAGGCCAAACAACAATGGCGCTACATAGAGTCCTCGCTTCTAATTATGGAAGAGAAAATGAGCAGGGAAATACATAGATGGATTTGGGTCATACTGGAAAAAAAGAACTACAATATATGAGTTCATTTAAAGTAATGTCACGGGGGAAACAGTTATAATATCACAAGAAATATTACCTTCAATATTACCTTGTGTTGAAAATACATTGAAAAGGACTGAATGGATTTGGATGAAGTTTTCAGCAATTGACAGAATGGAAGAACTGATTAAATTTGGGGGGTTGGGGGGGGGGGGGGGGGGGGGTCCGGATCACCATCTGGTTCCAGGAATTTTTGAAAGTACTCTTTAACATTGTGAGATTTTCTGACATTTTTGGGAATTTGCACATATAACTCCACAAAAAATGGGAAAAAATATATAAGACGACTTTCCTACAGGTTCGGCAACATATCAAAGACCAAATAAGTTAATTATATATATATATTGTATATATTAATTATTAATAAATATAAATAAAATTAAAAAAATATATAATATTATAGTATATAATATTATTATAATATTATAATATATATAAATAATAAATAATAAATTATTTTGTTGTGGATGGCAATATGGAATAATATGGAAACGATTGTGCTTGGCAGATTTATGTAGCATTCATTTCATTCATTTCATTATTCCATTTATTTATCATGAATAACTTTTTTATAACAATAACCTTTTAAATGTACACTGTAGTTTGTGCACACCCTAGAGGTAAGAAAGACTGGAACAAATTAGGATTAGACCAAGTGTACATGTTGGTTTGTCCTAATCAGATATCATGACATGACTACCACCACATCACTGACATCAGTACAACCAGAGTATAGAGGGGAGGGAGCCAACTGCTGTGGCCCAGGAAGGTGCACTGTATTTGGGCACATGCTCCAAGCAGCTGGGGTGACCTCATGGAGGTCTCTGGAAAACCTTTTGCATTTTTCAAATGTTGCTTGTGTTTGTGTTTGTGGCCGATAAAGTTTTTATATTGTATTTTTATATTGTATTCATATTATATTCCTTTATTAGCATAATATTTTTGCATGTATATTATTCCTATTTTCACTTTTTTTTTTAAATATGCAACATTTTTGTTATGTCGGAATTTTTACATTCACTTTCATGTCGTTTTTTATTAATTTTTTATTATGAATAAAATAATATGAACTTTTTTGCTTATAAATATGACTTCCATACATCCGTCTATTCATTTTCTATACCGCTTGTCCTCATTTGGGGTGCCAGGTGAGCTGGAACCTATCCCAGCTGACTTTGACCATTATGTCATTGTATGGTCATATCACCTTGTACTTCGGTACGAGTACGCATCATTATTAATTATTATAATTAATCATTATTATATATTATTAATTATTATTATTATTAAAAAAATTATTAAAATTAAAATTATTTTAAAAAAATCTTTAAACTGTATTATGGAAAGCAGGAAGTGAACAAATGTAAGAGTTAGTGATTGTAAAAGTACCAGATGGAGGGGTAGGATTTAATAAGCTTTGCTTCTTCCTACTCCTTTTGGACATGTGGAACTGGGAACTGATTATGGGATGCACTCAATTGGAATCTGATGCATGTTCAAATGAAATAAAACCATTACCATTACCATTACCATTACCATTACCATTACCATTACCATTACCATTACCATTACTATTACATTACCATTACCATTACCATTACCATTAATATTACATTACCATTACCATTACCATTACCATTAATATTACATTACCATTACCATTACCATTACCATTACCATTACCATTACCATTACCATTACCATTACCATTACTATTACATTACCATTACCATTACCATTACCATTACCATTACCATTATCATTACCATTACCATTACCATTACCATTACCATTACCATTACCATTACAACTTATTTTCTTGTCCTATTATGTCCAGTTTCTTCTGAGAATCTATTCTTGGTATCACAGAATCGATACTCCGGTATCAAAACCACGCCCAGTTTAGCCAAAATCTGCAAAGTGGTTTTAATCTTCTGCTGCTAGCAAACAAAGAAAGCAAACAAAGAACTGAGACGAGAAAAGAGAAGACCGGCGTTATCGTGCTGTGTCAGTATCGATTGTCTCACTTCTTTAGGAATTACAAAGTGTAGGTGGACACGTTGATGTGGAAATCAAAGTCAACTCCCCGCGGTGGACTTCCTCTGTAGGCATAAATAAGCCTTCTGTTCTCCACCACAGACGGGGCGGACGCTCTTTTCTGCCAGATGCTATCTGCCTGAGGTGGAGGCGCCAGGAGACGCCCACTCAAACACTAACTCCATGACCTCGGTCTTGGGCTGTGTTCACACTTGTCGTTCGGGACTCGGATGCGGAACCGAAATGTGAAAAACCAAGTCGTTGTGTTCTGAGGGTAATTGAATGTATCACAACTGGACGGTTCAGGTTCTCTCAGAAGACGTTTCGCCTCTAAAGTCAACAGTAGTCAACGCTTTACAACCGTAGACGACACCCCCGGATCAGAACCCCCGGATCAGAAACCCCGGATCAGAACCCCCGGATCAGAAACCCAAAGGCATCCTGTTGTCATCCCACCAGGCGTCATCGGTTCCTACGACTAAAGGTAGAGACCACAACAGTTGAGGCACAACGGCAGTCGTTAGCATTCCGGTCAGATGTAACGACCTTGTTGTGCCTTGTTGATTTGTTAGTGGGGCCCGTGGGGCCCGTGGGGCCCGTGGGATGTTGATTGGCCCTCAGCATATTCTAAAACCAGACTACCCGGAGAAAAGTGGGGATTCCAACCCAGGTCTTCCCAATCTCCTGACTGTGTTGGGTAAAAAGTACGTATATCCACATGTGATGGACGGGAGGTGGTCTGGTGTTGAATGAACCCTCTTCATGGTGGGTCGTCCACGGGGCATTTCAGGTGTCGGGTTCTGGATGGAGTTTAGGTAATTAATGCTTGTCAGTCAACTAAACGGGTTGAGGACTTTCAGTTAAAAACCAGATCATGCAACGTATGGTAGAGTTGCTTCAGACTGGAGTAGGTTCTTCTGGTGTTATCCATTTTTAGTTCCGCTAAGATTGAAATAAGGGATGTTCCAATCAGGATTTTATGATGCCGATACCGATAATCCAAAAGTGATATCGGCCGATACCAATAGCGATCCTGTAGATACAGGATAATGTTTAAATGTACTACTGGTTCAATGGTTAGGTTCAATGTTGCTACAATGTTAGCATTGGAATACAAACATCTGACATTGAAAATTCAGTATTATATGGTCACATACTAAGGCTGCACGGTGGCCGAGTGGTTAGCGCGCATGTCTCACAGCTAGGAAACACAAGTTCAATTCCACTCTCGGCCATCTCTGTGTGGAGTTTGCATGTTCTACCCGTGCATGAGTGTGAATGGTTGTTTGTCTATATGTGCCCTGTGATTGGCTGGCCACCAGTCCAGGGTGTACCCCGCCTCTCGCCCCAAGACAGCTGGGATAGGCTCCAGCACTTCCTGCGACTCTCGTGAGGATAAGCGGTAGAAAATGAATGAATGAATGAATACTATGGCTGCACGGTGGACCAAGTGGTTTGCGCACAGGCCTCACAGCGAGGAGACCCGAGTTCAATTCCACCCTCGGCAATCTCTCCCCATGCATGGGTACTCCGGTTTCCTCCCACATTCCAAAAACATGTCTATTATAGAAAACAACATGTCTACGAGTTTATTTAGCCATGTTTATGCTCGCAAAAAACACTAAACTCATCACACAGTAACTTACCACTCCAAAGGAGCACCAAAAAATATACAAAGAAGTACCAATATGAGTTTTGAAGTTTCCCATTCTGCATTGTGTCTGAGCAAAGCAGGTCATTGGAGTACATGCGGCATAGAAAGTGGTTAGCGTGCAGGCCACACAGCTAGGAGACCCGAGTTCAATTCCACCCATGTGCATGTTCTCCCCGTGCATGCGTGGGTTTTCTCCGAGTACTCCGGTTTCCTCCCACATTCCAAAAACATGCTAGGTTAATTAGCCACTCCAAATTGTCCATAGGTATGAATGTGAGTGTGAATGGTTGTTTGCCTATAAAGACAGCTGGGATAGGCTCCAGCACTTCCTGCGACCCTAATGAGGATAAGCGGTAGAAAATGAATGAATGAATGACTACTAAGGCTGCACGGTGGACCGAGTGGTTTGCGCACAGGCCTCACAGCTAGGAGACCCGAGTTCAATTCCCCCCATGTGCATGTTCTCCCCGTGCATGCGTGGGTTTTCTCCGGGTACTCCGGTTTCCTCCCACATTCCAAAAACATGCTAGGTTAATTGGCGACTCCAAATTGTCCATAGGTATGAATGTGAGTGTGAATGGTTGTTTGCCTATAAAGACAGCTGGGATAGGCTCCAGCACTTCCTGCGACCCTTGTGAGGATAAGCGGTAGAAAATGATGAATGAATGAATACTAAGGCTGCACGGTGGTCCGAGTGGTTAGTGCGCAGGCCTCACAGCTAGGAGACCCAAGTTCAATTCCACCCTCGGCCATCTCTGTGTGGAGTTTGCATGTTCTCCTCGTGCATGCGTGGGTTTTCTCCGGGTACTCCGGTTTCCTAAAACATGCTAGGTTAATTAGCCACTCCAAATTGTCCATAGGTATGAATGTGAGTGTGAATGGTTGTTTGCCTATAAAGACAGCTGGGATAGGCTCCAGCACTTCCTGCGACCCTAATGAGGATAAGCGGTAGAAAATTGCTTTTGCATTGCTTTTTCTTGGTCCCTAAAGTGAGTCCATTTGTATCGTTTGGGCAGTGTCAGCAACAGCGTCAACACTTGGCCACCTCGCCGTAGAAGACGCCACTCTTGTCATCCATTTGACATTTCAAGCCGAGCGTCAACACGATAGCGCGAGTGCGGGACGTGCGGCGAGCACCGTGACTTTCTCACTTCCCAGCATCCCCTCAGCGTGAGGCGGGGCGACGCCCGGCTGGTTAAAAATGCACGAGCGCCACTTTTGTTGAGCTGTCACCATCTGATGACAAGCACCTTAAGGCGTGTTCTTACGAGCGTCACACGTTTGGCGAGAAGCCCACAAACACAATCTGTGCGGGCGCTACGATGCATCGAGTGGATTTTCAAGCCGAGTCATTCCTGACTAAGACCTGACCTTTTCAGTTTTTAGTTTTCGGACTGCTGACTAATGGAGACCACGACGGAGCTTTCAGGTTGGACTCTCTCTGGAACGTTCCGCTCGCCGTGGCACATTTTCCCGAGTGATGCTCCACCCCTGACATCCACGTCTAAATAATGAATGAAGCCGTGCGGAAAAGTAGTCTTCATCTCCCAGCGCTTGACCTCTAACCTTTCTTAAATGTCAGCCGCCTAAACACACGCACATACACACGCTGGTGCCAAAGTATGAACACCGATAAGGCACCGCGCTAAAAATAAAGTACGTCTTTTGTCGTCTGTCAAAAAGAAATACTGTGTGCGTACTGTTGGCTTAGCCCAGGGGTCTCAAACTCATTTTACCTGGGGGCCACTGGAGCTAGGGTCTGGGTGAGACTGGGCCGCATCAGGTTTTCCAAAAAAAAACAAAAAAAACGCATTTATTAAAAACAGAAAAATTAATAAACTTTGCTTTGGTTCCGATTTTCTACAAGAAAAGCTCAAATGTTCTCAAATATCTTACTTTTTATTTTTTTTTACACAAAATAAGATGAAAAATAAATAAACAAATCAAGAATAAAGAAAATCAATCAATCAGTAATAAATAAATATAATAATAATAATAAAAAGTTAAGAAACCACATATAGTTGGTGGGTAGACAAATGATTTTTTTCATATTAAAATGAACAAAGCATTATTAGAGCCCTGTAGACATGACAAAACACGACTATAGTCACATTTATACTCTTTTTATTTACAACATATTGCGCAACTGCAGGGTCTCGAGACACATGCTAACTCGCAAACTAGAGAGCTAGCGACCTAAACGGTAGCCTTCAAGTTATTTCCTTTAAACTTAAATAGCCAAAAACTTACCACTTCCACACGGATAGGGAGGATAACTATTAACAGTTATTTAACCTTTAACATGAACATGAATCAAACGTAATCATTTTTTCTGGGTACATGATACCATACAGCATCCGTATCAAACTAACATTAAACTTTCATATCAAGGCGGGGGCCGCGTGTTTGAGACCCCTGGCTTAGCCCATATGCTAATGTTTAGTTGTACATCACCTCTCGCCATGGCAACCTGAGGAGACAATACGGAATGCATACCCACACCTAACGTGACGCCACGTGCTCGAAGACGTGTCAGCTAGAAGACGCCAAGAATACTCGAAGTGGGATTTATCAGAAAATAGATCACGAAAACTAAACAATGAAATACCATAAATACCATAAAGCAGATACAGTAGTCCAATATCATAGTGATCATTCAAATCAAACAATCGATTCTTATTAACGTTGTGTTTATTATTACAATAATTATTTGATTATCTTATAAAAAAGACTCAAAGATAACAATTACCATTTTATACATTGGCTTATGTATATTATAAGAATTTAATATTATTAAAACAATTATTAATTATATTTTCTCATATATATTATTGTTCACTGTATTAAGAATTATGATATCTTCACACGCCAAACAGTATAATGACAAAATAAATGATAAATAACAATGAATTATTATATCATATTCACAGTTAATAATATATTTATTTATTAGAATTCCATAATTATAAAAATTGTGTTATCTCTACGACTATATTAATTTAGTGTCAATAAAATAATCATATTCATATTATAATAATATATAATATTAATATTTATATATACATATCTATATTATTTTATATTTGTATATAATATATGTAATATTATTACATAGTCATATTATAATATAACTAAAATTAATAAATTATTTATTATGAAACATTGTATTAATAATATTGTATTGTTATATACAAAACATAAATAAATAAAATATAAAAATATAATGTGATATAATAAAATATTTGTATATATTAATTTAATATAATTAATTTAATATATTATTTTATTTAAAATAATATATATCACATATGATATATAAATATAATTATCAATTAGTTATTGCATGATAAATTCATTGTTTACAAATTATAGCTAAGCATTATATTATAATAATCAAATAATTATTAAAATATAGTATTATTATACAATAATGTAATAAAAATAGTATTAATACATCAATATACAAAATCAATGACATATAGTTATTAATGATATACTGTTATTATTATCATTATTATATATGTATTAAAACATTTCAACATGGAAAAAAAATTCTATAATGTATTATAATGTATTATGATACTATTCATATTATTTCAGTGAAAATATTACATCAGTAAATCATAAGTTGTGTTTTTGTGCGGTTAAAAAGTGGAATTTCCAGGTATTTATTCCAAGTCATATTTGATCACTGTCAGATCTCAGATGACATAACACCAGATCCAAAGATCTAATCAATCTCATTGCTGATAGATTGATGATTTGGATTGATTATACGATGAGAGGAGGCCCATTGTGTTATAGTTAATGGATAGGAAGATAACTACACAGACAGATTGATCTGCTAGTTCCAGCCTCCGAGCAAACAATACAAGCTAACAATGTAATCGTCCTCTGTGCACATCACAGATGGTGTGTGTGTGTTTGTGTGTTTGTGTGTGTGTGTGTGTGTGTGTGTGTTTGGTATTGATGCACAGCCGTTCATCCTAATGTGACTTTCCATTCATGTGTTTCTTCACGCTGATCAAAAGGCCATGAAAAGCATGCTTGCAATCAATAATGCTAATGTTTGTGCTTGGCGGCCGACTCCATTAGTCGGTTGTTGCCAATAAAGCACACGGCTGCTGATTGCTTTCACTTGGAGACACAAACTTATAATGGAGATACAAAAGCAACACGGGCCTACGAGATGTCCTTTGGGAAAAATGCTCTTTCAACATTCAGAAAAAGATGACAAAGTTGCCATAATCAGAAAATGGCTGCTTTTTAAAAATTGAATAATTTATGAAAATAATGTGGAATATTATGTATAGAAAATGCCAAAATAGTTAGAATTTTTTGTATATTTTGTTTTATTATTATTATTATTATTATTATTATTATTATTATTATTATTATTATTATTATTATTATTATTATTATTATTATTATTATTATTATTATTATTATTATTATTATTATTATTATTATTATTATTATTATTATTATTATTATTATTATTATTATTATTATTATCATTATTATTATGATTATTATTATTATTATTATCATTAATTATGTATTATTATCATTAATAATACATTTTAAATTAATTATGTATTTATACGTTATTATTTATAAAATTAAGAATTGATAAAACCCATTTTATAAAAATGGGTTACGTTCATAATGTATTAGATTTCATAATTATTATTTATAAATGAATAAATTCTAAAAAAAACGCTCTTTCAACGTTCAGAAAAAGATGACAAAGTTGCCATAATCAGAAAATGGCTGCTTTTTAAAAATTGAATAATTTATGAAAATAATGTGGAATATTATGTATAGAAAATGCCAAAATAGTTAGATTTTTTTGTATATTTTGTTTTATTATTATTATTATTATTATTATTATTATTATTATTATTATTATTATTATTATTATTATTATTATTATTATTATTATTATTATTATCATTATCATTATCATTATCATTATTATTATTATCATTAATTATGTATTATTATCATTAATAATACATTTTAAATTAATTATGTATTTATACGTTATTATTTATAAAATTAGGAATTGATAAAACCCATTTTATAAAAATGGGTTACGTTCATAATGTATTAGATTTCATAATTATTATTTATAAATGAATAAATTCTAAATTAGCAATCTTCAATGCTTTTGCTTCTGCTAAAGTGTAGGGACACTTTTTCAGTACTTTGGTTCCGGTTTTCCACACCAAAATATCTGATAAAACATTCCACTGTTCTCAAATATCTTAACTTTTATTTTTCTATACATAAAATAAGATAAAAAAACCCAAATTAAGAATAAAGACAATAAATCAATCAATCAGTAATAAGTAAAATAATAATAAAACAGCAAATAAGAAAAACGTAAGAAACCACATACAGTTGGTAGAGAAATTATTTTTTTCAGATTCAAATGTACAGTATTAACACTTATTTAACCTTTAACATGAACATTAATTAAATAATTTGACCCAATTAGCAAGTTAGCATGGTACCTAGTTCCATCTGGTTAGCAGCGTGGTAACTTTAACAACATGTTTTTATCTTGACGTGTATTTTACGTTTTATTCCAAATCATTTCCTGCATTTATTTGTACCCGGCGTCATAAGCCATAAGCCATTTTATACATTGTCTTATGTATATAATAAGAATTTTATATTATTAAAACAATTATTAATTATATTTTTTTCATATATATTATTGTACACTGTATTAAGATAAATGATAATTATCAATTAATAAAAATCAATTACTAAATTATAGTATTATTATATCATATTCACAGTTAATAATATATTCATTATTTATTAATTTATTATAATTCCATAATTAGCAAAAACTGTCTTATGAATAATAAAATACAGCCATTTACATTTAATATAGTGTGTTATCTCTACGACTATATTAATTTAGTGTCAATAAATAATTATATTTGTATTATAATAATATATAATATTAATATATATATATATATATAATATTTTTATATTTGTATATAATATATGTAATATTATTACATAGTCATATTATAATACAATTAAATAATAAATCAGTAATAAATCAGTAATAAATAAGTAATATAATAATAAAACAGCAAATAAGAAAAACATAAGAAGGGGTCTCAAACTTGCGGCCCACGGGCCGCAAGTTTGAGACCCCAGCTATAAAGGTTTTAACCGTCACTAGGGGCGCCGTGTCAAATTTCGCCGACGATGCCGACATTTGCATGAGAGGAAAAAAGGTAAATTCCCAAGCAAATAAGGTAAATCATAGCTAAAGAAAAGCGGCGTGCTATTGACTGAAGCTATTTCAAGCTAAGTGACGCTGTCACACGCTAATAACACGCCGTGTCGGCTTGTCCCATGTCTGCTTATTAGCAACACAAGCTAGCGAGAGGAAAGGTTTGCGTCCGCAGAGAGTCGCTATCAAATGCTGGCGGTTGGACTCCTGCACCGCATGTACCGCTGCTCATGTGGGAAGTCAAGTCCAAGATCCTGTCTAATGGCGGCCCGGGGTGTATCCTTCGCCTTACGACTTAATGCCTTCACCATCGATTTCCCTCGCGTTCTTCACGAAAAAAAAAAAAAAAAACGTTTTCGCACACATCCCGGACTATACAAAGTGCTCAAAGTGCAGCCAGTCGCCCGTGCAGTATCTGATGTGCGGCAGGAAGTGCAGGAAACTGCCTCCAGTCACGGCTGACTCGCTGAGAAGGGGGGTGTGGGGGGGGGGGGGGGGGGGTTAGCTTCTCCTGCAATTAGCACAAAGAGCTTCTGCCACAAGAAAACTGTCAGCTGTTAGCGCTCACTATTTTGTTCTGGATCACCGAGTGGAGTGCTGTGCCTGCAAGGGGTCTTTCTAGGAATTCGAATTCTCCGGCAGGCCACAAAGACTTGGTGAAAATTGTCGGATTTGTTTGGCTTTAAAAAATGATTTAATGCTACATCTCGTTCATACCATTAACATAAACAAGCTAACCATCGTAAACAAGAGAGTAGCATGGGCGAGGGTGGAATAAATTCTGGAAGATCTAGAAAATTTCTATGCGAGTTATTGTGTGTAACTTGCTCTATAGGAGTCCACAACTCCATACAAAATGAGCACAATAGGTATGTAACCAAATGTATTTCTGTTATTTTGGAATACAAAAAAATGACTGTGGGGCGGCACGGCGGTCGAGTGGTTAGCGCGCAGACCTCACAGCTAAGAGACCAGAGTTCAATTCCACCCTTGGGCATCTCTGTGTGGAGTACTCCGGGTACTCCGGTTTCCTCCCACATTCCAAAAACATGCTAGGTTAATTAGCGACTCCAAATTGTCCATAGGTATGAATGTGAGTGTGAATGGTTGTTTGTCTATATGTGCCCTGTGATTGGCCGGCGACCAGTCCAGGGTCGAGTCCCCGTTCAACCGTTGGCCACAGGGAGCAAAACTACCCTCCAATGTCTAAAAAAGGAGTCATGACTAGTGAAGGTATTTGCTGAATTTTGCTAGCTGCACGGTGGTCGAGTGGTTAGCGCACAGACCTCACAGCTAGGAGACCAGGGTTCAATTCCACACTCGGCCATCTCTGTGTGGAGTTTGCATGTTCTTGTGGGTTTTCTCTGGGTACTCCGGTTTCCTCCCACATTCCAAAAACATGCTAGGTTAATTAGCCACTCCAAATTGTCCATAGGTATGAATGTGAGTGTGAATGGTTGTTTGTCTATATGTGCCCTGTGATTGGCCGGCCACCAGTCCAGGGTGTACCCGTTCAACCGTTGGCCACAGGGAGGAAAACTACCTCCAATGTTTAAAAAAGGAGTCATGACTAGTGAAGGTATTTGCTCAATTTTGCTAGCTGCAAAATAGGAGACCAGGGTTCAATTCCACCCTCGGCCATCTCTGTGTGGAGTTTGCATGTTCTCCCCGTGCATGCGTGGGTTTTCTCCGGGTACTCCGGTTTCCTCCCACATTCCAAAAACATGCTAGGTTAATTAGCCACTCCAAATTGTCCATAGGTATGAATGTGAGTGTGAATGGTTGTTTGTCTATATGTGCCCTGTGATTGGCTGGCCACCAGTCCAGGGTGTACCCCGCCTCTCGCCCGAAGACAGCTGGGATAGGCTCCAGCACCCCCCGCAACCCTCGTGAGGAAAAAGTGGTAGAAAATGAATGAATGAATGAAGATAAAAGTTGGCTGCATGGCGGTCGAGTGGTTAGCGCACAGACCTCACAGCTAGGAAACCGGGGTTCAATTCCACCCTCAGCCATTTGCATGTTCTCACCATGCATGCGTGGGATTTCTTTCGGTGTATAAAAGACCGGGCAGGGAAAGGAAGGGTGCTTTTTTTGTAATAAGACCTGCTTACTTGTAGGCATACAGGGACTGCAGATAAGGTATTGTTGTCAGGAATAAACAATCTGGTTCTCACTTTATCATTCGGTTCTTCACACCTCACAGCTAAGAGACCAGGGTTCAATTCCACCCTCAGCCATCTCTGTGTGGAGTTTGCATGTTCTCACCGTACATGCGTGGGTTTTCTTTCGGTGTATAAAAGACCGGGTAGGGAAAGGAAGGGTGCTTTTTTGCAGCTGCGCTTAGACCCGCTTACTTGTAGGCATACAGGGACTGCAGATAAGCCCGGACGTCTGTATTAGGTATTGTTGTCAGGAATAAACAATCTGGTTCTCATTTTATCATTCGGTTCTTCACACCTCACAGCTAAGAGACCAGGGTTCAATTCCACCCTCAGCCATCTCTGTGTGGAGTTTGCATGTTCTCACCATGCATGCGTGGGTTTTCTTTGAGTGTATAAAAGACCGGGCAGGGAAAGGAGGGGTGCTTTTTTGCAGCTGCGCTGTAATAAGACCCGCTTACTTGTAGGCATACAGGGACTGCAGATAAGGTATTGTTGTCAGGAATAAACAATCTGGTTCTCACTTTATCATTCGGTTCTTCACACCTCACAGCTAAGAGACCAGGGTTCAATTCCACCCTCTGCCATCTCTGTGTGGAGTTTGCATGTTCTCACCGTGCATGCGTGGGTTTTCTTACGGTGTATAAAAGACCGGGCAGGGAAAGGAAGGGTGCTTTTTTTGTAATAAGACCTGCTTACTTGTAGGCATACAGGGACTGCAGATAAGCCCGGACATCTGTATTAGGTATTGTTGTCAGGAATAAACAATCTGGTTCTCATTTTATCATTGGGTTCTTTAAGATTCCCTCATTAGGAAAAAGCGGTAGAAAAGTCCAAGTCCAAAGACCTAGGATGCAAGGCCTTCACATGGCAGTAAAAGCATCCCAGCCTGGCATAGCAAAGTGTTTTTCCAGTCTATCAGTGCACAAAAGTGAGTGTCGGGAGACTAATGGCAGCTCATTCCCTTCAGTAGCGATGGAGCCGCATCAAGACAAACGAGGCGCATCCAGACTCGCTCCTACTTTGCGCCTCTCAGAACCGAAGTAACGACAGACACTTAGCATACATATATCAACGCCGGCTTATGTTTTATTGATGCGATGATTACCTGCAAGACTTCCTGCAGCCCATATTGTTTGTTGAATTATTTAGAGAGCCGCGGGGCCCAGCGCGGCGGATCAGCGCACTCAAGTGGGCCTCAAACTATTCGATATACGCCTCAACACTTCAAAGCGGAGCACCAGGCGGTCAAACGCCGCACGTGCGCACGTCCTCGGTTGTTGCGTGCTCTTGCTCCATCGCGTTGCGTTGTGCATGAAAGCTAACCGAGGCGGAAACGCTGCACAGGAACAATACAACACTTCAGTTAAATAATATCGTGTTTAAGAGCCACCGGTTTCACAAACTACGGGAGGGGTGGAGGGACTCTGCTGGACTCGCCGGTTATGTCACTTAGGCTTCTAAGTGCGGATTTGCTGCAAACACAGCAAGACAATGATTATTTGCTCATGCACCTCGCCTTTGTTGTTATGGCCGCTCATTGTTGGGAGCAGCAGAGCAAACAGCCAAGATTTCTATTTGGCTTTGGTGGCGTCATTGGAGGCGAGCAGATCTTCCTCTGGGTGAGGCCGATTCAAACCAGTTTGTTGTGGGAGTCACAACATTTTGTATCTCAAAGACACCAGACGTCTTTGAGGAACTACTTCATGACTTAGATCAGGGGTGCTCACACTTTTTCAGCATGCGAGCTACTTTTAAAATGAGCGAGTCAAAATGATCTACCCACTACAAAAATGCAAAACATCTATTTATTTTCAAATGTATTGAGGATTATTTGTACGTACAATGTATGTTGATGTACCTTACATAACCAAATGAGCCAATATTGCAAAACACACATAATTAACTATTAACATTTTTTGTAATTACCTGAGTTTACTTTGATGACTTGCACTGAATTGAACCAGCCAGGGATGCATAGTCCGGACAGTAGCTGCTGATAGCCAGCCTCAAGCACACTTCCAAATGTTTATCAGTCATGGATAATATCCGTATCATAATATCCGTATAATATTCCATATCCGTATGGAAGTGATATGTTTTTTGCCTTTTTACTTGGTCCAGTTTTTGCCTTTTTACTTGGTCCAGCTCCTTCACTCATTTTAGTGACCATAAACTTTAGCGAGGGCTTAAAATCTGACGCAATTCGCCGACTAGCTTAGCACTTTGCATCGTTGTTTACGCATGAGCGGTGACCTAAAGGTCAAAATTCAGTTGTCATCTGACTGGTTGTCCTGTATGTCAATCAAGTAACGGGGATGGCTGATAGGCTGACATCGTAAGTTCTGCTGCACTTAGAGACGTTGTTTGATTTGATTGGTCGCCCGAAGGGCAACATTCAGTTGTCATCTGAATGGCTGCCCTGTATGTCAATCAAGTGACGGCATTGATGCTGGGATGATATTTTTTTAATGTCACGCCGCGATCGACCAGCGATCGACCAGTACCACCTCCGCGATCGACCGGTAGCTTGCGATCGACTTAATGAGCACCCCTGTCTTAGATCCTTTGTAGCGGGTAGTACATTTCAACATTTACACTGCATGTATGTCATTGCTATTGGTATCGGTATTGGTGTCCGTATCAGTATTGATAATGATATCGGTATCAGTATTGCAATCGATGTCTGTGTCAGTGTCAGAATCTGTATCAGTATCAATGTCGGTATCAGTGGCGGTATCAGTATCGATAATGATATCGGTATCAGTATTGCAATCGGTGTCTGTGTCAGTGTCAGAATCTGTATCAGTATCAATGTCGGTATCAGTGTCGGTATCACTATCGATAATGATATCGGTATCAGTATCGGTGTCTGTGTCACTGTCCGAATCTGTATCAGTATCGATGTCGGTAACCTTGAAATGAAAATGAATAATCTCAGGATAAATGATATCAGACATTGTGGTATTGCTAAAAAATGATAAACAAATTAATTTGGGATAAATAATATCAGGCACTGTGGTATTTTTTTAATGAAAATGAATTGTATCAGAATAAATGATATCAGTCGCTGTGATATTTAAAAAATAAAATAAAATATATATTGCAGAATAAACATATTAATGATATCAGACACGGTGGTAGTCATTAAATAACAGGGAAATGAATGAATTCACGAATAATATCAGACACGGCGATTGTCGTTAAATAAGGAGGAAATGAATGAATTCATGAATGATATCAGACACCTCGGTAGTCATTAAATAAGGAGGAAATGAATGACTTCATGAATGATATCAGACACAGCGGTAGTCGTTAAATTAGGAGGAAATGAATGACTTCATGAATGATATCAGACATGGTGGTAGTCGTTAAATTAGGAGGAAATGAATGAATTCATGAATGATATCAGACACCTCCGTAGTCATTAAATAATGAGGAAATGAATGACTTCATGAATGATATCAGACACCTTGGTAGTCATTAAATAAGGAGGAAATGAATGACTTCATGAATGATATCAGACAAGGCGGTAGTCGTTAAATAATGAGGAAATGAATGAATTCATGAATGATATCAGACACCGCGGTCGTCGTTAAATAAGGAGGAAATTAATGAATTCATGAATGATATCAGACACGGTGGTACTCATTAAATAAGGAGGAAATGAATGACTTCATGAATGATATCAGACACCTCCGTAGTCATTAAATAAGGAGAAAATGAATGATTTCATGAATGATATTCATGATTAAGGTAGTCCTTAAATAAGGATCAGTATCGATGTCGGTATCAGTATCGGTATTAGTATCGATAATGATATCGGTATCAGTATCGATATTGTTTTTGTGTCAGTGTCAGAATCTATCAGTGCAGATGTCTGTATCAGTGTCGGTATCAGTATCGATAATGATATTGGTATCTGTATCCATATTGATGTCTGTGTCAGTGTCAGAATCTGTATCAGTATCGATGGCGGTATCCGTATCGATAATGATATCGGCATCAGTATCGATATTGGTGTCTGTGGCAGTGTCAGAATCTGTATCAGTTCGATGTCGGTATCAGTATCGATAATGATATCGGTATCAGTATCGGTATTAGTGTCTGTGTCAGAATCTGTATCAGTATCAATGTCGGTATCGGTGTCATTATCGATACCGATATCGGTATCAGTATCTATATCAGTATTGGTGTCTGTGTCTCATTCATGGATTATTGAGATTGGTATCGGCAGCATAAAACCATGATTGGAACATCCCTAAATAAGAATAATTTTTAAAAAAAGATTATTATTCTGATTAATTTTTTTCCCCACTGCTAATAATTAGGCGTTACTAAAATAAGATGAGAGAAGCGAGGGTCAGCAAGTGCGTTGACGAAGCTCGCCTTTAAGCAACGTGATCTCTTGACGAAATAATAATTAGGAGCTGTTCAAGGTCAGGTCATCTGAATGGATGAGCCGGATAAATTATGCAAGACGCTCCGTCCACCGAGGTGTTTGAAGATTCTTCTTCCTCACGTTTTCACCGTGGTGTCTTGTTTCCGGAATACTGACGGCGTTAGTTTTCCCGAGAAGCTCCCATCCCCTTGTCTTGTTTGACACGTTTCAAAGTGCGGTAGAGCCAATGAAACACGCACCAACAAAAAAATCAAAGCGTTTGCAGTGAACGCGTGAAGACCGAATGTGCCGTGGTTGAAAAGCCATCCCTGCCGCGGGTCCATAAATCCTGCTTTTAATTGAAATGTGCTTTATTAAGCTCCTCCATAAGCATCGATCCCTTGTGATGCACTCTTGCTCCTTACGGTGGGAGTCTATTAATGAGCAGGAAGATTGAAGACACTATCGCTGTGACACGGAATGAAACAAAAGGTGTCAGTCTTGCCGTCCGCAAACAATTACTAATAACCCCCAGAGACCTGGTTTTGGGGGGGGTCCTATAATGAGACACGATAAAAAAGAAACATTAATAAAGCATTTTAATTGACTTGTGTTCCCCAGCCTGGAAAAACACAGATGGCCGCCATTGATTACCTATAGCACACAATTAGTTCCCAATTTTAAAACGTAGATGAAAATCTTTCATTCCTGAGTGGAACATGTTTTTTTTTTTTTCTTTTTCTCATTACTTCTCGCTCCTGCAGCTGCAAGTAAGAGATGAAAAGCACCAACACGGAGCTAAAAGGAACGTCAGACTTCACGTCAGCACCAAGAAATGTACAGCCTCCGGATGCAAAGTCAAATGCAACTTTGCTCTTTTTCTGTCCTAACGTGAGACGCCTTCATTTCAGCCCGGATCATCGCAGATGATTCAGATACTTCATTTCCAACCGAACTACCCTCCAATGTCGAAAAAAGGAGTCATGACTAGCGAAGGTATTTGCTCAATTTTGCTAGCTAAAGATAAAAACTGGCTGCACGGCGGTCGAGTGGTTAGCGCACAGCCCTCACGGCTAGGAGACCAGGGTTCAATTCCACCCTCGGCCATCTCCGTGTGGAGTTTGCATGTGGACTTTGCATTTCCGGTTTCCTCCCACATTCCAAAAACACGCTAGGTTAATTAGCCACTCCAAATTGTCCATAGGTATGAATGTGAGTGTGAATGGTTGTTTGTCTATATGTGCCCTGTGATTGGCTGGCCACCAGTCCAGGGTGTACCCCGCCTCTCTAACAAAAAGAAAGAATGAATGAATGAAAAATAATAATAAAAAAAAGGACTGCACGGCGGTGGAGTGGTTAGCGCACAGCCCTCACGGCTAGGAGACCAGGGTTCAATTCCACTCTCTGCAATCTCTGTGTGGAGTTTGCATGTGGAGTTTGCATTTTACTCCTACGGTACTCCGGTTTCCTCCCACATTCCAAAAACATGCTAGGTTAATTAGCCACTCCAAATTGTCCATAGGTATGAATGTGAGTGTGAATGGTTGTTTGTCTATATGTGCCCTGTGATTGGCTGTCCACCAGTCCAGGGTGTACCCCGCCTCTCGACCGAAAAGAAAGAATGAATGAATGAAAAATAATAATAACAAAAAAGGGCTGCACGGCGGTCGAGTGGTTAGCGCACAGCCCTCACGGCTAGGAGACCAGGGTTCAATTCCACTCTCGGCCATCTCTGTGTGGAGTTTGCATGTGGAGTTTGCATTTCCGGTTTCCTCCGTCATTCCAAAAACACGCTAGGTAAATTAGCGACTCCAAATTGTCCATAGGTATGAATGTGAGTGTGAATGGTTGTTTGTCTATATGTGCCCTGTGATTGGCTGGCCACCAGTCCAGGGTGTACCCTGCCTCTCGACCGAAAAGAAAGAATGAAAAATAATAATAACAAAAAAAAGGGCTGCACGGCGGTTGAGTGGTTAGCGCGCAGACCTCACGGCTAGGAGACCAGGGTTCAATTCCACCCTCGGCCATCTCTGTGTGGAGTTTGCATGTGGAGTTTGCATTTCCGGTTTCCTCCCACATTCCAAAAACATGCTAGGTTAATTAGCCACTCCAAATTGTCCATAGGTATGAATGTGAGTGTGAATGGTTGTTTGTCGATATGTGCCCTGGGATTGGCTGGCCACCAGTCCAGGGTGTACCCCGCCTCTCTAACAAAAAGAAAGAATAAATGAATGAAAAATAATAATTAAAAAAAGGGCTGCACGGTGGAGGAGTGGTTATCGCACAGACCTCACGGCTAGGAGACCAGGGTTCAATTCCACTCTCGGCCATCTCTGTGTGGAGTTTGCATGTGGAGTTTGCATTTCCGGTTTCCTCCCACATTCCTAAAACATTCTAGGTTAATTAGCCACTCCAAATTGTCCATAGGTATGAATGTGAGTGTGAATGGTTGTTTGTCTATATGTGCCCTGTGATTGGCTGGCCACCAGTCCAGGGTGAACCCCGCCTCTCAAACAAAAAGAAAGAATGAATGAATGAATGAAAAATAATAATAACAAAAAACGGGCTGCACGGCGGTCGAGTGGTTAGCGCACAGCCCTCACGGCTAGGAGACCAGGGTTCAATTCCACTCTCGGCCATCTCTATGTGGAGTTTGCATGTGGAGTTTGCATTTCCGGTTTCCTCCCACATTCCAAAAACATGCTAGGTTAATTAGCCACTCCAAATTGTCCATAGGTATGAATGTGAGTGTGAATGGTTGTTTGAATATATGTGCCCTGTGATTGGCTGGCCACCAGTCCAGGGTGTACCCCGCCTCTCAAACGAAAAGAAAGAACGAATGAATGAAAAATAACAATAACAAAAAAACGGCTGCACGGCGGTCGAGTGGTTAGCGCGCAGACCTCACGGCTAGGGGACCAGGGTTCAATTCCACCCTCGGCCATCTCTGTGTGGAGTTTGCATGTTCTCCCCGTGCATGCGTGGGTTTTCTCCGGGTACTCCGGTTTCCTCCCACATTCCAAAAACACGCTAGGTTAATTAGCGACTCCAAATTGTCCATAGGTATGAATGTGAGTGTGAATGGTTGTTTGTCTATATGTGCCCTGTGATTGGCTGGCCACCAGTCCAGGGTGTACCCCGCCTCTCGAACAAAAAGAAAGAATGAATGAATGAAAAATAATAATTAAAAAAAGGACTGCACAGCGGAGAAGTGGTTATCGCACAGACCTCACGGCTAGGAGACCAGGGTTCAATTCCACTCTCGGCCATCTCTGTGTGGAGTTTGCATGTGGAGTTTGCATTTTACTCCTACGGTACTCCGGTTTCCTCCCACATTCTAAAAACATGCTAGGTTAATTAGCGACTCCAAATTGTCCATAGGTATGAATGTGAGTGTGAATGGTTGTTTGTCTATATGTGCCCTGTGATTGGCTGGCCACCAGTCCAGGGTGTACCCCGCCTCTCAACCGAAAAGAAAGAATGAAAAATAATAATAACAAAAAGGGCTGCACAGTGGACAAGTGGTTAGCGCACAGACCTCACAGCTAGGAGACCAGGGTTCAATTCCACCCTCGGCCATCTCTGTGTGGAGTTTGCATGTTCTCCCCGTGCATGCGTGGGTTTTCTCCGGGTACTCCGGTTTCCTCCCACATTCCAAAAACATGCTAGGTTAATTAGCCACTCCAAATTGTCCATAGGTATGAATGTGAGTGTGAATGGTTGTTTGTCTATATGTGCCCTGTGATTGGGCACAGAAAACTGGGTGTTTTGGTTACAAAATGCCCAATGAAGTGTGTAATGTGTGTATATGTTGTGTGTATACGTTGTGTGTATACCATAACTTGGACTGTACCTTGGCAGCAAACGACGAGCTGGGTTTCTCCAAGAGGTCCCAAAGTTTCTTCCGCTTTTCCGAGCAGCACGTGGTGGTAAACTCCTCACCTTCCCTCTCCCTCATGTTCTCCGCCTCCCTCTTCAGCTCTTCGTTCATCTGCTCCTTCTTCTGGTGATACCTGGCCTGGCAGCAGGATTCCAGGTAGATTTCGTCGATGCCCCAGAAGTCCAGCTCTTGGCTGAAGGACAGGGCGCACATCTCCTCCATCATGTGCAGCTTCCCGGTGCGGTAGAAGTTGAGGATGGACGTGAAGGCGCCGGGGTGTCTGTCGAAGAAGTACTCGTTGCTGTCCAAGCTGTAGTCATCGCAGATCTCCATGATGGAGTCGTGCGTGTTGCAGTCCCGGAGTTTGCCAAGTCGGGTACGGGGCAGTCGGTCCAGAGTCCTCCACAGGACTTCGTGGAGGAGACCCCCGACATTGAGTCTCACTCGGCGGGTGTGCTTGCTTCGGATGATCTCCATCGTGTCCGGCGGCAGCGTGACGGCCGACGTGGACGCGGTTTTGATCATCTTTCACTTGTGCAAAAGCCTGGATGGTGAGCTGCGGTGGGGATTAAGAAGACGTGGTCCTTTGGGGGACCTCATCGGGGTCTGGGCTCTTCTCCTTGGTCTACAAAAAGACAAATAGAGTCATGGTTTCTTTGGGTTTCAACATGCTAACAACATGCTAATATTAAGGAACATAAATATTACATAAATAACATAAATAAACATAATAACATAAATAAACGATATCAGACACTGTGGTATTCCGAAAAAATCCAAAAAAATAGACCCAAGTCAGCTGGGGTAGGCTCTAGCATACCCCCGTCACCTTAGTGAGGATAAGCGGCATAGAAAACGTACGGATGGATGGATGGAGAATTTGTGATATCAGACACTATATGGTATTCATTAAACAATAATAAAATAATGAATTCAGGATTTGTGATATCAGACACTGTGGTATCAGCATCTATTGCCAAATGGTGGTAGTCATTAAATAAGGAGGAAATGAATGAATTCATGAATGATATCAGACACGGCGATAGTCATTAAATAAGGAGGAAATAAATGAATTCATGAATGATATCAGATACGGCGGTAATCATTCAATAAAGAGGAAATGAATGAATTCACTTATGATATCAGACACGACGGTAGTCGTTAAATAAGGAGGAAATGAATGAATTCATGAATGATATCAGACACGGCGGTAGTCGTTAAATAAGGAGGAAATGAATGAATTCATGAATGATATCAGACACCGCAGTAGTCATTAACTAACAGGGAAATGAATGAATTCACTTATGATATCAGACACGGTGGTAGTCATTAAATAAGGAGGAAATAAATGAATTCATGAATGATATCAGACACCTCAGTAGTCATTAAATAAGGAGGAAATGAATGAATTCATGAATGATATCAGACACGGCGGTAGTCGTTAAATAAGGAGGAAATTAATTACTTCATGGATGATATCAGACACTGTGGTAGTCATTAAATAAGGAGGAAATGAATGAATTAATGATATCAGACACGGCGGTAGTCGTTAAATAAGGAGGAAATGAATGAATTCATGATTGATATCAGACACTGCGGTAGTCGTTAAATAAGGAGGAAATGAATGAATTAATGAATGATATCAGACACCGCGGTAGTCCTTAAATAAAGATCAGTATTGATGTCGGTATCGGTGTCGGTATCAGTATCAATAATTATATCGGTGTCAGTATCAATATCGGTGTCTGTGTCACTGTCAGAATCTGTATCAGTATCGATGTCGGTATCAGTGGCGGTATCAGTATCGATACTGATATCGGTATCGATATTGGTGTCTGTGGCAGTGGCAGAATCTGTATCAGTTTGATGTCGGTATCAGTATCGATATTAGTGTCTGTGTCAGTGTCAGAATCTGATTCAGTATCAATGTTGGTATCGGTGTCTGTATCGATACCGATATCCATATCAGTATTGGTGTCGGTGTCTCATTCATGGACACAGACACATTAAATAAGGAGGAAATGAATGAATTCATGAATGATATCAGACACCTCGGTAGTCGTTAAATAAGGAGGAAATGAATGAATTCATGAATGATATCAGACACGGCGGTAGTCGTTAAATAAGGAGGAAATGAATTAATTAATGAATGATATCAGACACCGCGTTAGTCCTTAAATAAAGAACAGTATTGATGTCGGTATCGGTGTCGGTATCAGTATCAATAATTATATCGGTGTCAGTATCAATATCGGTGTCTGTGTCACTGTCAGAATCTGTATCAGTATCAATGTCGGTATCGGTATCGATAATGATATCGGTATCGGAATCGATATTGGTGTCTGTGGCCGTGTCAGAATCTGTATCAGTTTGATGTCGGTATCAGTATCGATAATGATATCGGTATCGATATTGGTGTCTGTGGCAGTGTCAGAATCTGTATCAGTTTGATGTCGGTATCAGTATCGATATTAGTGTCTGTGTCAGAATCTGTATCAGTTTGATGTCGGTATCAGTATCGATATTAGTGTCTGTGTCAGAATCTGTATCAGTATCAATGTCGGTATCGGTGTCTGTATCGATACCGGTATCCATATCAGTATTGGTGTCGGTGTCTCATTCATGGACACAGACACCTTGGTAGTCGTTAAATAAGGAGGAAATGAATGAATTCATGAATGATATCAGACGTGGTGGTAGTCATTAAATAAGGAGGAAATGAATGAATTCATGAATGATATCAGACACCTCGGTAGTCATTAAATAAGGAGGAAATGAATGAATTCATGAATGATATCAGACATGGTGGTAGTCATTAAATAAGGAGGAAATGAATGAATTCATGAATGATATCATTGCTATAGTTGTCGTTTAATGTCGACTTTATCCCATCCGAGTATTCCGTTCCTTTTCCGGGTGGGGAGAAGGTCCGCTTGCGTGTCCTACAGCCACAATGTCAGGTGGTTTATCCACTCATCAGCGAACAGAATAGATATTTTAATCTGCTTTAAGACGCACATCCGATGTTCCTGCTGACAGGGGCGGAGGAGGCGGGGCTAGACTTACCTGTACTCTGCGTTACCTGAGTGTTAATGCGTGTTTGTACGCACACCTGCTGTTAAATTCACCTTTTTGGACACAATGAAGCACATTGATGCCATCATGTCCTCCATAGTGTCCCATTTCTTTATTCTTCATTATTATTGTTTGTGTCATAATGTGAGCTGTCCAGTGCTGAAGTCGCTGTCCAATGCCACTGTTGCTGAAAGTGTCACTAAAACCCCACCAAGCATCCTAGCAGGACTTTTCAATAATAACACGAATAAAGTTGAGCAAAGATTTGCAGATCATAAAATCTGATAATAATAATAATAATAATAATAATAATAATAATAATAATAATAATAATAATAATAATAATAATAATAATAATAATAATAATAATAATAATAATAATAATAATAATAATAATAATAATAATAATAATAATAATAATAATAATAATAATAATAATAATATAAACATAATCCTGATCATAAAAAAAACCCTGACAAAAAAAAAAAAACGTAAATGTAAGAAAAGAGAAATATGTGTACATACGTGCCTCCTGTATGTCACGGAAGTGGGACATCTTCCTTCCTCCCACTGACACCCGCGTCAAAGGTGGCCAAAGGTTGCCAACCCGTCCGGATCTCCCGCCCTGAGCTGAGGGTCTGATGAAGGCATCGTGGGCGGCGTGGAGACAGGATAGAAAGGTAATGCAATCTAACGCTCCTCTCTTCTTTTTCCTACCAACACGTCACGTCCAGTGCGTACCCCCTCCTCCTCCTCCTCCTCCTCCCACTCCCACTCTGCTGCGAATCAACAAGTAGAAGACCCTAGGCTCGGTACCTTCCTCCTCAGGACCGCAGACTGTGCTCCATCCGGGCTGGGAGAGTGGACCGACTGAGTGGATGCTGCTGCTGCTGCCCGGCTTTACTTCTCTGAGGCTCCCCTGGCAGAGTTTTAACCCTCACTGTGCCAGCATGGATGCGCTGCGTGGCTTCCTAGGAGACCCACGCCCACCAGATGGCGCTGTTTTGCTTTTAACAAGAGAAAAAAACAACAACAAAAATGACCTCCTTTGCTGTTATAATGGATTCACCTGACAGGTGTGACATGTCAAGAATCAGATTAGACAGCATGGCTATTTCACAGGTACTGCCGAGGAGCTGGCCACAGTAAAAGGCCACTCCGAAATGAGACAGATTTCCTGTTATGAAAGAATGTGTCCTTGAATATTGAAATATTTACCATTTTTTAAAGAAACTGCAGGGTCTGGAGGAGAATTTTCGGCAAACTTTGTGGGACAAATGCTTCCATGTCGTCCCAAAAATGGAAAGCAAAAGTCCAAAATGTAGTGCTTATAATAAATTGATTAAATTTTGGAATGATGCTGTCATATAACAAAATATGAAACAATGAAAGGACATTGTTTACGTCTTATTTTGCTATGTTTTATTAAATCAGCAAAAAAGTTTTTTAAAAATATGTTTTGTGTAAAGCTTTCATGAAAAAAATTAATGTATTCCATTTTGGAATTTAAATGCAAATTTTTAATAATATGTTATCAGACAAAAATGTGAAAAACTAAGTTCTCTGTCTACCTGTCATTTTGATGTTTTTAATAAATTATGGGGAAAATACATTTTGTCAAATCATACTGTCATTGAAGAAAATGTGTAAAAAGTGAAAGCGTTTTGTGTACATTGGATTTGTTTTGCTTCATAATTGTAAATAAATTTGCAAAAAATATATAACTATTGAGTGTTTTGTTTAGAATTTTCACAGGGAAAAATGAATTTAATTGTAAAAAATTAGCAAAAAAAATCATAATTATTAGGTGTTTTGTCTGGAATCTTCATGGGGAAAAATGAATTTAATTGTAAATAAATTTGCAAAATAAATCATAATTATTAGGTGTTTTGTATGGAATTTTCATGGGGAAAAATGAATTTAATTGTAAATAAATTAGAAAAATAAATCATAATTATTGGGTGTTTTGTCTAGAATTTTCATGGGGAAAAAATTATTTAATTGTAAATAAATTAGCAAAATAAATCTGAATTATTAGGTGTTTTGTCTGGAATTTTCAGGGAGAAAAAATAATTTAATTGTAAATAAATTAGAAGAATAAATCATATCATTATTGGGTGTTTTGGCTGGAATTTTCATGGGGAAAAATGAATTAAATTGTAAATAAATTAGCAAAATAAATCATAATTATTAGGTGTTTTGTCTGGAATTTTCATGGGGAAAAATTAATTTAATTGTAAATAAATTAGCAAAATAAATCTGAATTATTAGGTGTTTTGTCTGGAATTTTCATGGGGAAAAATGAATTTAATTGTAAATAAATTAGCAAAATAAATCTGAATTATTAGGTGTTTTGTCTGGAATTTTCATGGGGAAAAATGAATTTAATTGTAAATAAATTAGCAAAATAAATCTGAATTATTAGGTGTTTTGTCTGGAATTTTCATGGGGAAAATATAATTTAATTGTAAATAAATTAGAAAAATAAATCATATCATTATTGGGTGTTTTGTTTAGAATTTTCATAGGGAAAAATTAATTTAATTGTAAATAAATTAGCAAAATAAATCATAATTATTAGGTGTTTTGTCTGGAATTTTCATGGGGAAAAATTAATTTAATTGTAAATAAATTAGAAAAATAAATCATAATTATTAGTTGTTTTGTCTGGAATTTTCATGGGGAAAAATTTTATTTAATTGTAAATAAATTAGAAAAATAAACCATATCATTATTGGGTGTTTTGTCTAGAATTTTCATGGGGAAAAATGAATTTAATTGTAAATAAATTAGCAAAATAAATCACAATTATTAGGTGTTTTGTCTGGAATTTTCATGGGGAAAAATGAATTTAATTGTAAATAAATTAGCAAAATAAATCATAATTATTAGGTGTTTTGTCTGGAAATTTCATAGGGAAAAATGAATTTAATTGTAAATAAATTAGCAAAATAAATCATAATTATTAGGTGTTTTGTCTGGAATTTTCATGGGGAAAAATGAATTTAATTGTAAATAAATTAGAAAAATAAATCATATCATTATGGGGTGTTTTGTCTAGAATTTTCATGGGGAAAAATAGATTTAATTGTAAATAAATTAGCATAATAAATCATAATTATTAGGTGTTTTGTCTGGAATTTTCATGGGGAAAAATGAATTTAATTGTAAATAAAATAGCAAAATAAATCATAATTATTAGGTGTTTTGTCTGGAATGTTCATGGGGAAAAATGAATTTAATTGTAAATAAATTAGAAAAATAAATCACATAATTATTGGGTGTTTTGTCTAGAATTTTCATTAGGAAAATTATTTTAATAGTAAATAAATTTGCTAAAAAAACATATCCAAATTTTTTATTTGACATAAATTAGCAAAAATGACAAACCACCGCAAAAAAAGGATGATTTATGAATAAATATATTTTGTAAAAACTGCGACAAAGTGAAGCTGTGACGTAATGGACGACTGCACACCAATAAAACAATAAAAGACGTGATGTTATGAATGTACTGTTTTATTTTTAAATAAGGAATAAAAAAAGTAAAAAGGCTTTTATACAACAACGTGGAAATAAATAAGACCTTCTGTGAAAGAGCTTAGTGCGCGGTCCCGCCTTTAAAGCGCACCAACAAGTCCCCTTGTGGTTGGAGCATCCCGAATCCGTAACGACTGGCGTTTATCTCCGGCATCGGAGCGTTTAGGTCACATAATTCCAAATCCATATTCAACAGCAAGTAAACAAACCTGAAGGGCGATAAGGAGAGAGACGATGAGGATGCACAGATTTCTGATAAAGCTGCGCTAATTCCGGGGCACTCACTGTCTGATGGTATTGATGGCAAAGTGCTTTCCCACGCAGCCGTTGGTCCCCGCCCCCCATGGCATGGTGTAATATGTCAGCCGCCGCCCGCCCTTATAAAAATCCCTTTTGGAGGATCCGTCTTCATTCAGGAAGCGGTCAAACTGGAACTTCTGCAAACATGTCGGATTTATTCATCGGCGCCTGCCTTTTGTCCTTGAGTACGTCCGTTTTAAAGTTCTATAGCCACCTTGACGTGTCCTTCACACGCTAATTAGCGGTGCTAATGTTCCAAAGCTAATCCCTCAGCGACGTTCTGTTGACTTATTGGGGAATAGCAGCCGAAGATTTGTGTGGGCGCCCATTCGTCCCCCCCCCCCAAACAGATTCTGATGACACAAACGGGCACAGGAGGACAAACCTGCGGCTCTGGGTGAATGTCGGGGTCCATTTATAATAATAATAATAATAATAATAATATTATAGATAATATTATTATAAATAAATAAAGTAAATAAATAATTGTATAATAAATAATAAATTAATAAATAATAAATAAATTAGCAAAATAAATCATAATTATTAGGTGTTTTGTGTGGAATTTTTATGGGGAAAAATGAATTTAATTGTAAATAAATTAGAAAAATAAATCATAATTATTAGGTGTTTTGTCTGGAATTTTAACGGGGAAAAATGAATTTAATTGTAACTAAATTAGCAAAATAAATCATAATTATTAGGTGTTTTGTCTGGAATTTTCATGGGGAAAAATGAATTTAATTGTAAATTAATTAGCAAAATAAATCATAATTATTAGGTGTTTTGTCTGGAATTTTCATGGGGAAAAATGAATTTAATTGTAAATAAATTAGCAAAATAAATCATATCATTATTGGGTGTTTTGTCTGGAATTTTCATGGGGAAAATGAATTTAATTGTAAATTAATTAGCAAAATAAATCATAATTATTAGGTGTTTTGTCTGGAATTTTCATGGGGAAAAATGAATTTAATAGTAAACAAACCTGCGGCTCTGGGTGAACGTCGGGGTCCATTTGAGGGCTGGTGAACGGGAACAAGCACACCCGGTCTCCTTTCCGTAGTTGGTACTCCTGACCGTTGGCCATTTTAACCGTCTTCGCCTGCAGTACCTCCCTGGTGATGAAGGGGGCGGCGGTGAGTCTCAGTGTCTCCTCCAAGGCGCTGTCTGGAATAAAGAACCAAACACGTTCCATCTGGTTTAGCGCCCTGAGAAGAAGCTAACACGCTACACTCGCCATCCTCAATAGCCGCCATCTTGGTCACCTCGCCCAAGGAGAGGGACTACCAAAACGAGCGACACAAAAACGTTAAAACTGTCTTTTAAAGGTGCTCTTTAAAAGTATATTTTAGAAGCTTTTGGGAAAGCTTTTTGTTTTTCATTTTTAATAAATTATTAATGGCGGCACGGTGGTCGAGTGGTTAGCGCACAGACCTCACAGCTAGGAGACCAGGGTTCAATTCCCTCGGCTATGTCTGTGTGGAGTTTGCATGTTCTCCGACATGTGTGGGTTTTCTCCGGGTACTCCGGTTTCCTCCCACATTCCAAAAAAAACATGCTAGGTTAATTAGCCACAGGTATGAATGTGAGTGTGAATGGTTGTTTGTCTATATGTGCCCTGTGATTGGCTGGCCACCAGTCCAGGGTGTACCCCGCCTCTTTCCCCGAAGACAGCTGGGATAGGCTCCAGCACCCCCATGAAAGTATCACTCGGATACTGTGAACATCCAGCAGCAACACAACATTTTGGCATGACTACTATTTTGATGAAAAATATACTGAACCAGGGCTTCACAGCTAGGAGACCCGAGTTCAATTCCACCCTCGGCCATCTCTGTGTGGAGTTTGCATGTTCTCCCCGTGCATGCGTGGGTTTTCTCAGGGTACTCTGGTTTTCTCCCATAGTCCAAAAAAAAACATGCTAGGTTAATTAGCCACTCCAAATTGTCCATAGGTATGAATGTGAGTGTGAATGGTTGTTTGTCTATATGTACCCCACCTCACGCCCAAAGACAGCTGGGATAGGCTCCAGCACCCCCATGAAAGTATCACTCGGATACTGTGAACATCCAGCAGCAACACAACATTTTGGCATGACTACTATTTTGATGAAAAATATACTGAACCAGGGCTGCACAGTGGCCAGGTGGTTAGCGTGCAGACCTCACAGCTAGGAGACCCGAGTTCAATTCCACCCTCGGCCATCTCTGTGTGGAGTTTGCATGTTCTCCCCGTGCATGCGTGGGTTTTCTCCGGGTACTCCGGTTTCCTCCCACATTCCAAAAAAAACATGCTAGGTTAATTAGCCACTCCAAATTGTCCATAGGTATGAATGTGAGTGTGAATGGTTGTTTGTCTATATGTGCCCTGTGATTGGCTGGCCACCAGTCCAGGGTGTACCAAGCCTCTCGCCCTAAGACAGCTGGGATAGGCTCCAGCACCCCCATGAAAGTATGACTCGGATACTGTGAACATCCAGCAGCAACACAACATTTTGGCATGACTACTATTTTGATTCTCCATAGGTATGAATGTGAGTGTGAATGGTTGTTTGTCTATATGTGCCAAACGAGGACGTTCACCCACCAAAGACAGGAGTGTTCCCGGGAGAGTTGAGGCAGGAAGCTCCTGATGCTTCCACGCATGGGATCTTCTTGAACTCCCTCCTCACTGCAGCCATCGCCTCGGGATTGGTCAGCAAGAATCCCAAAAGCCAAAAGGCGGCAGGGCCGACGTTCCCCTGAGAGCAAACCACAGAGAACAGTTGACCGTGGACACCGTGTGTTGCGTGGCGACAGCGCAGGTGATTGTTTGGCAAAGGCAAACGGGAGCACTGTGTGACGTTCGAGGTGCTCGGAAAAAAACACAGTTTAAATGACATTCTGATAAAAGCGTCTGCACGTTTCTCCGGCGTGTGACTCAGCGCCACTGAAAAGTTGCGATTCAAAAGTTGGCGAGTGCGGAACAAAACGATGAGTAAGAAAGCCTGCAGCGTGAATTAACACGTCGCATACCGAGAAGGCCTCCAGCAGGGCCGTAGGCAACATGGAGTGAGTCACATGACCAGGACTTCACTTCAAAACACACACGGTAATTATTCATAATTCATAATTAATAATGTGGACTTGTACTTCAACCTCTGCATCAAAGTAGCAAGTCAACAGCGGCCTCGTGTGTCAACATTAAGTATCGCATTTGTGCTTATCACCGCCCACCTACCCCCCGCCCCCGTCCCAACCCGCCACTCACCTGTGTGGCCCACAGTTGCATCAGTACGGCCCGCCTCTGCGTCTCCTCGTCCGCTCCGTCCTGCTGCAGAAGTCGCCTGTAGCCGTGAAGCCACCGCTTGGAGTCCGAGTCCGCCGTCTGACCCACCCGGCCCAGAAGTTCCCACAGCCTGTGACGAACACCCTGGGCTGCCCTCCTCTCCTCTGTTCAAGTGCAAGTCACGGCAATATTTCAATATTTTTAGTGGGAAAAAAGCTCTCCTCTCATTCAGTGTGGAAGTGGTTTTTAATTGGCGTCTTTGTCCTTCATTTCCAGTCCGTTTGATGAACTTTCTTAAGTTTAGAATAAGTAAATTGGAGGACCCAACCAGTGGTGGCCATATCTGATGTCCCTTAGCTTGCGCAATGTGATGTAAACAATGAATAATAGGAGCGCAAAGGTGACTATGGGGTGTCATTTTGTGTCTTTCATGTGCTCTAATAATGGTAAAGCCTGACGAAAATATTCAGTTTATTGAATACTACTTATCACGGTCGGGTCTGGAACCAATTAATAACGATGAACGAGGGACCACTGTAATAATTTTTGATTAAAAAAAACTTAATATTTTGTCAGGGCGGCACGGTGGACGAGTGGTTAGCGCACAGACCTCACAGCTAGGAGACCAGGGTTCAATTCCGCCCTCGGCCATCTCTGTGTGGAGTTTGCATGTTTGCACCATGTTTGCATGGTGGGTTCTTTATTATGGACTGGCTCAGTAGCCAGCCCATAGACTGCTACTTGCAGTAGTAGTAGTCTTGCTAGGAGCTAGCATGGTAGCCGTTAGCATGTTAGCATTTAAGCTAATTTACTCATGTCTAAAGGCAAATACACACATGGCACGATGTAGGGAAGTTATAGGACTACCTTGGCACTTTCTAAACTTGAAACCCTCTTGCTAGGTGCTAGCATGGTAGCCGTTAGCATGTTAGCATTTAAGCTAATTTACTCATGTCTAAAGGCAAATACACACATGGCATGATGTAGGGAGGTTATAGGACAACCTTGGCACTTTCTAAACTTCAGGCTCTCTTGCTAGGTGCTAGCATGATGACTGTTAGCATGTTAGCATTTTAGCTAATTTACTCATGTCTAAAGGAAAATACACACATGGCATGATGTGGGGACACTGTAGGACTGCCCCAAACTTTTCAGGACCTGAGGCTGTTTTGCTACATGTTAGCACGGTAGCCGTTAGCATGTTAGCATTTTAGCTAATTTACTCATGTTTAAAGGCAAATACACACTTGGCATGATGTGGGGACACTATGGGACTGCATCAACCTTTTCCGTACTTGAGGCTTTCTTGCTAGGTGCTACCGCGGTAGCCGTTGGCGCACCGGGCCCGAGGTTCACAGCACAGGTGGCCAGTCCATCAAAATTTCCGCGGGAATTTTCTAGTTATTGTTATTGTTATGTGTTGAATATTTCCCATATATTCTGTGTATAATGCACCAGTGTACCTAATGTAGTGGCCAGCGACTACATGAGGTAAGGAATGTCACGATGGCAACACAAAACAAATATTGCACCAAAGCGCAAGCATTGCGTAACCTCCCTTCCATGACTCACAAGCACAAAGTGGGCCGGCTGACGCCTCCAATTAGGCGCCTCGTTAACCCTTACATGCATAAGTGGGTCAAAAATGACCCGGTCAGGTTGTTTTCTTGAAATATCTTCATAATGAATTTTTTTTTTTTCCATTTAATATTCCAGGTATTCCTCAAAAAACATGTTTTTGATATCATGCATTTCACATTTTTAACTTATCTTTTATACATTTTAATAAATTTTAGTTTTTGTGTTACTACCCCAAACTTCCATAAGTGGGTCAAAAATGACCCGGTCAGGTTGTTTTCTTGAAATATCCTCGTAATGACAATTTTTTATCATTTCATATTCCAGGTATTCCTCAAAAATCAAATTTCTGATATTATGCCATTCACATTTTTAACTTAACTTTATGCAACACACAATGGATCCTCACATTTTCTATTGTTGTACGGGGTAATTTTCTTTTTCAAAGATGTAAAAAAGTGAAAAATGAAGATGTTTCTAACATGAAATGATTCTTGTGTGATCCTAAATATAATACTAAATATCATACAAGTTATTATTCCTTACCAAAATGGCAAAATTGGCATAAAAAAGGCATTGATTCTAGTATGGGTGATTTTTGATCCACTTATGGACGAGTCACTTAGGGTCCAGTCACTCGTGCATCGAAGGGTTAATTGGCGCTGCGGTTTTTTTTTTTGAGTGGTTACCTGGCTTCAAGGTGCCTTTGGCTAGCTTGGTGAGGAGACGGTCAAACTTGCGGTACTCCTCGTAAACGCAGGAAGGGTCGGCACTGTTGTTATTCTGCTCTCCTCCAAAGAGCGTCAGGTAACCCGCCCTGCACACACACACACACACACACACACAGTGGGAACATGCAGGAATCTTGGGATCGGAATTCTTTCCACTCGCCCGCACAATGGGGGCGTCCTGGTGTTGCACACCTGAACATGTTCCAGATGCCTCCAACAAGTCGTGTTTGCTTACTTGGGATGTTTGGCGGGCGGAAAGAACATGTTGGAGTCAACCTCAGTTTATCTTACGTTGTTTACAAACGTAGCAAAACAAGGCTAGCTGGTATGTAAGCAGCTCTTCTTTAGAACACGCTCGCCATCTTCTTTCGTCATCGCAAGGCGTGAACCCGTGGGAGGGACGTGAAAAGAAACTCACTTGAAGAGAACGCCATACGAGAAGTCAAACAGTCTGGTCTGAGTCCAGTATTTCTGGTCGGGAGGGATCTCGGCTTTCAGCAGGGCCTCCAGGTGCCTCGCCATGGTGCCGTTTAGGGCGGCCAAATTGGTTCCGAGGAAGTGCCTGCAGAGGTTTTAGAGGGGGCGAAGACAGACAAAAAGGCGGGACGTCTTGATTGATTGGTGTTGTGAAAAAGTGGAATGAGTCACTCGTACGATAATGGAGCTGCACCTGTTGACTTTGCCCTACCTTTATTTTACCCCGGACGACACGGCACGCGTTTATAGCGGGGGGGCCCAGAGTCTTCCATTTTTTTTCTTTATTTTTTTTTGCATGTTTGTCACACTAAATTGTATTACTTACTGTAAAATTAACCAATAATAACCAATTAACCAAACCACTTCAAGCTAAAACTCAACTCTTAACCCCGCCCATGTCACTTCCTGTCCGCAAGACACATGCGAATGAGTCTTATTTAGGTTTTACATGGCTTATTTTCACTTATTATGTCAATTATAATAGGTAAAGGGATGCTATAGGTGACAATAGGGGTGCTATTTTGTGTCTAGAGGGCTCTAATAATGCTAAAAACGTAGGTATTGCTCAAAAAACATGTTTTTGATATCATGCCGTTCACATTTTTAATTTACCTTTTATACATTTTAAGAAATTTTAGTTTTTGTGTTACTACCCCAACCTTCCATAAGTGGGTCAAAAATGACCCGGTCAGGTTGTTTTCTTGAAATATCTTCATAATGAATTTTTTTTTTCATTTAATATTCCAGGTATTCCTCAAAAAACACATTTTTGATATCATGCATTTCACATTTTTAACTTATCTTTTATACATTTTAAAGACATTTTAGTTTTTGTGTTACTACCACAACCTTCCATAAGTGGGTCAAAAATGACCCGGTCAGGTTGTTTTCTTGAAATATCTTCGTAATGAAATTTTTTTATCATTTAATATTCCAGGTATTCCTCAAAAAACATGTTTTTGATATCATGCATTTCACATTTTTAACTTATCTTTTATAAATTTTAAGAAATTTTAGTTTTTGTGTTACTACCCCAACCTTCCATAAGTGGGTCAAAAATGACCCGGTCAGGTTGTTTTCTTGAAATATCTTCGTAATTTAAAAATTATCATTTCATATTCCAGGTATTCCTCAAAAATCATATTTTTGATATCATGCCATTCACATTTTAACTTATCTTTTATACATTTTAAGAAATTTTAGTTTTTGTGTTACTACCCCAACCTTCCATAAGTGGGTCAAAAATGACCCGGTCAGGTTGTTTTCTTGAAATATCTTCGTAATTTAAAAATTATCATTTCATATTCCAGGTATTCCTCAAAAAACTTATTTTTGATATCATGCCGTTCACATTTTTAAATTTACCTTTTATACATTTTAAGAAATTTTAGTTTTTGTGTTACTACCCCAACCTTCCATAAGTGGGTCAAAAATGACCCGGTCAGGTTGTTTTCTTGAAATATATTCAAAAAAAAAAATTTTCATCATTTCATATTCCAGGTATTCCTCAAAAAACATGTTTTTGATATCATGCATTTCACATTTTTAACTTATCTTTTATACATTTTAAGAAATTTTAGTTTTTGTGTTACTACCCCAACCTTCCATAAGTGAGTCAAAAATGACCCGGTCAGGTTGTTTTCTTGAAATATCTTCGTAATTTAAAAATTATCATTTCATATTCCAGGTATTCCTCAAAAATCATATTTTTGATATCATGCCATTCACATTTTAACTTATCTTTTATACATTTTAAGAAATTTTAGTTTTTGTGTTACTACCCCAACCTTCCATAAGTGGGTCAAAAATGACCCGGTCAGGTTGTTTTCTTGAAATATCTTTGTAATGAATTTTTTTTTTCATTTAATATTCCAGGTATTCCTCAAAAAACATATTTTTGAAAAAAATCAAGCATGAGATGGGAGCAGGAACTTAGCCTCATTAAAATAAAACAGCGAAAGTGTTCAGAGGAATTGAACACGACGCCAACGTACCGTTTCATCAGCGCTTTGGCCCGAGCGGGCTGATGACGACACGGGAGACGCAGCTTGAAGATTCTCTCCATGAGCACCTCGGCGTAGCGCTCAAAGTCCAGCGAGTCGCTGTCGTTGATCACATGGTCGTACGAGTGAGGATCCAGCAACACGGTCACATAGCAACCGGCAACACGCACCTGGGCAGACATTTGCATATTTACGCCTTCTGTGCTCTGTGATTGGCTGGCGACCAGTCCGGGGGGCGGACCCCGCCTCTCGCATATAGTCACTGGGATAGGCTCCAGCATAGTCAAGCCCTCAACTGGTTAAATTAACTCATTCAATCATAGCCATTTTTCAAAAAAGCGGCCATTTTTAAGTTATTTTGATTTTTTTACAGCTTTATTGAAATCATTGTTATTTTTATATTATTTGTACTTTTGTTTAAAGCGTTGTAGTTGTTTTTTTTTCGCTTTTATTTAAAGACATTTGTATTTTTATTTAAATATTATTCATTAGTTTTAGTTCATTTTAACTAATTCAACAATATTAGTTAATTTTTTTACTCTTTTATTTAAGTTTTTGTGTAGCTATTATTTACACTTTTGTTTCAGTCATTTTTTTATTTTTTTACTTTTATTGAAGTCATTTTTATTAATTTTTTTATTTGGACATGGAACCTACCAAAAGAAAGATTAGACTCCGGTCTTTAATCAGAAAAAAAAAATTGTTTCTACCTTTTTCCCTTCGTGAGTAATTAGCAGTAGAATAAAGGTAAGTTTCAGGTAAATATCAGTTTCAAACTTTTTGTTAAAAGATATATTTCAAGCCTAAGTTTCATTTTGACATTTGTTTTGCTTTTGTAACAGCTAAAATAACAACACAAAAAGCATCAAAATATCATTCATTCATTTTTTACCGCCTTTTTCTCACGCGGGTCGCGGAGGTGCTGGAGCCTATCCCAGCTGTCTTGTGGCGAGAGGCGGGGTACACCCTGGACTGGTGGCCAATAACAATGTAATATATGTTAATTGTTGTAGGGATGTAGAACCGGCCACTGCATTAGGTACACATGTACAATCAAAAATAATGATTAATAATTTATGCCTAGTTTATCATTATATATTGATTTTTATTTGTTGTTTATTGTCATTTTATTTTTTGTTTTTTTCTTTATTTTTTTAATATAATTAAAAAATTGTTTTTTTATAATACATCTTAATTTTCTAGTTGAATTGGACACTTCATCTGTATACACCAATGTAATAATTTCCATACAATTTATGGAATTTATTAAAAAAAAATACTTTATTATTATATTTTTCTCATATTAATTCATTGATTTTCTACCGCTTTTTCTCACAAGGGTCGCGGGCGTGCTGGAGCCTATCCCAGCTGTCTTTGGGCGAGAGAGGCGGGGTACACCCTGGACTGGTGGCCAGCCAATCACAGGGCACATATAGACAAACAACCATTCACACTCACATTCATACCTATGGACAATTTGGAGTGGCTAATTAACCTAGCATGTTTTTGGAATGTGGGAGGAAACCGGAGTACCCGGAGAAAACCCACGCATGCACGGTGAGAACATGCAAACTCCACACAGAGATGGCAGAGGGTGGAATTGAACATTGGTCTCCTAGCTGTGAGGTCTGTGCGCTAACCACTTGCCACCGTGCAGCCCTTTTTTTGTTATTATTATTTTTCATTCTTTCTTTTCGGTCGAGAGGCGGAGATGGCCGAGGGTGGAATTGAACCCTGGTCTCCTGCATGCTAACCACTCGACCGCCGTGCCGCCCATCAAAATAACATATTTAACAATATAACATGAACTATTTACACATTTTCCACTAGGAAGTGAACTTCTACACGCTACACTCCTCCATGCTGTCTCACTTCCTCCTACTCGTCATGTGTGATTTTACCATCACATGATCTCTTCATTTTGTTGTAACGGTTCTATTCCTCCACATTTCCTTAATAGTGTACCCTTAAATGCACCTTGCGTGTGTAATTACATGTTGTGGTATTTCATTGACTCTGTTAAGAGTGTATTGCGACTTAACAACAATGAGGAAATGTGAGTGGAAACATGACACCAGTGGATTTTCTTCAGTTATTGCTTTATGTTTATTGTCTTCTGCCATTATTCTGCCCACCACACCTTCCTAGTGACTACATTTGCTAAATCAGGGCGTCAAGTGAAATTTAAGACCACAATGAAGACAATTCACATGAATACTGGTGAAGAAGTACAAATGGCAGCACAGGCCAGCTGCTTGTGTTTTGGGTGGTTTAGATTACAGCGTCCTCAAAAATCCAAACATTTACAAAACAGTGACTTTATGTGTTATATTATGTGTTAGTACGTGTTTAAGACCTTACAAATTCAAATTATTGGATGTTAAGACATTTCAGTACCCTCCACATGTATTTATTTACCCACCAAGCTTCACAAGCGCGTAAATGTGTGTGCTTATTTCACTCAAATACAGAATATACAGATTATGGTCATTTTTAACCTTTACTAAACCTAATATTTTATATTCTGTCGCTCTTTGTTAAAATAAATACCATAAAACTTATAGTATTTATTTAAAAATAAATAATTTATAAAAAATAATAAATGTATTTGTTAAAATGAATACCATAAAAGCAATAGTATTTATTTAAAAATAAATAATTTATAATGAATAATACATTTATTTGTTAAAATAAAAACCACACAAATAATTGTATTTATTTAAAAATAAATAATTTATAATAAATAATACATTTATTTGTTAAAATAAAAACCATACAAATAATTGTATTTCTTTAAAAATAAATAATTTATAATAAATAACACATTTGTTAAAATAGATACCATACAAAACAATAGTATTTATTTAAAAATAAATAATTCATAATAAATAATAAATGTATTTGTTAAAATAAATACAATACAAATAATAGTATTTATTTAAAAATAAATAATTTATAATAAATAAATAATAAATGTATTTGTTAAAATAAATACCATAAAAACAATAGTATTTATTTAAAAATAAATAATTTATAATAAATAAATAATAAATGTATTTGTTAAAATAAATACCATAAAAACAATAGTATTTATTTAAAAATAAATGATTTAGAATAAATTTATTTGTTAAAATAATTACCATAAAAACAATAGTATTTATTTAAAAATAAATAATTTATAATAAATGTATTTGTTAAAATAAATACCATAAATACAATAGTATTTATTTAAAAATAAACAATTAATAATAAATAATAAATGTATTTGTTAAAATAAATACCATAAAAACAACAGTATTTATTTAAAAATAAATAATTTACAATAAGTAATAAATTTATTTGTTAAAAAAATAACATAAAAACAATAGTATTTATTTAAAAATAATTAATTTATAATAAATAATAAATGTTTTTGTCTAAATAAATACCATAAAAACAACAGTATTAATTTAAAAATAAATAATTTATAATACATAAATAATACATTTATTTGTTAAAATAAATACCATAAAAACAACAGTATTAATTTAAAAATAAATAATTTATAATACATAAATAATACATTTATTTGTTAAAATAAATACCATAAAAACAATAGTATTTATTTAAAAATAAATAATTTATAATAAATAATACATTTATTTGTTAAAATAAATACCATAAAAATAATATTATTTATTTAAAAATAAATTATTTATAATAAATAATACATTTATTTGTTAAAATAAATACCATAAAAATAATATTATTTATTTAAAAATAAATTATTTATAATAAATAATACATTTATTTGTTAAAATAAATACCATAAAAACAATATTATTTATTTAAAAATAAATAATTTATAATGAATAAATAATACATTTATTTGTTAAAATAAATACCATAAAAATAATAGTATTTATTTTATTTACTGTACTATATAAGCACAAATTCTGTATAAAAATACTCATACAAACACATTTCTAACCTTAATGTATGTATTCTGCAGGTTAAAAATGACTTTTGTGCCTTTGATGCCCCCTGGTATGAGAGTCAAGTACTCACAGTGAAGATGTCTCCGTGCTTTAGCTTCATTCGGCTCAAGAACTTGGCTGCATCCTTCCCAAACTCCAGGGCATGCCCCAGCCACGGGATAGCGCCTTTGTCTAACGGTGGTTCACCCTGGGACCTGACGGGGAATCGGATCACGAAGCTAACACATCGTACTTTACAAAAAGGTACACCGAAAAAGGTGTATTTTTGAATAATGAAACATAATAATGAAACAAACCTGGATCTGTGTGTGAGCAGAAAGCAGAGAAGTACAACATGAGCCAGCAGGAGAACCGTCCAGATCATCTCGTGTGTTCAACTCCTCAGCCTCGAGCCTTTGTGTGTGTGTTTGTGGCCCCGTGACTCCTTTAAAGACATTTCCGCTCACGTAGTGACGTCACAACACGCCCACGTGCAGGTGTCAATCAAGTATTTAGGAGAACTAGTTAGTCACACGAGACACAACACTGGATAGCATCAACAAGCTAATCATATTTACTTTTAAAAAAAAACATACCTAGATATTGTAGATATCTTTTCCAATATGGCACCAATACATTTTTATATCGCCTTTATTTAGTATGGGTAATCTCACGTCAATGGAGTGTTTTCTTTTAAATTATCTACTTTTAATGTTAGTAGATGTTTAGGTGTGACGTCATAATTCCCTCATAAGTGCACATATGATATTACACTCAAATACTCGCAGGTTCACAGTTTTACCAGTATTTTTTATACCTTCAACAAACAAATATTGATCCCATGACAGTTCAATCATAAATAATAATGCATTTGATAATACCTGGATGGGCCACTTCTTTAGGTACATCAGCTCCGGCTGTTAATTGGTTCCTGAACTGACCACATTAATTAATTAAATGTTAGCAAAAAAATCTGTTTACTTTCTAAATACGTTTTTTTTTTAACATTAGACATGAAATAATACGCCTATAGTCACCTGTACACTTTATTATTTATTAATTTTCTACCGATTATCCTCACTAGGATAGCGGGGGTGCTGGAGTCTATCCCAGCTGTCTTCACGCGAGCCGGCCAATCACAGGGCACATATAGACAAACAACCATTCACACTCACATTCATACCTATGGACAATTTGGAGTCGCCAATTAACCTAGCATGTTTTTGGAACACTTTATTATTATTCTACATATTATTGTTTACAACAACTCTTATGCTGTATGGTATTGGCAACACATTAAGGGGTATTGGACATCCCTATTTATGACTTCAATGTAATGTTGCAAGGCTTTATGACCGGAATATTAAAGATCGTTTGTATTTAAATGCTTTAACTAATAACCAACCAGTTTTCCACGGAACAGCCATCATTTATTAACTTCTATACAAAAACAAAAAAGGCGATATAGTGAGGTAGCTAACTATTAAGTATTGCGAGGGAGAACTGTATGCTTATTTTTGTTTTTTTTTTTTGCTTATTTGTGGTTTGTATGATTCTAAAAAGTTCCCTTATTTACTGCCACATGGAGAAAAGTAGGACTTCTACCTCCTCTACCGCTGCACCCAAAAGACTGAAAATTTGTCAAAACATGTACCCTTAATTCATCGTCTCACACCATCAGTAGAAATAACATTGCGCAATTTAGAGCGGAACCATTGGGGGACTGAAAAGCACTTGTGTGTCACATTTGAATAAGATTGGTGAAAAAATGACTGCCATAAATTAAAATTATGGATGGTACAGTAAACCTGGGATATATCGGAAATTCGCTCACAACGGACAGATAAAAAAGAAGCGATTTTTCTGTAATGCATTTCCAATAAAAATTCATTGCATATATCAGATTTTTTATAACGGATTTCGCCTATTTCGGACAAAATCTCCAGTCCCGTTCCAATGCATTTCCATGAAATTTCCCTCGCGTATATCGGATGGCCGCATCGTGGCGCTCCGATTCGAATCCGAATGGTGACAGGCCGCTATACGACGTCATTTGCAGCGTTTGCAGCGTTGCCTGCGCGTCCAGGTACATTGGAAACATAGTCAAGGAAGTGCCTTTTTATAACGGATAAAATCCCATTTACGCATATACCGGATATAAATCCCATATATGCGTAAAACGGACATTTTCCGGTATACGCATATAACGGATTTCGCTTATATCGGACAAAACCAGTGGGAACAATTGAATCCGATATATCCGAGCTTTACTGTATTAAGTTGTGCAAGTGTACTTATATGTATAAGTCCGCGGGAACATGAAGGTATTTTTTTTTTTTGGACACACACAATGAAAACAAAAACATCTCATAAAATATAAATTATGTCAATGCAACATATACTGTCGGGCTTGGAGGTACAGTCGTATTCTAAGAGCGCTCGCCGTCATCGAGGTCTCCTTGCGGACGTGCTGCCGCTGTCGCCGGTGTTTCATAGACGTCTTCAGGAGTTTGGCCAAACATAGCGGCGGTGCGCCGTAGCAGGAACACACCGGCGTGTAAACCCCCGACATTGACCCAAACGGTGTGCTGCTTCCTCCACAGTCCTCCCATCCTCGACAGGGCCTGCGGGCAGCATAAATTTTCGGTGAGGGCGGAACTTGTGTGTCGTGTAAAACGAGATGTCAAAAGGAGTCGTCTCGATATGAGAAGGCCGCGAGACGATGAAGAATATCAATGCAAGATTCTGGACTCTAGTGCAAAACCGTGTCCCAATACTTTTGTTGAGAATGACTGTGTACTTTGTTACTTGTTTCACAGTTTTCTTTTTACAGCTGTGTGACGATGTAAAAAAAAAAAAAAAAAAAAAAAAAAAAAAGATCTAAATGATCTAAATTTTAAGACAAGTTGCAAAATTGTTTAAACTGCTTTTAATAAAATTTTTATTCATTTAATTAATAATAATTATTTTGTATTGTATGTTGAGAATGGCTTCTGTATTGTAATTATTTTATTAGCATAGCACATTAAAGCACCTTACATTCTTTTACAACAATGCCATTGAAGAAGTTAAAGGTGACTTCAAATTTATTTCAGCCAAAAGGCGCTAAATCCGAAAAAAATAATAATAAAAAAATATATATAAAATACATGGTGTGTGGAGGATTTTTATAGCATGCATTTTTATGACCTATATTGATAGCTCTTTCATTTGTAATATAGACGTGATGACCACATAGATTGATATGTGCGTAATTAAAAATAAAAAAAAAATTAAATGGATTTAGCACCTTTTGGTTGCAAGCTCTTCATATGTTGTATATGTATGTTATAAAGGTAGATCACGCCAACTTGCAATTTGCATGCTGAAAAGAGGCGTGCACTCCTTATATTTACGTATGTACATAAGTAATCCCATTTATAAATAGAGTAGATATAGTATATATTGTATATTTACAGTAGGAGGTGATATTTGGGTCATTTTAGGCCAGGGTTGGGCAAACTTTTTGACTTGTGGGCCGCATTGATTTAACAACATTGACGGGGGGGGGCCAGACTATAATATTTTACACGTAACGGTCAATTTTTACACGTCTATTTCACACACGTTTTACATGTAAAAGTGTCATGCAATCTGCTATATGTGCACTTTGAAATTATTTATTTGATATAAAGTGTGTTAGAAATTAAATGTATAATAATGATTATTATTGTTATTTAATAATTATTTTTATTTAGTACTATTATTAATTAATATATTAATATTAATAATTATTTTTAATTTAATATTATTATTAATTAATATTATTAATGGTAATAATTAATAATATTTTATTGATTGTATTATTGATATAATTATTATTTATTTAATATTATTGGAAAATATATATTTTTTATATTTATTATTATTATTATGTGCTTGTGTCCCTTTTTTTAGGAGCATTTTGCAAACAACAGACCACATCAAATAACGAAATTGATAAACCAGCTACTTCAACCATCAAAAGGTTGGCTCAAGCCATGATGTCAGGTTATATGTTGAGTTTAAATGAAATACTTTGGAAAGAACAGGCGGGCCATATTCAAGCACTTGGCGGGCCGGATGTGGCCCCCGGGCCGTAGTTTGCCCACCCCTGCGCTAGAGG